>NC_090934.1:732748641-733998641 GCF_040938575.1 Ambystoma mexicanum | reverse complement strand
TCATTCTCCTTGTGAACATATTTTCCTCACTTCTTCCTGATGAAATAAATCTTTATGCTCGAACAGTCTTGCACATTGTTCTAATTTCTATAGCTGTTTACTCACATTTTGTACCACACTTTGGTGAAACGGCTCTATAAATAAAAATAAATAAGCAGATAAAACAAAATGCCCTCCTTTAATATACTACAGGGAGAGACATCCATGTCATATTTTTTACTTTCTTCATCACGGGAGACCTTGAGGGGTCGTTCAGGCCTCCTATCTACATTCGTTCGGGGCTTGTGCCAAATCCTTGCTAGTTTTCTTTCCTTCCATTACTCATGGGAGACAATTCTTATACTGATAACTTTCCTGGTTTCCCCTCCACCCGCACCATCAATAGTTTAACCCGAACACCAACCCAATAAGATGTTCACACATGGAAGATTGTAGTTCACTCTGAGCTAGAGCATCTTTTAGGTCATTTCCCAACCCCCAGAAGAATACTGACAATCTCTTTGCTTTGGGCTGTGCAGTTTCTTTCATTATCCTCTTGAAATGTGAAGTGTATGTAAGGATGTTGCAATTGCCTTGTTTAGTGACAATCCAATCGTTATCAGGGACAAATGTGATAGCATGATGGTCAACACGCATTTAAACTCTGGAAGACAGCTGTTTTATTTGCTTGGTAGGTAACTTTCATTATTGGAATGGACAAGGTCAATGCATCGCAGGTGCGATAAAAGAGAGTGAACATGGCCGTACTTGCTGTGTCAGTGCATGACTGAGCGTGGCTCAAGAAATATATTTGCACTTGTGCTAAGAAACCACTCAGCTTGCATGGATCTCCCTATTATTTGGTGTGGCTAATGAAACACCATCAGGATGTTGAATACTGCCCCTATTGGCACATTTGCATCGAAAGGGAAAGAATCCTTGACTGAAGCGATGACAGAGAATGGATATGAAATATGAGAATTTGGCCACAATGCCACTTGTGCATGTATGCTGTTACTCCTTCCACCTAACTTTGCATTATAGGCATCAATCTTTTGTCTGTGACAGCCTGAGAAAGTATCCATGCTGCCGAGGTGGAACATATACTCTGGGCACATGATCCTGGAACATGATGAGAAACCACTGAACTTCCAAACACTCATGATCCCTGAGGACAAGTCAACTTCTTCACACATTAATTGAACAGAATGAGGCAACAGATCCACAGGGAAAGAAATTAAATGGGGGTCAGGAGTGAATAGAACCTGAATAATACCGGGAAAAAGGAACAATATCATTATTACTCTTCTGAAGGCCCTACAGATGGTCAGAATCCTTCAAACAGATCCAGCCCCTACCTGAAACAATATAACATATATATATATATATATATATATATATATATATATATATATATCTCTTTTTCTCTTCACACTGATGCAATCAGGTAAAATTGAGCAGCACTCTTCAATCCTCCAAAACAGTTGGTCCGGACATCCAGTTCGTGTTAAAAGATAATCTTTATTAGTGCCTTACAGGACGGCACAAACATATTAAAAAAGCCATTAAATTAAGGCTCCCCAAAGTGCAAAAATGTGCGCGTTGGGAACGTTAACGCGTTTCGCGGCTTTTCCTGCCGCTTGATCACAACAATTCGTTCCCTTGGACCCATAGAGTTTAAAACAGCCATGCAGAGCGGAATGGCGCTCGTTGCCACTGAAATAGAAAGAGGACTCGAATGAGGGAATGCACCCATTCGGAGTAAATCTAAAGCGGACATGTTTACCATAGCAAATCTCTATTAACAGAAACACTTATGGGTTAAGGTCTGTGTTCTGGCCCCCATAGGTAGTGCATATATGGATGTAAACTACAATCCAATACATCATATATATGCCCCTTTCACTCTGTGCAAAGATGCGTTTCTCTGATTTTCATTTACTAAAGCATGGCAAATTAGCTCACTGTTATACCCTTTTATAAGGGACGCTTGGCTAGGGCAATGCCAGACCTAGTGCTATGACAGGGACACACATTTTTCACAATAGTTACACTGGATTGTCAAATAAATAAGAAGATCAGACTTTACACAACATATGAAAGATTTACTAGGCCACACTAAAAATAGACCAGCACACAGACTTCCATTATCATGTAGCTTAATGCTCTTTTGAAAACTCCTGCACACAATGACACATTTACATGCACCATACACGAGACAAAATTAGGAAAAATATCAGCACGAAAAAGAAACATTATCAATGCATCAACCTGGATGTGCCTTTTGTTAAAAAAAAACAATAATCTGCGATTTCACATTTTACATTGGAGGAAAGAAATATCTGAACATACAGTTCAGTCATGCAAACATCCTTTAATTTCCTTTATACGCCCCCACCAACAGCAGAGATTTCTCTTTTCTCCTAGCAAGACTATTTATACCTCATCAGTTGGCAGAAGACGTGCATTTGTTTTATCTGCAACGCTGCAACTAAGTTGACAGCCTTTAGTGCTTCTGCAGAATACGCCTTTCTCATAAATCTATCTTTTCACATAGATGAACACAACTGCTCTTCGGTATCTAAGAAAAAATGTGTTCTTCTGTTGTATTTTTTTCATCCTGATTTGGCACTTCCCAAATCAGATCAGCGGTTGTATTAATTCATTGTTTCATTAATTCTTCTTGTTTTAAACCCATACTCACCACAAGCCCAGTGAGGTGAAGTTCAGCCTGCATGAGAGATGTCTTCTATGAAACAGGCAGTCTCTCTCCCACTGACAGCTGCCTACCAGAGCTCAGTAAGGATATGGCCCATCTCCCCCCTTTCCCACTGCCCAGCTCAGCTCAGTTCCCAGCACAACTCGATCAGCTCTCTTCTCTTTTTATTTTTTTCCCTCTCCCCTCCGCTCATCCTCGCTTCTCTCATGGCCAAACCCCAACACTGCTCCTTCTTTGGCTTATAAGTCTTGTTTTCTTCACCCCCTCCCCTTTGCTTATATCTTCATAAACATCCATATTGTTTCTCCAGCCATTTTTAAGCATTCTGCTGTGAGGTCATCAATCAATCAATCACCTCCCCTTTTAGCCAACACCCCAGTAATTTTCCAAACCCCTTTCTGTTTCTCCACAATGACCTCTATACAGCATCCTTCTCCAGCACAGATGGAAGTTCTACATCTTGATATCCTCTCAGCATTCCTGTGTAAGATAAGAAGCTGTTTTTACAAAGCACATTCTGCTGTCTCATTGCGATCTGAAGCACACTACAATTTAGCTTTCAATTCTTGTATTTATTTTCTAGGCCAACATTGCAGTGCGACTGCCCCTGAATCCCCAGCTTGCAATTAGTCTATGGCCTAAGCAACCCCATTCTAATTACTAATAATCACTAGTATTAGTCTTGTGAAGATTAGTCATTAGTAGGATTAGTAATTATTTGTGTTAATGTTTAGCATCCTACACTGTGCTAAGCCAAATCCCAAATCACCCCTTCTTTAGTTCACCCTCAGTGCTTCACATCAGCACTAAGTCACACACCTGACACATACTGCAACATTAGCATCATTTCTGCTTGGTGCACATTGCCCCTATTGAAGTCAGTGGCCCTGCTAAAATGAGTGCATGGTTGAAATTCATGTACTCATTATCCTTACATCATCTCCCTTGTTTCTGTAGGCACCTGACTAAACAAGGGCCTCTACAGAAACATGAGCATGTGAAACAAATGATAATTTCCAAAGGATTTCACTTTTTCTGCAGATCTGAACCAACATGGGACTTAAAATACATGTGCTCCACTTAACTGAATTTTCCCTCTTTCAAGAGCCAACAATGTGAACATCATTATGTGTAATCTGACCATAAGCACTATTAGCCACCCCAAGATGGATACTATGGATACAGCTATGATCACTAAACCCTTTTCTGTCCAGGTTCCCCATCCTTGTGTAAGCATCGCCCTCTGTCAGACCCATCTCACTCATAGTGATGTTATTTTTTTGTATATACATTTTAATCGTGTGCACATGTTTATGCCTCAACAAATACTCGATATCGGGATCTATGGGAAACTAATATTTCTGGAAAAATTTAATATTTTCTATTTTACCTTCCCACAGGTCCCAATCCACACGAAATAATGTTAACCCCCAGACTGTCTCAACTGTATCTTTAGGAATAAACATATAAAACCCATTGTACTGTAATGGCTTGACAAGAAATGAACCATGAGTCCATTGGGTGATCATAAAATTGAATGCGCAAGTACTGAGCAGCCACCTGTGCTTAATTAACTTGACATACGCCAACTCATCATGTTTTGGGTTATTTATAGACACTTCACACCCTTCACCGACACCATGATCCACCCTCAACCCACAAATTGCACTTGTTGCATCATGTACAAACATCTTCCCGGGACATATGTAGTTCTGCTTCTTGAATGTCACACAGGTATCCAATTTTGGGCCAAGATACAAGTCGAGCTCCCAAGTTTGAAAAGCCACCATTTAAGGACTCACACTTTTGATGTATTTGTCCCTCTGCCAGAAACCCACATTGTGCGCTAATTTAGTCTGATAAATCAATTCTGGGGTGATATATGGAATACTCAACATTCTTCCTACATCTATATACCAGGGAATTGCACTCCCCATTTCAAATGCTATTTTTTCTTGGATTGTTTCCACCTCTCTCGGCGTGAACCACTCCATCATTTGACGGATGATATCATATGACACAAAATACAAAGGAATGTGATTCCATTTTGAACTTCCTGTAGGAACTGCGTCCACAAACTTTCTACTAGATTTACCACATTCAAAATATCTTCTAGCAGTTTGTCGTGTTTAACAACAACATTGATGCTATGCACCAGTAATGTTCATTGTTCATTTAGAGACAGGATAGTTTGATTTCTGCATTCACCCACCTCTTTCTGCTTGAACTTAAGTTCATCCAGCCTCTGCTGAATCATTTTCAAATCCTGCCCTAGTTCTCTGGCTTTACCACCCAAAATATTTACTGACACAGCATTAGCCGTAGAGACAGTTGTCCCCAAAATAACACCAATAATAGTCATGGGAATTGCTGCAGCCAGAAAACCAGCCAATCTATTTTTTTAGAATGGGACGAGTTCATGAAAGTTTCCTCTAATTGCAACACAATCTCTCTTTGAGCTCCTTTCTTATGCAGGTGCACCAATTCTTTCACTTGGGCAGATTTAGCCTCAGGTGCATTAGGACATTTTTGCATGACAAGCTCTGGATTCATGCTGGTGTAGATATTTTGATATAGTCGTCTTCTATTCCCTAAAATGCAACCTGGGGCTTCTTCAACCACAACCCAAGATGCAGCCCCGGTTCTTCCAGCACTTAACATTTACCTGGTTCATCACATATTGAGGTTAAGAATAACACCAGAGTCAAAACATTTTTGAATAAAAATGTCTTCCCCCACGCTGAATTGAATAATGTGTTGTCATCTATATTCCTCTTTTCTTCCATGAGTCTACTTCCTTTTGCTTTTTCTACCTTTCAGTTCAGGGGACTCCACCTTTCGACACCTAGCTCCAAGGGCACTGGTGAGGAAAACGAGTTAACAATATAAACCAGAAGAGAAACAGACAGGTTAAGTATCAAGCAACATTTCTTTTTTTAAATCCCACTTTGCAATACCTGGAAAGCCATGTTAATATCCTGTACATTTCTAATGACAATCTTTTATTTTTTTATTTTTTTTTAACCTGGAAAGAAATAATAGTGTCATATATATTTCTAAGAACAATAAATCTGTATGTTTCATATGTTAGCTTTTTTTAAATAATTTATTTTTAATATATACAACTTTTATTCCACCTTTAGGCACCCCACGCCCTACTCACATAGTTACCTACTCTGAGGAATTATTTTCATTCCCTAGTGCGAGGTACTTACCTCACTGCCATTCCCTGATCTATTGACCTTGATATTTATGGAACCATTACCCCTCTGATTGCCTACTGATTTCTCCAGTCTTTTCCAGCCTTTTGACCTCATGCTTCGGGTGGAACAGCTTTATTTGATTGACGGGGACAAATTGTTCCACAGCCAGATCTCCTTCCTTCAACATAATCCTTTAGACAGCGGTCAACACCTTGGCCACAATTTTGTATGGGCTGTACCAGGATGCCAGAAATTGTCTTTTGCAAAATTAAACTTAAACACCTGGTCCCCTACTTCATACTCCCTCACAGATGTCTTCCTATCATAGTATGATTTGGCACCCGCAGCTGTGCAAACGCAAATGCGTGCTGCAAATGCTTTCTCAAACCTTCCACATATTCATGAATTGTGGATGCATTTACGAAGACGTGTTCATTGGTTCTGTACACCAAATGTTGAGGCAAAACCCTTTTCCTTCCTGTCATAATTCCATGTGGATTGAGGCTTGTGGAACTTGCAGGCGTTGACCTAATGGCCATTAGGACCAAAGGGAATATCAAATCCCAACTGGAAACTGCTTCAGCCACAAATGTCATTAGAACATCAATGATTGATCTATTGGAATGTTCCACACCACCAGAAGAAGATGGCTTATAAGAGATATGTAGCTTCCTTTTCAATCCCAGAATCTGCCACATCCTGGTCATCAATGCACTATTAAAATGGCTTCCACAGTGTGATTCTATTTTTTGAGGCAAACCAAACCTAGAGAAGACATGATTCACTAACAAGGTGGCCGCTGTTTGTACACTGCAGTCAGGTGCTGGTATGCACTCTAACCATTTCAACATCATCCAGGCATGGATGGCCTCTCACAGTCTATGCCTGAATGATGACAAAACTGAGCTCATCATTGTTGGCTCTACCCCTAATTTGAACAAACTTGATCACAAATACTCCAGCTTCAGCATAGATGGAAACCCCATTAGCGTAGCCAAAGAAGTTAAAACGCTAGGGTTCTATCTCAACACAACCCTATCCTTCCGCAAACAGGTTAGCTCCATGGCCTCCACTACAGCTTATACCTGTAAATTAATAAGAGCAGCTAAACTCTTCCTTTCAACCCAGAGCTGCACCACTCTAGCCAGAGCCCTTATCTTGTCAAAACTGGACTATTGTAATGCCCTATACGTAGGTGCTAATAAGTGTTACAAACAAAATCCAGATCTTCCAAAATAATGCTCTCAGAGCAGCTCTGAGCATCCCCAAAAAGGAACACATATCCAACTTCAGGAGAGGACACAACTGGCTCACCAACACCGACAAAATCCTGTTTAAGGTTGCTTCTCTAACACACAAATGCCTCAATAACCCAGACGCGCACTACCTTGTTAATAGAGTTAAGAGATACTCACCCAACCGGTCTACCAGAACTGCCAACGCCAATCTACTCACCATCCCTAGATTCAAACGTTCCAACATCAGCGGCAACTTCTTCCAGGTGAAAGCAGCTCAACATTGGAACTCCCTCCCACATAGCCAAGGACATCCCAAACCTACTCCCACTTCAGGCACAACTACATCCAGTGGATAAAAGAAAATGACCACTAACCTGACTAGACTGGCTCTCTTTATGTACATCTGCTAATTGCTCTTCAACGGCCCTGCTTATGTACATCTGTACATTTTTCTTCAATTGTCTTCATTTGTACCTGTATCTGTTCTTACCCATGTATACACTTGTACATTTTTTTGTGGTTGTAAACTTTTTGTACAGCACTCTAACCAAGCTGGGAATAACCTTGATGCCCCTGTGCCCTGATACCTTTGGGTCCGGTGAGCAATACAAATAAATAAAACAAACAAAACAAAATATTAAACAGTTAACTGTCAACAGGTATCTGTTTCCCTTTGCTGATCTTTGGACTGGGGCAATAAAATCTATATTCAAATCTGACCAGGGTAGTGTCAGACCTCTTTCATTAATGGTGCCCTACGTGTTGGAGAGGCAGGTTGAAGGAAATTGTGCACACACCAAACACCCCTGAGTATACAACTCTACATCTTGGGACATATGCAGCCAATAGGCATATTCTATTACATTTTCAATGTTTTTTGTAAACCTCTGTGCACTGCTGTTCTAGCATATTGTCCTTGATGTAGCATCAAATCCCTAAATGAAAAGGGAACCACTCTTTGGATTTGACCTGACACAGATTCTTAAATTAAAAGTCCATCTTTCAATTGAAATCTCTTTTGCTCTTTAACACACCCTCAATTCTTCTTTGCCTTTGCAGTCCTTCTCTGTTCAAGGATGTTGCTCTGCATCTGACAAATGATTGTAGAACAGATATAAGATGGGGTCTTCTTTTTGTGTCTTGATCAAATCCTGGTCAGGCATATCAAAACTCAATTACACCACACGCTGATCAACTGTTCCCTGGGATTTGGAACGTGTTACCACATCCATCTGGATTTCAGCAAGCAGATGCTCAATAGGAAATAACTCCCCCATCATTTCCCCCAATTTTAGTGAACTGATCTGCTTTGTCATTCCCCTCTTTGTCTTCTGCTGGTATTTTCAAATGAGCTTGAATCTTTCACCAGTGAATGATCGATTTCTCTCCATTTATTCTCCACTGCCATGGATATGGCCTTGTAAATCGCATCCAATTCCCCAACTTGACTACTTTTGGAACCTAACCACATGCTTACCCTTGGGATCCATTGCATTTGACCCACACATTCCCTATTCCTAACACACATTATTTTTCAGAATCAGCCCCCACGTGGTATGCACATCCATCCACATAGATGGTTGGGAGATTTCTGCACACTTCTTTGTCGAAGGCCCTGTCTGACTATTGTTCGACTTCAGCCAAATTTGTTTCTAATTCTGCATCATCTGTGGCAGACACAGATGCACAGTCATGTAAGTCTGCCAGTCCTTAAGTAACTGAGCTCTTTTTATTTTGTCCATATCTCACTTCCATTAGGAATCCCTGCAAAGCTAATGTCCATGATGTGATTCTTGACTGCACTAAGTTCCCTAACCTGATCCTTTAACTGTGCAAAAATTGCAGGGGCTGATAATTAGTTTCAACAATTACCCATTCCACCTGAACAATGGGGCAGAAATGCTGTAATGCCCACATAGTGGTCAACAGTGCCTTTTGACATTCACAAAAATGTTTTGCCACCCGTGATAATGCTTTGCTGGTATATGCAATGGTTTTGTTATTTGAATCATGTTTTCGATATAAGTCTCCTGACATACACTGATCTGTGAACCCTATTTCTATCAATAAATAATGGTTCTTCTTTGGATAAGCTAAACATGGGGCTTTTACCAGACATTTTTGTTTACTTTGCCTACTGCCTCACATTGTTCCTTCCCGCATTTCCAGGGCACCCCTTGCTTCAGTAATTTAGTCAATGGTGTGTGATTCCTGTATAATCTTCAATACATTCCCTCTGGTAACTTGTCATCCCTAACAAACTCTTCAAACCCTTCAGATTTGTGGGAACTTTTAATTTTTGAATAGCTTCAACCTTTTTCTTTTGTGGGTTTAATCCTTGCTCTGTCACTTCATGTCCCAGGAAATGTACCCTTCTTCTACTCCACTGCGCTTTCTGCAATGACACTTTTGCCCCGGCCTTTTGTAACTGACTGAGCACATGTCTAATTTCCTTGAAGTGGCCTTTGATGTCTTCTTTTTTTATCAGGACATCATCCACATACATCACAGTTCCTCTTTGAATTCCATTTATATTTTCCTCAGCTGACCTTTCTCCTCTTCATTGGTGCAAGGATCTGCAGCTTGAATGTGCTCCTCTACCATCTCTGAGGAATATCAGTGCTTTCTTCTTTTTTTTTAACTTTATTTAAATTTTCAAACCAATAGCAACATCAAAACATGTTGGTGAGAGTCAAAAAATAAAAATGGACATACCATTTCCATTACCAAATAACAACAGTCAGTTAACAATAAACCTTTAACAAAAAGCCCCCCCTCACACTTGTATTATAACCATGACAACACAAACTACACTTACAAACAGATACAACCAAGAAACACAACACAACACATTAACCCCCACCGCCCAATACCCATATTTCACCAGAAATGCCATACCTTACTCAAACAAATCATTAAAAGAATCCCATTATCACAGTATTCAGCCTCTCGATGAAGCCTAATCACCCGAGACCTCTCATACTTTGAAAGCATGCGCATGTCCACCATCCAACTATCAGTAAGTGGTTTCTTACATGATTTCCACACTCTCATAATATGCTTTATTGCCATTAACAATGCCCTATCAATCCATTCAGACACACCACACATTTCTAGACCTGTGCTTTCATTGGAGAGAAAAACTGCAGACATGAATGTTCGAGGAAACAACCTACCAATCACTAGATCTACTCGATCAATTACCTCCTTCCAAAAAGTCAGAACCCTATCACATTACGAAAGGATATGCAAATAAGTCCCTTTTGAATGGGAGCACCCCCAACACAAATCTGACTCAATCAAACCCTGCTCAGCCATCTTCACTGGTTTCCAATAAATACACCCCAAAATTCTCTGGTGAATGTACCTCGGGTTAAAATCCATTTTTGCTCTCACCGTCACACTCCACACATTATCCCATTCAGCTTTCTTCTAACTGTGGGGCAGTATCCCTTTTGAGAGACATCACCCTCAAGGTGGTCGGTCAAAAAACCGAAAACAAAATATCGAATCACAAAAATATCGAAACCAAAATCTCGAAAAAAAAATCTCTAATTATTTATTTATTTATTTATATGTATTTGTGGGTTCAGGTAAGTATAAAAAAAGGGTAAAATAAAAAAAAAAAAAGAAAAAAGGGGGGTTGGGGGGGGAACCCCCCCATTTCGAAATAAAAACGTATTAAAAAAAATTCGAGATTTTTGTTTTCGAGATTTTGGACTCGAGATTTTTTTTTTCGAGATTTTGTAATTCGGTTTTTTCACTATAAACCCACCCTCAAGTATCTTGGCATTTCAGCTTCCATTTCAATTTGCTGTTTTCCCTCCTCGTGTCGTGGCTGTCGTCCTCATGACAACAAATAACATCCGTTGGTTCATGAGGGAATACTGACTGAATTTTTTAAAAAAAGGACCATTCACAACTTCCTGCAAAGGTGTATATTCACATTCTAGCCCCTGTTGTCTCATGGATACATTGAGACATAAAAATGCATCAGGCCCCTTCATCTGTTGTCCCTTCCTGTACTGTAATGCTATTGCAAACTGCTTTGTGAAAACAGGACTTTCCTCACTCGAAGCTCAATTGAATATTGCTTTATTTGTGCACAATGATAAGCCTGCCTTTTATTCTCAAATACAGGTGCTGCTGCACCCACTCTAGACCAACCGTATGATTAAAAAAACCTAAAACCATATACATTCTGTTTATGACGTCATTTCCCAAAAAGAATTTGGCTTTGGTTCTACTTACAATCCATACATTGTGATGTATGTTTTTGGGCCTTATTGTGATTTTTAACATGCATCCTCCCAGAATTCTTTGTCCCAAATCTGGGCAGTCCAAACCAAAAATGCGTTGACTTTTTATTTTAAAATGTGGTATCTCTTCTCTATCAAGCATTTTCTTTAACACATTCTCATTAATATAAATCCTTTCTTGCTCTAGGGCTAAACTGCTTCAATTATTTCTGAACGCCCATCCACATGCACAGGAATGCATACCTGACCTTCTTTCGTGTGTATTTCTACTACTGTCGAAATATATTTTTCCTGCTCAGGCTCTGAGCCCTCACCATGTTCACAGTCCTCATCACTTACATAAAAACGCAATGTGTTTTCATCTATCAGTGTTTGCCAGTTTTTCTTGGGATCCAAATGGATTCTAAATTACTGCTCTTCTTTTTCTCCTTGTAGTTCAACCTGGCACATGAGAATAACAGTGGTACTAGGTATATAGCCATTCTAAAGGTACAATTCACACCATTGCTCTCTCTGATCTAGCAATGGTGTGGCATTCATTTGCATTGCTACTCTGGCTCATCACTTTTTTAAGTTCATAGGGCTTTTTGGCCAAAGACCACAACACCCCATTTACCCCATCAATGAGGGGTGACAATCTCTTAAGGGAAAGTGTTCCTAGAAGCAATGGGGGTCTCTTCAATGAGTTTGATCACCTCCTCTTGTCTCAGTCTATGCTTCCCTACCTTGATGTCAACTTCAGTGGTACCTTCCACTGGTATTTCTTCCCCGTTGAAATTATGCACAGGGCCTTCAATCTGTTTTAAATTCGGAATGTCTTGTGGTGGATCTCCCTTCATTTATGCTGCCCAATAGTTTCCCTGACATCACGGTTGCCTGCGTGCCTATGCCGACCATTGCAAAACATTGCATTTCTCTTCAGTGGTAACAGGGGCATAGTACCTGTCTTCACATTCTTCAAGGATACGAAGGAAGTATGAATTGTTTCTAATGTAAGGACCTATTTTCTTTAGGCCTGTCTGGCTTCTTGCTAAGCAAAGGGGCATATGAAATGACATGTTACCCCCTTTTGCTAATCTCTTTTTCAATCTCTCTGTTAACTTTTCTGTCCTGAGGATTCATTTGGAGTTTTGCCACTGATTGCCCCCCTTCTATATCAAGTCCACCTGTGTTCTCACCCCATTCATCTTCTGCTTTTTATCCAACATGTTGATCTCCTTCACTTACCTCCACTCTAGAGTACAATTGTTTTGTGTCTTCATTAGCATCGTGTGGCAAAACATCAGCATCTTGTGTTTGATGCTTACCTCTTTCTTGTTCTGTACTTGTCAACTCTGCCTCATGGAACATCTGTGGCTTGAAATACCCCTCAGGGAACTCATTCATACCTGTCCTTTGTAACATTTTAATTTCTGTGGCGATATAATCACTGTTAGAATTGTCAGGCAATGAGAACCTTTAATTTGTTTTTCTATTTTCACCTACTATTTCATTCATTTCATGTTGCATGTTCTTATTACATGGGGCCTCATTACAACCCTGGCGTTAAGGGATTAACGGCGCCGTAAAAGGCTGCTGTGCCAGATTTCCACTTTAACGCCTGCTTTTTGCAGGTGTTAAAGTCCAAGGCGCTAAGCGACCTTGGTGCTAATTACGGCACCGTAATTTACGGTGCCGTAATTAGCGCCTTCCCCATTCCCATTGAGCCCTATGGGCCAAAAATGGGAATGGGGAAGGGGCCATGGTGAATGGGGATTTACCGCCCCGCCAACCTTGGAATGGGGTGGTAAATCCGCCATCCACCATGGCGGAATCCGGCATGGACCATGGTGCTAGTAGCACCATGGTCCAACGCCAGGGTTGTAACGAGGCCCATAGTTATTTGACCCTTTGATCTTTGGGTTCTTCCGGTGTATTTTTCTTTTTTTCTCTCTCATCTTCACATACGTGAATGGCTTAGTTCACCTCTAAATTAAACCACACTCCCTTCTTGTGTGTGTTCTTCCTATGCCATCATGATTTGCTTGTTTTCTTAATTTTAAATCGCTAGGCAACTTGGTTTGTTCATTTGATTGTGGATCATGGTCTTTTGTGTTTTCATTGTGGGAAGCCTGGCTAATTAGTCATATGTTGCTGTTCTGTGCAACGTCATGCATTCTCAGTCTCACTCAGCTGCTGTTTCTCCACTACACACAGTTTTCCTATCTGCTCAGCCAACATTTTCACTTGTGCCTCTAAGCACTGGAATCCGTCCATATCCCTAAACTCATTCCTCTTTGCTCTAGGCCGGTACTGGTCGAATTTAAATTTATCAGGCCTGTTTTGGCACCTTTCAGGAAACTGATTTCTGTTTGTGCTTCCCCTGAATTCCTGGGACCTAGGGGGTGGGGAGCATGGGGTGACTGTACTCTGTCCATGGTCTACCTATGGAGAGGACTGAACATAATGGTGAGGGCCATAGGTTACATTCTGTCTCTCATTTGACTGATGCTGTTCCATTTGTTGATTTCCATTTTCAATAATCTATCTACATACCTTGGCCTTCCTTGATTGCCACATACCATTGTGGCAGGGTCAGACCTGTTCTGGGCCCCTAATGCCTGGTATGGTCCATTATACATCTGATTCTGGGTGTTATTAGGCCCTAGCATATCATAGCGAAATCCCACCTTTGGTAAAATACCGAGTTACCTAAGGCTAATGTACAAGCTTCTGTCTCAGGGATTTTGTGGATTGAAACACAGTGGCCTGGGATGGTGCTACCTTCCTTTGCATGGCCACGCCCATCTGGTTATGTGTTGTGTCATTCTTTATTGAGCAGTCTCCAGGGGGATTTTCCCAGATTTTCTAACACTGCAGCAGCTGATGATTCCTTTGTTTTTTGTGATTTTCACTCCTTATTTCTACCCTCATGTGAGATTACCTCATAGAAATGTGTAGCCTGCTCGAAAACCCATTTCAGACTCCGGTCTCTAGTGAATTCATATGCAAGCTTGGAGACTACTTCTTTTTGCAGGCCATAGAAAAAAGTGGTCTTGAATTCTACTTCTACTGAGTCTCTGTCATATCTTGGATCAAAATGTGAAAAGCTCTTTTAGGTTTTGCAATAAATAGCATGGCCATTCTGTTACTTCCTTCTATGGGCGCTGGTCTTGGTGGCGCCGTGGCAGGCTTCAGTACACTGTTGCTAGTATCCTTCCCAACATGGATGCCTGTAAGCACCACATGATCGGCGATCGACGAGCTGTTGCGGTCTGTACCGAAGCTCCACCTCCACAGTATCACATGACAGTTGACAGCTAAGCCCCAGCGCGTTGCTATTCCTATGCATAACACTCTGTAAGTACGCCAACTAGGGTATTCATTTTTTCTTGCTCCTTGTTTGTGTCAAACTCATAACTCTCCTATCCTTTCAGAACTTCATCCTCTGCAGTCACGTCCGCCCACCACATACGTCCTCCGACATTGTTTACCCAGTAGGCATTCCATCTCAGCTGTGCTCAGAAGTAGGTTCCAGGCAAACTGTTCTATCATTAGTGTCTGCGTATCCTGAACACGGAAAGCCTACACGTACCATTACCAGAACCGGAGCCCTCACGGTTCAGCTTGAAATCAATGTATTCTCCCTTCTTGCAGCATCTTTGTTTTTCCGTGCCACTTCACACCGAGAACTACACTGCCGCGATATTTGCCTTTGCGAACAGCAGGACTCAAGCCCTTTGTCATCGCACCCCCTCCACTCAGGTCATTGGGGACTATTAAGGAATACCTCTTGCCGAGTAGGGTTTTACCTGGCTTACTCATTCTTTCTTTCCTTTTTTCATCCACACAGAAAGCTCTGGGTGCTGCAGAAACCTATCAGATTATAACCTCTCTGAACATACATGACAGGTATATCCGCTCTCATAGCATCTTTCCACACTCTTGTATTGATTACTCATGCCTTTCCTTATCTCATATAGACGGTGTGTTGTTACCTTCTCCTGAGACTATCCATTCTTGAAGACAGCATTCCAGTGCAGTCTTCAGACAACCAAAGACCGACCTCAGACCAACTCTCCCAATTCCTGCACAGGGTTTTCTTCCCCGGAGGGTTTTTCTGGGGGTTTTACATCACTCCGTTCCTTGTCACTCAGGCAGAGGGCTGCAAGGTTCTCATGGGGATTTTCCTGTCTTCAAAGAACTGCACCCTGATCCATGTTAGCGGCTCTCTGCATGTACATATGTTTTCATGACAGATAGCAACACCCAAGTAGCAGAAGACATGGATGAGCAGTTACCGCAGCTTATGGCTGCTATGCAGTCTCTTTCACATGAGGTACATGACCTCAGACAGGAAAATGCCTACCTTTGTCAAGAGGTAGCTCAAGTAACCCCTAAATTACCCCCATCTACTGGATTCATATCCAGCTTTCGTCAATCCATGTTTAGCAGGCAGAAAATCTCCATCTCCTCCCTGGAAAGACGACTAGACCTCCGACAAGGGACTCAGGATCTTATGTCATATGTGACTCAGTTCAAACAGTTGTCTGCAGAAACGGCATGTCCGGATGATGCCTTATTGAACCTGTTTCCGAGGGGGCTTACTGAGGAACTCAAAGACAGGGTATCTCGGGTACCCAGACCTGCCAATCTAGCAGATATGATCACGTTGACCACGCAAATCGATTACCATCTGCAGGAACGTCAACTCAAACACAGAAAGGGCCAAACATATTGGTCTAGGACTGAGGCTTTTCTTGTATCCTCTAAAGTTGTCCCTTCCGAAGAACCCATGCAATCTGGCACCGCTAGAGGCAACCTAAGCGCGGAAGAATGAGACTGTAGACGTACACAGGGACTGTGTATGTACTGCGGCTCTTCTACCCATCTGGTTAAGGAATGCCCTGTAGCCCCTCCACGACGTTGTGAAAGTAGGAGGTAGGGAAACTCCCAAGCCCAGTCTTAAGGGGAACCATGGCTCAGGTCCCAGAGGAGGATTCGCCAGACTCACCTATGAGAGCCCAGAACACCGGGGGCACCGAAACCCGTATGGTAATCATACCTTTGAAATGTATCCTTGAATACCGTGAAATCCAGACCATACCGGCCCTCGTGGACTGTGTGGCGGCTGGTAATTTCATCGACAACTAATGGGCAAAAAGCAAAGGCATCGGATGAGTTCACAAATCAGTGTCCATTCCCGTTCAAGGGGTGGATGGCAGTCCCTTAGTTTATGGTCCCATCCGAGAACAGACGTTACCCATCACAGGCAGAATCTCCTCTCATGAGGAAATGATAACCTTTGATCTTATTATGGCTGCCCATTTTCCTGTCATTTTAGGCTTTGCCTGGCTCTGTCTGCATAACACATACATCAACTGGTCTGCAGGCTCTCTTTTTCTGGGTTCAGAACAGTGTGTTTCCCATTGCTTGTCTCATGATTCAGTAGGAGTTCACACAGCCCCTTCAGGTCCTCCTGCAGGATTAGATATCATACTAAGGGCCTCATCACGAGTTGGCGGGTAACGCCGGCGCTATTAGCACTGGCGCTAATAGCCCTACCGCCAAACCCCCCGGCGCTATCAGCGCCGGATCACGGGTTTGGCGGAAGGGTTATTGCCCATTCCCCATTTGGCGAATTCAGGAATTCCTCATTCCCCATTGGGCCCAATGGGGAAAATTCGCGCTAATACCGCCGGCGGATTTCCCATTGGCGGTAATCGCACCAAAGATCGGCAATTTTGCCGCGGATTTCCCCCCCCCCCAGCTCAGAGCTCGGGGGAAATCCACAAAAGCCATTATCTGGCGGACCCTTAAATGCAGCAGTAATAGCGCTACCGCCGCATTTAAGGGTTACCGCCAGACTCGTGATGAGGCCCTAAGTCACTTAAGCAGCATCCCAGATGGTTACAGACAATGGGCCTCATCACGACTTGGGCGGTAACGCGGGCGGTAACGGGGGCGCTATTAGCGCCGGCGCTATCTGCCCTACCGCCGAACTCCCCGGCGCGAGTTTGGCGGTAATGTTAATCCCCATTCCCCATTGAGCCCATTCGGGAATGCCCCATTCCCCATTGGGCTCAATGGGGAAATTTCATGCTAATACGCCGGCGGATTTCCCCGCCGGCAGTATGAGCGCAAATTTTCGGCAGATTTCCCCCCAGCTCAGAGCTGGGGCGAAATCCGCCGAAGTCCTTATTTGGCGGACCCTTAAATCCGGCGGTTATAGCACTACCGCCGGATTTAAGGGTTACCGCCAAAGTCGTGATGAGGCCCAATATGTTCACATGTTCTCACTACCACAGTTCTCGTCTCTTCCTCCACACCGAAGAGAGGACTGCCATATCGACTTGATTCTGGACCAACCGATTCCTTTTGGATGAACGTACATGCTCTCGCAAAAGGAAAAGACAGTACTCAAAGAATACCTCCAGACAAACCTACAAAACTGACTGATATCGGAGTCCACCTCACCCGCGGAAGCTTCTCTATTCTTTATACCCAAGAAAAATACTGATGAATTACGTCCGTTACCAGAAACAGAGCACTTACGGTTCAGCTTGAAATCAAGGTATTCTACTTTCTTGCAATGTCTTTGTTTTCCCCTGCCACTTCACACCGGAAACTACACTGACGCAATATTTGCCTTTGCGAACAGCAGGACTCAAGCCCTCAGTCATCGCACCCCCTCCACGCAGGTCATTGGGGTCTATTAAGGAATACCTCTTGCCGAGTAGGGTCTTACCTGGCTTACTCAGTCTTTCTTTCCTTTTTTCATCCACACAGAAAGCTCTGGGTGCTCCACATTATAACATCTCTGAACATACATGACAGGTATATCCGCTCTCATAGCATCTTTCCTACTCTTGAATTCATTACTCATGCCTTTCCTTACCTCATATAGACGGCGTGTTGTTACCTTCTCCTGAGACTATCCACTCTTGAAGACAGCATTCCGGTGAAGCCTTCAGACAACCAAAGACCGACCTCAGACCTACGCTCCCAATGCTTGCACAGGGTTTTCTACCCCAGAGGGTTTCCCTTAGGGTTTTATATCCCTCCGTTTCTCGTCACTCAGGTGGAGGGTTGTAAGGTTCTCAGGGGGGGTTTCCTATCTTCAAAGAACTGCACCCTGATCCAGGTTAGTGGCTCTCTGCATGTACATATGTTTTCATCTAACTGAGCTGTCATGCTGTATGCCGCCTTTTTGGCATCCTGAATGGAGCGATATGGCGAGAACTGTTTTCTAACCTCCCTCTCAAAGTCACCCCATGGTTAATTCCCCTGTTTATTCAAACCTCGTATGAAACTAGCATAGCTGGTGTCCAAAGTGAGATGCAAGAATCTGGCATACTGAGCCTTGGGGATGCCCAACGTCTGAAATATCTCACCAACAGCTTCCACGTGTTCTTCAATCATTACATATGAACATTTCTTAAAAGGCTTAATAAGACTCTCAATATTCTTCAAGATTTTGATCGCATTACACTGCAATTCATCTTGACCCCCCTTTCCCTGTTTTGAGTAAGCAGGCCCATTCTTGAACATTGGAGAGTAGCCACCTCTTGCTGAGTGAAAAGCAGCTGCCAGATTTCTCAGACTGTGGCAGCATTCAGCCTCAGTAACAGTAGTGCCCTGCGGCTCACAGAGATTCGAGAACAGCTCTGTAGTTCTGACAACCGAATGTTGCCATTTTATCTCTCTAAGCTGCGTGTGTAATACTTGCATTTCCTCATAAAATGTAGAATTCTCTTTTCTCAGTTTAATAATTAACTCATTCATATCTGTGACTTTCATTTTATAATCATGGATTACTTCCAACTTCATATCACCTTTAGACATCACCCAGGAAAATCTCATCTTCCAACAACTGTTTGGACTAAATTACGAGTCCGGCGGTAACTCTGCTGGTGCTACCGGCTGGTTGCCGCCAGACTCAGAATGAATTACCGGTGCCTGACTTCACAATAACACTGGGGGATTACAACCCCAGCGGTCCGGGACGACAGGCGTCGGCCATTTGTAAGTCCCCATTCCCATAGACACTATGGGAATGAGGACCACAGAAGCACTGGCACCATTTTTAATGGTTCCACACTAAAAAATAGACCAGCACATGTTCCTTATGCTCGTTTGAAAACTCCTGCACACATTGAGGCATTTACATGCACCATTTACGAGACATTAGGAGGTCATCCACCCAAAAAAGAAACATTATCAATGCATCAATCTGGATGTGCCTTTTGTAAATAAAAAAAACATTAACATGCAATTTCACATCTGAGGAAAAAAAAAACACTCTATAATTTGCCTGCCAGTTCAGCCTTATTTACCATGTACCATTCCTCCCCTGTATACTTTTAGTGGACTGATGATAGAGTTGGGAAATACCTTAACATACAGTTCAGTGATGCAAAAACCCTTTAATTCTCTTTGTACGCCTCAACCCACAGCAGCGATTTCTCTTTTCTCCTAGCGAGACTATTTATACCTCAGCACTTGGCAGAAGATGTGCGTTTGTTTTATCTGTAACCTTAAATTGACAGTGTTTTGTGATTCTGCAGAATATTCATTTCTCATGGATGAACAAAACTGCTCTTCGGTATTGAAGGACCAATGTGTTCTTCCATTGTATTTGTTTATTGCACCTTGAAACAGTTGTTTATAGGCGCATAATCAATAAGAAATCAATCAATCAATCAATCTGATTTGGTACTTCCCAAATCAGACCATGGGTTTTCCTAATTAATTGTTTCATTCATTCATCTTCTTTTAAACTCATGCTCACCAAATGCTCAGTGAGGTGGGGGGTTCAGCCTGCATGAGAGACGTCTTCTAGGCAGCAGGCAATCTCTCTCCCACTGTCAGCTACCTGCTGGAGCTCAGTGAGGATTTGGCCCATCTCCCTCTTTTCTATACAGCCCAGCTCAGCTCAGCTCCCAGTAGAACTCGATTGGCTCTCTTCCTTTTTGTTTTTTTCCCTCCCGCTTTCCGCTCACCCTCGTTTCTCTCATAGCTAACCCCCAACACTCCTCCTTCTTTGTTTTATACGTCTTTTTTCTTCACCTCACCCTTTGCATATATCTTCATAAATATCCATATTGTTTCACCACGCATTTTCGTGCATTCTGCTGTGAAGTCATCAATCAATTACCTCCCCTTTTAGCCAACACCCCAGTCATTTTCCAAAACCCTTTCTGTTTCTCCACAATTACTTTTATACAGCACTCTTCTCCAGCACGGATGAAAATGCTACATAGCATCCCGATGTTCTCTCTGTATTCCGAATTTTACGAAGTACATTCTGCTCTCTCAGAAGCACACTTCAGTTTAGCTTTCAATTCTTGTATTTATTTTCTAGGCCAACATTGCGGTGTGAATGACCCTGAACTCCAGCTTGCAAATGGGCTATGACCTAAGCAACCCCTTTCTAATTACTAATAATCACTAGTATTACTCTTGTTAAGATTAGTCATTAGTAAGATTAATAATTATTTGTGTTAATGGTTAGCATCCTACATAACAGAGTCCTAAGCTAAATCACAAATCATCCCTTCTTTAGTTCACCCTCAGTGACTGATATCAGCACTTAGTCACACACCTAACGCATGCTGCAACATTAGCATCATTTCTGCATGGTGCACATTACCCCTATTCAAGTCAGTGGTGCTGCTAAAATGAGTGCATGGTTGAAATTCTTGTAGTAATTATCCCTACAGTAAACCCCTCCCCGCAGTATGACTTGATGGAGCATTTCCTATCCCTTGTCTCACTCTCTATATACAACCACACCTTCCTCCAATCTCTCCTTATCTTTCGTCTGCCTCCCTTTCTTTTCTACCTCTCCCTTTCTCACGTCTCCTTTTTTTTATCAGGGATGTCATTTGGGGGTGACCAAGGGTTGCAGCCCTGTGTTCTCCCTTGCTACCCCTATATTAAGAAAAACAGAAGCTCCTGGGCACTGCAGTAGCGGGGGCCCCACCACACCAGGTCTGGGGGGCCGGCCCAGTCCTCACCCATCAGGGTGAAGGCTGGGGCTTGCAGCGCAATAGGGACATGCTCAGTAGGGTGAGCTGACCATGACATGTGGCACATGTCACATGCCACGTTCAGCTCCAACCCCTTCTCCTCCGGCTTCCTCGTGACTCATATGCAGGAACCAGGAAGCTCTCCCATCTTCCTGGTTCCCATTTGAGAGTAGCTTGGAGGAGCTGAGGGTGGCCTGGAGTGACAGACCAAAAACTGGAAAAACAGGTAAGAAGGCAAGTGATGTATATTTTGCATGTGTGAAGGGTGTGTCAGATGTATGTATTTGCTATGGGTCAGTGAGTGGTGGGTGAATGAGAAGAAATGTGATAGTGTGTGTGTTTGAATGTTCTGGTTGGGTGTGTGCCTGTGTGGAGAATGCACTGAGAGTGGATGTAAGAGAAGGTGTATGAGTGAGTGACTGGTGGGTGATTGAGTATGAATGTGATAGTGTGTGTTTGAATGTTCTGGTTGGAAACACAGGAGCGTGCTGTCACTTTCTGTGATTCACTTGGCGGGGGGGTCAAATGACATCCATTCCTGTGATGTCATCAGAGGTCAAGGTTTGTGTGATCTCACTTGCACTACACCTGGCCTGTTGGTTGAAATGACGTACCTGCTTTCTATCCACTCCTCCTTTTCCTTCTCTTAACTCCCCCCTTACTGGCACTCTCCTCTTCTGCTTCTTACTACCTTTGACATGCTCACTCTTTTCTACCACTGTCCACTTAATCTCTTCTGGGGTCATAGTGCAGACATCCCTCTCGAGTCACAAGTTCACCACAGTTTGTAAAGGGCCCCATGTCTATGGCAGGGGTAGGCTGCACCTCTGAAATCACTGGCATCCCTTGCTGGTAATGAGGGTGATCACGACGGAGTCACTCCCCCCACTCCATTCATGCTAGACCTTATCTGATGCTCTAGTGAATGCCACAAAACACTGAAAGTATCCTGAGGGAGTCCTCCAAGAGTAACAACACTTTTAGCATGTGAAACATGGGGGGTCATGGGTCACTGGTACCCCATCCACATATTAGACTAAAGGTTCCCTCTCTGTGTTCCCCTCCACAGGCACTGAGCCAGCAAACACAGATGCACTTGTCCATCATATTCCTTTTCCGCTCCACTGCTTCCCCCTTACAAGTACTGTTCCTTGGTGACCTATACATCTCCACCCAGCATGGCTGAGCTCTCTTTTTGGATGGTGGTGATGAACATGGGCACCTCTGCAATGTGCCCTTCTCCAGGTTCCTACTCCCATCCCCAAATTTGAGGACATTATTCGTAGGCACTGTCTCTTCATTGACCTTGGGGCCCCGTCCATGTGCTCAGCATCTTCATCCAGTGCACTTAATTTTCTAAGTGATGTCCTTACAATAAGATTAGGTAATAATACCTGGAAGCATGGGCTGTTCTGGTTGGCATGTGTCTGCCAGAGTGTTACTGGTACACTAGTCTTCATAGTAAGCAGAAGTTCCTACCTGTCTGGGACTCGTGGGGCTCTGCTTAGGCACCTACAGGTGATACTCGAGGCTGCTCTGAGTAATAACCCTCTTTGACTTATGGTACTCTGACTCTGAATACCTTCCAGTTTCACTGTCTTTTGTCCCTTATTATTTTTTATGAACCTACTCCTCTAAGACATCACTTAGCGACCTTCCATCGCCTGTTTCCATTTTTTTGTCCAGTCGCGACCGATTCCAGCCATGGCATAAGACCGGACCTGTTCACGATCTAATGTAGTGACTATCTACTTCGGAGTCTAGCTACTACTAGAGTACTATTCCACACTTCTAAAGTCCATTCTCTAACATAGGAATCACAGGTGAGCCACAGGCGAACCAATTTATATGTTGATCCATAACCTACCACATCTTAGCCTATATAGATGTAACTACTGAACGCTTCGAGCCTGGTTTTTTAGCTCATTTGGAAAAACACTCAGTTAGGTTTTTTCATGTATTAATTATAGGTGGAGAGCCATTTTGAAGTCTCCCTCAACTGGAGCACCCCAGGTTGAGAGCCCCCACGAACACCACGAAAGGTAATTCTACCCCTTTTTTGTGGTCTTCTTATTCACCGTCTAGGGAATTAGACAAACCTAACTAGCTAAAGATGTATCCCCTTATTTGTCTCTTTTTCTTTTAATCTTCAGGTTGCATGGGCAGACTACACTTCTCCTCTACGAAGCAACTCACTTTTTAATTTCTTTGGGATTGTCGTGATTTTGACTTTTCTCCTGATGAATGTTCTCTGAATAACTGCCTAAGAGCAGAAACATGTTGAGATACTTCTCCTGGATTGACACAGGGAATGAACAATTTATGTTATCTAGTACTGAGTAGAAACTGATACAGTACCAGTGAGATGTTGAATGTATCCCTCCGTTCTTGTTACTTAACCATTTGATTGTGAAAGACAAAATCCTGTTTTTTATGTAAGGATCCACTGAGATCCCCTCGTGCTGATTTAAGTATTGTGTGAAGAGTGATATTTTGGTGTGTTTTACTATCTCTTAATCTGTATGAAATTAAAATTAGAATTTATATATGGGTTTATTTGGAACCTAATTGGTTGCACAACCTGTTCTTTCTTAACTCTGTTTTATTCATAATTTGATGGCCCCTGAAGGGCATGACATCATCAGCTTAAGACATTATCTCATTGATTACATTGGTGCCCTGTCCAAATTCTCATCAGCCTCATCCTTAACTCTGGATTATCTGGACATTCTCCCTAAAATAGAACTAGGCATTAATAACTTGAATCACAGACCTTATGAGGTGGTAATGACTGGCTATAGGAGCTGATAGGTCTGAAGTAAGAGAAGACAGTTAATGAGGGCATCATGATTTTACCACACGGTTTGGCCCACCAATTCGAGACTTATTGTCATTAGTATTTGGGCACAGTAATCCAGGTGCTCATGGTTTATTTGTTTTTGTGACAATATTATTGGCACCAGGAGCATAAAGCGTTTATTCCCACAAAAAACACCACAAACAAGATGACCACCAGGGATAAAGGAAAGAAATTTCTCCGAAAAGCTTTTTTCTTTTTCCATATGAGGAAGGTGACTTCCGGCAAGCAGAGGATGAGGCCACAAAGCTTTGTTCCTCCTGCTCCCGGCACATGGAATTCCTGATAAAAATCCTGGAAATTACACTTCTTGCCTGAGAAGTGGCTCATATGGTGTCTGAACATCCCGGGTGCTGTAATCTGCTGACAGTAGGTGCCAAGTGAGCCAGGTCACCCCGCCAGAACGATAATGGCTCAGTGCAGGGTGAAACAAAGCTACAAAGAAATAAAGATGGCTAGCTGTGGGTAAATTTGGAATTACTGAGCCTGCTGTAGTCTCACGGTGGTACAGAGCCAGGGAGCTCCTTGCAGGGAACTGCTGCGATCGTACTTGCTAAGGAGACTGTGGGTTATTGAAGAAATCTGGTGCATTACCGGAGGCTACTGGTGAATCTAACGCTGTTATTATACTGCCGGTCCCCTCCTCTTGCTTATGGAGTTGATAGCAGCGTGGACACCCATTTAGCCACGAGAACTGTTGGACCATTGTGCGGAGCAGCGGAACCCGCTGCTGAAATCTTTTGAGTGAAATCAGCAAATTCAGTAGAGCTGAGAATTTTAAGCCGCAGCCTGAGCGTGGAGGGCTTAGGCTAGAGGACGACAATGGGTGCTGACTAGTGAGGACAGGTGAGTCCCCGCTCTGTGGGATGGTGAACATGAGGCTCCTAAGGCGGATCAGGAGCGTGTTATATTGATGCATGGGGGGTGATCCGGAGGCCTTTTGCAGCTTAGCCGAAGTGGATTGCTTTGCTCGTCATCTTGGAGGGAAGCAGCCCAATTCCGTGGGCTGTGTGGCGAATGGAGATATAGATGATGGTTCACATTCCGAGTAATGCAATGAAGGGCTGTGCTCTACACAGGGGTGTGGTACAGGTGATCTTGCCTCCTGCCTTGCGACCCGGTGCCTAGTGTAGGATGGGCCTTGTTGCACAGTGAAGTGTTTTTGAGATCTCGGCCCAGTGAGCACATGTGTTCAGGAGAGTTATTGATCAGGAGTGCTGTTCGGATCATGGAGTTGCTCCCTCACTGAGGAATCTCTATTGGGTGATCTTCTGTTGTTGAAAAGTTGCTTTTCTTCTTTATTTTTGCATCAGAGGGCTGGTGGTGCCAGTAGGACTGGAAGCTGTGCTGAGATGGCTTATCTTATCAGACCCACAGGGCGAGCTTGAAGGAAATCTTCCCAGTGATATGTAGGCGCTGCAGTTATTTTGTTAGTCCCTTCAGCTTGAAAGTGTCTTAAGTCATACACAGATGGAGAGAGATGTGACTTCCCAGAAGAGTGTAGGCTCTGCAGTGATTTTATAGGCCCCGCAGCTTGAAAGTGTGGGACATGGCATGTGCAGATGGAGTGATATAAGAGATCTCTGGTTGTGGCTGCAGCATTCCTGAAATTCTGATCCACTACTACCGTCACAGAGTGAATGTGTGACTAGCAGGCCCACCAAATGCCATAGGTCATCTCTTACAAGCAAGTTGGTAGTGCCTCCTCAAAATGTACATCATTAGGCAAAGAAGACATGTGCCACTGTTGTCATGATGCTGGTGCTGTTTTGGGGAGTTCCCTAATGAAGTGATGTGGATCATCCAGCTGAAGCTGTGTTCTTTAAAGTACTGTTGCTGTCGCCATCACTGTCGAAACACGCTGTCTCCTCCTGTGAGGCCTTTGCCAGACTGGAAATTCTACCTACCTGAAAGCATCTTTGACTTAAGAACCCAAGGCCTTTGTATGCTGCATCTGCGCATCTGCCCCACTGGAAGGAGAGCCTGACTGGCCAGAGGTGGCCCTGAAGGGTCTGAAGGACATTGCCTGCACTGGTCTTATCGACAGCTGCCAGCTACCTGGTGTGTTTGTCATGCTTTGTGCAGCTCTCTGTCTCTCTCCCCTCTTTCTTTCCTCTCTCTGATCTCTACATTCATCCATGGGGGTCTCCATCTCACCTATTTCCTCTAACTGCTACTCTATCACCTATACTACTTTCCTCTAGAAGCATGGAATTAAAAAGTTCAAAAAGGATCTCCTGGTCTTCAACCCAGGCCTGCCTATCGTCGACACTTACGTTAACGTTGATTCCAGGCAGACTGTCACTGACATCCTCTTTGTCACTCCCTCCCCTGACCTATGGACTTCACACATGTTATCTGTCCTCTCTCCTTTCACCTTGTCTCCCATCAATGGAGGCACCAGATGGGAAGTACTCTTGGTGGGCTTCTCATCCTCTAGGTGCATCATAAATGTCTACCATAATGGCACTGTCATGGCCCAGGGCCCTCAGCCCAACCTTCTCCTTCTTCATATGTGTCTTCTGTCTCTCATCAAGTACCTCTCTCTCCCGCCACTCCTCTGGCATCCACCCCTCTTGCCCCTTCTCCACCTCTGATTGGCATGCCACATCACTGTACCCCTCCTCAGAAGAGCTTCATAGGTGATAACCTGGTCCACCTAGCTATCCTGAACTCTCACTCTGCAATCAAACACACTTCTGATATATGTCTCCTTCTCAGAGACTTTGACCTCAACTTTCTCGCCCTCACTGAGATGTGCTTCACTGCCAGATATGTCACTGCGTTTGACACTCTCGTCCCTGAGGGTTACAAGATCCTCTCCAACAAAAGGCCTAACCAGTCTGGAGGCTGAGTGATCCTGATCTTCCGTAAATGGATCCCTGCTACTATCATCCCCACTCAGTCTTACTCCTCCTTTGAATTCCTCATCTGCAGGCTCGGCATCTCTACAAATATTTTGCGGACTCTCACCACCATCTACAGGCCCCCTGGTCCGGTCGCCCTCTTCCTCTCTGAGTGGTCTTAGATCACCTCTTCTCTTCTTGCCTCTACCTCAAAGCTTCTCCTCAGTGACTTCAATTTTCATCTTGACACTTCCGAGGTGGCCACTTCTGCACCCTTCCACAGCCTCTGTGACACTTTCTCCCTCTTCTTTCATCCCTCTGGTCTGACGCAGTCTGCCAGACATATCTTGGATGCTCTCCTCTCCTCAGACATTCTGATCTCCATCCATCTTACTGCGCCTCTCTCCTGGTCTGACCATTATCTTCTGTCTTCTCATCTGGATCTCTTTGGTCCCCCAGCTAAACCACTGCCTGTATTCTTCTCCGTCATTCGACCGATGAACCGAGTGTAAGTTGCTGCCTTTGCTGCCACTTTCATTCCCCCTCCCACTCCTGCCACTGACTCCCATACTCACTCTGCCCTTTGTAAGGGAGGCATGGTATCACAAGTATGACACTAACACAAAAGGTACAATTTGTAAAACCTTTATTCAATTCTCTGGGTTTGGAAAAATCCTACTTTGACCTATAGCTAAAATGGGAGTAGTCTCTACCATCAAATAATAAAGAAAATACAGTCCTAGTCAGTCTTTGTCAAATCAAAATGGCCTATACTAACAAAACCTAATGCCTGCCCTGTAGTTTTTACAAAAAGTGTGCAAAGGGGAATATGTATGCAAAGGAAAACCAGTGTTAGAATATAAAGAATCAAAGTGGCTGAGACAGCTCTCCTCCCCACGTTGGACAGCACGGAGTAAGGTGGTCCCCGTAAACAGGATGATACACTCCTGCTCAGGTTCTCAAAACAAAGCAGTTCAAAAAGTGGGTCGAGGCTCGTCTGGCCATCCAGGTTGAAGTCACTTTCCAGCATTCCAAAGGTTATTTTACAGTTCAAGAAAAGGGTTCACAGTTCAACCAAAAGTTAACACAGGTCTCCCTCAATCGGGCTTGGACCTCTCAAAGTAAAAGTTTCACGTAGGTCTCCCTCTGTTGGGCTTGGACTCTCAATCACAGCAATTGTAGGAGTTCTCATCCCCAAGCTTTATTCACATTTGTTAGGTGTGCCCTTCCCCTAACTTATCACATTTCTTGTCTCCCTCAGTCGGGCTCTGACCTTTACCTGATGTCGAAGACTTTCGAATGTGCAAGGGTTTTACTATAGACCTCCACAGGACCACTTCGACTTTCCCTTCAACTCACACTCTTGTGTTATTTGCCCCAGTGTTTCTTGGTCTGTGTAGTTCAATATCATAAGCACAAGACTTCAATATTCACTGTCCACTTAAACTTTTGCCAGGGTCAATCTTGATCATCACGCTTTTTAAAGTTTATTCACTTTGTTGCTTTATAACAAAACATTTCACCTTTCACAGCGACTTTCAAGTGGGCTACTTCCTTTCGCCAGACCACTCTGCTACTCTGTATCATTGGCTTCAAAGTTATCGGTAATTTAAAGTTCACCACAGGTCTGCCTTCCTTCACCTCTCATCCACAAGCGTGCAGCCTTCAATTGTAAGATATATTGTTGCCACTTCCATTTTTCCTTAACACACACTGGTCTTTCATCTTGCTCGCCAACTCACCGGCTGTGTGCGTTCCTTTCTTGTCTTTGCCATTTTAATTCACGAGCCAAGGTTAATACCACATGCTTGGCCTCGCCTCCCCATCTCTGTCGTTCACCTGGAAGGGTTGCGGGCACCTTTCAAACAAAATGCAGTGTTCTTGTCTAGGATTTGGCCTTCTCCACGTATCTCTTATGGTTCTTTGGAGGCAACAACCTCCTGCAGGGAACTCCTGGGTTCCTTTACCCTTGGTTCTCGTCCCTCTATCTGTTGCTCTACTCCAGTAGGTTTGCCTTCGCCACGCAGGTTCTGCTGCTTGTCATGTTCCACCTTGCTCAGAGTGTGTCTCTATGTTCCGCCTTTTATCCGTGAGGGGAGAGCTAATGGGTATCAGATGTATGTGATTAAAGTCAAGCACCTGACCTTGCCTGACCCGATAAGCAGGACATGTCCAATGAGATATTTAAGGGAAGCCTTGTTACTCTGAGTCGTCCTCTTCCTCGGCCCAGTGTTTGTGTAGAAAAGGGGGGGATTGGGACATCAGAGAATCCTATGAAATAGGAAGGGTCATGGGTACAGGAAAGGGGGGAACACTGCATCTCACCATCGGTCACCTCACCCCCACTCCTGAAGAGCCCTCATCCAGGTGGTGATCCTCCCGCACTGGTCCACCCCGGGGTCTGGATCCAAAGGTGATGGCCATGCCCTGGCCACCTGAAAGAGCGATCCCCGGGGACTAGTAGGTGGGACACCCTTTGTTTTCTCACACCTTGCTAATCTTCACAGACCCCCTGCATATCATTGCCCCTGTCATGATGATCCGAATGAAGCCTGCCTCCAAGCACAACATCTGATATGACTCTGACCAAGCCTCTCTGAAACGCAAGTGCAGAGTGGCTGAGCGGAAGTGGGAGGCATAAGCCACATCCTGTGACAAACTGGCCTGTCACCTGCTCCAAAGGCAATATAAACTCTCCATTCGCTCAAAGATGAGGGCTCCCATCCAAGCCCATATCTCTGAGGCCACTAACCACTCTGGTGAACTGTTTAAAATCTGAAAGGAACTTGCCAAACCTTCTGCAGTCTCCAGATCTCCCCTGCCATCCTTGCCCCTCTCAGGCTTCAGCCGGATCTTCTTAAGTTCTGTAAACTCCTTAAGGCCCTTCTTTTATCCTCCTCCGATGCTAACACTTTCCTCTGCCTCATTGACTGGCTGCCTGGTTCCCTCTGAGTACTATAGAGCTGCAGGCCCCCCACCCAGTACCCCCTTCTCTGTACTTACCTGCATTCCCTGGCACTTGGCCTTTGGCCTCCCCTTAGCACGCGCACCTCCCCTCTTAACCCTTTTCCCTTCCCACCTGAGCACTTGTTTTTCACAGAGCGGCTGTCCCACCCCTCGCACTTCTTCTTCTTCACGTGCACAATTCGAATGTTGCATTGTCTAATACGACCGTTATTGTATCTTTCGCCCTTGTTCCGAACCCCTTTTTGGTTCTGGCGCTTTTTGGTGGTGTAAACTACCAAATTTCACCAAAACTATTGTTACAATAAGGGGTTCCAAGAAGCAGTATTTGTGGTTGGTATGACAACTAAAAAATGCTTTGCCATACAAATACCAATGCAATACGTGTTCATTATTGTTGTACTACACGGATGTATTCCAACAGTGGCTTGTTTAACGCCTTTTCTCCCAATCAGGAGTACTGTCACATGTCACGTGCCTTTGTCACTTTCAACAGAGCTACGAAGTGAGCTCTGGCTATTCAGTGTCAAACTATAACCTGGCTTTTGACGACAATTGGTGAAGAAATATGGACAAGCGAGAAAAACAAACTGTTAGAAGAGAGCGGGCACCGTAACAAACAGATTATCGCCATCAGGCTGTTCCTTTGGCTGTTCCTCTGGCTGTTCCTCTGGGAAGAGTTTGCAGCCCTGCAGGACAAGCCAGCGCGCGCTGACATATGCTGGTATTTATGAATGGAGAAGGGGTTTGGTGAAGAACGAGAGTGAGGCTCATTCATTTGCATGCTGCTGAAAGACGCAAAGTGGTGACTTGTGGCACGCAAAAAGAAGCTGGGCACTCATAGATGCGAAGGAAAGTTTGAGCTGCCTATAAAATCTGTGCACACAAAAACATTTTGCACCGCCAGCATCAACCATCCTGCCGTTTCACACACTAACAGCAGCTAGCTTGACAAAGAAAGTGAAACAACCTTTGCAATAAACAGCAGTGCTAATTCAGACTGCCACTATCATGGAAAAAGTAGTATATGCCATCCCCTTTTGCGACACTGAAAGGTGGAGAATGTATCCATATGAACATTTCCCTGCATGCCACGCAACCTAGATTCCAGCCCCCGACAGACTAGTATTGAACGGCCATCTCAGTCACTTCCTGCATGTTCTCAACTATTTGTACACTTTGGCTTGTGTTACATGGCTGTGAATATATGCCACAACTGTGTAGCTCAATGATTGGGCTGCTGGTCATGGAGGAGCATCTCGGATACAGGTGCAAATAGATAATGATTTCCGTCCTTCACGTAGCCTTATATTTGGCTGTCTCGTGACCCTATGTAGCGTCTCTTTTCAGAATCAGCCCCTTGTTGTCTAAAAACACATTTGATAAAGAGGAATCCACGGTATCCAAAAGCCAATTAGCCGCACCTGGATCCAGTAGAAACCATATTTAAATTGTTATTTGTACGCAAGAGCATTTTTTCCACTCCCAAAACATTTGCAATTTTGCAATTTACATCCACATGTTTCACAATATTGGGATAGTGTGTGCGGGTGAAAAAAAGATATCCGATTCGTTAGAACCGTAAGCTCTATTTGTTCTTAGCATCTCTTTCCGATCCCTCACCCTGCAAACAAATATCCACCAGAAAGTCAGAAGCTGTGCAGGGAATTTAGTTCCTGCTCCACTCTCTAACTGGCGTCCGGATTGGCTGAGCACTGGGTGATTACCAGCAACCCTCCATGATGGCGAGGACACGTCCTATTTTTGCAAGTCTGCACTGAATATAATCACGCTCACACTGTTTTCATCCTTGTGTGCTTGTGGAGAAGTTCTGCAGGAAGTGAAACTTCACGCACTCACACTCTTCCTTAAATCATTTCCCAATTTTTAGATTAAAATGGAAATATGATGGCCTGAAAATGACTTAGTGCTACCCTCAAAAGAGTTTTAGAAATGGGGGCACATTTGGGGCATCGCCTTCGCAGCCACTGGAGCAAGAAAGTGTACATTTGCAAGATGCTTTTCTGTTTGCGAGGCTTTACACAACACAAGCCCAACGGAGACTCTGTTGTAACTTGGCACAGTTAGTTCCGCACTCGGAGCAAGCACCGCCGCCTCAGCAATAATTGCTGCAATATTGAATTGATGGCAATCGAGCATAGTGTGAAGAGCTTACCAGTGCACTGACATATCTGCCACCACAACATATGTCTTCTGCACTTCCATGGCTTTTGGATGTTTTGTTATCTTGGAATACATTCATATTTCTGTATTTTTCCCATGTTTAGTCATTAGGTGGAGACTTACAATCGCAAGTAAAATTTGCACTGGGGTATACATGCTGCTCTTATAAATATTCATGCCATTTTCCCGCTGTCGATATTAGATACTATGTTTTGCACCAAGGCAAACAGGACGCATATGCATGTTGCACCCATGTTGATGATTGGTCAGTAAGACAGCTGAGCAATGAAGAAAATAGGTTATTCTCCGTTCTCTATGAGAAAATCAGCAAACGATGGGCAAAATCAGTCTTCTCCATGTTTCCAGTATAAAACATCACGCACAATAACACTGAGCATCTAGGTTTAGGGCAAAACCGATGATTTATGGGCTTCATTGACTTTTACACAAGTGGCAACAAAGGTGCAAAAGTGACCTGCTCCTATTGTACAAGATTACAAAACTATCCATAATATAATATTATGGTTTACTGAAAACTATTAATAAGAGGTTTGCCCACAATGGTCCAAATTGCTGCAACCAACATTGACCACATGAAGGCACTACAACCTGTGCGCTTGTGTTGTGCTTAGCAACCTGCGCCCCTGATTGGCTTACTATGCCACCCTCCTACACTGGTCACAAAACGGTCAACGCGACCCACTACATGGCACATGTGTAAAGGGTGGCATCGGTTGCGTGGCAGTGCCGTTTCAGTGGAGTGTTAGCAATTGTCCAAAAAATTGGTTGCCTGGTAAAATCAAATGGTTCACAGTGTAACATAAAATGTTATTGAAAGCAGAAAGCAAACGTCCTGCTACTTATACTGTCAATAACAGCAGATTTTTCCCAAGGATAGAAAATAATACCTTCGGTTCTTCGGCGATTCTTGGCCAATTCGTATGCACTTATTTCCACAATAAACCTAGTATTAACACCAGGTTTTCCTTATTTTTATTTTCCGTTTAAAGGCACATAGTAATTCGTACACTAATGTGTCTGGACTCTTCTTGGAGGACCCGTAGCAATGAATCTGGCACTTCACCCACATTTTATTTAATGGTTGATATGCCTGTGTACATTAAAAGTGCGTCATTCTTCATTATTTACCAATCGCGGCTGCTCGTCATATTTTGTCGACGTGAGAGGCAGAGTGTACACTTGACACCACAAACCAGCGCGAGAGTTATTAGGTAGACACATGACTAAAATTGCAACTCCCGCACAAACGTATCAGAAACACTACCTGGTGGGCATGTACAGCATTGTCCGCTTGGGTGCCTGTTTCGCAACTCGTGTTCATTTACCGTGTTGATTGTAGCTTTGAGGCTCCCGGGGAGTGACAATAGAATCGTTCTGGGAACTGTGGAGGCCGGCCCCATTCCGCCTGGGCCGCCGATGTCGCATGGAGCTCACGCGGGCGTGTTTTCTGCCCGCCACTCCCAGGAGCGAACGTCTCGGGAGGTTGCCGGTGACTTCCTCCTTCCTAGAAAGGTGAGAGCCAACGCACAGGCTCTCGTTGCAGCACTCTCGAGACGCACTTACACCTGATCACACGCTGCCCATGGAAACTAACTAACCACATCTCTGCAAGAAATTCACCGGCCAAGAACTAGCTCCATGCCTCCCAGGAAATGAGCGCGAACGGAGAGCGGTAAGTGCCAGCTTGCAACCCTCCTCCTGTCTCTTGACGATCATGCACACTTGACATCCCCGGGCCTGATCCCCAATGGGAGGGACTTCCCCGGTGAAAAACGATGGGTGTCAGGCCCAGACAGTAAACTAGCACGATTGTAGTAGTAGGCAGTGCCGACCCTAGGATTTTCAGGTCCCTGGGAGGCAAAAGGCCCCCTCTCCCCCCTTTTTTACACAACGGTGGCAATTAAAAACACTTTTGCCGTGAGTAAGAGAGGAGAGAAAGGAACTGCTGGACTTGTCACTGTTAATATTTACTTATTTGGAAATATCAGCTGAATACCTTAAACAGACTTTTAATTTTGGCAGATAAAACAGAGCGAGATGAAAGGATTTAGGCAGAAGCACACACCAATTGGTTAAGTGGAGAAGCCGGGATTTGAGACCAGTCTGCAATTCAGGAACTTGAACGCATCTCTTCGCAGATGTAATTGGTAGAAAGGTATGTTTCAAACTTTGATTTGAAAACACCATCTGTCAGAGGAAGGCATTGCATACATATGGTGGTGACTGTGTTTTGCTAACTGACGTTGACTGCTGTTTTTGCAGGCGCTCTCCAAATGTTTTTATTATTATTGTGTACATGTTTGGCTACATTGTTCAAACTAGCAACATGCTTTTATTTCAGAAACTGTACATAAGGATTATTTTAGCTGTCAGAAGAATTAAACTCCAAGCAAGTTCCGAGGATGTCATGTCTGGGTAGGGATTGGCCTTGGGGCCGCCGCACAGGTTGTGTCTACTGCAGGATTGCCTTACAGTGCAAAATAACCTGTTTAACTAGGAGGTCTTGAAGCAGGGAAGTAAGCACACTTTCAGGTCTTAGCAGGGCTAGAGTCCTAAAAAAACAAGTGGGGCAGGGGCTCAATAATATATGCATAGGTGCTGAGTACATGGGGTAAATGGCGTAGTTGCACCTGTTCTCCTGGCCATGCTCATCTAAATCACTGGTTGTGGCACTGGTTGTGGCATGGGTTCTTTGTCTCCTCTCCTGCTGGGTCCCGGAGGTTGAGTGTTTGCATGCATCTTGCAAAATTAGCAACTGTTGCTCACTTCCAAATGGGAAGGGAGCCTCATTAATGGACCACCTGACCTTGATTGGAGGGAGCGGGCTGACCAAATCTGTTTTGCGGGTGTGGGAGTTGCAGGGGATCCTATAGCAGATTGCTGCAAAGACAACCCAGCAGGTTAGGTGACTGCCGCTGAGATGTTCTATATTTAGACCTTTCTGTAAATCATATGGCTTTTTTCCTATTCCTGCTGCAAAATGTGCTGTAAAATGTATTGTTTCGACCTGAAGATGGGTACAGTTCCCTTGCGTCACTCAGTGATGGGAATATCTGACCTCGTAGCAAAAATCAAAAGCTACCCCCCCCATTAATACATGCACAGTAAATGGCCATATCTTAAAGTGAAAAATGCAAATTTAGTTAATTTGACCGTTGCCTTTTGAAGAAAGTGCACAAGACAAATTAGCATTTCCTGCTGAAAAAAACGTATAAACCTGGAAAATAATCATAGAGAGGAGAATTTCCAATAACTATGCTGGCAAAAAAGTATAAAAGGTGCCTACCTTTTATCCCCAACAATTTATAATGAAATATTCCATGGAAAACAAATGCAAACATGAGACACATGCTTTAATGACACTTTTATGTGGTCTTGTGGGTCCTAATGCTGGCCACAAAAACACCCACCAGGGGTTGCGTCCGTCCTCTGAAAAAAGTGGTTGAGCAGCCCTTGACTTGTGCCCAGAAAATCATCAGAGGGTCGGAATGAGAGAAAATAACCCTTCCAGTCTCCTGCCACATCCTGGGCAAATATTCATGACTCACTTGCCCTCTCTTCCTTTCCTCTTTCACCACCAAGCTTGGCTTTCAAAAATATCTTGAAAAGTACACAACCCATTGTAAAGTACTCACACATATGTATAAATCCTTGTAGAAATATGGGTGGTCAGTCAAATAGTCGAAAAAAAAGTCGAATGACAAAAATATTGAAAAAAAATATCGAAAAAAAGTCGAATGTATTATGTTTTTATTTATATGTATTTTTTGGGATCCGTAAGTAAAAAAAAGGGGTAAAATAAAAAAAAATAGAAAAAAGGGTGCTTGGGGGGAACCCCCGCATTTCGAAAAAAAAAGGTATTGAAAAAGCAATTCAACTTTTTTTTCGACTTTTTTTTATATTTTGACTTTCGACATTTTTGTTTTCTATATTTTGACTATAAACCAGAAATATGTTATGCAGAACGTTTACAATTGTGGCATTCTCCCCCCCACCTTGAATGGAAGACTACAAATACCAGAATGCAATTCAGCAGAAGGCAAAACATAGCCTGTGTATTCTCTAAATGTACTTTCAAGAGTCATAACAAAAAGGTAATGTGTGGAAAGGTTACCTATTTGCGTTTCAATGTTTGACAAAGGCATACTTCATATATCATGTGAGACAAATGGTACATTCTACCTAAAATGAAAGCTTTTCTCTGTGTTAAATATGAACATATGAAAATAGGGCAGAACGTTTAATACTGTTTTGTGTGATATATTTAAGGGTCTTGGAGGAGGGGATAGATTTAGGCAGCTAACTGGTGCTTTGCCGGTGCTTTCAAAATAAAAATATCCCTTTACGGTTCTTAACACGACATCTTGTCAAAAACAATGGTCTCTTAAATGAGCCATCACTTGCAAATCATTCCCACTTTAAATGCTCTGCTTGAAGAAAGAAAATGATAGGCAGTACTAGTGGGCCGCTGGGGTTAGGGGGGGCTATTTATCTGTAGAGCGCCACAGCAGGAGGTTGTGAGGTGACACACTGCTTCAATAGGACAACACAAAGGGAGCCTCATACCTGGAGGCAGCACAGTCCTGTTTGAAAACAATATTCCTGTATCTGCTGGAAGCAGGAAGCTAGTGCCTGAGGACAGTGGTGGAAGTGGAAAAAAGGATCTAGTGGTACTCTGGCTGCATCCAAAAAGGAGGGAGTGGGATGGCCAGGCAGATGGCGGGGGTAGGGGGAGTGTGGGTAGGGGGACCTGGATCACAAAGCTTGGCTGAACAGTGAAGCAGGGATAATAATCCACTCTGCACATTTAACCACATACCTTCCAAGCTTTACTCAATACAAATAGTTAGGATTTCAAGGCCTACAGGAATAAAAACGTATAGAGTTTACTTAGAAAAAACACAAATTGCACAAGAAAGCCACATGACAATATATACATCCTTATAGCAACATTTTAAGCCACAAGAATATCATTGTGGCTTTAATTTTCACATCCTGAATGGTAAACTATACGTCCCAGATGGCAAGATAATATCAACCTGAAAAAATCTAGTTAACCCCAATGTACTTTCAGTGATTTTAGTTAATACGTAATTTAAGAAGGTGTGTAATAAACCGAGATAGATAGGGAGATTATTTGACACAAACCTCCAGCTCATTGTTATTCATGATGTTGAAAAGATTTGATCAGTGACTTAAAGCAACTTTCTTTTTTTGCATGTTAAGATAGTAGTTAACACGGATAAAAAACACATCTTTAAATAGGTGCTTTGTGTTGTTCACTTTAACTATCACAAATTTGCAAGGTAACTTGTGCTTTTTGGGAGCTCTTTGAGTTGGAAATGTTCCATCAGGCATATGAAAGGTTCTGCCAGTGATAAAAGAAATGTGTTTGCAAACCTAAGCACCGTAACGACCTGCAGAGCCACTGACGCTGTGTGTGTGTCTGCCTAGCTGAGTCCTGGGACACTGCCAGTGCTTGAATGTTTGGCCGGAACCGATTCTATAGCTGGCCCGGGAGAAAGAAAAAACATCCAAATGTGTTTCTTGAGCCTTTGAACTAAAGGTACGATCTGTAAAAAGCAAATTGACGAGTGGTATGGCCTATCAATGATTTATATTACACTTCCGTCTCTGCTTGCAGGGCCCCCATCACTACAGGGCCCTGCACAGCTGCACAGACTGCCCATTCTGGCCCTGGTACTAGGCATGTTCTTAAGAAGTGGTTCTTTAAACAAAATAAAGACTGCAATTGCTTTCCTGAAGCAGACTTTCAAATCCCAATGAAAACGTGTTATCCCTTGCGGTGCGAGGGGCCCTGCTCAGTGAAAGGAGCAACAATGGCAATCTCAACAATTCCGTCTGCGTCACAAAAAGCGCCAGCGCAACATTGCCATTTGCGACCACTGATAACTGCAACATGGGCATTTGTACCAAACACTCCCTGCAAATGTCAGAGTAAAATTGCTAATTAGCGCTGCAGTTCACATAAACTTCTTTAAAAAAAGGCATGTTTTGAGCTGGTTTGTAATAACTGTGCTGCACATTCACTTTTTGGGATGTCAATATCACTTCTCTGTTATTATTCTTCGGTGATGCTATATTGCACAATGCTATATTGCACAGGCCGAGGTACATTATACAGTGTGACGTGTTCAACTGCGCCAACTTTTTGTATAAAAGTTGTGAGCACATAGTGACTGAACTTCAGAACAAAGTAGAAGAAGGTGAAGCACATGACGTGTGGAATGCGTCACTCTACACACATTTTACCACCATCATGTGCAATCAGGCAATGTGTACTTTAACGCCCGAGGATCAGAATGGCTACTTAAACAACTACATGTGCACAGTGCGCTAACCTGTGCAGTTTATGCAATACAGACCCTTGAGTGCACATAACAGTAGAGGGCATTTGTTGTAATGCACTTTATGATTTTATGATCGGTTTTATAATAGCCTCCGTTTAAAACGTGTCATGCTTTATGCAAACCCATGGAAACAACATTCTCCTTCCGTATTGTATCATATAAAAAAAAAAAAAAAGGTTGGCTAATCCATATGTGACTGAAGCACACCTAGGATCTGATTAGCCAAGCCCCTGTGGGCGCCTGATACAGTGCAGATAGGCTGCATCAGGTAAATACAACTTGGGACTGTGGTGCAGAAACTTTACACCTGTGGAAGCGCAATTAGCAGTAGCACAAAATTGCCATAGCTATTAAAAACATATACTGTGAATACATATTTGCATAAGGGCAGTGTTTGCCCTAGTCGTAAACCTTTTCACTGGTGTAAACAATGCATTGATAGAAGTCTGCAAAGTAATTCGTGCAAGAAAGAAAATTGCACGGACGCAAAGAATTGCGCTGGGAGCCAATTAACGGAATTAAATGCGCACAGAAACCTGCAGTGCAAAGAACAACGAGTAGCGCCCGGAATGACCCCAACATGCTCCCATTACAAACAGAACATAGCAGCGTCAAACTACCTGTGTGCCAGACACATGGAAGAAAGTCATCAAAGATTACTTACCTGCAATCACCATTGCTCCCACTACACTCCTGCGACCGACAAGTCCTCGTCCAAGCACTAAACTGCGCCTCGGCCCTCTCACTCAAAGCAGCACCCATGTACCCGCACTAAACTGCGCCTCAGCTCCTTAACTTAAAGCAGCACCCATGTACCCAAAGTAAACTGTGCCTCGGCCCCCTAACTTAAGGCAGCCCCTGCCTACCCCCACTAAACTGTACCCCAGCCCCCTAACTTAAAACAGCAACCACAAGTCTGCCTCATCCCACTCCCCCACTGACCTGTGCCCCAACCCCTGAACCCAAGGCTGCACGCATATGTCTGCCTAATCCCAGTCCCCCATTGACCTGTGCCCCAACCCCTGAACCCAATGCGACACCCATAAGTACACACTCGTCCCAGTCCCCCCAAAGACCTGCACCCCAACCCCTGAACCAAAGGCAGCACCCATAATTCTGCCCTCGTACTGGTCCCCCCACTGAACTTTGTCCTAACCCCTGAACCCAAGGCAGCACCCAGAAGTCTCCCCTTGCCCTAGTCCCCCCACTGATCTGTGCCCCAACCCCTGAACCCAAGGCAGCAACAAGTCCACCCTCATCCCAGTCCCCCCACTGACCTGTGCCACAACCCCTGAACCCAGGGTGGCACCTACAGGTCCGCCCTCATGCCAGTCCCCCAACTGACCTGTCCCCCAACCCCTGAACCCAAGGTGGCACCCACAAGCCGGCCCTCTTCCCAGTCCAATGTGGAGCACAAACCTACCTCAATTCCTCTGGCCTGGGTCCACCATGAAGTACACCTACCTGACATCAGCCTCCCCCATGAACACCTGGGAGCAGTGCTGTTGAATCCAGGACCTTAACCTCTTCCATAGCTCCCTGTTGGATCACACTCAGCTGCACATCAACAGCCACGCGCACTATTACAGCAGATACACATTTGTCCCTCGAGTAACCCAGTGAACCAGAGTGAGGCCACATCCCTCCTCACCATCCAAAATGCCAATGAGCCATAGTTATGAAGTGTGAAAACATCCACATTGATAAGCAAGTGCCAAAGGGACACCAAAACATTAGTGGACCATTAAGGAACACAACATACAATAAACTGAACCTCAAGTACTGAATAGGTAGAAGAGAAAGAGCTGTCACCAGATACAACAAACATCTAAAGCTTGTGGTACATGTGGCAAGACACATGAAGAAATTAGTACCCATCCTCAATGAGAAACCCCAAACACCATCATGAAACATCTCACTCATCACCAAATGCATCCTTGAAGGGGCCCCTAGGGGCCCCTCGCATATGGATACAAGGCACAATCACCACACACAAACTGATACGCCAGACATGAGGTTGTATTCCCAAAAGCTAGGGTTTATTGTAAAGCAAATAGTCTTAGTTGGCCAACTGGGTCCCACGCCCGCGACGTGTGTTTCCAGACCCCGGGGGACGCAAGAGAGCGAGAATTGTACAACAGTTACATATATACAAAGCAAGCATCTTTCAATCAGTGGTGACACATTAAATACTGCCCCTAATGTATTTCCTTTGAATTGGGCACGATGATTGACAATTGTGACGAGTATGACACCTTTAGACATTTATTTAGCAACAGTTTGCAATTTCATGAGCCTGCAGACACAATTCTTTGTTATAAGAACACACTGCTTCTGTTCTCTGCAAGCAAGCTGCGCGCAGGGGAGAGACACATTCCAGGCCTCGCTATCTCCTAGTTTCTATTCGTGTACTGGGGGTCAACTTGCTCTCCGGGGCTCTACAGGGCTCAGGAAAGGGGAGCCGCAAAGAAGAGCATAATTCAAGCCATTTAATGTTCGCTTCTAACATTTCTACTGTATTAACAAGACTAGCTGGCACCTGTGTACTGATTAGAATGCCTCGCTGCTTACTTTCAAGGATTTGTGAGGGAGAAGACCGGGCATTTCTATCTGGGTTGCTGCGTTATGTTTCAACAAGTCTCTCGCGACCTTGCACTTTACATGAACAATAATGTAATAGTGGAGCAGAATACGTTTTCAGCAAAGCAATTTTAAAAGAAAGCAAAAGGCAAACTTTAGAAAACAAAATGGCGATTTCAGTCACTTCAAAATGGCTGCACTTCAGTCAAGCTTATGGCTATATATTTCTAATACTAAACACATGAGGCAGTTGGTCTTCGGCCAACAAAGTACATTGCCTCATGATTGAGGGGTGCCTACTTTTTTCTGTACTGACATCCCCACGTTGACACCATTAGACACAAGATCAAAAAGTCACTCAATCAACACTGACATACTGACATCAAACATGCAGTGCCACAGCACAAGGAATGGCATCATACAACCATCCCTTGCCACCTCCAGCTGTTTTATGGTCCCGCTCCTGCATGTGAAACACATGTCCACATGTCCAAGTCAATCAAAGTCATGCCACCATGCGAACCACAAACAACCCCAAACATAAGCCAACACCCACGAACATATTCACAACTGAAGTGCCATGTCAACCACAACACACATGAATCACACACCCATGTACCCAATGTACAAAATTGGCCAACATGCCTCTACTGCAAAGCACAGAAGTAGGCAAGAAACAGATGCACATGACAAAGATGTGAAACACGTGACTCCTAAGACATGTCACCTCCCCACATCTACAATACATCACCTTTGGACATGGATGCAATATACCAAACATCAAACACACATGAAGCATGCACACATGTCCCCCAGCAAACAGCACAGCAAAAACATGACCCACAGATAGTGCCCAAAATCCAAATGACAACCCTAGGACCTACTCACTCAGAGAACATGGCCAAACAAAAGGTGAACATGGACAAAGAGACAGAAAACGGTGTGGTAGAATTATGACTTTAAAATATATTGAATACAAATTATGTACAAAAAAGGGAAAGGGAATAATTGTCCTAAAAAAAAGGAAACCTACAACTACCGAACTATGTACATGAGTCAGCGTGCTATTCCATTGCGATCTCTGACAATGCCTCCACCAAAGCTGATTCCCTCTCGACCTCTGCTGCTTGCAGGCAGGCCTCTGTTGTTTCCTGCTGGAGGGCTTGCAGTGCTTCCCTCATCTGAGATTCTATCTCTCCTCTACTGCCCTACATTAATTCCTACAGGATGAATGCCCGCACCAACAATTCCTCCACCTCGGGCCTGGCTATTGCCACATCTCGTGCCCTCTGCCTCTCCTCCTCCTGCTGCCTCATATAGTGCATCCGGGCCAACACAAGAGCCTGCAGGTGCTGTTGTGCCTCCTGCCTCACTGGCATCATGTGATTGCCTGCTCGCCTCCTCCTACTGCCAATGCCTTCCAGGATTTGCCTCCTCACTGTCACCATCTCCTAATATATGATGTGTACACAAGTGTTTCTAGGTGTGGCAAGTCAAGGTAGGGAAGACAGAAGGAGGACAAAACAAAATGATTTTACCAGTCCTTGTGTCATTCAGACAGTGCAAGTGCAGAGGGAAGAGGGAGAGGAGAAGTGCCAGGAGGGGAAGTGAAATCAGGGCAGCATTGCTCCAAGTAAGTACAGCCAGGGCAGCACAGCTCTGGGAAGTGTAAGGAGGCTAGGGACTATAGGGATACAGATTCAGCCCCAAGTGCATGTTAGGCCCAGAGGCAGTGCAGGGGCTACTGGTCATGGCGCAGCCTGGTGCCCATTAGATTCTCAGGGTAACCAGGCAACAGGGGGGCAGGAAGGCCATTCCAGAGGGAGGCACTTGCAGAGGAGAGAGATCTTCCACCCACTTTCTGCCTGGAGAAGCGTCTGACTCTCAGAGGGTTAGAGGTGGCTGCAGGAAGGGCTTGAGAAGGAAGGTGTTTAGGAAGAGAGAGTTGGATGTAGTGCGAGCACCGGACCCAAAAAGCCTTGTGGATGTTGCAGAGGGTCTTGAACTTGATCCTTGCTGTCACCGGGAGCCAGTGGAGTGATTTCAGGGCTGAGAGATACAATCCCTGGGCTTGAGGCCAAGGACAAGTCTTGCAGTCCTGTTCTGAAATGGTTGCAGAGGGCGGAGAGTAGAGGAAGGCAGATTGAGAAAGAGGTTGTTGCAGTAGTGAAGTTAAGAGAGAACCAGGGCTCTGGAGACAGTGAGCTTCTGGGGGAAGTGAGAAAAGGAAGAATACCCCTGAGGAGGTGCAGCTGGTAGTGGGACTTCTTAGCGAGGTCCGTGATGTGAAGAGAAAAGGAGAGAGTGGAGTCGAAGATGACACCAAGATTTTTTGCCTCACAGCAAGGTGCAGGAAGAGGCCCAAGCAGGGCAGCCAGAGTGAAAGAAGGAAAGCAGGAGCAGGGGCCCCAAAGAGAAGGACATCCATCTTACTGGCATTAGAGCAGAGATCGTTGGAGGCGCATCACTCCTGAATCGTGGATAAACAGTTATGTATGAGCAAGAGAGGAGAAGAGGCTGAGAGGAGCCTGAAGGAGAGCTGAGTGTCATCCGCATAACACTGATAGTTAGAGAAGAAGGTAGAGATGAGGTGGGCCAAAGGGGCCAAGTAGACATTGAAAAGCTGGGTGAGAGGTTAGAGTCCTGGGGAACACCACACATGGAGAGAGTGGTGGTGGAGTGGAAGGACCCAAGTTGGACCTGAGAGTGTCAGTCCAGGGGGAAGGAGGTCAACCAGGACCGGGCCTGTTCCATGATGCTCAGGTTCTCACTGAGACAATTGATCAGGATGGCATGATTGCCTGTATCAAAAGCAGAGGAAAGATCAAGGAGGATGAAGACAGAAGGAAGGCTAGAGTCGAGATTAGTGAGCAGATCTTCACAGGTGTTCAGGAGAGCAGTTTCCGTGCCTCTGGCTGCTCTGAAGCCAGACTGATGGTATTGGAGACAACCAACAGATTCCTGGGAGATTGCCAGCTTTTCCAGGAGTCTGCCCAGCAAAGGAGTGATAGAGATCGGTCTGCAGTTTGCGCGACAGGAAGGATTGGCAGAAGGTTTTTTCAGGAGTGGTTGCACAAGTGAGTGGTTTAGGTGAAGGGAAAGTTCCAGTGGCAAAAGTGTGATTGCAGTAATCGGCCAAGGCTGGAGCGAGGGTGATGATGTGGTCCTTGGATGACACTTTAATAGATCGGACTTGTCTAGAAACATCATCAGGTGTGATAGGAGAGAAAGAGGAGAAAAGAGGTGGAGAGGGAGAGACAGCCAGATGGGGGCTGAGAGAGGTAGAGGGAGAGGAAGAGGAGAGAGAGGACATTATGTCCTGGGTTTTAGAGGTGAAGTGATAAGCTAGAGCCATGCAGCGGGCCTGGGAAGGAACAGGAGGGGTGGAGATTTCCATAGGATTGGCCACCTCCTTGCAAATTCTGAAGAGTTCGACTTTGTTATTCAAGGCTGCAGAGACACGGACTTGGATGCGGCCTAGCATTACGTGTACAACACAGGCATTCCCTCCAACTGGATGACAGTCTCTGTCGGGGGAGTACAGCATCTGCACAGTCCTGAAGTGCTTGGTGTACGGCTGAAGCCTGTTCGCCTGAAGGCTCCTGGGCAGGCTCATTGACCACCTCATCAGCCATTAAATTGACTTCCATCCCCACCAGGGACACTGGCACATCCAGACTGGGCAATGGCAGAACAGGTGCACAGGAGGCCATGGTGGTATCTGGCATGGTGGCCTTGGTGGAGGATGACTGGGGCACAGATGAGATGGAGGAGTAGGGGACATTTCAGTGGCAAGCCCAGAGAGACCACTGTTGAGATGTGCTGTTGCCAATTGTGCCAAGAGGCGTCCCATCTGCATGTGATGCTCTACAAGCAGCTCACAAGATGCTTCCACAGCATCATGCTTATAAGCCTGCCACCTCAAGCTACCCATCAGCAGGGGCAGCAACTTATCCCAGATGGCCACATCGGCTGGAAGTGTGGATTCGGTGTGGGTGGATTCATCGTTGAAGGTGGGTAGTGCTGCATCAGCTGGCAGTGGGACAGGAGGTTGTACTGACACCTCCACAGTGAATTGCACATCCTCCTGTCACAGGACCAGGTGTTCAGCCTGCACACACCCCTCGGTTCCACCACCTGACACCATGGGCAGGGCTGCAAATGGCCTCCTCCTCCTTCTACTCCTCCATCAACCCTGATACCTCCAAAGAAGTCTCCATGGTTTGGGGCCCCTGAGTGGCAACATCACTACCACCCTTTCCCACTGCTGCCGAGGTGTCCACCACAATGATGGAATCCTGGGACTTATCCTCAGCAGCATTGCCTGGTGTATGGGATGCTTGCCCAGCCACATAGCACTCAGAAGAGGCAGACACAACTGGGCATGGCTGTGGTCTGCGCCTGGATTTGAAGGCCTTGTTTTTTTGTTTCAGCTCCACAGCACAGCTTGCACCCTCTTCGCAAGCCACAGCCACCGTGGAAAAGGGAACAAAGAAATAGCATCAATCCACAGTGCCAATGCATGTGTAGTATACACAATATTAATGGTAGCATGCAGTCAACCAGAAACTGCCACACACACACACACAGGCCCATGGACTGCAATCAGAATGAATACAGTCACATAAGTGTAGGAAAAATGACGAGCCCCATTGACAAGACATGCACATGTGAACCCAGCACATAGACATGAGGCCACATACACATGGAAACACCTCATTCCACATCACAGTATCAATGCTGCAGTGACCCAAGTGTATCCTGCAGGCCGGACCATGGGAAGGGCACCTGTCTTCATGTGTCCATGGTACCATAGGCACATATCCATCCAACCACATCTAGCAACCTGCACCCCTGACAGTCCGACATGAAAGCATGCACCATATACATGCACCTATTGCTGAGGATCAAGCAGCAATGCTGTTGTTCCCAACCCCAACAAAGGCCATGGTGACATGCTATGTGTGGCCCCTCATTCAGTGGCCTGACAGATCACAATGTTGTCCCAGATAGTCAAATGCACTAAATTGCCATTACCACAAATCTATACTCATGTGTCAGTCTCAGCTGCTGAGTGGGTTGATGCAATCATCATTTATATTAGAGGAGGCATGCATGAATGTACCTCACATGCCCACAATATCTCAATTTGGCAACTCTTCATGTCTGAGACCTTGCTGTCAGCATCTCACATTGCATCCACAGAAGTAGACTTTCTCACCAAGAACTGACAGAGCATAACCTTACACCTGTCCACTTCACAGATGTGTGCCATCAAATACGCCCAGCATCGGCTCGAGGCTGCAAGACAGTTAAGAATTGTGCAACACACATGCTGTGTAAAGAAGAGACTTGCTCAAATCATGCATACCCATGCAGGAAACACAAACTCTGTAGACAAGTTCACCCTGTGGGTACTCACCAGCAGCTTGAATCCATGCCTGCAGGTCATGGACCAGGGCATGGATGTCTGTGTTAACCTTCTCCAGGACCCAGAGGTGAATGAGTGACACCCGATGGCTGCCTGCACTATGCACCTCCACAGAAGCCCCTGCCTCGAGGGCAGCCTTTGCCTAGCTCCGGATCCTGAGGTCGTCCCAGCGTTTCTTAGCATGGTCTATAATACGGACTGCAATCCCCTCTGTGTTGATGGCAGCTGTGATGTCCACCCAGTTCTTCAGATGCCCACACGTCCCAAGCTGCTGCTGCATGTTGAAGAAGGCATCATAATGGTCCAGGACCAGCTCACCCAGGATGCCAACTTCTGCTGCATTGAAGTTAACCGCCCTCAGCCTCGCCTTGGGGATGCTGGTTGATGTACCGGACATGGCTCCCCTTGAGGCTTGTGGGGTGTAGCTGGGCCCTGACAATGCATGCTGTGGAGCTTAGGTGGTGGAACAGAGGGGATCAGAAGTCCCAAAATCGCAGATGAGGTGGCCACAGAGCCTGATATGTGAGCAACAGGAGAACAGCCTATGAGGGAATAGCAGGAACTCCAAGGTAGTGCAGTTGGTAAGCAGCCACTCACACTCTGCTAGGCAGCAGGAGATCGTGAGGTTTAGAGCAATATAGGTAGGAGGAGGCAAGAAACGGCACATGGCCAGAGGAACAAGTGTCTCCCATACATTTATTTATTTATATATACAGGAGAAACAATGCTCTTTTGATCACAAAATAACCTACAATAGATAATCAGATTTGAAAGGAAGCAGTGATCTTCTTACAATGGGGTGAGTTTGAGGGAGTACATGGAATAGTCACTGAGGACAATACATAAGTGGACATACATAGATTAAGGACAACCAACATTAGACATTGTTAAGTGTAGGTAGGCGGTACGGTCAGCTGTGCTCAGGACGTGAGCATGATGGGTGAAGTGCTAGAATGGAGACAGAGAATGTGAGGGACAGAGGCAGGTTAGAGGTGAGGGAGAACATATTTGCTAGCAGGCAGACGAGAGGTAGGTTAAGAGGATAACTCAGAGATGAGGAGGTAGGCTTTTAGTTTGGTTTTGAACAAATCTGTGTGGACTGTTTCTCGGATGTCTGGGGGAAGAGAGTTCCATACAAGTGGAGCAAGAGAGAAAGACCAGAAGTGAGAGGATTCACAGGGAGTGCAAGGAGTCACAAGTGTAGTCAAGGAGGCAGAGCAGAGATTACAGGAAGGCTTGTAGGGTTGGATATAGGAGGATAGATGTAGCAGTGCCTTACCGTGGATAGATATGGATAGGAGAAGACATTTAAATCTGGCCCTGTTTTGCATCGTCAGCCATCAAGCCTGGTGATGGTACAAGGAAATAGTGTGAAGTTCAAAGAGAGTCTGGGTAGCAAAGTTAGTGATCTTTTCAAGAGGACAGACAGCATAGTTGGGAAGACCAAAGAGGATGCTGGCACAGTGGACAGATTAGAGAAGACCAGAGTGGTTAAGGGATGCTTAGCCATGTTGAAAGGAAGGAGGTGCATGATTTTTCTAATATTTAGGAGGTTGAGGAGAGCGGCTGTTCCAGTTTTGAATATGAAAGTAGAGAAGATGTGTGAAGGGTCATAGATGACGCTGAGGTTTGTAGCTGAAGAAGAGTAGTGGAGAGTGTCAGATGGGAACTGGGTGGGCAGAGGAAGAGAAGAGCGAGAGATTTTGGCAGGGAAGAAGAGCACCACTGCTTTGGGAGAGCTTAACATCAGAAAGTGCAAAGCCATCCAATATTTAATAGCAGAGAGACAGTTTGAAATGTTAATAGATAGATCAGAGGAGAGTTCAGGAAAAGATAAAAAGATTTGGGTGCTGTCCATGAAGAGTTCCCAAAGGAGGAGATTAGTGTTAGGAAAGATTTTATAGTTGCAGGTAATTTTCCTTCCATGTGGCAACCCCCAAACTGTTTACTGTGTTTTACGCCCTGATCTAGACTTTGCCAGAGAAGCGCAGCCTTCCGCCGCACTCCTCTGGGGTTTCGCTCCATTTTTACGGGGAAACTGACATGCCCTTAAGACAGTCAGTACCGGGAGACTCGTTTCCCTTAGTCCTTTCCTCATGTTGCAGCTTTTGAGCAACATGAACAAGAGTGCGCCGTAACTTACATTACCGCGCTCTTGGGTCTCTAGTCATTCCAATGGCCCTAGAAACTCTTGTTGGACTTATCATGAAATGTGCAAGTGTGTCACGGATGGGACTGGTGGCAGCTATCGTTTCTTTGTGTTTTGGACCCCTTTTTGCCATGTTAACTGCGCTTCCCGCGTTTGGCCCAAATGGGTGGCCTGGCCTCCAAAATGGCCATGCCACGAGGTTGTTTGTCCTGTCCGCTGACCGTCTTGCCCCTTCACCGTCCCCCAGGTCGAGCCGACCCGGGGCAGTCCTTATTTGGTCATGCACTTTCCCGCCAAACACAACGTTTTCGCGGGCTTCTGCATGCCTTGTGTGTGCCTCCAGGATGTGGGCTGGGATGTCTGTTCCCAATACACATCCTGGGTGCCAGAGAGTCTAGAGTGTCTTGAATGCCTGGGACCACCGTGGTCCGTGATAGGTCCACGTATGGTGTGAGTGTTTTGTGAGCCGATCTCCCATTGGGTCCTCTCCGTTTAGGCGCGAAGGGAACTCTGGATAAGAGGAGGCTGGAAACACCACTACCATGTCGATCTCCTGAGTTCTCACGAACGAAGGATAACGAGCCAAGTATCCTGCAACTAAGAAGCTGAGTCGAGGAATCGCTGGTGACCCTCTGAAGGTTTGGCACCCTGCACTGCTGTCGTCCTGTGAGACCCCTCTGCCTCTGATCGAACTAGAAGACCTGTACTGGCGCTTCGACCCTTTAGAATAGTGGGAACAACTATTCTCGGCATCTTCACCAAATCCTGTACGTAAGCCTTCGGAAGCGTCCCTGGGCCATCCAGTGGACTGACCAGCCTACACAGGAACCTTGCTCTGTCACCGCCGTCTGGCTCACTGCTAATCCTGTGTCCTCGGCACTCTCACACGATTCGTACACTTGGCATTCCCAGGTCAGAAGTGAGACATGTGCTCTGGGACCGGAATACCTGCGGTTGCCGAGTTGCCCTGCTGTGGTAACAAACCTGTGCGTGTTCGCTGCATTTTGGGACACCCTCGACCCTGACTCCTGCTGTCGTGGAATCTACACAGCGTCGAGACATCCTGCTGATGGCATCTGAACCTGCCAGTACCGAAACGGAACCGGAGAAGCCTGGGTCTGTCTGCATCGGGGACCGGTGAGTAGTCAATACCCTAACCGGCCGCCCTCCCGCAGAAGCCTCTGGCTCTCCACCGCTGTCGTAAACAGCAACCCTTTTCCGCACTCGTGCCCTGCTTCTGCTCACAAGTGTAGGCCGCGCTTGAGTAGCGGGGAACTGTTCATCATGGTTTTGACCACCTCTCCGAACTGCCTGATCTCCCTGAAGAGACTCTCCTTTGCCTGTTGGCACCCGAGTGTGTAGGTACTTTTGAGCACAAGGCTCCACTCTTCGTAGGGCTCGGACTTCCTTCTGGTTAGGTGGCCTCTGATGTCGAACTGGGTCTAACGATTACTTGCACTGCCTGTTTTCCTCCCCATCTAGGTGGTATGCATATTTCGTGCTTCTAACTCTTTAGACCCCTTGGTCTTGTATATATATTGTATTGCTTGGGATGTGTTGGTTTATTGGAGTTTTACCGTGATTCTTTACTATGGTCGATGTTACAAAGGCCTTGTATTAAATGTGTCTATATTTTTAATATAACACCTGTCTGGAGTAATTTGTAAGCGTCCTTTCTTTGTGTGCTCATTGCGGGCTTTCAATCACCCTCACCCCTCTTGAGACCTAGTCCTGACCGCCGCCATCGCTACCCTGATTGGTCTGGCTTGTCCAGAGGTTACCCTGTTCCAAGAAACTAGGCTGGCCTTCTGAACCTCTACCCCTCCAGGACAGAGTTCAGAAATCCATCTTAACAATTAGTGCCCCAAGAGTAGAGGTGTACATTGTAAAGAGGACCCGGCCCAAGACAGAGCCCTGTGGAACACCAACAGTTAGAGGAGTGAGTTTGGAGGTGTTGTTGCACCAGGAGACAGAGAATTGGAAAGGAGCGAGGTAGGATTCAATCCAGACAAGGGCTTTATCATGAATACCAATAAGAAAAAGAGTATTAAGGAGATCAGAGTTAACAACAGTTTCAAAGGCAGCAGACAGGTCAAGGAGAATTAGGATAGAGGATTGGTTGAAGTGCTAAGCAGAAGTGATGAAGTTGGACACATTCATGAGAGCAGTTTCCGTGGAGTGACATGAGCAGAAACCTGCTATTAGGTGACCTCAACGGTTGTGGATGTATAAGAAATTGGTAAGACGGTTGAACACAACCCTTTCATGCAATTTAGAGTAGTGCAGAAGGTAAGACACAGGGCAAAATGCATGCTGTAGGTTCGGGTCAGCCCCTTGCTTTTTTAGGAGAGGTATGACTGTGGCTGCTTTGAAAAGAGAGGGAAAGCAATCAGAGTCAAAGAACAGGTTGAAGAGTTCAGCGAGCTGAGAGGCCACTAAAAGGGCATTAGGCTTGACTAGTTGATGAGCAAGAGTGTCTGATTGGGCACAAGAGGTGTTAGCCTTCATCGGTAGAGATAAGAATTTGCCAGCATTAGTGTGACTTAAGTGGGAGACAGAGGCAGAGGATAATGGTGATGTAGGCAGAGTGTAAAATGTAGGAGAGGGACTGTGAGGAAAGTCAGCAGAGGGTCTCTAATTTTAGAAATCTTTGCAGCAGAGTATTCAGCTAGGTCATTGAGTACAAAGTCATAGAGGAATGAGGAGTGAGTTATGTGTGCTCTGTAGCCAACGAGGATAGTTGGAGTGAGAGTCAATGAAGGTTAGGTAGAATTCCCTTTTTGCTCTATCAAGAGTGGACTTGAGAGAGTTCAGGACAGAGAGATAGAGTTGCAGGTCCTCATGTGAGAGGGTAAGCCTTGATTTGCACAGCAGCCAACTCATGTCTGTGTGGAGAGAACGTATGAATGGGGCACCCATGGTTGATGATGCTGAGACTTTGGGGTGAAAGTAAGCAGTGGGAAGCGAGAAGAAATGAGTCATACAGTAGGGATTGGAAGCTGTAGAGGCAGTTCCGGTGATAAAGGTTTTGGGTGTAAAGGAGGAGTGAGAACTGTAGGTCTGAGAGAAAGGGGGAATGGCAGGTTTACATTTCCTTTTAGTAATAGGTGAAGCAAGTGTTGAGGAAAGGTCAAAGAGTGGAAAGGAGATGGTTGTGGAAACAATTGAGTTATCAGATATGGATGGGGTTACAGTAGTATTAGTGGCTGAGAGAGAGGTGGAGATGAATCCAAAGAGTTACCCGCTGTGTGGGTAGGTTGGTTATGGATAGAGTGGGAAGCATGGTCATTAAGAAAAGACTGAAGTTCAGATTTCTGAGAAGTGGTTGGAGAGGGAAGGTAAAAGTCACCTAAGAGAATGAGGTGATGATTAGTGGAAAGTGAATCAAGGAGTTGCCTAAGATCAACAAAGAATGGTCCAGTGGGACCAGGAGGGCTATAGATGGAGATGATGTGAACTGAGTGAGGTAGAGATGATGAATGCAAAAGACGTAGGAGAGAATGTGACATTGGAGATGTGTGAAGCATTGAGGCAGGAAGAGAGTAGGTGTCCGATGCCTCCACCTCTGCCAGTCAGTCGAGGAGGGTGAATGAAGGATAGTTTGGAGCTGTGTAGGGCCACCAGAGTGGCAGTGTCAGATGGAGAAATACAGGTTTCAAGAAGATCTAGGGCAGGAGAGATGGCAGCAAGAAGATCTAGGGCAGGAGAGATGGCATGAAAGTAGTCAGTAATAAAGGAAGTATTGTTGCCTAAAGACTGAGTATTCCAGAGTGCCATGTTCAGTTGATGAGGTAAGGAAGAGTATAGAAGAGGAGTCTCAGAGGTAGAGAGATGAGGGGACTAGGTGTTAAAGGAGGCATAGTTAGCTTGTTGGCTTTGTTTGTTGGAAGGAGGTGGGAGAGAGATAGAGTAGGGGGAGCTTTGAGTTGTGAGTTTTATAATAGGTGTAGGAAAGGAGGAATTTGAAGCGTAATTGGAGAAAGCATAGGGAAAAGTGAGTAGGAAGAGCAGCAGGAGTGAATGCATTCTGGGTGAGTAACACAGTGTGGAGAGACAGTACAGTAATTAGGAAGCTTGAGGTACTCATAGGTGCAACAGGGAGAAAGGCAAAAGCAAAGGCTCATAGCCTAAGAGGCTGGTCAACCGCTCGCTTTCACCCTTCACTGTTCCGCCTTTAACTGGGATGGCCCTGGCTGGATGACCAAGGGAGTTCAGAAGGGATGACACATGCACTTGTCACCTGATTGCCTAGTCCATCAGTGGCTGGTCTCTCTGATATTGTCCTTGGTGTTGCTGGGATAAGGCAATTTCTTCCTGATTTGTGTTCCCAGAGGAGCCTCTTGTGGCCTTCAGCTGGAGATAAGGATTATCCAAGATGCACGAGGCAGCAATGTGAAGATCAGAGAAAGGGGCCTACGCATGTAATTTTCCCACTGTATTAGAGTGACCAGATTGTAAAAAAAAAAAAAAAAAGAAAAAAACGGGACGGGCCATGGAAATAGAAGTAGGACTAAATAAAATACACATTCGACTTTAGTCCTACTTCTGTTTCATTGGCCCGCTGCGGGGGGCAGACAGGGGGTGTGCTAACAGGCACACTCCTCTCATTGGAGGAGAGCACAGGGGAGGGGAAAAGGGAGGGAATGAAGGCGTGAAAAGCATTTCACGCCCCCATTCGTAGAGGAAAAGTTGCGCCGGGATCCGATTTCGGAATTTTCGAAATCGGGTCCTGCGTCCTGCAAAAAAAAGGGGAAAAAAATGGTCCATAGGCAAACCCCGAACAGGGTTTATAAACTAAAAAAACTCCCGGGACCCCGGGACGTCGGGTGATTTCCCCGGACTGTCCCGGGAAAACCCGGACGTCTGGTTACCCTACACTGAATGCAGTGCGCCTACATGCGTAACGCTGTATATGACAGATGCTCCCTTATGTGCACCGAGGCAGAGACATTTAGGGGGTGCAAGGCACATTTTCTGGCGTTAGCAGTGCCAGGAACTGTCAGGGGGTGCAACACGCCTTTTCCTATACTGTGCACGGTGCTAAAGACATTTAGTGGTGCAACATGCATTTCCTGGCATGCGCAGAGATGGATAATGTTAGGGGGTGCAACATGCATTTCCTGGTGTGCCCATAGGCAGCGACTTTTAAGGGGTACCACGTGGATGTTGTGCCCACATTTACAGGTAGCTTGCTCCAACCCCACCATGTGTGGGAAAGGACAAAGACAGGGATGAGGGCAGGACAGGGGTCCATCTGCCAAATGTTGTAATGTGCCTACAGGTGCTTCTTGGGGCAAGAGGGACCAGCCTGCAAAGCAGGAAGAGGCAGCACCCCATAGAGAGGCACAGGTCAAGGAGAAGGGTCCACCAAGGAAGAAGCACTTTTCAGATGAGGAGCTGACAATCCTCACTGATTATGTCGATGAACACCCGGTCAACCTGTACACTTGCGCTGACAGTACCCTTCCTGTGACCCAGCGGTGGCATGAGGTCACATACCACATCAATGCCTGTGGTGTGGAGAGTCGCACTGTGGAGGCTGTCCACAAGAGGTTGGGGACCTCATGCGATGGACCAAGGAGAAGCTCAGCAGCAATGTGGTCTCTGCCCAAGGTACTGGAGGCGGATCACCACATGTGGATGAGTTGACTCCATTTAAAGAGATTGCCAGTGGACTCATAAGCAGCTAGCACATTTTTGGCGTGGGAGGTATGGACACCTATGCAGCCACATCAGGTGAGTGCCAGGTTTGCATGTCATATGTGCTTTCATCTATGCATGACATGCTGTCAAATGTTGTGGTACAGTTGGCTGAGGTCCTCCTGACCCATCCATGAGTACTGCAGTAATGCTACCATGGTCCCTTCCATCACATGTTGTACATTCCAGGAGATGGATGCTTGATTACTGTGTGTGGTTGACATTGATCTCACAGTCCATATCACTGTGCACAGAATGTTACTGCTACTCCAATCCACTTATGTGGGGCAATGGATTGCCAGACACATCACATTGGACACGCACACAGTGTAATGCTTGTGTATAGTGCATTGTGAGCGCAAATTATGTCTTACACAAAATTATACTAATGTGTAGATGATGTCAGAGTCATCCATTCTCTGGCCTTGGCCACCAGTGGACATGGATGAACGACAATGTCATTGCAAAGACGCATGAGGGTGTGTTTCATACAGGAGTTGCAGTGGCTAGCCAAGAGACATTTGAGTGATATTTATTCCACATTTGGAGTGTCAGTGGTTCAGTGCCCATGTAAGTGCACACTGGTCGTGTTCATGTCACACTCTCCTCACCCATGGCTGAGATGCAAGTGGGTGTGGCTAACCACTTATCTGGCAAAGGGCAATGTGATGAAGGGGTGATGGGGCTTATGGCAACACATATGCCTGTATGCAGATTTGGTCAGCACAAGTAGAGGTGACACTTTCATATGTTGCAAGTATACACAGTTGTAGTAGAGTAGGGGCTCAGCAGTGATGCACTGACCTCCATCCGTCCACTGGTAGAACTTTCATTCTCTTGCACTTACTTCAGCACTCACCCTGCACTTGCCACCTGCTGGGCGCTCTTTTATTTATCTGGTTTATTTATGTTCCCATGTACTGCACTTTCTGTTCTTTTATTTATCATGTTTATTATTTACCCATGTTCTGCACTTTCCCCTCCCCCCTGCAGTTTTTTTCCCCCTCCCTTGCACTTGTGCGATCTGAATGACACCTGGCCTAGTAAGATCGTTGTCTGTCTTCCCTCTGTTCCCCCCCTTGCCTCGTCGCGCCTTGAAACACCTGTGTATAGGCGCGTTATAAATGCCATATATCATCATATCATACATGTCTGTATGCATGCATGTTCTCCTACTCCTCCAAACCATGGCATGGTGCCGGGCCTAATATGCACCAACATGATTGTACAGGTCATTGAATGTAAGTCACCTGTGCCTTTCAAGTTACAGTGTCCTCTGTGTAAATGTGTGATGTATGTGTGGCATGACCTAATGTGCCTGCATGCATTGCATTTGACATATGCATGTTCAGCCGGGTAGTTTTGCCTCTATATTGTCGTCTGTCTTTGTAAAGGTGATGACACAGTGGATGAAGAGGAGGCGTTGGATGAGGAGGGATAACCATCCACCAGCGCAGCCCGGGGTGCTGTGCCCACTGAGAATCCCCTCGTGCTGCAGAGCATCATCAGCAGATTGACAACTCTTCAGATGATGCTGCCAAATCTGACATGGAGAGCATACTGAGAGATATGGTGGAGGGTCCACCACTGAGTAGTCTGGATGCAATGGCGCTCCTTCAGTTCCTTGAGGCTGGTGAGTCTGAGGAGGAGAGCCAGGAGAGCCTGGGCCCGTCTGTAGGACACCTTGCGTTAATGGTGGATTCAGTGTCTGCAAGATTGCCTTCACCATAATGGAACCAGCAGCAGAGGCTGGTGTCAATTGGAGGGTTGCAGACCATTAGCCAATGACAGTGCACTCATAGCGACGGCCCGGGCTTCGGCATCCCAGCTTGGTAGGCCCCACACACATGGTGGATGTGTGCCTGCCAGACACTCAGAGTGGGAGGAGGAGTTGCTGCGTGCAAGTGCCCAATGGGGCAAGGTCCTTCAGGAAATGGCCAGGTCACCTGGCTGAACAAGTCATCTCCTCAACTGCTGCACGTGCTAACAAACAACCCCTATTGCACCAGGAGGGGAGAAAGGACATGCAACAACTGATGCATGCGATTCGGAAGGATGGTTCAGCACAGTCAGGCAATCCCTGCATGATGAGTTTTTGGCCTCCAGGGACCTCCAGTGGCAAGTGATGGTCACCTTGTGGGAAACACTGCATGTGGAAATGTTGGTTTTAAGAAAATCGCAATGGCAAGACATGGAATCCCACAGTAAATCACTGCAGGGAAAGATGTTGCATTTAGGGCAATCTCACCGTCAAAACACGCATACCTCGAGGCAGTCTCTGCATGATGAAATGTTTGCCACAAGGGACAGACATCCACCGCAAGTGATGTCTTACTTGAGACAATCTCTCAACATGCAGTGGAAACGTCAAGGGTCAGCATGCATAATGACTATGTGCCCCCTCATGATGTACATCACCAGGACCTTGTAGCAATTGGAACCCTCATGCACACATCCCTCTCAGGAGTGGCCATAGCCAATGTGGACCAGGCTTTGGCACTGTGTGGTCAGGATGCACCATCCAAGGATCTATCCTCTTGCCACCACGACCGCCACCTCTTTTTCATGTGCTTTGGTGTCCATGAGACTGTGGTGAGGGTATGCTTTTCTACTTTTTTTTTATTTCCCATTCCCTCTCAAACTTGGACTATTTTTATTTGTCTATTTGGGTTGTTGACCCGGTCCAAGGTGTACTATTTTTCATTATTGTCCTCATCTGGGATGTGTTTTTTTACCTCCATCCAAGGAGGACTATTTTTTATTTTTATCCTCGTCCAGGGTGGACTGTGTAATCATTATTTTTCTCTGATTTCAGGGACATTGCCCCCTCACGGAAATTCCAAGCTGATAGTCTGGACATGAGGGTATGTTCAGCGGAGCCAACTGTCATGGTGTTGTGGACTGCTACAGCCTCCCACATACAGGTGCACATTTCATTCCACATTGATGAGTATATGTTCAGACTGTATGACCGACTCCTTTACCTGGTCCAAATATATGTCCTATGTTACCAGTGTGCCCACACTCCCTGATAGTAGCACCCGCCAGCACCCTATTTCCACCCAAGTCCCCATTCACTCTGGTGGACACTGGCACTCCCTGGACCAATGCAGAGGGCCAGTTTTAGGTGGAGGTAGTGAGGGATTCACAACACCTCAGCTGTACCAGCAGGTAAGGTTGTGTACTGTCGATATTGTTAATGGCTGGCGACATATGCACCTCAATAGTGGCATGATGTGACACACACAGGGTTTGCATGGATGATGAGATTTGTTGATCTTTGGGTGATGGTCACTGTCACTGAAGATGTGAGTTGGCCTACATGACTGTGTGTGTGCTTGTGTTCTTGATCATCTATGCATGTGCTTTGGGTTGGTGGTTGCACATCCATGACTTGCTGCTTCGAGTCTCCTCAGGATGTTTCTCTGCATATGGTTTTGGTGAGTGCTGATGGAGTAGCTTCATTTTATGTGTGGCATTCCATTTGCACTCCTGTCATGTTAGGCTTGTATGGCATCACCTGCCATGCATAATGTCCAGTAGCCACTCTATGATCAGGGGAGGACTGGCCTATATGGTACTCTGGTAATTTCACAGTAGACTTCTGCACCCTGGGCCTCGTTTGTATGGTGTTTCCACATTTCCTCTTGGGAATCGGGCTAGCCTTGTAGTTGAGGTGTTATATGGCGTCACTTTGTGTATCATTTCCATGGCCTCTTTTGTTTCCATTCCATGCCTTCCCATTTTGCATGGGCGTGCAAAACACCTGACTGTTTCATTCGACATAGGTGGATGATCCAGCTGACATGTATGCATGTGGGTGATGTGTGTAGTGCACTGGTTTTCAAAGTTTTGATGCTTGGCCCCCCTGTGAGTAAAAATATTGTTGCTGAGCCCCCTTCAGGAAAATATGTGTTGTCGCCCCCCACATGCCATATCTGCTAAATGTTCTATTAAAAGCAGTTACTGTTCTCTGTTCCTTAGGGGTCTCGTACCCCCTCCCCTGGAACTCTTTCACCGTCCTCTAGGGGGATCAACACCACAGTTTGAAGACCACCAGTGTAGTGTGTGTTGCATTGCTGGTAAAGGGCAGGTATTGGGTGCCAATATGTCCTTCTCATGTGTCATGTGCTGATGTGTTCCCACTCCCCTGCTCCTACTGAGGTCAAGAGGGCTGGAGCCCATCCCCCTCGAGTGATCCCCGCTGGTCACAACCTGCCTACATGACGGCAACAGCGACACCGTCCCCACTGCAGTGATCCCTTCCATACTGCATTATAGCATGTGGCCCATGCATACTCTGATTGGGTGAGAACATTATCATTATAATCTGATTTCCGAGCCAGAAGCAGCCCCTTCCGACGTTCGTGTATGCCTGCACCGTGCTGCCTGACCCAAAATGTCTGGCGCAACACGGCCTGAAAGCGAGGCTCCACTAGGTTGTTAAGCAACCACACGCTTCTTTATCCAATCCGCATCAACTGGCAGGCGGAAGCCGGCGGCGGAAAAAGGCTAAGATAAAGGCCCTGTTGCACCCTTAGAATCTCCACTCCCCTGCTCCTACTGAGGTCTAGAGGGCTGGAGCCCATCTCCCTCGAGTGTTCCCAGCTGGTCACAACCTGTCTACATGACGGCAACAAGGACACGGTCCCCACTGCAGTGATCCCTTCCATACTGCATCATAGCACAAGTGGCCCATGCCCACTCTGATTGGGTGAGAACATTATCATTATAATCGGATTTCCGAGCCAGAAGCAGCCCCTTCCGATGTCCTTGTATGCCTGCACCGTGCTGCCTGACCCAAAATGGCCGGAGCAACACGGCCTGAAAGCGAGGCTCCACTAGGTTGCTAAGCAACCACATGCTTCTTTATCCAATCCGCATCAACCGGCAGGCAGAAGCCGGCGGAGGAAAAAGGCCAGGCTAAAGGCCCTGTTGCACCCCTCAGAATCCCCACTCCCCTGCTCCTATTGAGGTTGAGTGGGCTGGAGCCCATATCCCTCGAGTGATCCCAGCTGGTCACAACCTGCCTACATGACGGCGACAGCGACACCGTCCCCACTGCAGTGATACCTTCCATACTGCTTCATAGCACAAGTGGCCCATGCACACTCTGATTAGGTGAGAACAGTATCATTATAATCGGATTTCCGAGCCAGAAGCAGCCCCTTCCGACGTCCGTGTATGCCTGTACCGTGCTGCCTGACCCAAAATGTCTGACGCAACATGGCCTGAAAGCGAGGCTCCACTAGGTTGCTAAGCAACCACATGCTTCTTTATCCAATCCGCATCAACCGGCAGGCGGAAGCCGGCGGCGGAAAAAGGCTAAGATAAAGGCCCTGTTGCACCCTTAGAATCCCCACTCCTCTGCTCCTACTGAGGTCTAGAGGGCTGGAGCCCATCTCCCTCGAGTGTTCCCAGCTGGTCACAACCTGTCTACATGACGGCAACAAGGACACGGTCCCCACTGCAGTGATCCCTTCCATACTGCATCATAGCACAAGTGGCCCATGCCCACTCTGATTGGGTGAGAACATTATCATTATAATCGGATTTCCGAGCCAGAAGCAGCCCCTTCCGATGTCCTTGTATGCCTGCACCGTGCTGCCTGACCCAAAATGGCCGGAGCAACACGGCCTGAAAGCGAGGCTCCACTAGGTTGCTAAGCAACCACATGCTTCTTTATCCAATCCGCATCAACCGGCAGGCAGAAGCTGGCGGAGGAAAAAGGCCAGGCTAAAGGCCCTGTTGCACCCCTCAGAATCCCCACTCCCCTGCTCCTATTGAGGTTGAGTGGGCTGGAGCCCATATCCCTCGAGTGATCCCAGCTGGTCACAACCTGCCTACATGACGGCGACAGCGACACCGTCCCCACTGCAGTGATACCTTCCATACTGCTTCATAGCACAAGTGGCCCATGCACACTCTGATTAGGTGAGAACAGTATCATTATAATCGGATTTCCGAGCCAGAAGCAGCCCCTTACGACGTCCGTGTATGCCTGTACCGTGCTGCCTGACCCAAAATGTCTGACGCAACATGGCCTGAAAGCGAGGCTCCACTAGGTTGCTAAGCAACCACACGCTTCTTTATCCAATCCGCATCAACCGGCAGGCGGAAGCCAGCAGCGGAAAAAGGCCAGGATAAAGGCCCTGTTGCACCCCTGAGAATCCCCACTTTCCAGCTCCTACTGAGGTCAAGAGGGCTGGAGCCCATCTCCCTCGTGTGATCCCAGCTGGTCACAACCTGCCTACACGACAGCGACAGCGATACCGTCCCCACTGCAGTGATCCCTTCCATACTGCATCATGGCACAAGTGGCCCATGCCCACTCTGATTGGGTGAGAACATTATCATTATAATCGGATTTCCGAGCCAGAAGCAGCCCCTTCCGACGTCCGTGTATGCCTGCACCGTGCTGCCTGACCCAAAATGGCCAGCGCAACACAGCCTGAAAGCGAGGCTCCACTAGGTTTCTAAGCAACCACACGCTTCTTTATCCAATCCGCACCAACTGGCAGGCGGAAGCCGGCAGCGGAAAAAGGCCAGGATAAAGGCTCTGTTGCACCCCTGTTCACCCATGGACGCTGCGGACCTGCGGTCACCCACGATCAACTACTACAACCATTTGAGCCTATACTGACCACTCTCTCCCAGGTTCAAAACTCCCACCCCTAATGATCATCCTTGCTACTCCAGAACATTACGGTGCGCACTGGGGTCAGAGCAGGAGCTCCCTCACTGCAATCCATGAGACACCTCTGCCCTTAAGGTAAGCGTGCGGGCTATATCTGGGATATGACTCATTTATGTTAACATTGTAGCTCACAGCACCCGCTCTACTACTTCATAGCTGTAAGAATATGCATGGCGTCCCACTCGTAAATGGCGCTGTAGGCTCCTAACTACAGGCAGCCATCTTGCTTCAGTCAGCCTCACTGCTCATTGCTGCCAGTGGCTACTATACTGTAATATCTACTGTTTTAAACTCCTGCACTATCCCCAGTTGTGCATGCCATGTCTACATGTGCCGCCTACAGTGCCTTAGTCATACCACCAGCTATCCACCTATTGTATATGTACCTATGCTAGCCATTCCTTGCTCTGCCAATCCTATGCCAAAAAACACTCTGGTAAATGTGCCTAGCCAGTGCCTTTGTCCCATCTTAGAAACTTGCTTCCAGCCCTTCTACAAAGAATGCATCTATGCTTGTGTTTGCATTTTTGATTTTTGTACTTAGCCAATGTTGCCCCCTTTTCCAACTACTGCATCTAGCCTATGCCCGTATTTGCATTTTGAATTCTGTACTTAGCCAATGTTGCGCCTTTTTACAAATAATACATCTAGCCTATTCCGGTATTTGCATTTTGAATTCTGTACTTAGCCAATGTTGTGCCCTCTTACAAATACTGCTGCTAGCCTATGCCCGTATTTGCATTTTGAATTCTGTACCTCGCCAATGTTGCGCCCTCTTACAAATATTGCATCTGGCCTACGCCTGCATTTGCATTTGGCAAACTACACCTACCCTTGCCTTTATTGGAAACCTGCAGTCCTGCCAGTGACTGCGCCCCACTGTGTCACAGCATTACACAACGTTAGCTCATTCGTCTTGGCAACTGCCTAGAGAGACCTAACTCAACCTAATCAAACCTAGCAAGCCCCTACAATGCCCACTCGTATGACGAACTTCACCAACCTACACCTACTCTCTCTCCTGCTAGCTAGTTTACAAATCTCAGTAACCATGTCCCACAAAATAAGTACTAAGCCCTCACCAACCACTAATCTAGGGAACTTCGAAACTAACGTTTACGTGAGCACTCCCTGCACCCTAGCCACGAGAAACGCTAGACTCCGCTCACGCCTCAGCAGACTACACAACCCACTTGCTAGATCATTACCTCCTGTCAACATCAGAACTAGCCCCCACTCTATGTACAAAATGCCTAATGCGATAAATATGAAGATCACTCATCTAGACCACATCGCCACTAAACTAGACATCGCTAATAATTCCAAAAGCCCCCAACAACGGCCATCACCTCCCACCACTATCAAACCTGCTCAACCTGCCCCCCACATTAAAGCAGCACTAATAAACACAAGGGGCCTCATTACTAGGTGGGCGGTAAGAGATTACCAGCACCGGTAAGGGCACCGGTGCCGGTAATCCCTTACCGCCCTACTACGAGGTCCCTTAGCGGGTTTCTTCCTCAGGCGTTATGGAAGGGACCCGTTAAGGGACTTCAGAGCTAATAACGGTACTGCAATTTGCGGTACCGTTATTAGCACCTTCCTCCTTCCCATTGAGCCCTATGGGGGCTGAAATAGGAATGGGGAATGGCTTTTTCAATGGTGACTTACCGGTCCCGCAAAGGTCGGAATAGACCGGTAAATCGCCATTGAACGGGACCGAACACGGTACCGGTATTGGAGGTAGTCATGGCGCTAATAGCGCCATGACTACCTCCAACCTCGTAATGAGGCCCAAGGTCTTTAACAGCACATGCTACAGACATTGCCGACCTAATCATAAATAACAATCTCGACTTCCTAGCTATCACGGAATCCTGGTTGCATGAGGCTGCAGGACCCCTACTTGCCATAGCTATCCCGGATGGTTACACTATAATTAGACAAGATAGAGTAAATGTACGAGGTGGAGGAATTGCTATTATCGCTAAATCTACTCTCGCTATGAGACTTGCCCAAACCCACAACTTACTCTTTTGTGAAACCTTCACAGCCAAACTCCCTTTAACTAACTCCCAAACACTAACAATCCATCTCATTTACAGACCGCCTGCGCCCATTGGAACCTTTGAGGAGGACATCATTACCCTTCTCTCGGACAATCTTAAAACCGCGTCACAACGACTAGTCCTAGGCGATTCAGGACACTATCATAGCCAACTCACTATCTGAACTAGGATTATCCTAAAAAGTTAATGAGCCCACTCACACCAAAGGAAGAACCTTGGACTCTGTGGCACAATAAAATTGTACAGCCAATATTACTGCTATTACGCCCTATCCCTGGACTGACCACTTTTTCCTGTCTGTCTCAATCCTCACCACTAGACCACTCCTGCCCACTATACCTACCGCCCCCCCGTCCTACCATAAATATAAACAACATAACTAGAGATACTGTAATACCAGCTATCCTACCCACCTTAAATCGGTTGGATGACAACCTTGACCCAAGCTTACTTGTGAAGGAATGCGACAAAATAATGCTAACCACACTGGACAGCATTGCACCCCTGAAACTCAGCCCTAGCAAACCTAAAGCACACCTCAATAAATGGTTCACTCCCCAACTCAAGGACCTCAGACTTCTAAAAAGGAGCTGTGAAACTACATGGAGACTCCTCCCAACCACCGCCAACCAAATAAAACTCACAGAGATTTCATCACTTTACAAAAAAGAGATCTTACTCGCAAAACGTAATTCCTACAACAAGCGCATCTCTAGGGCTAACTCCAGCACCAAAAAACTATTTTCCATCCTCAAAGAACTTGAATCTCCCATTACCACACCGGAAATTTGCACCAAGGACAAAACGTGGTGCTCTGATATACAACAGGCCCTAATGAATAAAATAACTACCCTTCAAAACAAAATATCTAAAAAAAAAACAATCCATCAACCACCTACCTATCCACACTGCCGCCAATGCCCCTCCTAAAGACACTCTAACTAACTCAACCCCTCGTTTCTATTTCACCAAAATTTCTACCCTTGAGGCTGAGAAAGTAATTCTATCACTCAAGCCCTCCAACTGCCAGGGTGACCTTTGTCAATTTGTCAGTTTATCAAAGATGTGGCAAGAGATCTTGCGCCGTTCATTACCAAACTGATTAATGACTCATTCTCCTCAGGAACTGTCCCAGCTAACCTTAAACAATCATGGGTGCTCCCACTATTAAAAAAACAAACTCTAGACCCGCTAATTCCAACCAATTATCGCCCCATTACCACCGTACCCTTTCTGCTTAAGATCCTCGACAAAGTGGCTTATCTCCAGATCCAAACATTTCTGGAAGAGCATAAACTCCTGGGAGCTCATCATTCAGGTTTCCGACCCCAACACAGAACTGAGACGGCCCTCATTGACCTGAAAGCACAGGTAGATGAGCTGAGAGACAAAGGGAAAACAGCCCTCCTTTTACTATTATACCTCTCAGCTGCATTCGACCTGGTAGACCACAAAGCCCTCTGCAGACTCCTAGACACGGCTGCCAACTTTTCTAAAGAGGCAATCATCTGGATTGAGTCCTTCTTGAGTGACAGAACTATGAGGGTCTTCTCGCCCTCAGTGGCAGCAGACCCTGTCCCCATCACATGCGGTGTTCCTCAAGGATCTTGCGTCTCCCCGACCCTGTACAACATTTTCACCAAGCCCCTCTTTGATGATCTGGATTCTCTTGGTATCACCTACACTAACTACGCAGATGATACTCAGATTCTCCTCCCACTTTCCGGGGATTATGAAGAGGATTTGGTCTTGGTGAACAGGGTGTATCTCATCATCCAGGCATGGATGGCTATTCATGGTCTAGGCCTGAATGATGAAAAAACGGAACTCATACTGGGTACACATGCTAACATCAAAAAACTAGGACCGAATTACACATCATTCATCATCGATGGTAATGTTATCAGGGTGGCCAAAGAGGTGAAAACACTCGGTTTCTACCTTGACTCCACCTTATCTTTTACTAAACAAGTTAATACCCTGGCCTCAGCCACAGCATACACATGCAAGCTGATCAGAACGGGCAAAACCTTTCTATCAGATGATAATTGCATTACCCTAGCCAGAGCCTTGATTTTATCTAGGCTCGACTACTGTAATGCTCTTTATATTGGTGCCAACAAAGCTATCACCCAAAAAATCCAGATTCTTCAAAACAACGCCATTAGAGCGGCAGTAGGTGTGTCTAAACGGTCTCTCATCTCCACCATGAGGCGTCAAAACAATTGGCTTTGCACTCTCAACAAAATCAACTTAAAAACAAGCTCCCTGACACATAAGGCATTGAGCAACGCTGCCCCCAGTTACCTTACCTTTCAATTTATGTTTGTGCATCCTGTGATTGCCTAGTTTGCTTTCTGGTATTCCTGGAGAGCATCTTCATGATTGAATGGGGGACATGTTGACAGTATCAGAAACATGCATGTAGAAGGGGTGGATGGCCAGCTGTTGGTTTTCCCTGTTGCAGGAGCATGTACATGGCAGTGGTGTGTGGAGGTGAGCAGGTCCCGTGGCAGGGTGCAAAGGCAGACATCATGGAGATGGCAGTCAGGTGAGCCCTTCCTTGCACTTGGTGCATGCCACTCAGGGGAGCCCATGTTATGGTGACATAGTGCCTGGGGAGGCCTTCACTCTGTTATGAGATTTGACCTGTGTTGAGTGGAGGTGAGCAGGTTCCGCAGCAATGGTGCTTTGGGAGACATCATGAAGATGGCAGTCAGATGAGATCTTTCTTGCACTTGGTGCATGCCGCTCCGGGGTGCACATGATACGGTGACATTGTGCCTGGGGATGGCTTCACTCTGTGTAGGATTTTGTGCATGTCACGAGGATAACTTTATTTTGACTTGCTACGACTGTGTTGGTGGTTTGTGCACTTGAAGTGATGGATGCTGATGGGGTGTCATTATAGTTTCCATGTTATGAGGCACACACAGTTTGCCTCTCACAGATGCACATTCTCAGGTTGTTGTAATGTGCAAGTTGGATTGGCCGGATTGCATCATTGAAGGGCATCAGGGATGTGTCTTCACTGTGTGTACTCCGCAGGGGTTGCAGTCCAGGTGAAGTATGTTTGTACAACCGGATTGCGTGTGTTCTATCCATGTGGCCTTTGGCCTAGTAAGGGAATGGGTGATGCCTGTGGATGAGGGCAGTGGCCGTCCTGCAGCTCTACTGCTATGCCACGACGAGTGGCAATATTGTGCAGGGCACAACATGCTACGAAGATCCTGCATATTACAGCGGGTGCATATAGCAATATGCTACCTAAGTGGTCCAGGGAGCGGGAGCAGGACTTGAGTACTCCGAATGTGCATTCCACTATGCCCATAGTGTCTATGTGCGCTATGTTGTAGTTTGCCTCACCTGGTGTGGCTGGATTACTGATGGTTTGGAGAGTTGCCCAGAGCTGTGCCAGAGGTTACGATTAATTCTAATCCTTCTAGCCATCACCTTTTGTTTTGTCTAAGTCACCCTGAGTGGGACAGGTATGCCCAGATGTTGGTCCTGCGCCTGCTGGGCATAGATACCCATGTTACTCCTCACTGATGATACCCAAAGAGGCAGAAACATTTCCGGGGATGGTTGTGATCTCATTCAGAAGGGATGTGACCTAGCAGTTCAGGCTGGACTGCCCCTTTTGCGGTGGGACCCAGCCTGATTTGCATATGGTGTTTACCCTCTCTGTAGTGGCTTGGCAGGCTGAACAACGATGATTTAGAGGGTTGCCCGGAGCTGTGCCAGAGGTTAAGATGAATTCAAAACCTTCTAGCCATCACATTTTGTTTTGCCTTCCTGATGGGTGTCCACAGGAACAGTGAGAGCGGGTAGGCACTGTCCCCTGCATGGGGGAAATGCTTATTGTTTGCATTTAATGTCATTATTTCTGTTCATGTGCGTCATGTGACTAATTGTGTGTGATGGTTGATACCCGCCCACCAGCCATGTGTTTCTAAAGGTTCCCAATGCAAAGGCCTGGTATATAGGGGAGTGGCACTAGATGTAGCTGTCATGCATGCATTCCGGGTAATTGGCATTGACATGCATGATGTGTCCCTTGGCATCACAGATCACCATAGCATTAATTCAATGCCAATGTTTCCTGTCACGATAGATGTGCTCAGTCTCTGGGGGGAAGGGATGTTGCAGCGCTACATGTGTAGTCGATGGCTCCCAGGACCCGTGGAAAGTGTGCAACTGCGTAGAATTCCTGCACACTCTCTGCCTATGTACACATGGTAGGATGCAGCACAATACCTGGTGGAGTCATCTGGATTGTGTGGGCTGTGAAATGTCCCCGACAATGGCTGTGGTGTGCTTGAATGATCCAGTAGCAAGGAAGTGTAAGGCTAATAGTGCTTTCACTGCTAGCGAACACATGGTGAGTGATGCCAGGTCATTTTCCCACTCCTGGACCCGGTCTAGCATGACAGGGGGAGCGAAGCAATATCTTCCATACACCTCCTCATTTGGCATCCCAAATAAAGTAGTTTGTGGATGGAAAATTCTGCCCCTCCTCCGACTTCCATGTAGTCGGATCAGTGCTAGCAATGCCGGGTCTGGTCTTGTGGAAGTCCAGTGTTCAATGGGGTTGCATTGCGTTTTTATATGTGCACTTTCATTGCGCTTTGTTCTTAGCATCGTATAAGGAATGACGGTAAGATCATGAGATGTGCGTTCTCCTTTTGACTCCAGACAATTGCATGAGAGCTTCTGTGAGTAGGGTATCCTTTTGCGCTTGATAGGGTGAGTTTGTTTTTTGCATGGTGCCTTGATAGGGTGAGTTTGTTTTTTGCATGGTGGCTCCTTGAGCACGTCCATGTTCGTCTTCATTTTTTGCCTTGAATGGGGATTTTGAATGGTCCGTCCTCTATTTAGTTCTTTGCGCTTGCCTTTCCCATGCGTTGCGCTCAAAGTCGCGCAAAGCGCACCAGCACAGCGCAGTCTAAGAAGTACCATGTCAAAGTCCGATCCGTGAATCGGACATAGTTTTTTTGCACGGAGCAAAGTGTACTTTTACGGTGCAGTCATTTTGCACCGCGCAAAATATTTTGTAAATTAGACCCTATATTTTGCCCCACTGTTGATTACTCTTGCACCAATCTAAAGTTTATGTCATATCGCCCTAGGGGCAAGTACCCCATTGCCAAAACAAAAAGCTAATATTGAGCATAGTCACTTTACTTGGGACCAGATTACACGATTGATGCGTTCGTCAGCTCTCTATCACGATATGCGAGTCATGCACCCACGCAAGTGACAAGAGCTGCGCTGTCAGTGTTGGGGTGGATGATTCTTTCTCCCTATTGAATGGGCCAGGGTCTCACCATGTGGTCAGTCTAACTGCACCCCACTGGGGGCTCCCTCCCAGGACACTCGTTCCAAATGGGGGCGCTAGAGAGGTGGTCTGCATGTGTGACCCCGTCTAGTTAGCAGTCATAGAGCATGAACCCTTTAAGAGCCGTTTGTATCTGCTTTGTTAAAATAAAGCACGAGTGAGGGCAATAGGGATTCAGTCATTTGCTTGGAGCACAGCCCATTTAAATGACATAACGCCCACTTTTCAAAGTTCACCACAAAGCTAAAAGGCCACATGATCTAACAATTCTATCAGTGCTAAAAATGGAGCAAATCATAAGATAATACAAAATGGAACAAACAGCCTAGTTTACAATCTATATTATTTTAAAAATGTTTGCACCAAAGCAAAAAGGAATCAGACTGTTTTCTGTGCTATGTTTGCTGCATAACATAAAATAAATGTCTCATCACGAGTTGAGCCGGAACGCTGGCAGTATTACCGCTGGCGGTATTAGCCCTACCGCCAAACCCCCTGGCACTATTAGCGCCGGATCACCAGTTTGGCGGTAATGGAATTCCCCATTCCCCACTGAGACCATTCGGGAATGCCCCATTCCCCATTGGGCTCAATGGGGAATTTTCGCACTCTTACCGCCGACGGATTTCCCGCTGGCGGTAATAGCGCGAATTTTCGGCGTATTTCCCCCAGCTCAGAGCTGGGGAGAAATCCGCCGAAGCCCTGATTTGGCGGACCCTTAAATCCGGCAGTAATAGCGCGACCCCCGGGTTTAAGGGTTACCGCCAAACTCGTGATGAGGCCCATGTGTCTTTTCATGTTATGCAGCAAACATAGTAAATAAAAGAAACTGCTTCTTTTTTGCCCTAGTGAACGCATTTTCAGATAATTATAATTTGAATTATAATCAGTTATTTATAACATGCTTAATACTGACAAGGTTTCTAAGCGGGACCCGGGATTCGAACCTGTGATGCTAAGTGTCAGCGAGTTGCCACTGAGCTATACCACCCTTTTGGTGATAAACCTTTTTGCTCAATTATATATTGGTGCTAAATTCCTTTTCTCCATTTTTTGCATCAGGCCAACATTTTGATAATCTATCCAATGCTGGAAATGGACATCATTTACTAGGGGAATGCCCTTCCCTCCCCCTCTTTTGCGCGCAGGTGTACAGCATTCGACCGGTGGAGGAGGAGGGCACTTTTGGGTTTCACATGTGGGAGAAGGGAGTGCAGTGGGGTGTGGGCGATTTGATGACTGTGACGGGTACGGATTTGGAGAGCTGGCCGAGGTGGATGATGGGGTCTCCAAAGGTGTGTTTGGGGTTGGCGAATGTGGTGTCGAAGAAGAGAGGATTGCGGGGCGAGATCAAAGCTTTGGGTCAGGCATATGTGGCAGGAAAGGAAGGATGCAAGGTGTTCACGGATGGTTCGAAAGACCCTGTGTCTGGGAGAGTGGGTATGGCGTATTATCTGGAAAGCACTGGGGAGTATAAAGTGGGACGATTGATGAATGATGTGTCGATCTGTACGGCTGAGTTGGTGGCGATTGCATTGGCGATTGATAGGGTGTGCGAGTTGGGGTTAGAGAAGGTGGTGATGTTTTCAGATTCATTGAGTGGGTTGCAGGCGATTGTGGCAGGGCATGGTGACAGGAAGGATGTGATTTTGGACATCAGGAGGAAGATTGATCGGTGTGTGCGTGGGGGAATGGAATTGGAGTTGGCGTGGGTCCCCAGTCACAGGGGCATTTTGGGTAATGAGTTGGTGGATCTGGCGGCGGGTGAGGGTATGAGAAGGGGAACGGTTGATGTGAGGCTGCCTCTGAGTGTGGATGAGGTGAAGGCTGTGGTGGTGAGACGGGTCATGGATGAGTGGCAGGAGAGGTGGGTGAGTGGGGTGAAGGGCAGGTGGATGTTTGGTGTTCGTGGGAAAGTGTCGATGAAGGTGGATGCAGGGAGTCTGGAATGGAGGAGGGGGGAGGAGGTGATGCTGAATCGATTAAGGATAGGGCATGTGGGGCTGAATGACTGTCTGTATCGAGTCGGGAAGCGTGAGACGAGGGATTGTGCGGTGTGTGGGGTGCCTGAGACTGTGGGACATTTTCTGCTTAGATGTGCGAGACATGTTGAGGAGAGAGAATTGATGACAGTCCGGTTATCTGCTCTGGGTGTGGCTGAGCTGAGTGGGAAGGCTTTGCTGGGAGGTGACGGGGTGAGAGGCAGGAGGAGGAACAGTGTGATGTTGGATTTTGTGAGGCAGATGGGGCGGTGGGAGGAATTGTGAGTTTATGTGAGACAAGTATTGACTGGTGGGTCTGGTACCATCATCCTTTGGGATGGGGAAGCGCCTGCGTGGGTCCGCTCATGCACCCGATAATTAAGAAGAAGAAGAAGACCTTCTTGGTGACCAAAGGACGACTTTCAGACGGTTTGCAATTGGATATCGCTTTGCAATTGCATATCGCTGCGTGCATTGAGACACAGCGTTCAGGACACTTGCAGCAGTCAGAGGCAGGTCGTTTCTTCAGCTTGAAGGGGTTTATGGGGTGCTCCGGCAAGAAAATTTGTTCCGGCCCAATTCCTTCCCTGAATCTATCTATCCCTTGATATTACTGGAGGTGCTTCATGTCCAGGTGGGGCCCCTGCAGGCCAAAGGGCACAAGGTGCTGTATGCACAGGTCTGCATATTCATCATTCCAACCCAGGGCCTTGTTATGTCAAGTTACACAAGTCAGAACATTGACAACCCACAGTTACTTATGCAATATCAAATTGACCAAGCACATTGTCCAATAAAAAAGGACGCTATGGAACATGGAGCAAATGGTTTTTGCACCTTGTTTCCTGTTAGCTTATAAGAAACAACAAATATCGATTTAGGCTCAAACTTAGTTCTGTTAGTTCAGCTATTAGATTTCAACATCTGAACAGATGCATTAATATGTAATGTGTACAACGAAAACACATTAATCTATTTTATGACCTTGAGGCACAACTTTCTGGACAAGGTCAGTGGCCACATCAGCTAAGAAGAGGCCCTTGTACAGACCACACATTGTGATGATTGGCAGGCGCTGCATATTGCTGTACAGAAGGGGCTCTAACTTTGGTTGCGGACATTACTATGGGGGTCCATCATTTACATGGGGATGTATCCCATGCAAATATTGGAATGTAGCCCTATTTACCAGGTGCATAGCTTGCATTAACAAAGCATGCACATGGCCAACTGAGTCCTGGGGTTCTGCTCTAGGTATGTGCCATGGGTAGGTGGCGCGCCTGCAGAGTTAACCACAAGATGCCATTTTGGAGGGCACATGCAGGGTCCCAAAGACCACCTTGTACCCTCTCCCCTCAGAAAGAGGTGCAATCAGTCTGCACTTCACCCATGGGGGATCCTCTCATGCCCACTTCAAGTGTGTGGCCGGTGCACATGTATTATCAAAGGCATCACAGTAAGAGCGGTGCTAAGTATTTGCATGGGCAAATTGAAAACCATGCCCGAGCAATGCAAGCTGCACTCGGGACCAGCATCTTTTGTGGTAAGGTGGTGCTTGATGAAACCTGTGGGTGCCGCAGAGGGTGCACACCGGGGCCTTGGTTAATCGAGCTTCAAACCAGACTCTGAGGAAAACCTGGTTAAAAAAATACATCAGAAATGGACCAAGTGGATTGGTTTCATGAATTATGCCTTGTGCCAATGCAAACTTTATGTAGTATCGCCCCTGGCCGTTTCTTGACCTTCAACATAATTGCCCCTTTTCATTGTTTATTTCTTATTGTGACCAGTCATGTGGGATGTAGCAGCCTCCCAGCCAATGAGTAGGCTCAGAACGGGGTCTTTACCACACCAAGAAAGACTCTGCTCCGAGCGTCCTCAGAGCAGGAGGCCGCCATCTTCCCTCGCCGGGTAGCAGGTAAGTATGCCCCCCCCCCCCGTGTTCCCTGCCCCTTCCTCCCCACCCCCAATCCCTTTTTCCACATCTTCAACCCCCCCGCCCACATCCTGCCCCACTTACCTTTTCTTGCCTCTCCCTTCCTCGGTGCCGGGAATACTAGTGTTCCCGGTGCATCCCTGGTGCACAAATAGCCACCATAGAAAGGGAGAAGGGACTTCCTGTAGTTCCCTTCTGCCCAATCCATGGCAGCCATCTTTTTTGTAGTTTTTCTCAAGTTGAGAAACGGTTAACACGCTGTTTCCCAACTTGAGAAAAATAAACTATTGGTACCATGGTACAATGTGCCGGGTTACTAATAGCAATAGAACCCTCAGAAGGGGGGCATTAACAGTCTGGTAGTACCTCAGGCTGTCATTAAGGGTCTTGCTTTGCTCGGGCCTGTAATTGACATCAGGGGCATTACCCGATTGGTAAGCCCCCACACCCCTATGGGTTCTATTGCTTAAATCTACCTGCCCTATCTTGCCCGTCAATATATTCCTGCCACCCTTATTTGTTGACTTTGTAACTTACTTTTCTTGTTTACATCTTTTGAGCGCATGTGATAACAGTAAATACAAGTATTTATAGTAGGTTGTGAAGTTCGCATTGAGGTACAACAATACGTTTATGCTAAAAGTGCAGCAAAGTTACTTTCAGTTGACATTTTCTTTCCTTTTCTAATTAGAATGAGACGTATAAGTACCCTGTTAACCAGACGGAAATGCCATTTCGCCCTCCCCCCCCACCAAAAAACATGCAAGCAAACTGCAATCAATTTTGAAGTAATGAACCACTTGGCCAACCAACCTATTTTGTCCTTTTTAGCTTTTACATCAAAAATATGTGTCAGGCAAGTAATCTTGTCATCCTTTCCAGTTTGCATAGTGCCCTGTTGCTTTAAAAGGTAAAGTGATAGCACCTTTTCTTGCCAGTCCATCGTTCTGATGGAATACGGTTGATTGGTGTTACATGGGAGTGGCGAACATTCTCTTTTGTGACTGTTATCCCATGCAATGTATATGCGTGGTCTCCCAGGTGACACAGGCTTGTTGTGGGAAGCCAGCGTCCTATGGCGAAATCCCCAAACGTCCAAGTCGGCCTTGCCCCTAAGCAGCGATACCGAGGCCACAGCATGTTCTCTCCTTTTGTGTGTGCTGTGTCCTGCGGCTGCACCGAGTGGGAGAAGGCGGCTTGTTTTGCTTATCTTCCCTAGCTATTAAAACGGAGTGAACACAGTTGGTGTGTGTAAATATTGGAACGCCACTATGCTGGAGGCTGTAACATTTCAGATGCTGCACCAGACAGTCTTGTGTTTCGTTCTAACATACGAACTTGACAGGAACATTAACGCCTTCCCGTCTTCTCCGAAATGAGAATCCCCTTGTCCCCCACGGCCCTCCTGGAATAGCCTGGCCCTCTTCTCCACTGTCGCTTGTAATGGGGGATTCTCCTCTGGATCCGCACCCTTTGGTTGGAAGAATCTGCGTTTTCCCTCCACTAAGCACGCAATGTCTACATCAGAGAGAAAGCAAAACAAAAGAAGTGATGGCTGGAATGTTTCGAATTAATCTTAAGCTCTGGCATTGCTCTGGGCAACCTCCCAGACCATTGTGCGCCTGCCAAGCCATTACAGAAAGGAGAAAACCAAATGCATATCAGGCTTGGACCACCCCAAAAAGGGGCAGTCCAGCCCGAACTGCTAGGTCACATCCCTTCTACACAAGACCACAAGCATCCTCAGATATGTTTCAGCCTCATTGGGGGTCATCATTGACGAGTAGCTTGGGTCTCTAGGGCCAGCAGGCACATGACCCGTGCCTGAGCATACCCGTACCACTCGGGTTGACTAAGGCAAAACCAAAGAGGTGATGGCTGGAATGTTTCAAATTAATCTTAACCACTGGCTTCGCTCTGGGCATCACTGCAGAACATAGTTCTTCGCCTGCAAAGCCATTACAGAAATGGGAAAGACCATTGGCAAATCAGGCTTTGTCCCAACCCAAAAACGGGCACTGCAGCCCAAACTGCTAGATCACATGCCTTCTGCACCAGACCACAAGTATCCCCAGACACGTTTCGGCCTCATTGGGCTTCAACAGTGAGGAGTAGCTTTGGTCGCTAGGCCCACCAGGCACGAGACCCACGTCTGGGCTTACCCGTCCCACTCTGGGTGACTAAAGCAAAACAAAAAAGGTGTGATGGCAGGAAGGTTTAGAATATCATCTTTCACCTTTTGTAATGGTTTGGCAGGAAGGTTGACCAGAGCAATGCCAGAGGTTAAGATTTAGTATTTATAACTGCTTTCACTCTCCCGTCAAGCAATTATCCTTACATGAACGTTTCATTTGGGTGCGGTTCTCAGACTCATAATGTTCTCTTTCTCATGGGGGTGTGGGTCCAAGACTCACACCTCATTCCCAGGGTCCCAGACCCTATAGTTCCCGCTTCCGCCTTGACCCCCTCGCTCCCTGGGGCCTCCGGCAGCTCTTGGGTAACCCACATACCTGTTTGCTTCTTCCTGGCAGGTACCAGCATTTCCTGAACAGCTTCAGCATCTGTTGAGGGCCCGGTAGCATTCAGATGTCTGTCGGGGTCTGAGGTGGCTCTGCAGATGTCTGCTTCTCCCTGGCAGTGTGTCCTCTCTCATGGATGCTTGGCCGGTGCTCTAGATGCCCAGAGGTTCTTCTCAGCAGTAGCCTGAACAGTCCTTACTTCCTGGACCACCGTCAGGTTCTCCTCCTCTGCTTGCGGCTTCACTCCTGCTGGCTCTTGTCTACTTGCCTGCTGCATGGCTCACTGGCGTCCTCCTTGGAGGACAGGTCTCTCCTCGCATCTCATCTGTAGCATATTTAAACTCCTTTGTTGGAAATTGGAGTCGCTTTGGGCCAATCACATTCCTTGAGAAGCTAGAGCGCTCACTTTGCTTCGCCAGAGTGATCCTTGGACTCCTGGTCTTCTTTTTCTCAGTGCATAAAATAAAGTCAGATGTAGCTTACTTTGCATTATCTAATGTTTCAGTCTCCTGAAGTGGATTAAGTTTCCAAATACTTGAAATAAAGTTATATGCAGCAAACCTTGATGTTTCTAATCCTGTTAAGTATACTAGGTTGGCTTACTTGACAATAGCAGACATTGGCCCTATTAAAAGTGGAAGTGGAAGGAGGATTTTAATTGGAGAAGGGTTTAGGTGTACTAACGTGGCAGAGTACCGTGTTCTCTGAGCATTGTCGTTCCTAATCCCATAAGGGGGGGTCCCCCCCGTGATCCTCTCTGTACTGTGGACGCACAACCTTGACCCCATGGGAAAGATCTCCCCCTTAGGGAGAAGGGATCACATCCTCATATTCATCACATCACTCTACCAGGGATGTTAACATCTTCGTATAAACTCTGTGGAAGGATCGTAGGTTGAACGTTAGGCTGCGTACTGGAAATGCCGGCCTTGGACTGCAAACCTCAAGAGCGTTTGATGTTCCCACCAGATGGGAGCATGAAGATAAGAATCCATGATATGTCATGAGGCTAACCCGTGAATAGTGGAAATCATTGGCATTATCTTCTGGACCGTTTCCAACTTGAACTTGGTGTTCGTAATTCTTAATGAAGACATTGACTGCTTTCAAGTCCAGAACCATTAGAAATTCGCCAAAGTTATTTGGCAAAATGAATGTAATGGAGTGGCAGCCTAGCCCAGTCTGATCATGGGGACCACTGCAAATCGCTATCTTCCTTGGGAGATTCTCCACTTCTAAAATGAAACCCTTACTTTCAATGGGTCCAGAGACCAAGGTGTCCCAATTGTTGTGGTGTCTGAGGTCTTGCAGAAAGCACACACATGTACCCTTTTTGTATGCCTTCCACAGCCTAGGGCTCAGGAGCTGTTTCCCTCCACTGTTGTTTTAGGAATCTCAGCCTTCCCTCTTACAGACTACGGGATGAGGAGAGACCCAGAAAATACCCAACCATCTTTATTGGAGATCTGCGCTTGGTCCCCTAAAAGGTGACGTTTTTGTGATGTTTGAAGGACCACTCCTTACCTCTTCTTAGAAATGTTCTCTTGGTTACTGATAACTGTGAAGTGCTGGAAGTTGACAGATTTCATCTGATCTTTTTGCACGGGATATCCAGTTCCACTCCCTCACCAACGATCTTCACCCCTTTAAAGGATAGATTTAAAGCAGCAGCTCTTTGTAGTCCAGTCACTAATATGCACCTGTGCCTGGCAGCAATTGGCATACACATCAATAGAGTCGCTGCTCTCATGGCATCATAAAATAACTCAGACAGAAATTCAGTCTGGAGTTGCATTTTCTTTAACAACTTTTATACAGTCCTTGCCTGAGAAAATATGTGCAGAATGTTCATTGCTCCTCAAACCTAGATGTTTACCTGTGTTTTCTGCTCTTCCAAAACACGATCTCTATGTGTATTTTGCTTATGAATTTCCCCAATATTCTAAAAAAAACAGGAAGGCAGTCTGTTTTTTGGAACACAAGAACTGATTTACTCTCAATTGGGTTATTAAAATTGGTGCTTCTTTGGCCCTTTATTAACTCAAACAAATGTTACAGAATAAACATGCAGAAATAAAGGAAAGATTACATCACCATTGGCATTGGTTTACAACACTTCATCTGTGCCCGGAGCTTCAGTGGGCAACTTGTCAAACCAGGCTGTCAAAGTGACACTTGCCACGGGAACCTACTGTAGAGAATACGTCTACCTTCTCTCAGTCCAGCAGATGCAAAAGTGACTCTCTTCCAGCTTTGTCTGATGTTTCCCACTCTAATGTTCACAATGACCACTTAGTACTTTTCCAGAGAGGTCGACTGCTAATACAACTTCACAGATACCCAGCCGGTGTATGCTGCAGGATTTTTCTGACACGTAATCACGATCTGTTTCGCATGGGAGCCAAAAGGACTTGCTTTTGGCTCCTTGTGGAATGGGAAACAATAACTCAAAACAATCCTTGACCAAGGTGAAACTGGCTTAAGGTAAAACAAGATATTTGTCTATAAATTCAGCACATGCAAACGGTGTTCAAAGCTGAAACCTTCCCTGAGACTGAGAAATGTTCATTGCTGCGCCCAAAATGCATTTCACCCAGACTCCATCTTTGAGGCAAAGACATTACATTTTTAAATGCAGTACACTGTATAATTCATCTGCAGAGCTGCATAAACCCATTTGCCACAGGGTTATTCATTGCCGTCTCTTCTTTTGGAGTAATGGATAGTTGACCAGTCAGGGATGATAACAGAAAATCTCATTCTACTGACGTAGATAGTGCTGCCTCCTCCCCAGTCACAGGGTAAACTTTAGACATTAAACGTGGATTTACAAAGTTGATTGATATGGGCTTAAGGCTGAACATAATGCAAATGCTGTTGTGATTTATACTGGCACATAGTGTACTAGGTACTGAACTCACATAACTGAATTGGAAGTATATCTTACCTGTTGGGCGAGGTAAGGGATGGGTGTTCACATGCAAATAGGGTGATATTTTGAAAAAATGTAATCATTATAGATGTTAGCCTGGCATCTCCCAAGTATGCATGCATGTACATATGTATGGGATTTTACAGACACAGACACACATGCACCCACAAACACACAGTAATTCACAGACATGTGCTCAGGCTCATACTCATACCAAATGAATCCAATGCAAGTTACTAAAAAGTGCATCGACACCCTGAAGGGTGTGTTAGAATTTAATAAAGAAAACAATAGCTAAAAAACGTGACTAAGAGGAATCATAACGTGAAAGAGTGGAAAGGTAAACCATGTAAAAGTGAATGATGCTTTGAAAGACCTGCACTGCGATACTGGACCAGTTATGACCTTCCCTTCTGGGCAGCTCAAGGGGTTATATACAATGCATTATCCCATATCTCTCTTCCTCATCCCAGTGTTTAGTAATCGGAGGATGCACCATCTTCTGACCAGCTTCTCCTAACGCCTTCCTTTCATTTTCCAATCTGGGCAACCACCCATTCAGGTATAAAACGGGATGGCAAGAGCCACCAATCCTGTTTTGTTTTCTGTTCTCCCATATAGATCACTCCAGGGGTGCGGTGATGGTCTTGTGCACATCACATTTCCTGGAAAAGATTGGTTAAGGAAATCCCACAGCCCCTGCTTCGGTTTAGGCCCAGTAGTAGGGTGGTCTAGAGGCATCCTGTGAAGTAGACAGGGCTACAGAGCCCAGAGCTGGGCCTGGAGCTTTGGTCCAGTGGGATTATTTGGTCTGCTGGGCTGCGCCAGAAGGGCTGAAAAGAAACAGGCCATTGTGGGGGCACTATGAGTACCTTCCTACCCTAGGGAAAAGAAGATAGGTAGCATGGTGTGGAATTCGATCAGCACCATAGTAAGCTGATTAGAAACATGCTTCATGAGGGAAGGAAGGCAGAGAAAGTAAAATCTTCTTTTTAAAGGGTGTGCAGACAAATCTCAACTTCCTCCTCAACCTCTTCAGAACTGGTCTCTGAGGGCAATGGGGAGGAATCCACAGGGAATTATCTGGACACTGAAGACACAACAGAAGTGATTAAGAATTGGTGACAAGACAGGCGCTTTGTTGCCAGTCAAGTTTTCCTGCATTAGCTTCTCCTCCTTGCAGGTGGCTGGAAACAACTCCCTCCATAGCACAAATCTTCCCCTTGATAAGGGGAGGGGGAAAGCCATGGTTGTGGCTCTCCATTGTAAGGCATGATGGCCCTGCCGCTGCTGCCTTTTGAGTCTGGGACTCCTGGAACAATGTTTAAGAATTGGTGACAAGGCAGGTGCTCTGTTGCCAGTCAAGTTTTCCTGAATTAGCTTCTCCTCCTTGCAGGTGGCTGGAAACAACTCCCTCCATAGCACACATCTTCTCCTTGATGGGGGGAGGGGGAAAGCCATGGTTGTGGCTCTCCATTGTAAGGCATGATGGCCCTGCTGCTGCTGCCTTTTGAGCCCTGGACTCCTGAAACAATGTTTAAGAATTGGTGACAAGGCAGGCGCTCTGTTGCCAGTCAAGTTTTTCTGCATTAGCTTCTCTTCCTTACAGGTGGCTGGAAACAACTCCCTCCATAGCACAAATCTTCCCCTTGATGGGGGGAGGGGGAAAGCCGTGGTTGTGGCTATCCATTGTAAGGCATGATGGCCCTGCTGCTGCTGCCTTTTGAGCCCGGGACTCCTGGAACAATGTTCAAGAATTGGTGACAAGGCAGGCGCTCTGTTGCCAGTCACGTTTTCCTGCATTAGCTTCTCCTCCTTGCAGGTGGCTGGAAATAACTCCCTCCATAGCACAAATCCTCCCCTTGATGGGGGCAGGGGGAAAGCCATGGTTGTGGCTCTCCATTGTAAGGCATGATGACCCTGCTGCTGCTGCCTTTTGAGCCCAGGACTCCTGGAACAATGTTTAAGAATTGGTGACAAGGCAGGCGCTCTGTTGCCAGTCAAGTTTTTCTGCATAAGCTTCTCCTCCTTGCAGGTGGCTGAAAACAACTCCCCCCATAGCGCAAACCTTCCCCTTGATGAGGGGAGGGGGAAAACCATGGTTGTGGCTTTCCATTGTAAGGCATGATGGCCCTGCTGCTGAGGAGAAGCTAATGCAGGAAAACTTGACTGGCAACAGAGCGCCTGCCTTGTCACCATTTTTTTAAACAACAGAAGTGTTGACTGACTTCAAGGATGAAGTTTCACGCACTTAATACAGGGACGGGTTATAGAGTCACTGGGCCTCATCACGAGTTTGGAGGTAGCCATGGCAATTTCAGCAGCATGGCTAACACCTAATTGGGGTCCGGGTCCGGATCCCGCAAAAGGGGACTTAAAGGGCCATTCCGACCATGGAGGGCCCGGTAATTCCCTTTCACGGGACCCAGACCCGGACCTGGTACATACCCATTACCATTTGAGCCCCCATAGGGCTCAATGGGAATGGGGAGGATGCTAACAACAGGCCCGTTAATGATGGGCCCGTTGTTAGCATCATGGTCTGCTAGTGGGTCCCGCTCTGCACGTCTGGTCTGGCCAGGCGTCCAGAGCGGGACCCGCTGCAGACCTCATAATGTGGTGGCCCGGAATGAACGGTGCCGGTTCCTTACCGGCACCGTTCATTCTGCGGCCGCCTACGTTGTAATGAGGCTCACTGTGTAGTAACTTTGTCAGACAGCCAAGAATTAGCTCCCACCCATCTAGGACATTAAGGCTAAACTACTAAAGCAATGGGATGATCTGGAGTGCATCTCCTTTCCATGTTAAATGTCTTAAGTTTACCCTCTCACTGGGGAGAAGGCAGCCCTATCTACGTCACTAGAATATGATGTTCTGTTACTTAAAAGAGATTTATGAAATTTGGTTCCTACTTCATTCATTTTTTACTATTTAAGGTTAAAACCGACAGGAAATGTCTTTACATTCAAAGGTGAATTTTATTTGCAAATGAAGAGTACAACCATGGGGGCAGCGTTTGCCCCAAGTTTAGCAAAAGTTTATATGGCAGCTTTGAGCAAGACTGCATATATCATTCTAATAATCCATATTTTCCATAATCAAATATTTAGACAATGCATTGATGATTTGGGAGGGTGAATATGATCAGTTAAAATATTTCCACAAATTCTTATATGAAAGATATTCTAACTTAAAAATGTCCCTTACAGAAAGAAGACAGAGCCTTTCCTTCCTTGATATTACAATTACACCTGAAGAGAATAAGCTATATACCACCTTGTATTAAAATAAACTGACAGAAACAGCTTGTTACAACTTTAAAGTCAACACCCCAAAATATTGCGAGAAAACTTTACGTATGGACAATTCTTAGGAGTAAAAAAGAAATTGTAAGAAGAAAACTGACTATTTTACAGAAACAAACATACTATAACAAAGTTTGATTGAAAGGGATCACCTTTTGAAATTGGTAATGAGATCTCTGAAAAACAATGTACTTCTGTGATAGGGATAAACTTCTAAAATCATAAAATGATACAGATGAAACAACAAACAAAATAACGTGTGAAAACATACAACAAATTAGGCTCTAAAATTAAATCAAATGGCGCATTTTACAGCAGTCTACTTGCTTTAAAGAGAAACTTTGATTTGCCTACAAAAGGGGCAAACATGTAAAAGACAATTTAGTACATGCATCAAAAAATAGGACCTATCAATATGGCCACCCTTACTGAATTTTGGGGCCTAACAAAACTAAAAGGACATTTCCCCATTGGGAACCATACGGCCTGTAAGTACACAAAAAGGACTGACGAATTCTGTTACAGTACTTTTACTGTGGAACTCCAGAACTTTCTAATTACAAGACCACGATGCCAAAAAAATATATATAGGAAAACTATTTGATAATTAAAAGGTTCTCAGAGCCCAGATTAAGGATCCGGAGTAAGGCAGAAAATGCACCAATGCATAATAGTAATTATGTAGTCAAATCTGACAGTGCAGATTACCTTGAATGGATTATATTAGAAGTCATTAAACCAAGACCAAACCAAAATGTGAATACTGTACTGAATAAAAAGGAGCCACTCTAGATCCTGAAATTTAATTCACATCTTTCAGACTCAAATGAGGTGATAAAATTGCCTATTTTGCTTGGGTGAGTTAATGTAAAAATATTAACAAGGGAGTCTTCAAGTTGTAAAGTAAAAGTATACAGTAAGAAAATTACTATAATCATATTATCCTTTACTCAAATTTAGAAACAAATATATACCTTCAAAGTAACGTTGACATAAAGAGTTTCAATATTTATCAAAATCATCTGGTAAATCGAAACTGAGAATAGGCAAACCTGTTTTTGTATTTTATCTCAATAAACATGGTCATGAGGTGATGTCATTATGTGCACATGACATGCAGTGTATAAAGAAAATATGGTGCAGGGAAATTATGTAATCTCAAACGACCATATATTAGGGTATATCTATTGACAGATAACCTCCTTTTGATCATTAAGGACATAGAATAGCTAATGCTCTCCCTCTATGCTTCTGTGTTCACTTGCAGGAAACACAATGAACAAATAAAGTGGGTTTGTTGCCGGTTCTTCCGCCCATTCTTCCCATTTTCCTTTAGCCACCCATCTAGCCCTTTGATACCATAAAAACTGTCCTTTGGGCAGCCCCTCTTTGGATTGCAGTAAGTCTAAGTCTCTGAAAACTCCTTCTTTGTATAGGTCCCCACACGTGTACACCCCTTACCTCTCCCAGTGTCTTACGTTTGATAGATCCGTTCTAACTTTGCACACATCTGTGGCCATTGGAATCTCAGGCGAGTAAGAGTGTTATAGGTGTAGGAGTGTTCTAGTCCTGTTCCATATGGTTTATAGTCATAATACCGAACTTATAAATCTTGAAAAAAAAAATCTCGAAAAAAAGGCCAAATAAAAATATCGAATTTTTTTTTATGACGTTTTTTTTTCAAAATGTGGGTGTTCCCCCTAACCCCCTTTTTTCTATTTTTTTTTTATTTTAACCCTTTTTTTTACTTACCTGACCAAAAAATACATATATATCGGCCTTTTTTTCGAGATTTTTGTTATTCGAGATTTTTTTTTCGGCCTTTTGACCGACCACCGTTCCATATCCGCCTCCCCAAGGTCGCTATCATGGGGACGGTCTCTAAACAACTCGAAGGGACCCAAATTAGTTCTTTCAGGTGTATCGGGGCCACTAGGTGTTCGCAGCAGTCCAGTTTTCGATGTGGTTTTCATCCGATAGCCAACGATCAACAAAACTGAGTTGTACTGCTAAGTAATATTTCTCTAAATCTGGAAGTTGTATACCTCCTTCTCTGTGGGGTAGAGTTAGGGTGGCCAAGGAAAGGTTATTCCTTCCAGTGCCCCATAGGAATTCTCAGATCAGTGTTTCAAGTAAGCGGAAGAAGGGGGCCTTGATGTAGTAACATACGTTTTGGAAGTGATATAGGAATCTCGGAAGAATAATCATCTTACCAATTGATGCCCTGCCCATCATCAATAATGGTAATTTTGACCAGAATTTCATGGATGTGTGCAGCACTTTGAACGCCGCTCTATTGTTATCTTCATGCATTGATTCTGGCGTGTGTCTTATGTTGACCCCTAAGTACTTGAACGAGCTTAGTTGCCATTGGATTCCCACATCTGGTAGGTCCTCAATGTTCCTGCCCCTCATACCTGCCAGCGGGAACAAGCAGGATTTCTGTTTATTGAAGTGTATCCCCGAGACATTTGCATCATTTCCTAGTACATCCAACATAACTGTCACATTCAGGTGCGAGTCCCTTACGTACAAGAGGACATCGTCCGCATATAGCGAGATTACGTGATTTGTTCCACCCACCCGTATCCCTGCATGGGAGAATTGCTTCCTGAAATAGATAGCTAACGGTTCAAGACCCAGTACTTAGAGCCTAGGAGATAACGGGCATCCCTGCCTAGTGCCCCTGCGTATATCCTAGGCCGAAGAGACAACCCTCCCTGACTTCACCCTCGCTGTTTCTTCGGTGTATAGAACCATCACCCATCTGATGAACCTCTCCCCGAACCCAAACTCCCTCAAGACCGCCAGTAGCCACTCCCAGTATATGGAGTCGAATGCATCCAATGATAATAACGCAAAAGGTCCCTCATCTGTCTCCGATTGGGCCATAATATGCTGAAGCCTACGGAGGTTTGCCGTTGTGTTGCGACCTCGTATAAAGCTGTTCTGGTCGTTGTACACCAGCCCGCCCACCATCCTAGAGAGCCGCTTAGCCAATATAGTAGGCAATATTTTTATGTCATAGTTAAGCATTGCGAGTGAGCGATACGTATCACACTCGTCTGTGGACTTCCTAGTTTTGGATATTGGAACCACTAGCGTTTCACTCATGCTCCCAGGTAATAGCCCTAGTTCATATGATTCCTTAAACACCTCGTGGAGCAGTGGCTTGTGGGATGATTCATATGTTTTGTAAAATTCAGGGGGCAGTCCATCTCTCCCCAGGGTTTTGCTGGTGGCCAGGGACTTTATTGCTTCACTGATATGTTCAACAGTGATTTCTGCATCTAGTGCTTTGCGTTGTGACAGGTCCAATTTGGGCAGCCCACTCTCCTCTAGCGTGTCTTGAATGTCGGTTTGGGACACTGGAGTGTCGTGTGCATACAAGTGGGTATAGAATGATTTAAAAGTGTTGTTAATTGCTTGCTGTGTCTGGTGAGTCGTGCCCTCCCCATCTTTGAGTGCAGTCATTAGGTGCCTGGGATGTTCTCTTTTGCAGAGCCATGCCAGTAGCCGACTTGGCTTATCCTCCTCCTTATGAGCTCTTATAGATCTCATTGTATAATCAAACTTGGCCAGCCTCCCCCATGCCTCTTTACATTTGCTTCTTAGGTGACTCAGTGTCCCTTCCTCCTCTTTCGTCCCCTGGGCCGTGGCCTCTATCAGTTTGATTTCTCTCTCCCATTGTTCGAGTTCCAACCGCAAGAATTTCCTTACACCCCCCACCTTCGCTATAGTCTCTCCTCGTACCACCACCTTTAGTGCTTCCCATATCATGCTCCAATATTCCACACTACCCACATTCTCCCATACATATCTCTACAGGCTATCCCAGAGATCCTCCCTGAAGTCCTGATCCGTTAGAGCTTCTGTGGGCATTCACCATAGTGGGATAGGGGGTCTAGGGCCTGCAATGTTCCATTCCATCATCAGGGGCGAGTGGTCCGAGATCGATCTGCCCAAATATTGTGCTGATTCTATTTGCGGGAGCTGGTTTCTACCTATAAATATATAGTCAATCCTGATGTGTAGACCGTGTGGTGAGGAGAAATGAGAGTATCTCCTTTCCTTCGGATATAATTCTCGCCAAACATCCACCAGGTCCAAATGGTCTATTTTACGGTTTAATGGTGGGGTAGACCTGTCCAGGTCCAGATCTCTTACACAATTGAAGTCTCCACCCCAAATGAAAAAACGACCCCTATGCTGGGTTATGTTGGTGCACTGTGTGTCAAGTTGCGCTGAGATATTGTGGTTGGGAAAGTAGGAGTTAATTATGCATACTTCAGTCTGTTCGATATAACCCCACAGTATCAAATATCTGCCTCCCGTATCAGCCTCCACTCTCACCCATTTGAAGGGTATCTGGGGATCCACGTGAACACACCTCTCGCATACTTAGAGTACACTGGTCCATACCCCTGTCCACCTTAGCACTCCTTCAGTTTAGACATAGGGGGTCATTCAGAGTAGGGCGGTAAGGGTTAACGGTCACCGTTAATGAGACCGGTGCCGTTAAACCCTTACCGCCCTATTCCGAGTTCCCTTTGCGGGTTGGTACTTAACGCCTGCTTTTTGCAGGCATTAAAAAACCAACCCGCAAAGGGACCTAGGAGCTAATTACGGCACCGTAATTTACGGTGCTGTAACTAGCGCCTTCCCCATTCCCATTGAGCCCTATGGGGCAAAAATGGGAATGGGGAAGGGGCCTTGGTGAATGGGGAATTACCGACCCCGCCAACCTTGGAATGGGGCGGTAAATCCGCCATTCACCATGGCGGAGTCGGAAAGATAGCAGCGTCAACCAAGGCGCTAACAGCGCCTTGGTTAACACCAGGGTCGGAATGAGGCCCGTAGACTCTTCCGCCAAGTGGGTTTCTTGTAATAGGGCTACAGAGACCTTCTTCCTGTTCAGGAAGGATTTAACCCGGTTTCTGCGGAGGTAGGTACCCAGTCTCCTCACATTCCATGTCAACACCTTCATTTGCGCAGCCATGGTTGTTTAGTAACAGGTCTCGGGGGGCCCCCCTTACTTGCTTCTGTTGTTCCTTCCGGGTGGTCATAACCCAAGGACCTCCCTCCTGCCGGACACCTGGCCGCACCACATATCCCATAATTTCATGTGACCTTTGCCGCAACACCCTCTGTACATATGGAGACTTCATAACTAACAACACAACAACCATAATAAATGATTTAACAAGTAATAAGCAACTGCACCCAACTTCTGCCGTGGTCCTGCAGCGCTCAGGTGCCCCCATGCCTTCAAGGCCCATCCAGGCCATTGGGCGCGGGTGTTGTGCTAGCAACAGGCCAGCACTGGTCGTTCCGTGGGGCGGATTCTTGAGCACAGTTCATGTGGCCCAGCAGTCTCTCTGTCCGAATTAACACTTATAACAATGCGACAGCGGTCACAAAGTTCAGTTCAGCTGACTTACCACAGTCCTCAGTTGTAGTCCCTTAGCTCGAGTGACCTCCCTCTCCCGCCTGCTCGGTACTGCTCACGTGATCGGTTCTTCTCCAGCCAGGTTGTTGTGCTCTAGCCACATGTTGGCCGCCGCTGGAGTTTCCAAGAATACTGCCCTCCCCTTGTAAAGCACTTTCAGGTGGGATGGATACATCAGCATGTATTTCAAGTTTAGTTGTCGGAGCCTTGCTTTTATCGGTAGAAAGGAGTTTCTTGCTCCCTGTACTGTGGGTGTGTAATCTGGGTAAATGACAATCTTGGATACATCTCTTTTAACTTGCCCTCCTTCTCTTGAATGTTTAAGTATTATCTCCCTGTCTTGGAAGTTCAAGATTTTCGCGATCATGGGGCGACAGTGTGAACCCGGTGGTGGCCTCTTTTGTAGGGATCTGTGGGCCCTTTCCACCGCAAAATCTTGGGATAGCCGGCCAGCTACTATTTCTTGTTGCAGCAAGGTTTCGACAAACCCTGTCGGGTTCGAGCCCTCCATACCCTCCAGAATTCCCAGTAGACTGATGTTATTACGGCGGGCCCACCCTTCTGTGTCCTCTGATCTCGCCTCTAGTGTTGCATCTTTTCTCTCCAGCTCCTGCACTCTTGCTTTCAGGTCAGCTTTGGTCTCTGCCGATTCTTGGAGACAGGCCTGCGCCGTGGTTACCCTTTCTGTCAGGTTGCGTGCATCTTGTTGCATCAATAGCATATCCGACTTGACCTCATCAATCTTTGTGTCTATAAGTGTTTTGAGTGTAGCTATAGCTAGTAGCACCTGCCCATCTTTGGAATTTTCTTCCGGGGCCTGTAGTTCACCATGTGCAGTTGTGTCAACTTGCACCGGAGTTCACGGTTTGGCCGCCGCGAAGGAATCCATTATTGTTGATTTTGTTTTACCCTTGGTAGGGGAAATGGCCATCTGGTAGTGGCAGAGATTGGCTTCCAGTACCATGTCCGTCTTCTGAAGCGTGATTCGAGGTCTCCCCGTCTGATGGTGGACGTGTGTGTCGGTCCAGGCCGTCTAGCAGACAGTGTAATGGTTGATGTGTGGTAATTCCACTCCAAGGGAGGACCTGTTTCCTGCTATTTTGGTGGTTAGGTGTCGTGACAGACACAGGCAGGTTCATTCGTCCCAATGCCCAGTCTGTAGCTCCGGGGCAAAGCCCAGCTTCTGTGTTAACTTCTACGCTATCTTCACTGCCCTCCCCTGAGCTTCCCACTTTTCCAGACTTCAAGTGTTTGTTCCGACCAGGTCCGTGGATTGTGGTAGACCTCTGTGATTTAATGGCAATTGCTTGTTGTCCTGCCTACTTGTAAGTGACCTGGTATGGGCAATTCCCTGCGCTGTGGGGGGGTCCGTATTCAGTGGGCTGGACGTAAATCTGACCAGTGGAGTGTTATTACCTTCGATTTTGAGGCCCAAGTCAAGCGTAGCTGTGTTTAGGTGATCTGGTCAGGAGGCACGGGCGTCCGGTTTGAGTATGGCAGTTTCTCAGCATCAGTTAGTTGGGGGCGCCTTATCATACGTTGCTGTCCGGTCCCTCGTGAATGGGCCTCGTTTCAGTGACTGCCAGACCTTTTTTGCCACAGCGGGGGCGTGCCAGAGTTCTCGTGGTGGGTGGTGGGGTCTGCGAATACAGGTTAGCCTCCACTCTAGATGGGCTTCTAGGGACAGGTTGACAGTTGGAGAACGCCAACATGTAGAGCAAATTTCTTCCCAGCGCTTGCGTTCGAGAGAAGGGCTCTGCCCTTCCCCACAATTGCCTTGATGTGTCCATGGTGCAGGGGCAACCTCCCCAATCTTCACCCATGGGTTCCCCTCACCAGCCCTCCTAAGGGCCATGGAGGCCAGCAATCTCTTGGTGGGTGCGCCCGCGGTAGCGTTGGCTCGGATATCAAACTTCACAGGCGCTTCCGTGACCATAAGATTGCGGTGGAGAGGGAGGGTGGGTGCTCTGCCTTTTTGTTTGTGCTACCCGTTGAGTGCACCTCAGCGCAGATGAAATTGCAGCAACAGTGGATTGTTCGGTTCACAGCCAGCAATCTGCAATAATTGCACACCAGGGGATCCAATGTATTGCCCTAGTGTGCCGGGCATCCGCAGCGGCGTTTGGTGATGTTATGCGGCCTAGCTGTTCTTTGGTAAATTACGCGCTATGACTCAGACCCCACCAGGCAGGGCCATGTGCCTTTCCCTGGGCTGGTGTCCAAGCTGACCTGCCGTCTGTGGTTCAAATCAGGGGCTTTAGTGAGGGTCAGCCATTCCACAGCGTGCGTTCTCCCCGTGTCCTACCTCTTTAGTAGTGTTTAGTTCTCGGGTCCCGGGGGGAGTCCTCCGATCTTCTTGTTAGGGGTGATAAGGTGATAAGGCCCAGTCACAGCCGAGTGTCATGATCGCTGCCTCCAAGGAGTCAGACCCAGCCCAACATCCTTGGAAGCAGGGTCACAACATCCATTCCAGGCACCAGCCGGTCCCCACAGGGGCCTTTTGGACCTTGTCCTGGCGCCAGTGGCGCCAGGCTCATAAGGGAACCCAGTCCCGGCACAGGAAGCGCCGGGCTCATATTGAGAGGAATGGTGCTTGGGTGGACCTACCTGCTGCAGACCATGCTGCTCACTTACCTGTAGGATGATATCCTCATCCATTCCTGGCTGGAACTACTTTACCTTCTGGGTGTGGCCAGCACCACTGCCTGGGACTGGATACTGGAACTGTTCTGGAAGCTGGAACTTCTTTCTTGTCTGGGCGAGGCTGTGGAAGGAGACACCTAAGCACTCCAGTGGCCTATTTAAACCACACCCGATCAGTGCAACATGCTTCGCGTTATTCTGCACTAGCAGCAGGACGCTCACTGTGTCAGCTCCAGAGAATCTTCAGCTTCTGCATCTGTGAATAAGAAATCTTCAGTCTTACCTCCCGGAAGATCAGTCTTCAGTCTTCAGCAGCGTCTGAAAGAGAACAAGGACACCAGGTTAGGACAAGACAAAACCAGCGCAGCACTTACCTCGTCCATCGGAGCATCCCGAGGCCGCGTGCCGCACTCTTCATACTCCGGCAATCCTGCGGAAACAAAGGACATTGGTTAGTGAACCTCTGTGATTATTCTGCTTACCTGTGCCACGTACGCCTCGATCTTCGTCAGGCGCTGTTTGTCCGCACCTGCTAAAACAAGAAGGACATCATTAGGGGCACTGTACGCCATCACTACTCACGTGCCTTCTAGCTGTCATCGGCTTGCCCATTCTCCGGCACGTACCTCGGCGTCCATCTCCACGCCGACTGCTACGGCTACCTGAAAAAGGGAAAAGAGACATTAAGAAGTGCATTTAACTTTGAAAGGGAAAAGAGACATTAAGAAGTGCATTTAACTTCGAATAACATTCTTTTACTTACGTGCCTTCACGAGCTCCGGCATTCTTCTCGCTTATCTTATCTACATACCGGACCTGCAATGGCGAGAGACATTTAAGGGGTCATATAAATAAAACTCCATATTCAAGCAATCACCGTTCGTGCAGCTAACGACGGCCTTGCTCCCTGACTTCATCCTCTGCAATCAAGTGGCTGGGCAATTAACCAGTGAAGCAACTGGTATCAGCACCCCTGCACAGACGCAGGATGGAGAGCTCCGCTTTCACCTATATAAGGTGAGCACATTCAGCCTACGAGTAACGTGGGGAGTCCAGAAAAGGGGAAGGTCAGATTGGCCAACCAGACATACATTAACCCCTTGTTCTCCTACTTGCAGACACCTCACCCTCCAGGTCAAAATTACGGTGAGGAGAGGGTCTATCCAGGGTGTTACCAGAGGCCTGCGCGTGACCCTAGAAGACACTGAAATCTCCAAGCCCGGACTTGCGCCTCCGAGGGATTCAGGTGAGCGTTACAGAACGCGAAGCCTACCGCAAAATTCCCACCCAGGCGCAATGGAAACCTCGGACACAGATCAGTTGGCCCAATTGCTTGGGGCACTGAGAGCTGAAGTACAGGCATCCCGCCAAGAGACAAATGCTTTACGAAGGGAGTTGATCGTTTCAAAAGAACGAACGGATGATCTGGCCAGACAGTTGTTACACACACAAGCGGGACAGACGCCTCTGCCTGCCTCGGGAGGGAGCTACACTCCTACAACCTCAAATAATCCGGTGCAAATTAATCTGCCAGGGAATGTGCCTTTGGCCCCGCCCGAACGTTTTTCAGGTGATCCAAAACGGTTTGCAGTATTCATCAATCAATGCCGCTTGCACTTTCTGTGTAGACCCGCCGCATTCCCAACTGACCAAACCAAAGTAGCGTTCGTACTTTCCTATCTTAGCGGTAGTGCTGCAGATTGGTCCGTTCCTCTTGTGACACAAGATGATCCGATCCTCCATAACTTTCAAGATTTCCAGACCAGTATGGAAAAGTTGTTCGCAAGACACTCACAGGGGCAGGCCTTGGACAATGAACTCCTATCACTAAGACAAGGGAATCAGGATCTCCTAGCATACATAGCATCTTTTAACAGACTGGTGGTTGAGACTAGGTGGCCTGAGGATAAGAGAATCACGCTTTTCTACAGAGGGCTGCGTGGAGAACTTAAAGATGTCTTAGCACAGGTGGTGAATCCCCCGCAAGATTGTTCCGATTATATCGACCTATTAGTCCAATTAGATCACCGGCTACAGAACAGGAAGACCGATCGTTCCAGATTTGAAACCTAAAAATTTTCAAGACCTCAGAGCTCCGCTAAAGGAACTGATTCCGTGGAGCCCATGCAGATAGGGGTTGTTAAAGGACCATTAACCCAAAAGGAACGGGAAAGGAGAAGACAATTACAGCTGTGCCTCTACTGTGGGAATTCCGGACATTTCCTTCGTGATTGTTCAGTGAAACCGGTCAAGAAGGCTGTAGGAGCTTCCGATAAGAATGCTGAAAAACTAGAATTGGGAAACGACCTCGCCCGACAAGCGTAGAGGTCCGCTTGCCGAGCGTTAAAACCAGTTCCTTGACCTCGCATTTGGTAATGCCTATGGTCCTCATAAGTCCAGATCGACCAGATCGCATGCATGCAATTAAAGCATACATTGATAGCGGAGCGATCGGTAACTATGTAGATCAAGATATGGCAACCAGGATGAATCTTCCTCTATGTTCTAAGATGGTTAAAGACATAATCACTACAGTGGATGGTACAGAAATAGCTTCCGGACCGGTTTCTCACACCACCATGGAAGTGATGTTGCTATGCCAAGATGGACATCGGGAGAAGATCGTGTTTGATGTAATCAAGGCCCCGCAGTTTCAAGTAATCCTGGGTATTCCTTGGTTGGAAAAGCACAATCCTCAGATAGACTGGCGAGCCAAGGTAATCCGGTTTCCAGAATGCGCCCCAACTTGCTACCCTCGACCCGAGCAGCCATCGCTTCCGAGAGCCCCCAATTGCCTCCAGAATACCAAGAGTTCGCGACGTCTTCCAGAAAGATCAGGCCAATACCTTGCCCCCGCATCGGTCATACGACTGCCAGATAGACCTAATACCTGGATCTACTCCTCCGTGCAGTAGAATATATGCTCTCACTGAGCCAGAAAATCTCCATCTCAGGCAATACCTGGACCAGTACCTGGCTAACGGATTCATTCGTCCCTCGAAATCTCCAGTTTCTTCAGCTTTGTTCTTCGTTCCGAAAAAAGAAGGTGACCTGAGAACATGTATCGATTATCGCGCCCTGAACCAGATTACAGTCAAAAATAGATATCCTTTGCCTCTGATTCCCGAATTATTGGACCAAGTTAAAGGAGCCTGCATATACACAAAGCTAGATCTCAGAGGAGCTTACCACTTGGTACGCATTAAGGAGGGTGACGAATGGAAGACGGCCTTTCGCACTAAATACGGATTGTTTGAGTATCAAGTAATGCCCTTTGGACTATGTAACGCACTGGCCGCCTTTCAGTTCTTTATGAATGACGTTTTCAGAGAACTTATTGATGTATGCGTAATTGTTTATATCGATGATATCCTGGTATACTCATCCTCAGAAGCTGAGCACCGAAGACATGTCACAGCGGTTTTACGGAGACTTCGCCAACACCGTTTGTTTGCTAAATTGGAGAAGTGTATTTTTCATGTAAAGGAAGTCGAATTCTTGGGGTTCATCTTGTCACCCAATGGAGTTCACATGGACTCAAGAAAGGTGGACGCTATCACCAAATGGCCGTCCCCAACTTCCGTGAAAGGAGTACAGAGCATGTTGGGCTTCGCTAATTTTTACCGGAGATTCATTCCAGAATTTTCTCGAGTAGTTCAACCCATCACGGCCCTTCTGAAAAAGAATAAAAAATTCGAGTGGACTCCAGAGGTCGAACAAGCCTTCCAAGAATTGAAAGCTAAATTTGTCTCTGCTCCAGTCTTAAAGCATCCTCGTCCAGAACTTCCGTATATCGTCGAGAAAGACGCATCCAGCCTCGCAATGGGGGCTGTGCTATCACAAAGAGATCCCGAAACACACCAATTACACCCTGTGGCATTTTGGTCCCGCAAATTTTCGGCCCCCAAAATCAACTATACAATTACGGACAAAGAACTTCTGGCAATTAAGTCCGCCTTTAAGGCCTGGCGGCATTATCTCCTGGGAGCCCGGCACACTGTCACTGTAATCACTGATCATCGCAACCTCCAGTATCTGAAGTCAGCCAAGGCCCAATCTTCGAGACAACTCCGCTGGGCATTATTCTTCGCGGAATTTGATTTTGTGATCACGTATCGGCCAGACAATAAGAACGGAAAAGCAGATACCCTTTCCCGAATAGGGGTAGACGAACACACAGCTAATTCAGAGCCGGTACCAATAATCCCCGAACAAAAGATACTGGGAGTGATCAACACGCTATCCCTTGAAGATATCGAAGCAAAAGTCAGTCAACTAATAACTCCTGAAGATTCATTGAATTGGCAACTGAAAGGGAAAGATTTTACGATAGATCAGAATCTATTGTATTTCCAAGGAAGACTATATTTGCCATGTGTTGACTTACAGAAGCAGGTCATCACCTGCTACCATGATTCTCTAATAGAAGGACATCCTGGGGTGGGCAAAACCCTAGAGAAAATCAAAAGACATTTTTGGTGGCTGACTTGGAGAAAAGACATTAAAGATTTTGTGGCTTCTTGCGGCATCTGCGCACAAAACAAGAGTCAAAAGGAAAGACCAGCAGGTCTGCTACATCCAATAGACATTCCACCATGCCCTTGGCATACTCTCTCAATGGATTTTTATCACGGATTTACCCTCCTGCTCCAGATACAACACAATTCTAGTAATCGGTGACCTTTTTTCAAAAATGGCTCATTTTATTCCACTGAAAGGTTTACCCACAGCTCCCGTTTTGGCCCGAGAATTCCTTGAAAGCATCGTCCGGTTGCACGGTTTCCCTTCAGTGTTAATCTCCGATCGAGGGAGCCAATTTATTTCCCATTTTTGACGAAGTTGTTGTCGTTTAGCGCAAATTGATGTACGACTTTCCACTAGCCATCACCCCCAAACTGACGGGCAGACTGAGAGGACTAACCAAACTCTGGAACAATATCTACGCTGTATGTTGCAACAATCAGAGGGCACTTGGAAGGATGTCCTTTGGATTGCTGAATACGCCTACAACAATTCAATCCATTCAGGAACTGGAAAAACCCCTTTCTTTCTGCTGTATGGAAGTCATCCTCGAACCTCTAATTTGGATCCACCTCAAGCTCTCAGAACGCCCGCTGTAGACCATCTGCATGCGACAATAACTCAAGCATTTAAGGAAGCCACAGCTCACCTTCAACAAGCCAAGGAAATGTATAAGAAAGGAGCGGATCAACATCGAAAAGAGGCCCCTCAATACCAAGTAGGAGATCAAGTCTGGCTGTCCACGAAGCATTTATCCCTAAAAGGACCACGCACCTTCAACCCAAGATATTTAGGACCCTACACGATCACGGCTGTGATAAATCCGGTGGCTGTGAAATTGGAGCTACCTACTCGGATGAAGATACATCCCGTTTTCCATGTTTCTCTCCTTAAACCTATGCAACCCGGAACCCGTTTGACTAATCCTCCAGAGCCAATCCAAGTGGATGGAGAACTTGAATTTGAAATTCGAAACATCTTGGATTCCAAAATTTCCAAATCGAAACTGTACTACCTGATTGATTGGAAGGGATTTGGCCCCCAGGAGAGATCTTGGGAGCCTTCAGAATATGTCCATGCACCTCGTCTAGTCAGGAAGTTTCATCGGACTTTTCCCAACAAGCCAAAGCCTCCGGAGAAGACAAGCTTGGGAAGGGCCTTGAAGGGGGTGCTGTCATGACCGCTGCCTCCAAGGAGTCAGACCCAGCCCAACATCCTTGGAAGCAGGGTCACAACTTCCATTCCAGGCACCAGCCGGTCCCCACACCTAAGCACTCCAGTGGCCTATTTAAACCACACCCGATCAGTGCAACGTGCTTCGCGTTATTCTGCACTAGCAGCAGGACGCTCACCGTGTCAGCTCCAGAGAATCTTCAGCTTCTGCATCTGTGAATAAGAAATCTTCAGTCTTACCTCCCGGAAGATCAGTCTTCAGTCTTCAGCAGCGTCTGAAAGAGAACAAGGACACCAGGTTAGGACAAGACAAAACCAGCGCAGCACTTACCTCGTCCATCGGAGCATCCCGAGGCCGCGTGCCGCACTCTTCATACTCCGGCAATCCTGCGGAAACAAAGGACATTGGTTAGTGAACCTCCGTGATTATTCTGCTTACCTGTGCCACGTACGCCTCGATCTTCGTCAGGTGCTGTTTGTCCGCACCTGCTAAAACAAGAAGGACATCATTAGGGGCACTGTACGCCATCACTACTCACGTGCCTTCTAGCTGTCATCGGCTTGCCCATTCTCCGGCACGTACCTCGGCGTCCATCTCCACGCCGACTGCTACGGCTACCTGAAAAAGGGAAAAGAGACATTAAGAAGTGCATTTAACTTCGAAAGGGAAAAGAGACATTAAGAAGTGCATTTAACTTCGAATAACATTCTTTTACTTACGTGCCTTCACGAGCTCCGGCATTCTTCTCGCTTATCTTATCTACATACCGGACCTGCAATGGCGAGAGACATTTAAGGGGTCATATAAATAAAACTCCATATTCAAGCAATCACCGTTCGTGCAGCTAACGACGGCCTTGCTCCCTGACTTCATCCTCTGCAATCAAGAGGCTGGGCAATTAACCAGTGAAGCAACTGGCATCAGCACCCCTGCACAGACGCAGGATGGAGAGCTCCGCTTTCACCTATATAAGGTGAGCACATTCAGCCTACGAGTAACGTGGGGAGTCCAGAAAAGGGGAAGGTCAGATTGGCCAACCAGACATACATTAACCCCTTGTTCTCCTACTTGTAGACACCTCACCCTCCAGGTCAAAATTACGGTGAGGAGAGGGTCTATCCAGGGTGTTACCAGAGGCCTGCGCGTGACCCTAGAAGTGACTGAAATCTCCAAGCCCCGACCTGCGCCTCCGAGGGATTCAGGTGAGCGTTACACCGAGACCCTGGCTAGGCTTCCTCCTCAGTTCCTGTGCTGTTTCCCTTCCGCAGGTCGCACGAGAGTCCCCAGCGCTCTGCCCCTTTCAGCCACGGTCCGACGCTCCGCGGTCACCCCACGATGTGCCGTGGTGTCTTTGGGTGTCCAGTCATTATCTCGAAAACAAAATGTCGAATTACAATAATGTCGAAACAATAATGTCGAAAACAAAAATGTCGAATTGTTTTTTTTTTAATTTAAATGTTTTTTTGGGGTTCCGGTGGTAAAAAAAAGGGGTAAAACATAAAAAAAAATAAAAAAGGGGGGTTGGGGGGGGGAACCCCCCCATTTCGAATAAAAATCAACAAAAAAAAGAAATTCGACATTTTTGTTTTCGACTTTATTTTTTCGACATTATGACTTTCGACATATTTGTATTCGAGATTATGACTATAAACCATGTCTTTGATGCTCTTATCCCAACCAGCGGGCGCCCTCCTGGGAAGCGTGTCACCCCTGGGGGTCCCCTATCTCCAGTGTAGAGTCCTAGCGATCTTCCTGGCCCTGCTGGTCTGCTCTCCTCACAATTGCTGATCGCAGGTTATAGGCACCATTTTGTGCGTCGTAGGGGTGCTTCTTCAAATGTTCGTAGTTGCAGGATTCTGAGTCTGATTTTCATCCGATTTTTAAACAGGGATCCGGGGAAAGGGTTCACCTTTCGTCAGCTGCGGTTATTCGGTTTCGTGGCATATATCTGCCAAAAGAGGATCAATTATAGGATCTTGGACGGGCGTTCTGCAGGGCAGTTTCTTCACCCCATGCACCCAGGTGACCCCCTCCCCTCCAATGAATGGGGTTGAACACACCACTCCAGCCTTATCTTCACTCAATTGACTGCCCATCAATAAAATAATACATTTAAAAACCCAATGCGTTGCCGTACTGCGAGAAATTGCCAACTGGCAAGGGTGTAAAAGCACTGGGTTTTTAAATTCCAGGCAATTTCAACATAGAAAGGGTGTTCTGCTAATCAAGCTCCCCTTTCAGAAAGCTTGATGCCAAAAGCATAGTAACACCTGTGCCCTGCTGCATCAGTCTTCTGATTTGTAGCTCTAGCTCTACGGTGGCACAGAACATGTTCAGAGTACACAGGTGCCCTGTTTAACAAATGCTGTGACAGAAAAGTCGCTGCAGTACAGAGGTTTCATTTAAGTTTGAATCTATGTTCTATAACCTTAATAATTATGAAAGACTACCACCTGGCAGTATGGTAGTCTTGAAATATAAGCCATACCTAGGTTTTGGTTCACTGGCTGGTAGCTCACATAATTCTTAAAAGCCACACCTGATTTGAAGCATACACATGTTAGCATTGAGCATTCTTGCCCATTGTCTGCTGGCTCTGCACACATCAACTCCAAAGGTTTCCACAGCTGCTATCCTTCTATACCTCTAGTAACCCCTGCCCCACCCTTACAGAACTACTAGCAGAAGTGCAATGCCTTACATATAAGACCATGTTTCTTACCTTTCATTGCCTTATTACAGGCCCTGGGCTGACACAAGATGTGGTGAGGCCCCCTTACGATTTTTTGCACTGGGCATTAAAACACAAATCAAACACAGTGAAAGGTAGATGATATTCATTGTCGGCCAGTGAACATTTGAACTGCAGAGGCTTAAATGTGTGCACCAATTAGGTGACATCGACAGATCACAGTGATGGAGCCCAAACCAAATAAGGGGTGCTTGAGTGGGTTTTTCACCCCAGAGAAAACGTTTGAAACATTGGTTTTGTATGGTAGCACATGGACAAATCCCATAGATGCAATTCATCAACCATACACAGGAGCATTTTCCAGTGCATTTCATGCCACATTTGCCCACAACATATTCTAGTATAAAAACATTTTCACAGCTGGCTGTTCCCATACTTGTCCATGCAGGCCACACCAATATGTGTCAGTATTTCCATATAAGGAATCCCAGCCAGTAAAAAATGCAATGCCACAGAAAGAATATCCAGACGGACTGTGCACCATAAGTGTTATTACTGGCTATCATGTGGCCTGTCTGGCCACATGGTAACACTTATGTTTCCTTTATCCCTTGATGTACAGATACTGTGAATCGAGGGTAAAACAAACATGCCAAGTGTTATCACGTGCCTAGACTGACCTACATGCAATGTGGTCCAGTTTAGCCCCATCATAACACTTATGTTTGCTTTACCGTTGATTGTTTATGTGAATCAAGGATAAAGCTAAAAAAAAAGAATGCCATGCCTCCAGCCGCCCCACTCTCAAATTTAATGACCCACAGGGCTGCCAAATTTAGGGTTGGGGGCTGGCACACACAATCACAAACATCACTTTAACCACGCATTCAATCACCTGTCACACAACTCGCTGCATGCATACCTTAAAAAAGCACACCATTGACACACACATAAACACCATTCACTCCAGCACATAGACATGCTGCTCGACAGGCCTCTCCTGTCAGTCAGCGTGTTCAGGTGGGTTTCCTCAAAGTGACCACGCTGACAGTGTGTCTACGCTGTCAGCACAATAATCCCTTCTAAGCCTGCCCTTCTCTCCTTTTTGCTGTTTGTTGCGAATCCAAAAGGCTCCCTGTACAAGCAAAGAAAATCATTGCAGCGGACGTGCCCCTGTTGAGAGGAGGCAGAACAGTCCCCTTAGTGAATAAAGAACACAAGGCCCCACCCAAGCGCAAGGCCTGGGAGAGTTTGCCCTAGTGACGTCCCTGTGCAGGCTTAACAGCACTCTCACCCATGGCCGTGGCTACGGCTTTGACTGGGTTTGGCAATCAAGAGGGCGAGCTCGATGCAGGAGTTGGCTCTATCTGGTAAGAGGGTGAGGGAAAAGAGGCTACTCATTGTAGAATGTGGGATAGGCTAGCAATTTGATTTTGTTTACGAACAAGCCAAAATTTGGATTCCTGTTGTGCGAGACGGGATTCACCTCCTTATTATAGGTTTGTGACAAGGAGGAGTAGGACTAGGTGTAATGGACTTTACCCCAGGTAATCTGCGGCATTCCAAAAATCACACATTTTATTTACCAATACCAGTCCACTATAGGTATTATAATATTGAAAATGTAATCGCAGCAATATAAAAATAATAAATAATGGTTGTGTTGAGCTATCCTTTGATAGTGCGCCGAAAAATAATGGCAGTTCTGCCGAAACACGTGTCATCCACAAAGGCTCTAACATCACAAAAATAAAAGGAATTTATTAATCATCACTACTTGCCATTCCATTAATTTTCTGCGCACTATCAAGCGATAGCTCAACACAACCATTATATATTGTCACAAACGGAGTGGAGGGACTCTAATTCTCCGTAGTAGCTAAACCTGGTGCGACGCAAGATCTTTAACATCACCTCAACTTTCATGGACAAACCCTTTTAATTTAACGGGGCGCGTAGGTACTGCAGCAGGTGTCATCACAAACAGTCTCTCACCAAGAATGCAATGTAAAAATAATAGCATCACATTATTATAGTGTTTTATCTCAGATTCATCCCATGACATAGCAAAATAATAATAGCTGGTATCATTGCCAAATTAAATGCTAGTTCATTTCTAAATCTCATAAAAATGAAGGGCAGAGTCAGTCATGCTAGGATTCATTTGAATCTGTGACTGGACTTTTTACGCAGACCCCTGAAGCAACTTTGCTTAACTAGCTGAGCTATCTTACTCTCTGTCTGTATGCATACCTAATTGCTTTCAGCCCTCCGTTCCTTCATCTTCTCGCTTCCATCTGTTTCCCTCCTCTCCCTTCCCCGTGGCAACAAAAACAGTCAATAGATTTGTTGGGGCTTGCCATCACCACTTCCTCCTTGCTTCCTCCCACTTCTAAGTGGCTTAGGAACACGTTATTTGTAATCATATTTAACGGGTGTAAATGATTGACCAGTGAAGGATAAAGGTAGGTGCCTACTGGCGCACACACACACACACCAAAAACACGCACTTACCTGACTGAGCTATCTCGCTATCTTAGGGCAAGGCGGCTTAACGCTCTTCTTTGCAACTTTGCAAGCCTTGACCTCACAGCACAAAAAGTGAAGCAGCTTTTCAGTTGCTCCTGCACAAAATAGGCCTTGGTCACCCATGGAGCCCCTTTGAATTCTGCAGTTCCAAGCGTGTGCGTTCACATTTAAAAATACAAGAAAGCCAATGTATTTGTGGGACTGAAGCAATGGAAAAGTTTGCATTCAACATTTTGTATGTTCTCAAGCACTGAAGCGGGTGTGGTCGACTGGTAAATTCTCATGGTGTAGATTTACAGTCGGAGCCGTGATTCAAGTGCGCAGTTCCTCATTGGCGTGCATTGTGATCTTTGGCAAGCCACTTTTTCCCCCCATTATTACTGGAAGGTGACATTTAATAGGGCATTCATTTCGATTGTATTCAATGGATAAAGGAAAGAAAGACCTTTTAGAAAAGATCATATTTGCAGAGTGTCCTCTTCTTTTCAAGGAAAGTCGACAGACCGGTTTTGTAGCATAGGATATTCAGAAATCTTTCAATGCACTGTTTGCAAAAGAGTTAACAGTTCAGTATATAAGGAGTGGTGACAACAATAGAAAGGGACGGGCAACTTTAATAACAAAAAGATTAAGTTTGCTGGTACAATCCTATAAAGGAATGCACGAGGTGATGTACATTTTTAAACAGGTACATTATACCCACATTAGAGTATTCATGCATCAGTTTCGAATTGTCAATACATGCAAACATTCCCCAACATTTGTTCATCTTTCCTGGTAAATGGCATAGCATCTTCTGAACTTCGCACATGGGAACAGATAGCTGTTTTTCCATTTTATTTAATCATTTGAAACAGTGTCCGCTCATTCAGACATGCTGTTGGTAGATGTCTGTAGAAGGCAACTAAAAGGTCCTGTGGTCCAATCTGCAGGAGTTCAAGATCTGCCGATGTAATTGCTAGGCTACTTATGTTTTCTGGAATCTTCTTCTGGGTCGACACGCTTCAATAATGTGTTGAGATGGACTGTGAGTCTATTTCTCATCAGAAGCTTATCAAGCTGTACAAAGGGGGTGGGGTATCTACTGTGGAGGTGCACGGCTGCCTTCAATCACTAAACCTACCTTTGCAAATTTGCCGTGCTTGGGAGGGAGGTCGTTAGAGAACACATTCTGACCGAGCCAAGTCCTGGTTGCTCAGCGGTTATCACATCATGCATGGAGCATAAGGTCCTGACAATTCTCGAAATCCCGGGCTGCCCTGCCCTCTGAAACTCGTGACCTGACAGATATCCTTGTGCTAGTGTGACACACTTGCTAAACACAAAGAATCTACGTCTGGCATACTACTTTCTCAGTTTTCCATTGTCGTCTTACCGAGGCCACTCAGAACCTTGTTATTCACTATACAAATAATCATGCGTACCATTATAGAATGGCATGTAGGGGCATGCATTCTATGTCCAGGGCATGCTTCTGGGCATTTCATTGCCGCAGAGATGGTGCTACATGCATTTTGTCACTTTGCACGTGATACGAGGGTGGTCTTTTTTTCTTGGTGATCACTGTGTCGAAAGTAGCACGATGGCCATACTCAGAGAATACTCTCTGCATATTATATCCATTATGATACGTTGCCTGACTACAGAGCTAGGCCCTAATATTAACTATGGTAAACTCGCATTGTTAGTGCTGATAAGCATTCCCAGTTGTTAAATTGTTTGCTCCTCATGACCTAAAAAGAATCTATTTGAGGCAGAGCAACAGTGAGATTGACGGGTGGCGTTGTAGAAATGGGACCTGTCTGCATATAGCTTGTGGAAGGAGTGCAGGGTTGCAGGTTTTTCTGCCTTGTAAGGCTTAATCCCCTTTCCCCGAACTAACCAACTCACTGCTGAGGTCTGCTAGCACCTTACACTATGCATACAAAACTTTCCAAAGACGGCCGCCATACGGCTAGCCACAGCACATCAACATTAACTAAACCATGAATAAGCTCTCCCTTAAGCTCTGTTGTGCTCTCCCACATCACCAGTTTACCAGACCCAAAGTGCTGTAGTCCATAGGATATTGGGTTCTTTCATGTGGATAAAACACTCACAAGTTTCTCCGCCCGATCCTTAGAAAGGAGATTGGCACACAGGAATCGGGTACTTCCGACCTGTGTCCATCAACATTATCAGTTTTGCATCTGCCTCTCCCGCTGATGACCCCATCCCCTTTTTTCCATTAATGGCAGAAGGGCGCTGTGCGCGACCACTAACCCAACATTACATAAGTATTGGCTTTACACATCATCTACGGGAGCAGACTAAACCCTCTAGAATGAAATTGAGCCACGACATTGGCACTGCTTATGCTCATTGTAGAATCAAGAACATTATTACATGTGCAGTACATTACTAAGAACATCTTAACAGCCAGGAACCCAAAAAACGTGCATGACAACAACCTAGTTTCCAAAAGGAGATGTTTCCCTATCCATCAGGAAGCTGCATGTCCCTAGTGGGTGTGATGTTTACAGATGCGATGACTCTTCAGGAATATCTATCATGGCAAATTCTAATGCATGTTTTCAGAGAATGGCCAAGAAATCAATACAACAAAACTGTCAAGAGCCAGAAAAAGAAAAACATGCGTTGCCAACTACCACACCGAAGCAGATTTGACCTTGTTTGTAAGGGAAGTTACATGTACCTAGTGAGTTTGATGCTTACAAATAAGGCGACTGTTGAGGAATCCCCAATGAAATACGCTTCCTTTGAATTAATATATTCAACATTTGGGCCACGAATTTCCACACTTGTTGGATGCAGGACTACTTGGGACGGTACCGTAAAAGAATGTTCACAAAAACCCAATTTATTTAACTGTATCTTTAATATAAGGAATACAACGTGTGCACTCATGTGGTGGGGGGTTTTCACTCGTTATAAAGTCCATGCAGTTCATATTCTTTTATGTGTACCCTGGACCCATTCCTTGTCATGTGAACTGCGTAATGCACAACTGTAAGTGAAAAAACAATCAGTTTCAAACACCCCCCCCTACTTCCAATGTACTTTGCCTTTCAATGTACGACTTCAAAGTTCCTCACACTTTGAGATTCAGGGCCTGAGTCACAAAGTGCTTTTCAATGGGAAAATCCTATTGCGTGCATTGTGGGAGTGCATTGGAGAGCGCTGTTCTGCTTTGACCGGGTCCCGCTGTCCTGCCTTCTGCTGTTCAAATACTTTGTTTTATCTACAGCGTTTGGCGCAACAACATTGTTCTTAATCAGTGGTAGGTGCTGCCTTGAAAATAACTTTAGTTATGTTCACCGGATAAGCAAGCAGCCCTCTTCTAAAATGATTCTTTACTTGTTTTTCAAACAGAAGGCTAAGCCCCAGCCACTTTTTCACCTCATCCCCATTTATACGGGAGCACACACGCATTGTGGTAGTGCATTGGAGAGTGCTGTTGTGCTGTTCATCACACACGCATTGTGGGAGTGCATTGGAGAGTGCTGTTGTGCTGTTCAGCAGAGCAGCCAGCAGCGGGCAGCTCTCCCTTACTCTAATACCGAAGTACAAACAACTTGGCACTTTATACCCTGACAACAACCATGCTGGAATATGCAACCAGCGTGTTTGCCAATCATAAGGATATGCTAAACCTAGAATCCAATGAACTCCAAAGGGTCCCTATTAGACTGAGGCAATCGAAATCCCAGCATTCCAAATCACTATGAGGTGATATTATGCAGTTCTATCAGCCAGGAAAACGCTGCACAGTGCACCTACTCCTAAAGTTATGCCGGCGCCCCTTTTCACCCCCTATTGATCCTGTGCAGACTTGGAAACTCATGAAGGCTCCTTTTGTCTTATCTACTGACCCTCTGCAGCTGCAAAATTCAGATCAGCATGTAACTGACAGTCAATTACTTGCATATTCGATGCAAATGAGTGAGCTTGCCGCTACTGAGGTAAAAATCATCAATGCACAGGATACGGTGCACCTTCTACCACCCCAGCAATGTAAAGCCTTCATACACTTAAATGACAATTCACAAATCTCACTCTTATATTCCCAAATGGCTAGGAACTGCAAGAGTCTGATAACGTCAAACAATCACAGGCACCAAATACGATACATGAAAAATTGAGCGGTGAGAATGCAATGCCGGAGCAACCAATTAGTGCACCTTGTCCATCTCCCAATACCATCAGGGAAATGCAAAAGGAGGATTTTCCAACCAAACCTCCCATAAATGTATCAAATTATCCAATTCTATATCCTGAATCACAAAACTAATTGTTTATTTCATCAGCATCCTCTGCCATGTCTTATGTCAAACCTACCCACAAACCCTCATTTGGGATGATCCACCGATCCAACTATATGTATGAAGCCACCTTATCAGCCATCAATATTGGCATCTATAATTTAACCAAAATATTTGAGTCACTGGAAACAAAAACTGAGCAACACACATTCCTATTGAATTCCCTATCGGCCAAAGTGGACTGGCTGGCTTTTGAAACAACACATTGTGCCAACCCTTGTCTAAACCATTCAAATCATAATCCTGCCTTGAACCAATGTGAATTAATTGGTACTTCAGATATACATGGTATATTTAGGTAAACACTTGAATAACTGGGATTGGCAAAACAATTTTGCACATCTTAGGAACTTGAAGAGTTATGGTTTTGTCACCCACATACTCTATACCTTTAAAAGGGCACATAAATATCTGTATTTATGTCCTTCAGTGAATCTTAGACGTTTTCTTCTGTTATTGCGAATCAACCATCTACCATTATTAGCATTGATAGGATCTGAGTGCTCAATCCCTAAACAAGAATGTTTCTGTCGGCTATGTAAGAATCCATCTGAACCTGAATCGGCTAGGCATATATTAATGTTATGCCCTTTATTGGCTTCTGGATACATTAAACATTATAATAGATATGTTTATCACCTGAATTTCATCAAGGTGGATGAGTTCTGGTACAATTGTCTAAATACCCTTAATGCAGGGCTTCATCTGTCTTTATACAGGGTCTGGATTTGTGCAGACAGGATACTTAACAATAACAAAATAACAATGTATTGAACTTCTAACTCATTTGATGGATAGATGTGATAACATCTTCCTTCTTTTCTTTCCAATATGCCTGCCCGCTGAGCTGTCGTCTTGGTAATTCTGTCAGTCTTGCAACAAATTGTATACTGTTTAACATGATATATTAATGAAAGGCAGAGAAAAGTAATGCAACTTAATTAAGCATTTTAACAATTTTTTAGTTTTATATTCATGAGCATATGTGTTTTTTTTGTATTTTTCTAAGGAAATGAAATGCATATTTATGTACATCTGAGAATTTTCTTGTGAATTTCTGAATGTATTTATTTATGAATGTATATATTTTTTTCTTGATTTGTATATGTGTAAAGTTTTTTGTATTTTATAAAAAATATATCACATTAAATTTAAATAAGATAAATGTGAATTAGTAAGTGGGGGATCAAAACCACTTTTAACCATCAGGGTACGTTTCCAGAGATGTATGCAGATCATTTCTTTTGTGGGATATTTTGACCCATTCCAATGTGCCCCACAGCATCACTTTCCAAATGGTGAAAGAAACAGCCCAAAATGGATGCGCTTACTCCTGGGCACACCAAAATCTTCAAAACTGCGTTTGGGTCACAACCAAGAAAAGGCTGCACACCCTGCCACACACAGTCAATGGGGGGTGAAAACAGAGTCATCACTGCAGGAGCATGCCAGTGGGCTTTGCCACATTCCACATGGAACAAAGCAGCAGAATTGTGCTGAAAACCGAAAATGCCTTTTAAAATGCTAGCTTTGCAACCTTCAAAAGTGCTGTTTTTGGTGCTAGATCCATTTATTTCCATTGAATCATTGAGAGTAAAAGGGTACTGAAATGCCTGGATCATCCAGTGTGGCTCAGAGCAACCGGGCCTCATTGACTGATAGCAGTTAGGAAATGTAGCTAAGGAAAAGGCAGCCCAGGAGCGTTGTTTTCAGTTCCACAGGAACAACACGGCTAAAATTGCAATATGTAACAGAATCAGCTGTGCAGAAACTTTAAACAAAGGCAGGATACATGTATCCAGATTGTAAACAATCCCAGCACTCAAGGGAAGAACTGGTGCTGAATCAAATGTGTATCTGCTGCATAGGAAAATCGGATTAAAAGAACTCAGTTTAATTTGTTTTTCCATAAAGAAAGTGCAAAATAGCCTGTTTTGAAAGCATGCTTTTGTTGAAAGGCCTAATTCTTTAAGAAATGTCAAAGGATTGCTAATGTAAAAATCCACCTATAAACTGGGTTCATTTCATATGTTTTAATGAAAGATGTAGGTGAAATTAAAGTAACCCAGTTTGGAGTTAATTAACTATTTGAAAAAAAATTCTGCTTGACAGTCCTTAGCCTGGGAAAGGTTGACACCTCAGGTTGACACTTCACTGCTGGCAGGAAGGCCTAATTGCTGCTGGGAAGCCTCACATACTCATAACAAAGGACCTCATTAGACATTCGTCTTTGCCTCAGGAAAAGACAATAGAAGGATGGGACACTCATCCTTCCAGAGGAGGGGCAGTATGCTGGGAGAGGCTTCTCAGTGAACTTCAAAGGACTGGCCATTTGCTCACACTTGGGAAGTAAGAAAAAAACTGATCTGTGATTTTGAGTTTAAATTGCTTATTTTGCCACAGAGCTTCATGACATTTAACTTGGCAGCAAAAATAAGTAAAGGAATGAAAAGTACATACATTGAAATTTGAATTTATGATAGACACATGAAGACTTGGTAGGATTTCTTACTGCGTAAGGAACTGAAGTTATGAAAAAGGACTAATTGCACAGAAACTATTAATGCTGCAAATCTATTATTGTGTACCCATGTTTTAGAGGTGATTGCACACATTTCTACTGAATTAGGAAATGTTAGGCCAAACCTTTATGATTAAAATTGACAAAGTTCCACAGAAATACAAAGCCAGGTCCCACCAACTTGGGAGTTGGATGTAAATGTAACCCACAAAATACGTAATTTATGTGTCCAATTTTATTACAGGGCATAGTTATATAAATATGTATTTGTGGGAAAGTTAAATTTTGGTCCAAATAACTGGGGGAGGTTCCCATGTCACATCATAAAATATGACACCCCTTTTGCCATCCAACCAGCAAAAATCAAGGCAGAAACTGTGCCTTTGACAATCATAGCCTTGTGGGTTGGAAGTCTGCACCTACCATAAACTTAGTGAGATCATTTGGCAGGATAAATAAGGGAACCTCAGAACACACAAGGGGACACTGATTCCTGACTCCATCCTGATTTCTGTGTGACGCCCTGTTCCTGAATTCTCCATCTTGTTCCTGATCCAGATTTATTTACCAAGCCAAGGCCTCAGCATTGCTGAACTCTTCTTCAGCTAGGTCCAAATCCTGAAACCATTCCAAAATGTAAGGGAAATAATTCTGATCCAGTGTGGCTTACTACCATTCATACTTGCCTGCTGAAACTCGCCATCCCGCTGATCTACAGTTTCCAGCTGTTAGGGAGAATTCTCATTTTATGGCTAATTTCCCTTACCTATAGAGTCCCCCAGCAGCTTTGCTGGATTTGAAGGGTTTGTTTCTTTTCTCCTGCTAAGAGTGAGACTCTTTTTCACACTCTTAGGCATGTTTGCTATGTGTGTTCAAGGCTATTTTTGTGTTTAATGTCTATGGGGTTTCTCTCACCTCCATAGGAACCATCTTTATTCACATGTGTTACAGAGTGCCCTCCGTGCAGTGACACAGGGGTGTTGTTGCGACCCCCAAACATAGACTCCATACCCTGGGACTGACTACTCTATCCTGATAGGCTGGAGGGTCTCCCGCCAAGGATGACCACTCCACTGTGTGAGTGACAGCTAGGCTGTATGAATGGGGATCTTTTTGCATAAAAGCAGGGTCCTGAGGAATGGAAGAGCAAGACGTCGCCCCTGGAACTAAGAAGCCGAAGAGGAGAGAAGCCAAAGACGGCTGCAACAACTGAACCACTGGTGAAGCCCTGCTGCAGCGTCTCACCACTTTTCCACACGACGAGAGAAGATCTTCATCTGAAAGAAGCCTTCTTCCCTTAAGCTGGTGGGGCCAACCAGTTTGCCAATCGCCTTCCCGGACCTGCCTTGGTCGAATCGCCAGTACCCTGTACTTGGAGACCGGATAGCCAGGCACCCGTCCACCCGGACCGCGATTTAAAGGAGCGTACCTTTTATTCGTCGGGCAGCACCGCGGCTGGTTTCATCCCTCGGTAGTGCAGTAACTCTAACCTTCCTCCACGATGAGAGCCTCTCTTCCTCTGCTGGATCCCCCGAACTGCAGAAACTACCAGGAACAACCGCCACCGCAGGAGCCACTTCTTCATTTTAAAGGTACATTGTTCTGCCAGGCCGCACTTTCTTTGTGGTAGCTCTAAAGGTGTTTTAAATCCTTTACCTACCTGTTGGGTTGGCCGCCCCTCTCGCTTAATATTGTCTTTCACCTTCTGCATCCACCTTTTCGAAATCGTTAACCAAAGACCTGACTGCAGTTACAAGAGCATTTTGCTCCTGGGCCCTTGCCCTGTACCACTGACTCTGGCAGTGGGCCTATTGACTCTGGCTACATTTGTTAGAACTGCTTTCTTTAGATTGCTTTTCAATTAGAACTGTGTTGGTGCACCTACTTCTTATAACTACCCTTTTCTTCCCCTTTTTAAAACCTGTGAAATGCCATTTTGCTCAGTTTTCATTTAAGTCGTTCCTATACTGATGCACTGTCTTGCGTAAACTGGTTCACAAACTTATGGGAAGTGTTGCTAGGGTGTGTAAGAAGATATTTCTGTATAACTTGTGCTTTCCCTCCCTTGTGAGAAATTGCTAGACTATCCCTTGTGTGTGGTTTTCACTGTGCCTTTTGCTCAGTTTTCACTCATGTTCACTTGGTCTACAATTTAACTAGGGAGGGTGTATATTTTTCTTTGACTTATTTTAACTTGCTTGATGACCGTGATAAATGTGTTTTACTAGAAGTGTATAAAATAAATATATATATACTTTTTAATACAAAGCTTTGGTCAGTGTTTCCTTGTGCTATAGTACTGTAGGCCTATTGTGTAAACCCTGAATACTGCTCATCTCCCTCTTGAGATAAGTCTGACTGCTCAGCCACAGCTACCAACTAAAGCAACTAAATCTTTGTGGTACAGACTGATACCAAAGGGGATTTATTGCTTTCACCTGTAGTCCTAATCTTCTGTAGTGCTCCCTAAGGGAACTGCACAGGATTCTGCCTAACACCAGCAACCAGAAGGGCCAATCCAATCCAGTCTGAAGTGCCGTCCAGTGACCAGAACCGCCCAGCTGACCTATCCCGCCAAAAGTGCCCTGCTGTTTGTAGACTCGATCCGGATGACCAGAACCCTGACGGTCCAATCTTAAATTAAAGTGGACTTTAAGTATCAATATGAATCATAGTGAACCATAGCATATATTGCCTCGCCTATCCCAATCTACAACCTATCCCATCTTTAACTTAAGAACCATAATATTGTCAGAACCATTCTTGAAACGCTATCTGTGATTCTTAGTGTCAGCGCTGATTATCTTCCTCTTGTGTTACTAGACCATAAGCCATTAGTGATTTGGAGTAACTAAAGTAATTCCCATAAAGAACTGGGTATCCACCACATGAAGGGTTACAAGCGGCCGTGCGTAACTGTGGAGATTCACGGGTGGCATTCTCTTTTTCTTAGCCATTAATCTAGTTTAAGTAAAATCAACCCTGTCATTTTAAAACCGATTTTCTGCTTTTCTCCGTTTTATTTTTCTAAAAGCGCCTCTCATTCAAACTTGCATAACTTCTTCAATTTTATAGCTAGAGACTTAATTTCAACTCTGCCTTAAACCTAAAAAAAGTGTATTTGACCCGTTTTTCTTAAAAACGGCATATTGAAATTTAGGCGGGAATTCACAATTTTGCAAAAGTTTTACACATGTGTTTTCCCATTCAAAGTATTTCCAAACTTCCATTCTGATTCAAAGTGAGTGTGTACTGTTGCTCATCTTGTAGCTTAGTTTGTTAGGACCTTTTCATTGTTGCTCCCATAGAGATTTATATCAATTTAAGGATTTTTGCACATTTTTCATTGTTTCACACAGCCATTTTCAAATGTCATTTAAAAAGTGTAACATTTTTCCAGAACGTTTTTCTCTCTTGTTTGGGGAGGGAAGATTGCATTCAAACCCTGTGCACTGTTCTTTATTCCTAAATGCCTGCTGCTTACTTACACCTGTGTAGATTTGCTTCTTTGTGAGTTGAGAAATTTGCAGGGGGAAATCTTAACTTAAACCCTATCTGTTCAAACCAGTCAAAACTGTTCTTTTCTCTGTGTTTTATATTCCGTGTTGCTATAAGTGAATTCAACTGCCTTATCTTCTTTCTGATTTGTATTGTCATCACCACATTGGTGATGGCTGCCCCATATATTAAAACCTATGTTTGATTTGAATTTTAAATAAATAAATAAATATTACCTTTACTAACCAGCCTGATTCCTGCTCCATTGTGACCTAGGGGTATTTTGAGAAGGGGTGTGATATGAGTGGTATATCACTCAGAATATTGAACCTATAGACACAATAAATAAGTGTTTCATTTGTGCATTGCATGCTAGGCTGAGACCCAGGTGCATTGCCTGATTGAAATCCTTAACAGATTCATGCCACAAAAATATGTCTTTAGTAACTAACACAACTGAGATCATTGAACCTGTTGTAGATCAAGAACCAATCTGTGAGGAAATGGATGAAGAACCTCTGTTCATCTATTTCGACCAATGAAACGCAAAAAAAAGAAAACTTTGAAGAAACACCAGTTTGAAAAAAAAAACAAAAAAAAACAAAGAACCAGGCCTCGTTAGCAAGAACAAGCAATAATAAATCCATGTATTTAGGTGCTCCCTACTCCGGCTCTAACTGTAGAAGCGAAACATCACCCTGGACTCCCCACCCCAAAGCCAACTAGAACTACGCAGACATCTCTACGGGCGAGGGACCAGATAGCGAGTCCAGACTGTGTCAAAGTGCTGACCAGAAACAACAATAATAATTCAGGTAGGCCTCCTCCCAGGCCTTAGGACCGTTTAATATAAAAAATGACTAACAGGCAAAAAGCAGATCCATTTCCAAACTGAACAACATTGCTGAATGCTTTTAAGACTGTCCCAAATCTAAAACTCATACAATCAAAAGATATCAAATGCATACGATTCAATAGTAATTCTAAGATGGATACGGTGGAGCTATCCATTCCCTCACATATTGTTAAGGAGCTCTTGTGGAACACGAAGGTTAAACTGCAGCATTATGGTTTTGACCTACACATAGAAAGACATATAAATACATTGAAGGGGAGCCAGATAAACCATCACAGGCATACCGCAGCTGAACCACATCCACAAAGAGCCACAAATCCAGCTAATGTGAGGCAGCTAACACAACACACCCATGCCACAACTGACTCTCCACCTCAGCCCAAATTCGGACCACTCCTTATTAGTTGTGAAGGGGAGAGAGGTCAATTATCATGGGAAGTCTATTTTAAGGATGCTCCTTCGACTCCAGGACAGCAAAAATGGCTGTGGCTTAGAAAAGCCATTATGAATACCAATGACAGCAAAAACTACTAATGCCATGAGACAGTGTTAAATCATGATCTCACAATGGCGCTATGGAACACCAGAGGGTTCCAACATTTATTCTAATAAGATAGAACAATCCCTCTAGCTAAATTTAACATCATTACCCTGCAAGAAACGTGGATAACTTCAGAACCCACTTGCTCAAATTATGAAATCTCCTGGATCCCGGCAATAAAGCAGGCCAAGGGTTGACCCACTGCAGGAATGCTGACAGTAGTAACATTATATTTGGGAACTAATCTAGAGACATGGGCTTCCCCGCATCCTGGTATCCAATTAACTAAATTATCAACAACAAATCCCAGTTTTCCCTTGGGTACACACAGAGCGATTTTAAACTTATATTGGAACCTGGTGGCTATTTCAGATGATAGATTCTTTGAACTTATAAATCAAGTGCTAGACCTCATTGTACACGATAATCAAATTCAAACACACTTGTGGTTGGTGACTTAAATATAAGATGCAAGGAATCTTACAATGTTAAATGGCACTGTGACCGGTGATATCCCGCTGGCACCTACATGTAAAAGAGAATTGTCTTGTGCGATCCTGTATTACGTTTTCATCTCCACTGCTGCCATTAACAGAATGCAAAGTAAACATAAGGTCCTTTAATAGCGTACATGCAATAAATAGCGTACATGCAATAGATGTGATTGAGTCTAAATAATCAAACCACCTCAGGAAGATCGCAAAAGTTGCTGTTTTATTAACAATTACCTAAAACTGGGAGGTTACAATGGACATCAACGGATGTTCACTCAGCTCTCTGCAAATCTGACAAAAAAAATACACTTTATACTAAAAATACATCAGAAGCGACGTCATACTATGTGGCAAATAAGAAAAACCTATGAGGGATTGTGATACATTCAAGAGGAACATCTAAGTATACTTTTTATAAGGGCTGGGATTGTGATTGGCTATCCACTATCAGGTGGGTAACTTATGCCTACCTCTAAAACATGTCATCATCAATACTGTTAAATACACTGTATATTATTGGCTCTCAAACTACAAGGCCCTTCATTATACTCCCTCTACAATTGGTTGACACACTTGTGTCATGTCTGGAACATTTGGTTCACTTAGCCGCACATAAGCTTATACCCAGGTGCCAGGAGCCGAACTTGACTTTACCTCCCCACCCAATTAGCCCAACATCTCTCATCACCCATGCCTTCTGCCATTCAGATTGTCTTTGAACTTGGCCTTGCAAAGTATCCTTGTCTGTGGGAATACATGGGAGTGCAGGCTTTCTCTATCGTTGTTCAACTCTATTTCCACCCTTGGCTCATGTGACAGGAGACCATGATTTTGGTCCTTTCTGCAGCATTTAAATGTCTTAAATGAATAAAACTTGCCACTCTTGGTGTTCTTTCTTTGCCTCAATAAGGGATAATGCATCCATCTAACGTCTGTTTCTTTCCAGAGTAGATACCTGACCTTGGCTACTTCTGTTCTGATGCCAGGCCAGACAGCCTGGACAGGCTTTTCCATGATCTCAGCTTATTTGTGCTCCAACACACTTATCAGCCTTTCCTCTCCATGGGTTTTAGCTTACTAAATTCATGACACCAATGTCCAGCTCCTATACAATGGCGGCTTCGCCTGCAGTCTATTCACTACATATAGCCAGCGGTGTCTAGTCAAATGGTCGACAGACAAATGGTCGACAGACAAATGGTCGACACAATTTGGTCGACTGGTCAAATGGTCGAATTTATTTTTTATTTATATATATATATTTTTAGGTTTTCGTTTAGGGATAAAAAGGGTTTTTTAGCAAAAAAAAGGGGGTTGGGGGGGACCCCGCCCAAAAAAAAAAAAAATATGAAAAAACCAACAAAAAAAAAATTCGACCATTTGACCTGTCGACCTTTTGGTGTCGACCATTTGTCCTGTCAACCATTTATATTGGACCAAATGACCTAGAACCATAGCCAGCCTCTATGATCACTTAGTCTACTTGGGTTTCTGCACCTGCTCAATTGATGAACAGTTTGCATTTGCGTAGCCCTTCACACACGTGCAATTGTCTTTTCTGCTTATGAAAGCTTACTCGAGTCTTAACTTCGCCTTAGCTACCATAAGGTCCATGCATTCTCTTCAGCCAGTATTCTCAGTGTGTCATGCTCGTCTCTTCTGACATCACTGGCTTTTCTTACACTCTTTTTCCTATTCCTTCAGGGAATTCCTCCCTCAGATTGTCGTCTTTCCGGGTATACATTTTATAGAGTATGCTCAGGGGATACCTTCTCTCAAACACTTTCTGCGGTATTGGCACAACTGCTGGTGTCAACCGTGGCACAGTCTCCGACTTCCAACATATAGGATGTAGGAGGCGGGATTTCCTGCAGAGGCATTCGGCTGTTCCTCTTCAAAAGTGTACTGTTCTTCCATCCTTATCTAGCAATCACAATATACTGCAAATCACGTGGTTGCTGCCTGAGAGCCAGCTTCGAGAATACTAAGATTACCCTATTGCACTTACTGAAGGCAGGAACAGAATAAAATGGTCAGTTCCTAAATTAGAATCCTTTTTAGGTCAACTACAATCTGATCTTACCCTGTCATTAACGTCTACATGGCTTGCTTATACGGACACCCTCTATCTTTTCATTGAAAAATTCAGCAAAGGATAACGCCCGATGTTTAAACATTAACATGCTTATAACTCTATCACTCACTCCCTGAAATCACAACTGTGTAGAAACCTTAAAAATCTTAAAAAAAGATTCTTCTAAAGATATAAAGAAGGAAACTGTGAGACTTCACACACATTATAAAAATGTGATTAAACAACATAAGATCTCATAAAAACAAATTGATGGTGAACGAATGTTGGCTGCAATAACCAATAAATCAAGTGCCCAAATATGTGGTTTACTTAAGGAAAGGAAATCCCAACGCCTCCTCTTCCTTGCTGTTAAATGCAGCAAGTGAACAAGTTTGGATCAATCATTTCTCAGCTCTCTTCTCAAATGTATCTGGCCAGCCCATTCAACCTCAACCCCTTAAAATGGATTTGTCCAAACTAGTTTTTGACCGTACAGATATTCTCTTGTTCATTAACAAACTTATTACTTCAAGAGCTCCTGGTTCAGGTGGCCTTACAAGTTCCACACTTAAAGCCCACCCTGACCAATGGGCCACCATTTTAGAAACCATATTCGAAACATTCTGGTCATGGGTCAAATTCAGACCTCATGGAAGGAGTCGATCATAATTCCAGTGTTCAAGAAGGGGAACCGAAATGATCCCATAAATAATCGTCCCATTGCCTTGCAGGACATTCCAGGAAAAAAAGTTGCGTGACTAGTACTTCGAGACCTCAGTGAATGGCTTAAAACAGCCACCTTGCTGGACCGTCATCAATCTGAATTTGTCAAAGGATTGGGAACATCAGTTAACTTGCTTCCTCTGGCAGCCATGAAAAAGCAAGCTATAACTCCACAACAATCCATCTTTTTAGTTTTTATAGATTTTAAGCAAGCCTTTGACCGTCTCGAGAGATTTATTGTGGACTGAACTAATTGATGCAGGCTGCCCCATCTATATTTTAAATTTGTTGTTTCAATTTTATTAAAATACTTCTATTAAGATAAAATGAACTCAAGACGGATTATTGTTCAAATCTATTCAAACACACTCTGGTCTCAAGCAAGGCTGTATTTTAGCTTCTACTCTTTTTAACTTCTATAGTAGGGAAATGTTTAGAGCTGCCTATATCGTTCCTGCTTAAAGTTGGTAATTGTCCTGTATCCTGGCTCCTATATGCTGATGATCTTGTCATAATCGATCAGATCCCCATAGCGCCCCAAAAGAAACTTAATGTCTTTAATGCATACTATTAAAAGCAAGTCCAACCCGAAATTTAATTGGACAATTGACACTCTAACAGTTAATATTGTCCATAAATTTAAATATCTTGGACAACATATTAACAATAATTTGACAGACCAACCATATAACACCTAGTTGAAATTCAAAATGAAAATACTGACATCTTAAGGTAAATTAATTCAAAATAAGTTTGGAAAATGTTCACATTGTCCTGTTCTAAATGTTTACAAAACGAAAGGTTGTTCCTGTTAGTACATTAGTTGTGGGTTAGGGTTTTTACACTGTTGAGTACATTAAACTCATACTTTTGATAGAAAATTGCTTATTCTCACTCAGCATTTGGAGGGTTAAGTACTCTGAATTATGTACTGCAACTAATACATGTCGTATTTCCATTTAGTCTCTTACTACTGTCACACAAATCCAATGATTGCGTTTAACATTTCGAGTCAGGACTTTTAAAATGTGAGTTAAAATGTGTTTTAAATGTTTAAATATTTATTGTTTTAGTGTTGTGTAATTTATGTTCGTTCTGTAGTGTTGGGCCGCTGGCTATTCATATTGTCACAAAAATCAAAATATTTATTTATTGTTTTAATGTTGTGTAATCTGTGTTTCGTAGCCTCATGCTAAAAATTATCCATTGGCAATTATGATATTTCAATGGCTATAATGCTCTAAATTTGATTTAATCATATTATGAAATTGTTTTTATATCGCATTTGAATCTTTAATAGTCTTTCTCAATTGTTTTAACCAATGAATTAGCTTTTCTTGTAATTATTGTCAAATTATTGATAACACTCATGTAAAGTAATTGCTGTTATATCTATGACAATATTTGAAAGGTTGTGATTAACAACCAAAACAAAAAAGGAAAATGAAAACTTTGTGAATCAGGCCCTCTGTGTCCAATTACACAGAACCAGAGAAAGAGAAGTAGAACTAGCACTCAGCGTTCACTTCAGTTTAATCCCATTGTCAAGCTCCTTTTAATGTCCTCACGTTAGTGGAAGAAGTATGTAGCAACATTGCCCAGTCAAAACAACATCCCATTCTTATTAACTATTTAGTTTCCCGAACTTCAGCCATGGAAGGGACGCGAAAACACAGCATTGCTCTAATTAAAAATGAAAGGTTAAAAACTATGAAATGACTGTAATCATAGCAGCAGTTAAACCCATCCGTGATGTTTCACCAAATTCCGAAGTTTAGACATGGGGTCAATGTAAGCTTATGTGAGATCCATTATTTACAACTCAAAATGTATGATCCAAGACTAAAAAAAACAGCCTCTCACACAATTCAAAGACCCCCTCCCCCTAGTAAATCCATACATGATACCGAAAGTTACATGTCCACAAAACATTTTTTGCAGCAAGGTGCATAGCACAACTTGCATTTTTTATGAAAGCACATTCAACCTGAAAAGTAAGGAGAATTTTAAAATACTGTGAATTTCTGTGCTGCATGCAGTCATCTGGTTTCCACAGCCCACACTTGTGTGTTCTCTCTTTGGAAGCCCACTTGTTCTGTTCAGTAAAGGTTAGATGCCATAAAAATAATATCAAATAAAATTAATCATCCCCGCCAGACTGTTTCATAGAGCTCTACATCTTTGCAATGTCGAGGGTGTTGCAATGTGGTTGTATTATCCATCTGACAACAAAATAAAGTGCATTGTATAGTTGCTTTTGAACCTTCGTGTTGCAAGGTGCTCCATTATCTTAAAGACAAACGGTAGGCTGAAAACGGCCCTGTAATTAGTGAACAACAATTGGCGGGCTTGGCATTTTTTCAAAGGTAGCATGACGTTTTTCTGTTTTGGCATTTAAGAGAATTCCACAGACATAAAAAAAAATACAATTTAAATATAGCCTGCACACCTATTTTACTAACCCACATTCCCTTCCTGCTCTTCTTACATAACAGACTCCACTCCACCAGACCTGGACTAGCCACACTTCCACAGAAACAAACAGATAACTATCACTATATCCACACCTAGAGTGAACCACCCACATAGTCCAAAAACCCATCAACTACGCACCTAAACACCATGATTTCGTGTTATCTTACAGCTATGACCACCTGTGACTCTGGATCCCTTATGTACACTATCTAACCAGCGCACACAACCATCCCTTCATAACCCACACAACACCCTAACACTACCACAAAACACTACCACACACCTAAGGCACCAAACCATACCCACACCGTAACAATGCATGAGACCTCTCACAATATTAGCACATGCACAACAACACTCACAGCCACAAGTTCTTTCTGGAATCCAGAAGTGGGAAACTACCCACCCGTAATCTGACAGCAATTCCATCAGAGCGAAAGGGGCAACAGTAAACGAAATTAGCAGTCATTCCGGAGAAAATTCACAATGTGGCCCTGTATTTTAAATATTTTCTATAAACATTGTATTTATATTCCTGACAAATTCTTTTAAAATTATCACATAATATTATTATTTTTTTATTTTTTATTTATTTATTGTTTTGTTACAAACCTTTAAAAAGCAAAAACGCACATCAAACATGATCCATTTTTAAGAGCCGATATAAGATAGAGATGAAATTAACAAAATGAAGTAAACATAGAAAAGTTGCAAAACATATGTTGGAATGCATTTTCCTTCTATCACGACTTTCCTTATTTACTTCAATTGCTCATATCAAAAGTCTTGGTTCTTATATTTGCTGATCTGCTTCTGCCTTAGTGAGTTTTTCCACAAGTTTTTCTAATTTTTTTTTTAATTCAATCGTTAACTTTCGGTCCAAATCGTGAAAGATCTCACTCCACCAGTCATCCACCGCCAATGATGGTCTTGCTAGGATGAAGCTCCCCAGATGGATGGTATGTTCATGTCTCAGGTTTGGACATGGTAGGGTTAGATGCTTCATAGTCTCGATATTTTTTCCACATAGGTGACACATTAATGCTGCAGATCAATTTGGGTTTCTCTTGTGCGGATTTGATTTGATCGAAACTTCATGAATATCAACCTCCAAGCTCTTCCTGGAAACTTTTCTAGATGTGGCTGAGTCCTGTTATACTTTCTTGCTTTGGTTGGGACCATGCTCATTATTCTATGTTTGCAGCGTACCTCTCCAGTGTCTATCCAGTCTTGTGTCCATAGCATGGTTTTGACTTTGTTTGGATTGTTTTGCAAAATACTTCTGTTGGCATCTTTGTCAGCCAGTATTTTTTCGCAGCAGCGTTGGGCCCACAGAGTTACGACACTCCCATTGTTGCCACTTGCTGGATCTTTAAGGATTTCATATTGCGGATCAGGCTGCTCAGCAGTCATTAAGATACTCATTAAGGGTGTTCACATTATCCTCGCATTGATGGACAGGAGACTGAGCTCATATCTTACACACGCAGTAGGAACACCCTTCAGAAGGCACAATACTTTTGACCAGAACGATTGTTCAAGAGAAGACCAAAATTCTGCTGGGCATCCAAAAGCACATCTGCTCCATGTATCAGTGCTGGAACAACCTTCTGTTTATAAAAATTCATAGCTGGCTTCAATGAGTATTTGCTGTATTTTCTATTCAAAATGCCAGCTTGAGCTGCCAGTTGTTTGCATTTATCCTTTACTGTTTGTATCCAGGGGGCATTGTTAAGAATGGAACTGATGCACATGCCTAAGTAAATAGTTTGTTTTACTTGTTCAATGGTTTCAGTTCCCATTTTCCCGACAAACTTATTTTTCCGATGGCTTCTCTATTCTTTTGCAGATTTTGTAGCACTAAAATTTTCAATTTTCTTGCATTGACACACAAGCCGTTTTGTTGAATATATTTTTCTAGTATGTTTAATTTACGCTGAAGACCTATAGGTGTCAGGTCCAAAAGGACCAGGTCATTGGCGTACAGTAGCCAGTTGACTTTGCTTCCCTTGATCTTAGGAGGAAACACATTGGCTCCTGCATATGCGTCACCAAGGTCTGAGATAAAGAGAATGAATATAATCGAGGCCACATAATAACATTACATAATATATTCAGTTCCTGCACACAATTGTTTTCCTAGAATCGTAACGCACACTAACAGGTGTAACCGCACAATGCACAGTAATTCCTACTTCAGTCCTAGTTTGAAGTTTATTTAATTAACTAAACCAATGCTTCTTTGTAGACAATATTGCCATTTTTTCCTGTAGGACCTAATGTGAACACATTACCAACACTGGAGCAAGCCACATGAAGCTTAACATGAGAAAAGCATGAATACCGTAAATAGTTTCCAGCTACTTTCAGTTGGAGTGTTGCGATTGTGCAGCAACATTATTGGTGTCATGATCTGCAGCTGAGGTAGCAGCAAACTCAACATAAGTGTCTTAAATGTAGGGCTGAAGTCGTAGATGTATTTACAACAAGGCTGACTAGGCCCAGGCCTCGGGCTGCAGATTGCCAGAGGAGCGGTATTATATTTTCAATTTATTGGTGGCAATTCTTTAAAGATAAAGTCAACTGCAAGTAATTTTGAGCTGCTACAATCTGACAACAGAAGACTTTGATGGCCAAACGTGTATATATACTTGATATTTGCAAATGTTTTATTGTTAGGGTGACTTTTGTTTATATAAAAAAAAATGTAAAAAAGGAAATGCGTACCAAACCCAGAGTGCTTTAGGTATTTAGTGATTCAATCATACAACTCTCACAGACAAATATGATAGCTATAAATATTTTTGGTCATTCTCATCGTCCCAAAATGCTCTTTAATATGCAAAACAGCCAAAACCTCATTGGATTTATTGGTGGCACTTCACAGTATCTTTGGAGTTCTTTCTAATCACACTGTTAAACCATTACTTTATATTCAAATAAACGACATGCATTTTTTAAACTGTTGCGAAAATGAGGGTTTGCCCTTCAGAAAAGTAAAGGTTAAAAATGAGGCATCATTTTGCAATATTAAACACATGCCTATGCTTAAGTCAAGAACACAGTTCCCACATATGGCACTAAAATGATGTTCCGAATCAAGCACTAAATCTCTGACCGCGCAAAAAGTGCAAGCATGAAATAGATCATAGAAAAGTTAAAATGGCGAATAGTAAATCTGAATGCCCAAGTGCATCAATAAACCTATGGAAGGATGCCCAAAGTCATAGAACGGTGAGAACAAAAACACTGTGTCAATAATACACACTGTAAGGTACACACTGTTACACAGCTCCCAGAGGGAACTTCTATGAGATCTTCAAACATGCCAGAGCATGTACATCTACATCACCTTACTTATGAGAGAAGCCCTTCTAAGATGGCCACCCCTGTCTACGAGAACATCCACTCTGTCCCAGAGCAATGCAACGATTGGGCTGAAGTTATTTATGGGCCAACATCCGACCCGAGCCAGATGGCAGAGCCGGCCTTACTAAAGGGCGTGATTTAAGGCTGCTTCATCCACTCTCTGCAGCTTCCCTGTGACCTAGATCTCCCATGGGAACCTCTCTGAGATCTTCAAACTTGCCATAGCATGTACATCTACATTGCTGTGCCTATGAGGGGAAGCCCTTCGAGGATGGCCGCCCCTGTCCCCAGCAACATCCACTCTCTCCCAGAGCAATGTAACGATTGGCCAGAAGTCATTTAAGGGCCAACATCCGACCCGAGCTGGATGGCAGAGCCGCCGTTATTGGAGGCTGTGATTTCAGGCTGTTGTATACACTCTCTGCAGCATCTCTGCGATCTTGATCCCCTGAGGGAGCCTCTCAGAGATCTTCAAACATGCTGGAGCATGTACATCTACATCGCCGTGCTTATGAGAGAAGCCCTTCTAAGAAGGCCGCCCCTGCCTGCAGTGATATCCACTCTGTCTCAGAGCAATGCAACGATTGGCCAGAAGTCGTTTATGGGCCAACATTCGACCCGAGCCGGATGGCAGAAACAGCCGTTATTAAGGACTGTGATTCAAGGTTGCTGCATCCACTCTCTGCAGCTCTCTGCTGCTCGCCATGGCTGCCACAGGACAAAGCTGACCCCCGGCAAGTGCAGCATGAAGCTAAGCCAAACGTACGCTACTGTACCGTCGGCTCATAGGTTGTTACTGGTAATGGTCTTGCCCATTTATATTGTCCACTCCACTTCCCCAGCCCTTGCCCTACCCCCTTCCTCCCTTCAGGATTCCCACTCACACCCCACTTCCAACCCAACGTCAACCAAATGGGACACTCTGTACCAACCACCCCTGCTGCCCTTGCACCCATCCGTAGTACACCTTTGTAGTGATTTGTGGAACAGTGGGCCAGCAAACACATCATGCACAAGCCATCAGTAACAGCTCACCAGATACACCAAACCACCACCTCCCTGCCTAATACGATTCCGCACAACACGCGACCCATCCCAGTACGGGCACAAAAAGAGACAAAGGCCAGCCCTAACCAGCAGAATACAAACGCATATAATAAGTCACACACCACTGCATCCCACAAGGATAACACCCCTCCTCCACATGAACCATACACCCGCAACCCGGAACAGCTCAGGAATAAGAACATCCATTACCCGCCAGAGACTACACACACTGCCCATTCAGCACACATAGGCTCCTCCCGGTCATTACAACTTGCCACCACTTATCACACACAAGCAGCTCCCAGTGCCCCTGCCACCACTGAATCATGAAACGAAATCATGCTATGAGGACACTTGCAATCCATTCCTCTCACATCCCAGCCCCCATATTAACCAGGAACCACCACCTTAGCTCCAGAACCCACACCATACACCACCATGCACACACTAACACCACGGGCACCAGCTACAGCAATGGCCAGACTCCAGCCACTCCCTACAATAACAGTAATCTGAGAAAAAACCACAAGAGCCATGTTACACCAAGTACCGAACTCAGCACAATGGCATGTCCCCGCAAGCACTGAACCCAAGAAATGGAAGCCAACCACCTTCCCTATGATCACAGATGTCACTACAACAGCCTCCAACCCCCCTCTCCTACATGCAGCTTTTATCAAAGCTAGGCACCTACTGGCCCAAGCCCTAGACATTCATGACTTAATCACCAGCCAAAAACTAGACCTTCTTGCAATGACAGAAACCCGGCTCCACCAAGCATCTGGCCCAATCCTGTCCCTTGCACTCCCTGAGGTATTCGCCATACTTAGAGGTGACAGAGATAATGCCAGAGACAGTGGCGTAGCACTTATCTATCGAGACTCCCTGCTAATAAAACCAATCAGCACCACCATAGTTGGAAACTGAAATCCTCTCTGCCAAATTCGCCTATATCCCCTCTGATTCCATCACCCTACACATCATCTATAGGCAGCCTGGTCAATCCACTGTCTTTGAGGAAGAGCTCATTCATGTGATTGGTGATAACATTAAACCTTCGTATTCCTGGGGGACATCAATTTTAGTCTCCATGACCCTAATGATCCTACAGCAACAGGGTGGTGAATGCCCTCACAAACCTAGGATTCATCCACTGTGTCATTGGTCGTACCCATAACAAAAGGAAAATCCTCTGAGAGTTAGAAACTCCCTCCTCACCCCTCCTCCACCATAGATAAAGATGAGACATGGTGCTCTGACATTCATAATGCCATGCAATCAAATATTTGCTCCTTACAGGTGAAAATTGAGACCAAGCAAGCCACTACTCAACCACGCAAGCTACCATCCAATTCCAAAATACAAAACACTCCATCCTTCCACTTCAGGGAAGTTTCTGAACTAGAAACCACCAACAATCTAAAAAATCTCAGTGCCTCGAGATGCAAAGGGGACATATGCCCAGCCCCCATTATCAAAGACTGCGATGAAATCTTAATCCCGTTTATCACTGGATTCCTTAATGCCTCCTTCTCATCAAGTCTTGTCCTGGTTAGCCTAAAAGAGTCCTGGGTATGCCCTCTGCTAAAGAAGCCCTCCCTTGACCCCCTCTCTCCTAACAACTACCGACCTATCACCACAGTACCCTTCTTAATTAAAGTTATAGACCGAGCTGCCTCACATCTCGAACTGAATCGCATCTTGGGAACCCGCCAATCAGGTTTCAGGCCCAGTCATGGAACTGAATCTGCACTCCTAGAGCTAAAAATCCAACTTGAAGCCTTTGGAAATAAGGGAAAGCCTGCACCCCTTGACCTATCAGCAGCTTTTGACCTGGTAGATGACAAAACCTTATGCCACCATCTCATAACTTCAACCAACTTCTCCCCCTAAGCAAACTCTTGGATAGCCTCCTTCTTAGAAGGCAGATTTATGAGAGTCTTCTCAGGCACAGCAAGTGCCCCACCCACCCCAATTCCCTGCAGTGTCCCTCAAGGTTCATGTGTCTCCCAATCATTATATTACATCTTCACCAAACCCCTGTTTGACCTCCTGGACACACTCAGCATTTCCTACACCAAATATGCAGACGACAACCAAATTCTCCTCCCACTGTCAGACTATGACGAAGACACCAGCACCATCAACAAAAATATACTCTAAAATCCAGACTTTGAAGGCCACCAAACATTTGTGTCTTAACGGTGACAAGACTGAAATTCTGCTTTTGTGATCCCCTGCCACACTCAAGAAACATACCACCCAGTTCTCTTCCTTCAGCATTGACAGAATCCAAATACCTGTCTCTGTGGCCGTAAAAACACTGGGTGTCCACCTGGATGCCACCCTCTCTCTCATCAAATAAGTTAATGTGATTGTAAGCTCATCAACACTGACAGACACTTCTTGTCTGCGGACAGCTGCCTGACCATCGACAGAGTATTTATTGGGGCAAGACTCTATTAATGTAATGCCCTCTTTGCGGGAAGCTAAATACAGAATATCAATGAATTGCAAGTAATTCAAAACAATGCTCTCTGAGCAAACCTGAACATCTGTAAAAGAGACCACATTTTGGCCACCAGAAAAAAGTACACTGGCTACCAATCCGCGAGAGGTTCATCTTCAAAACACTATCCATCACTCACAAGTGCCTCTCCAATACAGCACCCCTATAATTAGCCCAGACATTCACAAGACCTAACTCCTATAGACCAGTCACATCCATCCATGCTCACCGTCTCTCCCTACCCAGGGTGAAATGGGTAAGAGAAGGAGAGACCAGCCTCCCCCCTGTTGCTGTTAACCACTGGAATGCCCTCCCCATCAACCTTAGGGCTGAGGTCTACTACTGGACTTTCCAAAAAAGCCCTAAAACATGGCCCTCTGCCTAAAATGGCTGGTGTATGGCTAGTTAGGGCTCACTATCAGTTTCCACCAACCATCCTTTTAACTCTTCTCCTGGACTGTTTTGCCGATTATCTGTTTTGTTTGTATTATCATCTATATGTAACTGATTTTCTATCCTTCCATATTGGAGGGCTACTAACATGTAACTGGAATGAAACAGGGCCCTGATGCCCATAGGCTTAGGCGCTTAACAATTTTTTTTTTTTAAAACAAATAAGTATTCTTTACATTAATTATATTTTAAATACAATGTAGGCCTATTACTGTGAAACAGTACTTCAAACGAGAGCAGCAGGACATCTATATCTATACCCACACATCTCAAAATGTTGTGATCTATTGTACAGTCCAATCACCTCTATGGATTTAACACACATTTTAAATTACCTTAAACGCAAGCTGGCAAAACCCATAGCATAAACCACACCCATAAAGGTAATATTGTCTCGGAACACCCAAACAATTGCTCAGTTCGACTCTTGCAGTGTTGGGTATTTGGAACAATTGCACAAACAGCAATGATGTAAATAGTATTTACTACTTAATTTGTTACAAAAGGTGCCTGCATTGTACAGGTACGAGGAATGCTGTTGCTTCCCACACATGAATGTTCAGGGTCGCCCATATCCATTACTCCACTGTGAGAATGCACAGCCAAAGCTTCCAAGAACCTTCTCCAACTGTCTTTACTCTACTGAGGTGTTTATGCCCAGGAAGAGTTTACAAGTTTCACTTGTGATTTTGTCATATTTTAATGGCGTTCCAGCCCAAGGGATTGGAGGTACATCGGCTGAGCAAGTAACTTGCCTTATTTCCATTTTGCCCCATGCAAACACCAGAGCTGTAAACATAAGGGGGTTGTGTTCTTTTTATTCAACATTTTTATAAGATGTGCCTGTACCCCTTGAATACATTTCACATGAAGAGTTTACTATTTGACAAGACTGGATGTAGAAAATTATGTATGTTGCATTAATATTACAAACCAATCTAGGTGCTTCTCATAGAGTGACAACAGTGAATTTGTGAGAGAAACCAGATATTAGCATTGAAACCAAAATTCCTCATTTAAACCTGCTCTCTCTTGTGTCCAGGTGGCAGACAGCATATGTTCTTATCACTTCCTCTAAAAGATCGTTTTAAGACTTAACTGAAAGTAGACAATTAGCCGTTAGTGCACTGAACTGTAGAACACACTGCCTTCTACAAATCTTGGGCAACGGAAAGCTGGAAACACTCTTTCAACTAACATAACATAGAAGATGAGAGGCTTGATTTAATACTGGACGCAATAACTTTCAAATCCCGGCAACCTTTAAAATGTCCTTATAATGTTATGGAGCCAAAATGGCGGTGAATGGGTGTAGTTTGGAAAACGCGGACAGTGTTTGTTGAAGGGGCAGAATCTGGTGAGTGTGCAGAGTCTGGCAGAGGTGGAGTAAAGTTGAGGTGGGTGCATGCACTTATTTAAGCCTAGAGCAGCAGAAAGACTAAACCAGCCACTGGCTGAAGCGTGTAAGATTGAAGTGTCGTACACATATGTGTACGACTGAAGCATGTAAGCTTCGTACTGTTGAGATGGCATACATTCATCAACTTCCGTTGGAAATGAAGTTTCTGTAATTATCTTGAGAGATTTGCCACGATGTGACGGACAACGTCATTCCAGACACTATTGAAGAGACATGCACCATTTCCTTTCACCGCATTACTACAAAAGCACTGTACTGTATACAAGACAAGGCAATATACCTGAGCCATACAACTTAATAAAAATCTCCATCGAATAGCCACAATTATATTTGATGATTTTCAAAATGTCCAAAAATCTCTTCTCTATCTTTAAACACACAGTTATTTTTTAACAACTGCACATTTAATGTATCCCTAATCTCGATGCCTAGATAAATATATGCAAGTACAACCTCAATCTGTTTATTATCTATCCACGATTTTAAAAATCATCATTCGCCTTCTTTTTATCGCAGCATACGATTATATTAGTTTGTTAATGTTAATTATGAGGTTGTTCTTTCTACAATACAGACTCAATTTTTCCAGGCTACGTTGCAGGCATATTGATGTAGTGTCCAATAGTACAGTATCATCCGCATAGGCAAGCCATGGTACATGATGGCTATTGATATTCGGGCGGGAAGCTGCAAGCTTCCTTCAAAGTGGATCCCATATCGATACATATATATTATAGAATGTAGGTGCCATTGGACACCCTTGCTTTAGAACAACATTATTGTCAACTTGTTCACTAAGGTTACCCTCTTGATTCAGCCGAATTTGTATCACTGTATCAACATACAGTTCTTGTATGGAGCATAATATGATTAGACTAAGTTCCAAATTTCTCAATTTGGACATTAATATATTTCTATCCAGCCATATCGAAAGCCCCCTTATAATCAATAAACATATATACAGTGCACCATCCTGTCTTGTCAAAGCATTGCGTATTAGATATGATAATGTCCAGACTTTCAATGATGTACCCATTCCCTGTTTAAAACCGGTTTGCTGTTTAGATAAAATATATACTTTTGTATCCATACATTAATCTCAGCCAATAAAATGGGTGCAAAAATGTTTCAACTGACATCCGACATTGCAAGTAGTCTATAATTGCTTGGATTATCTCTGGACCCCAAGGTGCTGAATCTGCTATGATGTGCATGATGGACAATGGTTCTTGATTCATTGACAAGGAAAAATGTTGACCTTTGTCATCAGTGATTCTGTTAATGTGGGATGCAGATATCAACAGGTCTGGCATGCACACGACTGTCTTATTGTCAGATGCGACCAAACGTGTGGCCATGAATTCTCATGTGTTACACAAGGGACAATTACATTTTGTATTTCTACCTGCATCAATGTTTTCTCCCCCACTACTGAACTGATAGTTCAGGCTGCTTCAGAATAACATTTATAAGCATTCACCTGTCTCTTTTTTTATTCTGCACACTAGATAACCAACTCTCATCCCTGTCAGGCTGTCAATCTGAGACATTCTTCTGCATTGGCTGAAAACAAGTGAGGCTAAAGCCTAACGATACACAAATAATGATTGTGTACTTTAAACTTAGCTCGCGTCTAGACCAGGAAGACGTTATGCTTTCATTAACTAATGCGTCCAAACTTCACAGGTATCCAAGTGGTCCCCAGGTGAATGCATTTCAGCCTGAAGCCACAGCTCTCTGGCATGTTCCAGGAACAATATCACCATTTCTCTGTGTTGTTGGGTCCGTTCACATTGCCACCTGCATTTGAGCTTAAGTCATTGGTTTGTGCCTTTGTCTCATTGAATTTGAGCTATGGCAATGCACTCTGCAAATGACTTTCCAATTGGACTGGGCCATGCAATACTTGATCCACTTGCTTTGGGTGAGATTCCATTTCCTCACATGAGACAGTAGCAACTACACTCATGAATCCCTTGGGGGTATTTTGCCTCAGCTCCAAGAGACCAACCTGAATTCTAATTTAAATTGCTCATTTTCCTCCATCCACAGTGCAGTGTCTGCTCGCCCATCCTTTAGTTTATAACCCTACCAGTGGGTCTTATTGAGCAATTGTCCTAGCATATGGGACCTTATTCTTCCATTGGTCAGGTTCACTTTAAATAAGTAATAACAAAGTCCACCAGTGGCCTATCCATGTTGGTGCTGCACCGAAACATGTATAAAGATTAAGACAACTAAAAACATCCTGTGTCTGACAATTATTTCATACATGTACATGAACTGGACAATAAAGATCTATTTATAGAAAGCAAAGTTCATTACTTTCAGCAATCAAATACACACACAATGCCAGTAAAATATTATTGCTACTAAAAGTAGACACTGTGGGAAATAAAAGAACTGTGAAATTTATTACCTCCATAGGTAAAGGTAATGCATAGATGTTAAATTATATCTTTAGAAAGGATGCCAACGGTCTTGTCAAGACCTGACGCATATGAGACGGAGTCCCATGAGACCACTTTCCTCCTAGCCTCCTCTGACTTGTGCTTTGAGGTGGCCTTTTTAGCTACTAACTTTGGTGGAGAAGAATTCTTCTGTGTAATCAACCTGTGCCGTCTGATTGATTGATTTATTGATTTCTTATTTATTATGCACCAATACAAAAGTGTTTCAAGGCACTACAAGGCAAGGAATGGGAACAAGGGAAGACAAGACAACAATCTTACTAGGCCTCGTGATATTCAATCGTGCAAGTGTACAATGCAAAGTGCAGAGGAGTGGGTGCAGGGGGAAGTGCAACTAGGGCAGTGTGCTCTGAGTTAAGTGCAAGGGAGACTAGGACAAGAGGTTCCAGACCCACCAAGTGCGAGGTAGGCCAGGTGGCAGTGAAAAGTGGGCCAGGAGGCAAGTGCAGGAGGACTGGTCCGGGGGGGCTGTTGCTTTGTACAACTCAGGGGGCACCAAACAGCCATCAGCAGAGTAGGGTGAGCATGAGCAGGGGTAGCGGGAGAGAGAAAGAAGAGGAGAAAAGAGAGGCGCTTCCGGAACTTAAGGAGATCCGGCTCAAGATGCAGAGAGACAGGGAGGGCGTTCCAGAGGGAGGTGCCTGCAGAGGAGAGAGATCTTCCCCCTACTCCCTGCATGGAGAAGTGACTGACCCACAAAGAGTTAGAGGTAGATGAGCGGAGGGCTCTAGAAGGCCATCCTGCTCTTGTTAAACTTGTCCGCAGCATTCGATCTAGTCGACCACCAAATAATCACCAAACACCTCACCTCGGCTGCTGCATTCTCTCTGGATGCCACCAATTGGATTCTATCCTTCCTCTTGGACAGAACAACCAGGGTCTTCGCCCCTTCAGGGGGCACCATGGCGGACCCTGTCCTGATCCAATGTGGAGTTCTCCAAGGTTCCTGCATCTCCCCTACACTTTATAACGTTTTCACCAAGCTCCCCTTCGACCTCCTTGATGACCTGGGAGTCACATATACCAACTATGATGATGAAACTCAGTTCCTCATTGCGCTCAGGGGGAAATATGAGGAGGATGTTGCCAAGCTAAATGAGATCTACCTTGAAATCCAAGCATGGATGGCCACCCATAGCCTCTGTTTAAACGACGACAAGACGGAACTGTTGTTAGTTTGCTCACAAGCCCTTCTCAATAAACTCGACCCCAGATACCAATCTTTCACCATTGACGGTAATATCATAAAAGTATCTAAAGAAGTCAAACACTGGGCGTGTATCTCACCCTTAAAAAACAAATTAACACTACCATCTCATCCACAGCCTACACCAATAAACTCATCAACTCCTGCAAACCTTTTTTATCAACCAATAGTCACCTCACACTAGCCAGAGCCCTCATATTGTCCAAACTGGGCTACTGTAACACACTCTTCCTCGGCTCCACGAACCTTAACCTTAACAGACTACAGATACTTCAAAACAACGCTCTCAGATGCGCCCTCAATCTCCCTCGTAAGGCCCACATGTCCTCCGTTAGAAAGAAATTTCACTGGCCTCCCTATGCGTGAGAGAATTAAACTACGAGCACTGATCATTACACACAAATGTCTCTACCTGACCGCCCCATGCTACCTATCGGACAAATTCACAAGATAGACCTCCACCAGACCAACCAAATCCCCTTATCTATACCAACTCAACATCCCAAGGTTCAATTTGAAAACAGCTGGGGGAGCTAGCTTTCCAATGCCTTACCCATGACAATCAGGGCTGACACCTCGTTCTGGTCATTCCGAGCCAAGGTAAAGGAACTACTTACAACATTGTAATAGACTGTTTAACTGCACTTAGCAAACCCTGAACCCACTATACTTAATTTTCCTGCACTTAGGCATTCGTCAGTTATGATACTCTGTTACATGTATCCTTGTACACATGCCTTGTTATCAACCACCTTGTAACCTGGTCCATCATACTATGTATTGTACTACACCTTCATATGTCATCACCTGTTTGTGCAACCTTCTGTAACACTGTTTGCTCCCAAGATAATGCACCCAGTTACCTTAGGGTTTGGTCACACTATATAAATAAACAAACTAAACTAAGGAAGGCATTTAGGAAGGGAGAGTTGAAGATAGTGGGTGCCATGGCCCCAGAAATTCTTGTGGAGGATGCAGAGGGTCTTGAACTTGATCCTTGCAGCCAACGGAGCCAGTGGAGGGCTATCAGTGCCGGAGTGATGCAGTCCCTGGGTTTGAAGCCACGGATAAGTCTTGCGGTCCTGTTCTGGATGCGTTGCAAATGGCGAAGAGTAGAGTTAGGGAGATTGAGGAAGAGGCTGTTGGAGTAGTCCAGCCCAGAGGGAACCAGGGCTCTGGAGACATTGAGCTTCTGGGGGAAGGTGAGAAAAGGGAGAATACCTCTGAGGAGGTGCAGCTGGAAGTGGGCCTTCTTGACAAGGTCCGTGATGTGGGGAGAGAAGGAGAGTGTGGAGTCAAAGATGACCCCCACAATTTCTTCCTTACAGGAGGGTGAAGCAGAGATCGTTGGTGGCACACCATGCCTGAATAGCAGATGGACAGTCAGGAATGAGCGAGATGGTGGAGGAAGCCGAGGGTAGCCTGAAAAATAGCTGTGTTCATCCGCATTACACTGAAATGTAGAGAAGTTACAGATCAGATTGGCCAAAGGGCCCTTATAGACATTGAAGAACCATGGTGAGAGTATAGAACCCTCTGGAACACCACATGTGGAAAGAGAGGCGGTTGAGAGAATGGACCCAACCTGGACCTGGGAGGGTTCGTACGAGAGGAAGGAGGTCAGCCATGTCAGGGCCTGATCTGTGATGCCTAGGTTCTCGCAGAGTCAGTTAATCAGGTTGACCGTGTCAAAAGCAGAGGAAAGGTCAAGGAGGATGAGGACAGAGGGAGTGCTGGAGTCAAGGTTAGAGAGCAGGTCTTCACAGGTGTTCAGGAGAGCAGTTTCCATGCCTCTGGCTGCTCTGAAGCCAGACCGATGGTCATGGAGGCAACCAACAGATTCTGTGTGGAGGGTTAGCTAGGAGACTATGAATTTGCCAGGAAAGGAGTGATAGAGATCAGGCGATAGTTAGCCGGACAGGAGGGGTGGCAAAAGGCATTTTTAGTAGCAGGTGCACAAAAGAGTACTTAAGAAGAGAGGGTAAAGAACTAGTGGCGAAGGAGTGATTACAGAAATCGGGCAAGGCTGGAACGAGAGAAACAATGTTGTCCTTAATGGTTCTCAAGGAGCAGGGGGCCACCTATTTGGATAACACTTTCATAAACGGGACTTGCCTCGAAACATCATCAGGTGTTATAGGAGAGAGGTAGGAGGGAAGGAGAGAAGGGGAGTTGGCCAAGGGGGTCTGAGAGAGGTAGGGGGAGAGATGAGAAGCAGAGGAGAGTGCAGACAGGATATCCTGGATTTTAGTGGTGAATTGAGAATCCAGAGATGTGCAGAGGGCCAGGGTGGGTATAGAGGAGGTGGAGATTGCAGTAGGATTGGCCAGCTCCTTTCAGATTTTGAAAAGTTTGGCTGTGTTGTTAGAGGCCACAGAGATGTGGGTTTGAATATGGACCCTCTTTTTAGAGAAGATGGAGAGTCTGTATTGCCTTTGGAGCAGGCAGCAGGCCAGTTTGTCAGAGGGTGCACCCGATTCTCCCCACTTCCGCTCATCTACTCTGCACTTGCGTTTCAGAGCAGCCAGGTCGGAGTCATAACAAGAGTTGCACTTGGCGGCGGGCTCCAGGCGGCTCTTCCTGACAGGGTCAAGAATATCAAGAGTGTTAGAGAGAGAAAGGTGAAGGTTGGAAAGGGCTGTGTCAGAGTGGGAGTCAGCTGCAAGGGTCGGAGGGGGGGAGAAAGCGGAGGCAAAGGCGGCCGCTGACACTCGCTTCATAGGTCGAATGACCGCGAAGGAAGGTGGCAGTGCTGGGTGGCGCTTTACCAAGGGGACAGGACGTTTCAAGTGAGAAGAAAGAAGAATGTGATCAGTCCAGGAGAGTGGAGTAGTAAGAGGATTAGAAAGGGGGATTTCTGAAGAGATGGGAACATCCAGGAAGTGTCCAGCTGAGTGTGTTGGACCGGAGGGCAGGATGGTGACAGAGAGAGAGTTGCAGAGGTTGCAGAAGAGTCCAGAGAAGGGGCCTGGGAAGTCAAGGAGGAGAAGCTGAGAGAAAGAGGAAAGGAGAGAGGAATTGATGTCAGCCCATTCAGAGAGGAAGAGGGTGTCCTGGCCAGGTGGCCTGTGGATGGTGGCCAAGGTATGATATGATATGGCATTTATAACACACCTATACACAAGTGCTTCAAGGTTAGAGAGAGGCCAAGAGAGATAGAGACCCTACAGACCAGGCTTTGAAAGGAGGAAGGGGTCCGAGTGGCGATGATAGAATCAGGGATCCACTCGGGAAAGATCAGGGCCACACCACCTGCAGGCCTGTTGGGCCTGGGTTCGGAGAGGATATTCTAGCCCTTAGGGAGGAGGGTGTCAACACTTGTGACAGAGCTGGCCTTGAACCATATTTAGGTAAGAGCAAGAACATCTAGGGCCTGGAATTCAAGTAGATGGCAGTTGCACTTAGAGGGAGCAGGATAAATATGCTGTGACATTCTAAACTGTGTCTTAATCACACAATTGCTTGTTTTTCACTGTTTAATATGTACGTTGCTACTGGGTGCCTTCTTTGGTGCACTGGTTGAAGCGATTCTGGATCCACTTTTATCTGGGGCCTTGAATGTGTCTGCTCTGTGCCTGACTATTGAACAGCATCTACATGAGGCTTAACACATGCTATGTTTGCCCATAACTATTGGCAAGGTGCTGCAGAGAGGATCCTTGTTGTCAAGTGTTAAAGTGAGCAACTCAAATAACTAGCTTTGTCATTTTATTTCTAGGGAAGAAGAAAGAATAAACAACACAATGAAACTGGGAAACATAACAAAATACACCTGCTTTCGAAGATTATCTAATGTCGTAACATTTTTTGCAGTATGCATAACAGTACTGTACATTGACAGGATGTATACAGATGACCGGAAAGACTGCCAGAAAGTCTTCCAAGTTGAAGAGACATTGAAAAAAGAGATACAGGTAACACTGGTAGAATATGTGCAATTCTTGTTATGAGTCATCTGATTTCCTCTTTCTGATGTCGGCATTTCAACAAAGATTGACACTTTCCTGGGTATAAGTACCATTGTCTTTCAGGAAAACACCTATACCAAAATAAAAAGTAGTTTGGCAAGGAACATATTCATATATTTCTTTAGCAAACACAAAACAAACAACATACTACACACCTTGTCCATCTCCCCTACTCCTCTCTCAAACTCCCGTCATCCCATTTTCCCAACATTCTCTTCTCTATCTCACTGCTCCAGCAGATCCCCCACTAAACGTCTACCAATCCTTCATACAACAACCCATCCTGCACTCCAATGGACCCCTTTGCACCACAAAATATCAGAAAATGTGCAGTTGCCACCTCTGCTCATCTCAGCCCCAGTAATTCTTCCCCTAAAGTAGGAGTCTTCCAACTTTGGCTCACCAGATGTTTTGGATTACATCTCCAATCAGTCCTGGCCATAAAGGTTAATGGTGAGGGATAATGGGTGTGAAACCCCAAAATATCTGTAGCGATGCAGGTTGCAAACACCTTCTTTAAAACAACAGCTGCTGACCCCAACAGCCCCTCATTCTAAAAACTTGGTGCTCTCCTTCTCGACTACTATAAAATCAGGTGTGAGGTTGTCTTCAAATACATAGTCAATTATCTTGAGGTAAACTTATTTGCTCACCCCTTCCAATGTGCATTCTAGTCCATACACTCCACTGAGACTGTGCTCATATATGTTGGCATTTCTTTTAACATTGCCACCACTCTCACTGCTGTTCTATTTTCATTCTCTTAGAACTTTCATCTTCCTTTGACACTCTGGATCATCGATCCCTTCTTCAAACTCACCCCACTTTGTCTTGAAGGACATTTTACTCAACTGGGGGCCAACCTATCACATGGGCTTCCCTCAAGGATCAGTCTTAAGACCACTTCTCTTCACTCCAGATTCCTCCTCCCTGGGTAATTGAATGGCCACCTTTGGGTTTATCACCTCTTTGCCGATGATATTCAGATATTCTTCTCTTTGTCAACCTTCACCACTGCAATCTCCAAATGCTTAACCTAACCAACTGCCTATCTTCCACCCAGCATTGATGGAACTATGCTGCCTCATGCTACACTCTTCAAAGTCAGAATTCATCTTTCTCCTTGCCATCAAAGCCAGCCCCACTATACCATATCCTAGCTCTTTACCATTGATATCTTCACTGATGGCTCATAACTTTGGGGTGCTTTTTGACAGTGACTCAAACACTCCCAGTTCATCATGGCCACTACCCACTCTTATGCACCACTCAACTAAAACTCTTATCCCTACACTTGTGCTCCTCAAACTTTACTACGGCATCAGGGTACTTCTTGGTCTTCCCTATAGTCTTTTTCTTCCCTCAACAAAGTCTTCAGCTTTGTGTCATGCACCCTTTTCAACCTAGCCAAACCATCCACACTGTTGCCTAAAGTCACCATGCTGGATGGCTCTCTATGCAAACTCACTCTGCTACTAAGGGATGCATCCATCCATGCTCCTGCACACGCCACTGCCTCACTGAATGCATTTATTCTCTCTCTCAAACTCTCAGCTCCTTGACTTTCACAACCTATCCGTTCCCCCCTACCTGTCCTTCCTCCCTCCTCCTTTCACCCCTTTTCCTTCGTACCTCACTCACTCCTCCCGAATGCTCTCCTTCCGAATATCAAAGCCATCTCTTCAGTAAAACTCTTCAAAATGAGACTCAAACTCCACCTCCTAGCAAAGAACCCCCTGCACATCCCCATCCCCTATATAAACAAACCACCCAAGCCACCTCTTCTGCATTCTGCCCTCAGACTACTCTATGTAATTTGCAAATAGCTACATCAAGCTCTCAATTTGAAAATGGTTGTAATGTCCTCCAGTCCCTGTTGCCGGTTTATTTTGCTTTTCTTACCCCTTCCCCACACAGTGCACATTATTCAATGCAAAATGCTCTGATACAAAGGCACCTTACTCTTTGACTGACTACTCTCTGGTATTACCTGCTTTGCAAGTCAAATCTGTTCGAAATCACACCCTGTTCTAAAACAATGCAAATATACAACTCATATTTTTAAAATACTTGTAAATACATGGTAGAGCTTGATCGGCTGTTGCAGCTAAGAAATGCACTGAATCTAATAATTAAAGTATAATTTACATTCATATTACACCAGACCAGATTGTTAACTAGGGCTGGATCAGGTATTCTGGATAAACGCAATGGACATCATATATACCGCAATCTTACACCAAATGTACATTTACATTGAGCCTCATTACGACCAGTGCAGTGTCGGAATGAAGGGGGCCGGTACGGGACCGCCCCCTTCATTCCGACAGGGCTGATTACAAGCTTCCCATCGCGGGACCCAGATCGCACGCCTGGTAAAATCAGGCGTTCTTTTTGGGTCCTGCGAGGGTAAGAAGGAGGTAAAAACGGGCCCGTTGTAATCTGCCCGTTGTTACATCCATCCCCATTTGAGCCCTATGGGGGCTCAAATGGGAATGGGGAATGGTTCCTGCAAGGAGGAATGACCGGGTCCTCCAATGTTGGAATAACCCGGTCATTCCTCATTGCAGGAACCCGGTAAATGATCCCGGTTTGGTGGCAGCCATGGAGCTAATAGCTCAATGGCTTCTGCCAAACTCGTAATGAGGGCCATTGATTTGATTTTGGTATTTATACTGTGCTAGTGGATCTTAAGCACCAAAGCACATGAACCTAACAGAACAAGCTCCTGAAAGAAATGGAAGGTGGCTTGAAAGAAGAGGCTGTCGGTTTGGGGGAGTGAGCCTCACTCACCCAAACCCGGCATCTCTCCTGCTCTCCACTCATACACATGAAGCGCGACGCAGGCAGGGCACAGAGTACAACCTTCTTTATTCTTCTACAAACATGAACTGAACTTTCCCCTTCCTCCCTCGATCTGCCCCCCTCCCTAGCACAACGTCACTTCCCTTTATCCCCTTGTGGCCCAAACATGGAACCACTCACATAACGATGTGGGGAGGTCACAGGTCCGTCACTTCACAATGTGACATCTCCCCCCCTTTTTAACATGCAGCATCAACAAGAGATTTTTACCCCATCTCCTCAATAAGTCTCTGGGACTTCATGCAGAATCGTTGAGGTCTCGGGTGCCGACAGAGTTCTGTTGCTCTCGCTCCCATTACTTTCTCCTCCTTCCGAGGTCTCCCCCTTTCCCAGATACGGGTCATCTGAGAGCTGGTCGTCCGTGAAGTTATGCAACAGTTCCCATGCCTGGGGCAGGCTGCCCACTATTCTCTTAAAGTGAGATGCATTCCTTGTAATGGAGTGATGGTGTTCTCCACTCACTGTTACCGTGGTCCCCGTTCTACTGGTCACTACCAATCGTTCCAGCTCGAATGTTGAGTCTTACTTTCTCACTTTCGATTGACATACCACCACTTGGTCTCCTGATTCAGTGTCACATTCTGTTGTCCCTTGCCGGACGTCAGCTCTCTCTTTCATTTTTTCTTTCTTTTCATGACCCCGAACTTTGGCTCTTTGTTCTTGCGTTGTGCTATGGGGCAATGCAGGTGCTTTCAGCAGTCTTGTTCTGATGACTCGCCGAAACATGAAGTTAGATGGGCTGATCCCCGTGGTGCTGTGTGATGTAAGTCGATATTCCCGGAGGAGTTGATACAGCGCCTGTTCGAACGGTTTATTGACCAGGTTGGCTGTTTGCAGGGTCCGTTTGATATTGGCTAAGAATCGTTCCAGGACCCCATTGGCTTGGGGCCACCGCAGGGTCATCTTGCGATGTTGGAACCCCATGTATCGTGCAAAGTTCTCAAACTACAGGCCCATGAACAGTGGCCCATTGTCTGACTTCAATATTTTTGGTATGTCATAAGTTGACAGCATACGGTCCAGTGCTGGGATGATGCACGTCACCGCGGTAGAGTTGATCAGTTTGGCATCAGGCAAGCAAGAGCGTTAGCACCACAACATACGTCCCATTGCACAGCCGTCTGAAAAAGTCCACCGCTACTTCTTCCCAGATGCCTTCTGGGAGAGGGTGCATCTGTAATAGGTTGGGGTGCGGAGGGGGAGCTACCAATGCGCAGGTGTTTCATCTGACAATGATCTCCTCCACTAGAGCGTCCAGTTTGGGGAACCACACCTTCTGACGCAGGAGGCCTTTTATGGAGACAACCCTGCGGTGGCCTTCATGCACCAGCATGACAGTGCGCTTTCTCAGCGAGGCCGGGATAACGACTTTGGAGCCCTTCAAGACATTGTGGTCATCTACCACCGTCACTTCGTCTTTCAACAGCTCCAAGGACTTGATGTTTTCCTTCATGGCTTCTGGCTCTAGTGTGGCTTGGTGTTTGGCATGGGCTTTTCTGCCGGTTCACATGCATTGGGTTACTATCCCCAGGGCTGGGTCACATTCCGATTCTTTCCTCAGGGTGGTCCATTCCACTGGCAGGGGTTGCAGGTGGTGAATTACATAGTTGATGTAAGCACCAGCAATGCAAGGGCCGACCTGTGTGGAGTCCGTGGGATGCCGCAACAGGTAGTCAGCCAGGTTATGTTCCTTACCAGGGCGATGGATGATCTCAAATTTGTAATCTTGCAGATGCAACCCCCACCTGGCGATTCTGGGGGTCATTCTTGCCTTTGAGTCGCTGAATATCATCTCAGCAGGTCCTGGTGGTCAGAGACGATTGTGAAGGCCTTCCCACACAGAAAGAGGTGAAAATATTCACAGGCCCACACCACCGCAAGGTTCTCCTCTGCCTGTGAGTACACCTTTTCCGTGGTCGTAAGGCTGCGGCTGACATACACTACGATGAACTTGCCTTCTGAGTTTGCAGGGACGACCCCCGTCCATCTGACTGCATTGAAATAGGCCATGTACTCGGTTTTGGAAATGTTGTTCCTGATGGCCTCAAACGCGCATTGGCAGTCTGTTGACCATTGGAAATGCTGGTCCTTCCGAGTGAGTAGGCGGAGGGGATTGCTGACAGTGGCGTAGTCCTGCAAGTACCTTTAGCAGTAGCTGACTAGTTCCAGGAATGACTATAGCTCCGAGATGTTTTGAGGTGGCTGGGCCGTGTTCAGGGCCACCACTATTTCTGGGTTTGGCTGCATGCCCTTCTGGGAAAATATGTGCCCAAAGAATCATAGGGAGCCTTTCTTGAACTCACACTTTGTCCTTTTGAGCATTTTCCCTGCTGTTTCTAGTGCTGATCGGACCTTGTAAAGGGCCGCGTTTTGTTCCTCTTTCATTTTGCCAAAGACTAACACATCCTCTGAGTAGTTCAGTCAGTTCGTTACATGGTGGATGACTTTATGCTCTTATTCTGAAAAATCTCTGTCGCAGACGAGATGCCAAAACTGAGCCGTTTGTATTGAAAAAGACCCTTGTTGGTGACAAACGTGGTGATATACTGTGATTCCGGTGCTTTCTCAATCTGGTGGTGTCCTTTCATGACGTCCAACTTTGAAAAGAACCTGGTACAATGCAGTAGGTGTATCATGTCCGTTATTCTGGGCGCTTGGTGCTGTTCCCTTTCTGTTGCCACATTCACCCTCGTCATGTCCACACACACTCTGATGTGGGATTTTTTTGGGACATGTACTATGGGGGATACCCATGGGGTGGGCCCTGTTGAGGGCTCAATGACATGTTACATTAGGAGTTTGTTGATTTCCTCTTCCACCTGCCTCTGTAGTGTTGTGCAACGGGCTTGACCTCCGAGTTAATGTGGAGCTGGACTTTCTGCTTTTTCAACTTGCCCAGCCCTTTGAAGAGATTGAGGAACGCTGCTCAAATGTCCTCGGACCTTGCAAAGTACTTATGGGCCATCAGCTGGTATAAAATGTGCACGAGCCCCATGTCCACTGCTGTCTTAAAGCTGAGTATACAGCCACTGTTTACTTCTGTCTTGAGGACGTGCAGCTGGATTTTGGCCGCATGAGTCTAGTGCGTGCACGCGGCAGAGATAACACCCTGGCAGGGAAGTGGCATAGTGGAGCCATACGGGTAGATGTCCACTGTGGCCTTCCTGAGCTTCGGAGTGTTGGGGAGGGAGTTGTGCGCCTCTTCACTAATTATGTTAACCGTAGCTCCGGTGTCTATCAGGAAGTCCAGCAGTACCATTTACTTGAAGGGACAACACTAGACTGTGTTGAGTTGATGTGCTATTGTTTAGGACCCAGACATAGCTTTTCTTTCTGTGGTCCTCACTCGAGGACGGGGAGTCACTGCTGGATGGCGACCGCATTTCGATGTGGCGGACAAAGCGTCTGCGGCCACTCAATCGGGAAATTTCGGCTGGCCGGCATTCCTCTCGGGTGTATGCCCTCCTGCGGTCACGTTCCTCACGTCATTGCCATCTGGGTTCTTTGGTCCGGACCACCCTCCTGGGGGCTCATTGTCCGCCTGCGTTCCCTCATGCTCCTCCAATTGCCCGGGGGAGCGGGGACGATTTTGCAGACTGCCCTGAAGTGGTTGTCACCCCCACATGCAGCGCATTTCTGTCCTAGGGGTGGGCAGTCGCCCCTGTGGGGTATTCCTACCCGCACTTGAAGCATGTGGCGTCCGGGCGGTATGCTCGGAGGTGTGGTGAAAAGTTTGTTGACAGCGATGGGGTCAGAGGCCTTTGGCTGTACAGTGACTTTGCCCAGATTGTCCAGTTGGGACTCGACTGCTGCTTCCATGCACGCCAGAGCGAGGATTTCATCCTGCGACTGCTGTTTCTGCAGAAGCTTATTGGGAAATGACTGGGATTCGCACCCCACTATGACCTGCAATTGTAGGGCCTCCTCATTCGAGTAGCGATGAAATTCACAGTGTTTTAATTTAATGCACAGTATCATTCGTAGTTGTCGAGGGACTCCCCTCTGTCCTGTCATGTGATACGGAAGAGGTGTCTCTCATAGTCAACATTGGTATGGGGTGTGAAGTATTCAATTTGTATACGGATCGTGAGAGGTCGCAGTGTTGAGGTTAACAAGCTCTCCTGCGATGTCTCTGACTGCTGATACAATTGCCAGAGACCGCATGTTTTTGAGCCCTATATCATCATTGAATCCTATGGCTTCCACATAAAATTATGAATTGCGTAGCCATGTCGACCATCTGGAGCCCAGATTTCTGGTGTCTCGTACGTCAATCACGTGGGTCAGGTGCAGCACTTGAGAGCCCCCACCAGGGGGGGTGTCTGCCCTGAGGGTCCTGCTACGGACATTGTTGAAATCTCCCCATCAGAGATGGTTATGGCTTACTTGTGGCTTACTTGAACGTTGGTGGGTACTTCCTGTTGGCACACAGCTGGTGTGTGTGTGAAGAGGAAGGAAAAATATGCACATTATTGAGGCAAAGTAGCCAGGTTTGTGCATTTGCAGCTGATCTGGTGAGGCCAGCGGGCCAAAGTGGGGTCTGTCAATGCACTTGCAGCTGTACCTTCTTGAACCTTCTGCTAGAGCTTGACTCGGGGCCGGAAGGCTGCTAATGGTGCTGGGCCCCTTGCAGATTCCTTTACTGCTTGCTCTTTGGATTGCTAGCCTTTTATCTGGATGCTTGGGGCCAGTGGTGCACTGTGAGTGCGTGGGGGGGCGTGCCGTGATGGTGCCGGGCTTCTGGCCTGGATTCTAGAGCTACAGTGGCCTCAGTGATTTCCGCGCGGGTATGGGGCATGGCTTACCGGTGCCAGGCCTCACAATGGTGTGATCTGCACCCCACTGTGCTTTGCAGTGCCCGACAACACCCTCCGTGCTGCCTTCATGGAAGTGGATGGACTGCACAAGCCGCTTCACTTCCCGCGTGTGCTGCTTCTCCCATGCATGGGGACCTCTCGGCCTGTGCTGACCGCGGCGTGGGCCATGAGCCCTTTGTCGCCAATGTTGGCCTGAGGGAGCGAGCCTCACTCACCCAAATCCGGTGTCACTCCTGATCTTCACTCACACACATGAAGTGCGACGCAGACAGGGCGCAGAGTATAACCTTCTTTATTCTTCTACAAACATGAACTGAACTTTCCCCTTCCGATCTCGATCCGCTCCCCTCCATAGCCCAACAACTTCCCTTTATCCCCTTGTGGCCCAAACATGGAAACACCCACATAACGATGTGGGGAGGTCACTGGTCCGTCACTTCACAACGTGACAGAGGCATAACTTAAAAAAGGCGGCTTTTGATTTTTCCCCTGAAAGTGGAAAGGTCTTTTATGGAAGGAATCTGCTCCTGAATTGCATTCCACAGTCTGGCTGCCAGGGTCGTAAAAGGTCTGCATACGGCCCCTGATTTCTTGTATTTGGAGGCTATAATTTGTGAGTAAGAGCTAATATTTGCCCTCTTTTACATTTTGTTAGATAATGAGGGGTAGGCCTGAGTAGCATTTTATAGACAATAGCCAACATTTTGTAAGAAATGCAAGCGCGTAACTGGAGCCAGGGCCATCGCCTCAAATTTGGAGAGATATTCTCGGGTCTCGGTCACAATTCCAGCTGCAGAGCTTTGAATCAAATGCAGGTTTTGTAATCTGCTACCCTTGGTTCCTGTCAGAAGCACACTGTAGCACTTTTGTTTTTATCGGGTTCATCTTTAGAGAATGTGTCACAGAAAAACAAGAAAAAACATCAAGGAGATTTTTCAAACCTATAGGGGTACAATCAAATAAAAGAAAATCATCAGCATAAGATAACCAATATGGGCTCAAGTTTGCATCAGTCCATCATGATTAAGACAAACACATGTATCAGTTTTTGCATACAGCCCTATAATCAATCTTAACAACCCCACGGGAATCCCCCAGGAGTGTAACCTAATCCACAATTGGTTATGATCTACTTGCACCATATGCTGATAACAAATCCATTGAGGCAACATAGATAAAATCATATCTCCCTCCCCAAGCCAGATTCTGCACATATTTCAGGAGGAACCCATTCAATGAGGTACCCATGTTCCTGCGGAAACCTGTTTGCCATTTCTTCAATACAGACGATTCCCCAGCCCATTGCTCCAGATGTGACAGCAAGATTGATGCAAACACCTTGCTTTTAGCATCAAGGATTGCAATGGGCCTTTAATTCAGAGGATTAGTTCTATTGTGCTTTTTCCAGATAGGAACAATGTAAGCAATAGACCAGGTAATTGGATACAAATTAGAAGTGACAATACTTAAAAACAGGCAATATAAAATCTTAGCCCATACAATGGTTTCACCTTTAAACAGGACATTCAAAAGACCATTTGGTCCAGCCGCACTTGAACAAGAGAGCTTATGTATCACCTTCAATACCACATTGTGGTCTATGTCAATTCCAGAAAGTGGAAAAACCATATCTCCACTTAGCTCCTGATTAAACTTCCAAACCTCCAATTCAGCATACAAGTCAGAAAAAGGCTGGACCCAAACAGATTCAGGTTTCACATTGATTAAGATGCTAGACTGAGTCGTATCCAAGCCATTAATAAGGGACCAAAAAACCCTGGTGTTTTTGTTCCTGAGGACTTCTAACATACCATCTGCGTCCTCCTGAAGTCTTAAGGCTTGAGTCTGGAGAAGCCAATTTCTATAAAACTGTCGTAAACCTTTGACTAAGGTAAGCATCTGTTCAGGCGATAAGTCAGTCCTGTTCCATGCATCCCCCACAGACCGCCTTATTTCATTTAGTCGTAGCACCACCTCTTTGTCATAAACATGGGGATGATATTTACCCTGGGGAACCTTCTTCTTCTGACCAGACGCAGAGGTGGTACACAGAAAAGACCCAATAGAGTCCATAAAATAAATCACAGAAAAAGTGTCCATCCTCAATGCATCTGTAGAGTTTAATAAAGTTTTAGATAGGGACTGATTTAGTCTGAACATATTTGTGTCATTCCAGTACACTCTTTTACCAACCACATTAACTGCCAAACCAGAGAGTTCATTCACCATTTCCCCTTGTACTCCCATTCTCACCTCAAACCAGGCCTCCAGCATGTCAAATATTAAAATGGAGACATTTCAGGAGCAACCATGAGTCCCCAAAAATATAGTGTAAGGTTGAGTGATAAATTCCATTTGACCAAGTTGGTAACAAAGCATCATCATGCAGCGGTGACATCTTCAGGCAAATCAGGTCATTTCGCAATATGTCACAATTTTTTTTTTTCTTTCCACAACATTCTGTGAAGATGGCAGTGTCCCTGCGAGTAGAGGTGACACAGTCAGAATTTAGATCTCCAACTAACATAGGATGTCCCTTTGGATCCCTGCACACCATTCCAAAGTCTCCTTCAAATCTCCTATGTCTTCATTCCAATAAACATTAAGTATGAGCAGTTCTAAACAAAAATTACCCATAGATCTAATATTGATTACTAAAATGTCAAAATGAGAATCTTCACTCCCACTACTTTAAGGGCATCACAAGATTTTACCATGGTTAGGAGGCCGATACAACATCGACCAAAGAGTCCCTGCTTAGCAGATTGAAAGGAGATTTCATAGCCATTAAAAACCAGAGGAACTGAAAGCCAAGTCTCCTGCAGGTTCATAATCACATAGATTTACATTTCAAGCCTAATTCCAAATCAGAAAAGAGATGTCAGTGTCCCCGTGAATTCCAAGAGAGGATACTTAACAGATAAACTGAGGCTAAGTTGTTACGTTCGATTGATCCAGTGTTAAAGATGTATTGCCTTCAACAAGCAAGACCAATGCTTGTTCTCTTCTGAGATCTTCATTTCTTTTAAACACTGAACCTCATCCCCAGGTATGCACTCTTTATCAAACCCTTTAACAAAATTGCCCTTTTTGGGTACACATTTCATGTGAGTAAGATCAAAGCCAAAGACCCTCAAGTTATCTCTCTCATTCATAACAGCATTATAGACCAGCGCTAAGGTGAAATACACCAACGACAGATCAGTTCTATGCTGATCAAGAAAATCTACTCTCTGAATGTCCCCTGAAGATATTTCCCAGTAAGCTAGGAATCTCAGACAGAAGACGCAATATAGTTGTCCGCCTAAGCACAACAGATCTATTATCAGGGAGTACACTCTGAAGCAGTGCAATGTGAGGATTCCCAGAATCACACACTACTATCTGGGCAGTTCTCAAGGGGGGGATTAAAAGCATTAGCAAGGGTTTTCTTGCAATGCGGGCACGAAGCCCCGGGACCGAGTGGGAAACAATCACAAGATCTTCCATCAACACTCATCAAGTTATTGGCCTGCATAAACTGATAAAGTGAAACACGCGAACCATTAAGTGTGACCAGTGACTTAGTTCCCCATCTGGGGATTTCTTCGCCAACACCTCACACTCATTCACTGGCCCTAGATGCCTCAAAAGGCAAAAATGGTAGGGCGATGCCCGGGGCAGCTATCAAAGATCCTACAGATTGCACAATGTATCAGCAACAGATACATTTTGAGCCACACATCCACCACCATTGGTGGTCTGCCCCATATCAGTGCGACTTATAGTATTGGCTGCTCCACCTTCAGAGATAGTCTCTGTCCGAGGCACAGCAGCCAATACACAGTGTTGTAATTGATCTACAGAGGTGGTTTCAACAATCATAATATATGCAACCAAAACAGAACCTAGGTCAGCTACCTCCAGGTTAGCATTGGAACTATTTGTATTCAAATTGACAAGTTCAGAATCACTAGATAAAGAATTTGTTACTACTGCCTTTAAAGAAGGTTGCACAAATACATTTCGTCAAAAACATTTTGGCAAATTGATGATTCTTCTTCAACACAGGCTGATTTTTCCATTTCTTTAGTTGGCGTCCCTTAGTTTTCACTCTCTTTGTTGGAGCTACAACAGTCAAGGGCTGAGAGACGGCCAACGGTTCAGTAATGGCATTTTCTACAGCAGTCACATCCACTGTAGCAATTGGGAAACCTGATGGAACATTCATGTCCACAGGAATGAATTCCCCTGTAGCATCACCAGAGTTCACATTTTCACATATATTAATACAAGACGTCAAATCAATAATTGCAGACTGACAAATTTCTCTTTCAGTATTGGTGCCGGCATCCTTTGTTAAGCCTCTACAAGCAGAAGTGGTTATAAGAGGCTGCTCATCGCTAAGTATATTATGTTTAAAGAGAAATTCTTTAGCAGCCATATGCAATTTAACAGTCAAATTTAAAAAGTAAGGACTCTAAAAGCACTGCGTTTGATTTGACTTCTGTCTGTAACTTCGCATACAGCGAACCAGAATACCCAAAATCTGGTTTATATCAGCTAATGTAGGAGACGTCACATTTTTCATGCTACAATTAGCCTGTGGTGGCAAAGAGGAGTGGTGTCGAGGAGGAGGAAACTCCGGAGAGGAGTCAATCGATGTTAGTGTAGATTCAAAATCCAGAACATATCTTCCTTTTAAGTCCAGACGAGTATTAGCAATGCTCTTATCACACGAACTGGAGAGTGCCTCACTTATCCAATTCAATTCTTTACTTTGTGACATAGTTTCAACAAGTAAAACCTTACACACATACAGAAATAAAACTCATAAAACTTGATAAAAGTTACATTACAGTAAAAAAGTCTAAATGTCAGTCACAAAATTCATCACAGTTATAACCAATTGATCAGCAGGCTCCAAAAGAAAATTCCACCACAACATTTCCCATGAGAACAATGGTCGATTTTTAAAATAGAACTCAAATTGTTCGACTCCAAGGTTAATAAGTGCTGGGCATTGAACAAATATGTTTTATGGTTTCTTTAGACGTCAAACAGATACAACACAAACAAGCTTCTTTGGACACCCTGTTCCTTGCACCTATAAGATTGTTTGTTGACAGCAGATTTAATTTTACCCATAACCAAAACTCTCTCAATTGTTTAGACGGATGTCTTCTCATGAATTTCTGCATAGGGTTATAGGGCTTTATGTCCAAGGGGAAGTGCTCAAAGATCTTATAGGACTCAAGGCAGTGTCTATTCGCAATCCAGTCGTTTTGGTATATTTTCTTCTTAACCTTACCAGGCATGTGCTCTAGGTCCTCAATCAACATACCATTTTCCTCCAAAATACTTAACACACTGTTCGTCCATACATTCAGTGAGCCACAATAGCCCTGTTTAAAAAGGACGTTCAATTGCTCGAAAAGAGTAAAAGCTGGAGGAAACAGAATACTCAGTAATATAACTCTGCTCCAAATAATGTTTGCCTTTAGAGATACAAGGCCTAGGATGTGTTGGACAGCTGGGAACTGAGTGCCTATGGGAAGTGACAACACTCACTTCCAAATGAAGTACTCAAGTTTAGACCAAGCCAAACCCTCTTCCCGTACCTTGGCCCCATAGACCAATTTAGGGACCAACACATTTTCATGGCCGCGAGTAAGGAAAAGGGCCCGTATTTTCTGTCAAGTACCCGAAGCTGGCTTGCTGCAGTAATTTCTTCAAGCTTAGGATCCTGGTTGGCAAAGGCCAAAGACCTTTTGGCCTTGAGAAAAACCCCAAGATACCTGAATTCACGCACTTTCTCCAATCTCAGGTCTTCAGCATTTAAGAGGTAGTGTAACTTCAAAGCACCCAATCTAGGGGGGGGGGGTTTACCACAATAGCAGCTAAAGCTGCCCAATGCCGATAATATAAAAATTGAATAGGAATAGGACTAGCACACACCCCTGGCGTAAGCCGCGTTCAGCATAGATCCAACCAGAGTACAAGCCGCTTTAATCCAGCCTAACTTTTAGTTTAATGTCTAAGTGCAAATGCGCCAGAATACTGACCAATGATTACAGGCAGCCCCATGCCCTTAACATCTCCCATAGCCTACAGCCATCAACACAATTAAAGGCCTTACAGATAAATAAAAAGGCCAAGTACAAGCTACGTTTAGTCTGAACTGCCTGATTAGACAAAAGCTGTATCAATTGGGAATTCAGAGAAGTACCTGTACCCTTTAAAAAACCTGACTGATTTTGGTCCAGTGTGCTGTCCTCAGCCCAGCGTTCAAGAGCCCGCAAAATAAAGCATGAGAAGATTTTATAGGGGGCATCCAAAATGGAGATAGGGTGATAAATCAAAGGATCCAATCGATCTCCCTTTTTGAAGATCATGACAACTATAGCCTCCTTACAAGTCTGGGGAAACTGATGAGTCACTAAGATATTCTGAAACAATATTTACAAGACCGCCGACCGCAATTGGGGAGCTGATTTTAAAGTTAAATTTGAAAGCCCATGTGGACCAAGGCATTAGAGGATTTTGCCCTTTTAATGGTTGCGAGAATCCCCTCAATGTCTATGTCCAAGATTTCCCAGGATGGGTATCATTAAGTCCCACTCCACCCTCCGTGGAGCAAGCCGCCACCATGGACTGGGAAGCATACAGGTTTCTGAAATAAGTCTCCCAGAGGAAACCTGCTATTGGCTGCAGTTGCAAAGATGTTTGAACACAGTCCCCTCTTAATAATTTCCCAAAATGCGCTGAATCTCTGGACCCAAGTGCAGTTGCATACATTCTGATTCTTTTTGAAGCAGTAAGTGCCTATAACCTTTCAACCAGTTACTATACGCTTGCTTTAGTTTTTTTGTTGTTATCATAATAGCGGAACTACCAAGTTTACTTTCATTTGAGATATCCCTTCTTAATTTCTTCTTCTTGAAACTCACCCATATATATCAAATTTGTGAGTTAGATCCAGACCTTTAATGTCCCGCTTATTCTTTTCAGTGGGATTAACCATTGAAGTAAGTCCTGCATATGTGGACCAAAAGTCTGGGGAGACATTAGAAGAAAAGCACCCTCCGATAGGTTTTGAGACACCTTACCATTATAATGCAATGCAAGCTTCGGGCACCATCAAAGGGCATGATCTCTAGGTCTGACTGCAATTGGGTCCAGTGCCTGTGCCAAAGGAACCGGTACACAGGCCCCTTCCAGGAGGGAATACAACTGCGAATGATCACTGCATGAGCTATGTGTTACCTCTAAAGAGTCGAAACTAGAATACAAGTCACTAGAAGAAAATATATAATCCAGGGTAGAACTATGTGTGCCATTCGACTATGTGTAGTTAGGTGACGTGTCACCCCTAATGTTGCCGCTGAGAAGTTTCAAATCACATGAGTCCAAAGGACAACAAAAGAGAAACCCTATTTCTCTTGCTAACATGGAGTGCTCTCGATTAGCACTCAAATCATACCGTCGGCCATCTATGCACTCTGAATTTAAATCCCACATGATGACTATGCCTGCGTTGTTAGATGCACAGTGTGATTCAATATAGCCTCAGTGATAGTCAACAAGAAATCTACCATAGATGTCACAGCGGGATTTTAATAAACATTCAGCACTGTTAAGAACCTCTGAGCAAATTCAAGCAAGTCCCACCATATTCTTTTGATACCCAGAATATCAGGACGACCTGAACAATTTTTTCCACATTTGAACAAGGGGAGACCCGCCAGGCACTAATCAGGCCTCCAGCAGGCCTTCCTCTTGGACCTTTCCTTGTGGGTTCATACATAATGGAAAACCATCTACAAGTGGGGTAGCCAGCATAAATGTTTCTTGCAAACAAATCAAATCCGCTGATTTCCATATGACATTGTTGCGGAGGTGGTTAAACCTGCGTGTATTTTATGAAAGGAACCTCATGGGGTTATTTCTGTTTGAACCCCTTGGTAGAGAGGTATGCTCATGCAGGGAGTTAATAATGTGTGACCAGTCGTAGGCCAGCGAACGCTTCTCAGAGCGGGCAGGACCTGTGCCTTTTATATTTGAAGTATCCAATTTTACACTGATAATTACAGGTTCATGAGGATTACAGTCTGGCCCACCACTTCCGCTTACAGTTGGCAAATTAGATATTACATCCACACACTCTTCAGTCAGCAGATAGCCCAGGTTTAACAAACGTGATGATTCAGCCATAATATTTTTTATTAACTGAGAGTAAAAACCCACCTTTACCATATCCACCTGTCTAAAATCAAGGCAGAACATTCTGGCAATGTCTTTCGATGTTAATAATTGTAAGGTAGGACTTTCTCTAAATAGTTCTAAGATGTATTGATGGTTTAGGGGATAGAACTCCTTAACCTTAAAGGTATGCTTGAGGCACAAGTGGAATAAGTCATTCCCTGGGTGAACTCCTAGCCAAGACAAATCAAACTGCTGATCAAAAACCCTGGCCTCCTCCTTCAAAGGTAACTTGAACAAGGAGGCCCTATTGGGGCCTTTCAGGGCTTGAGGATGATTAATTTGCGTGCTAAGAGGGCGGGGAGGCATTGATGTAATCCTCCTCCTTTCTTCCATAGTGCAACAATTTAAAGGTTCCCCCACTACCACACGCAGCACTAGGGTGGATGGAATAAAGATGGGTGCAGTTGGTTGCAAGGCCACCAGGGCCGAAGAGGGCACTGAAGTGGAAGAGTTACATACCGAAACCGAGGATAAGTCCGAGGACTCAGCAAGGGTGGCTTTAGATTTTGGTTTTAAGTAAGCCGTAAATAATGACTTACTCTTACTTGCGGGGTGAGTATAGGGATCTGCCTAGAGCCAATCACAGCAGAAGAATCAATACCATTACCATTCTTGCACTTGCCTACCACCTTCAATATGTCTGAGATGGGAGAAGTAGTTTCTTGAACTGCAGATAACACTATTTCAGAATCATTAGCTTAGTTTTAAAAATCCACGCCAATATCCATCAAAAGGTTGTGTAAAGGTTTAACATGAATATGAAATGACAAAGGAGAGATTCACAATCCTGGGTACACCGCAGGTCAGGGTCTCTGCATATCAACAAAGATCTCTAATGATCACCCTGCAAAACCTGTCTCACGCTAAATATGAGACTGAAGCAACCTCCTTTATGTGTTTTAATAAGACCTGTTGATCTAGTGTGCCAAATACTGTGGAAAGGTCCAACAGCTTCAACATCCCCTTCATCATATAATTTAAGAAGGGTATTCGTGATGTCAAGCAGCATCCCTTCGGTGCTTCTCCCTGGACGAAAGCTGGATTGCTTATCTCCAAGTATAAGATAGGATTCAAGGTGTTCTTGGAGTTGTATTTTTGCCGCTTTATGTAGGATTTTTAAGAGAAAAGGGCGGTTGGTTACTGGTCTATAATTACTGAAGATCTTTTGGTCCAGTGCGGGCATCATTAAAAGAGGCGTGATCCATGAACCCATTAGGCTTTTAGGAATCATTGCTTCACTGAAGGAAGTTTTGATAACACAACATACTATTGTTAGACAATGACTCTGCACATTCCTTGACTACTTGACACTGGCATAGCTCCCCATGGTAATTAGTGGGGTTTAGGCTCCAAGTTATTTTCTTACAAATAAAGGAGGTGATACTTTCTGAACATGCTTGGGAAGATTATGAAGTAAGGTGTGAGTGCTATCTGGAACCTGATTCTCAGACCAAATAGAATAGATATCAATGTCAGTATGTATAATGTGTATCTCATGCATAGAAACGGATTGTAAATCAATGCAGCATTCAATAGTAACATGATAGTTATCGGTTTTGACAACAGGATTTCTGTGTTCCTCTAAAATTGTAAAGATTTTGAGGAATAAGCTGCTTGGTTAATTTCATCAGCTAAATATTTACATTTGGCCACCAAAATCGCTCTTTTGTATTTGGCTCATAAACATTTAAGAGAAAGACAATTATCTGGACAGGGATCACGTCTCCATATGTGTTCCAGCCTTCTTATAGGGTTTTTCAAGATGGAAAGCTCTTAATTAAACCATAAATTGCCTAGATGTTTAACATGAATGAGTTTAGTTTTCAATTTAGTCCCTTTATCTATAGTTTGGCAGATATTATTGTTATGTTTGCTCACCAAAGTGTCAACTGAGTCATAGTTGGCCTTTAATTGTTAAAATTTCTTGAAATACGGTAAAGATTGTTAGCGTTCAACTTTCTTTTGTCTCAGTAAGAGATTGAAAGAGTCGTGCTTTGTCCTGCCTTTAAAGGTGGAAGGCAAGGTATAAAAAAAAAACAATAACATGATCTGTCCAATGCACCCACCTAGAGAATTGACCCATCTAAGTATGGTTATGCCGAAATGCCCAATCCAAAATTTGCCTGTGATACGCTTATAATGCAAGTCCAGACTGGTTGAACCTAAACGACTAAGATTCAGCTTGAGGTCACAATGAAAATCCCCTAAAAGCAGAAAAGGGGAAGGCAATTTCAACAAAGGATTGAAGTAATTAATCAGATCATCATCAAACAAAGTATCTTATTTTGGGGCCGATAGACAGTAACAACTTCAAGAGTGCATTGCTATTCTATTGTTATACTGAGATGTAAAAACTCACAGTTTGAGGTTTTAATTCGGCAAACCAAAAGATCTTCATACTATTTTCATGGCTAAGATTGACTGCCCCACTTCTGCCTTCCAATCTGTTACCCGTAATCATAGAATAACCTAACGGAAGAGATGCTGCAATCCTGGCCCTAACAAATCCTGAAGCTAAGTTTACGTGATTGTCAGCATAACCAGATTGGAATCTCCAATTAGGTCAAAATGTTTCTATGGAGTGGACGGAGTGAACATTGATAAGAGCCCACTTTAATACATCAACTACAGATTTTATGACATTAACACCCTGGTTCTCCTTGCCTTCCAGAGACCTAAACAATTCATTTAGCAAATCAGAAGGTACAGAAGAAACATCCTTAGAACCAGCTTGGCTCCAACTCCTTGCTCCCTTCCACTGGAACCGCCTCCCCCTTCACACCCGCTCTTCTCCCTCCTACCCTTCCTTTCGCTCTTCTCTAAAATCTTATCTCTTTCACTCACCTCCCTAAAACCTTGCGTTTCCTCTCCTTCGTCTCCCTACCCCACTCTTCTCACCTCTTACTCCTGCTCTTCCTTACCCCCTCCATCATAGCTACCTCCTTCCTCCCTACCCCCTGCTCTCTTCTAGTCTTATGTTTTCCTCTCTTCTTCCTCACACATTCTTGCATTCCCTCTTACTCCCACTCGTACCTCCACTAACATCTACTATTCCCGTGCACACCTCTGCCCCTCCCTACTCCCTACTCCCTCCCCACCTCTGCAATATTGTAAATTGTTCTTTATACTGTTTTCGAGTTGTGATTCAATTGTCATCTTATGCTTGCTGTATGTTTCTTGTTCTCATGTAAAGCACTTTGGAGTAAAGGGCTATATAAATTCAATAAAATACAAATTCAAATACAAATATGAGTTGAGTTTCCAGGGACACTTAGACTCTGGAAGTACATGAACTAGCCAAATAAAGGAGCATCATTTATGTGGGTAGGTTGTTTGCCTATGAGCTATTTTAGGCACTGCTTCGTTGCTATGTAAGTAATTGCTTTTCTTAATATTCATATAGTTATTTAGCCCATGGCACATGAATATTATTATGTGTGGATTTCATTGATAAATTCATATAAGCGAAAGAATTATCTACTTCCTACATGCACGTTTATGGATATACTTAAGCAATAAGCCCCGAGAAGGGGGATGCATTACCACTTCAGGTAATGCCCTGAGGCCCATACTTACAGGTTAGAGCGAAGCAAGGGCCTTAAAGAAGGCCCCGGGGCATTACCAGAAGTGGTCATCTCCCCCAAACTGCGAGGGGCGTATTGCTATTAGTGCCCCAGCTCGTAAACACTCCGGCTTTCACAACATAAAACATATTTTTTAGAAAATTGCTGCTATGGAAGGGGGCGAACATAGTGCATTCTCCCATTCCATGGTGGCTATTGTAAATAGTAAAAAAAAAGTGAATAATAAAATGGCCACCATTGAAACAGGAGAAGGGACACAGTCCCATCTATATTTCCATGGCGGCATTACAAAAATAAGAAAAAGAGTAAACACAAAAATGGCCGCCATGGAAAAGACGTGTAGTCCCTTCTTCCTTTCCATGGCAGCGTGTCGCAGATCGGGAGCGGATGCACTGGAGACAGAAGTGTTTCCATCTTGTCCGCTCCCGAAGTGGAGCACAAAAGCAGGTAAGTGCAGGGAAGGGAACTCTGTGGAGGGGTTGGGGGAGCGGAGCACTTACCTGATTCCCCAGCGAGGGAAGATGGCAGCCTCCAGCCGCGAGGAGGCTCGGAACAGGGGAGTACCATGTGGTAATTCCCCCATTCCAATCCTCCTCATTGGTTGCGAGGCTGCCACCCCTTACTCCACCCCTCCCATTCCCCTGCCGGGTACTAATAGGCAACAAAGTTGAGCATGCCCCATCAAGTAATCAGAGCTCCCAGGGAATTTCGCAAAATCCAGGTGTGCCATATTTAGAGATTTATCAAAAACAGGTGCAACTCGAGATACACTGAATGACATGCCTGGGCGAGATAAAGGAAAGTGAAAGTTTGGTTCCCAGGCCTAAAGGTAAGTTCAAAGCAAGGGCGTTTACATTCACCATACGTTTACCGGGGGCAGGCAGAGAAAACACCTTTTACCAGCAAGCTAGCCTGCTCAACCAGCCTAACCAGCCCTAAGCACTGGCGCGAGTCAGTTAAGCCTAAAGGGATCTCCTGCTGATGCAGGATTCGCAGAAACCCCAGCAATTAATGGGAGATGCAGTCTCCATGTGTCAAAACCGCATGTCAGAAAGGCATGTCAGAAACGAATTGAAACTAAAATGTTGACTGCAGTGCAGAATATGTCTAAAGGTCAGAAGACCAGTAAATAGGTAAACAGTTGCCCAAGACACCGTAATACATTTATTTTTATAGAAAGTGCAAGTGAAAAGTAAAAGCTTTAAAACTCATGAGACACAATTGATTAATACCAAACCACGTTAAAACGACCGCAGGGCCGTCTACTGCAGTAGATGTAAATTCAAAGTGCAGTGCATGCAAGATCCTGAATGAATGAATAGAAGGTATTAACTAACGTTTTTCAGATCTTTAATGGGGCTATATTAGTTTTTGTGAATGGTGTTTATTTTTTGGGAGGTATCAGATGTTTATGTTTATTTTACTGATGCAATGAGGTTTTATGAAATGGTATATGCGAAAATTCACTTATAAGAACATCTTGTTTAAGGACATCGAATAATGTGCCCTGAGTACATCTTCCAGATTATAGATGTCTTGGAATTTAAGCAGCATCCTATTCCAATCAGCTGGTGGCATTTTGTCATGATTTTAACATTGGCACTAAGAAAATCAGTATCACGTGATTTGAACTACTTTACTGTATAACACTTTATTGAGATGTGTATTGTATTTTTTGCCTAAGGTTTCATCTGTACAGGATGAGTTTGCACAAGCTAAATTGAATTTAAAAGAATTACCCAAACAACAATTGCACCCGTTTTCTGTGAAAGAAATGACTGACGCTCTACCTATTCCATATGAATATTTGTTGGGAACTCCTCCCACCAAGAAAAGTGAGTATTCATCCTTCTGGAATGTGAATATGCATGTATTTATCGGGACTAGGAGCTGCAGAATGCAATGTAATATTGTGAATCTGGTTTATGTCCCTGGTCATGCCTGCCGTGTTTTGCTAATTTATTTGTGTTTCCTTTCTTTAACTCTTTCCTTAGACAGCCATATAAAACAAAACAAATTGATTATTTTTTTCCCCAACATTCAGTATAACTTGAATTTTTCTCAGGGTTAGATAAACACACCTGTAAACGATTACCTAACTGACAATGTATATATCTTGTTGGCCTTTTATTCAGGAAATGGGAATTCAATCACGCACGCTGCCCTCGGCTGTAGGTATAACTATGTAATATTGCTGTTATTGACTACGAGCCAATCGGAATGCTTTCATTACCATATCTATCCCATCTGGACGCCTAGGACATCAGCACATTTTAACATGGCATTTTCGTCTCCTCAATACCAGGTTCTAGCATGCCCCCCCACCCCCCTCACCCTTACCACCTGCCCCACTCCTATTTCCACCATCCCACTTACCTGCTCCATATTTACCAGTGTAAAATGTGGTATCATATCCAACCTGAAAATGCAGTCTGCTTTGGCCACATGGGTGGTACCCTCAAACCCTTCTTATATGTAGGGTTTTCTGACATGGTTTGCAATGTCGGTGGCAAAAGGCTGCTCAGCTCACGGACCCTCAGTGTGCTTTCTCTCCTTTGCTGAGGAGTTTATGAGAAAATAAGCAGGCAGGGACTACAGACACACTGCTGTATGTTGAAGTTTCAAACTCCTGTCTGCAATATTTCGCTTACAAGGCACTGTATCCCTGCCTGTCACTGTCACAGCCATTACCCATCTGCCACCTCTATAGCACTAACTGTTGTCAGCGCTGAAGGGGAACACTGACAGATGGCAGAGCAACACACAGCACCAGGACTGTGCATGGGGAGGGAAAGCAAGCAGGGCTGCATGGGAGACTCTCAGGTATGTCTGTTCCGCAGGGCACTCTGTCTCTGCACACAGACCCCTGACCGGACTTGGTCCTATTTTTACAATAAAATAACAGACAAACAGGCCTGGTAAACAGCGCAGTTCAAAGTACATCAAACCAGTTCCAAAAACCTCCCCCAGATCCCCTCATACAAATTCATCTTCTTTTGAATACATACAATTACCCTTTTCAACAGTGACACTTTGCACACTTCCTCTATCCAAACTGACTTAGATGGAAAAAAAACAATACTCTTTCAATCCCTTAGAATGATTTCCTTCGCTGAGAGGGCTGCTCTAACAACCCAACACCTTTGTGGATAGGTCAGATCCTCCAAAAGATCACCCTCCCTCAAAATCACAGTTTGAAATTCAAAATGTTGGCTCGACAGTAAGACCCTATTCATAGCCTCTTGACCAGAACCCGTGATGAATGAAAGAGAGAAGGGCAGGAATTGCCGTGTGCAGAGACAGTGGAGGAAAATCACAAAATTGAGTTGCTGTCTCAAATTGATTTGCAGCCATTAAGAGTCACAAACTGCGGTGTGCTAAGGACCTTGACTAATTCACAATAAGAGGAGCAAGCCATTTGCGACTAGACTCTTAGGAAATGCTGATGCACAATGATTGCGTAGTTTGAGCATATGTAGATATGTGTAATATAATCGTAAAAGATGGAGTGACCATCACTAGGAAATGAAATGTGGCTGACCTTTGGAAGTTCCCAGGATGTGCCTACCAAAGTGATGTATAAATGTAGGGGAATTCCTACAAGATAGGGTGAAAGAGGAAAAGGAGCAAGCCCCTTCATGGCACTTAATACAGATGAATGCCTGCTTGGAATCACACTGGTGCCCACAAAGCATGGAAGCCTAATTAGAACAGGAACGGTTCCCACTGTAGGTCCTTCATTTCACTGCCGGGTTGGGAGCTGTACTTCCCTCTCCACCATTCTCCCTTTAACCATCCATCAACCCTCTCTTTATTCATCCTTTTTATCTTTCATCCACCAACCCTTTCATTCAATACCCCCTTTCCCTACTTTTGTTAACATCTCATCTTTCCATTCCTTCCCATCTGTGTTCGTTCTTCCTCCTCTATTCCATTTTGCCTCCCTTCTTACTTGCCTGCTTTCTTTCCCTGTACCTCTCTCATGTTCTTTTTCACTTTCTTCTTCACTTTTTTCCTTTGCCTCTCCAGCAATTTTCTTTTCTACATGTCGTTTTATCTTTTGCTTTTCAGTTCTTGATGTTGCTATCATCTATTTCCCCTCTATAGCGTTCCATGTCCCACCTTTTCTTGCTATCTTGCTCCATATCAGCATTAACAGTCCGGTTATTTATTACCTATAGGAAACCCTGTGATGTAGAATTCTAAAAGTGAATGAGAAGATTGTTTTGCATGAATAGCTTGTGCCTCTGGAAATGTCCAGCCACATCATCTTTACAGAAGGTCCGGGCTCCCCCAACCAGGGGAATATGCTGCTGGTCGCTCCAACTCTACCCCAACAGAAATAAGGCATTGACAGATATGACAATTAGGCAACTTATGAATAAGAGATCCAAACATAAAAAGAAAACACACAGTAGAGCTGGTGATCATATATCACAACAATGTTGGTTACAAAATCTCCCTGCAGCCCTGATGTAGGGGATGAAGTAACTACAGACAAGGCTGAGAAGGGTAAAAAAGGCTGAATCTTGCAGATTAATTGCCAGAAGAGCCCCACATCACCCCAAGAGGAATCCTACATCACACCCACCAATGTAACCATCCCAATAAAGGTCCTAGCAGGCCTCAAGAACTTAATGGCAGCCCAACCCAAGGCATTTATTCAAGAAGAGCCAGAGCTCAAAGCCCACCCTCATATGAGATTACCAGTATTTCTACCAAGCTTTCCTGCCCATAGAACCTTGCTGTTCATGGCCGTTCATGCATTTGAAAAGGAGGAAGGGCCAGATAAGGAAAAGTGGGAAAAGTTTTAATTGTGGACAATTCTTTGGTCGGACCTTACCCCTATGAAATCATATGAAGAAAACATAGACATACACGGTGGGCCTCATTACGACCCTGGCGGAACGGGTTAACGGGTGCCGCAAAAGGATGCGGACCCGTTAAACCCATTCCGCCACATTACGAGGTCCCCTCGCGGGACACGGTAAGCACGACTGGTAACCTCATTCTGGGAACCCGGAGGCGATTTCGGCAGCAGCCATGCCGCCAATAGCGGCATGGCTACCGCCGAGGTCATAATGAGGCCCACCATGTTTTAGGGCGTGGGGAATGTACTAAAGCTGTGCCTGCTAGCCCTGGGGAAATATTCTCTTACGGCTTCCAGCCGCTGGCTGGAAAATATATGCTCTCACCTCTGTGTAAATGCTTAGTGCTAAGAACCCACAGAGATGGTGAACGTTGCGCTTTACAAATATTTCTCAACAAAACATAACAACAGAAAGAAAACAACATATCTCACCTACCTCCTACTGTGTGCTTGCCAATCATTTTCTCTACCTCCCTCTCAACACCCCTTCTCATCATCCCACCACAGATTGAAAGAGGAAAACCCAGGTACAAGGCATAGGTAGAGTATGGCATATCCACTCAGGCAAGCCCCAGGACTGGAGACCATTATGGTGATCACAGGCACAGTGTAAATGCCCATTTCATTACATTCTCTTACACTAATGGCCAGGTACACTGTAAGTGTGGATGGCTTGCAAGTAAATCACTGGTCTCTGACATAGGGCCGGCCTGCACTCTATAGGTCCGAATCCCATCACAGGGCCTTCTCAGCTTTTTACCCTTCCTTCAGTCTTTCATCCTTTTGGGGTTAATACATTGGGGCGCAACGCTAATAGCGTTACTGCAATTCAATCCGGCACAATTTGCGCCGGCTCATGAGTTAAGGTGGCACTGTTAATCCCCATTTTTATAGTCCATAGGACTCTGTGGGGCTTTTTGGAGCTATTACCGCCAGCGGTAACAGCGCTGAACATGGCTTACCATCGGCGCATTTGTAGACTCATGTTTCTTCTTGAAATTGGTGGTGGGGAAGGAATTGAATGAACCCAAAGACTTGCAAACCTGCATAGGCCTTGTTCTTTGGAATCCCACTTTGGCAGCCTCTACGGGGCCCTAAAGGACATCCCCTTACTTTGTAATTAAATAGACAGTCCATCTTTGTTCATAAGGGATGGCTTTGTGATTTCAATAGGGGAAGTTGAAGTGGCAATTAAGGCATTGGGGGGGGCTGGGAAAGCACCGGGTCCAGACAAAATCCCCATGGATTTTTACAAGCATAAAGTGATGATCTGGGCTCCAATGCTTTGACGTGTCTTCAATTATGTTGCTAATGGCACACAGCCTGGAGCAACTAATGCTAGTCTGTGCATGGAGTGGGACCTATGTCCAATTGTAGACTTCATTATTAAAAACTCTCTACTGTATTTGGTTTGAATATGGTTTGCACCATGTCTAGAAAAATATACAAATGCATTGAAACACACAGTGGGCATCATTACTAGTTTGGAGGTAGCTATGCCGTCATTACCGACATGGCTACCTCCAAACTTGGGTCCGGGTCTGGGTCCCGCAAAAGGGGATTTACTGGGCCATTCCGACCTGGGAGGGCCCAGTAACTCCCATTCGTGGGACCCAGAACCGGGCGTGTGGAGCCCAAAATGAGACCATTGTTCAATTTTTCTTGCTCTGCCCAGGATGTAAGGACCTAAGATCATGTTGGCATTTGGCAAATTGATGATACACTATTTTATTGTAAGAGTGTTACAGACCTATCCATTGTTTACTTTGTAGCCAAATTCATATGTGAGAAAGAGAATTCTTGAAATACCTTGCCTTTTATTTGAGGGTGATCATGTTCCGTTAGGGAGGGTTTGAGAGCTTGGACTGCTACAATTTTGAGTTGAGCATTCACAATTTTTGTCTCTAAGGCAGTCTGAATTATAGAGCAAACTGAGTTAGTGTGAGTGAAGGAGATCTGGGAGACCTTAGGTTTTTCTAGGGATTTCAAGATTTCAAAGAGCTTCCCAGTATGGTTGGAAGAGGACTCAATTTGGGTGTTGAAGAAGTTTTTCTTGGTTTCCTAAATTAGAGATTTATATGTATTATCGACTTCCTTCCAAGAGGACCTGGTATCTTTGGATTGCTGTTTAAGCCAGCGGGCTTCTAGTGCACGCTTATGTTTTTTCAGTAGTATTAACTCCACAGTGAACCAGGATTGGTGTGTAGGATTGTCCCTGACCTGTTTCATTTTCAAAGAAGCTGATAGGTCAAGCATTTCGGTAAGTAGTTCTGAGAAGACGGAGACCATACTGTCGGCGGAATCATCAGCTGTTATTTTACACATGATGTTATTTAAGCAGGACTGTAGCTCCTGGTGTGTAATTCTTTTAAAGTTGCGCTCGGTCACTGTTTTTAGAAGGTTGGGGGGCTTGGGTGAAGGGAGAGGGCTGTTGATGTTAAATGTAACAATGGAATGGTCTGAACAAATACATGGATTAGTTAAGATGTTGTTAGCTGTAAGAGTCCTTGTCACCATCCAGTCAAGAATATTATTGTTTGTATTTGTAGGTTCGTTGTTTTGAACTTCGAGACCTATGCTAACCAGTGAAGAGTCTAATTGAATGGCTTCTTTATCCAACTTATTCCCTCTGCACCTGTTCAGGTCTCCCAAAAAGACCATGGGTGCATAAGTGGAGGAGATCAGGAGTCTGTCGATAAATGGGTATAGTCAGTGCGTACTCCACATATAGCCAGTGCGTACTGTGATGAATCCTGGGAATTCGTCCCTTCTCCCATAGGGGAAGCCACCTCCTTAGAGTCTAGGGAGGTGTGCCTGCTCAGCAAAATCCTCCCTAGGGGTTAGGGAAAGCAGGACCTCAATGGGAGTGACTCCCCTTCAGGGGAAAAGGACTCCTATTCCCATAGTGAACTCCATACCTAAGATATTATCTGCCTATACAGGAATAAGAAATACTGACAATACCTCTTTGTTTTTGGCTCAAGGTAATGCTGAACTTTCAACAGCCTGTGGTAAACTATATGCCCCTTTTGAATATCGAACCAAGAATAAAGGGCCAACTACCCTTGAATGGAGGAGGAGAAACCCAAATCTGAGGCAAGACTCAGATGTGAGAACGTCGGCAAGGGGTGGAGCCATGCATATCAGCAGAGCCGGCTGCAGTGTAGAAGGATGTGGACGTCTGAGGGAGACACCGTCTGCCAGACAAGGAAGTGTGCAGGGCCTGAGAGTCAGATGCTGTGCAGAGTGAACTGCAACTAGTGGCGCGGCCATGTACAAGACATGGTGTGCCAGGGTCCTGCAAACAGCTGAGAGTCAACAATAGAGAGAGCTGAGACGAGCAGAGCATGGAGACTGCTAGCACCCAGCACAGAAGAGCGGCAAACCGTGAAGAACACTGCCATCACTGATGAGACAGACCATCACTGGACCTAGCACTGCAAAACAGCAGGTACATGAGTTGCCCAGGTCAGAGGGAGGAGAAGAGAAGAGAGAATGAACGAGGAAGAGGAAAGGACTGCCCTACCTCCATCCAAGGTTCTTTGAGAAGGGTCACAGGGACGAGAAAACTAAGAGAGTTAGAAGGAGAGAGGGGGGGGTCATAGGAACCCTAAAGAAATACCTGAGATATTGGGCCTAGGGAACCCAACAGAACCACATGGGCGTAATAAACAGAGTGTCAGGAGAGAACGAGATGAGTCAAGTGGTAACGGGAGCCCGAGAGGACCGAAAAACACTAACCTCCAGCAGGTTTACAGGGACCCCCGAAAACTAAGAGATCCACAAGGAGAGAGGAGTCATGGGCAAGCTAAAGAACTAAGTACAATATTAGATTCAGGGAGCCAAAGGAGCCACAGCGGCACAATAGACAGCGTTAAAAACAGATATCATGGGAGCACTGAGGCACCCGAAAATTGGTCAAAGTGTAGAGAGATCAACCAAGTTGGTGGAAGGGAAATAGGGATAAAGAAGTTTGGATATTTCGTTTTTCCAGGTACTTGCGACTTTTTGTTTGAACTTTGGGAACCTTTGAGGACATTTTGATAGGCTGACAAGAGCTGTTTTCTTTGAGAAGAACAGTTGCTTACTTCTAACCATTGGCTCCAGACCAAGGAGGGATTTGTGGGAAAACCAGAGGCACCTTTGGGGATAATCAAGAGTGCAGGGCATGACACCTAATTTCTGTTACTTTTTGCTAAGTGGTAGGGCCATCTTAGTGAATAGGTTTGGACCAGGGACTACTTTTGATTTTGATTATATACAAGCACCTTAATTTCGTTTTATTAGGAAGTGAACCTTTTAGTAGAATGGTCAGATGGTCAGGAGATGTTTTCTTTCAATTTAAATAAAAACTATGTACAAACATATCCTTTGGTCCGAGTCCTTCTTCTAGCTTGCCACAGTACCCAGGTGCTCCCTCCAAATGTCAGTTATTACCCACATGTTGCCAGCTGTCCCTCAGAAATATCAACCACTTCTACTAAATTAGCATTTAGTCTGCAAACTGCAGGTTTAAGCATTTGACCAATTATTAGCACACTATGTCAAAAAGTGCCATTAAATGCCCAGGAACTTTACTCATATGATCTATGTAAACTCTGGGCACCATGTAACTCTTCCTCTTCCTGATCGACTCCCAATTCAGAGCAGAGTGATAGTCATGCTCTGTTTTCAGCAGAGAGGTTTGAAACCAAATGCGTGTGTATACTGGTGTCCGTCAATGTCATAACACAACTCCTTGAATTAATGAAGATTTCAGGCTACTCTGGTTATTAGCTATTAATCCATGTGGGTCTATTTGCTAACGGTTTGGAAGGATTGTTATTGTTGATTTCTAACTTGCATTCCGAGGAACCCAGCAGGGACTGCATCTGGGTGCAGATGATAAGATGATAAGCACACGAAGCTGAGATGAATTGTGAATCAGTAAATAATTTTAGAAAAAGTTAGGTTTCAAGTTTTTTTCTGAACAATATAAGGTAAGTGATCTCACAACAGTCGGCTGGTGGGGAGTTCCAAGCTTGCGGGCCCAAAATGGAAAAGCGTCTATGACTGCAGCGAACATACTTAGATGCGCATTGCATCAGCAAATTTTGATTTGCAGACCGAAGAGTGCGCATTGGGTGGTAGATTGGGATTTTAGCTGAGAAGTAAGGGAGGGCCTGGCCATGAAGGCACTTAAAAACCAAACAGAGGGTCTCTAAAAGGACCCTCTGCTGAACTGGGAGCCAGACACATTTACTAGAAGGGTGTCCTCTGATGCTCAAGAGCTATGGACAAAAAGCAAAACAATACTACAAATGGTGCCCCGGGCATAAAACCAAAATTGGACCTGTCATTTGTGGTCGAAATAGTTTAAGCAAGTCTGCATTCCTATTTGTAAGACAGCATTTCCACACAGACAAATTCATTTTGAGAAATGCATCATGTATTCTGAACAAATACTTTCATTTCATCTTTCAATACAATTTCATTTCATTTAATGAATGAGACAAATTGGACAGAAGTACAAAAAAATTGCAATCAATCAAAATCATAAACATAGCCCAACCAGTGTGGCCTATTACAAAGTTGCCAATACTGAGTTTCTAGTATGAAAGCCAGCGTATGTGTTCTCCAATGTATGGTGGATAGTGCTAAAATGCCCCAGAGTACAAAAAGAAAAAACGAGAGAGGGAACAAGAAAAGTACAAGATTTCAAAGTGTTCTGGGAAAATAGAGAATTCATTGCTGTAGATACTTATTTCGAATTTACTTGACATAAATCCAAAATAAATGCACATGATGAATCAAAATTAAGTAGAAACGGGGAGTGTGAACTAGTTTTCTCCTTTGTCCTACTGCACATATTGAATATCTGAATAGCCTGGGTCCATGTTCTAATGAGCTATTAATAACTGGGAGCCAGTGAAAGCTTCTATGAAATTTTGACATTGGAATGGCCTAATGGCTGAGTTTTGGCCAACTTGAAGGCATTGTACTTGATTTTTAGGAATGCCCATAAATCAGAGGCAGAAGAGGTGTTAGCAATCTCAGTTGGAAGTAGATAGATTTAAAGATTGAAGGTTACAATTAATGTATTTGCCAGCCAAGATTTTTTTATCTTGAGCGTGAAAACCGTTGGCACGACAAAGATTGCCAGGGAGAAGACAAATGGATACAGTTACGGAAGTTGCTTCCTCAAACAAAAAACAATGACCTGCATCTTGGAGGGGTTCAGTTGGGGTTTGTTCTCCAATATCTAATGTTTAATTTTACATGCACAGCCTAACACTTGATATATGGCATCTTTAGATTTTTTTATCTGACATAGATTTTGAGTGTCATCAACATATGAGTGATAGCTCAGGTCAAATTGAGAATTTTTTGTAAGGAGAGGTTGAATGTAGACATTAAGCAGTAGTGGGGAGAGAGAGAAGATCCCTGTGGCACACCACATCTGATTAAAAGAGGATCCAAAAGAAAAGTTCCCATCCTTTCTTGCCGATAGCGATCTGAGATAAAAGAGACAAACCATTTCAATGAGTCCTCAGAAACTTTTGCGGCCATAGCTAATCTTGAGATAGGGATATCAAAGTCGGCACTATCGAAAGCAGCTGACAGGTCAAGCATGCCCAGCATGTTGATATCCCTTTCATTGGCGGCCAATAATATGTCATCCCAGATGGTCAACAGCTCTGTTTTGGTAACATGCCCATGTCTAAAACGAGATTGATTTGTGTGAAGGATACCATTAGCCTCCATAAAGATTTGTAATTGGACCGCAAAAAATGTTTCCAAAATCATAGTGGGCCAAAGCAGGCCTGCAATTGGTTGATCATTAGACAAAACCTTGTGATCCAGTGATTCGTTTTTTAGCAATTGAGAAAGGTAGGGCTTTTAAAGCTCAGGCATCACACATCATTGAGTCAGAGAGGCATTCATAAAGGACTCACACAATAGTGGCACATGTTGTCTAGCAAGATAGACTGGAATGGGATCGTAATTAACATTGGTAGGTTTTGAACTGAAGATGAGTTTCGGAACTACTTCGGAAGAAACTGTGGAGAAGGAAAACAAAGAAGGATTTGACAAGTTTACTGTTACAACAGCATGACATAAAGTAGACGCTTGTTGAGTAGATAGCTGAGAATCAATGTTAAGCCTAATTGACTGAATTTTATCCCTTAAAAAATGATTTTATTGGCTATAGTAATTGAGGGGGGAAAGCTAGGTATAGCATGAGGTGGAGAAGGCTACGTTTTTGATTGCAGCAAAGAGCACCTTTGGACGATTGTCGCCATTGTTTATCTGCTTTCGGAGGAACTGGGTTGGCAGATATGATACCTTTTTTGTATGTATTCAGAGCTCCTTTGACCACCTGAAGATCGTTATAATTGCTGGACTTCAACCACTTCTGTGGTCTGAATGCTAAGCAAGAATACATTGGAGTACATTGGAGAAATCTGGGTTTAGGGGACATGCTTCCTGGGTTCTGTGTGGATCTGCAATACTTGGCACCCCATGTTCCAATGCCCTCTGCGGCGCTCCAACAAACTAAGCCTGAATGTCTGAATCTGGACAAAAGCCAGGTTTCAGTTGCAAACACAACAACTATGAGGAAGGTACATCACGACGGAATCATCCCCTTTTGCCCTGGGTGATAAGCCTCCAAAGTTGGGTTATGAAATTTGTGTTCACAGTTCAACTTTCCTTGACCATAGCTGGCAAAAGACTCAGCTTTGCTATGGTCAAGGGCAGTGTAGTCTTGTTGTGCTGGCCCTTCTAGCTCCAAGGTTATCTGCTGTGTAGTAAACTGGCAGCCTCGATATCCAAGAAGCAGGGAGGCTATAGAAGGATGATCAATGAAGCTAGAGTGCTATCCTTCCAGTCCAGCAGAACAGAGGCATTCCTCCCATGATGATGATACCAGATGTAATACAGGTGTGACCCAGCAATGAGAGTTGGTACATAGATGCACTCTGGGGGCAGTGCAGGCACCATGAGGACCAATAATGAGTAAGCAGGCATGTGAGGCTTTCCAAATTCAAATCTGAGGTTCTGCCAGCTGTGGATCATCTCACTTCTTGTAGGAACTCCCACCAGTGTCGGTTCAATTCTTTTACCAAGTCTGTAGACGAACAGAGAGTACAACCATCACAGTGTTGTCATGGCTGTTGCCTTTATGTACGTGTAAGTGGCACAACCCCTAATCAACTCAATCTTCCCCAGGGCACTCCTTCAACCCTCTTCCTCTGAAATCACTACTTGCACAGATAGACAAGTGGTCCATGCCAGGGCATGGCATTCATTGCATTAGTATACCCTTTCATTTTCTTTCAAATTTACCTTTGATGCACTTTTGACTCCTTACGAGGCTGCTCGTTTTCATTCTAAATTCATCCGTTAAAATATCTATGTCATCAGAAAATCTATTATAAAAAAGTATCCAGATATTGCAGGATGCAGGATATATTGCATAACAAACATAGAATATGGCCTTTATATCAACGCATTTAAATAAAAAGAAATATGCACACTTTTTTTTGTTTTTTTTTGTGTTTAACCAAAGTGATTTTTACAAAAGAAGTTCAGCGCTTCCATTAGAGGTACTAGTTCGATACTTGGACACTTTAACCTTATGCACTAGTGCTTTTGAATGGTGAGTTTATCTATCTGGATGATGTGTTATTAATAACCATTTTCTTTTCTTTTCAAGGATACTTGTCTATTGGCATATCAAGTGTTAAAAGGAAAATGCAAGATTATTTGATGGGCACAATCCACTCTATTTTCGGTCTGTCGAGTGCTGCAGAACGGGAAGAGATGCTGCTAGTCATATATTTAGCAAATACAGATCCAGCGGTTAATAAGCAGGCCGTCAATGAGATTGCAGGGCTATATCGCTCTCATGTGGATGCCGGCAGCCTGATTGTAATTTGCAGCTCTATGGAAGCTTATCCCCCACTCAGTGGCCTAAAAAGAAACTTCCAGGACTCAGAAGACAGGGTGAGGTACAGATCCAAGCAAAATGTGGACTTCGCCTTCCTGGTCAATTTCTGTGCGCCTCTTTCTGAATACTACTTAATGCTCGAAGATGACGTGGTTTGTGCCGAGAACTTCCTGACAGCTATCAAAAATTCCTTAGTGAACAGAGATTCTTCGTGGACGACAATCACCTATTCAAAACTGGGCTATATTGGGAAGCTGTACCACGCAGAAGACCTTCCAAAACTTGCCCGATTTCTTTTGATGTTCTACGATGAAATGCCAGGCGACTGGCTTTTGGAACATTTCCATCAATCCAAGGCCCAACCGGAAATTATAAGAATAAAGCCCTCACTCTTCCAGCACATTGGGACTTTTTCTTCATTTGAAAGCATTGAGAAGAAAAGTAAGGATGATGAGTTTAGTGAATTGGCTATAAACAGTGAGAGCCTGCCTCCTGCATCCTGCTTCACCAACCTAGAAGTGCATGAGCAATATGACCCAGTGAATGTGTGCCAGGGTGGCAGTCTCTACTTCTGGGGAAAGAGCGTCGAAGCTGGAAAGTCTTTTACTATCCTTTTCAAAGCTTCTGTTGATATAAAAAAGATCACCATTGCTACTGGGGCCTCCGAGTACCCAGGAGATATCCTGTATTCAGGCTACGTCCAGTTTGGGAGAATGAGAGATGAAGTCCTGAACTCATGCAAGATGTTCAATAATGTGGGTCCTTTTCAAAATGGCCGCTTTGAGCTCAGCCCCGTGGATGGCTCTTTGGGAGCTCGTGTGGATTGTATCAGAATACAAGTAACAGCGCCTCAAAAAGAGTGGCTAATTATTAAATATGTGAGAATATAGGCACTGGAGAATTGATGTCACTTCAGAATGTATAAGATTTTATACTGAACACAAATGAATGGAAGATTGGTACAATTCCGTGACCTTGTTCTCAGTGACACTGTACAGCAGCCCTCCAATGTATCAATATCTAGGCATACATCTCTTCATCAAGACAAACAAAAATGTCATAGCCGGAAGGTTTGGAGTTAATCTTAACTACTTCTGGCATAGCTCCAGCCTGCCAAGTCACATCATCCCTACATCAAACACACTTTACCCACCTAACTGCAGGAAAGAAAGCACACTGTGTTACAATGCAGTGTCAAACTCTATAGGGAGAAAGATAAGTTGCAAGTGAAATTTAAAGAAAGCTGCACTGGATGGAACAATCAGACATCATTAAGGTAGGGTGGGACCACACATATAATGGGCCAAAAGACTGCAGCAGCACAGAATGTTCTAGCTGAGAATCGAAGCTGATCTGAGTATATACTATACTGCATCATGGAAGGTAGGAAGGTCATAATCTTTCAAAAAGCAGTCAATATGCCTGAACAGGTACAGTACAGGCTGCCCCTTTCCTAAGGTTCTAAATACAATTATAGCAATTTCTCGTTTTTATATAGTGCGTCATGCTGGATTCCACCAGCTTCTTATCGCTACATTTATGGGCGTATTTGCAATATGTAATGGCATTTAACATATCAACTTCAGAGAGATGAAGAACTGATTCTGTCTTCCCAGGATTCGAACCTTTGACTGCAAGTTGCACACAAATGTTTAATGAATAGGTGCGAAATGATGCTTAAGAAGAAACTGCAAGAGTTCGCCCTCACTTCCAAGTAAACCACATCCTCTTTCTGCAGTCTTCAGTCACCTTCAGTAGCACACACTTGTGATCAATCACGTGTTAGCATAGCTGTTGTTTTCCTAATCTGTCTGAAATTAGATTATTGAGTTGTCCTAAACGAGTAGTTCATTTGTTAATATTTCCAGAAGTCTTCCTTTAGGAACATGCAAGGTAGGGGTGACTGGAATTCTGGAATAAGCGTTAGTCCTCCTAACAGTGTTGTCGGGCATGAGGCTTTAAGGCAAGGGAAATAGAAGTGATATAGAAACACAAGAATTGAGATAGAGGGTGGAATACCATGTTGCAAAACGAACAGTGCAGGTTGCAATGTATAAAATAAAACAGCACAGGAGCTTGCAGAGAAGATACATTTATTGAGCAAACTCTTTGACTTGATTAAAGCTCAGCAGTTAAGGGGTTAAAGACCACATGGATCTCTTCCTGCAACTGTCATCATGAAATAGTATTAAGATTAGAAACGAACATAACTTTATAGTATTCCTGCGTTGGCAGAATACATTATGGATTTAGAGTGAAAGCACAACACACAACCAAATACAAATTGGCATTGAGGAGCTGCATGTTTTTGGGCAGGGAACGGCGGACTCTCTGCTCACATTATCCCGATCCAACATGGTCAATAGTGAGGGATCGCTGGAATTGTATTCCCCAACATCAGGAGAACCAAAGGCTGCTGACTCGTTGTCAGGTTTTTTCCCTTTCAAACGTTAGATTCATGTATTACGTAGTTCTCGTTGGAACCCAAGATCGCAATCAGAATATCACTGTGTTTTTAGATGCGTAAATTGTCGTAATAGCTGATAATGCAGTGCAACACATATTAGATCCGAAAGCAGAGCCTAGTAATTAGATAAATAAGCTCTAAATCAATGCTAGTACCTGTGTGTTATCTCCACTCTCAAAATGAGTCAAAGTGCACAACCATATATTATTATACACAACACGGGAAGAATGCAGTGAGATACATCATTAGAATGACTGTGCAGTAGAAGGCAATACAGGAACTATCACAAGTGCAGAACTGAGGATGCCTCAATACATGCATGGCAAGCCTTTTTACACACACTGCCAGGATCTGGAAGTGCATACTAACACACATCCCACTGGCGACGTCAAGGAACACACCACCAGAATCTGGAACTACATACCACCACAAATCCCACCCGCCACTTCAATCAACACACCCCCGGGATCTGGAAGTACATACCACCACACATCTTGCTCGCCAGATCAAGCAACACACACCTAGGATCTGGAAGTACGTACCACAACACATCCCACTCACCACATTAATCAACACACCCCCAGAATCTGGAAGTCCATACCACAACACATCCCACTCGCCACCACAACACATCCCACTCGCCACCTCAATCAACACACCCCCAGGATCTGGAAGTACATACCACCACACATCCTGCTCACCACATCAATCGGCACACACCTAGGATCTGGTAGTAGATAGCACCACACATCCCACTCTCCACATCAATCACCACATCCCAGGATCTGGAAGTACATACCATTGCACATCCTGCTCAACACATCAATCAACACACACCTAGGATCTGGAAGTAGATAGCACCACACATCCCACTCATCATCTTAATCAACACCCCCCTGGGATGATATGATATGATGATATGATTTGATGTGGCATTTGTAACGCGCCTTTACACAAGTGTTTCTAGACGTGACAAGACAAGGAGGGGGAAACAAAGAGATGACAAAATAACGATCTTACTAGGCATTGTGTCATTCAGATCGCACAAGTGCGGGGAAGAGGGAAGGGGAAAAGTTCCAGGGGGGAGGGAAAGGGGGAAGTGCAGTTAACTCACAAGTGCAGCCAGCGGGTGGCTCATAAGTGCAGAGAGAAGGGACTGTAGGGTTGCAGATACCGACCCTTAAGTGCTGAGGAGCCCGGACACAGTGTGAGGGCAACTGGACATACAGGAACTTGGGCCCGAGTTCAGAGGGTGACCAGGTGACCAGTGCCATGAGCATCAGGTGCATCAGCAGGGGATATGATATATTGATATGGTATTTTATTTATAGCACGCCCATACACAAGTGTTTCAAAGCACGACAAAGGGGAGAGGAAGAGAGAAATCGGAAGCGAAAAGGAAGGTCTTGAGTTGCTTATGTAACCAGAGGTGGTTCTGCTGAGGTTTGAGATATGCAAGGAGGCTGTTCCAGAGGGAGACCCCTGCCAGCGAGTTAGATATGCCCCAAATTCTCTGCTTGGTGAAGCGTCTGACCCTCAGAGAGTTGGAGGTGGATGAGGAGAGAGCTCGAGAAGGAAGATGTTTTGGAAGAGAAAGTTGGAAGTAGAGCAGTCCCAGGTACCAGAAAGCCTTGTGGACGATGCAGAGGGTCTTGAACTTGATCCTTGCAGCCACGGGGAGCCAGTGAAGAGATTTCAGAGCTGGAGGATACGGTCCCTGGGCTTGCGGCCAAGGAAAGGTCTTGCACTCCTGTTCTGAATAAGTTGTAAAGGTCGTAGAGGCAGGAAGATTTAGAAAGAGGCAGTTGCAGTAGTTCAGCCTAGAGAGGACCGGATCTCTGGAGACAGTGAGCTTCTGGGTGAAAGTGAGAAGAGGAAGAATACATCTGAGGAGGTGCAGCTGATAGTTTGACTTCTTCGATATGTCAGAGATGTGAGGAGAGAAGGAGAGGGTGGAGTCGTAGATGACACGAAGGTTCTTAGCCTCACAGGAAGGAGCAGGAAGAGAGCCCAGAGTGGGCAGCCAGAGAGAGAGGAAAGGAGGGAGGGAGTGGGTGTCCCAATGAGGAGATTCTCAGTCTTACTGTCATTAAAGCAGAGATCATTGGCAGCACACCATTGCAGAATTGCGGCCAGACAGTCTGGAATGAGTAGAAGCAGAGGTGGTCAAGGGGAGCATGAAAGATAGTTGAGTGTCATCTGCATAACATTGAAAATTGTAGCAGAAAGTAGCGATGCAGTGGGCAAGAGGTGCCAGGTAGTGGTCGAACAGCCATGGAGAGAGGTTAGACCCATGGGGAACACCACAAGTATAGAGAAAGATAGAAGAGAGGAAAGGTCCCAGTTGGATCTGAGAGGGTCGGTCGGTGAGAAAGGAGGTCAACCAGGCCAGGGCCTGATCACTAATACCAAGGTTGTTACGGAGGTGATTGAGCAGGATGGCATGGTTGACCGTGTCAAAAGCAGAGGATAGAACGAGGAGAATGAGGACTGAAGGATAGTACTGATTGGAGAGCAAGTCTTCACGGGAGTTCAGGAGAGAATTTTCCGTTCTTTTGGTAGCTCTGAAGCAAGACTGGTGGTCCTGGAGGCAACTAGCAGATTAAGTATGTAGATTAAGCTGCGAGATGGCCAGCTTTTCCAGGAGTTTGCCCAGGAAAAGAGTGATGGAGATCAGGCGATAGTTAGCCAGAGAGGAAGGATCGGCCAAGGCCTTCTTTAGAAGGCGGTGCACAAGAGAGTGGTTAAGGGAGGAGGGGAAAGTTCCAGTGGCAAAGGAGTGATTGCAGAAATCAGCCAATGCTGGAACAAGGGTGTCAATGTGGTCCTTGATGGATCTGGATGAGCAGGGGAGAATGTGCTTTGACAAGACTTTCTTAGATTGGATTTGTCTACAAACATTGTATGGGGTGAACAGGGGAAAGGAGGAGAAAGGAGCAGGTGAGATAGCCAGGAGTGGTAGAGGAGAAGGAAGAAAAGTACATACCACCACACATCATGCTCACCTCATCAACCGACTAGCATCCAGTAGCAGATAGCATCACACATCCTGCTCACCACATCAATCAACACACACCTAGGATCTGGTAGTAGATAGTACCATGCGTCCCACTCTCCACATCAATAAACCCACCCGCCCTCCCACCCCAGGATCTGGTAGTAATCACCAAATAAATACAAAATACACATGCGTTTGTAACCAGACCAAAGTGAGATCGCATTGCTGGCATTATTGGAACATGAACTTCATAGTCTTGCTCTGTTCTCTGGATGGGTCATGCACAGACACACAGCCTAAAGCCAGATAGGTAACACATGGTGTGTGAAAGATATCCAGTCAGCAGTCATTTGAACAGAACATGTTACACACAACATTAGTAGCTAGCTCCCGCTGGGCTATTGCGAAATGTATGCAGATTTGATGTCTGTGTGCAACCAGTCAAGATGGGTCATTCCCGCTAAAAGCAGAATTAGGAGTGCTAATACTGCCAAATGGATGTACTGTTATCACCATTGGTAAGAAAGGCAAGACAGCCACGTCCGCCAAATTACGAGATTTGCTTAATGGCATTTTAAAGTCCTTCATTTCTGTAATACAAGTCCCTGAGGTATTTCCTCCTAATGTGCTCCAAGCTATGAATTTGGCATACTGAAAAACCAGGCCGCCGTGCCGTTACCTACTGCTTTTTTATGCACTGTGGTACTCTGAAAGAGGGCCAAAAGCTCCTATGTATTCCCGAAGAATTGATGTTGACGTACTTTGGATTCAAAATTGCCTTGTAAGTGACGCTAAGCATAATCACAGCTGAAAAAAAGTAGGTGTTATCTCTACATTCAGTTGTCAATCGTGAAGTCGGCCAACCAGAAAAGCAATGTTTATTTCTGTTCCTTTGCTCTGCTAGTTAAAGCAGAGTTCTCGTTAAGGGCTCTAGAGCTCTGGGCTTTCCCACTCTAAATCTGATTGTTGTGCCTTGTTTACATTATTTAATTGAGGCTCCATTGGTATTAAAATATGAAGGAGTTCGTAAGAGGGATGCATAAGTCGGCAAAGGTACACATGCACTAATGTAGCTTCACCTGGTATCTGGCCAATAGCAAAGCTAAATGGGGCCACAATTGCCCACATCTGTTCTCAACGAACCACAGAATTGCTGGTTGGAACGCTGCTCTTTTGTTGTGATTTAAGGTATTTTTATGGCATTTGTATAATATAATATAATAAAGAGTTTCAGGTGTGATGGTGTGGGCTGTGTTGTGAAAAAAGGTACCTGAGAACTTGACAAGTGTGCACTGGTTCCACCGATCCTTACTGTAGGCTTGTTTGTTGGCTTCGGCAGATTCCACAAAGTATGGAAAGTCAAGTGTTGCTCAGTCTGCTAATGCAAATGCATCATCTATTTTTTACTGGAAATTAACTTGCTTTTCACTTATACATGGGCTTCTGCAGCATCACAAACCATTATTATGGACATTTTACATCCATACTGGGTCAGAATATTTAACCTTCGCAGACAAGATGAGGTAGGTGTTTTTGTGTGGTTTATTTTTAATTGTGTGGTTGAGGCAAAACTATCTTTATCACACATTTGAAAGTCTGGTTTTGCCATCCCTGCTTAAGTCGTCACAATTCTTCTACCCTGCTCCCCCTACCCCCAACAGCCTACTACTGCAGGAGTCTGTCCTGATACATTCTGGTTTCACCATCACTGCCATGCAGCCAGTGCCGAATTTGACTTTTATGGACTTCATTGATTCACAGTGCGTCACCCTTTCTGACGGTGGCCCTGAATCATGCTGTTCCCATCTTCAACTATAAGTATGGCCTAGGGCTCGTTGTAGCTGATAGTGCGCTAGTAAGTACTCCCACAAGAGTGTAGTTGTTGATATTATATATATAATGAGAAATGCAGCGTTGTGAACTCTTTGTGTGGTACCCCCTAGTGAGTACCAAACATAAGGAAGTGTATAGCTAAATGAAGGAACATTCAATGCGGAAATCTTATGTATTAGGATAGGCTGGGTTATTCCAATATAGGTCCACAATGAGGCTGTTGTCTATAACACTTCTTGAAATTTATTTCACTGGTAAAGAAGTCAGCCGACACGTGTTTCGACCCCCTGGGACGTTGTCAAGGCTGTAACAGTTTATATGCAGGCATCACAAATTTGCATATGTGGGTGCAATATTGGGCCACATCAAAACAAAAATAAACATTGGTTTGTTCATTCAATATCACAAAACATTTAGAAAATTAATATCAAGTAGGTAGCCATACCATGTTTCAGTTGTACGTGGAATGATGTCAACAATTGATGATATTGTCATGCATCCAAGGTAGTGGAATAATTGTGGCGAAAAAATAACAGTAAGTTAGAAGAAAACTCACATTGTGCTATTTGAAATATTATACAGTAGGAGCATCTCATGGGCCTAATGCACTAGCAGCTTTGTTTCATTCTTTCTGGTTAATAAGTTTTTATTTTCTACTTTGCACTTACACCAGTATCTTACAATGCATCATGCGACACAAACTTTTACTTTTCTCGGATGCAATGTCCGTGCGCGTGACGTCACGCTCGTGACCCGCGTCTGAACTCAGAGCGCTAGGCGCTCCTACTCATTCTGTTCCAATTCAGCTCCAAGCTCGGACAGAATCCAGCCACCATTTGAAGCTGCATTGGGGATTGAGCCCCTATTATTGACACATTGGATTAGCCTCTTTATTCAGGTAAGCCACTCTACATATAATCTCGTGCTCTTTTGCACAGTTACTTCATTGGCATTGTCTTAGCTCTTGCACTATCTGAAATGTTGTCAGACCGAGTACAATAGTTAATTTCACATCCTTCCTGTTTATGGCCTGTTAGAATGTGATTGTATTTTCCCTTGTTCCTTCCCTTTCCTTGAAGCACTTTGAAACAAATTGTGTATAGGCGCTATATAAACTATCATATCATATCTCTGTGACTTAAAATAGGGTTTCTTTGGGATATTTGTAAGGTTCATCCTGAAGAACTACCACCTTATTTTCATACAGTAGGACCCACATTTCTGCATGTTCCACAGATGGTTGATGCAAGGATATGGTAGTCCACATACATTTACAATATTGTCAATTTGAACATTAGAGAGTATGCACTATTTCATCAGGTACATACCTCGAGCATAGTACTTTATTGCTCCTATAGACTCCAGGTGTGGGTCCTGTTCAACCACTCCACAGATACAGTGGGAGAAGCTACTGTGGTATCTGCACTAAATGCAATGAATGGGAAAGGATTTTATTTTGGCTTGATTTACTGTTAGGTAGAGGACTTGTTTGTCTCTGATAGAATACAATGTCCATGGCAACTGAAAGGAAATGAATCCAATGTGGACCCATCTGGGATGGTGTTCAATCAGGTAAAGGCGCCCTGCAAGTGTCCGGAATACTCCAGAGACAAAATGATGGGACACCTGGGACCTCCTTCAGAAGGTATGTTCCAGGTGGAGCCAGATGAGGGCAAACCCTCAAAGGAAGAGACAGAGCCATCCGAGAGCTGGATGGTCACTAAACTCCACTTCCCAGCATCAGCAGGATAATAGTACAGACATAAAGGTGGCCCTTGATCTTGCACCATCTTTCAATCAATGTTAACATCAACAGAGCAGAAGAATATACAGGACACATGGATCTATGGATAAAAAGTGTAAAAGAGCTATGCAAACACATTCAAGGGGCATCGGACAATTGCAGCAGCTATACTAGTTCCAACTGGCCCATTCAACAGACCATCATTTCCTTGGTCATAAATGGACTTCAGCCTTTCCCACCAGAACACCTAAATGTTCTGCACCACAGCACTGCTCGTACACTGCAATACATCAGATAAGTGGATCCTGTGGTAGGCCCTATGGCTAGTCTCCAGGGAGTCTACCTACTAGACACCCAAATGGCCCAACAGGACTCCAGCTAGGCATCCTCCCCTCCTCTGAGGTATGTAAAGGTTGTCTTGATGGCCTGCAGCATTGCATCCAAAGCCCTGCACCCCATGCTGGCTCAGAGAATGAGTGGTTTACACCACATGGTCTTCTCTGCTGCATCTGCTCCATGCTAAAGACAATGCACGCCATTATTTCCTCTGATTGCAACTGCAACCACTGACACACCAACATGCATGACCCATCCTCTTCCTCTCCTAAGTTTGATACCCAGTGGTTGCCATGCCTAGATACACCCCCTCTTAGGTAGGCTAGAGCTTAGACAGTGGATGTCCATTGCTATGTTTCAGGAAATGTACTTTCTTTAATTTTGGTTTATCCAAAATATACCTGTGTAATGCAGGCACTGGGCAATACTTAGTTGATATTGAGCACCAATTACACATTGCCTATGTTTACAATTATCACTTTTTTCGTCTGTCACATTATTTTATGCTGATGATTTACACACCTTTCTATCGTTTTCTTCATTCAATGCATTCATTTACATCAATTTCCCCTCTCCATATTGCTCAATGTATGTAAAACAGAAATCTTGTTCTTTCCCACCTTTCACCCTTATGGTTGTCCGCACCCTCTCAGGTGATGAAAGTTTTGTTTATGTTGCACCTTCTTTTTCAAACCGAAATAACTAAGCTGTTTCCATACATTCAGATTACAAAAATGTCCAATACTTTGCTTCACAATGTTCACCATGTTCTTGATCCTATTTTGAGCTCCTAAAACTTGTATTCCTACTGGTTGTTTCTCTTGTCATAGCTGCGGTTCTTCTCTACCTCTCAGTATTCCAGTCTACTCTCTTGCCCCTTTGCAATATATGTTTATTTCCTCAATCCTTCTATCATTCAGTCTTAATACTTTTTTCTTCTGCACCATTGTACACTGTTACTGTTATGTGGGGGGGGGATTGTAAATTCCTCACATTAGTAGTGAGAAAAGGTGGGACTCATTTTGTGTCATCAGGAAATGCCAATAGATGGATAACCTACATGGTGTCCCTCTATGATGTATGGCATTTAGGATTTACCCCATCCAAAAGACCACCAGAAAAGTTAATAAATACTTCAATATCTCTGTTAGGTATGGATAGATTTTAATTTGCAATGCATACAACTTGGTCCTAACAACATTCATTCTGTCAATGGTGTCTCAAGAAATTTCACATTCATTTTATTAAACCTTATTTGTACTCTTACTTGGAAGTTCCACAGGAAATGCAACCTGTAATTATGAAAGTTCAGCAATTTCTCTGTTATTTTAGCTTGTGGAATATGATTATATACTAGAATTTAACTGTTGAAATTACTAACCTTGCGATATCATAATTAAATATCTTCCTTTAGTGGATCACTAATTGTGATCAGCGTCATCTTTGCCAAGGTCATCTTCACGTTCCATCTGCTAAATGCGGCACAATGTGAGAATCATTGTCACACAGTTCATAATTTCCTTTACACTCACACGTCTGTACAAGGTAAGTTATTTGCTAAACATTTAGATCATGCACTTGGTGCAATTCCTGAGAGCCCCTTTTGAGCTGTCAGACTCTTGATTTATATTTGTAAAAAACTACAGGGGTCATTTTACATTAAATGCAATGTGCATGCAGCAGGCCACCAACATTAGCACTATTGTTATTGATTTTTTATTGTTTAAAGCACAGAGCTAGCTCGAGAGCAGTGGAGCGCTGTACAGAGTGCGGTTAGCAAGCATTTGTGCAGCCATCCTTTACCAGTAGCACAGTACTGTGAGGCCTGTGCATTGGTATGTGCAAACATTGGAATGAGTCCTTCGTCAGGTGTTGTTGAAAGAGCCATGTTTTGAGGGATTTGCGAAACTGGAGACTTGTAAGGGCATTCCGAGCTGACACTGGGATCGAGTTCCAGAGGGTGGATTGAAGAAGCACAAAAATGCACACTTGTTGCCTGCTACCTTGTTCAACTGCCTACCATGTTTCGTGAAGCATCCTTGTGCAGAAACTCTTAATGAGGTAGAATAATAACAAACCAAATGTATCACGATATGTGATATACAAAACTTTCTAGCAACCAATGAGAAATGTAATATGTCTGAAAAAAGAAGGAGTTTAAAAACATTCAAGGACAGTGTGATCCAACATTTAAACTGATGTGGCCTACATAGCAATCATCTTTGTTGAAAGTAAAATTGTTAGTTAGATGGTTGGCTGGAATGCACACATTTCAAAAGTGAAAGCAATCATTGTGTAGTTGTTTGCATTACACTTTCATAATTACTCTGGGAAGCAGGGTAACTTGCAGAAATTAGCATTTTGGAAAGTGTTAGATCTTGGAAATATGGGAAGAGTTTGGAAAAGAACTGGAATGTGAGGAAATATTTTACTCTCTTGGAGCTGACACCATCGACCACTGCATCCTTCTATCCCTCCTTGCTGACAGGATGGGATTCTCAGACACTGGCCCTCATTACAACCTTGGCGGAGGACCATGGTGCTATTAGCACCATGGTCCATGCCGCTAAGGTTACGATTCCGCCATGGTGGATGGCGGAATTACCGCCCCATTCCAAGGTGAGTGGGGCGGTAATTCCCCATTCCCATTTTTGCCCCCATAGGGCATAATGGGAATGGGGAAGGCGCTAATTACGGCACCGTAAATTACGGTGCCGTAATTAGCTCCAAAGTCCCTTTGCGGGTTGGATTTTTAACGCCTGCTAAAAGCAGGCGTTAAACACCAACCCGCAAAGGGACACTTGTAATCAGGCGTTAAGGGTTAACGGCGCCGTTAAACCCTTAACACCTGAGTTGTAATGAGGGCCACTGTCTTGAATTGGTTTACCTCCTACCTCTCAGACAGACACCAGGCTGTTCAAATGAGCTTGTTGCATTATAACCGACTCCAGGTCTCCTGTGTTCCAGTCCCCCAAGGCTCCACCCTCTCACCAGTCCTTGTTAACCTTTACATGAAGCCTTTGGCCTCAAATATCCCAATATAGACATCCAACAATATGTAAAGGATACTCAGTTCTATATGAGAGTACATAGCGTGCAGGACATCATTTGTCTCCACGATTACCTAGCCATCAGCCAGTCCTGGATGAGGACGGCCTACCTCAGACTAAACCCATCCAAAACTGAATTCATCCTCATTGGTCCAACCGCTAAAAAAGCAACTTGTCCAACAATGGCTCAGTGATATGCACCTATAAGGATTTTAATGCACAGCTCTCAGACTCAACAAAATGCTTAGGCTTCACCATTGACAGCAGCCTGTCCTTCCAGAAACACATAGCCAAGAAGGCCCACATAGCCTGGCTCAGCATCTCTACCCTTTGAAAAATCAAACCCTTCATCCTGTCACAGGACTTTAAGGTGGTAGAGCAGGCCCTTGTGGTCTCGCACATGAATGGGGGAAATGCTCTCCTGACAGGGCTACCAGCTGCTCACTTGGCTCTCCTAAAAGTATCCCACAATGCTGCAGAACGTCTTTTTACAGGAACACAGAAATTGACCAAATTACCCCATCCTATGCGACTATGTTGGCTTCCACTCCAAGCCAGGATATTGTTCAAGACTGCATGTATCCTCTTCAATGCAGTCACGAGTAGCACACCAGCATACCTGGTGGCTAAGTTCCACATATCTGGTGGCACATGTTCCTCGCGCAGCAAATCTACCAACCGACTTGAATCCCAACTCGTCTACAAAGAGAGGACCTGCAAACAGTATTTCTCTTGTCAGAGCCATTCAGACCCGAGAAGTACGATTCCTAGGTTTTCCATAACAATCACAACACTGGATCCCCATTCCATGACAGAGAGACTGGAAGGGGGATGCAAAAGCCCTTTAAAACCTCAATGGCTCAGTTTGTAGGTTGTGGCAGTAGGAGGAAGAGCTCTTTTGGTGTTGGCTGAAAAGATGAAGAGAAGAAGAAGATGCGGAATAAGCAGGAGCTGGAGTCTGGAGCTGAGACTCGGGGGCCTTGGGAGCGTGGAGGCAGAAGGCTGTAGAAGAGACCACCTAGAAGGCTAGGGTAATTAGGAGACAGTAGGCCGTAGGGAGGACCTAGGAGTCCTGGTAAAGAAAGTTAAGAGACCCAGTGGGCTGGGAGAAGGAGAACCCAGGAAGCTGAGGAAACGAATACCTAGAAAGTGGTAAAGACAGGGCAGAAGTGGAGAATAGTTGTGGTTATGAGGAAAGTGTCCAAAGGGGTAAAGAATTGGTACATAGGGGTGAAGAGGTTTGGACAGTTGAAAGATACTTTGACTATCTTAAGTGATGTTAGGAATGGGCCCAAATGGGAGGAGAGGAAAGCAAACAGCTATTGAAAGAAACTATTGATGAAGGATGGATTACGAAAGCACAGGCGATAGAGGAAATGAACAACAGGGGTGAAGGAAGGATAGAAGTAAGCAAAGGAGAGGAAAAAAGTTCAAAGGCAGAAAAGGAAGTGAAATAAAGTAAAGGGAAACTTTGGGTATCCTGTAGAAGGTGAAGGAGGAGGTGTTAGGAGAAACTGAGGATTTGAAGTGGAGTACTGTTAAAGGAGCAGAAGAGGGGATATAAGAGAAAAGGGGAAACCAAATAAGACGTAGCGAAATTGAAGAAAATAAAAAGTACACCCAAGAAGACCAATAACAAATGGCAAGGATTTGTGGTGGTGAAACCTAAGTCAAGACGCTGACGAGAAAAGAGAGATTGGAGTAGGTGGATGGGGGAGACAAACCCTGAGAGAGAGTGAGAAACTGAGGAATATAGTTTAAACCCTGTCTCAACTATAGGGCAGCCTTCTGCCCCCCTCGAGGTACACTCCATTTTGAAAGGTCCACCATTTATGGCCCTACTTATAGAATCTTTTCCCCAGTTCCAAGTATGGAGCTAACTCCTGGGACTGAGCACTAAGGAGTAAAGACTGCAAGAACTGTGAAAAACTCGGAAAGCCTGGAAAACACAGGACTGTGAGGATACAAGCATTCTGTGAACTTGCTGGGGAGACATCAAGCGCATGGATGTACAGAATACTGTCTTAACTTTTTTTGGAACAGTTTACTTCCATGAGAGACATTGGGCCTCATTACACGGTAGGCGGTAAGGGTTTACCGGTACCGGTAAGGACAGCGGTACCGGTAAACCCTAACCGCCTTACTACGAGGTCCGTTTGCGGGACCCGACCTTAACGGCTGGTGTAGACCAGCCGTTAAAGTTGGGAGCCGCAAAGGGGCCTTGGTGCTAATTACGGTACCGCAATTTGCGGTACCGTAATTAGCTCCTTCCCCATTCCCATTGAGCCCTATGGGGCAAAAATGGGAATGGGGAATGGCCATGGAAAAAGGGGGAATTACCGCCCGCCAACCTTGGAATGGGGTGGTAATTCCCCTTTTCTCCATGGTGGTACTGGTATGGTACCGGCGGCAACCATAGTGCTAATAGCACCATGGTTTACAGCATAACGTGTAATGAGGCCCATTGTTTTTGGATATGTTTTGGCAGAGCACCCCCCTATTGAGGAGATGAACCATTGTGACAACGTTTAGTGTAATTGAGGCACTATGTATTGGCTAAATACTGTGTACGTGTATTTTAAAACCCTTTGTTAACTCGATTCCCTTTTCTGATCTATTCTTTGATCGATGACCAATGTGTGCCAATTATCATCTGCCATGCTTGCATATTCTATTTGCTTGGAGGAAGGTGGAAGGAGCACACTCCTAGTTTCATAGTAACAGATTCAAAATCAAAATTAACAACGGTCACAGAATCTGTAGGGTGCGGGGGAGGAAAAGTAGCCCTGGCACAGGGTCACCTAAATGCACAAAAAGAGGATCCAAAATGGAACCCTCCCGTCCCCTGCACACCGTAGTATTGCGTCAAAACGACGCCTTAATATTCATTCAATAAGATGCTCATGTAAAGATACATTCAATCAATTTCGGTGAGAAAGACAATTTTTAACTAAATATGACAATACAATCCAATGTAAAAACATTTTTTTCTTTATTCCAAACGCAGAGGCCAGATAAAGTTCAGTTCATTAGGGCCGGCTGACGCGTTTCGAGAAGTCTATTCTCTTCTTCATGAGCCAAAGTACCAGAACTAGGTATAAATAATGTAGAGAAAAGAGAAGGACAGTCAGGATATTGTTGCTCTAAAACTAATTCCATAATCAAACTGGTATTCAGCATCATACAATTCAGTGTTGTCAGTGTAATAACATCACTAGTGTTTCAACAATTATATCAAAGGAAAGAGAACCGCTAGTGAAAGTACAAAATGATAAAAACTAGGATTCAATTGTATCCAAAGCCACAAACAACAAAAACCAAAGATGGCCAGATAATCAGTAAAGGGGGAGAGGGGTTAGAGAATATAGCTAAAGTAGATTGTACTAAACAAAATCATAGAAACAATGCTCACCAAGACTGTGAGAGTCATATGTGCTGATGCGTAAAGGAGGCCACTCTGCATGGGTGGGAGGATTCACGTGAATGTTGAATCTTAGGGATCGAATTGCGTTAAAATAGGAGCACGGTGGACTGTAGGGAATGAACATCAAAGACCTTGGTTAAATAATTATCCCCAAAGTGGCAATCCGACGGTTTGCTAGTGGATGGACAATCACTCACCATTGTGAGCTGTAAATCCAGCTCGAAATGTCCAGCCTCTTTTCAGTTGGTGCCTTGAGCGGATTACTATCAATAATCAAGGTTTGTTAACAATATACCGGCTGGATCTGCAAATAATCCAAGAGCTCTCTGTGTTAGTATGTGCGCGCCTCAGTCAAAGCGTAACTGGAAGTATGTAGCATTTAACGTTAAACAAACGTCGGTGATCAAAACTTACTGCGCAGGCAGTGCAGTTTGCCATCTGTCACATCTGCACCCGGTATGTTGAAATGGTGAGTTGCGGGTCGCGTAGCCCCGTCTAGGTAGCGCGATCTTGGATGGAGATTGTTGCTATGCGGGGAATGCTTCACTGGAAGCCAAAGACCCTCTGGAATACATAAGCCCGTCTAACGAGGCCAACGTGCGTCAAAATAGTCGACGGACTCACGGGCTGAGTCACATATGTAAAAGTGTAGAGTGAATGCTAATATAAGGCGGCGGCCATCTTAGAGGTCACAACGCCCATGCAGGTACTGGGAGTTTGGCCTTAAAACAGGAATATGGATAAATTAAGTGAACTGAAAACGGTGGTAACCGAAACATCTATTGAAGGGAAATAATCAAAATCCGACCATCTGAGTTTCAATGGAGTGGCTTTGAATTTACAGCATATATAAAAAACAAAGAGAAAGTGACACAACACTGTCATATGGTGATCTATATACAATAGGGCACCGGTACATTGTTCAATGTGAGATCACATGGGAATATAACACGGTTCAACACCAGTTTTTTAGTGTAGGTAGTAATTACACAGTGGATAAAAAATAAATTAGACACATCTAGAGCCTAATTGGACTGAAAGGCAAAAAAGTAAAGAGCTGTATAACATATCAGATGAAACATTTCAAGGAAAATTCATCATTAAGACCCCTAGGGAGTAATGTGTTGAGTGTATGGATCCAGTACTTCTCTCTACGTGAGAGCATTGATAGATAGTCGCCACCCCTATAGGGCTTTTTAACTACTTCAAGGACTTGGAATTTAGGTTGAGCAACCGTGTGGTTGCTCTCCATGAAGTGTCTCGAGAGAGGTGATTTCATGTTTTTGCACCTGATATTAGATTTATGCTCTGTGAGACGTTCTTTGATAGATCTTGTTGTTTGTCCCACGTAGAGTTTGCCACATGGGCATTTGATCGCATAGATCACCCCAGTAGACATGCAAGTAGCATAATGGCGTAATTTAATCTTCTTCCCAGTGCAAGGGTGAACAATATTATCACCTTTGGTAACGTTATTGCAATGTGAGAAACAGAGACAGGGAAAAGTTCCAATTCTTTTGGTTTGTAGGACCATTTGCTTGTCCTTAGGTGGTATTTCTGCTCTTACCAAAGTGTCCCTGAGATTCCTACCACGTCTGAAGGCAATCATGGGTGCTTTAAGAAACAACTCCTTGAGTGTCTGGTCATTATGGAGAATGCTCCAATGCTTCCTGATGGTTTTGCCTACTTGAAAGCTTTGTCTTGAGTATTTGGTGATGTGGAGCAATGGTGTTTCCTTTGTTTTAATTTTGGGTACAAGTAGTTGTTCTTTATTAATGAGTTCAGATCTTGCTTTGGCTTCCTCAAGAATAGTATCTGGGTATCCCCTGGCTTCAAATGCATCAAATAGTTTACTGCTTTCTGTATCCAGGCCAGCTGGATCCGAAATTATGCGTTTCAATCTCAAAATGTGACTATATGGCAGGCTTTTCAATATTGATTTCGGAAAATGACTTTTGTAGTGTAGCAAGTTATTAGCATCAGTCGGTTTGTGGAAAACAGTGGTCCAAATACGGTTTTCTTTGATTTCCATGTCCACGTCACATCCAAAAAGTGTAGGCGAGGTGTACCTATCTCCATGGTGAACTTGATATTGTTGTGAATGGTATTCATGTAATTAAAGAAGGAGTCCAATTCGTCACGTGTCCCGCACCAGATACCGAAAATGTCATCTATGTACCGCTTCCACAGAAGAATCTTATATGACCATTCAGGGTGGTCCAGTACATGTTGGTGTTCCAGTCTGTACATAAATGTGTTGGCGTAGACCGGGGCCATGGAGGATCCCATAGAGGTGCCGGTTGTCTGTATATAGAATTTACCCTGGAATCTAAAATAGCTGTTGAAAAGTATAATCTCCAGAAATTTCAAGACCAAGCTGTTGTTTGCCATACTGTTAGAGCTGTTAGAGATTAGCCATTGAACTGCACGTAATCCTTCATCATGGGGAATGGATGTGTATAAGCTACACACATCCATGCTGAAAATTATACACTCAGCGCTCAGAGCTGTAATGTCGTTAATAAAGTTGAGAAAATCTGTAGTGTCTCTCAAATAGGTAGGGGTGTCCTGAACCAATTTTTGGAGTGATTTATCCACATAAATAGCAAGTGGGTTGAAGACGCTGTCTGATCTAGCTACTATGGGTCTCAGTGGAGGGTCGCTGGGGTTCTTATGGAACTTTGGGAGTCCATAAAAGACAGGGGTGATGGGATCTTGATTCAATAAGAATTCTCCTGTCTTGACGTCAATCAACTTGAGATCCAATGCTTCTTCGATGGTGTTTCTAATCAGTACCTTGATTTTATTGATGGGATCACCATCTAACTTAGAGTAAGTGTTGTCATCATTAAGGAGTGTGAGGCACGTGGTTGTGTAGTCCTTCGTGTCCATTATTACAATGGCACCCCCTTTGTCGGCCGGTTTGATGGTTAATTCTTCATCTTTAGCTAATGCTTCAATGTGTTCAAGTTGACATCTTTTCGCATTGCTTGGTGACGTCTTCTGGTAATTGATCCTCTCTAGATCTTTCAAAACCATCTTCTCAAATAGATTAAGCATAGAGTTTTGTGTGTGGGGGTCGAAATTGCTCTTCGGACGAAATTCAAGGGTGTTGGTTACTGGAGAAGATCGTTCCTCATCCATATCTGAGTTAAAAAAGAGTTTAAGTCTTAACTTTCTCAATAATCTATGGAAGCACACCTTTTCCTCGAAGAGTGTGGTATTACTAGTCGGTACAAATGACAATCCATGGTTAAGCATGTCCAATTGACCGCTCGTAAGGTTTTTGTTGGATATATTTACCACCAGGTTTTCAGTCATTTGTTTTTTCTTTTGTTTTGACCCTTTGCCTCTCCTTGTTTTTCTTTTGCCTTGTCTCTTATTCCTAAAAAAACACCACCCGATGCTCCAGGGCTTGGTGGTGTTACAGGAGTTGTTGAGTTAGCAGCAGATTGGTCTGTAGAGTCTGTGTCAGTGTTCACCGTTTCCCTGTTAGTGGGACGTCTTCTCTCTTCAGATTGGATTGGGTCTCCAATACTGCTACTGCTACTATCGCTGCCAGAATTGGATTTATTATGAAAACAGGATTTCCGTTGTTGGTCACGATGGTGGTAGAACTCTTGCCATGTGTAGACAATATCATTGAGGTAATCAAAGGTATCTCTTTTAAATTTCCTCAGTTTACGTTGTTCTATGTCTTGTTTGTATCCCGTGAGTTTTGAGTTGATATCGGTGAGGAGTGCAGCAAGTTCTTCAGATGTTTTAAACTCGCTTAACTGATTTTTAAGTGTAGTGATTTCTGTATCGATAGATGTAAGAGATTTCGACAGTTCTTCAATAGTCAAGAGTATAAGGTCTAATGAACACTTGTTGAGAATTTGGTCCCATTTTTCGATAAACGATTTACTTTCACTGCACAAGGTTGGGCGTAAATAGACCCTTAGTCCACAAGGTATTTTTTGCGATTTATAATACTCTTCTAGGGTTGTTGCGTGTAGTTTTTGTGAAATTTCACGTTGAATAAGTTTCTCCAACTGGAATACTAGCCTCTCTGGATTTGCTCTACATTGCAATGATTTCTCTGTGTCCTTTATGAGGGACAAAATGCGTTTAGCTTCAGATGCGTCAAAAGCTAATGTAGTGGAGCGTTTATCAGTTATGTCATTAATTCATGAAAAAGACATATTATTGAAGTGTTTAGGTAAATGGGTGCTACCTTCGATTTGTGCCACACTAATGAATAGTGAGAAACTAACAAGACAGAGGAAGGTGGAAGGAGCACACTCCTAGTTTCATAGAAACAGATTCAAAATCAAAATTAACAACGGTCACAGAATCTGTAGGGTGCGGGGGAGGAAAAGTAGCCCTGGCACAGGGTCACCTAAATGCACAAAAAGAGAGAAAAGAGGATCCAAAATGGAACCCTCCCGTCCCCTGCACACCGTAGTATTGCGTCAAAACGACGCCTTAATATTCATTCAATAAGATGCTCATGTAAAGATACATTCAATCAATTTCGGTGAGAAAGACAATTTTTAACTAAATATGACAATACAATCCAATGTAAAAACATTTTTTTCTTTATTCCAAACGCAGAGGCCAGATAAAGTTCAGTTCATTAGGGCCGGCTGACGCGTTTCAAGAAGTCTATTCTCTTCTTCATGAGCCAAAGTACCAGAACTAGGTATAAATAATGTAGAGAAAAGAGAAGTACAGTCAGGATATTGTTGCTCTAAAACTAATTACATAATCAAACTTGTATTCAGCATCATACAATTCAGTGTTGTCAGTGTAATAACATCACTAGTGTTTCAACAATTGTATCAAAGGACAGAGAACCGCTAGTGAAAGTCCAAAATGATAAAAACTAGGATTCAATTGTATCCAAAGCCACAAACAACAAAAACGAAATATGGCGAGATAATCAGTAAAGGGGGAGAGGGGTTAGAGAATATAGCTAAAGTAGATTGTACTAAACAAAATCATAGAAACAATGCTCAACAAGACTGTGAGAGTCATATGTGCTGATGTGTAAAGGAGGCCACTCTGCATGGGTGGGAGGATTCACGTGAATGTTGAATCTTAGGGATTGAATTGCGTTAAAATAGGAGCCCGGTGGACGGTAGGGAATGAACATCAAAGACCTTGGTCAAATAATTATCCCCAAAGCAGCAATCTGACGGTTTGCTAGTGGATGGACAATCACTCACCATTGTGAACTGTAAATCCAGCTCAAAATGTCCAGCCTCTTTTCAGTTGGTGCCTTGAGCGGATTACAATCAATAATCAAGTTTTGTTAACAATATACCGGCTGGATCTGCAAATAATCCAAGAGCTCTGTGTGTTAGTATGTGCGCACCTCAGTCAAAGCGTAACTGGAAGTATGTAGCATTTAACGTTAAACAAACGTCGGTGATCAAAACTTACTGCGCAGGCAGTGCAGTTTGCCATCTGTCACATCTGCACCCGGTATGTTGAAATGGTGAGTTGCGGGTCGCGTAGCCCCGTCTAGGTAGCGCGATCTTGGATGGAGATTGTTGCTATGCGGGGGACGCTTCGCTGGAAGCCAAAGACCCTCTGGAATACATAAACCCGTCTAACGAGGCCAACGTGCGTCAAAATAGTCGACGGACTCACAGGCTGAGTCACATATGTAAAAGTGGAGAGTGAATGCTAATATAAGGCGGCGGCCATCTTAACGGTCACAACGCCCATGCAGGTACTGGGAGTTTGGCCTTAAAACAGGAATATGGATAAATTAAGTGAACTGAAAATGATGGTAAGCGAAACATCTATTGAAGGGAAATAATCAAAATCCGACCATCTGAGTTTCAGTGGAGTGGCTTTGAATCTACAGCATATATAAAAAACAAAGAGAAAGTGACACAACACTGTCATATGGTGATCTATATACAATAGGGCACCAGTACATTGTTCAATGTGAGATCACATGGGAATATAACACGGTTCAACACCAGTTTTTTAGTGTAGGTAGTAATTACACAGTGAATAACAAATGAATTAGAGGCACATCTAGAGCCTAATTGGACTGAAAGGCAAAAAAGTAAAGAGCTGTATAACATGTCAGATGAAACATTTCAAGGAAAATTCATCATTAAGACCCCTAGGGAGTAATGTGTTGAGTGTATGGATCCAGTACTTCTCTCTACGTGAGAGCATTGATAGATAGTCGCCACCCCTAAAGGGTTTTTTAACTACTTCAAGGACTTGGAATTTAAGTTGAGCAACCGTGTGGTTGCTCTCCATGAAGTGTCTCGAGACAGAGGTGATTTCATGTTTTTGCACCTGATATTAGATTTATGCTCTGTGAGGCGTTCTTTGACAGATCTTGTTGTTTGTCCCACGTAGAGTTTGCCACATGGGCATTTGATCGCATAGATCACCCCAGTAGACATGCAAGTAGCATTATGGCGTAATTTAATCTTCTTCCCAGTGCAAGGGTGAACAATATTATCACCTTTGGTAATGTTATTGCAATGTGAGCAACAGAGACAGGGAAAAGTTCCCATTTTTTTTATTTTATTTGTAGGACCATTTGCTTGTCCTTAGGTGATATTTCTGCTCTTACCAAAGTGTCCCTGAGATTCCTACCACGTCTGAAGGCAATCATGGGTGCTTTAGGAAACAACTCCTTGAGTGTCTGGTCATTATGGAGAATGCTCCAATGCTTCCTGATGGTTTTGCCTACTTGAAAGCTTTGTCTTGAGTATTTGGTGATGTGGAGCAATGGTGCTTCCTTTGTTTTAATTTTGGGTACAAGTAGTTGTTCTTTATTAATGAGTTCAGATCTTGCTTTGGCTTCCTCAAGAATAGTATCTGGGTATCCCCTGGCTTCAAATTTATCAAATAATTTACTGCTTTCTGTATCCAGGCCAGCTGGATCCGAAATTATGCGTTTCAATCTCAGAATTTGACTATATTGTAGGCTTTTCAACATTGATTTCGGATAATGACTTGTGTAGTGTAGCAAGTTATTAGCATCAGTTGGTTTGTGGAAAACAGTGGTCCAAATATGGTTTTCTTTGATTTCCATGTCCACGTCACGTCCAAAAAGTGTAGGCGAGGTGTACCTATCTCCATGGTGAACTTGATATTGTTGTGAATGGTATTCATGTAATTAAAGAAGGAGTCCAATTCGTCACGTGTCCCGCACCAGATGCCAAAAAAATGTCATCTATGTACCGCTTCCACAGAAGAATCTGATATGACCATTCAGGGTGGTCCAGTACATGTTAGTGTTCCAGTCTGTACATAAATGTGTTGGCGTAGACCGGGGCCATGGAGGATCCCATAGAGGTGCCAGTTGTCTGTAGATAGAATTTACCCTTGAATCTAAAATAGCTGTTGAAAAGTATAATCTCCAGAAATTTCAAGAACAAGCTGTTGTTTGCCATACTGTTAGAGCTGTTAGAGATTAGCCATTGAACTGCATGTAATCCTTCATCATGGGGAATTAATGTGTATAAGCTACACACATCCATGCTGAAAATTATACACTCGGCGCTCAGAGCTGTAATGTCGGTAATACAGTTGAGAAAATCTGTAGTGTCTCTCAAATAGGTAGGGGTGTCCTTAACCAATTTTTGGAGTGATTTATCCACATAAATAGCAATTGGGTCGAAGACGCTGTCTGATCCAGCTACTATGAGTCTCAGTGGAGGGTCGGTGGGGTTCTTATGGAACTTTGGGAGACCATAAAAGACACAGGTGATGGGATGTTGATTCAATAAGAATTCTCCTGTCTTGACGTCAATCAAATTGAGATCCAATGCTTCTTCGATGGTGTTTCTAATCAGTGCCTTGATTTTATTGATGGGGTCACCATCTAACTTAGAGTAAGTGTTGTCATCATTAAGGAGTGTGAGGCACTTGGTTGTGTAGTCCTTCGTGTCCATTATTACAATGGCACCCCTTTTGTCGGCCGGTTTGATGGTTAATTCTTCATCTTTAGCTAATCTTTCAATGTGTTCAAGTTGACATCTTTTCGCATTGCTTGATGACGTCTTCTGGTAATTGATCCTCTCTAGATCTTTCAAAACCATCTTCTCAAATAGATTAAGCATAGAGTTTTGTGTGTGGGGGTCGAAATTGCTCTTCAGACGAAATTCAAGGGTGTTGGTTACTAGAAAAGATCGTTCCTCATCCATATCTGAGTTAAAAAAAGAGTTTAAGTCTTAACTTTCTCAATAATCTATGGAAGCACACCTTTTCCTCGAAGAGTGTGTTATTACTAGTCGGTACAAATGACAATCCATGGTTAAGCATGTCCAATTGACCGCTTGTAAGGTTTTTGTTGGATATAGTTACCACCAGGTTTTCAGTCATTTGTTTTTTCTTTTGTTTTGACCCTTTGCCTCTCCTCGTTTTTCTTTTGCCTTGTCTCTTATTCCTAAAAAAACACCACCCGATGCTCCAGTGCTTGGTGGTGTTACCGGAGTTGTTGAGTTAGCAACAGATTGGTCTGTAGAGTCTGTGTCAGTGTTCACCGTTTCCCTGTTAGTGGGACGTCTTCTCCCTTCAGATTGGATTGGGTCTCCAATACTGCTACTGCTACTATCGCTGCCAGAATTGGATTTATTATGAAAACGGGATTTGCGTTGTTGGTCACGATGGTGGTAGAACTCTTGCCATGTGTAGACAATATCATTGAGGTAATCAAAGGTATCTCTTTTAAATTTCCTCAGTTTACGTTGTTCTATGTCTTGTTTGTATCCCGTGAGTTTTGAGTTGATATCGGTGAGGAGTGCAGCAAGTTCTTCAGATGTTTTAAACTTGCTTAACTGATTTTTAGTGTAGTGATTTCTGTATCGATAGATGTAAGAGATTTCGCCAGTTCTTCAATAGTCAAGATTATAAGGTCTTATGAACATTTGTTGAGAATTTGGTCCCATTTTTCGATAAACTATTTACTTTCACTGCACAAGGTTGGGCGTAAATAGACCCTTAGTCCACGAGGTATTTTTTGCGATTTATAATACTAGGGTTTTTGCGTGTAGTTTTTGTGAAATTTCACGTTGAATAAGTTTCTCCAACTGGAATACTAGCCTCTCTGGATTTGCTCTACATTGCAATGATTTCTCTGTGTCCTTTATGAGGGACAAAATGCGTTTAGCTTCAAATGCGTCAAAAGCTAATGTAGTAGCGCGTTTATCAGTTATGTCACTAATTTGTGAAAAAGACATATTATTGAAGTGTTTAGGTAAATGGGGCTACCTTCAATTTGTGCCACACTAATGAATAGTGAGAAACTAACAAGACAGAGGAAGGTGGAAGGAGCACACTCCTAGTTTCATAGAAACAGATTCAAAATCAAAATTAACAACCGTCACAGAATCTGTAGGGTGCGAGGGAGGAAAGTAGCCCTGGCACAGGGTCACCTAAATGCACAAAAAGAGAGAAAAGAGAATCCAAAATGGAACCCTCCCGTCCCATGCACACCGTAGTATTGCGTCAAAATGACGCCTTAATATTCATTCAATAAGATGCTCATGTAAAGATACATTCAATACATTTCGGTGAGAAAGACAATTTTTAACTAAATATGACAATACAATCCAATGTAAAAAAAAAAAATCTTCATTCCAAACGCAGAGGCCAGTGAAAGTTCAGTTCATTAGGGGCGGCTGACACGTTTCGAGAAGTCTATGCTCTTCTTAATGAGCCAAAGTACCAGAACTAGGCATAAATAATGTAGAGAAAAGAGAAGTACAGTCAGGATAGTGTTGCTCTAAAACTAATTCCATAATCAAACTGGTATTCAGCATCATACAATTCAGTGTTGTCGGTGCAATAACATCACTAGTGTTTAAACAATTGTATCAAAGGAAAGAGAACCACTAGTGAAAGTCCAAAATGATCAAAACTAGGATTCAATTGTATCCAAAGCCACAAACAAAAACAACGAAGGATGGCCAGATAATCCGTAAAAAGGGAGAGGGTTTAGAGAATATAGCTAAAGTAGATTGTACTAAACAAAATCATAGAAACAATGCTCACCAAGACTGTGAGAGTCATATGTGCTGATGCGTAAAGGAGGCCACTCTGCATGGGTGGGATGATTCACGTGAATGTTTTGTACATATGCATTGTATTCCATAGATAACATATTTACTGTTACAGTTTATAAATTGTTGTATTTTCTTGACTTGACCATTTGGTAAGATAAATGTAGTTTTTGCATCAGCTGAACAGTTGCATTGGTTACAGGACCCACATTTGTAGTTACCTTGAGTTGGCTTTTTGAGCCACATGGATTTCGATGTGTTGTCAGGTTTGCTTCTGTCAATAAAGTGTGATGGGCTTAGTAGATATTTAAAGGTTTTGGCCCTTCTAAATGTTATGCTTGGTTGGGATTCTAATATTGAATCCAAATCGCTGTCTGTTTGTAGAATATTCCAATTTTTCTTTAAAGCATTGGTGAGAATGTTGTTGTTGCTGCTATAAGTTGTGATGAATCTTATTTTAGCCTGTGAAGGCAATTCTTTGGGTTTATTCTTGAGTAGATCACTTCTCGTTTTATATTGTGTTTTAAGATAACTTCGAGTTAGAAGATCTTGTGTATAGCCCCTCTTGAGAAATTTGTTTGTCTTTTCTATGGCATGATGTTCAAAATCTTCTGTTTTTGTACAGTTGCGTGTAATCCTAAAATATTCTCCATATGGTATGTTTTTGGTAACGTGATGAGGGTGGTTACTTTGTGCATGTAAAATGCTGTTGACTGCTGTTTCCTTGATATAGAGTGTTGTATAAAGTTTATTCTCTTCTATATACAGTTTTAAGTCCAAAAAGTTTATATTATGTTTGCTGTACTATATGGTAAATTTGAGATTGTGGTCTTTGATATTTAGATATTGGTGATATATTTTCAATTCTTCTTCTGTTCCATTCCATATCATAATGATGTCGTCAATGTATCTGCCCCAATATGTTATTTGATTAGTTAAGCTGGAAAGTGGATATGTCCATGCATGTTCTGCTTCAAAATGTCCCATATAGAGATTAGCATAGGGTGGGGCGCATTTTGCCCCATTGCAGTTCCTTGTACTTGTTTCTAAATGTCTTGGTTGAAAGAAAAAATGTTGTTTCGCAGTGTGAAATCTAACATTTCCAAGAGCATTTGGTTCTGGTCAACATACGATATTGATCTAGTTTTCAAAAAATATTCTGTGGTAAGTAAACCTTTTTCGTGAAGAATGCTGGTGTAGAGACTTGATAGGTCTAACGTTACTAGCCAGAAGTCGGGTTCCCATTCTATGTTCTCAAATTGTTGAATGATATGTTTAGTGTCCTTTATATACGAAGTGAGTCCTGCTGCCAAAAGTTGTAATTGATAGTCAATATATTCTGATATCCGCTCTGTTACGGACCCTATGCTGTTGATTATAGGTCTGCATTGTGGTAGTCCTTCAAATTTTTTATGAATCTTAGGAGTGAAATATATTGTGGGCATGATAGGATGAGTGATGTTCATATATTCATATTCTTCATCAGTTAATAGTCCAGTAGTATTCCAATGCTCATGATTTGCAATTAGAAAAATCGAACTCAATGGTCTGTGATCTAATAACAGAACATAAGAAAAACAAGAACCCTCCTGAAGAACCGTTTAACATTTAAGGACGGGGAAACACGTATCGAGGAACCTTACCAAGTGGAACTTAACCGAAGATAAGAGAGTGATAATAGCAACTCTTAGAAGAAGTGACAACAACTATTCTTGGACTATCATTCGAGAAATCAAATATTAGAATATAACTGTAAAAGCTTAAACAAAGGCGCCTTTTCTATAAATACAGAAATTGTTATTTTCTTTTATGTGTCCAAACCCAGGTCAGCCAGAGGGTATCTGCCCCATTGATACTGAAAATGTATCTTTCTTGATACTATTGGGCGCCAGTAACCGCTTAACGGCTGACATTTCAATTTTCATTAATAAAAGCGATACTGAAGATTGGATGCACTTTGTTGCCATCTTGATGATGTCATCAATACTACATGCTACGTGCAATAGCATGACAGCATGGACATTATTCATCTACAGCTACTTTCCGATGATAATAAATCAGTCCAACCTTGTCCTCAGTTATACATGCATGTTTTTTCTTCATATGCCCCTGCTTGTACAATGTACCTTCCATTCTTTTTTCACCTTTAATGTTGGGTTCTTTGCATAGTTTTATAGTGTTTCATGACATCTTTCTGTCTTAGTTCTATGATCTCAATGAACTGCATGCCCTTTCTTGTATGTTGAGTTTATTCTTTGAGGGTCAGCTGAGGTAGACCACACCCCATCTTGCTCAATTTACTTAAATCATTTGTGTTCTTACTCTTAAATCCTGGAACCCCTTTCTGGTATCATTATGTTCAGCCCCTACTTTATCTTCTTTTTGTGCCCTCCTAAACAACATAGTTAGTCTCTAGGCTTCTTTGCATTTCACATAATGTAATTAACCTGTGTAGCAATAATAGTGTACATTTGCAATAAATGTGTATTCAACACCCATCTGCTTTGCACAGCACTTGGGTCGCCAACAAGGTTGAATCCTCTCTCAGGAGTGGGATAAATCAGCATAATCAAAGTTTACCAAAACCAGAAATAGGTCATGGTCATTCTCAACTCTTCTGAAGAACTAGTAGATCTAGTAGATCCCGCACTGCTAGTGACTAGGTTCGGAGAGGTTGCCCACTGTTCCACTTTAGCATCTAAAGGGATAGCTTCCTTCTTGGGACGTCGTCTGTACAGGTTTGTGCTGGGGACGATCACACCTCTTCTGTCATCCAAACATGTGGTGTCCCCCAGGGCTCCTGTTTGTCCCCCCTCTTGTTTACTATATATATCCGGCCTCTGTTCGACCAGTTAAACACCCTTGGTGTCCGATATACCAACTACACCAACAACACCAAGGTTGTTCTTCAGCTCAGCGGGTGCTATGAGCAAGATCTTTGTGTCCTTAATACCATTTACAATGACATCCAGGATTGGATGGCCTGTAACTCACTTGCACTCAACTGAAAAAACTGAACCTATGATTGTTGCTACTAAAACAGGTCTGAGCAAGCTAACGTCTGGGCACTCCAACTTTCAAATTGCGGGCCATACTATTCTCGTTTCCAAGAAGGTCAAAACCCTGGGAGTAGTTCTGGATGAAGAACTATCTATGAAGCCTCATGTGTCTTACATCCATGTGTCTTACATCCATTCCACATCCATTCCACATGCGGTCTCATTACCAATCGTATACACTATATTCGCCCCTTCATCTCTACTGAAAATTGCGCCTTGTTTTCTACTGCTCTCATCAACTCCAGACTCGATTATTGTAACAGCAGGTACTACTGCTCTTAACATTCGAGCTCTGCAAGTTATCCAAAATAATGTGTTATGAGCGACCTTAGGTCTCTCTCGTCGCGCACATGTCTCTATGTCTACATTGGCTTCCCATTAAACAAAGGATTACACACAAAATCCTGACACTGGCCTTTAAATGCCTTTCTCATTCATGTCCGCATATCTGTCTGATCGTGCCAAACTTAACATCCATACCAGAAGCCTTTGTTCCTCTTTGGCACCCACTTTTGTCCAACCAAGATTCAAACGCTTTGGCGAAACCAGCTTCAACTATCAGGTACCTCTTCTCTGGAATTCTCTTCCTGCCCCTAAGCATCTAGTTATCAATCTCATTTAGTTCAAAAAAGCAATTAAAACATATCTCTTCAACCTTAGTCCAGACTAATGCTTTTCTTTCTACTGATGACCATCTGGTATGACTCTGTCTTTATGCTTTTGTCATTTCGTCTTGTTTTTTTTTTTGTGTGCTCTGAGGCCCACGTGCATGTGGCGCTTGATAAGACTTAAAATAAGCAAATATATAAAATAACTGGGCATCAACTACCTTTTGCTATGCCCATATGGTTACGCAAAATAATCAATCATGGAAACTACCCAGACATAATAGTAAGTGTAAACCATAGGCCCATCTCTCAGGGCCCTCTCTGGAGTTGGCCTCAATCTATTATCAAGTAGGATATCCCAGAGACACAAACCCACCTGATCCCTAGATCAAGGGAGGTGCATTTCTCTTTAAATTCCCTACTACTGCCCGCCAGGATACCAATAGAATGGAGAGCAGTCCCTCAATTAATGAGTTTCCATATTTTAGGGCGGTCCCATCCATTTGTGGTGCAATGTTTAAAAGAGCCTGAAGAACATATGTCTAACCTGAGAATACCCAATGATCAATTATTAATTTCTTTCCATAATCCCCATCGCCTGATTTCCTCTCCCACTTTAGGTAGGCTGGTTCAATGGGTCATATCACAAGTGGGTATAGGTGGCTGAGTATTTGGATCTCATCATATTAAGGGGCCATGGCATCAAAGGCATTGAGGTCAGGAGTGAACATGGAGAATATTCTTAGGTGTGCCAATTAGTTTTGGAAACAAAATGTTTCTAAATTTTACTGCAAATCCATTGTTCATGCTGAATATGTTGTGATTGCGAGGTGTTGAACTTGCATTATAGACATCCTCTATTGCATGCTATAGAATGTCATTTACACCTAGTAATGTATGAAAGAGAGTCTAAATTGTTTTGATGGCATGGTGGTTAGTATTATCTCACCATTCTGACACTCCCTTTTTCCTTTACCTTGTTGCACTTTGGAGTCTCCTAAAGGGCAGCAGTTCTTTTAAATCGACCGCTGCATGGACTGGACAGTTGGTTGAGAAAAGAGTATGACATGATGGATCCTGGATATAATAGACTTCATGATTTACACTGGTTTTTCCAACATATGGATATTTGCGAAAAGGGGAAGAGAGTAGTGGTGGTGCCGGTTAAAAGGTGGAAGATCTATAATTTTGTGTAAATGTTCTCATTTGTTATTAAATTAAAGAGTAACGGGAAATGCATAATGCCCACATCAGTGCTATTATTAGAATCCCTCAGTCATAAATGACCAGTAGTAATCAACATTGTTGTTAAGAAAAGCAGAATACTATCTTGAGAGAAGGTGATTTTGATTTTGTCTACACCACTCAGTGGGAAGCGATTGATCAAAGGGTCCAACTTGATCATCTGTGTGAATGGAACGATGTATAACTCAAACAAAGGAGATGATAGTAACACCTCTGCCTGGTGCTGCATGTAATGGAGAGGTTTGGGATTGTGTGCTATTAGTGATTCTCTTTATAGTAACACCTCTGCCTGGTGCTGCATGTAATGGAGAGGTTTGGGATTGTGTGCTATTAGTGATTCTCTTTATAGTAACACCTCTGCCTGGTGCTGCATGTAATGGAGAGGTTTGGGATTGTGTGCTATTAGTGATTCTCTTTAAACTAGGAGGCTTATTAAGATGTATACATTGATGGAGAATTTGTATTTACCACAGCCCATTCAAGACCCAACAGATTCTATTGCAAGCCTTCTCCTCATTTATGGAAGTCATGGCATGTGGTAAATGCCAGTCCAGCTGACAGTGAGGCCTATGACCAGGTCAGACAGATTGGTGCAATCTGTACTGTCCGTTTTTTTTAAAGAACCCATATCGATGCAGCAGCCAATTCTATTATCATAGAAGACAATCTGATGGTCAAAATAGTGCTGAAGATTTTGCTGTGTATGTTCATAAGGGAGATGGGACTACACGAAGAGGCAAATTAATGGTTTATGAATGGTTGTTCACTTTTTTGGGAATGCCACAATATTGCCAGAGTTCTAGGATTCTGGAATTACCCTGTCTGTTGTTATATTTGGGAGTAAAGGTTGGGTACGTGCATTTTGAGAATTGAACATAGACCTCAGATGGTATGGCATATTCTCCAATGGCTTTACGTTTTGTTAATCATTTCAGTACAATACACTCGTGAGAGCCTTGAGACATTGGGCCGGATTCACAAACAGCAGTGCACATGAAAGTAATGCAGAGAATGCATTCAATTTTCTTTTGCGCTGCTTTCAGAAATCCTCATATTACCTTATTCACAAAGGTGACCTGAGCATTTCTGGAGCGGCTGGACTGTAGAACTAAGATGTACTGTCCAACCCCCTTGCAATCATTGGAATCGGAAGTGTGCTCCGGCACAAATGCATGACAGGCTCTCAGCAACCATATTGTTGCTGGGAGCACATTTCACAGAGACAGGCTGTTAAAGGGCCCATCTCGGTGAAATGACAGAGACAAACGAAAGGCATTTCCATCCCCATTTGGGCAATGAAAATGCTAGTGTGACAGTCGCGGTTTAACTCGCGGCTGTCACATTGCAAAAGAAAATCATGCCAAGGTCAGAAATGATCCTTCTATGATTTGCGCACCCCCTTGTAACTGTTCCTAACAGGCACAGGGAGATGACCCTCGTCTCTAGACATTTTGAACTGTGAATTTGGGATGTGCGTTAAAATGCCCAGAAATGCCCCCTTACTTGTGCAAAGGGGGAAAAGGGCATCTGAATGAGCCCATCTATCATGCACTTATTCAGATGCACTGTGTGAATTTTGGCTAGCACATTTCCTCACTTGCACCAACAATTATCTGGTCCTGTGACTTCAACTGCACATCCTCATTGTACAGTGAATCCCAATACTAAGGATTACACCTTATTAGCTTATTAGTGCCTTTAGGATGTAAATATATATCCTACAAAAGTGGTCATGTTTTTGCCTATGGATTTATGTACACATAATGTTATTTCCATTGGGAATCAATGAATTCCTGATGCTCTGGGCTCCTAGGTTGGCCAGCCCTCAAGTAATGTACTAAACAGCGCTCTGCATATATTGTATCTTTTATTAAAAACTCTTGGAATTAACCAAGCTGATTTGAATTCCATATATTGAAAGCCAAAATCATCCTATTGGCGCACAATATTCAAAATCGTGGGCTTTCTGTTTATTGATAAATAGCTCTATGGCCCTCATCACAAGGTTGGCACTCCGGTAAGAGCGGTACCGGTAAGGCAATACCGGCATCCGTTGCCGGTCCGGCATATCATGACCTTAGGTGCCGTAGCCACCAGCATCTTGAAGGACCCACTATGGCCATGTACCACCGTATCGGCATACGTGCACGCACGCATGTGGGGAGGCCTAAATACCGGCATCCCGCAAAGAAGGGGAACACCACAAGTCGCACGGACATCTACGTACCGGCATTGAGAAGCCCGTAAGAAGGGCCACCAGGATGCCGGCAATACCGGCATTGCAGACCACCCTTAAACAGCAAACTGCTGTGTAACCAAGAGACACAGGTGCACACAATCAGCACAGGTGGAGGCAATGGGGTCAGGGACAGCACAAAAGGAGCACACCCCCACACCACACCCCTTTCCAAGCCAAAATGCTACCACTTGCACTTGCCATACTGGGGCTGGAGGACATGCCAGCACTGCTACTCCTTGAGCAGGCAGTACAACAGGCAACACAAAGGAGACGCAGGAGGAGAAGGAGAGTGAGACAGGCCCAGCAAATTCCACCAGTGCAGGTAGTTGTTCCCCGCAGACAGCCATCAATTCAGCGTATAAGGGCCAATCCATTTGATTTAACCCCAGCACAGATCCACACCCTGTACAGGCTGGACAGGGACACCATCACAAACATAGTACAATTAATACAGGATGACTTGGTCAGCCTGATCAACATCCGCACAGCCATCCCCCCTCTGCTGAAGGTGGCATCAGTGCTCCACTTCCTGGCCACTGGCACTTACCAACACACAGTGGGCCAAATGCATGGCATGTCGCAATTATGCTTCTCTGTTGTGTTAAACCGTGCTGGATGCACTACTGAAGCATGCAAGTGCCCACATTTCCCTACCAAGGCCACCACAGGAGGCAAATGCCACCAAAATAGCATTGCATGCACTGGCAGGCATGCCCAAAGTAATTGGTACACTCGACTGTACCCATATAGAGTTGGTAGTCCCACATGCTGTGGAGGCGGTGTATCACAATCAGAAGCTATACCATTCAATCAATGTACAGATGGTGTGTGATGCCAGTCACATCATAACACATTGCTGTGCCAGATACCCAGGATCCACGCATGATGCCATGGTGCTGCGGAACTCCTCACTACCCCGCTACATGGAAGGAGACATCGTACGAAATGGCTGGCTGTTGGGTTAGTCTGCCCCCGGGGCCATGGGGTCAGATGGATTGGAGGGGGTTCATGCATATGCAAGGGGAATGTCCTCTGGGCCATGGGGTCAGATGGATTGGGGGGTGGGTTCATGCATATGCAAGGGGAATGTCCTCTGGGCCATGGGGTCAGATGGATTGGGGGGGGGGGGTTCATGCATATGCAAGGGGAATGTCCTCTGGGCCATGGGGTCAGATGGATTGGGTGAATGGAAGTTACTCAAGTCACACCCCAACACACAGCCCTCACATATGCATGCAAAATGCACCCAGCCAAGACATACATTGGGTGGCCTAGTGGTTCCGTAGACTAGGACCCAGGAACGTATTTGTCACACAAGGCTCTTTCTATGGATTGGCATGCACTGTACAGGGCTGATATTCATGTGGGTGTGGCTGCAAATGACGGAATTGTGCATTTGAACTTGAATGATGTACAGGCTGAGCATACCTGTCAACTGAGTCTCTTCCTCACACATACTTCATTCTGCTCCAATGTAGGTGATGCTGGATACCCCCTGAAGCCGTGGCTACTCACCCCTGTCAGGAACCCGCAGAACAGGCACGAGGAGGACTTCAATCATGCACATACACGTACACATGTGGTCATTGAGCAGACGTTTGGCCTTTTGAAGGCACGGTTAAGCTGCATCAGTAGGTCGGGAGGGGCACTCATATACAGGCCTGAGAAGGTGGGCAAGATCATCACGGTATGTGCAATGCTGTATAACATGTGCATTCGGCGGAACATACCCCTGCCACCTGACGTGGAGCTGCCACCACCTGGTGACGTAGAAGGAGAGGAAAGAGGAGACGTAGGACATAGGCCATGATGCGAAACATGTGAGGGTCGCGCAGTGCGTCAAATGGTCATAGACCAATCATTCTGATGTATTTTGATGCAGTAGGTGCCATGGGTTGTGAACAGTGGGCACTGGGAGTGTGGGCACATGTACACGAATCACCATGAGGCAATAAATTGACATACAAATAATCATCAATGTCCACTCATTTGATGTTTGCTACACAACTGGTGTATTAGTGAAGAAATGAGTACAACGTGATTCAACAATCCACACCCCCACCTCCCCATCCTACTTCCAAGATCCCCAAACACCCCAGAGCTACACACTACGCCCACCACCACCCCACCACCTCCGCCTAACACCCAAAGTCAACTATGGCACGACATGTGTCTGGATGAATAGGCAATTTGAATCTGCTGGGTGGCCCAGCTACTGTTGTGCCCCCTTTGGAGGTGGGGGTTGGTTCTCTGCACGGTGGGAACTCCGCAGGGACCTGCGCACGGGGCTGGTCTGCCTCGAACTCGCTGGCTTGGATGGTGCGGATGACCCAGATGGTTGTTATCCCTGGGGCAGGATTTGCTGTTGGGCCATGCTGTCAGCAATCCTGGTTAGGATCTGCCCCAAGGCATTGAAGCCATCACACACTTGCTGTGCACTTGAGTTAATGGCCTTGATTACGGCCGCAGTGCTGTCCTAGATGACACAGCGTGTTGTCACCCCTTTGTCAAGGTACTGGTGCACATAGGCCTGCATGGCCTCCTGCCGGGCCTCCATCATGGAGAGACGTCCCTCAAGGTCCTGTATGGCAGTGTGGGTTGTGTTCGGTGGGTGATGTGGTGGCACATCATGTATAATGGGGCTGTGCGTGGCCGGAGACCACTCTCCATGGCTCCCCTGGTCGGATGAGTCCTGCCGAGGTGTGTCCTGCGGGGTGTCCAGTGGGCTTGGTGTGTGCACTACAGTGTCTGAGTGGACAAGTCCTGCATCACCCTCATTGTCCGGCTCAGCTACCTCATCCACGCTATGATCTGCCGATGCAGCCATCTCGCCAATTGTGCGGGCAGCAGCAGAATGTGTGCCTTCCTCCATGCCTGCTGTGTCCTCAGCCAGTGTGGATGGTGTGGCCATGGATGCAGGTGCAGGTGTCAGCTCATCCTGTGTGCTTGTCTGTGGTGCTGTTTTGGCACCGGTTCTTGGCACACTTCCCGCTTGGCCCATCCTTGGTCCACTTGAGGTTGATGGACCTGTGCCATCAGATTGCCTCCTAGGCCTTTTGGCTGGTGTTGTGCATTGTGCACTCCCTTGCGCTTTGTCACTGTCAGCATCCGTACCTGTGGGGGACAGAGAGTGGCAGGACATCAGTGATTGTTCTGCTTGCATTGTGCATGCATTGGTCATTGGCCATGTGGCGCCATCTGATCAGTTGCATTTGTGGCTTTGTAGGGGACTGTGTACATGCAATGTTGAAGAGTGGATTTTGATAGCGTTGGTGTGTCCACATGTATGCATTGTTGGGTGCAGTTGGACATTGATGTGTTTTGGGAGGGTCGTCCTGGGTGGCACATGGCCATAAAATGTGTCTTGTGTGTGTATTTGTGTATGACCGCAACATGCATTGGGATGGGATGGTGGTAGACCCAGAATGTGTACATGGATATGTGTAGCATCTGCTGATGTTGGCACGCCAAACTCTGCTTCACCGACTCCTTCGATGGACTCCACGTCTATGATGGAGCTGCAGGTGTCCTCCCATCTGGCCAATTTCAGTGGGGAGTGTGATCCTCCTCCTGTTGCCAGCCCCTGGCTCTGATTAGCCAACAATATGAGGTCGTCCCAATGTTTTTTGCAATCACGCACTGTGCGTGCGGTGGTGCCGACTGCACTTACTTTCTGGGCAACTCCTTCCCAGATGGCCTTTTTCTTGAGCTGGGCTGAACGCCTGAGGTCATTGCAGAACACCACTTCAGCATTTGCCACAAGGGTGTCGGCCAACATGTTCAGCACATCGTCCGTAAAACGTGGTTTGCGCAGGCGGGCCGTGCCTCTCCGGGTGGTCTTCGACATGTTGTCCGTGGTGGCCTGGGAGTTGGGGTGTAGAGGGTCCTGTAGGTGGAGGATGGCAATGGATTGTGTTTTTAAAGATGGCCGCCATGGCATTTCCCGTTCTGGCGCGATGACGTTACTTCCGGGTCCGGTATTAACGCACCCGTCATTTGCACTATGTTAATAACGGTAACAGTATTTAGGGGTTGCCGAGGGCGGAGCCGTTCTGTGCGTATTGGTCGATGCCGCTGTCTGGGGATTTGGGGGTCGTTACCAGCATGCCGGTACGGCTGTTACCGTCATGCAGGGATGCACGCACTCGCGAACTCTTGATCGTCCGCTTTTTGCGGGTTGGTGCCAAGCCGGACATGTTATTACCGCCATGCCGGTATGGCCAGATTTTTAGCGCCAACCTTGTGATGAGGCTCTATGTCTTTATTCTCAAGTGCTTTTAGGTTTTCTTGCAGTACAAGGAGCTTACGGACCAATATGGATGTAGGCTCATTTTGCTTCCCACTGCAGACTACTTCACACAGTGTATTTCCAATAGCTCTTAATAATAACTTATAAATAAACATCTGAAGTATGCTTTAGCTGTATGTTATGTTATGTAAAGTTACATTGATTTATAATGCACACTGCTGCCATTTTCAGGGTCCCCAGGTGCTCACGTGGCTCTGAGTTAGGTTGATTAGTGAGGGAGAGAGACATAGGATAGATGTTGTGATCATCGGTTGATGCATGTAGAACCAGGAGAAACTGGTGTCTGTGGGTGTGATGTTTTTGGGTGTGTTTTGTTTTGTGCACTGGTCTTGTTGTGTCATAAGGGAGACGTCCAGTGTTTGAGTTGTTTGTTGCTTTAGGTTATTGGGTTTATAGTTTGGTTAGAGTGTGAAGTTCTTTTTGCATGTTGTGGTGGGTTGTGTGGGTATGTGTTCTAGGTGGGAAATGTGGGTGGTGCGGAAGAGAGAAGAAACGGTTTGTGGGTTTTGGGAGATCCCTGGCTATTTGTAGCTATGTTATTTTTTTTAATTCTGTATTTGTCCCTTGGTTCTGGCTTAGGGTTTGTAGCAGCCCTTGCAGTCATGAAGATTATAGTGAAGGGTTTTCTGATGAGGTTTGGAGTGCCCATTAGCATTAACAGTGATACAGGCACCTACTTAATGAATATTATCATAAAAATCACTCTTGCGTATTCTAAAGGTTCATCACAACTTGCACTGTCCTCACCACCCCAATTCGCAGGAGCAGTAAAGAGTAAGAGTGGGTTGCTGAAGAATTAGTTAGCTAAACTGTATCAGGAACTGTGCTTGAGATGGCCTGAAGAATTGCCACTGGTGGTGTTCAGTATGAAAAGTTCTCTAAACAGAAAGACAGTGCTCAGCACTTATGAAGTCCTATATGGACGCCCAACTGTTTCTCCTCCAGTGAAAGCTGTGTCTAATGATCTGCATTGGACAATGATACATTTTTTAGAGTATGCGAAGTCCTTAATCTCTTCTGCCAGTCTCGCTCCACAATCAGGTTAATGCTGCCTAGAGCCGCTTGTCCCTGGCCAATCCTTGCAGCCTGGTACCCATGATCTCATAAATGTCTACTACCAAAAGTCTGTCTTGACTCCCAGGTTTACAGGGCCCAATCTGTTCGTCATGACATAGAACTCCACTGTAAATCTGAGGGGACATCCATGTTTCCAACTGAAAGAAGGCAGTAGCCCCAGCAGATTGAAGTATTAGATATTTGTATTTGGTCTACTTGCGAAGGCGCTGCTACCGGAAGCGGTGGATTACACACTGGCAGGGTGATAATTGTGCATATTCAGGAGATTGTCAATGTGGAATTGAGCTTTTATTAGGATTCATTCCACAATCTGTAGCATGTCCTGTGATGAATCTGGAGGGTTTGTCCCTTCTTCTGTTTGGGGAGCCATCTCCTTTGAGGTAAGGGAGGTGAGCCTGCTAAGCAAATCCCTCCATAGGAGGTTGGGAAAGCAGGACCTCACTAGGAGTGACTCCCCTCAAAGGGACAAGGAATCCCCTTCCAACAGGGAGCTCGCTATAACTAAAAGAGTTTTTGCATATACAAGAATTAGAGAAAATTATTTATCATTCAACTGTGGCACTCAAAATCATATTGAAAAAGCCTTTGGTTGTTTGGCACAAGACAATGCTAGTCTCTGCATGGGTTTGACAACCGCCCATCACCAACACGCCCCCTATTGGTCACAAGGCAAGAATTAAAGGTACGATCAGCCTGGAGTGGAAACGAAGAAGCAATCCACAGAGGCAAGCCCCCTATGTGAACTCGTTATGCAGGGGCGAAACCTCACTGCACAACAAAGTCAGCTGTAATGCAGAGAGAGGAAGGCGGAAGGAGATGCCGCCAGTGAGGCAGACAGTTGTGCAGAGTTGATGAGACCAAGGCTGAGAAGTACAGGCTGCTTCTAGAGGCCAGACCACACAGAGGGTGTGGTGGGCCCAGGGCTCAAGACGCAATGCAAAACCAGAATGCGAGGGAGGAACAAATCCTCTGCTCACAACAAGGAAGCTGAGCATCGAGCAAAATACATAGTGATCTTGTGTCTAGACGTGAATACCTGAAAAAGGTGGAGGACTCAATCTCACTGGAGCAAGCACTGCGGCACAGAATGTAAATGAGTTGCTCATAGTGGAGGGGGCTGAAGAGACCAGAGAAAAGAAAATCAAGAAGGAATGATTATCCTAACTATACCTGAGGGGCACAAAAGCCTATAGAGAGAGAACCAAATAACAATACCAGTTATGGGAGCCCAAGAAATTCGCAAATCGAAGATAACCAAAAGGCTTATAGATATTTCCAAGAACCAAGAGGGACAAATGGAACAAGGGGTTACCAGTAACCCTGGAAGGCAAATGAGACATTGGGGCAAAAAAACCAAAGGGAGCCAGAAGGGATCACGGAGACAAGTGAAGTGCAAGTTCAAGGGGAACAAAGAGAGAAACAGAATGTTAATGTAGTGGGGAGAAACCCACCCAAGTGTTATAGAAGAATTAAGGAGGTATCCCTCCACCTACGACAAGTTGGACATTAGATCTTTTCAGGAATTTGAGACTTTATGAACTGGGGAAACTTCTTTTTTTTCTACTTTGAAAAGAATAACAAGAACTGTTCAGGGAAGATTGGTTTACTGCAGATAAACCTTGGATTAGAAGCCAGGAAGGATTCCCGGGAACTCAGAGAGATTAGGGTGAAGAGCTCTGAAAGCAGAACATTCTGCCTACTTTTCTTTTGTATTTTTCTTAAGTGATAGGGCCAGCTAAGAGGATAGGTTTGGACCCTTTTGTTATTTTGACGATTGACGAGCATCCTAGCAGGAGGGCTAGAAATGCAATTTTTCTTTAAGTTAAATCCTTAAAGAACATGACTTCTGGTCTGAGTCTTTCGTCTGGCTTTCCACGGGCCCTAAGGGGTTGTTCATCTATCCATGTGAAGCTTTCCCAGCTGTATGAGCGACGAGCACTACATCTTAGCTTTACATGCAAATCTCAAACTTGAGCAGTAACTCCTTTACGGGACACTGTTGCTAAAAATAAATCTGTTAGATCTACACAAACCCCAGACATTTCTGAATTGTACACAGAACCCTCCCATTTATGGTTATTATGTCCTTTTTACTAAGAAGGAATCAAGTGATCTCCAAAACCATCGACTTGTATTCCCAAATATCAGGCACTACTACAGGGATAACAGCAGATGCTATTTGTGGTGAGACTACAGATGTGGTGAACCTGCCTCTTCCCAGAGTATAGACAGATTAAAAGTTTCTTGATTATTTATGAAGAACTTTTTTATTTGTGCCTCCATTTTAGTGCATATTTCTGAGTATGTCAACAGCTTAAATACGTTGATCATGGCTGTTAGCTTGTATCTATAACAAGCAAGACTAGATATTTAGACTAGATAGTCAGTGGAAAGTAACTCCAGTTACAAATGACTAACTTAATGTTTGTAATGTCACAAGAGTCCATTGCCTTTTCGTATTTGGCTTTTTGTTATCTACTGATGAAGCTGTATTAAAGATTAAGATTGCAACACCTATAACTGCTGAACCTAGACCACCTGATTGCACAATGTGTTCCCTGTAATGTCGATGTGAATGAGATTCTGGTGTGAATACACTCTGCATGCATTTAGTGGAGCATTTAGCCCGCTCACATCCCAGCTAATGAGCTTAGGTTTCACCAACATGATTACATTGGCCCTCATTACGAGTTCGGCGGTAACCATGCCGCTATTGGCGGCATGGCTGCTGCCGAAATCGCGTCGGGGTCCGGGTCCTCGGAATGAGGACTTACTGGGCCATTCCGAGTTCGGAAGGCCTGGTAATTCCTCCCTCCAAGGACCCGGACACGGTCCTTCCCCATTCCCATTTCAACCCCCACAGGGCTGGATGGGAGAGGGAGCAAACAACGGGCCGTTACGAGATGGCCCGTTGTTTGCTCCCTCTTCCCCTCGCGGGACCCGGTAAGCACGCCTGGTTTTCCCAGGCATGCTTACCGTGTACCGCGAGGGGAACTCGTAAAGCGGCGGTATGGAGTGAACAGCGCCGGCACCTTTTACGGCACCGTTCACTCCGTACCACCAGGGTCGTAATGAGGCCCGTTGTATTTTTTGGGGGTTTCTGTAACTAAGTACAGATGCAGAACTCCTTCTACCTGTCTTGAGTGGACATGTTGTATGTATTGGTCTTATTGTATCAACTGTTCTAACATGATGTGTATTTGACTCTAAAACCATTGGTCGATGCTGCCACCATTTTTAACCAACCTCCCACCCCCATTTGCTCCCTTAACCCTTCCCAGACCCGACCTTGTCCTTGTGTTTAGTCTCATTTCCAGCCACAGAGTTGTTTGAGCTTCTGCGCCATTCCCACTTCGTTGAAAACCATCTTAACATTCTGGTGACTGTTGATAACATAACTCTTCTCTCAGCAAATGGACCAATGCCCAGACACCTGGCCAGTAGTTGTGCTTGTCAAGCTCTCTTCAGAACCTTATAACGCAGCAAACATAAGATACCATAACATACCATAACTTGACTGATAGATGAGAAACAATGCATATTGCTTTTTTCTGCGTCCTAATCTTGAACAACTGGTGCTTGAAATAAAGTTTATTTCGTAGATAACCTTGCTTTATGAACAACAACTCAATAGTTAAATATGTGTGTCTGTGCATGACTTCGTTAGTAAAGTACATTAATATAGTGTGCATCTGCTACTGCAGTTTTGTATAGTTGGGCACTTAGTGTGTCACTACGTTAACATGTCTGAGGTGTTTGGCTTTATTTACTGGTTTACAGTTGAACTTTGCGGTAAATAGGCCTTTTATGCGAGATGTAATTGGATACATTGACACTCAATAGGGAGTTTCATGTGTCATGAAACAGGGTATTGTGGCATGAGTTATATTAGGTTGGACCAAAATATTTTTCTGCATATCCTTTTTTGTTGCTCCTATAAGTTAAGGAAACTTGTAAGATGGACTGGCATTCCTTTCTGTGCCTCATTTTATATTGTAAAATCAAAAGAACATTCGCTGGCACCCAGGGCTTTAAGTGGGGTAAGAAATCGAGGGGGGGGCCCTCATTTGGGGGCGTGGCTTGTGGGAGGGGCGTGGCCTAAAAAGTACGCAAGTCGTAGGGTATACACACAAATATATATAAATGTTATATATTTGTGTGCGTACCTTACTATGGTTTGTGTACTATGCAAGCCATCTTTTCTAAACATAGAAATATGTAACATATTTCTACGTTTATAAAAGATGGCTTGCAAAGTACACAAACCATAGAAAGGTACGCACACAAATATATAACATTTATATATATTTGTGTGCATACCCTACGGTTTGCCTAGTTTTCAGGCCATATTTTTTAAACATTTCAGGTTTATAAAAGATGGCTTTGAAAGTACACAATTCAAGCCATCTTTACAAAATTGTCCGTCGGCAAAGCTTTATAAAAGATGGCTTGAAATGTGTACTTTCAAAGCCATCTTTTATAAACCTCGAAATATGTCGAGCAATCCCCAGGTTCGCCGAGGGTTAAAGACGCCTCAGCAACCTGGGGAAACAAAGGGACAGTAACTGCCTCTGGTGACCTCTCGCGCGACGGGAGATGCGTCTGCAATGAAGTCAGGCAAGCTGACAGAAGTGGCAGCCAGTCACAGCGTCGCTGTGGCTGACTGCCACTTCTGTCAGCTTGCCTGACTTCATTGCAGACGCATCTCCCGTCGCGGCTGCGGCCGTGACGGGATAATGCATCCCGCCAATGTTGCGGTAGGACTGGGGCCCCGGCAAGGCCCCGGCTCAGTCCACTTTTTGGAGAGGACCCGGCAGGCCCTGTCCCACTTTAAGCACTGCTGGCACCTGTGGAATGGCAGCAAACGTCGATCTGACTGTAAACAGAGAGTGCCCAAGTATTGAACGCATTGACATCTTCAGAGGAAACAAAATCACCTTCCTTTCTCAGAATTAGCACTGGCACAAAAATGGACCAGTTGGGAATTTTACTTGGAAGACACACTATTGGCAGCCATCTGACCAAAACACTTCCACTCTTACTGTGAAGGTTTCCATATCAAAGAGCCAGAATGGGGGCAGTTAAGAGACAAACACACCCACCTCCGTGGAACCTAGATGGGAACTTCTATAACTTCAATCCCCAGGATGTGGTCTAGATAAGAATGGCAATATTACAAACGTCAATCCCTTCTCACACCTACCTGACTGCCTCAGCAATGTTTCCCCGCACCAAATGCTGGGGGACATGGCCAACCAAAGGCCAAGCAATGGGACCTCCTACCAGACACCCTAATATTTCCAACATGTTTCTTTCTTTGCTTTCTAGTATGAGTCTCGTACTAGGTACTTATTTGGGTCTTCTAGGCATAGGTAGAAGGACAAAGAGATTGGCTGTGCATGAATGGCATGTTATTTGCACCCAGCATGTTCTATTTTACTTAGGAGAAGGAAGCTGATGGGCAGCCAGCATCACTGGTGTGTCAATATTAGAAAATGGAAACATTATGTGCATGTGTGGAAGGTCGTAGGAACTCATGGTTTGCTACCTCAGAATTTGATCCGTTCTATATTGAGGTCATGGTATTTATATGGCCATGAAAAGAGTTGCAGTAATTATAGCTTTAAGACTGCTGGGTTAATTATTTCTGCCTACAGCTCCACTGGAGTAAAATGCAGTTGTTCTGTCTGAGAATACAGATCTCATTGTGCTAAGGTCCCAATGTGCAATTGACTGTGGAGTCAAAATATATTTAAATCAGGAGAGCTCATTCAACCCTGTCCCTGGGACTTATATTTTATACAAGCACAATGCACAGTGAAGGTGTATCAGCATGTAACTTTATTAGAATGCATGTTGCATAGGTTTTTAACAATACAGCGTCATTCGATTACAAATGCTTTACTTTTGTCTGAATAACATTTTATTTGACAACACGTGTTATTTTCAGAAGCGGGTTGAGCTATGGATTTCACCTTCATCACTGTTTATGCCAATTTGGCAAGTGGTGGTGGGGCAGACCATTGCATGGGACGGCAAGAATGGCAAATATATAGACCACAATTGTAGTGACACCCACCAATGGAAGATATATTGTATTGCTAGTGACTGATTTGTGTATAGTCTAATACCCCCCAACATTATAATCCCACTCCTCAAACTGTGTAAAGAGACATATTTGTTTTTAATCTGAAAATGTAGTTTTATATAAAATAATAAATACAAGAATTAAATGGAAAGGGCAGCTGCAATTTGCAGTCAAGTGGCTGGGAGAGGAAGAGACAATCGACACAATCATCTTTTAACCAACATTAAAAACATACTACTTGAGAGAAATACTATGGCTGGACAAACCCCTACTCAGGACCTTACCACGCCTACTTAGCCTCGCAGTGGGGTTATGCAACAGAGCGTGGAAGTTACAAGGGACACAGGACCCCCAGTCGGCACAAATCCCTCTTGCAGGCCTTGTGGGCACGGACACAAATACGCTAGCAATATACCGAACCCAGTGGGAAGTAAAAGGCGTAGCGCAAATTGGGGATCTGCGGAGAGAAGAGAGGTGGGCAGACTTCCAAGAGATGATGGAGGAACATGATATACACAAAGACCAATTCATCCTCCATAACAGAATAATCCTTTCAATCAAGAAAACATGACCAGAATGGGAGGACCAAGAGGACGCCACAGGGGAGCTAGACACATGGTATGATATATCTGAGGGAACGCACACAACCTCCAGGTTATACAAACGGTTGCTAAGAGCTAGTAATACGAAAGAGCTACACATAAGACAGAGTTGGGAAGAGGAACTCCACAGGCCTTTTAGCCACCAAGAATGGGGCAGGGTGTTAAAATATCAAAAGAAAGTGTCTAGGAACGCAAGGTTCAGACAGGCACAGCTGTACGTGACACTCAGGGCATACCTCACACCCAAGAGGATAAACAAGATGTATGAGGGAGATCCTAATAAGTGCCCCTGATGCTCAGCCGATGAAGCAGACATGCTCCACATGATTTGGACCTGCCCAACTATACAAACCTTCTGACAGTGGACTCCAGAAACAGGCGGAGCACCCAGAGAGGTACTTTCAGGGCCTCTTCCCGAGTGGAGGCAGACATGGGACACATCTAGCAAAGTTGAAAGACTTGATATGTATATTAGCCAAAAGAAGGATAGCGATGTCCTGGAAATCAAGGCAAGGCCCGACCGTAGAGTCATGGTGGTCGGACCTCCGCAAGTGGACATTGGCGGAAACTGCGGTGTGGATAAGAGCAGTGCAAAGGGGGGATGGACAAACAGCACAGAAAATAGCTGCATGGAACTCCCTGGTACAGGACTTATTTGGCCAAGAGGGGGAGTAAGAAGAAGAAGAAGGAGAAGGCCCCGAGGAGGCGCGAGAACAATGATGGGTACAAGTTAGTGGAGCATGGGGAACCAACCAAAAGACAGTATAAATGGGAGGGTCAAACCTGCCCACATAAGCAGCCAGAGATCAAGATGGCAAGGTCGCCTGAAAGCGCTGAGAAAATGAACCCATAGAAGAAACCCGTAGAAATGCCAACATGCCAGTTAAGTTATTTGTTTGCATGCTATGTCTGTTGTTCGTTTTTTTTAAAAATAATAAAGAAATAAAAAAAAAAGAATTAAATGGAATCCCCTAACTTTCAATGATGCAGAGGTCAACCACAATATATCACATGAATACACGCAGCTTGTCTACAGAAAGAAAAACAGAACCTGCCTACCATTGTCTCACTGATGTTTTCATTCTAAATCTCACAATAATCCATATATAGAACAAATATGAATAACTATTCTTGACAATACATTGGGCTTCATTACAAGTACTCCGGTCCGGAATTAACACTGCCGGTAAAACCATACCGGCACCCTTTCCATGTCCACCCAATCACGACCCGCGGCCCCGGTAATAGCACCACCCTCAACCGCCACCGCGGAAATAGGGGTCCCGTTAAGTCCGTCTGCACGGAAACCCCTCCGTTACCATTAACACGAAACACTGTGAGCATCACAACTAGCGCGGACACGGAAATACCGGCAAAAAAATTGGCGTAAATACCGTGATCACGGTTGCGGAACCGCCACCACCGCGAACATGGCGTTATACACTGCCTGCTGAACTGAATCAGGACACAGGTGCACCAAATCAGCCCAGCTGGACCTAGCAGGCCACTGGGAGCCTACGAAAGGGCCACACCCAGCCCAACACAACACAGAACCATGCAGGCAGCAGGTCTAGTAGCACTGGGACTGGGCCTACTCAACCAAAAGGCAGCACTGCACATGGTGGCAGTAATGCGCAGAGGAGGAGGCGTAGGCGGAGGAGGCGCAGGCGGCAACCAGCCAACCCTGCAGCTATGGCAAACCCCATTGCCCAGCCAGCCCGACCCACCGCCAGCCAGCAATACCACGCATCAGGGCCTCACCTTGGAACCTCACCCCAGGACAGATCCACACACTATACCGGCTGGACCGTGCAACAATCCTGCACATCACCGCCATGATTGAGGACAACATCAGCAGCCAAATTGACATCCCCACCGCCACTCCCCCCTCTTGAAGGTTGTCTCAGTACTGCATTTCCTTGGCACTGGCACCTATCAACACACGGTTGGTGAGCTGCACGGCATACCACAACCCTGTTTCTCAAAAATCCTGGTACAGGTACTGGGTGCCCTGTTGCTCCATGTGTCGGAACACATAGCCCTACCCCGCACCCTCCCCGAGGTCATTGCCACCAAGTTGGCCTTCCATGCCATAGCAAGCATGCCAAATTGCATAGGCGCAGTTGACTGCACCCACGTTGAGCTGACAGTACCACATGCAATTGAGGGGGTGTTCCGCAATAGGAAACAGTATCACTCTTTGAATGTCCAGATGGTTTGTGATGCCATGCAACTGATTACACACTGCTGTGCACGTTTCCCAGGCTCATCACATGACTCAATGGTACTGCGGAATTCCACGTTGCCACGGTACATGGAACGCTATGCCGGACAAAGCACATGGCTATTGGGTGAGTACAGGCCAATGAGCATTGTGAGTGTGCCGCTGTGACCGCACATGCATCACCCCCCTTCCATCTACCAAATACACAGCGATGCCAAACATCATGAAGGACGACATGGCAGGGCACCACAATGTGCCTGTGCACACGCTGGCACAGCCAATCCCGTCACTGTCCCATGAACCTTGTGCCACTGCAGACACCCACCCTCAATTGAAACACTGCCTCAAAAGGCACGAGAGGCGTGTAAATGAGACGACGTGTATTTACTACTTCCGTACAGTGGAGTCACTCTGCCATGTGTGGACAGCACTGCACCGTGACATGCACACAATCAAATGTCACCCGCAGGGCACAGTAAACATGCAAGTTAATGTGTAGGCCCATATCCAGTTAGCGACATACATCGTGATGCCCAAAACATACCTCCATACACTGCATGGTACATATGCATGAATGAATGATGATACAAGATTGCACAGCAGCAGATGAGGAAATGATGCCACAAACACTGACATGTTCCCCCATCTACATCCCATGTAGGTGATGCGGGATATGCACTCACGCCATGGATGATGACACCTGTACGGAGACCAAGGAACAGGCATGAAGAGGCATACAATAGGGCACATATCCGCACACGTGGAATGATTGAGAGGACATTTGGACTGCTGAAGGCCCGTTTCCGCTGTCTGAGCAGATCTGGCGGATCACTGCTGTACAGCCCAGTGAAGACGGGTAAAATCACGCTCGTATGTGCCATGCTGCACAATATATGCCTGCGCAGGAACATCCCAATGCCACCAGATGCAGATGAGGAAGATGGGGATGGGGATGGAGATGGGGATGGGGACGAGGATGGGGATGGAGATGGGGATGGGATGGCACCCCTGGGGGTCCACATGATGGCCAGAGAGCACGGGATGCCCTGATTCGCATTTACTTTTGAGTCACAGCACATTCACAGAAATGCACGAACATGGTGACGACAATGAATTAATAGTTGCACTGCAAAATAAATGATCAATGTCCACACATGTATGTCTTGATTCGAAATGGTGATGTATTGATGTATGATGTATTGATGTAATAACAACAGGGAAGGAGGTGCATTGGTTAGGGAAGCTGTACACCCGGGGCCACCCACCACCCAAACGTGCCCACCTCCACCCAGGCCCCATTGTTCAAACCCCCAAAACTACCTACCCCACCACCCAAACGTGCCCACCCCCACCCCCACCCAGGCCCCATTGTTCAAACCCCCAAAACTACCTACCCCACCACACAAACGTGCCCACCCCTCTCACACCCTTGTAGTCCACATGTGTCCTGGACTGCCCCACACACATGCCATCACTTCTGCATGCGCTTCTGTGCCTGTGCAACCTTGCCCGAGGGACCCGTTAGCCTACTCGAGCGCCTCCTTGGACTGGCAGTAGTGGAGCTGGATGGGGTGGTTGTGTTTGATTGCGCAGAATCTGGAATTGAGGGCATCCGTGCCAGATTTGCCTGTTGGCCAACCAACATGGCCTCTACAAGCCTGGAGGTGTGGTCGTTGCCCTCCCGCACATGGCGTGCAAGTGTTACTATAGTGCTTGCAAAGCGTCCAATGGACCTCAACAGGCGACGCACTGAGGCGCTGTAGCTCTCCCTCTGCAGCCTGGATTCCTCTACCTGCCTCTCCACCAGCTGGGTGAGGGTAGCCTGCTGCTCCTCCATCCGCTGCATGCGGGCATTCAGTTCAGCCATGGATGAGGTGGGCAACCTCATGGGACTCCTCAGTGATGTGGGGCTGAACTCCAGCTCATGGAAGGAGCCCAGGTCTTCCAATGTGTGCATCTCCCCCTGTGGCCCCGTTTCCGAGTGCTCTTGCGGGGCACTGTAATCACTGCAGGCCGCCCCCTCTGCAGTGCTGCTGCCTTCGTTGTTGTGTTGGCTGGCCATGATAGGTTCCCGTGGCACCTGTCTAGACTCAGGCAGTGTGGAGACGGTGGGGATGTCGGTGGTGGTGGTGGGCGGCACATCTGTAGTGGCTGGTAATGTGGCCAGAGGTGCAGAACTGCCAGCAGCATCCTCCTGTGTGGTGGCGGTGGCTTGTGTACTTGCTGGTGCAGATTGGCTGGCCTGTTGTGCAGTATCACTGTCACTTGAAACGGCTGTGGGGACACAAAGGGCATGCAATTAGTGTTGTTGTGGTGGCAGATGGGTGCATCACATGCATCATTAATATTGTACATTGAATAGTGTTAGTCACATCCATCTGATTGCTGGTGTATGCATTCTGTGGTATTGGTTGCCATACGGATCATGATGGGTCCTTTGGCCCACTCATGCACTGCCTGGGGGGGGGGGTTGTTAATGGGTCCTTTGGCCCACACATGCACTGCCTGGGGGGGTTGTTAATGGGTCCTTTGGCCCACACATGCACTGCCTGGGGGGGGGGGTTGTTAATGGGTCCTTTGGCCCACACATGCACTGCCTGGGGGGGGTTGTTAATGGGTCCTTTGGCCCAGTACTCACAACTGCATATTTTCATGTGGCATTCATGTTCGGGCACTTACCGGCATCTGCAGGTGGGCTCACTCCTGTCTCAGCCTCCCCGATCCCATGGATTGCCTCAAGGGGGAGGACGCTGCTGCAACGCTCCTCCCATGCTTGCAGCCTCAGTGGGGAAGGGGGTCCTCCACCTGTCCCACTCCTGCGTTGGCGGTGCGTGGAAATGAGGTTGCGTACCCTCAGCCTCAGGTCGTCCCACCGCTTGTGGCAGTCCTTCACGCTCCTCACTGTCACGGCCACAGCGGAGCACTTGCGTGCAGCTTCGGCCCACACCTCCTTCCTCCGCTGCTGTGTGGCACGCCGTTGGTCGGCGCTGAACAGCATCTCCGCATTGTCCACAATGTGCTCCACCAAGACGGTTAGCTCCGCCTCGCTGAAGCGCTGTTTGCGCTGCCTATGAGCAGGAATCCTGGCAGACATGCTGGTGGTCCCTTTTGGCTTCTCAGAGTTAGGATTGTGCTTGTGCTGACTCTGGATGGCAATGGATTGTGGTTTTATATGATGGCCGCCTCTCTGTTTCCTGTTTTGGCGATCATGGTATTTCCGGTTCCGTGTCCGTGCCGGCAGAGGCGGACACGGGTTTTGCGCCACTTGTGGCTGCATTATTTCCATTTCCGTGGGGTTTTCCGTGACGGCGGTAACAACGTTTCCGAGTCCGTGTGGTGCGCGCGACCGACAGCGTGTAATCGGACGGTTTTTCCGCAACCTTGCGGACACGGAAACGTTTTTACCGCCATCACGGATTTTGCACAGTCCCGGACTGGCAGGTTGTAATGAGGCCCATTGTCTTTGAAAGTTTGATTTAAAAAGATAAAACACTTCTCATTCCCACAAATGTGAAACTAAACAATTCACATAGTTTTCTCTGAAATCATTGACAAGTATTGGCATCAGAGAAAAATATTGCCTCAAACATATTGTTGTCTGATTCTAAAACTGGATTTAAATCTAAAATGTTTGTCGCTCTCTGTGACATGCTATTGGTTGTTAGCATGGGTATATATACAGTTAAATAATTTTGGCTATGTTTAAATGGTTACAATTATTTTAAAGGATTAAGTTCAAGTATTGTGTTTCTTTTTAGGCCCCCTAACTCTCTCGCCATTCACTAGAAATCAGGTTCATCCTCTCAAAATCCAATTTCCATGTTTTCAATGAAGGAAGAGATTTCAATTAATGTATTCACTATGACAGAAATCATTCATACTACATGCTATTCCACATTCTGGTTTGAGATGACTAATGCTTCCAGAGATCCCAAATTGAAGGCGATGCGACCTAATAGGATGGTGCAACCTAGACTGTCAATGTTTAATTCTAAATAACAAAACACATGCACTATTTTAATATATTCCTTCTTAGAGTTCTTAGAGTAACATAGCTTGTAAACAGGTATCCACTGATAAAAAACTGCTATCTGGGATTTAATTAATTCTTGGGACATTTGTTTAAATGTGCATTGTACTCACTTTGGTTTGTCTTTCATGGGTCCAGGTAAATTAGAATTACCCCTAAAGCAGAAACAAGAAGTGTACTTACATAAGACAAGTATTTCTCAACTAAGGGTGGCTGGTAGGCCTTGATTTTCCAGGCTATCATAAGCTTATAACAAAAACATAATCAAAGGCATCATGTCATACACACTTCCCATTACACCACCACATTTTTCATAGTGGTTTATTCAAAAACATATTTCATTCGAAGGCTAAACACAGTGATTAATACACTTTTCACAGATACAACTACAATAATTCTAATATATGTTCTGTTATGATGTTCACATACAATTCCACTTTATTTACTTTCTTTAGACACAAAAAGAACATTAGTATACACTTTTTGATCAAACCCTGATCTCACTTATATGTGTGCATTATAGTAAAACCCTGTGTTATTTCAAAGCTCAATCAAATATTTTTAAGTTGTTCCTTTTGTGTTTGACCTGCCCTTTGTCTACAGTGTTGTTGGTAGTTTTTAAAACATCAACACAGTGCGTTTTGGCCGTCTCGGGAGTCTATATTCTTGCTCCAGTGAATTGCGGCCTTCATCAAGATATAGCCGAATAGTTCGATCCCAATCAATATGTTTATGTGTCTATAATTAAAAACTGTACAGTGTATATTGTAGGGGAGGAGTGGTCCAAGGGACCCCCCTGGCCTACATCTCCACCCCAGGTGAGGGCCATGGCTCATCAGGCGTCCCCTCCTTACCACCCGGGCCCAGGTGGTGGATGGCTCACCTGCTGAAGACATTGCCCACACGTATTGAATTTAGCTAGGCCTCAGAAACCATTTTGTCTAATAAAGATGGTGTGAGCGTAGCGCACTGTAGCGCGGCCCTCACCCTCGGAAAGTTTCAATTATCCCTGTTGCCGCAGCACCCTGGCAGATCCGCTGTGAACACGTTCCCACGAACAGGACGGACATGAGCTAGCATAAGATACTAACACTGTAACATTTCACCGTCCGCAGTGTATCACTGCTCCCAGAATGACCCGGTCAGCAAGGCCTGGGTGATGGGAAGATCTGTAGAATGGTCATCTGATGAAAGCAGAAAGGTACCCAAATATGAATGTCAAAAACCACTTTTAACACATGTATCCTTTCTATACAACCACTTTTACTAAAGAAACCTGTAAAATTGTGTAATTATTGTACATGACACCAGCCATGAAGGGCCCGCACCCCTGCAGGGGTGTGCAAATGATAAAAGCATTCCGGGGGAGTGTTCCTTATATGTATCATTGAAAATCGTACACCCCGCGGTCCCGCGCCATAACTGAACTAATGCTGCTAGAGTACACAAGAAAACGAATGTAACCATACAGGGGGCACATGTGAAGGGTGTGCGACAATGCACTCGTCACGCGTGTATGTCTAAGCCCGCCTTGCATGCCAACACCGTCACATACGGTGGCGGGTCATTTTCTATGTACTCCACCAACCTCAATACTACCTCACTTACTGCAAATGTATATGCATATAGCTAAATACTGTAATTGTTGAAACATAGTGTACGAATAAGGTGCTCAGACTGGATATAATTGAAACGCCTCCAGCGAAATGAAATGTATGTTTTCAAGTAATTCAAACAAATATTATAAAGTGTTCTAATGATTGTGATGTTTTCGCCTCCAAAACCCGGCAACACGCGAGGAAGATACCTTTGTAAATATGTGCAAGGCCATTTCCCCTCCCACCCTCCGGAGACTGCCAAACATGAGAGCAGAGGCCCGCGCTGCGCTGCCCCACCTCCCCCAACTAGACTGGAGTCGCTTCAAAGATGTGTAGCCCCCTCTGCAGCACCCAAGGCCACGGGCCGCCACCTGCATTATTTACAGCACAGCAGTAAACCTCTGCCTGAACCCACACTTCCAAAGGCGCCCCCTCGTAAACCCCACAACCCACCAGATCATCTTAGACTTTTGGCCCTGTGCAATCAGGACACCCAACACTGTGGCAACACACAAGCGGCACATTTATAACCACATCTAACAAGACAGGGAGGCTTGTACCGTCCGTCCCATGCCCTGAAGCTTAGCCCCTCAACCTATGGCTCCGGTCAACAGGACGCTGGTAACCATGCCCTGACGAATGACCATTAGATCCCTCACAAGGTGCATTCCTCCTGCGTTGCATTAACCTGTAGAATAACCTATTGGAAGATTTACTAAAGAAGATAATATTGCAATGACTGAATGACTGCGGTGTGCATGGCCTAGGGCAAATAAGTCAGGAAAAGACATTCATCTCTGACACCGGCCGCGATGGCACAACAACACCGCCCGGATGAACTCTGCCAACCTGTCAGGCCCAGCCCAACCCACGAGGCTGACCAGTGACGTTCTCCAGCCACGGCCAACCACATCGCAGCAGCACCTATAGTTAGTCATCGCCACCCAATTCCATTGAACGTGTGCCCCCTATAGTATGTAGGTTCTTATGACGTTTTTTGTAAATATATATGCCTGTCTTTGCTATTGTCAGACAGAGCGCTCTCGGAGTTTGCAGAGTTCTTTGCATGCCATATTCTGATTGATAAACTCCCATTTAAGCTCACCCGCACTCTGTCTTGGCCTTATTCCCGACTTGGGAGAGTCCTTCATTGTCTCTCATTGCGGGGAGGATCGTGCTGGCTGGGGACGCTTGCCTTCAGTGGTGACCCCGAAAGCGTGATTATTACTATTATTTTTTCCCGATATAACATTACCGTCCCCTTTTGGCACGAGAATCTCCGGTCGAAAAGGGATACGCACGTTGAGCCGGCTCCGGGAGGCTGGCCGCCAACGGCGACCGGTACACTAAGAAGTGCGCACTCAAAAGAGAGAGGGTACGGGATCCCAGTTGAAAAATCCCCTTTGAGTACCGCTCGCCGGAGCCGGGGCTGACTGTTGAGCTGACGGCAACACTGCCTGGACGGACCCAGTTTCGGAGACTATCGGTTCAAGACGGGCACGTGAGTATTGAGTGCGAGCGATTGTAAAGGGAGTGGGGGAAGAAGTGTAGGACAGGGAACGAAGAGGGGGTACGCAGATCTACTAAGGATCATCCTAAAATTTTCCTTGCTTTTTCTTTGCATATGGCCATTAGGATTAAGAGGTGAATAAGAGATAAAAGTGACGGGAACCTAGCTCCGAAAGGTGGTGGAAGGCGGCGCCACATAGTGCTATCTTGACTAGTACTGGGAATATATGAAGAAGTGGAATATAAGATAAAAAGTGTCCAGCAAAAGGGGGCACTGAGAATATATTAGTGACCGCTATTACTTATTTATTTTCTTTTCTTTAGGGTTAGGGGGAAAATAAAAGTGAGATTAGTACAAAACTCAGGGAGAAAGTAAGAGGGAGAGAGTCCTACTATAAGAGGGAAGAGCAGACCAATATATATATATATATATATGCGCATCCATATATCCGAATAAGAAGGATAGGGACAGCCGGCTAGGGAGGAAAGGGAGGGCAGCTTGAATTGTGAACAGAGTGTTACCGGGAGGTGTGTGCACCTCGTATGTGTCAGACGACAAGTTGATGTTCTAAGTGTGTAAAATGGCTATAAATGTATAGAAATGGAATGGTCATGGTAAGTGTGACCGGATAGAACTTTTTGAAGAGAAAAACGACAAGGTGGAGTGAGTGTGTACCTATTTGATTTCCGGGTTAATGTTGTCGAAATAACTGATGGTTTGCTCTTGTATGTGCCCCCCAAAGAGAAGAGAATAGAGACTGTGTACAGCCAGTTTTGTATTGCGCAGGCAGGGGGCAGAGCACAAAGGAGCCCATTATTGAATGTAAGGTAAAAGACAAAACCCATATTGGTAAGAGGTTTACATTGTAATTGTGGACACACAGAAAGAAACAAGTACTAGGAAAATACACAAGATGGGGGCCGAAACACCCTTATCACATATTTGTAAGAACCTACCAGGCTACGCGGAGCGAATTAAGAAATATCATGACCAATGGATAACCGAGTTGAAGGGAGAGGGGTTACCCCAGATATCCAGATATGGCCCGAGGGAGGGTCATTTGATAAAAGTGTTCTGGATATGGTGGCCACATGCATTTGTTTGAAGTACAAGGGGAAGCAGTTGCAAAATAGGAGAGAAGTATTAGATCTCTGGAGGTTATTTGAAGAGATACCACCGCCTAAAGCGCCAGCATTAAATCCTGACCTCCCGTCCACCACCGACAATCCACTGATGATACAGAAAGATGTTAAAGAATTGTCAAGTGTAGCGCCACCAATAGAGGTAATAAGTTTGTACCCGATATTAAACAAGCCTGTGCCTGCAGAAGGGTACAGTGACCCCACTTACGTGCCTCCCCCGACAACTACTACACCCCGCCGGCCCACGGCACCCCCGCCATATGAAAGTATAAGGGAGCGAGCCGAGGCAGGTACACAAAGGGTGGACATAGAGAAGCTCACAGATGATTTAGAATCAAGACTTTCAATAGCAAAAGATGAGCTCTCGAGGATAAAAGACATATGTGAACAAACAGCACTTAATGCGGCTAGATCAGGGCGCACGTCTAGAGCGCCAGGTGAGAATAGAAAACCTGAAGATGGGTGGAAAAAGGGCGAGATACTGTTCAGAATTGAAGAAGAACCGACACAAATAATAGAAGTAGGGACACGAGAGGGAGATATTGATAATGAAGAAAGGCCTATGGGGGACAGAGAGGAATTACTATGTGATATAAGGGACGATTTAGAAGAAAGCGACAGGTTGAGTATGGCAATGGGAGGGGGAAGCGAAGGGGGGGATGGTACATGTTCAATGAGAACATTGGATGATGAGTGGACGGGGCGATTAAGGAACAGGGTGGGGAAAATGGCATCACTGGGAACATCAGCAGCCAAAACGGGTCCAGATGTAACGACAAAAGGAAGGCTACAGCTCCCATTGATACATAGGGGAGGAGGGAGGCCGAATTATATCCCATGGGCTCAGATGGATAAAGCCAATTTATTAAAGCTATTGCCCCCGTTGTCAGGAGGGGCAAGTAAGTGGATATACGCCTTTGAGAAACACACCGCTGGGGTACCCCTAGCAATAGGAGATGTGAAGATCTTGCTTGTATCAGCAGTGGGGGATCAGGCTGAGAGAGTATGGGTCAAGGCCGGGTTCCCAGGAGTAACATTAGACTGCGACCGCCATGACGGAGCCTCCTTCAACACAGAGCGTGCAAGGGTGTGGGATGCCTTGCGAGAAACGTTTCCAGACACGCCAGACTTACAGTCAGTAATGCAGTGTACAATGAATGATGGGGAGGAGGCTATGGATTACATTTTTCGGGTCCAAGAGATGTGGAGAGCAGAAACGGCATGCCCTGGTATCAATCGACATCTTTATTTTATTTCATTATAAAAAGAGGGCTCCCCAAAGAAGTGCAAAAGGCGCTCGACAAGATAGCAGGTATTGAAGCAAAGGGATGGCCTGAGATTCAGAGCATAATAGTACACCATTGTAAGAGAATAAAGGAAAGGGAGAAGGAGGTGGCGCAGAAGAGATTGGCAGACGAAGCAAAACTAGTGCAGACAAAGTTGGTGAAGGTCACAGCGGCTGTAGCCGCACTCCCCCACAGCAGGGAGGGAGATGAGGAGGAGGAGGGGCTGATAGCAATACAAGGAAGGGTGGCAACTAATTGGGTTGGAGCAGGACAGCGGCAGTGGAACGAGCAGGAACAAGGCGGAGGTCCGCAGTGGCAAGAGTGGACCCCTCGAGGGGGACGAGGTAGGTACAGGGGCCGAAGAGGAGGTGGACCGGGATACGGAGGAATGGGAGGAAATGGATGGCAGGGCCCTAGAGGTGCACAAGGGAGTTGCTGGAACTGCGGAAGATGGGGGCATTACTCTAGGGAGTGCAGAGCCAGACCCAACAACGGGTTCCAAGAGGTAGAACAGTATGGCCACCCCCACCCGGGGAGCCCATATGGCCTTCCAATGGGACAACAACAACTGAAAAACCCAGGCCAAGGTAATAATGAGCAGCAACAGGGGCACCAGTATAGAACACAGAACCATCCACAAAATAATGACAATATGCAGTACACACCAGGCAACCCTTTCGCGACAACAGCAAACGGGGCCCCCGCACCAGCACCCTACAACGGCATGTCAGTGGTTTCAGGAAGTGTCTTTAATCAGGGGGGGGCGATGAGACACCCCACATAGGACAGCCCACAGAGAACACTTGCGTGTCCAGTTCTATCTACAACCTACAATGCAGCAGAGGAACCATTGGTAGGGGCGCAGATAGGAGACAAGCAGTTCATATTCATGGTTGATTCGGGAGCGGAGAAATCATGTATCCGGGAGGGCCGGTTCCCGTTATCTAACAGGAAGTTAGAGACGCAGGGGTTCTCTGGGGCTGTAATTGAAGTTCCTTACACAGAAGCATTGGATGTAACAGTGGGGGGTAAAACTGTAAAGACACCCTTACTGTATTACGAACATTCACCAATAAATTTATTAGGAAGGGATCTCCTAAGTAAATTTAACATGACCATATCAATTACCGAGAGAGGAATAGTGTGTTCTACACCCGGGATATGCCCCTTGCGTGCAATGTTGGTAGTGCAAGCCTACACAACCACACAAGAAGTACGAGGGTTGCCGGAAAATGAGGAAATGTTTATTGAAGGGCTAAAGACATTGGCCCTCATAATTCCAGAGCTAAGAAGAATGGACTGGAGGATTCCAGCGGAGTTCCTCTTCCGCCCCATAGTGTGCCCCGACACCGCACCAGGATCAGTGGTATCATTAGACTTGCACGCTGTACAGGTATCAGCGAAAAGGATCGCTGTGAATGGAATGGATAGGGAAGGATGTGAGTGGCGTACAGTGCTGTGTACAAATGCCAACATCGCCCTACGCGAATTAACAGATGAGGATCTCTTTTCATACACAGAAGGGGATGGTGAGATAGTAATGGAAATAGCGATGCCCTGTGACATTTTGATTCAAGCCAGGGAAACCCCGGTCCAACTGATGGCAGTGGTAGGAGCACCGCTGTCCTTTTTTGATGATGACATGAGGCTCGTACCAAATAATTTGTGGACGACAGGCCCCCATGATGTAGGGCTGTTGCATGGAGTACAACCTGTGGTAATAAAGCTAAAGCAAGGGGCAATTTTACCCCGAGTGAAACAGTATCCATTGTCCCGTGAGGTTGAAGAAGGGATCAAAGAGACCATAAATGCACTACTAGTGCAAGGGATAATAGTGCCTTCAACCTCCCCATGTAACACATGTATTTATCCAATCAAAAAAGCAAAAGGAGGGTCTTGGAGGATGATACAGGACTTACGCCCCCTAAATGATGTAATTCAGAAAGAGTTCCCTTTGGTCCCGAACCCTGCATCCATATTATGCAGCATCCCGAAACTGGCATCACATTTCACAGTAGTAAATTTGAAAAACGCATTTTTCTCAATACCCCTCGCTGAAGAGAGTAGATACCTTACAGCATTCACACTGGGGGGTAAAAGGTATGAACACTGCAGACTACCACAGGGATACTGTGAGAGCCCGAGCATATTCAACCGCATATTGCATGAAGACTTGGGAAACCTATCAGTTGTGAGTACAATCATTCAGTACGTAGACGATTTGCTAGTGTGCGCACAAGACGAAGAAACATGTAGAAAGGATTCAACAACGCTCCTGACACTATTGGCCAATAAGGGATACAAGGTAGACAAGGAGAAACTACAGTACTGCCTGACAGAGGTCTTATACTTGGGACAGCTGATATCAAAGGATGGAAAAAGAATAATTCCCGACAGGGTAGAAGCGATAAGATCAGTAGCGGAACCCACAACAGTGAAAGAGATGCAGAAATTCTTGGGAATGTGCAACTATTGCTGAGCATGGATATTAGATTATGCAGCATACACAAGACCCCTACTACAAGCACACAAAGATGCACAACAGGAAAATAAAAAGATTGAATGGTCAGAAGAAATGAGCAAGTCATTCAAATCATTAAAAAGGTTAATTTCAAGCGCTCCAGTGCTAGCCAACCCTGATTATGGACGCACATTTTACCTATTCTCACACTGCAAGGGAACACTCATGACAGCTGTTCTGACACAAAAGACGTCCCTAGGACACAAGCCCTTGGCTTACTATAGTGGTACTTTGGATGCCGTAATGCAAGGCTATTTCGCGTGCGAGCAATCGCTCACTGCAGCCACGTTCGCGATTGAGAAAAGTGCCACAATAGTAATGGGTTGCCCTGTAACATTGTTTGTGGAACATTCATTATTTGCAATCCTTGAGAGGTCAAAAAGCACACTGACAACACAGCGGGCAACAGCTTATGAAATCATATTGTCCAGCACCAACATCCATGTGGTGAGATGCAAAACAGTAAACCCCGCGACATTCATTACAGAAGCATGCACACTAGAGGACATGCAGGACCACGATTGCGCAACATACACAGGAGAAAAAGGGGAGGACACAGTGGTGTGTGAAAACGCTCTGAGCGAGGGGGAAGTGTACTTTGTGGATGGGTCTGCATCGATTGATGTGGACACGGGAGAAAAGCATGTTGGTATGGCGCTCGTGAGATTAGAAGACGGTGAGTATGAAACATTAGTACAGTACCGCCTCCCATCACATTACTCCGCACAAGCAGCAGAACTGATTGCGCTCATAGAAGCACTACATGCAGCAAAGGGTTGCGCAGTGACAATATACACAAACTCAGCTTACATGACGACGACAGTACATGGAGGTCTAGCGAGATGGGGCGGAGGGGATTTCGACTGGCAGACGGAACACCAGTACAGCATGCAGAATTGTTGAAAGAGTTAATTGAGGCCCTACAAAACCCTACTGCAGTAGCAATAGTTAAGTGCCAAGCACATACATCCAACACAGACGTTGTGTCTTTGGGGAACGCGGCAGCGGACGCTGCCGCCAAGGAGGCTTCCTATTTTCAGAAATATGAAGCAGGTGAGTACATGCTGCAGCACAAGACAAACGAAGAGCCCCCAGAAGGGTACAACATGATGCCCATATCACAAATACTAGAATTACAGGAAGGAGCTAGTGAAGACGAAAAATTGATGTGGACAAAACGAGGGTGCAGCAAGTTGGGAACAGACTTACTGTGGCGGCAAAATAACTCAGGAAAAGTGGTAATGCCAATCCAGTTACTAGAAATTGCGTTTCAACAACTACACTTCCCTGCATATAATACCAAACAGCATATTGCAGCAGAAATACAAGAAGAATGGTTCGTGCCCTGTCTCCAGGAGCACGTATCTCGATTAGCAATGGAATGCACAACATGTCAAATCTACAATTCGGGAATGACATTACGCACACTCTGGGGAACAATTCCTAAACCCATTGGCCCATTCAGAGTACTGCATATTGATTACGCGGACATGGGGGAAAGGTGTAATGGCGCACGGTACATGATCGTGGTTGTGTGCCCATTCTCAAGGTGGGTGGAAGCAGGACCATGTGCACGACCTGATGCCAAAAGCGCTGCAAAGTTCCTAGTGAGGGAAGTGTTCCCGCGCTGGGGAATTTGTGACGTGATTCGCTCAGACAACGGCACTCACTTTGTGAATGAACTTTTCAAGGAAGTCACTACATTATTGGGAATAAAACATAAATTGTGTTCGATTTATCATCCTCAAAGTAATGGCGTAGTGGAAAAGATGAACGGACTGTTAAAGGGCAGGTTATCAAAACTATGCTTTTCATTGAAGAAGAATTGGATCTACTGTCTGCCCCTTGCGCTATTTGAACTGAGAAATCAGCCAAGTAAATATCACCATTTGTCCCTGCACGAAATCGTGACTGGGAGATGAATCTACACAGCACACTCTCCACTGCGCGAACACTCAGATGCACACAGGAGCGCCGCGATATTGGGAGAAGAATTCACAGACTATTTGAAAAATTAACAAGGGCAGCGCGCGCAATATCAAAGCAGCTCTCCCCACCCTTCAATAGAGAGGAGGGGAACATAACAGGGTCTGTCACAGAGCCCGAGCAACAGCTACAGCTAATGCCGGGCGAGTTAATTTATGTCAGGAGTTTTGTGCGTCGATGGAATGCACCACGGTTCCACGGCCCATACAAGGTAGTGTTCTGCACGCCCACAGCTGTAAAAGTGAAGGGCTTGAGGTACTGGGTACACCTGACAGATGTACGAAGAGCATATAGTAATGTGCAAGAGGAGACAGATGAGGAGGCACAGACAACAGCAACCGATTCAACTGAACAGAATGTCTGAATATTAACTTGTGTTTGTGCGTCAGCAATGAACGTGAATGGGAAAGTGACTGATGAAGTATTCCTGCATTCTCTTTTTATATATTACTGGAAAAAAAAGGTTTTTTTTGGACTTATATGTAATTAATGAAGTGATCAAATTATGACATGTTTACACCCTTGTCTGTGAATACCCTTCCCTACAACCCTACCCGCTTCCATTACCCGTCAATATATATATTGGCACTAATGGTGCCAACAAAAATGTTTACATGCATGCACTTAATGCACTTTTATATCTCAAACAGGAACTACCATGGCATCTAACAGGCAGCCTGCAACGGATAGAATTAGTAGAATGAGAGAATTAGTAAATGAGAGATGCAGATATTCGTATGAGTGTGGATTATCTGTGTGCATTACGATGTTTTTTATGCTAATGTTTGGTCTGGTTACATATTGGTTTGTAGCGTTCATCTCTATCGAGATGAACGAGGGGGGAGTGATTAACAGCACTGGGATTAACAGCACCACTGGGACCAATGTAACTGCAAGTGTCAATATGAGGGAAGGTGATTTTCTGGTATGGGATGGAACTAAACTTGTATGGGGTTATCACACCACACCATCCAATGCTGTCATATCAGAAAAGCAAGAGCCACAGGGTGGAATGCAAAACAACACAGTGTCTCCACCAGTGATGTATAGGTATAATGCTCGCAGTTTAAATGACCGAAACCCGTCTGCCATATCGTGGTTGTATGATACCCCCACCAGTCAACCTGCCCCCGTCTTAAAAAACAACCTGCAAGAGAAACTCAGGGAGGAAAAGGAAAAGATGCTAGCAGCACACAAAATCTTATATGATGAATGGGCCAAGGGAGGCGGGAATGAGAAAGGGGGGGGTCTATTTTTTCCCTCGCCCAGGAGGCTGGGAGGTACATGAGGAACAAGAACAACAGACGGAAAAGGGAAACCGGGAGGAGGAAGTATGATGAGTACTATGGGTTAGGATTAGATAAAATGGAAGACCCACGACACCCCCACCAGACAAATAAGTGGTATGCAGATATGAGTGCCACCGCAAAACAAACAACAAATGAGAGCTGTTATGTTTGCTCCCTTATTCCTCATGCTTCAGGTACACCCAAAGTATTGCTACCCAAAGAGTTGCCAATTATAGATGCCCAATGTCTCCTTCATCTCACGTTATGCAGGATTAAGAACACCTTCCAGGCACATGAAGCTATTTTTAAAATGCTGCAGAACGAGAAAACTTGCTACCCAAAAACCGCAGGGGTGGTATGTCTGGAGGAACCATTTTTGTAATACAAGGGACACTTTTTTCAGACAACAAGTGGAAGGATGAAGAAGTAATGTGTAAAGCTGAAGCACTGAGAGGTGTGGCACCAGAGAAACTGCGGTAGATAGAAGAAACATGCACACCAGTATGGAAGGAACACATTTCAAAACTAACTTGGGTAACCGCCATTGAAAAACCCTTCAAACTACAGAGCGAAATAGACTATGAACTATGTTTCAAAGGAGAGGGGAAAACCGCCATGGGAACAAACAAGAACTGTAACAAGACCCTCACCATCCCAGATCTGAGAAAAGGGACAGCGGCCCTAATGGACACGTACTGGGTATGCGGCAATCAGGCATACCTGCACCTTCCCCCATCATGGAGTGGCAGCTGCTCAATGGCCACTCTGCACTCAGCCCTAATCGTAATACCAGAAAGCCACATCGATGGAAGCAAAAGGACACAGGAACGCATACAACAGAGTCCAGCCCAGCCGACTGCGGAGTCACAGATGTATGTCCTGTCTTCCGGAAACAAGGGAGAGGTGCTGACCCGTAACAGAAGAGCATCGAATTACATATCAAAGGCATCATCAGAACTGTTGGCTCAGATCCCAGACAGATATCGATTATTCAGCTCAGCATAAACATTCTTCGCCTCACTCATCTCAAGTGTCCAAGCAAGGGCAAACGCAAAATGGCTCCAGATAACACGTTGGGAACTGATTCAGCTGGCCAATGACACTGAAGAAGGGTTCAACGTAATCAAAGTGGAACTAAGGGCTTTACGGCTGATGACAATGCAAAACAGGTATGTCTTGGACCTGTTGACGGCGATGGATGGAGGTGTTTGCCGAAAAATTGGAAGTGCCTGTTGCACTTTCATACCTTCCAAAGATGCAGAAAACGGCTCCCTGTCCCATGTGATCGAAGCAGTACACAACCTAGGAGAAAAAATGAAAATGGAAGGTGGAGCAGAAGACAGTACGTGGTTCGATAACATTTTCTCCTGGGTCCCCTCATGGCTTGGAACAACTGTGAAATTTTTGATGCCAGCTGTGGTGTTCCTCCTTTTTATTTTTTGCCTATGCCAGGTGGGTCTTCGATGTTGTGCTAACACAGTACCTAATGGTGCAATGATGATGGTGACAATGGGCAACACCCGTGGGACAATGCATAACATGAGGGAAGTGCAGGAACAAACAGGAACAGATAACACACCAAGATATCAGCTGGTGCCTATCTATCACGACAAAGATATCGTAGATAAAGCATGGCACACCACCATTAGAGAGCCCCGTGTACTAGAATGGTACCAAGAGGTGTGGGTAGATCTGGCGGGAGATGGCGGATGTATATACCTGACTTGTACCCCAGATGAATATGCCAGAAGAGGGGAAAGCTTACGGGGGGTGTGTAGAGCATGGATGCCCATAAAAGGCACACCTGCATGGGATGAAGCAGTGATGGACGAAGCAGAATGCAGAAGGCTGGAGGAGTTAAAGTATTCGTTACTTAAGTAACGAAAGGGGGGAAATGTAGGGGAGGAGTGGTCCAAGGGACCCCCCTGGCCTACATCTCCACCCCAGATGAGGGCCATGGCTCATCGGGCGTCCCCTCCTTACCACCCGGGCCCAGGTGGTGGATGGCTCACCTGCTGAAGACATTGCCCACACGTATTGAATTTAGCTAGGCCTCAGAAACCATTTTGTCTAATAAAGATGGTGTGAGCGTAGCGCACTGTAGCGCGGCCCCCACCCTCGGAAAGTTTCAATTATCCCTGTTGCCGCAGCACCCTGGCAGATCCGCTGTGAACACGTTCCCACGAACAGGACGGACATGAGCTAGCATAAGATACTAACACTGTAACATTTCACCGTCCGCAGTGTATCACTGCTCCCAGAATGACCCGGTCAGCAAGGCCTGGGTGATGGGAAGATCTGTAGAATGGTCATCTGATGAAAGCAGAAAGGTACCCAAATATGAATGTCAAAAACCACTTTTAACACATGTATCCTTTCCATACAACCACTTTTACTAAAGAAACCTGTAAAATTGTGTAATTATTGTACGTGACACCAGCCATGAAGGGCCCGCACCCCTGCAGGGGTGTGCAAATGATAAAAGCATTCCGGGGGAGTGTTCCTTATATGTATCATTGAAAACCGTACACCCCGCGGTCCCGCGCCATAACTGAACTAATGCTGCTAGAGTACACAAGAAAACGAATGTAACCATACAGGGGGCACATGTGAAGGGTGTGCGAGAATGCACTCATCACGCGTGTATGTCTAAGCCCCCCTTGCATGCCACCACCGTCACATACGGTGGCGGGTCATTTTCTATGTACTCCACCAACCTCAATACTACCTCACTTACTGCAAATGTATATGCATATAGCTAAATACTGTAATTGTTGAAACATAGTGTACGAATAAGGTGCTCAGACTGGATATAATTGAAACGCCTCCAGCGAAATGAAATGTATGTTTTCAAGTAATTCAAACAAATATTATACAGTGTTCTAATGATTGTGATGTTTTCGCCTCCAAAAACCGGCAACACGCGAGGAAGATACCTTTGTAAATATGTGCAAGGCCATTTCCCCTCCCACCCTCCGGAGACTGCCAAACATGAGAGCAGAGGCCCGCGCCGCGCTGCCCCACCTCCCCCAACTAGACTGGAGCCGCTTCAAAGATGTGTAGCCCCCTCTGCAGCACCCAAGGCCACGGGCCGCCACCTGCATTATTTACAGCACAGCAGTAAACCTCTGCCTGAACCCACACTTCCAAAGGCGCCCCCTCGTAAACCCCACAACCCACCAGATCATCTTAGACTTATGGCCCTGTGCAATCAGCACACCCAACACTGTGGCAACACACAAGCGGCACATTTATAACCACATCTAACAAGACAGGGAGGCTTGTACCGTCCGTCCCATGCCCTGAAGCTTAGCCCCTCAACCTATGGCTCCGGTCAACAGGACGCTGGTAACCATGCCCTGACGAATGACCATTAGATCCCTCACAAGGTGCAGTCCTCCTCTGTTGCATTAACCTGTAGAATAACCTATTGGAAGATTTACTAAAGAAGATAATATTGCAATGACTGAATGACTGCGGTGTGCATGGCCTAGGGCAAATAAGTCAGGAAAAGACATTCATCTCTGACACCGGCCGCGATGGCACAACAACACCGCCCGGATGAACTCTGCCAACCTGCCAGGCCCAGCCCAACCCACGAGGCTGACCAGTGATGTTCTCCAGCCACGGCCAACCACATCGCAGCAGCACCTATAGTTAGTCATCGCCACCCAATCCCATTGAACTTGTGCCCCCTATAGTATGTAGGTTCTTATGACGTTTTTTGTAAATATATACGCCTGTCTTTGCTATTGTCAGACAGAGCGCTCTCGGAGTTTGCAGAGTTCTTTGCATGCCATATTCTGATTGATAAACTCCCATTTAAGCTCACCCGCACTCTGTCTTGGCCTTATTCCCGACTTGGGAGAGTCCTTCATTGTCTCTCATTGCTGGGAGGATCGTGCTGGCTGGGGACGCTTGCTGTCAATATGTAAGCATGGGAGCATGACGTGAGTTAAAAAAGGACAAAATTAATTTGTCAGCAAATAGTTTGATGAGTCAAATATATACTGCTGGACAACATACCTACCAGGTAGTAGTAGACGGAATCTGGTACCAGTCAAGCCCCTGGTAGATCATTATAAACGTATGTCTAGTCATGTCCTCCTCAAAACCCAAAAGGATGCATTAAGTAAAGGATTATCGTTTGTCCCTGCCACCAGGGCAAATCCCTTTTTTTGTGAACTAGAACTCCGTAAGTTCTTTTGAAACATCAGATTAAAACACTTTTTTGAGATTTACCTCCCAAAACAACAGGGGTCACCCACTTCCACCAGTATCAAGTCAAAGTTTATCCCACCAAATCACACCTGTCGTGCAGAGATAACAGCCTTGCCTTTGAAAACATAGTGATAAAAGAATCCTTGGAGGTGATCAACAAACAAAATCACCACAAGGATAATCTCAGCAGAGAAGAACGACTGATTTTAACGACACTATGCAATGATGATATGATATGATATGATATGGCATTTGTAACGCACCTATACACAATTGGTTCATGATGCTAACATTACTATTACTATCAAAAATTAACATTACTATCAAACCTGCGGACAAGGGGGCAGGGATAATCCTACTGGATACCACCAAATAAGAGCCAGAAACAAGTTATCGATGATACATCTTCATATGTCAAAGTACCAATTTACCTGACAAAGGTTTGCAGGATGAAATTGAAAGATCACACATGTGGCCAGGCTAGAATGCATATGTGATGAGGAAAAACAGTTCTTCAAGAAATATCTTCCGAAACCCTGGCTTTTTACATTCTCCCTAAAGTACACAAAAATATGAGTGCACTGCCAGGAAGACCTGTTGTGGCTGCCATTGACTCTGTTCTCAAGCCTCTCTCAGTCTACACTGATTTATTTCTCAAACCATTCGGGGAAGAAATGACTTCCTATGTAAAAGATTCCACTGATACGATTAACATTCATACATTGATTCAAAGGTAATAGAGACATTTTGGTGACCCTAGATATGGAATCCCTACACACTTCTATTCCACAAATGTAATGTCTTGACATTTTGGGCAGGAATTTGGATACACAAGCAGATCCTGAAATCCACCAAGTGCCTTCATTGTCGAATGTGGCAGATTGGTTATGACAGAATTTTTCTTGTAGAAGAAACAACTCTTTAAACAAACCAAAGGAGTGAGTATGGGGCAACATATTCCCCAGATGTGGTGAATTTATAAATGGCAGTTTTTTTGATGTTATATATTTATGCCATATATAACCCATATGCTAAATTTGTAGCAATATTGTCGATTTGTTCTGCATATGGACTGGCAATACAACAGACCTCGACCTTTTCTTGGAATGGATCAACCATTGTGATACGAACGTGAGGTTCACGATGGAGAAAATCCAACTGTGTGTGAGTTTCTTAAATCACAAAATATACAAGAATGATGAAGGAAATGCCATTTCCCTCTATAGAAAACCAACCAATCGAAATGCATTTTACAAGTTTTCACATGGCAGGTTTAAAGCAGAACTTGCTTGTACCAAGAACATTTCTCTACACGTGACGAACACTTAAATAAGAGATTTTTGGATAGAATATATCAAACAAAGGTAGTTAAAAATAAGCTAAAGAGAACAGCAAATACAGACAGAGCATTGGCACTCACTAAACATAATAGGGAACCTCAAGAAAGGCTAGTATGTGTCACCACTTTTAGCCCGCTGAGTGATCAAATAAAAAGGATCATTCAAAATAATTGCCACCTGGTCAAGCAACCAGGTACACTAAATCAGAAACTAGGATTTGCATTTCAAAAGAACACTAACTTAACACAAAAACTTGTCCAGACATACAAAACACCACAAGACCCCCAGGAGTTTTTTCACTATGGGGAGTACTCCTCGTGGTGGGACATCATAAATGTGAAGGATGTATTGCCTGTAATTTTGCCACCACCAAGCTGATGTTTGAACATAGGCCACTCAAATAGGAACTCAGAAATCATAAAAATTGCAAAAGCAAATTTGTGATTTATATTGTGGAGTATCCTTGTAAACTATTATACATTAGCAAAACGATCCATCAGGTGAGACAGCGTATCTCTGAACACTTTTCATGTATACAGAATCTGGTACCAGACAAGCCCCTAATCTTCACTTATTAATGCAGGGTTATGCACATGCACCTAGATGCTACATGGGCACTACCTCAACAGTTCCACTACAGCCCATACTCAATAATACAAACAGAGCTTGATTAGCCCAAGTAGTCATTGTATTATTCCCATAGCTTAAATTGCTCTTATTCCTCCAGGTCGGAGTTGGTTGAATGTTGAACATAAAAAATGTGTTGTAATTTCCAATTGTCTGGTATGGTTCAGTCTGTATAACAGTGAACAAGAAAAGAAACATGTATGTGTCTTTTTATAACCTGTAAGAAGTTGTACATGAAACATTTTAATATTTACAATAGGAGCCCTCATTAACATGGGGACTCACAAGTGTTGTGGCATCAAATTATATTGTAATTTGGCATCAAAGTGTATTGGGTTTTGAATTGGGTCCAATATTACTACCACTTATAACTAGAGTGAACAGATCATATGTACTGTTACATAAAGTATGAGATAAGCGGAAATGGCTTCCTAAGATATTAGAGATGATCTAAGATATAATATGTGGAAATAGCAGTACAGTGAGCAGATCATATGTTCCTAAATTGTGTGCCGCTTAAAAGAAAGACAGTGGAACTTCATACCATGTCCATGCCGGTGATCTCCATAAAATCACCTGAAAAAATTATAATCTAGAAATTGCCAAGATTTATGAGAAACATCTTTGGTAATGGGTGGATTTAACAATTGCTGTTTGTTCGCCATGAAATTCTTTTTTCTAGGTGCAACTATCTACGTTTATGTGCCTGGGCCATATATGTAAGGCTCCTAGAGATTTCCTCTGAATGGCTGTGGAGGTTTACATATTTAAGTCCTGGACTCGGCCCGACAGCTTACTAGTCACGTGATACAACTCTTGGCCCTCTCATCACGTGACATGGGTTACTTAGCAACCAAGCAACACTAACAAGAGTGCCGGCATTCTATAGTGTTCATTAGAAGGTGGCTCAGAGGAAGCTACAGTGAGTCTGATTTGGGCAGGCATCATTATGGCCAAACGCTTGCCCGCAGGTAGTCCGTCTTGGGGTTTTAACCCTTATATGCATGCATTGGGAAATATACAAAAAGCATGCACCACCCGGTGTGAGATTTAACGCTAAGTATTAGTCACAGGCTACACTCTAGGCATTATAAAGCAAATCAGTGGATACATGCATAGTGGGAAACGTTCGCTTGTCCCATCCACCCGCCAGACACATATAGGGCGACATACCTGGTGCATGCTAAACACACAACAAATCGTGAAAGTGCTTTGAGCATGCCTTGGGTTCTGTGGGGAACTAAGCTGCCCCCTCTTTATATACAGATTTGTTGTAAAGAGGATACGTATCCGGGGCCTAACACAAGATTATCCCTGCACTCTTAAAAAACAGCGGGATAAATGAGGCTGCAGCAAAATGACCCAGTGTGCCTGTACTATATAGGTAAGCATTAAATCTGTGTGCATAATAACAAGGATCACAGAAAGGTTGGATTTAGTATTGAGCTTTCCCCTATCTGTTTTGCAGACATTCACGCATCATAAACGCTACACATCAAGAAGAGGCAAATTAATTAACCCTCTGAATGCTGGCTACTACCAGGTAGATATGTGGACAAGCAGTATATACTTAACTTGTCAAATGATTTGCTGACAAATTAATGTTGTCCTTTTTAACTCACATGTCATTCTCCCATGCTTACATATACGCTGTACTGTTTTTAATTATGGACACAGAAACACATTGATTGGGATCAAACAATTCGGCTATGTCCTGGTGAAGGCTGCAATTCACTGGAGAAAGAATATAGACTCTGGAGATGGTCGAAAACACACTATGTCCACGGTTTAGAACTACCAATGACACTGCAAACAAAAGGCGGGTCAAACAATAAAAAGGACTTAAATATTTTGGATTGAGCCTTCAAATAATACAGGATTGTACTATAGTGCACAAATAAAGGTGGGACAAGGGTTTGGTCACAAAATGTATTGTAATGTTCTTTTTGTGTCAAAAGAAAGTTAAAAAAGTGGAATTGTATGTTAATATCATCACAGAAAATATGTTAGAATGATTGTAGTTGTGTCTGTGAAAAGTGCACAGATCCCTATGTTTAGCATTGTGAACAATTCAGTGGTGCAATGGGAAGTTTGTATGACATGATGACCTTGATTATGTTTTTTGTTATAAGCTTACATGAGACAAGCCTATGTGGGTCTAGCCGGAACGTAGAGTGGATGTCTTCTGTGGGAGTATGTTCATGAATAGGAGGCATTATTAAATGTTGTTTACTGTGTTCAGTATAACAGAAGCTGAGGTACTACAATTGTTCTACTAGTCATGGGTTCAAGGGGATATTGAGGTGGCTGAAGTAGGGGATGATCTCAGAGCCATCAGAAACAGGTAATCCTAAGTCCAAACTGGTTCCAGAATCCATAATAAATCTCTTTAGAACTCCCCAAATGATCTTGTTATATCACTCTACCAGCTCTACCAGAGGCCCGGTGGTAATCAATATGTTGTTTACTCTTCACTGCACTGCTAAAGTGACTGACCTGGTCGGATTGAATCTTTTGAGGAAGGACAAAAGCAGACACAATGTGTCTGATTGATAAAGTGGCAGCAGTCTCCATTTTCCAATTTGGTGCTGGGAGAATTTCAACCTATTTGGTACAAAGGCAAGTATCAGTTGGCATATGTTACCATGTGCGGAAATAAATCACCAGTCCAATGAAATCAATCGGTAAGTTGGACCAGGGCAGTGGCACTCCTCTTTTAAGTAAAGGTGTCCAGTGAGTCGGAGAACTCAGTTGGAACTGAAAACATACGAGTCACCCATTTTAAATATGGGTTTAGGTCTTGCCTTATATGCGGCCAGTAAGCAACCTCACGTAGGATACTCATCATCATTTGAAATTCCTAATGGCAAGCTGTTGCTGCATCATGAAAGTGGCTTTACATTATGTTTCAGGAAGAGGTAGATACTACCCACTGATCGTAACCAGATTTCGGTTCCTAACTACAAGCTTCTGGAATTTAATCAATACTCTAAAATCTTCATTCCCCTGGCAATCTTGTTTAGAGAATGGAATGTTTTCAGGATCTTACAGATAGTGATATTTTCTATAATATGTTATTTCATAGATGTCTTTTTAAAAGTGTGCACTTTGGGTTAAGGATTCCTGGGTTAGGGTGGAACCACAAAAAAGACTAGCGAGAAAGAGAGTGAGCATGAAAGCCCAAGGGGTTACAAAAGAATAATAATAATCATTGAACCGTCCTTCAGTATTTTATATTCTATCCGTGACAACCACTAGCTACTCCAAACTATTTCCTCCCTCCTAGCTCTTTCTCCTCTGCTTGACCACTCCATCGAACTTGCTTTTCAGGAATTTATTACTGCACTTGCAACTTCTTATGACAAACTCTACCCCCCTCATTCTTTCACCCCCTTCTCCCCCCCACAGTCAACTTTGGATATCACTCTTCCTACACCACTGAGGCTGAAAGAGGACCATGCCCAATTCCGGAAATCCTTCAAGACTCCTCTTTTCTCCATGTAATTCTTTTCATTTTCTTTCCTGTCTCTGCAGTTATTTCTCCCCTTAGCATCAGGATACCTTTGAGTCATAGTGCACTATACAAAACCAAATAACTTAACATCTCCAGCCACCCGACAGCTGATGATAACCATGCATCTTTACTTTTGTCACTGGGCCCTCCTCAATATAGGGACCAGGAAGCTTATAACAAGGTTGCATTTTCATCAGCTTCTTTTAGCGACAAACACAATGTCCTTGAAACATTGTGAGGAATCTAGTTGTCATTGCAACAATATTGTCAGGTCCAGTCTCTGAGTTCCTGCAGGAGTAATGATAGCCCACCAGACCCCCTTAGCCTGCCAATCCAACAGTCCTCATACACAACTACTGAAATGGCAAACTCAAGGGGAAAGGGGAAGTGGAAAAAACAACAAACGTAGGTATCTTCCTGGACAACTTCAGAACCAAATCACCACTGGACCAACTTGTGCTGAAGATTCCTAAAAGATAATCACATTAATTACTTAGACTGAGTCTATTCAACAATTCCCTCTAGTAATAACCTCACTCCCAAATTCTCCCTTCATACCTGCAGCCTATGGTTAGTTAGCTGATAGGCGTTTAGACTTTGAAAACTTGAAGAAATGCCAGCTTGAAACTTCTTTAATCCTTGCTAGAACTGTACTTTCTTACAGTCACTGAGTCTCTCTGTGAGTCTTTTCTTTTCTTTATTTCTAGCTTTCTTAGTATATTTGAACTATGTACAATGTTTAGTACTTTATTTTTGAACCATCACTGTTCCCTTTGAAAGAATGTTCAAAACTAACTGTATCTACAGAAATGTAAAGAGTCTCTGGCTCTGAAATTCTTTCACTCGGCTAAACTGTCTTTTATTACTTTGCAACTCTTAAATGAAGCAAGCCCTTCTTCAGACTCTTAAACTACTTGAGTTCCTTTACCTCCAAACAACAGAATTCACTGCTGACTTATTTTGCTCTGTACAGGAACTCTGTGAGGAAAAGTGAAACGTAACGCTTACTAGCAATTTGTCTGTCTTCCTTTCCAGCGGTCCATGGGCAGACCTTTTGAAGATCGCCTACCGAAGCGGAGATTGAAACTATGCAGGGAACAGAAATAACCGACGTGGAACACGACTCTCTGCGCATACGCGCGTATGAAAAGATTAGGTCCTTTACTCGCGCGGCATGAAGAAAAACGTATCAAGTAGGTTGCGGTTTTACGAACTAACTGCAATTCCAAAACTTGTAACCTGGAACACCCTCAAGAAGTTAGTATATGGCTAGAAGAACCTTGCTCCCTAAATTGTCTGCACGCAATGTTAGTATTTTCAATTAGCTGCTGTAACTATCTTTATCTTTTTAGCATACGGAAACTTGTGCAAACAACTTTCTTTGAAAATGCAGCCTACACTTTACGCTTAAAAGTCCATATGCTTTAAATGAAGAAATATTTACACTTCAATTAAAAAATAAGCAGATTTCACTTAGCTTCCTTCTTCTGTGATTACTTTACGGGATCTCCAGCTCATGCTTCAGTTCTGAACTGGATTCATCTGACTCCCATCACTTGCTACTCAGGAGACTTGCTCTAAACTCTTCTTCAGATACTAAGATTCTTCTATTTATCATTGATTTCCAGCTTTAGATTCTGGAGCTTCTTAGACTGCGACCTGCTCTGATGGTAGCTAAGATGAAAGGCAGTTGAGAACTCTCTAAAGAGTTCCAAACTACCTCACTCCAGCCACAGCCAATCACTGCCACCGTTCAGGGCCCCCTTCTTCCCTTGTGCTGACAAAGTCTTCCTGAAGAATACATTAAGGACATTTCCAACACACTGTTCCAAACCCTAACCACAACACTCACAACACTTAATGCTCGGCCTGAATTCCTTCCCTCCTAGCAATGTATCTGAAAGATGAATGTCAGAAACTGGAATGTCTTAAGTGTGAATAGTATGGGACCCTGACAGTACCCCCTCCGTAAAGCCCTGTCCCAAGGCCTGGCTTTCCAGGCTGCAAGCGATGGAACCTTTTCACTAACCTGGGTGCATGCACATTCTCAACCTTTTCACTCGATCTCTCCTCTAGCCCATAACCTTTCCAATCCCTCAAATATTGCAGTTTCCCCCAAATAACACTAGAATCAAAAATTGCTTGCACTTCATACTGATTTTCATCATCAGAAAACACAGGACCAGGCACCCCCTGCAACCTGGTTTCCTTTCTACAGATCTTTAAAAGACTTACATGAAAGGTAGGATGTATCTTTAACCCCGGAGGTAACTTTAGCCTAACTGTTACTGGTGAACAGACCTGTTCCACCTCAAAAGGTCAGATATAATGGGGACTAAACATATTCCTCCCCTTCAAAGCCAAAGTTTGAGTAGACAACCACACTTGATCCCCTACATGGTACTCGGTGCCTCACAATGTTTCCTATCTGCAAACCTCATGTAGTTAGCCTTACTCTTCCTCAAGGCCTGCACAGTTCTCTCCAGATTCAAACTCATAGCTTTCAACTTACTCTCAACATCCAATACCTCCACTTCATCAAGCAGCACACCTCTCAAAAAACGTGGGTGTAACCCCTGATTAACAAAAAATGGTGACATGGACGTGGAATCCTTTGCAGTATTATTGTAGCAAAATTCTGCCAACCAGAGCAATTCCACCCAACCTCGATCTGCACCCAAATAATACTGTATATACTTTTCAAGTTCCTGGTTTACCCTTTCAGTTTGACCATTTCCCTCAGGATGATAGCTTGTAGTCGAATTGATGTCTATCTTCAATTCCTTACAAAATGCCTGCCAAAACTTGGAGACAAGCTGAGCCCCCCGATCACAAATCACCTGACACGGCAAACCATGAAGCTTCACCACATTCTGGAGAAAAGCTTGAGTTAATGACGTAGCAGTGGCAGCCCCCTTAATAGGAATGAAATGCCCAGTCTTAGAGAATACATTCACAACCACCAAAATAGTTGAGTAGCCCTTATCTGGAGGTAAATCCAAAATATAATCCATTGAAATGGTGTGACAGGGACCAGGCGGAACTGGAAGTGGCACAAGCAACCCTGCAGCCTTTTGGTGATCAGACTTTATTCGACTACAAATTTCACATGCTTTAACGTAATTCTCAGTATCTTCTATCTTCTATATACCCTTCCACCAAAACTCTCTTCCTAGCAACTCCAGAGTCTTCTTAAACCCAGGATGTCCTGCCAAAGGAGAATCATGACAGGCCTTCAACGCCTCTTCTCGTAACTCTTCAGAAGGCAAGTACAATCTTAAATCCACATAAGGCAGTCCTTCTTTAATCACACGCACTGGATCCTCTGCTTCCCATTCCAAAAGCTGTTCTTCTGACATCAGTTGCTGAATTCGCTCCCGAAAATCCCCTTCTTTCTTGATTTTCAGCCACAATGAAATTACTGTCTGCAAGCAATGTTTTCAGCTCACAAGAACCATTCTTAACGCTCCCTGAAAAACTGCGAGACAAGGCACCCGCCTTCCCATTCTGACGTCGAGATTTAGACAAGAACAATGAAGCGAAGCTTCCTAGGAGTCAAAGTTCTAGCTGATTGGATAAAGGTCAAATTTCAGTGATCAGTTAAAACCGTCACACGATGGCGACTTCCCATCAAGTAATGTCTCCCCTCCTCGAATGATGCCTTGATTGACAAAAGTTCTCTATCGGCAATGGTGTAATTTCTTTCAGCCGGTGAGAATTTCCTAGAATGAAACGCCACTGGATGAAGCTGACCTGTAACCAGATAACGCTGAGACAACACAGCTCCCAATGCACAATCTGATGCGTCAGCTTCCACAAAAAAAGATTGATTTACATCTGGATGCAACAAGATTGGGCAGAAACAAACTTCCTTTTGAAAAATTGAAATGCCTCTTCAGCCTCCTTTCTCCACTGAAACTTCACTCCTTTCTTCAAATATCGAATCAACGGAGAAACCACTTGCGAGAAGTCACAAATAAATCGACGATAAAAATTTGGAAACCCAATAAAATTCTGTATATCCTTTACCGTGGTAGGCTGTGACCAATCCTTAACCGCCTTCATCTTGGTAGAATCCATCTCTAACCCTTCTGGGGACAAAACAAAACCCAAAGAATCCACTTGATCTGTATGAAATAGGCTTTTTTCTAGCTTAGCAAAAAGATTATTCTCTCTCAACTTGATTAACACCTTCCTGACATGTTCTTAGTGCTAGTCCCGTTCTTTAGAAAAAATCAATATGTCATCAATGTATACTACTACAAAAACATCAAAAAATTCTTGAAGCACCTGATTTATAAAAAACTGAAAAGCAGCTGGGGCATTACAAACACTGAATGGCATCACTTGATATCCAAAAAGTCCATATCGGGTTCTAAATGCGGTCTTCCATTCGTCCCCTCACAAACTCTCACAAGATGATACGCCCCTCTAAGATCCAATTTAGTAAAAAATCTTAGCGCCTTGAATCCGACCCAACATGACTGATATCAAAGGTAAAGGATAGCGATTCTTGATCGTAATGTTGTTCAATGCTCTATAGTTAATGCATGTTCTCAAAGTATTATCTTTCTTTGGCACGAAGAACAAAGGAGAGGCTGCGGGTGACTGTGAATGCTGAATAAACCCCTTGGCTAACTTCTCCTCCAAATATTCCTTCAGGTGCTTATTCTCTTTTTCATTTAATGCATAGATCTTCCCACAAGGAATGGGAGCACCATCCACCATCTATCTTACAATCGAATGGACAATGTGGGGGTACTTCATTGGCTTGCTGTTTACTGAACACATCCAGAAATTCTCGATAACAGTCTGGCAATTCCCTGGTAGTTGCTCCAATGGAATGCTCTTCCATGACACCAGCTGCCCAACACAACCCTAAAACCTCAGACACTTCCTTCTGACGTCCTATCACAGCCCCCAAAGAACACTGTTCTCCACAAAACTCTGACTTGAATTCCACCGTCCTTTTTCCCCAATCTATAATTGGATTGCATAAGGCTAACCATGGCATACCTAGAATTAACTGCAACTGTGGTGGTCCGCTATTAGCGGTGCCCGCAAATAAGCGGAACCGGAAGAAGCGTCATTGCACAGGAATCTTGAAAAACACAATCCATTGCAATCCTCTATACACAGGACCTGCATAATCACAACAGCAGCCCCAACTTCATATACCACTACATCACCATGGGCAAGGCCCTGAAGAAAGGTACTGCGCGTCTGCGCAAGGTGCGTTTTTTGGAGGATGAGCTAAACATGCTCGCAGACACCCTTGCAGAAAATGGGGATGTCATGTTTGCGGCAGATATAAGTCGACCTGCGAATATGAGGAAGAAGGAGATCTGGGAGGAGGTGGCACGTAAAGTCAGTGCGATCGGTACTACCCCCTGCACCGTGAAAGATGTGCGTAAGCGCTGGGAAGACCTGCGCCTACACGTCAGGAACATTCTGGCAGGTGACAAGAGCCAGGGCATGGCAACAGGTGGCGGAGAAAGCTCACCAATCAAAACGACTCGCTGGTAGGAAACGTGCCAGGACAATTGGGATGGAGTCAATTCAAGGAGTGGGAGAAAAAGAGCGGGGAGCGCCGTCATTGGCAGATGGAGGTGAGTGTCCACACAAACCACTGTAATGCAAAGCACAATGATGTCCCACAAATGTGACAGTGAAATGAGCCAATGCAGAGGCCATCAGACACACATGTACACAACCCTGCCTATAGGCTGTCCCCAGCACCATCACATCCACATGCATCCAGCACCTCAAAGCCATACCTGACGCACACCCCACAAGCATGTAAACGTCATGTGTCACACTGCATGCATTGCACAACTGGAAGGCACGTCACACAGCATACACCACCTCATACATGTGTGACCCAGACGTATGCCTGCATGACCCACCCATATGGCAAGCAAACTGTATGTCACAACTCCAAAACCAAATCCCCTCAAATGTGTAGAACTGCATCAATACCAATATATGCATGATGCATGTAGAACCATCACTGATGCTGTCCCTCTCTCTGTCCCCCACAGGCTCACAATCTGACAACAAGGGCCAGGACTCTGCGGCGCAGGCCAAGACACCCAGTAAGAAGGCCAGAGGCACGGTAGCAGGCAACAGGCCTTCTGCATCAAGAGGCACAGCCAAACCTGGACTGCGACAGAAGGCCAAAGCATCACAGGATGCACCGGCATCGGGGCGACAAAGGGCCACTGACACTGCGAGCCAATGGCAGATGGGTCACTGTCTGCTGCCAACAGTTCTGTTTGTGAATCAGCTGCCACAGCACCCCTGACAGATGATGAGGTACACAGCCAATCATCCGGACCACATGGCACACCCAGGACGCAGCTGTCACCCCACCTCACCACACAGAGCACACCCAATGCCAGCAGTCCTGAGCAGTATGGAGGGGAGTCATGGCCAGGGAGCTTGAGCCCCACAGAGAGCACACATGATGTGGTACCTTTGCCGCATGCTGCATCAACCTCCACTGGTGTCAGGGACGGAGAGCTGAGAATGGCACTCATTGAACAGCGCCAGGAGGAGCTCACAGTGCTGGTCGGACAGCACGTGACCGAAGGTGCCCTGGCAAGGCCGGAGTGCCGCGAACACACTGCAATCCTCAAAGTTGCGATAGAGGCGTGTATGACTCGCATCTGCGATGAGTTGGCTGCTGTGAGGCAGGTCCTCAGCTGCATTGCAGATGCTATGGAGGCCCAGCATCCCGCACAGGGACTGGAGCAAGCGAGCACATGCTCCTCTGCCAGCTCCACGCAAGCCCAGCGCCCTGCGCAGGTTCGCGCGGACCTTGCGCCGGTCAGACATGCCACCACCCGAGGCTGGTAGAGGACATGGAGAGTAGGGGCAGCCTGGCAATGGCAACTGTTGCAGACTCATGCTGCATTGAAGTGCACACCATGTGTGGGCTACTTTTGGGGGAGGGGGTAGAGAGGGTGTGTGGGGTAGTTCTGGGGGAAGGGGAAGGGGGAGGGGGAGAGGGTGTGTGGGGTAGTTCTGGGGGGAGGGGGAAGGGGAGAGGGTGTGTGGGTTAGAGGGTTATAGCACTTTGTATATACTTAATGTTTAATACACCCGTTGTGTCAAGAAAAATCACATGACTGGACATTGGTGATTGTATACGTGTGCTTTATTGGTTAACAGTGCACAGTGTCCATGTTCCCCCCCCCACACCCAGTGCCCTGAGTCCCACCTCCATTGCACCCTCCGCATCCATGTGTCTTAGAAATATTGGTCTATCACATTGTGGCGCACAGCACGTCCCTCCTGTGCATCGCCACCTGCCTGACGTGCAACCCCATCTTCTTCCTCTTCCTCATCCTCACCCGGTGCATGCCGGTCAATGTCAGGTGGCAGTGGTACGTTTCTCCGGATGCACATGGTGTGCAGCATGGCACAGACCATGGTGATCTTTCCCACTTTCTCAGGCCCGTAAAGGAGTGCGCAACCAGACCTGCTGAGGCAGCGAAACCATGCCTTCAACAGGCCAAAGGTCTGCTCGATCACCACACGGGTACGGGTATGGGCACGATTGTAGTCATCTTCATGCCTGTTCTGTGGGTTCCGGACAGGGGTGAAGAGCCACCTCTTGAAGGGATCGCCAGCATCACCTGCATGGGTGCAACATTGGGTATGTGGAAGTGATTTCATGAAATGACACCTGTACTTATCACTCACATGCCTGCAGTTATTTGTTGTTCACATCCACATATCCCTGCATGAATGGAGACATTCCAACTATCCACAATGTGTGAACTCACATGGTCCGCAGGTGTGGGTTGCATCGTCAAGTTGATGCAGGGTATCCACTTTCTTGCCAGTGTTCATGCACTGTGGTTGCCTACGGCAGTAGTTGCTATGATCTATGTGATGTGTAGTTAATCGTATGTATTCATCCTGGCACCGTTGCCACCAGTCTCATCATGATCTGCCATTCCACGCTTGATGTTCTCATGCTGGCATGCTGCGCTTCTGTTGTGGTGTGCCAGTGCCAATCTGTGTATTGGCTTCGTGTGATTCCTTTGTGCGCACTCATGGGTGCATGTCAAGTGTAGTGCTGTTCAGCAGTCATTTGCATTGGGCATACTCACAGCATGTTGCTGTATTGTGTTGCAGAGGGTACTGTCTGATGATGTGCAGTGTACGTATTGATGGATATGGCATGGTTGCAGTACTGGCATGTTGTCATTGTTGTGCAGTTTATGTCTTTCATATTGATTTCAGGTGTCAAGTTCAGTCTGGGATGCTTTGGGGCACAGTTTATTGCAGTATGGGCATTGTCCAGTCGCACACCCAATGCCGCCCAGGTGGAGTATGCATCTCTAACCCCATTACACTGCCATGTGCTTGCCATGCAACTCATCAAGCAGCCAGGCACGTCATCCAGCCTGTCAGTCCATTTAGCGTGGTATCGTGGAATTCCGTAGGACTATTGAATCATGGGTTTATCTGGGATATCGGGCAGAACAATGTGTGATGATCTTGGTTGGGTCACATTCCATTTGCACATTGATGGAGTGGTGTTGCTTGCGATTTCGGTACACCACTTCCATGGCATGTGGGACCACCAACTCCACGTGGGTGCAGTCGAGGGCACCAATACAATTTGGCATGCCTGCCAGTGCATGGAACCCCACTTTTGTATCAAATATCTCCTGGGGAGTCTGTGGTAGGGATATGTAGTCACTTGTCTGCTTCAGGAGGGCATCCTGCACTTGGTTCAGCATGCTAGAAAATAAGGATTGTGATATGCCATGCATGTGCCCCACTGTGTGCTGGTAGGTGCCTGTGGCAAGAAAGTGGAGCACTGACACTACCTTCAGTAGAGGGGGGATGGCGGTGCGTATTTCTATGAGGCTTATAATGTCGTTGTGTATCATGTCCATGATAGTGCCCCGGTCCAGATGGTCCAGGGTGTGGATCTGACCAGGGATTAGGTTGAATGGACTGGCTCTGATGCGAGGGATTGGGGGCTGCCTGCATGGTACCACTGGCTGCACTGGTGGGGCATGCTAGGCCTGTCTCACCCTCCTTCTCCTCCTGCGTCTCCTCTGTGGTGTCTGCTGTTGTTGTTGTTGCTGGTGTAGCAATGCAAGCATGTCATCCATCCCCAGTATTGCTACTACTAGTGGAATCATTTTGGTGTGGGAAGGGGTGTGGTGTGTGGGTGTGCTCCTTTTGTGCTGGGCCAGACTCCATTGCCTCCACCTGTGCTGATTGTGTGCACCTATGGCAGTTGGGAACACTGCACATAGCAGTTTACGGGTGCCTCGCGATGCTGGTATTGGCAGCAGGCCGGTATCCCCTATTAGCGCCTTCATGATGCCGGTATTTGCATGTCCGCTGTTAGCAGCATCCCGGTATTGCCGGCCTGAAGGCCCGCGTACCTGCACCCTTGCTGCTATTAGAGGCACCGTTATTAGCGGGTTCTTAGGTTGGAATAGCCCGGAGTGGTATGCGATGCCGGTAATCCTTTACCGGCATCGTTTTTCCATTACCTCCAACCTCGTAATGACCCCATATATCTTCCCTGTGTCCTTCTCCAATCCTCATTACCAACACCCCAGTAGTTTGTGTAATTAATCCTGAGGTAAGTTGTGTTCCATCCACCTCCCTAACTTGTTCAGGTACCTCCTTCCTGACCACAGGCACCCCTAGTTTCTCAGCCAATACAATGTCCATAAAATTCCCAGTCGCACCAGAATCAATCACACAAGGACCCCGCACTGTTGCTTACCTTCCCAAAATAAGTATACATTCAGCATGATATGCGGCACCGCTGTTTGAAATTACATTTGCCACTTGCTGACCCCTTCCCGCTCCTACTGATGGTGGAAATCTTTTAGGAGCTTGTGGACATCTTCCGACAAAATGTGTACTGTCTCTGCATTATAAACACACATTTTCTTTACGCCTACGGTCTTTCTCCTCTTTAGTCAATGGGTCCCTTATTTGACCTTCACGCACTGGACCCCTCACCTCGCTTACAACCTGATCAACTTTAACTCTCTCACTCCTACTCCAAACCCTTCCTTCAGAAAAATGTCTCCTCTTTTCCGACCTTCTTTCTGCTAATCTCGCATCTAGTTGTAGAACCAAGGAAATTAAATCTTCACTAGAGGTTGGTCTCTCAACAATAGTAGCCAAAGCATCCTTTAACTCCTCCCATAACCCTCGATAGAATAATGATGCCCTCTTTTCTTCTGGCCAACCACTTTCCAATACCAAGGCCCTAAACTGAGTTATGTACGCCACAAGCTCTCTATTTCCTCGTTTTAGCTCCATTAATTCCCCATCCACACACTGAGTAGAGATTCTTCTGTCAAAAATGTTACCAAATTCCTTCTTAAATTCTATCCAATTATGCAATTCTGTTGCCCTCCTTTTCACTAGAGGCACAGACCATGCTGCGGCTTCCCCCGTTAGGTATGAAATCATAAATGCCACCTTTGAAGTTCCAGTGGGGAAAGATTCTGGCCTGCACAAAAAATGCAACTCACATTGCATAAGGAAGGATTTATACCTCCTCAAATCACCCCCAAATCTTTCAGGCGCTGCCAAAGGAGTTGTTACTAAAGATACTCCAGGAGTTAGATTAACCTTGCTCTCCTCCCATAACTCGCCTCTAAACCCCTCACCATACTCGCGGAACAAAATTGGTGGCTTTTCCTATGACTTCTTACTAATTCCCAAGGGACCTGCGGAGTCTGCCTTATGAACCAAGCTACTTAACTCTTCCATTTTGACTCCTAAAGACATTGTTTCCCTTCTAGCCTCCTTCATGTCTTCCTTCATTTCCAGCAATTACTTCCCCAACACCTCCAAACTCAAATCTGACCCATTGTCCATCTTCACTCGGGCACAATTTAATTACTTGGGATTTCATTCTGTCAGGTCCAGTCTCTGAGTTCCTGCAGGAGTGATTATAGCCCACCAGACCCCCCTAGCCTGCCACTCCAACAGTCCTCATACACAACTACTGAACTGGCAAACTCAAGGGGAAAGGGGAAGTGGAGAAAACAACAAACACAGGTATCTTCCTGGACAACCTCAGAACCAAATAACCACTGGACCAACTAGTACTGAAGATTCCTAAAAGATAATCACATGAATTACTTAGACTGAGTCTATTCAACAATTCCCTCCAGTAATAACCACACTCCCAAATTCTCCCTTCATACCTGCAGCCTATGCTTAGCTAGCTGATAGGCTTCTAGACTTTGAAGACTTGAAGATATGCTAGCTTGAAACTTATTTAAATCTTGTTAGAACTGTACTTTCTTCCAGTCACCGAGTCTCTCTGTGAGTCTTTTCTTTATTTCTAGCTTTCTTAGTATATTTGAACTATGTACAATGTTTAGTACTTTCTTTTTGAACCATCACTGTTCCCTTTGAAAGAATGTTCAAAACTATCTGTATCTACAGAAATGTAAAGAGTCTCTGTCTCTGAAATGTTTTCAATCAGGTAAACTGTCTTTTATTACTTTGCAACTCTTAAATTAAGCAAGCCCTTCTTCAGACTACTTGAGTTCCTTTACCTGCAAACAACAGAATTCACTGCAGACTTCTTTTGCTCTGTACAGGAACTCTCTGAGGAAAAGTGAAACATAACGCTTACTAGCAACTTGTCTGTCTTCCTTTCAAGCGATCGGCGGGCAGGCCTTTTGAAGATCGCGTACCGAAGCGGAGATTAAAACTACGCAGGGAAAAGAAATAACCGATGCGGAACATGACGCTCTGCGCATGCGAGTGCATGAAAAGATTAGGTCCTTTATTCATGCGGCACAAAGAGAAACGTATTACGTAGGTTGCGGTTTTATGAACGAACTGCAATTCCAAAACTTGTAACTTGGAACACCCTCAAGAAGTTAGTATATGGTTAGAGGAACTGCACTCTCTAAATCAACCGCACGCAATGTTAGTATTTTCAATTAGCTGCTGTAACTGTCTTTATGTTTTTAGCATACGGAAACTTGTACAAACAACTTTCTTTGAAAATGCAGCCTACGCTTTACGCTTAAAAGTCCATACACTTTAAATGAAGAAATACTTACACTTCAATTAAAAAAATAAAGAGATTTCACTTAGCTTCCTTCTTCTGTGATTACTTTATGGGATCTCCAGCTCTCGCTTCATTTCTGAACTGGATTCATCTGACTCCCATCACGTGATACTCAGGAGACTTGCTCTAAACTCTTCTTCAAATACTAAGATTCTTCTTTTTACCATTGATTTCCAGCTTTAGATTCTGGAACTTCTTAGACTGCGACCTACTCTGATGGTAGCTAAGATGAAAGGCAGTTTAGAATTCTCTAAAGAGTTCCAGAATACCTCACTCCAGCCACAGCCAGTCACTGCCTCTGTTCAGGGGCTCCATCTTGCCCTGGGCTGACAAAGGCTTCCTGAAGAATACATTAAGGACATTTCCAACACACTGTTCCAACCTCTAAACACAACACTCACAACACTTAATTCTCAGCCTGAATTCCTACGCTGTATCTGAAAGATGAATGTCTGAAACTGGAATGTCTTAAGTGTGAATAGTATGGGACCCTGACAAATATTTCATTAGAAACTAGTATGTACGCCAGTTTTTCTGCCATTGGTCTAATCATCCCGATGGAAAAATCCTATTCCTCATCTGAAAATATTGGGTTTTAGGCAGTGCAGAGTTTCTTATTATTTATCATTGCCATTTTGTTTGAAGGTTTGCTGAAGCCTGGAGCATTTTTTTTCCAGACCTATTAAGGATAAGAGACTCTTGACTGTCTTCTCTTGTATAATTTGCCATCAGAAATTTGATTGCTTTAAAATGTGAGAATTACACTTTTCTGATATCTTAATTTCAATGTGTGAATGTAGACATTTTAGATGATTTGCTAGTGTTACATTGGCAATTTTAATCTTTAGTATTTTATGATATTAAGCTTTGAATTGTATTTGTTGTTGAGTGTTATTGTTTAATGAATATTGTTTAAAAAAAACAGCAATTGGCTGACACAAATAAAGCAAAGTCCTTCCATTGTTCTGCAGAAAGCCAGGAAAGCACATTTTTAAAGTAGAGGCAATGTTTACTGTTTGTTTTGAAGTATTTTACCCAAAGTGTATTAGAACTGGGCTTGGAATACAAGAAATAGATATTTTCGCAACATGGTAAAAACTGAATAGCAAAACCAAAGCCAACAAGAGGAACACAAGAGGGTAGTTATTTGCAGTCAGAACTGGCTGAATGTATGAAAAGAGGATGACTTTGGTGACATGGGGAAAACTTTAAAAATGAGAGGAGATGTAGAAACAAAAGGTGGTTTCTCATTTAACCAGCCAATTGTGGTGTCTGTTTCTCAGGGTATTGGTTAATGTCCTACTGATGGAGTGTTGGCTGAAGGAGGGCCTGAAAAATGTGTCCCAGCATCCAAGGGTGTGGCTGCTCTTTTCAGTGATCAGAGTCCAGAGTGCCTATCTCAATGATTTATACATGGGCCTTTGAAAGGGTATTTCAGTGTCAATTCTGTAATACTTGCTTGTGCACCATATATTGTTGAACGTTGACTCCCAAATTGCGAGACAGTTGCAAGACAAAGGAAAACAGCCCTCCTCCTACTGCTCGACCTCTCGGATGCATTTACCCTTGTAAATCACAAGGTTTTATGCAGCCACCTGGACTCTCCCGCACACTTTTCCAAAGAGGCGATTACATGGATCAAGTCTTTCCTAAGTGACAGGACCATGAGGGTGTTCTCCCCATCAGCAGAGGCTGAACTGATCCCTATTACGTGCGGTGTACCACAAGGCTCATGTGTTTCACCTACACACAACGTATTTACTAAGCCCCTTTTTGATGATCTGGACCTTCTTGGTATCACCTACACTAATTATGCGGATGATACTTAGATTCTCCTCCCACTTTCTGGGGATTACAATAAGGATTTGGCATTGGTAAATAGGCTGCATCTCATCATCCAGGCATGGATGGCAACCCACGGTCTATGCCTGAATGATGATAAAACGGAGTTCATTGTTTTAGGCACTCACCCCAACCTTAAGAAACTAGGCCAGGACTATTCCTCCTTTGTAATTGATGGTAACCTTATCAAGGTGGCCAAGGAGGTGAAGACACTTGGCTTCTACCTTGACTCTACCCTCTCCTGGTCCAAACAAGTGAAGTCCTTGGCATCAGCCACAGCTTACAACTGTAAGCTTATCAGAACAGGCAAACCCTTTCTCTCAGACGACAACTGTATCATCCTGGCTAGAGCCCTCATTCTATCCAGGCTTGATTATTGTAATGCCCTTTAAATTGGCGCTAACAAATCTACCATCGATAGGATTCAAATCCTACAGAATAATGCCCTGCGAGTGGCTCTTGGCATCTGCAAAAGAACTCACATATCTATGATAAGACGCCAAAAGAATTGGCTTTCTACCCAAAATAAAATTGATCTAAAAGTTGCAGCTGTCACCCACAAAGCACTGAACAATGCTGCCCCCAGCTATATCATGGATAGGTTCCAGAGAAGAGTCTCCACCAGACCTATGAGAGCTAGCAATACCAACAGCCTCATCATACCTAGATTCCAGCTGTCTAAGGTAGGAGGCAACAGCTTCCCAGTCAAAGCGCCCCACTCTGGAACTCCTTACCAAATCCTATAAGAGAAGAGCAACCCTATCTTAAATTTAGATCCAATTACATGAACCTGCTGAATTCTATGTACACCTAGGTTCACATAATTGTATATGAGATTCCTTGTTGTACCTTGCTTGTATATATGTATTTTAGCTAGCCATTTTTCTTATATATGCCCTATATATGTAATTATTTACTGTACCTCCAATGCCTGTATATATATCTCCTCTGTTTTATTATGTAACATTGTAACTAAGCTTCGCATATTCTGTACTATTGCGCCCAGATACCCTCGGGTCTGGCGCACACTATAAATGAATAAACAAACAAACAAACAAAACAAACAAATTGAGTATTGCACACTCCTAAGGCCCTGCTAATTCCATCAGGCACTGAAAGCGAGAGGCCGGGATCCAAAGTCATGTACCCAAAACTCCATGATTATGAATGCAACATTTTGTACTTCTCTAAGTTGGATTTCTCTCTCATATCTGACAATGGCCCTCATTATAAGTTCGCCGGTCCAGAACCAAGGTGCTGGTAGCAAGGTTAGCAGCCTCGTTTCAGGACTGACAAACTACAATTCTGCCGTTATGGGCAGAGAATTACCGGAAGGCCTGACCTGCCGGTAGTTCTAGCACCTACCAGCAGATTTTTCACTGAAGCACCGACACCATTACTAACGGTGCCAGTGCTTCAGTGTTTCCATTCCCATGGAGTCCTACAGGACTCCACGGGAATAGGAACTTACCATTCCTCTGCCGCCCGTAATATCCCAGAATTACCAGGATATCGGGTGGCAGAAATGGTAAGGCGAGGTTGCCGTTAGGCCACTGGTAGCACTGGCAGCCTACCGGCAACCCCGTAATGAGGACCAATGACTGTCAGAAAATAGCACACAAAAAGGTGCTTGTTTAAAAAATGTTAACAGTATTATAGCTGATTCTTAGGAATATTAATTTCACCTGTTAAAACAGCATCCTTTAAAAAAATAATACTTTTCAAATTAATTATAGAGTATACATATGCCTTTAAGGCATAAGTGCTGATCCAAATAATAAACATTTGTGATGTCATCTTTGATGTCCTGGGTTTTAGTCTTAGCAGTGCACAGTGGTGACGTGAGTTATGGTTGCTTAGCTTACCATAACTGGTGAATTTCAGGCTTTTTTTGGTTTTACTTGGAACCATAACGTCCCTTTAACAAAGTTTTTTTTACTGAATTTCACAGGTTTTTTGTAGCGCAACTTAACCATAACGTCCCTTTAACAAAGTTTTTTCATTGAATTTCATAGGTTTTTATCAGTGCAACTTAACCATAAAGTCCCTTTAACAAAGTTTTTTCATTGAATTGCATAGGTTTTTACCAGTGCATGCTATTTTCCTACAACTTATTAATATCATACTTACCCAATATAGCAAAATTTGTGTCCAGTTTCCAAAGTTTCACCTTAAAACTCTGCCATTTCACACCATCTGGACTAATTTTTAACACCTCTATACACTTCTTGCAACTATTTCAACTAGTTTTGCATCCGTAGACGTCTACGAACATCTGACTTCATAGCGGACCATCCGGACAGTGCCACATGACCATACGCTGGCGCGCGGCATGATGACGTGTCTGACAACCCATCCGCACTTCACAATAAGATCTCTGCTTGGCGGACAGTTCGGAACTGCATTTTCTACTAATCTAGGAACTTCCAACTTCAAAATTTCCCTTGCACAGCTCCAACACCTAATCCTACTCATTATCCATTAACAATCTAGTCCACAGTACATACTTTTAGCAAAACTGCTATTTATCTTAAAATGGCATCAGCTGATGCCATCCCTCCTCCCCAAGAGCCACCACCACTCCTGCCATCAAGGAGCATGAGAAACAGTGTCCCCTAACTTAGAAATAAAAGAGGCGCAACATTTTCCATTGTCCACCTACCCCTCCATATTAGTGTTTAGTTGCTCTTCCCTCATTTCCCTCCCCATCTTTCGTTCTCAGCTCTACTGCCAAAAAAATACATCCAAAAACAACAAACGACAAATTCCTTTAGGAACCACCTTTCACAGTTAAAAAATAGAACTAAAAACAAAAAAATGTATAGACTCCATCTACTTTATATTTCTCCGTAAAGTACATAGACTAAATAACATTTTCCAACATTTCCATTTGCATTTTGTGTTATGCTGATGGGAATATTGTGGCGTTCATCCTCTGTTCCAGGGACTTGAACGGTGGATACCGGCCCAGCAGCCCAAGCTATCAGCCCAAGCGAAGCAAGGGTGGATCACGAGGTCTCTGGACCATTATCCCCCCATTGCAGCCCCTGAAATGGGGGATGAAGGCCATTAGCACCCAAAGCAGGAACCCGGGGTGCTAAAAAATAGGATTTTTCCTTCAACTATGGGACGCCTGTGGCGTCCCGGTGTAGGAAGGAAAATCCTTTTCCAAGATGGCCACTATGGAAAGGGAGGGTGAGGGTTGCATACAGGGCCCCTCGTCGCTTTCCATAGCAGCCTGCAGAAGGCAAAAAGAGAACCCTATGACCATATTACCACAAGCACATTTTTCTTCCCTTTCAAATCTATCCTAATTTCGAATAACTTTACCACAAAGCCAGACCCAGGTGGACATGTCCACTTTAATCCTATGTTTTGTCCCTTGTGATCATGGCCAGAAGCCAGATTGTCTGGATCATGAATTTATTCCATGACCCAGACAATCTGGCCACTGCCCATGGCCACAGGCTACCCCTCAGTCACTAAAGGTATTCCACTATTTTTTGTAGCTACATTATGACACTTGTCAAATAATAAAACACTGGCACATTTGCAAAACCATGCTTGTAGGTCCTTGCCAATGCGCCTTACGCAAGTTTGCTGGAAATCCACCCATGTTTTATTTTTTCAAAAGTGTCAAATGTATGCACATACAAGCGTCATATAACCTAGCCCCCACTTGACAAAATCCATTCACACTTTACGAAAACATCTAAATCTAGATCTATAATCTTTTTGCAAACCTTTGTGTAGATTTGTCAAATGACACGACATTTATAAGCCTTTACAATATTTTGGGACCCCACTCTAATTTTGCTCCCTCTCGACAGAATCCCACCAAACTTTGCAAAAACATGTATATCTTGATCTATTATCAGTTTGCCAAATGAAGTGTAGATTCGTCAAATGGCACATCAATTATAAAGCTTTACATTATTTTGGGACCCCCCCTCTAATTTTGCCCCCTCTTCACAAATTCCTACCAAACTTCGGAAAAACATTCCTATCAAAATGTATTATCAGTTTCCAAAATTAAGTGAGGATTTGTCAAATGGCACCTCATTTATAAGCCTTTACATTATTTTGGGACCCCCCTCTTATTTTGCCCCTTCATGACAGAACCCCACCAAACTATGCATACCCACTTAGAATCAGCCCGGGAATATACATGCAAAATGTCATGCAGTTCTATTAAATGGCGCCAAAGTTATAAGCCATCCAAGAACTGCATTTCACCAACCCTGTAATGCTAAGGTGTTCGCAAACTTTCACAGGACTGTTCGCGAACATCCGAACTGTTCGCGGACTTTCGTGGCAAAAAACACCAATTTTTTTTGCTTCTTGCAGCCATATCCCATCCCATCTTCATCACCCCTCACCTCCCCAGAGATTATTTGATAAGTTTGACAAGTGCAATGCTGTGTTTTTTCATATGTTTTTACCGCGATGTACTCAGATATCGGCTGCTGTCCCCAAATCCAAGATGGCAGGCGTTTCCAAAATTCTGATGCACTTCACGCTCCTCACAATCCAATCAGCGAATACGTTGCATGTCCGCGGACATGACACAAGCCGATTAGCCAATCAGGACACTGTCTGCAAACCGAACAGGGAAGTGTGTCCACGGACCGGACATAGTTATCACTAATTTTTTGTGACCTACTTTTTGGTCATTTTTTTTAAAAACTACTGGACAGATTTTTACCAAATTTACAAAAGCATGCTTTTCGGGACCAAGCAGCTGCTCCTGCCGCAAATTTGGTGAAAATCTGTCCAGCGGTTTGGGCTGTAAGTGTGAGCAAAGTTTTTCCCCATCCAGTCTATGGGAAAAAAAAGACATTTGGGACCCCCAACTACAACTTTGCTCCCCCTGGACCAAAACTCACCAAAATTCAGAGTGGGCCATATACTTTTTTTGCAAAGTTTGGTGAGGAAGTTATAAGCCGCCCAAAAAGTGCTCTTCCTATGGAAACAGCAACTTAACCATAACTACACAGCCACTACCGTGGCTGTGTAATCTAGTAACCAGCCCTTACAGGTGAATAATAGTGAATCAAGAGCTGGCTAGTTTTCAAATGTCGGTTCTACTTAATGAATGACACAGTGTAAGTGCTTATGTAGTAAAGATGTATATAATCGGGAAAGCCCAAAGCATATGCATGTGTCATGAAAACAATCACAATAGTGGTTAAGCCATAGTATAAGGCTTTACAGAAACAATCAAAAAAGATTGAATAGACTAAAATCATTGTGTGTATATATTTTGATATATTGCACATCACTCACTTATTTAGAAAGGTAAGAAGATGATTTCACATGTTTCAGTGTACCTATATATTTAATTACTGCCGTAATAAGGGCAATGATTGTACAGAGGGTTGGCTAAGTACATATGTGCTATGGGTATGGGGAGTGATAATTTGGATTTGTTGTAAGACTTATAAGCTTTGTATAATGCTAATGTGGTTTAAGGCTCTAAGATGTAAAGAATGTGAAGGGGTGATCATGTTATTTGTGGTAATTATTTTTGTTATAGTTATGATCTGTTCTATGTGATTTGTACTTTTATCAATTTTATTGCAAATCAAAAATAAAGTATGTATATATTAATTCACACATAGACAGAATCACAGAAGACCCCCAAGGTTTTTAGCTTTGGAGGTAATAGATATATCAGTGCCAAAGAAAGTGACACTGGGCAGGAGATCCGTGGGCCTCATTAAAAGTTGAACAGTACTGGTAAAATGTGGTGGTATTACTTTGTACTGCCACATCATCGCACCGCCCAACTATGAGTTTGGCAGAAAATTGGAGGATACAGCTCCAGCTATGAGCTGGAAGTAAATCAGCCGACCTTTCTCAGAATATTGGTGAAATTACCATCAGTGGGATTACCACTGCAGTAATCCTGCCAAAATTCCCCATGGAATACTATGCACTCCAATTGAATGGGCACTAACACTGCCTACCACCACTCGAAATCCAGCATTAATACTGCCAGACCAAGTGGCGGTAAAGGTAATAGAGTTTGGTGGTATCTCAGTGGATTTACCGCTGAGATACCACCAAACACGTAATGATGCCCATTGTTTTATTAGGTGTGGTGGGCCTAATAGACCAACTTTAGTGGTTTTCAGGTGAGCTTCGGGCTGTTTTCATTCATCTGGGACTCAAAAGCAGGCTGACCACAGGTCATGTTCTGAAGATGATTGGGAATATGTATTAGTATTTATTTAATTTCTATAGTGCGTTTTGCCAAAAAGGGCTACTACATTAAAAGATTTACAATGGTACAATCAGGAGGGAACAATGCAATTCAGATAAAAACAGAAGAGGGGGAGAAAGAACACAGTCAGTTATTAGAAAGAAGAGATAACCAATAAGTTTTTAGATTAGATTGAAACATAGGGGAGGAACAAATAGAAAAAGGGAGCGAGTTCCAATGTTTAGGCGCAAGAAGGACAAAAGACCGGAAACAAGAAGATGCACATGGGGGTTTAGGTACAGAAAGAATACACTGATTCCAGGAAAGGAGAGACTGGGAAGAGGAATAGAATGAGACAAGGGAAGAAAGATATGGAGGAGCAAGACCATGGATACACTTAAAGATAATCAAGAGGAAATGATAAAGGAGACGAGATTCAAAAGGGAGAAGCGACTTGTAATGAAGAGAAGGTGTGACTGAGAAATGTGGAGAAAGAGAAAAGGAGATGAACAGAGGAATTATAGATAGAGCGAAGAAGGGAGAGGTGAGAAGCAAGAAGACCATAAAGGAGGGCAGAGCAGTATTCAATGAGAGAGAAAATGAAACAGAAAAGAAGGAGCTTAGGGACATGGAAGGACTGATAGGGTTGAGCATATCGGATATTGAAGAGTCCCTAGTGACAGGATCAAGCAGTAGAGGAAATATGTAAAGAAAAGGAAAGAGAATGGTAAAAGATTACACACAAGTTACGGGCTGAAGAAGAAAATGGTAAAGAGGAAGGCAAAAAGAGAGGGAAAGGGAAGAGTCAGAGAGAACATGGTAGCAGGAAAGAAAAGAACCCTGGTCTTTGATGGATTAAGATGAACAAAGTGGGAAGATATTCAATTTTGAACTGCAGAAAGGCATTTAGAAACAGTAGATTGCAAAGTAGTGTCAAAAGAAGAAAAGGAAAAGGAAATATGGGTGTCATCTGCATAAAGATAAAAAGAAAGATTGGAAGATGAGATAAGGGCAGAAAGAGGGGGAGTGTAGAGTGAAAAAAGAAACAGACCAAGCACAGGCCATTGGGGGATGCCATAACGAAGAGGACGAGCAGTGGAAGTAGGTCCAGCCCACATTACTGAATAAGACAGCTGAGAAAGATAAGAGTTGAACCACTGAAGAACAGGGCCAGATAGACCAAGAGAGGAGAGAGAAGAAATAAGAAGAGAGCAATCAACAGTATCAAAAGCAGCAGAAAGGTTCAGAAGAATAAGAATAGAAGAGGATTTAGAGTGACAAGTTGTCAGAAGAGCATTTAAGACATGCAAGAGCACAGTCTCCGTAGAGTGAGAAAGTCGAAATTCAGATTATAGAGAGGGTAAGAGAGAGTGAAGATTAGGTAGGCAGAAACCTAATCATAAGCAGCAAGCTCAAGAAGTTTAGATAGAAATGGAGGAAGAGATATTGGATGGAAATTATCAGGAACAGAAGGCTCCAAGGATGGTTTCTTCAAGATCAGAAGAATGAGAAAATGCTTAAAGAGAGAGGGAAAGCAGGAATGGGAAAAGCAACATAATAGGAGAAGTAAGATAAGAAAGAATATAAGTATAGATTTGAGGAATAAGGGTAAAAGGAAGAGAATCAGATGGAGAAGAAGTAGGATGAGCACAAACAAGAAGAACCAAAGTATCAGAATTGGAAAGTTGAGAGAAAGAGGATAGCGAACAGAGAGATGAGGTAGCTGGAGAAGAAGATGGTGGCGTAGTGGGAGTGGTAAAAGAGGAACGAAGAGTAGCTACTTTAGATGTAAAATAGGTAGCATACTCAGAAGCTGAGCAAAATGAGAAAAGAGAGGGGTCAGAATGTTTAAGAGACAGATTTGTATGAAGAAGTTGGAAAAGGTGACAGTGATGATGAGAAAGAGAAATAGTGAGCTCTGAGAAGTAGGACTTTTTAGCAGCAAGTAAAGCAAGGTCATATGAAGAATGTAGAGAGATGGCAGGAGGAACAAGAAGTGGGTGGTGGAGGAAGAGAATGAGAAAAAGAGAGCAGAGAAAGGTCCAAGGAATAAAAAGGATGAGCTAAAACAGAGGAAGAAAGTGAAGAATAAATAAGATCAAGACAGGAACCAAATTGATGGGATGGAGGAGAGGGAAAAATGACTAAGGGATAGGATTCAATAAGTGATAACAGCGAGGCATGAGTAGAGCTAGTAAGAAGAGGGAGATTAAAATCTCCAAGATTATAAAATGGTTAGCGGAAGGAAGATGATCAAAATGATCAGCAAAATCAGTAGGTACTATAGATAAAGCTGGAGCACTACCTACAAGATGCCTTTCCTGCTGTAGGAGGGTTTAAAATACTTCCCTGAATGAACAGTGGACATGCTGTCGCTACCTATTGCTGTCTCCAAGCTCTAACAACATGAACTGGACTGCCTGGCCCCACTCACATCTGTTAATCTGAAATAGCGGTCGAATTGGAAGCGGCCTATTGTCTGAGTCTGTTTGCTGGTTGCTGGTCTGAGGTGCGGCTTGATTCGCGACTCCTACGTCAGTCTTGCCTGAGCCATTGGAGCACGCAGAGAGCACGCTGTGAGGTCCTTTCCTCACAGAATCCAGCGGAATCTGGCAAGGAGTCGCTGCAGCATTGCCGAAGCATGGTCACCAGCCCGGTGCATGTCCCCTGCCTCACGTCCCCTCTGCCCCGGTCCTTGCCCCTTGCCTGGTCCCGCGGCCCGTTCTCCAGATTCCATCCCTTAGAGCCGGGCGTGGCGCGGGCCGACGGGCCGTGACGCGCAAGTTCCTGTAATTTACTGCCTTTGGCCCTCGGTTCTCTTGTTTGCCGGCTTCGCGGACCGGTGCTTCAGTCTCTGGAGCGGACCCATGGTGCAAGCCTGTGAGGGTCTTTAAGGGGGAACGACGGAGGGGAAGTGAGATGCCTGGCTGACCCCTTCATTTGGACCTCCCTGACTGGTGAGAGGGGTAAGCTTGTGGGCTCCATTAAGCACCTTGAGTCTGGGTAAGCTTGTGGGCTCCATTAAGCAGCTTGAGTCCGGGGTCTCAGTTGGTGGGCATTGTGTAACCCCAGTAGAGACTGACTTGGGGCTCTGGTGAGGAGGGCCTGTTGAAAATGTATTGGTGAGGCGCATTTGAGCCCCTGTGCGGCCCCACGGTTGCTCTTTTTTGGGAAACCTATCCCCAATTATGCTGAGAGTATACATACCAAGAGGGGTGCGCTCTGTGTGTTAAGGACGCAGTTCTTACTGACCTTTGCCCATAAAGGAAACTCACCCTGTCGCTGTTGTGGGTCACACTGTTTGAGGCTAATCCCACGGGGAGACACTTACCGGTGGTATCGCCTGATACATAACAAACAACAGGAGACTGCGGGCTGCGTGCCTTTGATCCTGTGTAAGGGAAATCAAGCCCTACTGATAAGATAACAACAGGAGAGCGCAGGCAGCTAGCCTTTTATCCTGCGTAGGGGACCAATAGGGGACCAATAATCCCAGCGATCCTCCTGGGAGTGCTTCATTGGGTGTGGGACTTACGAACTGTGGAACTTACGAACTGCTTGGGGGGCGAGTGTCTGGGAAAGCCTGAATGCCTCCCATGAAAAGATCTACACAGCTCAAATACAATCTTAGAAGAACCAAGGGAATGGAGAAAGGCAAGAACCCTCCAAGTAAAGATGTAGTGCGGGCAAAACCCAGAAAGAAAGCTAAGAATGCCATACCTGTGGACCAGGGTATGATCACTGAGTTCTTCCCACAAAACCCGCCCCCCAAAATAAATTCCACCACCATTGAGGAAGCTATCGCACCAGTTCCATATAATTCTGGCTCATTAAGTGCCTCAAACTACGACGACATAGACAATAATTCATTATTGGAACTTTGTCTGGATATTCAAAGAAATATGACTCCCGCACCAGGAGCAATGCCTATTATCATTGACCGCACCCAAGAAAACAAGCAGGCAAATATCCCTTATGACACTCCTACCCCAGTGGACTCAACGGGCAGACTATCAGTCTCACCGAATCTGGCTATGGCTTCTATGGAGGATACCGCTGCTGATGAAAGCGAATTCCTGGCCAACCTTTACCCTGGGGCTGCTGAGATCGCTGAGATTCAGTCATCAGTAGCATCCCTGCAATTCGCTCTTAAAATTCTGCTGAAGATGTCTGGGCGAATATTGGATAACTCCAATGCTTCAACCTTGGATATGATCAAGAGAGAGAAAGCCGGCGGAATAGCTGAAGCCGATCGCTCAGCAGAATCAAACTTGTCTGAAGCCATACAGTTTGTCGAAGAAATCGTGGAACAGCAGAGTGAAGAACAACAAAACCAGGAGGTGGAAGTCGACAAGGTAAATGATGAACCATTTTTTTCACGTAAACAACGTAGAATGGCTAGGAGGGCCGAAGAGAATGAAAGAGCCAAAGCTATGGCCCTATTCCAGGCCCGATAAGGAACTTACTGGGCATCCCTCCAAGAAAGCCAAAAAATAGCAGCAAGGGCAAAGAGAAGGAAGATCAGCGGTGAGGGCTGCCTGACCAGTTGGTTAATACTAGAACGAGAAAAGACGAACGATCTTGATGAGGAGGATGGATTACCAGAGGTGGATAATCTGATTGAAGAAGATGTGCGAATCGAAGAGGAGACATCTGTACGAATACCAGAGTCGCCAGTCCCAATGACTAATATAACTGCATCGACGGAAACCAAAGCTTCTATGGAAGGAAAGCGTATCTGTTTGATAAAGAATCTATACCTAAGTAAAGATCTAAAATGGCTCTCACACTCAGAACTGTTAATCAGACTGAACTATGTACCACAACTGAGGGTCCTTAAGTCAGACGATTTCCAATTTGTGGAGCCTTTAAAATGCCCCAATCCTCAGGTTTCAGCGTTTCATTGTAAGTTTCTATCAACTGCCCAATTGTTAAGGAACTACAAGGATGAATTGAAAGCAGTGGACGTGGAAGTCGATGCCGATCTGAATGCGATAGACCCAAGCTGCCTGCCTAGAGACGTAGATTTGCCCTCGGATGCTAGTGTTTGCCCAAATCTCCCTCAAGGGAAGAAGGTGGATGTCTCAGACATTCAACAAGTATTAAAATGGCTGGCTGAATTGTTACCTGGAGTACTTTTAAAACAATGAGATACCACAATTATGTCATGGAATTGTAGGGGTTTCACACATTTACTGTCAACAGAGGGCTCAACTAAGATTCTGGATAAACATAGCTGTTTCTGTCTCCAAGAAACTTGGGCGATGGACCCATTGATCTTGGACGGCTTTGTTACTTATCAAATGGTGGCAAAAAAAGGCAAAAAGGGTAAACCTTATGGTGGCCTTATAACAGGGGTAGCTAACACTCTTGGTTCAAAACAAGTGGCAACTCAATTAGCTAGTAATATGATGGTGGTAGAAGTCCACTATGACAATCAGGAAGGAAAGGAACAATTCCTACTAGTAAATCTATATAACCCCCACCCGGTGCACTATTAAGAGAACAACTGCAGGAGGCCTTTCATGACCTATTGGCTACCTGGTTATTAAAACTTGGTAACACCGCGGTAATAGTGGTTGGTGATTTCAATTGTCATATGACTGGGATTATAGGGAAGTCCCACAACCCTAACTTAAGAGCTAAAAGTTGCATGCAACACATGAGAAGGGATTCCGAAGGTCTTGGGTGGGAACACCTGTTTGAGTCCTGGGACATAGAAATGGTTAATGGTAGAACCACTAGTGATTACCCAGGATGCCATACATGGTCTAACGAAATCTCCTGCAGTACACTAGACTACATCTTTGTCTGCCCTAGGATGTATGGGATGGTGGAAGACATGCGAGTGATGCCCAATGAGTGGAGTGACCACGCCGTAATTACATGTAAACTTAATATTATGGTGAAAGATACTCCTGTAACCAACATGGGTAACATAAAGCTAAATAAAGCAGGTACACGGATTAGTTGCTCTGATAAAAATGTGGCTCATGCCCTGGCAGCACTGGCCAGAGATAAATTACACCTCTTACCACATTTCAGGGAGATGACGATCAATTCCATTGAGGATTGGATTTACTCCTTTGTTGGGAAGCATGCAGCGTGCCGTATAGGGGCCATGACTAGTTGGGGGGATAAAAAGCATCCTTATGATAAAATGATCAGAGATGTGGAAAGAGAATGTAGAGCTGAACTCCGACATGCCAAGAGACAATCTTGCGCCCCAGATCAATATCATATTAAGGTAAGTTGTATCAAAAACAGATATAGAGCCATCCTTAAGGCCAAAAGGAAAGCTGATAAGATCCAGTCCTGGCAAAGATTAGTAAACACAATCTGTACAGGCAAAACCTGTAATATCTGGTCCCTATTGGGCAAAGCATGGGGCACTGTGAAAGGCCCGTTAGTTAACCCTATTGAGGCTGAAACATGGACGGCATTCCTTGAAAACCGAAACGCCAAGGCAGACACGGAGGAACCCTATTCACTGGGCTGCACGCCATTAATCCCTCCCATCAATGCATCATATGAAATGGTAATGACTAAAATCTTAGAATTAAAATCCTCACGTGACCCAGGCCCAAATGGACTGGCAAATATTGTGATTAAATCTCACCCTGAATTCTGGGCATCATTACTAGTTATTCTATTTAAAAAGATCTTAAAAGAGGGGAGAATCCCACGATCTTGGCAAACTGCGGTTCTTATACTGGTCTTTAAAAAGGGTAATCGTGCTGATCCTAGTAATTATAGACTTCTCTCAATGTTGGACTGTACGGGGAAGTTATTTGCCTCACTCCTATTAAAAGAATTGCAGCTTTGGGTAGAGCAATCTGATATATTATGTACATTCCAGAGTGGGTTTAGGCAGTGATATTCCACGGTCCATAATATCATGGTTATGGACCTCCTTAGGTCACGAGCTAGAACAGGGGGGCAACCCCCTCTATATGCCCTTTACATAGACTTTTCAGCAGCATTTGACTCTATTCCCCGAGAACGTCTCTGGCAGAAATTAAAATCTATGGGTTGCCCTGAAGGCCTGATACACTATCTTAAATTGCTACATCAGAACACCTCAGTAAAATTAAGATTAGATCAGGAAGACCATACCACCAGAAGCGTTTATCAAAACAGGGGGGTCAAACAAGGCTGCATTACGGCTCCTCTAATATACAATCTTTACGTTCACGACATCCCCGTGGCCATTAGGGCTGCGATAAATTGGCCTCCGAAAATAGGAGACTCTATTTGCCCTGTACTAGCCTATGTGGATGACCTAGTAATCCTTGACCATACTATCAGTGGGCTACGTAGGTCGGCCACTGCTCTTTGGGAGTATGCAGAGAGAAACGGCCGCAAGATCAACCTGGAAAAAACAAAGGTTATGAGATTCACCAAAAGGAACACTACCCGTGTGCAACTTAGAGCAGGCACAGATACCATCGCCTATATTCCACAATATCGCTATTTGGGCATTGAATTTGAGACCGCCGGTGACTATGGAATATGCAAACAGTCACGAACCATTAGAGCGGCACAACTGACTGCCCTGTTCCATAGATTCACTGTTAATCAGGGAGGTTTTACCATCTGGGGCACACGTCAATTATATATACAAGTCCTGTCCCCTATGATCAACTATGGTTTGGAAGCTCTCCTTGACATTGACCTGAAATGGTTACAGGTGATAGAAGGGAAATTCTGGCGCTCTATTCTGGGCCTACCACCAGGCATCCCCATGGCAATAATAAGATTAGAACTTGGGCTGATCTCATTGAAAGCGTTAGTGTTAAAAAAGCAAGCCCTACTATACCTGAAAATGATGAGTGAGACTAACAATGGTCTATTAATTGCTGTCGACCAAGAGATATCAAAGGCAAACTCTTTGTGCCCCTTTAAGGAGCAGATATCTAAACTATTTGTGGATATTGGGTGGCAAATGAGGGCAGGAGGTGTCACAGAGGAGGTACAGAGGGCTTTGGGTAAACGTATAGACCTCTGGGACTGGCTTGAGAATCACGATCATCTCCGGGAGCTGAAAAGTTACCAGTTTGTTCAGTATAGACTGTATAACTTCACCTCAGAAACCTCAGAATTACCTTAACTTGTGCCCAGCTGCATGACTTAGACGCTTTATCGTATTATTAAGGCTCGAACAACTACCTTCACTAATGGTCAGTGGTAGAAGGGACAAGATTGCAGCAGAACTACGGCTTTGTCGTCTATGTAAGGAACGGGACCAGCCAGAGACTGCCAAACATTTAATGACAGAATGTCATAAAATGTCAAGTGTTATAAACATTTGATTGGGCAAATTTGTGCATAGTAATGAATATATTAAAGAGGAACTATTTTGGCATCATTGTATCAATTCCAACAGTATGAGGTTACATTATATAATATCTGGTTGAAGGTGGAAATAAGTCTCAACGTAACTATATAGGAACCTACAAAGCTGAGCAGCTGAAATGTAACTGCTGGAACCTATGTCAAACCGCTATATCCCACGGGACCGTACTCATATAGGGCTCTCGATATAGCACATTAAGCCATCAATGTTCCTCTAACTAAAGCTCGGGAAGTTTGCCCTGAAGAGTAGTTGTCATTTTGAGGCACTTTATTGCAGGTGATAAACCGAGACTATTGAAACCTCAATTGAAACCATGGTGATATTATTGTTTGTTTAGGGAATACTATGTATTTTTTACCTTCTGAGAGACATGGATTTATATTTGTATGATATGTGTCTTTTTTTATATGATAATTTTTCTTCTTTTTTTAATGTTATATCTATGTGTAAAGTTTCAATGTAAACTAAATCACAATAAATATTATTAATTATGAAATAGCAAAGCAAACTAGATAGGCTGTCCAACTAGTGGCTGCTAACCTGAAATACCATACTACAGTGGGCTGTTTGTCCAAACATCTCACAAGGGAATAGCACGGCAGACTGCCTTTTACATAGTTTGACTGTTGTCCAAGAGTTTCTATCCTAGAAAGAAAATGGAGACCGACAGGCATTTAGCCAAAATTAACCACATACATAGAAAAGCGTCCTTATTATTGCACTAGGAATTACATTCAGATCAATCCAGCAATCCAGACATGAACTGTGAAATTGACTTTAGCATTTGCAGGCCGCCATTACCAAATAACTGTGACAGTCTTAGAGGTGTCAGGGCAGCCCACGCTGCAGATCTTCTTGTGCACACACAGAGCGCTGGCTCAGACTCCGGGGCACTTCCTGAAGTAGTGGTCATGTGAGGCACACATGACCGCTCCAGCATGTCAGGGGGGGCGGGGTCACACAGGAACCTGCAGCTGTGTTGGTGTTAAGGATGCACCTCCAGTCCAGGACGGCAGGGGCCAGGCAGAAGAGGACAGTTTTAGAGGTGAGCGGGCCAGCACACACTGCAGATCTTCCTCTGCACAAACATGAGGTTCTGGCTCAAACTTTGGTGCACTTCCTGAAGTAGCGGTCATGTGAGGCACACATGACCACTCCAGCATGTCAGGGGCGGCGGGGTCACACAGCAACCTGCAGCTGTGTTGGTGTTAAGGCGGCCAAAGAGGATACACCTCCAATCCAGGACGGCAGGGCCCATGCAGCAGATGACAGGTAGATTCAAGAGGAAATTGTTTGGGACAGATGAGCTGGAATAGGCGAAGATTCTTTTTTTTTTTTTTAAACTTCTTTTTTTATTAGCTTGACAGCACAACAAATAAAAACGAGAGGGAGCCACATAGGACCAGTGCAGAAAGCACGCAATGAGAATTACAGGCAATACAATTTGTATCAAAAGATGACGTTTTGGAAGAATGGAGAGTAATAGTTATTAACGCATACATTTTAACATGACATCCACTATGGAGGACCGCCTGGGGAGGCAGTGGCAGAAGTTGACGGCGAGGTCAGGGCAGAGATATAGTCTCGAAATCTCGGCCAGACATCCCTCGGCCTGGAGCGGGAACACTGCATCGCACTCCAGGACTGCTCGGTGTCGTGAGCCCACGTGACCGAACAAAGCCATTGTGTGTAGGTAGGGGCTTTAGGGCGGAGCCAACATAATAATATGCAGCGAACTGCCAGCAGCATACAGAGACCCGCTAGTTTCTTAGAATCTCGAGGCAACTGAGGGAAGTCATGGAAAAAACAATGCAGTGGGGTAGGGGTTATCGGGTGTTCCAGAATGTCAGACAATGTAGAGCAAATATCTAACCAAAACTGGGATAACCGGGGGCAGAGCCACAACATGTGCATATAGGAAGCTTGGTCTGCGCCACACCTGGGACAAGAGGGGGGGTTAGCATCGGACATGCGATGAAGTCTCATAGGTGTATAATGATATCTGTGCAGTATTTTGAACTGGATGAGTTTGAATTTAGTGTTGTAGGAAACCTCGTGGGTGCGGGCGCACATCCGAGCCCACCTCTCATCAGTGCTCTCTGAGCCAAGGTCCCTCTCCCATTTGCATCGAAGCTCGGTGAAGTGGGGAGCCGCTCTGGACTGTAGTAAGGAGTAGAGCCTCGACACTTTGCTTCTGAAGGAGAGATAGGAGCAGAGCTCCTCCACTATCGGTTCATCCGGGGGCAAGGCAGGGAAGTCTGAGTATCTGGCTTTGAGGTGTCCGCGGAGTGACGAGTACTGTAGCCACACCGAGGGTCGGCGCCTGAGCAGGGGGGAAGGTCAGACCATTCTATGAAGTTTCCCTGCTCGAACGCGTCGCGCAGAGTCAGGAAGCCCGCGGTGGCCCAGCGGGTGACCACTGAGAGTGGAAAGTGCGGGACACCGGGCAGGAAGTTCCACAATGGGAGATCCCCGTGGAACGGATAGGGAGTGTCAACGATGGACCAGAATTTGGACAAGGCCAGGGATGTGCTGGTCACTGGATTCGCAGAATTCGGGTCAGGGGGGATCGGCTGGAGGATCAGGGAGCCAATCACACGATCACATACAGACAGCCTCTCGAGGCGAACATGTGGGGGGGGGGGTCAACAGTATTGAACCAAAATGCCGCAAACTGTGATTGGGCCACCACCCAGTATCTGACAAAATCGGGTGCGCTAAAACCTCCCAATGCCTTAGGGGCGGATAGTGTAGAAAATTTGAGGCGAACAGCCCCAGAGTTCCACAGGAAAGTGTTACATATGCTGCGAAGCATTCGAAAAAAATTGTCCCCCGGCCAAAGAGGCAGATTGGTAAATCGGTACAGTAATTGGGGCAACACAATCATTTTGAGTATACCAATCCTGCCTGCAAGCGAGAGGGGAAGTTTAGTCCAGCTGGCGGCCTTGGCCTGCAGGGTAGTTAGATAGGTGTGGAAGTTATCATCGCGCAGCTGAGGTGTGTGCCGGGAGACCACCACCCCCAAGTAGGTGAAGCTGTCAGGACACCAGTTGAACCCATGAAGCTCGGGGGGAGCCTGTGTGGAGTCTGTGAGCGGAAACAGTACAGATTTAGAACAGTTAATCCTCAGACCGGATATGTCACCGAAACGGGCCACATCCTTCAGTATGGGCAGAAGGTTGACTACAGGGGATCGAACATAGAGCAGGGTGTCATCAGCGTAGAGGGAGATTATGTCAGTCTGGCCCGATGTGCGCAACCCTCTGTGCGAGTGTGACTGTCTAATCATGTCAGCAAAGGGCTCCATGGCAATAGCAAAGATAAGCGGGGAGAGGGGGCATCCCTGGCGAGTTCCTCTAAAAATCTGGAGGGGGGAAGAGCACCTATCTTCTGTGCGGACTTTGACGGACGGGGCGGTGTAAAGGAGCTTTATCCAGGCGCGGAAATTAGGACCGAAGTTACATTTCTCAAGAACACACCATAGGTATCTCCATGAGACTGAGTCAAAAGCTTTCTGCATGTCCAATGCAGCCGCCACTGCCTGATTGGTAGGGTCGATCCTGGAGATTACATTGAAAAGTCTCCTCAAATTCAGGGAAGAGGACCTGCCGGGGACGAAGCCGGCTTGATCCGGATGGATAATGTGGCCATGTACGGGGCTAAGCGGTTAGCAAGTAGTTTGGCAAATATTTTAATGTCACTATTGATCAGAGAAAGGGAACGGTATGAGCTGCACTGCGTAGGGTTTTTTCCTGATTTAAGGAGCACTGTAATCAACGCCTCCCGGAGGGACGGTGGAAGTATGCCACTGTCGCATGATTCTTCCCAAAGCATCAGTCGATGCGGTGCCAATTGGGTCTTGAATAGCTTATAGAAGTCCATCGGGATCCCATCGGGGCCGGGGGCTTTACCGGATACCAGGGACTCAATGGCCTCCACGATTTCCTCCAGGGCGAAAGGCCTCTCGAGGGAGGCGCTAGCGTCGTCTGACAAGATCGATAGAGGAAGACTCTCCAAAAAGGAGTTGATGTCGGAGATCTGGGAACTGTCTACCTCCGAGTACAGGGACGTGTAGAATGCGAGAAACTCAGAATTGATGTCCTGAGGGGAGGTGGCAAGTGTGCCATTTGGTCTAGAAATGGCCGGGATATGGGGGGCCCCAAACTCGCGGCGCAGCAGTCTAGCCAGCACTCTGCCGGGCCGTTCACCCTCGCCGTATTTCCTTGCTGATTGAGGAGAATCTAGGAACCTGACCTCGCGCTCCGCAAGGCCACGAAACCTGTCCAACTCAGAGCCTAGAAGCGCTAGTGTGGACGGGGAGTGGTCCACCGCGTATTGGGATTCATAGGCGGACAGGGCCGATTCGCAGGCAGCGATATCGGCACGGATGTCCCTAAGTATGCCACTGCACTTGGAGATGGCAACCCCTCTAGTGTGTGCTTTAAAGGCCTCCCAGAGCACCGCATATGTTGGGACAGAATGTAAGTTAAACTCGAAATATTCCTCGATAGAGGTCTCGAGCTCAGACACAAAAACTTGGTCAAGGAGTGAGTGGGGGCTCAGTCTCCACTGTCTAGTTTTATTGGCATCTAGTCCCCAGTTCAAAGAGATTAGTACAGGTGAGTGGTCCGATAGTGTCCTGGGAAGAATGGCTAAGTGGGTAATGCATCTAACGAGTATATCTGTGACAAGCCACCTATCTATCTTGGAATGGGAGTCATGCACTGAGGAGTAGAAGGAGTATGTACGGTCATCAGGATACATCAGGCGCCAGGCGTCCACCAATGCCAGGCGGGGGAGTGAGGTGAGGATAGAGTATGCTGCCTTAGAGAGTTGGCGGGGACGAGAACCCGATCTATCCAGGTTGACATCTAGTATCGTGTTGAAGTCACCGCCCCATAGAATGGGAATTAGGAGGTAGCTCTCGAGTAGAGTGGCCAGGTGGAGGTAGAAGTCAGGGTCGTCAATGTTGGGACCATATATGTTCAGAATGGCTATCTCCTGTAGCTGTAATATACCGGTGATGAGTACAAACCTACCGAGTGGGTCTATGTGGGAGTGCTGACAGGTGAACTTCAGGCTTTTATGTATTAGGGTGAGGGTGCCACGGCTCTGAGTGGAATAGTTAGTATAATACCTCTGGGGGCCCCATTGCTTGGCAAAACTCTCACAATGCTCCGAGCGAGCGTGGGTCTCCTGCAGGCATAGGATCTTAACTCCGTGGCGTTCAACGTGAAGCTGAATCTGTCTCATCTTCCTATGGTTGCCCAGTCCCCTGATGTTCCAGCTCATAAAGGTGAGAGCCGTATCAGCCATATTTGAAGGGGTGATGGTGGAATAGATAAGTGTGGATTCCAGTAAGGTGAACGGGGTGTACCCGTGTGGTACGCGGCCCTCCGGCCATATGTGTGAATTGATTGCACGTGGTGCCTGCGGCGCCTCTAGAGGCTGTCAAGACTTTTACAAACCATAACATTCCCAATTTACCCCCCACCCACATCCCTCCCCCAATCAGAGGGACGAAACCCAAGCACAACCACAACAAACATAAACTTTTAGGCATCAACGCCTGGGGGTCTGCTTGCGGCCGGGCTATGGCGCGCCGGACCGGGAGAGCGTAAGGAGAGTTATGCTACGTAGTAGGATTAGGCAGGGCGGTTTAGAGTGCATGCGAGTTGCCTCAGGACCAAATCCGCGGGAGGGTGGGCCCAACGGAGATTGGGGTGCCGCCGTGTGATAAGACGCGGTAGCAATATAGATGGGTGCATATTTAGCTAGAGGGAACCTGGGTTCCGCGATCAAATCGAACAGAGTGACTGGGATGAAATGTCGGATGACTCCGGGAAGGGACCCTTAAGAGATGGTTGTTACAGTTAGTGGTGCAACATCAGGGTGCGAGATACACCCACACAGATAGGAGATGAGGCAACCACCGCAACATGAACTACAATTAAGTACGATGAATAGGGGCAATCGCGGGGGGGAGCACCGTGGCGGCCCCGACCGCGGCCCAGTTACAACAGCAGTCATCGAGAAACCATACAACCAATGTCAACCTTGTCTAGATCAACCAGGAAAGTGTTCATCTATAAATTTCGAGGCTTCTTCGGGGATAGTGAAAAAGTGTGTTTGATTAGAGTGTACAATCCTCAGTTTGGCGGGGAAGAGCATGGAGTACTTGACCCCCAGGTCCCGGAGTCTCTTTTTCACCGCGAGGAAGGTCTTACGCTCCTGCTGCACAGCCACAGAGTAATCCGGGTACAAGTGTATCCTCGCCGCCCCAAGATGAAGCTCACCCTTGGTCCTGGCCGCACGGAGCAGGGCGTCGCGATCACGGAAATTAAGGATTCTGGCAATGATAGGGCGGGGTGGGGCACCCGGCCTGGGTCTCGCAGTCAGAGAGCGGTGGGCACGCTCCACTGCAAATTGTGCCGAAAGCTTGGGGTTATCCAGGAGGGTCAAAAGGGTGCGCTCCACATAGTCCTCCATGGGCTCACCGATATCGTCCTCCGGAATGCCGACGATGCAGAGGTTATTCCGCCTAGAGCGGGATTCAAGGTCGTCATTTTTCTTTTCAACCATAGAGACCCGGCTGGTCAGGGTGGTCACAGCTGTGCGAAGGGAGACCAGGTCCTCCTCTGCGGTGCTAACCTGTAACGCTCACCTGATTCCCGTAGAGGCACCGGTCTTGACTGGGCGTATACCGTATCTTCAAAGGTGATGTGTAACACACGGCTGGCTCTTTGGGCTGGACCTCTGTGCACTGTATGTCTGACTCGAAGGGTAAGATGTCTTAGGTAAGTGAACGCCGTGCTCTCCATCTGCCTCGGGGCAGGGTGCTGTAACCAGTTTCTTCACTGGATAAGGGGAGCAGGCCTCTTGACTTCAGAGGACTGCTGTCCGTCGTTAACTGCACGAACGGTAAGTTTCGAGTAATTCTAATGTCTTTAAAGTCTTTAGTAATGATGTTTCTTGTTTTGCAGGGTTCCGGCGATGGCGGATGACGGGCTGAAGTGAGTTGAAGATGGAGCCCGTGTGATGAATAGAAGCGCCTGGAAGCACGTAAGTAAGCGCTTGTTGCCTGCTTCACGATGCGCTCTAACTGTCTTTTTATTTTGCAGGTACAAGTTCGGAGCGGCTGCAGGGTGCCGGAATACCCACTGGGTTAGATGTGGAAAGGAGTAATGGCACGTGAGTATTAAAGTTCCCCAATGTCTTTAAACGCACCTTGTTTTGTCTTTCAGATGCGGGATGCAGCGCCGAAGGCCTCCGGAGCGTGCGAAGAGTTGGTAAGCTTTTGTCTTTCAGATGCCGGAATGCAGTGTGAAGACCTCCGGAGCGCACGAGGAGTAGGTAAGCCTTTGTCTTTCAGATGCCGGAATGCAGCGCGAGGCGTTGGTGACAGCCGATGGACCAGGTAAGTGAAGAGCTGTCACTGAAGACCGTAATGCTAACCTGTTCTTTCTTGTCTTTATAGGTGTTGCTGAAGACTGGATTCAGGATGGTAAGCCTTTTTCCTTAGGCCCAGGATCAGATGCAGAAGACACGATGAGCGTTCTGCTGCAGAGGATGCAGAATAACGCAAAGCAAGATTCATCCATCGGGTGTGGTTTAAATAGCCTCCTGTAGTGCTTAGGTGTCTCCTTCCACAGCCACGCCTAGGTAAGAAAAGAGTTCCTGCTTTCCAGAAGAGTTCCAGTGTTCTGAATCTAGGGAGTGGCTCCTGCCCCACCCAACAGGAAAAGTAGTTCCAAACAGAAGAGGATCAGAGGCTCAACTGGCAGGCAAGTAAGCAGCATGGTCTGCTGCAGGTAAGTCCACCCAAGCATTATGAGCCCGGCGCTTCCAGCGCTGGGACTGGGCATATCTATGAGCCTGGTGCCACTGGCGCCAAGGCTGGGTCCAAAAGGTCCCAATTGGGACTGGTTGGCACTCGGAACCTGGGTTATGGATCTGCTTCCAAGGGAGTTGGGAAAACCCTGACCTTTTGGAAGCAGAGATCATGACAGTAACCCCCCTCAAGGTCCCTCCCAAACCGGGCTTCTCCGGGGGTTTTGGCTTGTCAGGAAATGTTCGGTGAAATCTTTTGATTAGGCGAGGAGCGTGGACATATTCAGCAGGTTCCCAGGATCTCTCTTGGGGGCCGTAGCCTTTCCAGTCAATTAGGTAAAATAGTTTAGATTTGGAGATCTTGGAGTCCAGAATGCTTTTGACTTCAAACTCGAGTTCTCCATCAACTAGGATAGGTTTTGGAGATTTAGTTAGTCGGGTTTGAGGTTGCACGGGTTTTAATAGAGAGACGTGGAAGACCGGATGTATCTTCATGTGCGGGGGCAAGTCCAACTTGACCGCTACTGGGTTTACTATGGTAGTGATGGAATAGGGACCAAGGTATCTTGGGTTGAATGTGCGTGGCCCTTTTAGAGGTAGATATTTGGTGGATAACCAGACTTGATCCCCTACTTGATATTGAGGGGCTTCCTTCCGATGTTGATCTGCTCCTTTCTTGTATTGTTCTTTAGCCCTTTGAAGGTGAGAAACAGCTTCCTTAAAGGCTTGGGTGATTGTAGAATGCAGGTAGTCTACTGCTGGTGTTTCAAGATCTTGGAGGGGATCCAACTCCGAGGTTCGAGGGTGACTGCCGTACAAAAGAAAAAACGGGGTTTTCCCAGTTCCCGAATGGACAGAGTTATTGTAGGCATATTCGGCTATCCAAAGGATGTCTTTCCAAGTTTTTTCAGTTTGTTGCAGCATGCAGCGTAAATACTGTTCCAGAGTTTGATTGATCCTCTCGGTTTGTCCGTCGGTCTGAGGGTGGTGACTGGTCGATAGTCTCACATCAATTTGAGCCGACCGACAGCAACTTCGCCAAAAATGAGAAATAAATTGACTACCTCGATCCGAAATTAGAACCGAAGGAAAACCGTGCAGTCGGACGATGTTTTCGAGAAATTCTCGGGCCAGAGTTGCTGCTGTTGGCAAGCCTTTGAGCGGAATGAAATGCGCCATCTTGGAGAATAAGTCCACGATTACTAGAATCGTATTGTATCCGGAGCATGGAGGTAGATCGGTGATGAAGTCCATAGAAAGCGTATGCCAAGGGCGAGGTGGGATGTCAATAGGGCGTAAGAGGCCTGCTGGTCTTTCCTTTTGACTCTTGTTTTGGGCGCATACTCCACAGGACATTATAAAGTCTCTGATATCTATTTTCCAAGACGGCCACCAGAAGTAGCGCTTGATCTTTTCTGAGGTCTTGGCCATACCGGGATGTCCTTCCATTAAAGAATCGTGATAACAAGAGATTACTTTTTTCTGTAAATCTGTGCTGGGTAGGTATAATCGTTCTTGGAAATACAATAAGTTGTCCTTTACTGCAAAGTCCTTTCCCTGCAGATGCCAATTCTGTATGTCTGCTGGAGTTACAAGTTGCCTGGCTTTATCCTTAACTTCCTCTATGGATTCTGTGGCGATTACACCCAGAATTCTTTGTTCGGGAATGATTGGTACAGGTTTAGGGTTGATCAAGTGTTCTTCCACTCCCATCCGAGAAAGGGCATCAGCTTTACCGTTCTTTGTACCAGGTCGATAGGTAATTATGAAGTCAAACTCGGCAAAGAATAATGCCCAACGGAGTTGTCTAGAGGATTGGGCTTTTGCGGTTTTCAAATATTGCAGGTTTCGGTGATCCGTAATCACAGTAACGGTGTGTCGGGCCCCCAGCAGATAATGCCGCCAAGCCTTAAAGGCAGACTTGATAGCCAGAAGTTCCTTGTCAGTAATCGTGTAATTGATTTCAGGAGGCGAGAATTTGCGGGACCAAAATGCCACGGGATGCAACTGATTGGTTACCGGGTCCTTTTGTGATAGAACTGCCCCCATGGCAAAGCTTGAAGCATCAGTTTCCACGATGTAGGGGAGTTCGGGGCGAGGGTGTTTTAAGATTGGTGCAGAGATAAATTTAGACTTCAAATCCTGGAAAGCTTGTTCCGCCTCGGTAGACCATTCAAAACGTTTGTTTTTCTTTAACAAGGCAGTGATGGGCTGGACTATTCGAGAGAATTCGGGGATAAACCTGCGGTAAAAGTTATCGAAGCCTAACATGCTTTGCACACCTTTTACGGAGGATGGTGATGGCCATTTTGAATCCATACGCACTCCGCCAGGTGATAATATGAATCCCAAGAATTCAACTTCAGTCACGTTGAAAACACATTTTTCCAATTTAGCGAAAAGTTTGTGTTGACGCAATCTTTCGAGGACCATTTTCACGTGTTTCCGATGTTCAGATTCCGATGAAGAATAAACGAGGATGTCGTCAATGTAAACAACAACACACACATCTATGAGCTCTCTGAGGACGTCGTTCATAAAATATTGAAAGGCGGCCGGGGCATTGCAAAGTCCGAAGGGCATGACCTGATATTCAAATAGCCCATACTTGGTGCGGAAGGCCGTCTTCCATTCATCGCCCTCTTTTACTCGTACCAAGTGGTAAGCTCCTCTAAGATCCAGCTTTGTATATATGCATGCTTTTCTGACTTGGTCCAGGAGTTCAGGGATCAAAGGTAACGGATATCTATTCTTAACGGTGATCTGGTTCAGGGAGCGATAATCTATACAAGTTCTAAGGTCTCCTTCCTTTTTTGGAACGAAGAACAAAGCTGAAGAAGCAGGGGACTTGGAAGGACGAATAAACCCATTTGCCAGGTATTGATCCAGGTATTGTCGAAGGTGAAGGTTCTCAGGCTCGGTGAGGGCATAAATTCTACTACAAGGAGGAGTAGATCCAGGTATCAGGTCTATCTGGCAGTCATAAGACCTATGAGGAGGTAGAGAGTTAGCCTGATCCTTCCGGAAAACATCTTGGTATTCTAGGTATTCGGGAGGTAACTGGGGAGTCTCTGAAGAAATTGCTGCCAGTGCAACACCAGGTGGAGGGTGACAAGTAGAGACACATTCTGGAAACTGGACCGTTCTTGCTCGCCAATCGATCAGAGGATTGTGTTTCTCTAACCAAGGTATTCCTAGAATAATCTGAAACTGAGGGGCCTTGATCACATCGAACACGATCTTCTCATGGTGTCCATCTTGACTTACTAGCGTCACCTCTTGAGTGGTATGCGTTACTGGCCCGGAGGCTATCTCCGTACCATCCACCGTAGTAATGACGTCCTTTACAGCCTTGGGACAAAGAGTTAGATTCATCCTCAAAACCATTTCATGATCCACATAATTGCCGATGGCACCGCTGTCGACGTAAGCTTCAATTGCATGTAATCGATTCGGATTATCAGGGCTAATGAGGACCATAGGTATCACGAAATGCGAGGTCACGGAACTGGTTTTCACGCTCGGCAAGAGGACCTCTATTCTTGTCGGGCGAGGTCGTTTCCCTGCTCAGAGTTTGTAACTTTGGTAACTGCAGCTCCTACTGCCTTCTTGGCAGGTTTCACCGGACAGTCTCGAAGAAAGTGCCCTGAGTTTCCGCAATAGAGGCATAATTGCAACTGTTTTCTCCTTTCCCGTTCCTTTCGTGTTAGAGGACCTTTCAGACCCCCTATTTGCATGGGTTCCCCGGAGTCTACTCCTTTGGAAGGAGTTGGCGGTTTGGAAAATACTCGAGCATCAAACTTGGAACGATCGGCCTTCCTGTTCTGCAGTCTGTGATCTATTTGAACGACTAAGTCTATATAGTCCGAACAATCTTGTGGGGGATTCACTACTTGGGCTAACACATCTTTGAGCTCTCCACGTAGACCTCTATAAAACAGCGTAATCCTTTTGTCCTCAGGCCATTGAGTTTCCACTATCAGCCTGTTGAAAGACGCAATATATGCCAAAAGGTCTTGATTACCTTGTCGCAACGAAAGAAGCTCATTGTCCAAGGCCTGCCCCTGTGAATGTCTTGCGAACAGTTTTTCCATACTGAGCTGAAAAGCTTGAAAATCATGGAGGACCGGATCATCTTGATTTACTAGAGGGATCGACCAGTCTGCCGCATTGCCACTAAGGTACGAAAGCACGAAAGCTACTTTAGCTTGATCAGTTGGAAAGGCTCCTGGCCGGCATAAGAAATGCAACCGGCACTGATTGATAAATACTGCAAACCTCTTTGGGTCACCAGAAAATCGTTCGGGCGGAGCCAGAGGTACATTCCCAGGTAGGTTGATCTGCACTGGATTCATAGAGGATGTAGAAGGAAGATTTCCCCCAGATGCGGGTAACGGGGTCTGTCCGGCTTGTGACTGTAGCAATTGTCTAGCGAGATCATCTGTTCGCTCCTTGGAAATAATCAGTTCCCTTCTTAGAGCGTTCATTTCCTGACGGGCTGCATGCACTTCTGCCCTTAGTTCCCCAAGTAACTGGGCTAGCTGGTCGGTATCCGAGGTTTCCATAGCGGCTGGACGGGAGTTTTGTGGTAGGCTTTGCGTTCTGTAACGCTCACCTGATTCCCGTAGAGGCGCCGGTCTTGACTGGGCGTATACCGTATCTTCAAAGGTGATGTGTAACACACGGCTGGCTCTTTGGGCTGGACCTCTGTGCACTGTATGTCTGACTCGAAGGGTAAGATGTCTTAGGTAAGTGAACGCCGTGCTCTCCATCTGCCTCGGGGCAGGGTGCTGTAACCAGTTTCTTCACTGGATAAGGGGAGCAGGCCTCTTGACTTCAGAGGACTGCTGTCCGTCGTTTACTGCACGAACGGTAAGTTTCGAGTAATTCTAATGTCTTTAAAGTCTTTAGTAATGATGTTTCTTGTTTTGCAGGGTTCCGGCGATGGCGGATGACGGGCTGAAGTGAGTTGAAGATGGAGCCCGTGTGATGAATAGAAGCGCCTGGAAGCACGTAAGTAAGCACTTGTTGCCTGCTTCACGATGCGCTCTAACTGTCTTTTTATTTTGCAGGTACAAGTTCGGAGCGGCTGCAGGGTGCCGGAATACCCACTGGGTTAGATGTGGAAAGGAGTAATGGCACGTGAGTATTAAAGTTCCCCAATGTCTTTAAACGCACCTTGTTTTGTCTTTCAGATGCGGGATGCAGCGCCGAAGGCCTCCGGAGCGTGCAAAGAGTTGGTAAGCTTTTGTCTTTCAGATGCCGGAATGCAGTGTGAAGACCTCCGGAGCGCACGAGGAGTAGGTAAGCCTTTGTCTTTCAGATGCCGGAATGCAGCGCGAGGCGTTGGTGACAGTCGATGGACCAGGTAAGTGAAGAGCTGTCACTGAAGACCGTAATGCTAACCTGTTCTTTCTTGTCTTTATAGGTGTTGCTGAAGACTGGATTCAGGATGGTAAGCCTTTTTCCTTAGGCCCAGGATCAGATGCAGAAGACACGATGAGCGTTCTGCTGCAGAGGATGCAGAATAACGCAAAGCAAGATTCATCCATCGGGTGTGGTTTAAATAGCCTCCTGTAGTGCTTAGGTGTCTCCTTCCACAGCCACGCCTAGGTAAGAAAAGAGTTCCTGCTCTCCAGAAGAGTTCCAGTGTTCTGAATCTAGGGAGTGGCTCCTGCCCCACCCAACAGGAAAAGTAGTTCCAAACAGAAGAGGATCAGAGGCTCAACTGGCAGGCAAGTAAGCAGCATGGTCTGCTGCAGGTAAGTCCACCCAAGCATTATGAGCCCGGCGCTTCCACCGCTGGGACTGGGCATATTTATGAGCCTGGTGCCACTGGCGCCAAGACTGGGTCCAAAAGGTCCCAATTGGGACTGGTTGGCACTCGGAACCTGGGTTATGGATCTGCTTCCAAGGGAGTTGGGAAAACCCTGACCTTTTGGAAGCAGAGATCATGACATAACCCTTGTCTCGATCTCAGCGACCCTGCTGTCCGTTCTTTCGATATGGGCCTTTATGGATGAGATGGTCCCATTCATATCGTCCAGCTTAGTGTGGAGCGCGGTAAAACCCTCGCGCATGTATTCCATCATTTTTTGCGAGTCGTCGGAGGTAGAGGGAGTTGCGATGACTGGCGACTCCTCCGGGGGGTCAGTCAGCGGCCTGGAGGGAGTTTTAGCAAACATATTTAGCGAGGCCTGCCTCTTGTTAGACCCGGCTCCTTTGGTCATGGTGACAGAGCGCGTGCGGCGTCCAGGATCAGGTGCAGGTATGGCGGGATGCCTCCCGATCGACGGACCTCAGGGCGACCAGGTGGGGAGAAGGGAAGGTGTGGAGAACAGCTGACGAGGCCGGGGGAGGCACCAGGGGTCCACGACAGAGCAGACAGAGCGAGATCGTCGGGCACAAAGACCAGAGGGGTAGGCCAGGAGTGAGGTTGCTAGTGGTGTGTAGGGGTAGCTCCGCAGTTGTAGGGGGCAAGGACCCTTCCTCCAGGGCAGTTGGCGGGCCACTGGCACAAGCCCGGAAGCGCTGGAAGCCCACACAGTTGAGTCGGCTGGTGACAAGTGAGGGAAGCCAATCGTCCGTGGGCTAGAAGTGGATCTGAGAGGGGTATTGCACGAGGGTTGCCCAGTGAGGGGTCCAGATCCAGAGTTAGGGGGGGGGCAGAGATGGAGGCCGGAGAGAGCTGCGGTGCCCCAGAGCAGGTGTCAGCCGGGGCTCAGGGTCCAAGGTCGCTGCAGGCAGAGTCCACTGAAGTAGGCAGGGGACAGCACCGTGGTTAGCATGGCACGTATGCTCAGCCGCGGCCAGGATCGTGGGAGGCGAGAGAAATCCAAGCGGCCCCCTCCCCCCGAACCCCCTACCTTGTCGTGGGTCAGGGGGGCAACGCCTCGCTGGAGGGGGGGCGCCGATGGTAGGTGGTGCGGAGAAGCAGGGGACCGCAGTGACGACTCCGCGGCACGAGACAGGGAAGCCAGGTAGTGCGGCGTCACGAGCGCCGCGGGAGCCAGCCGATGCAGGTGGTCACAGGTCCAGGCAGGGTGCGTGGGGTCCCCAAGAAGGGTGATGAGGCCGTCGATGGAGCACAGGCCCCCACGGGAGCCGGCCAGCCCGGGTCGACGAGGAGGACTCCGGCGCCCCTCCCCCACAGCGGCCCACAGCGCCGCGCTCTGAAGTGGAGGGGAGAGCCGCGGCCGTTGGAGCCGTGGGCGGGCGGCCAGGTGCACTCGATCCCGGCGGAGTCGAAGGCAGCAGTACGGTCCCCAGGGGGGGCCGCGGGGGCCAGGAATCCGCAGTAGTGCAGCGGATGCGTTCAGGAGGCAGCACCGCCTGCGCGCAGAAGGATAGCAGCAGCAGAAGAGTCCTTTTTTCGGGTTAGTACGCTCTCCCAGCACGGAGCTCCGCAGTTAGGCGGCCATCTTACTTCGGCGCAACAGCGCCCCCCGGAATAGGCAAAAATTCTAAGTCTAAAGCATTTATGGTGATTGGATAGAACATCAAGAAACCAGTCCAGGGATCAGCAGGTCACAAGCGTCACTACCTCAAGGCATTCCAGCATGTGATAGTGGTTTGATGTGTTGAAAGCGGCTGATAGATCAAGCCATATAGTGGGGTGAAACTCATTCATCAGTTCCTGAATCATCCCATCCCATGTAGAGATCAGGCCAGACTCAGTGCTGTGTTTGGGTTCAAAACCTGACTAAAGGGAATTCAGAAGAAAATTGCTTCCGAACATGGAGTTGCACTGTTTGGTTACCTCTTGTAGAGGGATTTCAGCAATTATGGGGAGGTTATCTATGGGGCAGTAATTAGAGACCACTAGTCGGTTTAATAAAGTTAGTAGTGGGATGATGAAGGTTCCATTGAATTTATCTGTAAAGCAAACTTGTCATAGTTAGAGTTTAATACAATGTGTCACATGGGCCACTAGTGTGTTGACACAGTCAGCAGCAATGGCAGCTGGGCAGATGCCGTTTGATGCTTTGTCGAATTATAGTTTTTATAAGAAAAGCAGGATATCTTCTGGGAGGACCATTGAGAAACTAAAAGTCGGGCAGTGGGATAAACATTGAAATACAAGTTATGTAAAGGAAGCCTGGCAATGCAATATTTGCTATGCATTGGTTAAACGATTCCGAGGTTCTGGTGTTATCGTGGCACATATATCTTGCAATGTGCAGAGTGTAAGGAACAAAGGGCCTGTGTTCATTGCATTTTTTCTTTTACTGTACCCCAGGGCATTGCAGAGTCTTCTGGCATTATAATTAATTCTCACAGAGGAATATATGTCATGTACTCTCTAATATAGTATATTGTAAAGCATATTGCATAATGCATGAAAGATTGTGTTTGTTGGTTTCATTATTTGCGCTACAAAGGACAAAAATAAAGTATGAACTGAGGTAATTTGCTGGGTACCAAGTCTGGGATGTTCAAGTTGAAGCATCCATAACCAGTTAGAAAGGCTTGGGGATAAAAAAAACCTGCAGGAGACAGTGATGATGTTGATGTTGACAGTAACGATGATAAATGATGATGTTGAAAGTGATGCATTGAAACACTGATCAAACTTAAGTGTTATATTGAAATGCATTTATATATTATTTTCTTGTGTAGGGTCACTACTGGCTTCTAATTTGAGAAATCTGTAAGCTAAACTAGACATTTCTCAAATATGGGCAAGAATCAAAGACATTTTTCACCTTACTTGAGGCTCATTGTGATGCAATTGACATTTGTCAGAATAATAAAATGGGAACACATCTAACACGCCTGTCATTGCTGTGTCATCAGAAAGATCAGTCTACTGTTTGGGTAGGAGTGAAGAAATAGTCATTGAGTTCCAAAAATACAATAGTGTTTCTGCTTCATAAACAAAAATAATGTGATAAAGAAGAATCCCTAATACAGTGATGTCATCAACATTTGAATTATTGATAGACACACAATGATCCCTTTATGTCAATACAAGACCCTTTGTCTTGGAGAGTGATATCTAATGGATGTATTTTTTCCATCACCAATAGTCCTGAAGATAAATTAAAGACACCTCTCCATTTCTCCATGGTGTGGTGCTAGATGGAATCTGTGCTGTCCATGCACATGGCATTGTCTTCGTCAGAGCCATGTGCATGGTGATGTATGATGGTGTGTTAACATGTATCTATGCTTTGTCATATTGGTGACAGGGGCCAATGGACCTGATACACTCAACTTACGTTTAACAGGTTTATTGAAGGTTTTAATTAGGGCCGGATAAAGTTAAACCCCATTTGTTACGTTGGCTTCGATAATCAAACTAAATAAAAGTTCATGGACAACAACATTTCCAAATAGGAGTTCTCCAAATCAGGGTTTTACTGAGGGTGCCACATTTCGACAAGGGGTCTTGACGCACAATCTTACTGGTTTCAGAATATCAAGTCTTGGATCATGGTGGTAACATTGTTGGATAGAACAGCCCTGTACTAGTCTTTGGGACATCACACCAGTCTCTCTGATGCTGGCTTTAGGGTTGAATGTACCTGGTTCCCTCACCAACCCCTGGATCTCTTTGCCCCTTAATTCTAGCTTTAGGCTTTGCCTTGTCTTATTCCTTTGGACCTTGTTTTCTTTCTGAGTCCTTCTTGTGTTTGCATTTGTCTCTGTCACAGGGATTGATCCTTCTTCCTCTGACAGCTGTTTGTCATACATGAGCAAGGGAATAAGAGGCCTGGACAGTTCCTAGAGACCAGGGTGAGGTAGTGGCCAACTACCATGCTTATCGCTCCCTTAGGTTTTAACCTCATCACTCCACTAGTGATCCTTACCAGGAATCCCTACAACGTTTCCGTCTCCTTATTGACCACCTGTGCTTCTCCTATCTTTACTTCTGCTCTCCAATCCTCTATCACTCAAAGGAGATCCTCCACAAGCTTAATATCTCCTTTGATCTCTCCTGCCTTCCTTTACCAGGGGTCCTGACTTCCTGTTTGTGGTGTTAGGTGCTATTTTCATCCCCCTCTTCTATGGAGACTGCTTCATCTCCTTCACCCGCTTGCACAATCCTCCCTAGCCAACCCTATATTCCTCTCTCTTGTCTTCACCATCACTTCCCAAACCCCCTTAAGCCTTCTCCTGTATCATTTACCTTATTTGCCCTTTTGCGAACCTGTCTCCTCATCCTCAATAACCTCTAATATTCTTTTGTTTCTTCCACCATCCTCAACTCTCGTGGCATTCCTCACTTTCCAAACCACCTCTGTTGTTCTCCGACCTCTTCGTACTTATTCACTCCTTTGGGCACCTATCTCCTCACCCTCAATCGCCTCTAACATTCTCCTCAGTTAGGCGGCCATCTTACTTCGGCGCAACAGCGCCCCCCGGAATAGGCGAAAATTCTAAGTCTAAAGCATTTATGGTGATTGGATAGAACATCAAGAAACCAGTCCAGGGATCAGCAGGTCACAAGCGTCACTACCTCAAGGCATTCCAGCATGTGATAGTGGTTTGATGTGTTGAAAGCGGCTGATAGATCAAGCCATATAGTGGGGTGAAACTCATTCATCAGTTCCTGAATCATCCCATCCCATGTAGAGATCAGGCCAGACTCAGTGCTGTGTTTGGGTTCAAAACCTGACTAAAGGGAATTCAGAAGAAAATTGCTTCCGAACATGGAGTTGCACTGTTTGGTTACCTCTTGTAGAGGGATTTCAGCAATTATGGGGAGGTTATCTATGGGGCAGTAATTAGAGACCACTAGTCGGTTTAATAAAGTTAGTAGTGGGATGATGAAGGTTCCATTGAATTTATCTGTAAAGCAAACTTGTCATAGTTAGAGTTTAATACAATGTGTCACATGGGCCACTAGTGTGTTGACACAGTCAGCAGCAATGGCAGCTGGGCAGATGCCGTTTGATGCTTTGTCGAATTATAGTTTTTATAAGAAAAGCAGGATATCTTCTGGGAGGACCATTGAGAAACTAAAAGTCGGGCAGTGGGATAAACATTGAAATACAAGTTATGTAAAGGAAGCCTGGCAATGCAATATTTGCTATGCATTGGTTAAACGATTCCGAGGTTCTGGTGTTATCGTGGCACATATATCTTGCAATGTGCAGAGTGTAAGGAACAAAGGGCCTGTGTTCATTGCATTTTTTCTTTTACTGTACCCCAGGGCATTGCAGAGTCTTCTGGCATTATAATTAATTCTCACAGAGGAATATATGTCATGTACTCTCTAATATAGTATATTGTAAAGCATATTGCATGATGCATGAAAGATTGTGTTTGTTGGTTTCATTATTTGCGCTACAAAGGACAAAAATAAAGTATGAACTGAGGTAATTTGCTGGGTACCAAGTCTGGGATGTTCAAGTTGAAGCATCCATAACCAGTTAGAAAGGCTTGGGGATAAAAAAAACCTGCAGGAGACAGTGATGATGTTGATGTTGACAGTAACGATGATAAATGATGATGTTGAAAGTGATGCATTGAAACACTGATCAAACTTAAGTGTTATATTGAAATGCATTTATATATTATTTTCTTGTGTAGGGTCACTACTGGCTTCTAATTTGAGAAATCTGTAAGCTAAACTAGACATTTCTCAAATATGGGCAAGAATCAAAGACATTTTTCACCTTACTTGAGGCTCATTGTGATGCAATTGACATTTGTCAGAATAATAAAATGGGAACACATCTAACACGCCTGTCATTGCTGTGTCATCAGAAAGATCAGTCTACTGTTTGGGTAGGAGTGAAGAAATAGTCATTGAGTTCCAAAAATACAATAGTGTTTCTGCTTCATAAACAAAAATAATGTGATAAAGAAGAATCCCTAATACAGTGATGTCATCAACATTTGAATTATTGATAGACACACAATGATCCCTTTATGTCAATACAAGACCCTTTGTCTTGGAGAGTGATATCTAATGGATGTATTTTTTCCATCACCAATAGTCCTGAAGATAAATTAAAGACACCTCTCCATTTCTCCATGGTGTGGTGCTAGATGGAATCTGTGCTGTCCATGCACATGGCATTGTCTTCGTCAGAGCCATGTGCATGGTGATGTATGATGGTGTGTTAACATGTATCTATGCTTTGTCATATTGGTGACAGGGGCCAATGGACCTGATACACTCAATTTACGTTTAACAGGTTTATTGAAGGTTTTAATTAGGGCCGGATAAAGTTAAACCCCATTTGTTACGTTGGCTTCGATAATCAAACTAAATAAAAGTTCATGGACAACAACATTTCCAAATAGGAGTTCTCCAAATCAGGGTTTTACTGAGGGTGCCACATTTCGACAAGGGGTCTTGACGCACAATCTTACTGGTTTCAGAATATCAAGTCTTGGATCATGGTGGTAACATTGTTGGATAGAACAGCCCTGTACTAGTCTTTGGGACATCACACCAGTCTCTCTGATGCTGGCTTTAGGGTTGAATGTACCTGGTTCCCTCACCAACCCCTGGATCTCTTTGCCCCTTAATTCTAGCTTTAGGCTTTGCCTTGTCTTATTCCTTTGGACCTTGTTTTCTTTCTGAGTCCTTCTTGTGTTTGCATTTGTCTCTGTCACAGGGATTGATCCTTCTTCCTCTGACAGCTGTTTGTCATACATGAGCAAGGGAATAAGAGGCCTGGACAGTTCCTAGAGACCAGGGTGAGGTAGTGGCCAACTACCATGCTTATCGCTCCCTTAGGTTTTAACCTCATCACTCCACTAGTGATCCTTACCAGGAATCCCTACAACGTTTCCGTCTCCTTATTGACCACCTGTGCTTCTCCTATCTTTACTTCTGCTCTCCAATCTTCTATCACTCAAAGGAGATCCTCCACAAGCTTAATATCTCCTTTGATCTCTCCTGCCTTCCTTTACCAGGGGTCCTGACTTCCTGTTTGTGGTGTTAGGTGCTATTTTCATCCCCCTCTTCTATGGAGACTGCTTCATCTCCTTCACCCGCTTGCACAATCCTCCCTAGCCAACCCTATATTCCTCTCTCTTGTCTTCACCATCACTTCCCAAACCCCCTTAAGCCTTCTCCTGTATCATTTACCTTATTTGCCCTTTTGCGAACCTGTCTCCTCATCCTCAATAACCTCTAATATTCTTTTGTTTCTTCCACCATCCTCAACTCTCGTGGCATTCCTCACTTTCCAAACCACCTCTGTTGTTCTCCGACCTCTTCGTACTTATTCACTCCTTTGGGCACCTATCTCCTCACCCTCAATCGCCTCTAACATTCTCCTCAGTTAGGCGGCCATCTTACTTCGGCGCAACAGCGCCCCCCGGAATAGGCGAAAATTCTAAGTCTAAAGCATTTATGGTGATTGGATAGAACATCAAGAAACCAGTCCAGGGATCAGCAGGTCACAAGCGTCACTACCTCAAGGCATTCCAGCATGTGATAGTGGTTTGATGTGTTGAAAGCGGCTGATAGATCAAGCCATATAGTGGGGTGAAACTCATTCATCAGTTCCTGAATCATCCCATCCCATGTAGAGATCAGGCCAGACTCAGTGCTGTGTTTGGGTTCAAAACCTGACTAAAGGGAATTCAGAAGAAAATTGCTTCCGAACATGGAGTTGCACTGTTTGGTTACCTCTTGTAGAGGGATTTCAGCAATTATGGGGAGGTTATCTATGGGGCAGTAATTAGAGACCACTAGTCGGTTTAATAAAGTTAGTAGTGGGATGATGAAGGTTCCATTGAATTTATCTGTAAAGCAAACTTGTCATAGTTAGAGTTTAATACAATGTGTCACATGGGCCACTAGTGTGTTGACACAGTCAGCAGCAATGGCAGCTGGGCAGATGCCGTTTGATGCTTTGTCGAATTATAGTTTTTATAAGAAAAGCAGGATATCTTCTGGGAGGACCATTGAGAAACTAAAAGTCGGGCAGTGGGATAAACATTGAAATACAAGTTATGTAAAGGAAGCCTGGCAATGCAATATTTGCTATGCATTGGTTAAACGATTCCGAGGTTCTGGTGTTATCGTGGCACATATATCTTGCAATGTGCAGAGTGTAAGGAACAAAGGGCCTGTGTTCATTGCATTTTTTCTTTTACTGTACTCCAGGGCATTGCAGAGTCTTCTGGCATTATAATTAATTCTCACAGAGGAATATATGTCATGTACTCTCTAATATAGTATATTGTAAAGCATATTGCATGATGCATGAAAGATTGTGTTTGTTGGTTTCATTATTTGCGCTACAAAGGACAAAAATAAAGTATGAACTGAGGTAATTTGCTGGGTACCAAGTCTGGGATGTTCAAGTTGAAGCATCCATAACCAGTTAGAAAGGCTTGGGGATAAAAAAAACCTGCAGGAGACAGTGATGATGTTGATGTTGACAGTAACGATGATAAATGATGATGTTGAAAGTGATGCATTGAAACACTGATCAAACTTAAGTGTTATATTGAAATGCATTTATATATTATTTTCTTGTGTAGGGTCACTACTGGCTTCTAATTTGAGAAATCTGTAAGCTAAACTAGACATTTCTCAAATATGGGCAAGAATCAAAGACATTTTTCACCTTACTTGAGGCTCATTGTGATGCAATTGACATTTGTCAGAATAATAAAATGGGAACACATCTAACACGCCTGTCATTGCTGTGTCATCAGAAAGATCAGTCTACTGTTTGGGTAGGAGTGAAGAAATAGTCATTGAGTTCCAAAAATACAATAGTGTTTCTGCTTCATAAACAAAAATAATGTGATAAAGAAGAATCCCTAATACAGTGATGTCATCAACATTTGAATTATTGATAGACACACAATGATCCCTTTATGTCAATACAAGACCCTTTGTCTTGGAGAGTGATATCTAATGGATGTATTTTTTCCATCACCAATAGTCCTGAAGATAAATTAAAGACACCTCTCCATTTCTCCATGGTGTGGTGCTAGATGGAATCTGTGCTGTCCATGCACATGGCATTGTCTTCGTCAGAGCCATGTGCATGGTGATGTATGATGGTGTGTTAACATGTATCTATGCTTTGTCATATTGGTGACAGGGGCCAATGGACCTGATACACTCAACTTACGTTTAACAGGTTTATTGAAGGTTTTAATTAGGGCCGGATAAAGTTAAACCCCATTTGTTACGTTGGCTTCGATAATCAAACTAAATAAAAGTTCATGGACAACAACATTTCCAAATAGGAGTTCTCCAAATCAGGGTTTTACTGAGGGTGCCACATTTCGACAAGGGGTCTTGACGCACAATCTTACTGGTTTCAGAATATCAAGTCTTGGATCATGGTGGTAACATTGTTGGATAGAACAGCCCTGTACTAGTCTTTGGGACATCACACCAGTCTCTCTGATGCTGGCTTTAGGGTTGAATGTACCTGGTTCCCTCACCAACCCCTGGATCTCTTTGCCCCTTAATTCTAGCTTTAGGCTTTGCCTTGTCTTATTCCTTTGGACCTTGTTTTCTTTCTGAGTCCTTCTTGTGTTTGCATTTGTCTCTGTCACAGGGATTGATCCTTCTTCCTCTGACAGCTGTTTGTCATACATGAGCAAGGGAATAAGAGGCCTGGACAGTTCCTAGAGACCAGGGTGAGGTAGTGGCCAACTACCATGCTTATCGCTCCCTTAGGTTTTAACCTCATCACTCCACTAGTGATCCTTACCAGGAATCCCTACAACGTTTCCGTCTCCTTATTGACCACCTGTGCTTCTCCTATCTTTACTTCTGCTCTCCAATCCTCTATCACTCAAAGGAGATCCTCCACAAGCTTAATATCTCCTTTGATCTCTCCTGCCTTCCTTTACCAGGGGTCCTGACTTCCTGTTTGTGGTGTTAGGTGCTATTTTCATCCCCCTCTTCTATGGAGACTGCTTCATCTCCTTCACCCGCTTGCACAATCCTCCCTAGCCAACCCTATATTCCTCTCTCTTGTCTTCACCATCACTTCCCAAACCCCCTTAAGCCTTCTCCTGTATCATTTACCTTATTTGCCCTTTTGCGAACCTGTCTCCTCATCCTCAATAACCTCTAATATTCTTTTGTTTCTTCCACCATCCTCAACTCTCGTGGCATTCCTCACTTTCCAAACCACCTCTGTTGTTCTCCGACCTCTTCGTACTTATTCACTCCTTTGGGCACCTATCTCCTCACCCTCAATCGCCTCTAACATTCTCCTGTCTCTACCAACCTCTTCACAACCTTTGGCAGTTGTCACCTTAACTCAGCCCCAGCATTCTCCTGTCTTTTCCATATTCCCCCTTTCTAGGGACTATTTGCTCACCCTTAATGTTTTCCTTTCTTTAAACCTACTTCACTCCTTGTGAGCCCTCTTTCTGCCCTATAGTCTTCTGCTCCTACCTCTTCCTGATGCTTGTCTTTTCACGATCTATGATGTCGGCTACTCTTCCCCACTCGATATTCGATTATGTCCCCCTCCTGATGTTTAGCTTTCCCCACCTCCTGATGCTTGTGGGATTTTGCTTTTGCTCCCTTTCTGAGTGCTCAAGAGTGTGTCTAATTTTTTTCATTACTGTTGAGTAAAAGCTCTTACATTAGACAATGGATTTGTCAGACTCTTTAACTCTTGAGTGGAAATGCTGCTTATAAACAATGAACAGGCAACATTTCATCCATCACGGAAACTTGAGTTTTGGGGGAGAAAAACATGTTTGGGCCTTTGAAGTTGGCTTTTCTTGACTGTGGCTGTTTGATGGGTTTTTATGAAGCTGAATGACATTGATCATGTGTGAATGTATTTTCACTCTGGGACTTGCTGTAGTCTAGAGGGGGCTTGAGGCTCTTTAGTTCAATAGACCAAAAACAGACAATATCGGGGTCAAACATTAATGTACATTACCTTGTTTCTATAAATGTAGGCAACTGTGTAAGCTCATTAATACCCTGATTAAGGACAATGAAGTGTAAACTATGAACCAGCGCACATCTCTCTTGTTCTCTAATCATCGGATCAAAGCTACAGGTGGTGATATCTACATAGCAATCATTTGGAAAGGGCATACTGCTAAGTGAGTTTGACTTTTCAGTTTCCATAGTGGTGCAGGAGACCATGTTTGTGTTGTGTTCATGTGAAGTATTTCTAAAGTACACATACTGTTCTCTACCTTCCAACATGATCCATTCCAACATTCCAACATGATCTTCTCCATTACAATATTTGTATTTTGTAGTTTATTTATTTCTATAGCGCACCGTGCCCAAGGGCATCTGGCCGCATATCTTATGAGACAAGGTTACGGTTACATGCATGGATCATTAGGCTCTACTCGCTTACAGTGAACAAGCAGGTAGGACTAAGGTATGACAGAAATATATACGGAGCAATAAGCAAGAAAAGGCAGGTGGGATATACAACCAATTCCAGTGACAATTAAGAGCATAAGATAAAGGATGATCACATGAGAGAATAGGCACAGGAAAATAAGTGTCTGCGTGCGCAGGGACTCTGAACAGAGCACTGCAAACGTAATATACCAGTGAGCTGTATGGTGAACGGTAGAATGCTAAGGTGGGAGTCAGAGTGGCAACATCCATAGTAAACTGTCAAGTAGATCATATGTTTTGTGTTGATAGCCATACTTTAGTTTGGCTCTTAAAGGCTTGGAAGGAAGGCTCAGCTCTGATGGCATTCGGAAGGGTATTCCAGAGTTTAGTGGCCAAGACCGGGAAGCTGACGCCGCCAGCTTTTTGTAGTTTAAACCTTGGGAGGGATAGACTATGGGCTTGGGCCGCTCTCATGGGCCGAGTGGATGTGTGAGTCGGTTGGCTAGGTAGATGGGTGCCTGGTTGGTCAGGCACTTGTGAGTCAGGGCAAGTGTTTTCAAGGAGATTCTATGCTCAACAGGAAGCCAATGTAGATTATGCCTGTGGTTAGAGATGTGGTGGTTTCTAGGTATGTTTAATATGCAGGTGCTTATCCAGTATTGGCTTTTTCTTTCTTTCCATCTTGCATCCATCTTTCTTTCCATCTTGCATCCTGGCCCCTGTGAGGTGAGTGTCCCCATTCTCGCTCTCTGTGCCCTCTGCCTTCATTTTCACTCCTATCTGCCATTTTTCCTTCTCTTTTTGCTCCTTTCTTCCTTCTCTCTTAAGCTATCCAGACCTATGCCTTAATTTTCCCTCTCTTCTGCCTTTTCCCTTCCTTTCTTCACTCCTTTCTTCCTCCTTTCCTCACCTATTCAGGCCTCTGCCTCCATTTTCAAACCTTTCTGCTGTTTTTCTGTCTTTTTCTAATTTACTCCATCTTTTTTTTTCCTTTCCAGGCCTCGCCCATACCTGCCTTTCTTTGGCAACCTCTGCCCTGCCCTATTTCCCGCCTCACGTCTCTCCCCTTCCCTTGACTGGGTTTTCCTCAGAGGGAGCCTAAACCACCTTTCTGGGGTCTGGACGCTCCAGACCATCTTGCGTCCTGGCCCCTGTGAAGTGAGTGTCCCCCTTCTCATTCTCTGTACCTTCTGCCTTCATTATCCCTCCTATCTGCCATTTTTCTTTCTCTTTTAGCTTCTTTCTTGCTCCTATTCTCATATATCTAGGCCTCTGTCTCCATTTATGCTGCTTTCTATCATTTTATTGTCTTTTTCTTGTTTTCTTCCATTTTGATTTTTCCACTTTCGAGGCATCTCCTGTACTTGGCTTTCTTGGGCGACCTCTGCCCTGTCCTATTTACCGCTGCTGCCTCCCCCTTCCCTGATTGGGTCTTCCTCAGAGGGAGAAGCCTCTTAACTGTGTCCCCTAGGCAGCCACTGCCTGGGCAGCAATTGGCTAAGGGCCCGATGCAAAGGACAGCTCCTAAAGAAGCAGCTCCACTCTATGTTTGCCCATGTTCACCTGGGAAGACTGCCGTCATCAACCAGCAGCAACTGACAAGGTAAGAGTGGTCTGATTGGGCAATACAGCAATCACTATATTCCAGAAAGTCCCATCACCCCTCTCACCTACATAACATAGCTTACCAAGGTTTGCTAGCTAATAAGTAGTCATTATATCACTGCTGCACTCCAACCGTTGAGTTTCATTTCATTAACTCTTGAGTCCCCATTTTAGGCGCTTTCTCAAATCTAAGTGGTTCTGAATTTACTGCTGTGCCCCCATTTTAGGCATTTCGTCCTCTATCCAGGTATCCAAAATCTAAGTGTTTCTGCATTTACTGTTGTGCCCCCAGTTTGGGTGTTTCTCCCTCGATTCAGGTATCCCAAATCTAGTTGGTCCTACATTTACTGTTGTGCCCCCATTTTAGGCATTTCTCTCTCTGTCCAGGTGTCCCAGGTCTGGGTGTTTCTGCATTAACTGTTCTGCCCCCAATTTAGGAGTTTCTTCCTATGTTCAGGTATCCCAAATCTAGATGTTTCTGTATCTACTGCCCAGACCCACCCCTACTCCCATACAACCCCAGCTGCACTGTCCATACATGTTACGCTCACCTGACTCCCACGGAGGCGCAGGCCTGGTTTGGAGTGCTGTTGCCCCTTCTATGGTGAAGAGCAGGACTCGGAAAATGGACAGGACTGGACCTTCAAATCGGGCTTGACTGAATCGCAGAAATATCCTTCTGTGTGTGAAAAGGGAGTATTAACAATCTGCGGGATAATGTGTAAGCCTCCCACTCCCTTCTCACCCTCCACGAAACCCTTCTGCGATTCCCCGTGAAGTCTCACTTTAGGGTCTGAAAGGACAAGCTCTCATCCTGCTTCTGATGCAGGGGCGTGTTGTAATCCAATTACTTCACTGGATCATGGATTGTAGAGAGTTCAAGTTTGCTTGACCTTCCCGGTAAAGTACTGTGAGAATTCTGTTTATAAGTATGAGCCCGAAATAATAATTGTCCGTTGTCTCTATTTCAGGTGCAGAACAAAGATTCTGAGATGAGCAATGGAACCGACGAAGGAAACTCAGGTGAGTTGTTTGATGAGAGGTTCCTTTAGTGTCCTTGCATTAATGCACTAATGCTTGTGTCTTTTTTCCCCATAGGGGCCGGGGTTCGGAAATGCCAGAGATATGGCACCGACCCGAAGTGAAAGGTGCAGTTCCAGTAGATATCAGGTAAGTCTTTAATGAGCGTTCAGGTAATGTCTTAGCATTCGCTCACTAACGCTGATGTCTCTTTTTCCCCTTAGGGGCCGTGGTCCGGAAATGCCAGGATGCGGCACCGACCCGAAATGAAGTGGGAATGACCCAACAGGTAAGTCTTATGATGGCAAATTAAGGTTTTCTTATTCTCTTCCCTAGCTCACCTTTGTTCTTGTCTTTTTCTCCCTAGGCGCTGAAATGTGGTTGCGGATCCAGATGGTCGATGATGAACATGGAGGCGCCTAGTAAAGGTGAGTGGAATGCGGCGCTGCAGCGATCGATGCGATGTGCTTTTAAAATGAATGTCTTCCTTTTCAGGATCGTCGGCGAAATGTCTCCGGAATGCGGAATTTTAGCAGGTAAGGACTCTTCTTTCTCCTATTCTCTTCTCTTCTCCCTTTGCAGGTGTTCCAGGATGCTGGCGGGCGTGGCAGAAGTCAGGATGCAGGAGCAGACACGGTGAGCGTCCAGCTGCTAGATGCAGAACAACGCGAAGCGTGAGTTGCTGCTTGGGCGTGGCTTAAATAGCCTTCAAAGTAGTTCCAAGTATGTATCCTTCCTCTCAGGTATGTATTCTTCCTCCGGCCACACCCGTGTGGTTAAGTAGTCCCCAAAGAGAAAGTAGTCCCATTCAGGCCTCTAGATGGCCCGGATGTTGCAGCATGGTCTGTATCAGGTAAGTTTACACCAAGCACCTTTAAACACAAAGGGCCTCATTACGACCCAGGCGGACTTCGCGGTGCTAAATGCACCGCGAAGCATGGCGGAAAGCCGCCGATAGCGCCATGGGGGTTGGCGGATTTACCGCCCCATTCCGACCTCGGCGGAGCGGTAAATCCCCAATCCCCATTCTGCCCTTCCCCATTCCCATTTTTGCCCCATAGGGTATAATGGGAGTGGGGAAGGAGTTAATTACGCCACCGTAAAATACGGTGGCGTAATTAACAACGAGGTCCCGTAGCGCCATGGTTTTCTCCGGCTGGTAAAACCAGGCGGAGAAAACCTCCATGGCGCTACGGGAACTCGTAGTATGGCGGAGAGGTACGCCATGCACTACGCTGGCGTAATACCCTCTCCGCCAGGGTCCTAATGAGGCCCAAAGTCATCTTTTATGAGCCTGGCGCCTATGGCGCCAGGACTGTTGTCCAATATGAGCCTGGCGCAAAAGGCGCCAGGACTGAGTCCAAAGGGCCCCTACTTGGGGCTGCTGAGACTTCCCTCGGAGACATGATGTCTGCCTCTGGGGTAGCTGGGCCTGGTCTGGCTCCTTGGAGGTAGGCATCATGACAGTACCCCCTCCCAAGGCCCCTCACAAGGTTTTTCTCTCCGGGGGTTTTATCTTGTTTGGGAATTTTCGGTGGAATTTTCGTATTAATCGCGGCGCGTGTACATGGTCGCTTGGTTCCCAAGATCTCTCCTGAGGTCCATACCCCTTCCAATCAACTAGATAGAAGAGTTTTGACTTGAACACCTTGGAATCCAATATGTCTTTAACTTCAAATTCTAATTCCCCATCAATCTGAATTGGTTCTGGTGGTTTGATCAGTCTGGTTCCTGGTTGCACCGGTTTCAACAGTGAGGCGTGAAAAACGGGATGAATTCGCATGTTCGCTGGTAGATCGAGTTTAAAGGCCACCAAGTTGATTATAGCTTTGATGGGATAGGGTCCTATGTATCTGGGGTTGAAAGTCCGCGGTCCTTTGAGAGGTAAATGTCTAGTTGCTAGCCACACCTGGTCCCCTATTTGGTACGGAGGTGCTTCACTTCGATGTAAATAAGCATTTTCTTTGTACTTTCTCTTGGCTTGCTGAAGATGAGTCGTAGCTTCTTTGAAAGCTTGGGTTATCGTGGAATGCAAATGATTTACCGCAGGCATTTCCAGGTTTTGAGGAGGGTCCAGGTCTGAGGTTCGAGGATGATGACCATACAAGGTGTAAAAAGGGGTTTGTCCTGTTCCAGAATGTACAGAATTGTTATATGCATATTCTGCGATCAAAGAATGTCTTTCCAATTGCATTCAGATTGGTGCAACATACACCGAAGATATTGTTCAAGGGTTTGGTTAGTTCTCTCGGTTTGGCCATCGGTTTGGGGATGGTGACTGGTGGATAGTCATACATCAATTTGCGCCAGTTGACAACATTTCCTCCAAAAATGGGAAATAAACTGGCTTTCTCGATCTGAGACTAATATGGATGGAAAACCATGCATACGAACTATGTTCTCCGGAAATTCCTTGGCCAAGATGGAGGCTGAGGGTAACCCTTTTAAAGGGATAAAATGGGCCATTTTGGAGAAGAGATCCACAATCACCAAGATAGTGTTGTATCCATAGCAAGGAGGCAGGTCGGTAATAAAGTCCATCGACAAGGTGTGCCAAGGTGCCGGTGAAATATCCAAAGGTTGTAGAAGACCGGCTAGTCTTTTCTTTTGACCTTTATTTTGGGCGCAAACTCCGCAAGACATCACAAAAGATTTTATGTCTTTTCTCCAGGATGGCCACCAGAATTGTCGTTTGATCTTTTCCTCAGTTTTAGCGATACCAGGATGTCCTTCCATTAATGTATCATGATAATGGGCAATAACGAGTTCTTGCAGTTCTTTGTTAGGCAGAAATAATCGCCCCTGGAAATACTATAAATCATTATTAACGGAAAAGTGTGACCCCTTTTGGCTCCATTCTTGTAAGGCTGTGGAGTCTAATAGTTGTTTAACTCGAGTTTGAACGTCCTCAATAGTTTGTAAAGAGGTCAAACCCAAAATTCTCTGTTCAGGTATAATCGGTACAGGTTCCAAGCTCAAATTTGTTTCTTCCATCCCAATCCGGGATAAAGCGTCCGCTTTGCCATTCTTGCAAACAGGGCGATATGTGATTACAAAATCAAATTCCGCAAAGAATAAAGCCCATCGGAGTTGACGTGATGATTGGGCTTTGGCCGTCTTTAAATATTGCACATTTCTGTGATCTGTAATCACAGTGATGGTGTGTCTTGCGCCGAGGAGGTAATGACGCCAAGCTTTGAAGGCGGACTTAATAGCTAGTAACTCCTTGTCGGTGATTGCGTAATTAATTTCAGGAGCCGAGAATTTTCTGGACCAAAAGGCTACAGGGTGTAGTTGGTTAGTTATTGGATCCCTTTGAGACAGGACAGCTCCCATGGCTAAGCTGGATGCGTCGGTTTCAACAATGTAAGGGAGATCTGGGCGTGGATGCTTCAGCACACGTGCAGAGGTGAATTTAGTCTTTAGGTCTTGAAAGGCCTGTTCTGCCTCATGAGTCCATTCGAAGCGTTTATTCTTCCGTAAGAGAGCTGTGATGGGTTGGACCACTCGAGAAAATTCCGGGATGAATCTTCGATTAAAATTGGCAAAACCAAGCATGCTCTGAACCCCCTTCACAGAGCTAGGAGATGGCCAATTGAGGATGGCGTCCACCTTTCGCGAATCCATTCGGACTCCTTTAGGTGTCAGGATGAATCCGAGAAACTCGACTTCTGTGGTATGAAAAACGAATTTTTTGAGTTTTGCAAACAGTTTGTGCTGGCGCAATTTTTCAAGAACGGCCCTGACATGTTTTCTGTGATCGGATTCCGAAGAGGAGTACACCAGGATGCCGTCGATATATATACGATGACACAAACATCGATAAGTTCCCGAAGAACATCATTCATATAGTATTGAAAGGCGGCAGGTGCGTTGCACAATCCGAAGGGCATCACCTGATATTCAAAGAGCCCATATTTGGTGCGGAATGCAGTCTTCCATTCGTCGCCTTTTTTTATACGCACCAGGTGATAAGCTCCCCGGAGATCTAACTTGGTGTACATACAAGCATCTTTTACCTGGTCGAGAAGTTCAGGGATCAGAGGCAGAGGATAACGATTCTTAATCGTTATTTGATTTAGGGCGCGGTAGTCTATACATGTTCTAAGGTCGCCTTCTTTTTTCGGCACGAAGAACAGAGCTGAGGAAACAGGAGACTTTGACGGGCGAATAAAACCATTGGCAAGGTACTGATCTAAATACTGACGCAAATGAAGGTTCTCAGGTTCAGTAAGAGCATAAATCCTACTGCAAGACGGTTGAGCATTGGGTACCAGATCGATTTGACAATCGTACGACCGGTGGGGAGGTAATGTGTTGGCCTGTTCTTTTTGGAAAATGTCTTGGAATTCTTGGTACTCAGCCGGTAGTTGTATAGTGGCAGGAAGTTACTGAGGCCAGGCCCATATTTGGATTTCTTGGATAACAAGTTTGTCCACAATCAGGAAAGGTTATTCTCTTTGCTCGCCAGTCTATTCGAGGATTATGTGTTTCTAACCAAGGAATTCCTAGAATTACTTGAAACTGTGGGGCCTTGATTACGTCAAACACAATAGCTTCCCGATGTCCATCCTGACCCACTAGTGTCACTTCTGTAGTGGAATGAGTTACCGGCCCTGAGGCTATTTCGGTTCCATCAACTGTAGTAATGACATCCTTGTTAGTTTTCGGACGGAGAGGGAGATTAATCCTGGAGGCCAATTCACGATCTACATAGTTTCCAATAGCTCCACTGTCGATGTATGCCTTTATAGCATGCAACCGCCGAGGCTGTTTCGGATCCACGAGGACCATTGGCATGATGAAATGCGAAGTCAAAGAGTTTGTTTTCAAGCTCGGCAAGCGGACCTCTACGCTTGTCGGGCTTAGTCGTTTCCCGAATCAGGTTCTGTTAAATTGTTGTCAGTGGCTCCAACTACCTTCTTAGGTGGTTTTACCGGACAATCTCGTAGAAAGTGACCAGAAGCTCCGCAATAGAGACATAATTGCTTTTGCCGCCTTCTCTCCCGTTCCTTCTGCGTTAACGGTCCTTTAACTCCACCGATTTGCATAGGTTCTGAAACGTCGGTACTCTTGGGGTTAGCGTGAGTTTTGATCAACACTCTGGTTTCAAACTTGGATCGATCTGCTTTTCTATTCTGAAGTCTGTGATCAAGTTGGACCACAAAGTCTATGTACTCCGCGCAGACTTGGGGTGGATTTACTATTTGGGCTAGCACGTCTTTAAGTTCTCTGCGCAGACCTCGATGAAATAATGTGATCCTTTTATTCTCTGGCCACCCAGTTTCCACAACCAACCTATTAAAGGTGGCGATGTAAGATAAGAGATCCTGGTTACCTTGTCGTAAGGATAGCAGTTCGTTGTCTAGGGCCTATCCCTGAGAGTGTCGAGCAAATGATCTTTTCATGCTTGTCTGGAAGCCTTGAAAATCCTGTAGAATTGGGTCATCTTGATTTACCAAAGGAACTGACCAATCGGCAGCACTGCCGCTGAGATAAGATAATACAAAAGCTACCTTGGTCTGGTCATTAGGGAAGGCCCCAGGTCTGCATAGGAAGTGTTAGCGACATTGGTTCATAAAAATGGCATATTTCTTGGGGTCCCCAGCAAAATGTTCAGGCGGGGCCAAAGGCATGTTTCCAGGTAGATTGATTTGTACCGGGTTATTCGAAATCATAGAAGTGGGATTACCCCCGGAACTAGGTAAAGGAGTTTGTCCTGCCTGATCCTGCAACAACCGTTTGGCCAGGTCATCAGTTCTTTCCTTAGATAGGATCAGTTCTCTTTTGAGAGCGTTAGTCTCCTGGCGGGCGGAGTGTACTTCTGCCCGTAATTCCCCCAAAAGCTGGGCCAGCTGGTCTGTCTCGGAAGTTTCCATAGCGCCCGGGTGGGAAATTGTAGGTAGGTTTCGCGTTCTGTTACGCTCACCTGACTCCCACGGAGGCGCAGGCCTGGTTTGGAGTGCTGTTGCCTCTTCTATGGTGAAGCGCAGGACTCGGAAGATGGACAGGACCGGACCTTCAAATCTGGCTTGCCTGACTCGCAGAAATATCCTTCTGTGTGTGAAAAGGGAGTATTAACAATCTGCGGGATAATGTGTAAGCCTCCCACTCCCTTCTCACCCTCCACGAAACCCTTCTGCGATTCACCGTGAAGTCTCACTTTAGGGTCTGAAAGGACGAGCCCTCCATCCTGCTTCTGATGCAGGGGCGCGTTGTAATCCAGTTACTTCACTGGATCATGGATTGTAGAGAGTTCAAGTTTGCTTGACCTTCCCGGTAAAGTACTGTGAGAATTCTGTTTATAAGTATGAGCCCAAAATAATAATTGTCCGTTGTCTCTATTTCAGGTGCAGAACAAAATTCCGAGATGAGCAATGGAACCGACGAAGGAAACTCAGGTGAGTTGTTTGATGAGAGGTTCCTTTAGTGTCCTTGCATTAATGCACTAATGTTTGTGTCTTTTTTTCCCCATATGGGCCGGTGTTCGGAAATGCCGGAGATATGGCACCGACCCGAAGTGAAAGGTGCAGTTCCAGTAGATATCAGGTAAGTCTTTAATGAGCGTTCAGGTAATGTCTTAGCATTCGCTCACTAATGCTGATGTCTCTTTTTCCCCTTAGGGGCCGGGGTCCGGAAATGCCAGGATGCGGCACCGACCCGAAATGAAGTGGGAATGACCAAACAGGTAAGTCTTATGATGGCAAATTAAGGTTTTCTTATTCTCTTCCCTAGCTCACCTTTGTTCTTGTCTTTTTCTCCCTAGGCGCTGAAATGTGGTTGCGGATCCAGATGGTCGATGATGAACATGGAGGCGCCTAGTAAAGGTGAGTGGGATGCGGCGCTGCAGCGATCGATGTGATGTGCTTTTAAAATGAATGTCTTCCTTTTCAGGATCGTCGGCGAAATGTCTCCGGAATGCAGATTTTAGCAGGTAAGGACTCTTCTTTCTCCTATTCTCTTCTCTTCTCCCTTTGCAGGTGTTCCAGGATGCTGGCGGGCGTGGCAGAAGTCAGGATGCAGGAGCAGACACGGTGAGCGTCCAGCTGCTAGATGCAGAACAACGCGAAGCGTGAGTTGCTGCTTGGGCGTGGCTTAAATAGCCTTCAAAGTAGTTCCAAGTATGTATCCTTCCTCTCAGGTATGTATTCTTCCTCCGGCCACACCCGTGTGGTTAAGTAGTCCCCAAAGAGAAAGTAGTCCCATTCAGGCCTCTAGATGGCCCGGATGTTGCAGCATGGTCTGCATCAGGTAAGTTTACATCAAGCACCTTTAAACACAAAGTCATCTTTTATGAGCCTGGCGCCTATGGCGCCAGGACTGTTGTCCAATATGAGCCTGGCACCAAAGGCGCCAGGACTGAGTCCAAAGGGCCCCTACTTGGGGCTGCTGAGACTTCCCTCGGGGACATGATGTCTGCCTCTGGGGTAGCTGGGCCTGGTCTGGCTCCTTGGAGGTAGGCATCATGACAATACATGTGTGATCTCCCAATTAAGGAGGCATCCTACTCACAAGATAGACACCATGCCACACTAATGGAATCCACCATACCCTACCCCAACCATCTCCAAAGCACAGCCCAACACTCCACCTTGTCTCGCCCCTCCCCCAGCCACCAACACTCCAAGGTATATGCTCCACCCATGCTCAACAGCCCCAGATGATCGTATATCACTTCCCAGTCCCAAGTTGTATGTACAACTTGCACCACGTCTGTAGACACGGGCTGCAGTCACTGCCACTCGTTCATGCACTAAAGAATGCAGCTATGGCTATGCTAATCTGGTCTAGCAGCGCACATAGCCTTCCAAACTGAAACCCCTGCCATGCCTCAACACCTCTGCTGTTGCGACAACCTACAAAAGGTTTCAGTTTAGCAGGGCACAAATCGAGTCTCCGGCACCAATGCTCTATCCTAACCACCAACAGCATCCGCACACGATCTCCCTACTCTTCACTGGAGGCTAGCCAGCCCAACTAAGTCCAAACCTGGCAAAATGCACACAAACATCTTAAAGTTAACTCTTAGAATCTCCCACACATGGACTTCAGTCCCCGAGGGTGTTCCAACCACAAAGCGCATTGAGGCCATACACAATGGAAAGGCACTATATAAATGAGGAATACAAAATAACACAATACAACTTGGAGTCCTGGCTTCTTTATAATGGAAAAAATATAACCTGAATGGTGGGGCTGTAATTTTACAGGATAAAAAGCATCCTTACATTCTGTGCAGTGTTGCCATATACTGCATATGTGTGTATACCGTGCAGAAATTGTGTGCTTCTTTTGTTTTTTAGGCTGTCACCTGTCATCCAATATGTTAAGGAGAAGCAGGTGTTGTCTGCAAGACAGTGGATCGAGACATTCAAGGACTTCATTAACATGCTATTCACAAACGAGACATCCATTTTACTTGGGAGGATCAATTTCAATGGGGTTTTGGGGAAGAGGGCATAGCTTAATCACCTGGTAAAAACCCATGTCTGGGGAGCATCTGTCGTCTTTGAGGGCATATTGGACAAAGCCTTCTTCAGGGAGCCCATTGTGAGTCACTGGTTCCACCTGCTAAAAGATATTGAGAGCAGGGACCCAGATACCTAAGCATAATACAAGAGAATTATCCTTAACATGTCCTTGCTGCAGGATTCCTTGAAAGCCAGAGTCCTTTTTAGGTTCATATCCTTTCTGAAATGTGAGGCTTCTATCTGATCAAAGTGGTGTTGACACAAATCAAGAATATTTAAAGTGGGTCCATGAATCCACAAACAAGGCAGAGATAATAGATGGGAGCTACATCTTCCGTCCCCTTCCAATCTCCAACTCAAGGATAGGCCATGTCTTGACTTTACTAAAAAGAAATCTAGAATCTGCACCAGAGCCAAAACCTCCATGCAGCCAGCATTTCAGTCTGATTTAACGTGTCATCTTGCTTAAAATCAAAGCAACCTACAACTCCCCATAGAGAGATTAGCCTGTTTTTTGTGAGATTATAAAATACCTTGAAATAAATATCACCATAGCCCCGAGCTACTTAGTTCACATCATAGAAAAATTGCCAAAATCTTCTAGACAGTTCCACAACAAGCGATACAAGAGATGGCCATCCTTAAAAGGATCAACAGGTAACTTCAACAAAAATACCGAAATAGCAAAGACGGAAAAAATAGAATGTCAGACCTGCAACACCAAAGAGGTTATGGTTAACTAATACCAAGAAAAAGAAAGACTTCCTTAAGAATTGTGTAACATAGGTCAACAACAGATCCTCAGGATCATTAATGAGCTACAATCACTGAAAGAATAATGCACCACCCCCTCAAACTTCCATCAACCAGCTGAAGATCTGGAAAGCTCCTTCCAAGAATCAGTGAAGAACATAGTCAATCACACTGCAGCTCAATCCAGATCCGACCGACTGACCAATGGGTACCATGAAACCTTGCTAAAGCACCTGCCACGCTTGCAGTCCGATATCAGTCAAATGCCTCATTAAGACTGTTGCAAAAATTAATCCTTCATTTGTGCAGGCACACCCATGGCTGGCTATTACCTTAAAAGAAAATATCACCACGCTGATGCTGGGACTTAAAGTGCGAGTTAACAGCTCCCTCACTCATGGGAACTGCCAGTAAAGCTTCAGACTTCCCCCTTTTCTCCACTGCTAAGTAAAGTCTTCTGCGTTTTCAAGCAAGCGAGCATATGTTCACCCCATTCAAAAAACCCAACAACCCCTAGACTCCAGCAATATTCTCCATTGTAACTTATCTGGATTCTAGCCATATCACAGCACAGAAACCTCCCGACTGCATATGTTATGTTATTGTGATGCATACCACGTACAGCTGCCATTTTCATGGTCTCCAGGTGCTCTGGTGGATCAGAAAAGGAAAGAGGGTTGGGAGGGTTTAGTTAAAAGGATTGAGAGGGAAAAGCGCAAGAGAGCTTTTATGTGCTGTTGGTAGCTTCAGTTCGGAAGAACCGGTCACTGTGTGCTGGTTTGTTTTTAGTTGGTAGATGTTATGTGCTGTTTGGTGCATGAGTATGTATGGGGTGATTTGTGTGTGATTGGCTCAGTTTCCTACTGGGTGTTGTGGGTGTTTGTAGTTTGCAGTGTTTGTTCCTCTGGAGGGAAGGTATGTGTGAGATGTGTTCAGTGTTTGAAGGTGAGTATGTATTAGAGAGTTTATTAGTAGGGGATACTTTGCGGGACAAAAGTGGTGTGATAACAAAGCAGATAAATCTACATTTGGAAAACTCTGGGGGCAAGATGCAAGTAGTTGTGACATAACAGGCAGCAGCGACAAAGCAGGCAGCCAAATCGACATTTGGGGCATGCAGCAGCTATGCTCAAAATGCACCTAAATTCAATACAGTAGCTATGCTAAAAAAAACGTAGATTCAATACAGTGGCTATGCTCAAAAATCACCTAGATTCAATACAGTGGCTATGCTCAAAAGTCCACTTAGATGCAATGCAGTGGCTATGCTCAAATGCACCTAGATTCAATACAGTGGCCATGCTCAAGATTCCACCTAGGTTCAATACAGTGGCTATGCTCAAAAAGCACCTGGATTCAATACAGTGGGTTGTAGGTCAATTGGTCGACTCTAAATGGTTGACAGGACAAATGGTCGACACCAAAAGGTCGACAGGTCAAATGATTGAATTTTTTTTTTTGTTTTTTCACATTTTTTTTTGGGGGTCCCCCCCAACCCCCTTTTTTGCGAAAAAAACCTTTTTTCCCTAAACGAAAACCTAAAAAAATATATATAACTAAAAAAAAAATGTGGTCATTTGTCCTGTTGACCAAATTGTGTCGACCATTTGTCTGTTGACCATTTGACTAGACATCAATACAGTGGCTATGCTCAAAAGGCACCTAGATTAAGTTCCGTGGCTATGCTCAAAATGCACCTAGATTACAAATGCAACCAGATTAAGTACTATGGCTATGCTCAAAATGCACCTAGATCAAGTACTAGATATATACGAAGTGAGTGTTCTTTTAAACTCTGGGTGAAAACTCCCCTCTTATTCTCTTTATATTTGACCACTAAACACTGTTCACCATGAAACCTTCTTGCAGAAATGTCAGCATTCATTTAGTTAAAACACCTCCTTTCTACAGGATAGGATCACCACAGTCTTATTATTATTGGTGGCACGGGTCAGGGAGGAGGCTGCCCTCAGCACAAAAAGAGTGGGGGCCAGTCATAATGGCCCCAGAGTCCCATTAACACAGACCTGAGCCTTAGGACTGAAAGCAGTAACTCTGGTGCATTGGGGCATATCTCCTCCTGACCTCGTAGTGTCCAGAAGCATGCATCTGAGTTTTGGGTTTTTTCATATTTATTTATTTATTTCTAAAGCGCTGAAAGCCCGCAAGCATCGGGGCGCCAACATAAAGACAGGACGGCAAGGACGAGACAAAGAGACAGGACACTTGGTCTGTGGAGGACGACCAAACAGTGATGTGTTCAGTATATATTACTAACTGTCTTGTAGTCCAATTTATTTAAACAGGAGTGTCTACAGCTTTTTTCTGAAAACAAGGTGATTTGTCTCATAATCCTTGTTGTAAATAATAAAGGCCTATGGCCCAAACAGTTTTCCGGAATTGTGTCTAATGGTTATGGTTTTAGTTGTTTACGAGTTGCCTAATGCCCCTACTCGGCCTATGCCTCTAGTTGGTCACTGACTCCTCCCCATCACTCCACCATGACAAGGTAGAGCGCTGCACTTTTTGGAAACTGGGGAGTGGAGCTGAATGCACTTGCCTACAAACCAGTATGTAGAATACTATCGAGCACCTTCTCTAATTATATTGCGGTATTTTCCTTTCATCCCTTGGCATGTAAATAACTCACCCTCTTAGTATGACTGTTCATCTCTCCAAACCTGTTCCCTTGCACTTTTACTGGGATGAAAGCGCTTCTCCCTTTACAGCTACATCTGCATTTAAACAGGTTTTAATGCCCCATGTCCTGTGAATGGGCTTTTGTGATTTTTGATCTGTGGTAGGGATTTATAACACATCACAGACAATCTAAACTGCATCAAGCCGCATACAAAATACACTACATAACTAATGCCAGCGTCATGGAGACACCATGTGCCAAACTATCGTATTAGCAGAACAGCCTGGCCTTATTGGCCTTCCGGAACTGCAAAAAAATCTCCAACCCCTGGATGCTCAATGGTAGAGCCTTCCATAACTATGGGGCAATAGCCACCTTTTCTAGTATCGCCTTCGCTATCTCTCTCCTCCCCAGCATTTGGGCTGCCAGAAACAACTGAGCATTTCCCTTGGTGTGTTATAAGTACACAATAATTACATTAATGCATACATGAATACATTGACAGCAATAAATAAATAATAAATAACCGAGGTGCTAAATATACCGTTTACTAAACACGTTAGCATTTTTGCACACTCTTCCTCTTCACAGTGTGTTTTGGACAAGGGACACTACCCACATGTACAGCTGTTTTTACCCTTGTTGAATGACACAGCGCCACCTAGTGGTAATATGATGACCAACATCTCTAAAAGAGGTATCTGGCGTGTATCAGAGATACATTGGGTCCAACATATGGTGAATTGTGTGGGTGAGGCACAGCAACATCAAAAAGAGCAATCTATGCAAATGTACCTTAATTGTGTATAGGTTTGCGACAGCATATTCTCAAAATTACTTTGGCCCTCATTTGTGGTAGAAAAGCATGGGAAGGGGTGTTCTGCGCCTCCTTCCGCGTCTGCCCCATTGTGGCGGCTGCGGCTGGGAATCTCTGCCTGCTGCAGAAACTCTGGTTTGTGTTTCCATGCAGGGCTCCTGCTCCGTGCGGGCACTTCTCAAGCCATGTCCTGTGGGCAGATGGATCTCTGTAAACTGTGCCTAGTTCTCATTCAGGCACAGACCATAGACATCAATCGGGCTATGATGGAGGACACTGCTGCTGATTTCCACCTGATGCAGAAGTGAACGGCCACATGAATATGGGATCCCCCTGGGTTGCTGTTTCTTTCACCGCTGTGTACGATGTATCATTAGAACCACAGGATCTGTGTTGCTGGACTGCCGGAAGCGCTTTTTCACACTCATTTGGCACATAATCTTAAATAAGTATGATAGCATATTTTTCATTTAATCTATTTTATGCTATGTTATAACTTTTTTAAAAAACTATCGTGTTGTAAATCCGAGAGGTGTCCTAAAACAGGTTGTATGTTTTCACATCTTAGTTTTGCACTGGCTCGGGCCATGCTTTAGCTCTAGGAGTAAGGTTGCCAACCCTCAGGTATTTTGCAGGTCTCCCCAGATGTGATACGTTGTGTACCGCATCCCGCACACAGCCTGTCCGGTACATTTGAAAGAACCAGGCTATGGGCCTGATTTATGGAACGTGTAGCTTTCACTTTGCACTGCAAAAATGCACTTTTCATCGTTCTGTGAATCAGGGTGTTTGCTGGCAGTGCAAAGTCACTTTTTCTTCAGTGCAAAGTCACTTTCCACCTCGCTAGGAATTCCATAAATCATACCCTATGCTCCACTACTGCAGGATAAGCTGCCCAAGCCATCCCAGCTCGGACTTCACACTTTTTCAGTGGCTCCTCTGTCAGCAGAGCACTACAATAAGAGCTATTCGAGGCTGATGTCCCAGTCAGCCAGTGCCGGGGAAAGCTATTGCTCCTCAAGAGGTGGGAATAGTGGGTGTTATTTATTTATTTAATGTATTTATTTTGGCATGTGTCAAGCGCACTAAGCCCACGGGCATCAAGGCGCTAGAAATGTATAGAGTATAAGGCTGCATCCTGTGTAAAATAATGACTCAAGCAGATGGCCTCATACCGCGTTTCATTTTATTTAACTTTCAAACATCCAGTTTTGAAAACCAAAGGAGATTTATTTAGGTTCACATGCCTTTGCAGATTGCTACTGTACATTTCCGTTCACAATGAGGAAAATTAAAGCTATAATCATATCCTTTTTACTCTACATGTTTCTATGAAGATTTATATATTTTAGATAAAGGCATTGAATAAAATAAAAGGGTTTAAACCCCAAACCTTAATTAATACTTTTGTGATGAAAAGCTGGGGAGATAGCAGGTCAAGTACTTACATTGCGAGACTGGGTCAAAATACTGGTTTTACAACTTAACCAAATTGTGTGATCCTGGGCAAATGTTTAATCTCACTGTCTTAACCTGCAACATTTGGAGGCCCCTGAAATAATTCAGTTTGCATCTTTTTCTATTAAAATATATGCTCTCATGTTTTGTAGCCTATATGATATGGCATTTATAACTTGTCTATATACACAAGTGTTTCAAGGCGCGACAAGGCAAGGGGGGTAAAAGAGGGAGGGCAAAGATAACGATCTTACTAGGCCGAGTGACAGTCAGATCGCACATGTGCAGGGGAACGGGGAGGGGAGAAGTGCCCGGGGGTGGGTGGGGATGTAGAAGTGCAGGACAAAGGTATACAGGAAACAAGTAGTTCAGCCAACAAGGGGCAAGTGCGGGTACTCAGAAGTGCAGACAACGGGTGGCTAGTAAGTACAGGGAGGGGAGGGGACTGTAGGTTTACAGATACAGTCCACAAGTGCAGGGGGTGCCAGGAGGCAGTGCAGGTTTGCAGCTGGACAGTCAGGGACCTAGGGCCGGATTCAGAGGGTGGCCAGGTGACCAGTGCGTGGATCAGCAGGGAAGAGGAAGAGCGAAGGCAGAAGCAAAGAGAAAGGTCTTGAGGTACTTCCAGATCCAGAGATGGTTCTGCTCAAGTTTCAGAGAGGCAGCGAGGCTGTTCCATATGGAGGCACCGGCCGAAGAAAGAGATCTGCCCTCAACTCGTTGCTTGGAGAAGCGACTGACCCTCAAGGAGTTGGAGGTGGAAGAGCGGAGGGCTTGAGTAGGCAGATATTTTGGAAGAGTTGGAGGTATTGCGGTCCCCAGCCCAGAAAGCCTTGTGGACGATGCAGCGGGTCTTAAACTAGATCCTTGCCACAACTGGGAGCCAATGAAGAGATTTCAGTGCTGGAGAGATACGATCCCTGGGCTTGAGGCCTATTACAAATCTTGCAGTCCTGTTATGGATGAGTTGTAGCGGATGGAGAGTAGAAGCAGGTAGATTTAGAAAGAGGCTGTTACAATAGTCCAGCCTAGAGAGTACCAGAGCTCTGGAGACAGTGAGCTTCAGGGGAAAGTGAGGGAGGGAAGAATACCTCTGGGAAAGGGGCAGATGGTAGTTTTACTTCTTAGAGACATCAGAAATGTGGGGAGAGAAGGAGAGCATGGAGTCGAAGATGACCCCAAGGTTCTTAGCCTCACAGGTAGGAGCAGGAAGAGGACCCAGGGTGGGTGGCCAGAGAGTGAGAGGAAAGGAGGGAGCTGATTAGCCGATAAGTAGGATCTCCATCTTACTGGCATTAAATCAGAGATCATTGGTGGTACACCACTCCTGGATTGAGGACACACAGTCTGGGATGAGAGAGGGAGAAGAGGCAGCTGAGGGGAGCCTGAAAGAGAGCTGAGTATCACCTGCATAACACTGAAAGTCAGAGCAGAGAGCAGCTATGTGGTGGGGGAAAGGAGCCAGGTATTGGTTGAACAGCCAAGGAGAAAGATTAGACCCCTCTGGAAAACCACAGGTAGAGAGAGAGATAGAAAAGAGGAAGGACCCAAGTTGGACCTGGGAGGGTCGGTCAGAGAGAAAAGAGGTCAACCAGGCCAGTGCCTGATCAGTGATAACTAGGTTATCAAGCAGCCAGTTGAGCAGGATGGCCTGGTTGACAGTATCAAATACAGAGCAGAGATCGAGGAGGATAAGGACAGAAGGAAGGTTAGTGTCAAGGTTTGAGAGCAGGTCTTCATGGATGTTCAGGAGAGCAGTATCCATGCTTCCGGCTGCTCTGAAGCCAGACTGATGGTAATGGAGACAACCAACAGATTCAGTGTGAAGGTCAAGCTGGGAGATGGGCAGCTTTTCCAAGAGTTTTCCCAGGAAAGAAGTAATGGAGATCAGGCGATAGTTAGCTGGACAGGAGGGATCGGCTGAGGGTTTCTAAAGAAGGGAATGCTTCAGGGGAGAGGGAAAGGTTCCAGGGCAAAAGAGTGGTTGCAGAAGTCGTCAAAGGCTGGGGCAAGGGTGTCAATGTGATCTTTGATGGTTTTGGATGAACAGGGAAGAACTTGTTTTGACGAGACTTTCATAGATCTGACTTGTCTAGAAATATCATCAGGGGTTAACAAAGGAAATGAAGGGATGGGTGAAGGAGAGGCAGCCACTGAAAGGAATAAGGAGGAGAGGAATAGAGGGTGGACAGGTTGTTGTGGGCTTTAGAGATGAAATGTGAAGCCAAGGCCTTACAGAGAGCCTGGGACGGAACAGGAGAGGTAGAGACTGCAGCAGGATTGGCCAGCTCCTTGCAGATTTTAAAGAGTGTGTCTGAGTTGTTGGATCCACAGAGACACAGGCTTGGATGTGTGCTCTCTTCTTAGTGTGGACAGGGAGTCGGTACTGTCTTTGGAGCAGGTGGCAGGGCAGTGTGTCAGAGGGTGCACATGATGACCTCCATTTTCTCTCAGCCACCCTACACTTACGTTCAAGGGTGATGAGGTCTGAGTCGTGCCAAGAGTTGCACTTGGCTTTGGGCTTCAAGCGGATCCTCAGGACAGGGGCAAGTACATTGAGGGTGTCACAGACAGAGCAATGGAGATTAGAAAGGGCTGTGTCGGGATGTGAGTCAGCCAGTTCTGCAGGAGGGGGAGAGAAAGTGGCGGCGAAAGCCTCAACTGACACACGCTTCAAGGGTCGGATGACCGAAAAGGTGGGTGGCAGTGCAGCAGTTGGCTCAGCCGGAAGGGTAGAGAGAGTGAGAGATTAGAGGAGAGGACAAAGTGGTGACTCCAGGCGAGAGGAGTGGTGAGAGGGTTACAGAGGGGGAAGTCTGAGGATATCAGAACATCCAAGGTGTGCTCTGCGGAGTGATTCGGGCCACAGCAAAGAATAGAGAGAGAAAGAGAATCGCAGAGGTTGTGAAAGAGTCCAGAGGAAGGACAGGAAGCATCCAGGTGGATGTTGAGGTCTCCGAGGAGGAAATGAGTGGTAGAGACAAGAAGGGAGGAGAAGGGGTCTTCCCACTCAGAGAGGAAGGAGGTTACCTGACCAGGCGGTTGGTAGATAGTAGCCACAGTAAGAGAGTGGCCAAGAGAGTGAGAGAGAGAGCCTGCAGACCAGGCATTCAAAGGAGGAGCAGGCCTGCATCGGGATGATAGAGGCAGGGATCCACTGCGGGAAGATCAGGGCTACAACCCTTAACAGGACAGTTGGTTCCGGTGACTAGAGCATCTTGTAGCCATCAGGGAGGAGAGTGTCAAAACATGTGACAAAACTGGCCAGGAACCACGTCTCGGTCAGACCAAGACCATCAAGGTTGAGTTCTTCCAGGAGACGACAGATGTCAGAGGAGTGTTTGACAACTGAGCGAGAATTGAGCGTGGCAATGTGGAGAAGGTTGCCTCCCTTGAACAACTTCTGTGTAGGGATCTGAGGTACATCCTGCGGAAATGTAGAAGGAGTCTGAGGTTGGGCAGAGGAGTAAGGAGGAGAGGGCAAGGTAGCCAAGGAGGAGGATGAAGACACCAGAGAGGTAGCACAGGAGAGAGGCAACAGGGCGGCCAGAGAAGAAGTAAAGGATGCAAAAGGGGTGGCAGAGGGTGGAGGCAGAGGAGCCTGAGAAGGGAAAGGGGGACAGCAGCAGAAGAAAGGAAGTTGATGAGGCACGGGAAGCGTCTATCAAAAGGAGGAGGTTGGCCTGAGGGTCTTGGACAAAGACGGTGCCATTTAGGTAAACATTAATAATGGTCTTAGAGGAGTGGAAGGGGGCCAGGAGGGCCTCCCACTGGGTGCCACCATTAATGGGAGAAGAGGAAAATGGAGAGAGCACAGCAACCATATTTGGAGTCCATAGGCCTTGGGAAGGAACAAAAAAGAGGATGTTGGTAAGGGTCTGTCTGGAGGAAGTGCTGGTGTAGGTATCAGCGATAGGGAGGCCTGGGTTGGAAACCAGGGTATCCCTTTTGAACTTCTTCCTACCAGACTTAGTAAGAAGAACAGGATAGTCAATAGAAAAGCAGTTAGAGAAGATAGGGGAGACAGAGAGCACCATAGAGGATGCAGAGGGAGGGTTGAGGGGGCGAAAAACGGGGAAGCGGGGGAGTGGAGGGGTAGGGAAACAAAGTTGAGGGCAGGAGACACTAGGTGTGGGCACAAAGAGGAGGGGTGCAAGCAGACAAGACAAGAACAAGACAGGGGATATCCTCTGGCAAATTCATTTCAATTCAAGATGGGCATGATGAGACAAAAACAGTCATGTAGCCATGATTAACGAAACCATTTAACAGAGCACAAAACGACCAAGGGAACCTAAAAGGAAAGAGGAACACAACAAGGGTGGCGGCAGTATGATGTTTGGGAACAACCAGGCAGGGCAAGGGCTAAGTAACAGAGCAAGGAATGAGGGAACCTAGAGGAAAAAATCCAGAAGTAGGCAGTACGAGTATACAGTAGTAAAAGATAACAGACTCAAAAACAGAGCAGTCAAACAAATGGAGAAACAAATAGGCGAAGTGGCTGGGAAGGTAAAAGGGAAGGGAGGAGGGTAAGGGCCTGCCGGGGGGGGGGGCAGGGACACACAGTCGGTGGAGACCGGGCTAGGGTTGCAGAGTTAAGAGTTGTGAGGGGGGGCCCATGCGATCAAGGGATGCGTTGGGGGCACACTACACGTAGGAGGTGAGAGAACATGCGCAAACAAGATTGCACGGGAGTCGCATGATCTGGGGATGCATGGAGCAGGCGCTCCTGGGATGCAAGGGGAGAGTGGGAGCTTCGTGATTGAGGGTTGCGAGATGCCTGCGAGATGCCTGCGCGATCAAGGATCACAGGGAATGCGCTCAGCCTCGGGGCATAAGGAATGTGATGAACCAAGCAAGCAGGCTGAGGCAGCATGGGCGCACTGGCTGACTGGGATGCAGGGGCGTGGGCGCACACCTGATCAGGGATTGTGTGGGAACCATGCGGGCAGTGGACGCGCAGGCACGGGTGGAGCCAAGGATGGAAGGGGCACAGGAGCACAAGTGATCAATGATTGCGAGGGAACCATGCATGCAGAGAACACGTGGGTGCGAGCCCAGCCAAGGATGGAGGGGGCGTGGGGTCACGCAATCAAGGACTGTGAGGGAACCACACAGGCAGAGGATGCGTAGGCGTGAGCACAGCCAAGGATGGAAGGGGCGTGGGAGAACACAATCAATGATTGCGAGGGAAGAGCATGCGCAGGCATGAAGACAGCCAAGGATGGAAGGGGCGATGGAGCGCAACGCAAAACAGGAGTGTGATGGAGCTGCGTGCATAAGGAGCAATGTTTACATGGGAATGGAGCGATCAGGGAAAGAGGGGCACACCCAGCCTAGGGGGCACGGGCAGAGGGATAAGTCTTATGGGGAGGGGAGACGCAAGTCAAGGGAGAAAGGGCACCAGGTCAGAAGGGCTACGAAGAGCGGAGCAAGCTAACTTTCCCCACAACTTCTTACCTGGCGGCCGCAGACAGAAAGGTGAGTCATCCTCACTTACTGTCTTTGCTGCAAACCCCTTCACCGTCAAACACCTGCTTCGTTCAACACTGCGGCCTTGTCCTGTGAGGGCTTTCCTGCAGAGGGTCTGAGACTCGGATTTTATAGGCTTAGAAGCGAGGACATAGCAAATGTGCTGCACTTCATCTGGCAGCATCTCCTGCGCAACTCCGCCGCTCAACACTGCAGCCTTGCGCTGCTAGGGCTTTGCTGCAGAGAGTCCGAACCTCAGATTTTAGAGGCTCGGAAGCGGTGATGTAGCAAACGTGCTACGTTTCGTTGGGCAGCTTCTCCTGCGCACCTGCATCGCTAAACACCAGAGCCTTGTCCTGCGAGGGCTTTGCCGGAGAGGGTCCGAACCTCAGATTTTATAGGCTCGGGAGTGTGGATATAGCAAACGTGCTACGTTTTGTCAGGCAGTGTCTCCTGCACACCTGCGTTGCTCAACACCGTGGCCTTGTACTGTGAGTTCTTTGCCGCAGAGGGTCCAAACCGCAGATTATATAGGCTCAGAAGCGTGGATGTAGCAAACGTGCTACGTTTCGTCGGGTGGCGTCTCCTGTACACCTTTGTCGATCAACACTGCAAACTTGTCCTACACAGGCATTGCCGCAGAGGGTCTCAACCTCAGCATTTATATGCTTGGAGCGTAGACATACCAAACGTGCTAAGTTTCGTCAGGCAGCGTCTCCTACGTACCTGCATCACTCAACTCTGCGGCCTTGTCCAGCAAGGGCTTTGCCGCAGAGGGTTTGAACCTCGAGTTACTACATATACAATAAAAGTGGCAATTCATACACTGCACACCACAAATGTATTTGGCTCTTGCACTACCAGTGATGTGATAGACTGATGACACTCCTTGTAATGTTACTTTCTGTGATGCCACTTTTGATGATGTAAAGTCATATGAACATTTCGGGTCTTTATAGCTGTTGCTGCACAGTCCCTCAGAAAATAAATTAACATGTCAGTACCCTGAATGCATAACAGCATTACAATCCTACAGGTTTGTTATTTTCTATATGCTGTATGTGTGTGCATTGCTATGCCTTTGCCACTAATGTTACCTTAAAAGTGGATATGGGAGAAAAAACAGCAAAAATTATTCTGTATGGAACAACGCACACCTCAAACTTCTTCCGGGGTACCTCTGTATCTTGTGAAGTTTGCCATCCTATTATAGAACCAAAGGAAACCACTGGCATGGTTCTCATTGCTCTGCTCCCAATATGAAATGTTTGATATGCCCATCTCAAGAAATTAAGTAAAGCCCTGCAGGATAAATCTTGGCTAAATATCCAAAGCGAAACTTGGCTCCTAACATCAATGTGGAGTATTTCTTACAGAGCTATCATCCTAACCCAAAAGGCAATATATTAGTGTACAGTTTGCTGACACAATGAGTCAGAATGCTATAGGCCTAGGAAATAGCCAAGAGTGAAGCATGGAACATCTCGATGGAAGAGAGCCTACATGACAGGGGCACTTGCACTGAAGGACAACCACTACTTTATTTCTGACAGGTGGAAGGTTTTTTCCAAGCTTTTAGAAAGACACCATACCTTTGCTGGTGTTTGCTGACACTAATGAGCAAAGGCACGTGATAATAACAATTATGCTGTTGTGTGATAGGGCTTTGGCACTAAGGGCAAGAATCCAGGACCATTCTAAATGAGGGGAACTGGCATTGGGACCCAGTCTCAAATGGGTAATAATGATGAGGCTGCTGTAAATTATGTATATGGACCCCAGGGCTCTAATACACAGTGGATAATGTGTCGAATACCAAGGTATTGTCACTGCTTCCATGGGGGTGTTCCCTTTCAATGACCTCAATAACAGCCCCTTTCCTCACAGAGTCATGAAATAGTGCCACTCTAGCATTCCCATAGTAAGTGCTGGGACGAGAAATAATAGGAGTCAACTAAGTGAAGATCCCTTTTCCAGTACTGTGATGAGGAAGATCCCCAGTGACTCACAAGGATGTTCGAACATAAGTCCACAATAAAAAAGCCTCCATAACTATCCCAAATACTGTCAACTTAGGTATCCCTTCCAAGGCGTCCTTGAATTCATTACCAACCTTGAAATCCACTCCATCTTCACCTACACCTGACACCCCTCCCTTCTATTTTCGCAAAGTTTCCACTAAAGAAGTCGAGAAAGTCTTCCTCACTCTCAAACCCTCCAACTGCCAGGGTGACCCATGCCCAGCCCAAATCATAAAAGACGCAGCCCACAAACTCTCACCCTTCATCACCAAACTTATAAACGCGTCTTTCACAACAGGCACCATACCCAGCAACCTGAAACACTCCTGGGTTCTCCCCCTCCTCAAAAAGCAAACCTTGGACCCCTCCATCCCTACCATCTACCGCCCTATAACCACTGTACCGTTCCTACTGAAAATCTTGGATAAAGTAGCTCACCTACAAATCCAGCACCACCTGGAACTAAACCACCTCCTAGGAGCTCGACAGTCGGGCTTCAGACCACAGCATGGCACTGAGACTGCACTCCTAGACATCAAGGCACAAATACACTGCCTAAGAGATAAAGGCATAACCTCGCTCTTACTACTCCTAGACCTCTCTGCCGCATTCGACCTGGTAGACCCTGCTATACTTTGCAACCATCTGGTCTCGGCAGCTTGCTTCTCCCATGAAGCAGTCGCATGGATCCAGTCCTTCTTAGACAACAGGACAATGCGAGTTTTCTCACCACTAGCAGCTGCAGACCCCGCACCCATCTCATGTGGCGTATCCCAAGGATCATGTGTATCTCCCACCCTCTACAATATATTCAAAAAAGCCCCTTTTCGATGATCTAGATGGTCCAGGTATCACCTACACTAATTATGCAGATGATACACAGATCCTCATCCCATTGACGGGAGATTATGACAAGGATTTAGCCTTTGTGAATAGAGTCTACCTCATCATCCAGGCATGGATGGCCTCCCACGGTCTATGCCTGAATGATGAGAAAACGGAACTCCTAATTCTAGGCACTTCTTCCAACATCAAAAAACTAGGCCCCAACTACGACGCCTTCATTATCGACAATAACCTCATTACCGTGGCCAAAGTAGTCAAAACCCTCAGCTTCTACATAGATTCCACCCTTACCTTTGGTAAACAAGTGAATGCCATGGCCTCAGCTACCTCCTACACCTGCACGTTAATTAGAGCAGCCAAACCCTTCCTCTCACCCAATAACTGCGTCATTCTAGCAAGGGCACTTATCCTATCGAAACTAGATTACTGCAACGCCCTCTACATAGGCAGTAACAAATATATCACCGCCAAAATACAGACACTTCAAAACAATGCCCTAAGAGCTGCCCTAAATTTCCCGAAACATGCCCATATATCAGACCTTAGGAGATCTACCAACTGGCTCTCCACCAATGACAAAATCCTCCTCAAAACTGCATCCCTTACACACAAATGTCTCAACCACGCAGCCCCGCAATACCTTATAGACAGTTTCACCAGACAAACAGCCTCAAGCCCCCTAAGAAAAATTAATTCCAACCTTTTGTTAGTTCCCAGATTCAAACTCACTAAATCTGGTGGGAGTAGCTTTGCTGTTAAAGCAGCGCAATACTGGAATTCCCTTCCTCCTGCGCTAAGGGAAGATCTCCCCTACCGGCAATTTAGATCCCACCTGATTCAACGGCTAAAAGATCATGATGTCTAACCGCACCCAGCTGACATTCAGGATCTAATGCTTATCTTGTATATCTGTCCTGCCTTATTTATGTCATAACTACTCTATTGTAACTACACCTCTGTAAACATACTGTATATATCACCATGATTCTGTAATAATACCATGATTCTTGTAAACTTACTGTATATACACTGTGATTCTTTGTCAATACTTACCCACAGCACTGTAACCGTAGCTGTACCATGATGTTTAACCTGTAAACTGTAACCTAAGCTGAACAACCCTCTTTGTGCCTTCGCGCCCGAATACCCTTGGGTCTGGTGCGCAATATAAATAAATAAACAAACAAACAAACAAACAAACAAAGTACTGTGAAGAGGGAGATGTACGGAAGCATGAGGATCACACTTGAGAACCACAAAGAAAGGTCTAGTGGTTACTGGTTTCCAATGTTTCCATCTTAAGTAAAAATAGAGGAAGGAAACCAGGAAGTGGTGTCAAGCCTTCCCTGGAGGAGCAGGATTCCTGTGCTGGAACAGGAGGGGCTGTGGACCACAGCACTACCCAGAGAGAGGAGGAACCCTTAATCCACAGCAGCCTGTGGGGAACTGAGGGAAGCTGTAGTCTCCCTCAATGGGGGAACCAAGGAGACCAGTCTGCCTCCCAGAAAGGGGTAAAACCCTTGAACTTCGGGAGCCTGTTGGGAACTGAGAGAAGCTGGAGCCTCTCTCACTGGGGGAACCAAGAAGACCAGTGTACCTACCTGAAAGGAGGGAAACCCTTGAGTGCCAGAAGTGTGCAAGAGACTAAGGGGAACAGGAGACTCACTCACTGGAAGAGAGCAGCTGGGACGTTGCCGGATGAAGACCGCGAGAGCCCAGAGGACGCTGCAGAAGCTTACTAGTGTGGCCCAGGACCGGAACGCTTGCGGACCAAGTGCAAAGGTATGTGGAGGGGGACCAGGAAGGCACAGGAAGACCCCAGATGCTGTAGTTGGGAAGAGGTAAGACAGCATCCTAAAGTGACTGAGAGAGAGGCCTGGAAGGATAGTGATCTGGGCCTAGTTCGAGACATTATGAAGATAAAAAAGAGAGGTCTGGGACCAATATTAAACTGGGGAAGCCACACAAGAGTACCGAATGGTCAAGGACCCATTAAAGTCTAAGGTAGCATGAAAAACGAGGTGTTGAGCTACAAGACAAACCTGAGAGAAGTTTACAGGACCCATATGAAATTGGGGAAGCCATGCAAGAATTTAGAAGGGACAAAGAACCATTGAAGTCTAAAGAGGCATGCAAACAAGGTGTTGAGCTGGGATAGGTAGATTCCATCTCAGGTATTTCCATCAAGGGAGAAATCATTGAATTTATTTCAACAAATGTTACCGCAAATGTATTTGGGGGCTGGGTTAGTGAATTAAAAGGCGGAGTGGAGTTGGGTGGATGCAGGGGTTTTTCTTTTTGAATAAAAGTTTATATCAACAAGTATGCCACTACACACACACACTCTCTCTCTCTCTCTCTCTCTCTCTCTCTCTCTCTCTCTCTCTCTCTCTCTCTCTCTCTCTCTCTCTCTCTCTCATGGATAAGGCTCTGATTGATGTTGTGGACACTGCCAATAATATTCCTCTAACCTCTAATGGCCACTCTGCTGGCAGAGTTTGGAAAATTGCTGCACAATGCCCTAAAGTATGTATATATTGCAGTGCATAACACATTTCAAGTTGTAGCTATTAGCAATATTGTAGTCTATTTAATCAGACAATTTCTAAATCAATTTATCACATTATAATGTGAGGTTTTACAATCTCAAATCATCAACAGTGTTGGGTCTTCAGTACTGAAAGTGATATATTGTTAACTATGGACTCAGAACTGATCTTTTGAACATCAGGTGGAATGAAGTTTGGCCACTGTAACTTTGAATGTTTTGAGATAATGATGCTTAAGGAGATTTTGTATTTCAAGCAGAAGAGCGCCTTAATTTTGCCTTCCCTTTTTGTATCCACACTGCCTTAGGTTGAAGTTGGTAGCTTGGGAACTACCAAGTTAGTATTTTTTCTATTTCTATGGTAGTCCATATCATGTGATACAGACACTGCATTTGAACAGCCATGTTGAGCAGGGTTTCATATCCTTACCATTTTGACTGTCGACACAGATGGACAATATATCACTTTCAGTACCGAACATCCAACGTGTCGTGAGTTTTAGATTGTAAAAATGCATATCATAGTGTGTTAAATTGATTTAGAAATCGTCTGATTAAATATATTACAACATTGCTAAAAGCTACAACTTGAAATGTGTTATATTTGTACGTATATGCATACTTTAGGACAGTGTGCAGTAATGGTCCAAACTATGCAAGTGGAGTGGCCCTTTTTGTATGAATACACTTTTTGATCTGTAGCTCTGTAGGATCACGTGATTACAGGCGCCCTCTTGTAGAATGTATACAGTAAAATGCATGTTACTTTCTCATAAGGTAGAGGAGCAGGGACACCCTTTCTTTCTTTTTTTTAATAATAGCCCTTGGTCTTATTTCATTGATGACTGCTGAGGGTTTGTCCCTGCTGGCTACTGGGGTCCGATTCTGATCAGACTGGAACATGGGGCACTATTGGTCGTTTATACATCTGGCACTCATAAATGTAGCTCTACTGGACACTGCAGGAGCTGTCACTAATTGTCACTCGGAGCCCTGTCATCATTGCCATTGATGACATAGAAGAGAGAAACATTTTTTACACACACACACACACACTTCACATTTATATCAACTATCTTTCAAGCCTTTATTCACATATAGGTCAGCATAAACTGATAGACATTGGACAACCTGTCACTCATGAACTACTCAACAGCAAATGTTTTCCTTACTGTATATGGTTAGGGTTCAGTTCAGACATTGCTCCTTTGTCAGAAACTGAGTAGTGGAACTTGATCTTTTTGTTGATGATGCAAGGTCGTTTTTGGTTTGGTTCGATTCCAGATTCTGTGGAATGCATATATTTTTGCACTCTTCAAAGTTTTCGTGGGTTGTAGAGCAGTGTAGACTGCAGCCACTTTGACTTAAGTGCAGTAAAAGATGTTAGGATTTTTACTTAGTTCATAGTATGAAGATAGCCCAGCAGGTTGAGCGCTTGCCAATCCAGTAAACATGTGCTCTGTAAAGCACCTTGGATTAAGGCGCTATAAGACATCATTATCATTATTATACAGACCCAAATATTGTTTGAAAACGGCTAGCTTTGCTGTTGCTTGTTTTGTTATATATTTTTTTTTCTGAGTGTTGTAATATTGTAAATTGCCACTTGGTGGCAGCATTGTCCCGATTCCCAAAGGAAACACTGCACCTGTGGTTTCCCTGCACCATCACGTATTTTCAGAATTTCCGATGTTCGACGTTTTATGATTTATTTCCATATGGCTGCAGAGATTTACGTCGCACCTATTCTGTCATCCTCCAGAATGGGATGTGCAATCTGCAGATAAGCCTTTGTCATGGATCTATTAAACCACTTTTCGTCTATCCACGGTTTTAGATAAATGCTGTAGACAGGGAGCATTGGCGGTTGAGATGCTGGTCGGGACAGATATAGGGCAGGACGCAGGGGAGTTAGGCTGGGATCACGCTAGGGCGGATGAGATAGCACTGCGGTGCATCATGACGGAAGAATAAGCCGCAGTAGCCCAAACGCAGGCCTCCAAGAACAATTCGGCCATCACCATTGCCCCACGCACCACTGCGGCTGAGTTGCACAACATTGTCCACGTGAACTACTCCCTCAGATGCCAGACGGTAGCTGTCACGTTGTGGCGAAGCAAGCTCCACGCCCTCCCACATCGTTATGTGTGACGGCTCACGTTTAGGCCAGAACACCAGGGGAGGTGACGTTGGGTTAGGGAGGGGGCGGGACGAGGGGAGAGGAAAGGGGGTTCCTCAGAGTTCTAAAGACCTCCAATAAAGAAGGTTCCATGTTACCCGCCTGCTGTGCGTGTGATCTTTTTAAGTGTATGTGGTTGCCCTGACGCGCAGGGCCTGCTTCCAGCTGAGTGTGATCCACTCACTTTTACATTGACGATGGGGCTCCAGTATGGATCCACGCCCCCTACTATGCACCGCACAGCTCTGCAAGAGTGCAGGCCTGCAGGCAACATGCACGTGATCCCGGTGTACGGGCCGTACACAAGTGTCTCGCGAGTCGCAGCGCCTTCAAGTACGCCAGCTCAGATGCCATGTTGGCTGGTTTGCTGGTGGGCCAGGAGCAGTCCTTCTATGAAAAGCAGAACTTTTGCAGATTCAAAAGTTTCCTGATCTCTACCGTGACATTGTTGATGCTCTCCTCTGCTAAACAAAAAAGGTGTTGGTTAGAAGGTACGGAATTAATACTAATCTCTGGCATTGCTCTGAGCAACACTCCAGACCATCGCACTTCACCTTGCCAAGCCTTGACAGAAGGGGAAATTCCATATGCAAATCAGGCTTGGTCCCAGCCAAAGGGGCCATCCAGCCCGAACTGCTAGGGCACATCCCTTCTGTCCCTTCACCTTCTCTACCATCACCCAAAAAAATCTTCGCCTGCCATTGACTCTATATTCTCCTACCATGGTCAAGTCAGATGTCTCTGCTACCTCTTTCTTTCCGGCCAAATCTCTTCATCGAACTTGCCTTCAGTGAGTTCAGATCAACACTAGCTAGAAGTTATGATTGACACAGTCTGGCCTGCTCCTGCTGGGGCCTCAACTATGGAACTCTCTAACAATCCAACAGTTGAAACCAACATGCGTCTCTACTTGCACCACTGGTGAAAAGGGGTTTCTCCTATGCCTCACCACTGCTCTTGACTCTGCCAAAGCACCCGACTAACATCCTTTCTAACATTTGCCTCTGCTGCTTGACCGGGATGTGACTTTGACCACCCTAGCACCCTCATGTGCAATCCAACCTGCCCTTACTGCAGTGAACCGAGATTCACTTTAAGATGGCCGCTGTGGCGACTCACCACCTTGCCTGCCTTTGTTTAGCCAAGCAGAAGAACCTGGCAGTTCTCTGCATCCCAATTGGGTAAGCCCTGCAACTAATGGAAAGTCGGCATCAAGTCGGGAGTTTTAGCCGGGACCAGCTCCAAGGCCCTGTTCCAAGGCTGATGTGCCGGTCTTTCCCTGTCTGTCCGTGGATGCCGGACTGTCCGATGTCTGTACTGCACATCATACACCTGTGATCTATACTAACCTGATTCCTGCGGTCATGAGACTTCCTTTCTTATATCAGGACTACCACTTTTCAGTTAAGAGGTATACGAGCCCCCCCCCCCCATCCACCCACACCAAAGTGTGTAATTGCACTCCCCTGGTTCCCACTGGTGGCTGCCATGTCCTGCAGCTACTCAGCGTCTTCTCACCCTGACCCGAGTTTTCGAGACACTTTATCCGTTCCTCGTCCTGAAGCAAACCCTCTGACATCGCCCTCCTGCCTCAAACCACCTGCCTGCCTCCCTTCCAGTCCGACAGTGCTCCTGCACTCTTTGCCGCACGTCCATATAATCACGTCATGCCACCTGCCCCCACTTACAGGCTATGCCTTACTGCTACACACCCTAGGTGGGATGATCACCACCTGTCTATGGCGCCACTCGTCAAATTGGACATTTGTACCTTCTGTAAAAAAATGCCAACTCTTGGCAGCATTCACTTTTGTTGCTGAAAACATGGCAGTATCATGTATTATTGCTGACAGCATTCTGTATGCCTGGCTCACTGCTGATCCTCAGACCCTATACACTCTGCCATGCTATGCTATTTTAGTATGCGTTTTTGCTTACTGTAATGCCTTTGTTCGTGTCTCACCACGTTTGCCTTTCGCGGTTTTGCACGCTCTAATGCCATGCCCTGAAACGCCGCTCTTAGCACTGGAGCACTGGAATGATGTTATCGCTTATTTACCGGAGTTACCTATTGCTGCTTCGCTCGCCATCAGCGCTATGCCTCTTAATGTTATTATATTAGGTGCATCATCACGTTGTCATTCTGCTGATGCCACATTATTTAATCTGCCCACCGATGCGTCCCAAGGCACAAATATTCTGCTTTGCATTGTTATTGGACTGCTACATAACTTGCCTAATTGTCACCTGATTTCACTCTGCAGCCCTGTGCTTTTCACCATGCCTAACTTCTCTAATTGTACCCGAATACTTGACGTAGCCCCCCGCACCATGAGGTGACGCTCTCCCAACCTGTGCACCCATATCATGTTGCATCTTACATAATTGTACCCAGTGCTCCAGATAGGATTTTGAGGTGGGAGTATTTTACGCATGCTTTTTCAAATTAGAGAGTAAATGCAATATCAAGAGAGTAAAAATGAGTTTTCTCCTCTGCAAGAGAGTAAAACGTATCCAACACATACTATCCAATTGTATATTTTAAAGCGCAATATGCAGAGATGTGATGGAAGTCTTTCTTGAAAGTAACAGCTTTAAAGTTTTCCTGTGTTTGTTCCAAGTACATTTTTCTGAACAAACACAGGAAAACACCGCCAGTTTCGGCGAAAGGCTTCCCTCGTCTCTCTGCCTAACAAATGGCAAGTGCGCACATCCAGGGGTGCCTGCGACCAGAGTAGTGAGCTCTAGGTGTAAAGGGTCAATCTCTTTTGGCAAGAGTGAAACAGTGCTGCAATTTACAATCCATTTGGAAACCGCTAATTCAGAGACAGGGTCTCCTTCTCTACCAGCTGCCAGATAGACAAAGAAGTGACTTGTGATTGATTCACATGCAACAGATAAATTAAGGCGCAATGCATGCGTGTGCGCAAAACTATCTTGTGAATCGTCACAAAGGGGTCTTGAACAGAAAGGGCCTGTAGTTGGTTGACTATTCTTATAGAGGCGAACGCCACTAGGAAGGCAGGCTTATAGGTGAGGGCCTTAATGCTAGCCTTGTGCATGGGTGGTTCTAAGAGGGGTCCCATTGAAATGATATGATATGATATGGCATTTGTAACGCGCCTATACACAAGTGATTCAAGGCGCGACGAGGCAGGGGGGAGGGGAACAAGGGTAGACAGACAACGATCCTACTAGGCCAGGTGTCATTCAGATCGCGCAAGTGCAAGGGTAGAGGGGACTGGGAAAAGTGCAAGGGGACTTCAAACCTTGAAAGATTATTCAAGTCCCATCTGGGAGTTGGATTGGAAATTGGGGTTTAATGACAGTGCGGATCGACTTTACACGTTGAGTGCTTTCCCTCTGTGCTCTGCGAGGAATGCTGTTTGGTTTGTCCGGTGGCTGCGGCAATCGTGGTTGCGACAAGCGCTTATGTTGCAGGCTGTTTGGTTCAGTCCTCTGAAACCATTTGGGGTCCCTCCTTCGCCTCTCAAACATCAGAGGCAAATATTAGAGGGTACAAGAGGCTTCTCTGCTTGACATTCTGGTGCACGGACTCCGGCAATTTCGAGAACTGCATAAACATATATAGCACTGCGGAGAGTCAGTAGAGTCTTTGGCAGTGTTGGGGTGATTTACAATGTCGGTTTGCAGCGCCTCTTAGCTCGTGTGGCTTAATCAACCACCCTGTTCCTTGGGGAAAATTTCCTCCTGAATATGGCTAAAAGATGAGGTATTGTCCAACCTGGTGCTTTCCCTCATGGCGGAGGAGTGATTTTGCAGGAAGGTGAGACTTCACCAGTGGTTATTTTGCCATAGGAAGCTACCTGCCGGGGGCAGGCAAGCAATTAAACACGTTGCTCGGAATAAACGTATATTACTTTTCAACTGGTAGTGTGTTTCCTACCACAAAACACAGACAATTCCAGTGTTTTGGATGATTTGGGATATGGAAGTATCAGTCTTGTAAATCCAGGGACGCCAGTTAGTGGCCTGGTTGTACTGCCCGTATGAATTGCTGCGTCACCATTTTTCACCGTTTTATGATGGACATTTAATTCGCGCAAGTCAAGTATGGGATGCCAGTTTCCATCTGGTTTCTTTACAACAAAGTATCAGGAGTAAACCCCTTTGTCTTGATGCTTCGGGACTTGCCAGCATTTGTTTCACTTCATGCTTGAACACCTTTAGGTGCAGGGGTGACGTTTTGAATGGAGGCACATCATTTGGATTCTTAGTGAATTCCAGCAGTGCCCTTTGCTGAACCACTCGTAGCACCCACCCGTCTGTTATGTTGAGCCACTTATGAGCATAGCGTGTTACCTGCCCTCCTAGTCTTATGTTGCTGTTGTCATCATGCTGGAGGCTTCGCCTTACCCCTTTGGCTGCCGGAGAATCCTCTTCGGCATTGTGGTTGTCTTTTACTCTTTTGGACGCCAGAATCAAGACATTTATTTTCTAGCCCTGTGAATAATATTGCTGTTAGCAGAGGAATAGTTTCTTATAGATGCACCCCTGAAGGGACGGAAAATTCCTTCTCCTTTGCAATGATGTTAACGACCGAGCTGGTTTGTCGGTATTGGCTTTCATTGCCTAGTCTATCTTGGGAACAAATAGATTTCTGCCCTAAAAAAAAGCATGTCTTCTACCTTAAGTTGCACTTCCTGGCGGAAATCGGTGCAACAGAGCCATCCTGGTCTACACATCACCACCCCATTGCCCATCTGTTTAAAGCCTGTCTCGGAAAGGAAACTTGTGTGTGGTGCTGTAGAGTTTAATGATGCAGACATTAGGGCCATCTAGTGGAGGAAAGAGGTGTTTATTTTAATTAATAAATCATGTGAAAACCTTCCGTAACCAATACGCAGTGGAAAATGAAATTCTCCGTATTTGCAATAATTGGATGCGTAAAAGGGCAAGGTACGCACCTTATCTGGGGCACTGATTGTGCCTGCATACTTGATGTAACCCCTGTTCCATGAGGTGAGGCTTTCCCAATCCATGCACCAATATTAATGTCACATTTTTCCTAATTGTACCTGCATACTTGATGTATCGCCTCCCCGCACCATGAGGTGAGGCTTTCCCAATCTGTGCCCTCTTATTGTCCCGGGAGGATAGCTCAGTGTCAATGTGTTAGCCTTGGAAGCAAGACGACACAAAGCAACACAGGTTCGATCCCCGGGTCCGTGCTTAGAAACCTCTGGGTATTTAAGCGCGTTATAAATATGCACCTAAAACAACAACACATTCTGTAACAGCGCATTGATGCCCAAATGCAAATTAAAAATATATGTATATATTTATTAATGTCTCATTTTACCTAATTGCACCTACATACTTGGTGAGGCTTTGCTATTTTGTATACTCTCACCTACCCTGTTTGTAACCATTATGTGTGCTATTGCACTTCTCTGATGTACTATACACTTTCTGTAACTAGTGCTAGATGCTTCTGGGTGTAGTGTGCTGAAATAAATAAAAATAAATAAATAGCATTCTCTTCCCACTCACACCCTTACAAGCTAACCCTTGCGTTCCGAAAGATGCTTTCCCATGTCAATTACCTCAGCCAACCCTGTGCCTCCACTCTCTCTCTTATCTATGACATTTGTCTCCAAACTCCTCTTCCAAGATAACAACCATTCTCCACTCAGCCAACGTTCCAGTGCTCCTATTGATCCCTGTGTACCCAACCAAGTAGAGTGCTTGCTCCTATAAATTGATCGGATCTACCCTCATCTTCAGTCATTCCCTATCCAATGGTCTCTTCTGGACCTGCTACACGCACCTGTGGTCACATCCAACATGTCCTCCTTATGATCTGAAGAATCTTTATACCGAATTGTCTTTCCTGCTGCTTCTCTAGAAGAACAATGTTTTTTCTCCTATTAGTACCCGGCGAGAGCGAAGCAGAATGCAACACGCTTTCTGATTGGCTCTCGCCGGGTCCTTACCCAGCTGAGAATCCCTCTGTCGGGATTCCACGGCCTTTTTCCCTGGCGCGGGGCGTGGCAGCCCATCAGCCAATGAGGAGGCTCGAAGCGGGGCCATCCCGCTCCGAGCCTCCCCGTGGCTGAGAGGCTGCCTTCGCCCCCCGCCGGGGACTCAGGTAATTTTTTTATTTTTTTATTCCCTTCCCTCCCACCGCCCCCCCCAACTTAGCTTCTTGTTCCTGCGTCCCCTGCGGGGGACGAGGGAAGCCTCCAGCCATGTGGAGGCTCGGAGCGGGGCCCGCTCCGCGCCTCCACACGGCTGGAGGCTTCCCTCGTCCCTCGCCGGGGACGCAGGTAGGTTTTTTTTTTTGTTTGCCCCCCCCATCCCACTCCCGCCCTCCCAACCCCACTTACCCTCTTTTTGATCCTTTTTCGGGAGTGGACGCGCTGGGAACACTTGTGTTCCCAGCGCGTCTGCTCCCGATGGCCGCCATGGAAAGGGAAAACGGACTCCGTTTTCCCTTTCCATGGCAGCGGGCATTTTCTTTTAGTGCTCACGCAATTTTTGCGGGCCGGGGTACTAATAGCAATATAACCCGAGCGTCGGGGGCATTTCCGACTCAGGTAATGCCCCGGGGCCTTTGGTAAGGCCCTCGCTTCGCTTGGGGCCTTACCTAGAGGCCCCGGGGCATTACCTGAGTCGGTAATGCCCCCGACGCTCGGGTTATATTGTTTAATTGGTTGCTGCCCTTAGATCGCGGTGACATGCTGCCTATCTAAAAGGAGTATGATAGTGTGAATCTCACTCTGACCAATTGATCTAAACCTCTATTGCCAGCTGTGCACTATGCTATAGAAATGGTATCTCTTAAAAAGAATACCTTCTTGAAAAACATGTACAATGGGAATTCAATTAGCCAAGTCTACCCTAGTTTGACTCACAGCTGGAGTGATGTGTATTTGAATAACAGCATCTACCTGGGGTACAGTCAAGTGGGGATTTGACCTTTATTTGTACCCACACATTGAATATGTAACTCCATGATGCAATAATGTATAAAACCAACTCTAACCAGTAAAGGGAGCTAAACCCCTCCAGAGATGGTGCCATGGCCGATCAGTTTAACCTTTCCTTCAGGGGAAGGAGGGCTGGTAAGTCGGGTCAGTTAGTGCACTCACTTAACCAAAGAAAACACCACACTCTGGTATACTGTAAAAATCTCAACTTTATTAAAGTCAGACATGCAACTGTCAGGTCACAATAATTATTTAGCACCCACAAAGCACATTATGGAAGATGTATGCATAAAAGAATCAGCAATGATCAGTTAGGACTCAATCCATACCTATTACTTACAAGTGAGACCACCGACTGGTGATATGCTCTAGACATAGTAGAAAGAGAGGGGGAGTCAAGGGACCACTAGACACAGTGAAACACTACATCTATATCGTTGTTATCATGAGCCAAGGTGCACACAATCTCAGTATTCTATGAGGCATCCAGATGCACACTATATTTAACATGTAGCCCTACCATACCTTACACCATACCCAGAGGACACCAGAAGGCAAGAATACATTTACACTCATGGTACAAACACATTACACTTCTGGGGAAAAAGATAAAAACTTGCAATTTGACCAAATATTTCACACTGACAGTAGTGGGATTATTAAAAACTTTAAAATATTTTTAAAATCAAGGGCATGCAGTCTTTGGACCTAAAACATCAGAAACCCACGGGGAAACCACAAAATGCAATTGTTCAGGTAAGTACCTGTAGAAATCACATAGGCAGATCTTTGGGTATGTAAGTTCCATAGGAAATGGGCAAAGGGCGGCGACCTGCCAGTACCCTGTACATTATAGGGGAGCCCCAGCTTAAATGGTGTAAGGGAGGAAAGGTCTTTTCAGACCCCGCTGACATTCCCTCGTGAAATGGATCTCGTGTTTACCTAAAAGGATTAAATCAAGCTGGAATCAGCAATAAGTGCAGGTGCTCAGAAATAAGTGCCAGGGCTGAGCCCTGGAAAGACCCCCACAAATTAAGTACTGCCTGTAGGTGCTTCAGAGAATTGGTCATTCTATTCCGGTGATAGGACTTTTCAGCCTTGCATATTTCTGTGGGGTACATTTTGAGCTGCTGGGTGTAGGATATTCTATTTGGCGGTGAAGGTGTTGACCGCCATCTGCATTCTAGGATGTGGTTCTTGTATTTGAGAGCTGGGGTGAACCATCTGGGGGAGAGGCCCTGTCTGCTAGATAAGGATATGACTGGGACGTCCCCAAGTTTGTTTGTCGGGTCTAATAATTTGGCCTTAATGTAATCGCAAATAAGACGGTAAATAAAGCCATTTGGTGAGACATACAGACTCCATTTTGTGCCACCCTAAAACACCATCTTTTTCTAGGCCCTGTCATGATCTCTCAAAGGCCATCTCTCCCTCTGTCCAGGGCCGTGCAGAGAGAGCTCAGCCTCCCCCTCCTCCTGGCAGCTCCCCACAGACCCATTTCTCACAGAAGCGCTTGGCCATGTATTGTTGCAAACATTCAGTATCCTTCTCTCTTCCTCTGAACTCATTGCCCTGTGTGTGACCGGAGCAAGCCCTGGCCTGCATGCTCACCCGTCTCCATAAATCTGCCTGTGCCACCTCGACCCCCACCTTTGGAAGTTACAGTTTACAGACCCCTTGCCCGTATTCCTCACTCTCTCTCTCTTTGAATGTAACTTCCGGAAGACCCTTCCCTCGGACCACCCTAAATTGCCCACCATATACCTAATCCTGTGTGATCATATATCCTCCTTTAGACTAACATCCATCTATCCATCCATTTTGTTTGAATTGTGAGGCACCAGGGAGAATAAATCACAGATCAGGCCCTGTAGATAAGGCACCTGGGAGCAGGTCCAAAGGTACGCTTGCCCTCATAAAAGCATGGGTTAGAATGTACATATATCAGTCCACATTTTATAGCCCACTCCGTCTAAGTAATGGTTTCATGTCTAACATTATTCTTTGCATGCCAATGGTCATTGTGTAACTTAGATTGGTTAGGATTGTGACACGTGAACTAAGCCTGACCTTCACCCTGTGAAGATAAGCCCAGCTGACCCACATTCCAACTGACCGCCCCAGCCGCAGCAACCAATTGGATCCTGACAATACTTACAGCCCATACTGCGCCGTGTGGGCCAACCAATCGAAACTGTTATTTTGTACTGTATGTCATTGCACCACTCATGACGATTTTTTGGTTCATAACGTGCTGCCCATGTATTCTCTGGCAGAGCGCTCTCAGAGCAGCCGAGTTCTCTGCGTGCACATCTTTATTGATATAAACTTTGTTCAACTTGCAATTTATCTCCTGGTCTCATTCTCTACTGTGGTGCGTCCTTTTATTTGATTTTATTTTGTATCATGTTGGAAACAAGGTGTCCTTCAATAGTCAACAGGAAACATGGTTTCCCTTTGACAGTTTTTGTTCCCCCAGCGCACATGTCCAGTGGACCATGCAAGGCTGGGCTGTTTTGCTTCCCCAGGCTTGCATGGTCCATTGTGGGTGCAGGTTGGAGAACTGCATGTCTAAATGTGCGAGGGCTGTGGAAGGTAAGACCCCCAGTGAAGAGTTAGTGGCTGCACTCCCAGTGCCATCATCACTGCCCCCCAGTTCCAACCAGGCTTATTGTGGCCTCGCAGCAGCTCCCAAACCCTCCCCCCACCATCCTTTCTCTCCTCCCTCCTCCCCACCCACACTCTCCTGATTGGAGCCTGCATTTGAGTCCCATGACCCATACAGAAGCTCCTGGCCCTGCTCGCTCCTGGCCTTGCTCACTTGCTCACTTCTGTTGCAAGCCACTTTCAGCAGCAACCAGGGAAGGAAAGGTAAGACCCCAATGAAGAGCTCAAGGTTGTGCTCCCAGATCCATCTTCATGGTCCCCCTAGCTCCTTCTAAGCTGATTGCAGCTTTGCTGCAGCTCCTAATTCCTCCCTCAGCCATTCTTGCACCCCATTCTCCTCCCTGCCAACCCTCCCCTGATCCCCTGATTGAAGCCTGCAGTTAGATCCCATGACCCACACATATGCTCCTGGTCATGCTCTCTCCTGTCACAAGCCACTTTCAGCATCAACCAGGGAAGGAAAGGTAAGTGCCCCAGTGAAGGGTTTGTGGTTGCACTCCCAGCGCCATCTTCATTGCCCCTCCCCAGGTCCCTCCAGGCCGATTGCAGCCTTGCAGCAGCTCTTGAGCCCTCTACCGCCATCCTTACTCCCCTGCCCCCTTCCCGCCCACCCTCCCCTGATTGGATCCTGCAGTTGGGTCATGTGACTCACATTAGCAATTGGACACTCCCAGGGCAGCCTTCTTGGGTACCATCCATTCCTGTTTGCCTGTTTGCCCTGGCATCCCCGCCCTGCCAGGTGTCGCCCTCTGTCTGCATACACAATCAGGTAGGAGACTACACCTTTGCTCTTCTACTGAAGCTGTGATTCCTGCTGTTGTTTGTTCCACCACACTGCATTTTGTTTCCACAGGGATTCTTGTGTTGGCTATTCATTGCTGAACCTTGCTGTTGTTTGTTCCACCGCATTCCCAACAGACCTAGTCACGGCAGATAGCAAAGGAATAGGGAACTCCGTACCATTAGCTCCAAACCAGAGGGTGAGAAACAGAAATAAGCACTCACATTACACAATGCTCATCAAGATACAGCGGGAAGCACAATGCAGCATCACACACAAACTACAACCAAACAATAGCTCTTAAGGAAGTCACCCCACGGAAAACCAAAGAACGAGTTGAAAGATAGTCATGATAGGAGGAAACTAATGACTGAATACACAGGCTGACCAAGACGGAAGCACTAGGACACCTCATCAACAGCACACTGACTCTGAACCATTCAAAGCTCCAACGGACCACTGTCACATTAGATAACAAGAGAATAGATAGTACCAACCCAGTTCCACACACGAAGGAAAGGTTCAGACATAACTATCACTCCATACAATACTCACCAGGATACAGCTGGATCCACGCTGCACTCTCACACACCACAGCGAGACGGCCTATCAGGAACCAGCAACAACCCCACCCACAGGGGTACAGCTCAAACGGAACTAGAAGTTTCAGAACCAGGATACAGACCCCACTAACCCTACCTTCAATTTTCTGCATACTCAACCCACATAAAACTCACACAACCATTTCTCTCCCGGCAATCTGCACACACTTTACCCCACTGCATCAAGAACACATAAACAGCACCTACAGCACACAAAGTCTCGCCCGATCTGATACTTGCACCAAAGCCCAGCAATCGGTGTATACCGAGCTGAAGCCACCAACAGCACACCACCTCTCCCACTCCCCTCCTCCCCTCCTCCCGACTAACCCTACCCGCCCTCCCTCCTGTTTACAGATCCGCCAGAGCGCCTGGGGACCAATTCTATTGTTCTATTGTTGAAGGTGCGCTATATAAGGACCTTTAACATAACATAACATAACATAACATAACATAACATAACATAACATAACATAAGATAACACAACACACTGCATTTTCTTTCCACAGGATCTTTGTTTGGAGTTGCATTTATGATTCCCACAGTTGTTTATTCCACCACACTGCATTTGGTTTCCACAGATATTTGAGTGTTGGATTTGTTTTTTTGAATCCTGCTGTTGTTTGTTCCAACACACTTCATTTTGTTTCTGTAGGGATTTTTGTGTGTGTTTTCATTTTTTGAATCCTGCTGTTGTTTGTTCCACCACACTGCACTTTGTTTCCACATGGATTTTGTGTGGGACTTGCATTTCTGAATCATGCTATTGTTTTATTCTACCACACTGCATCTAGTCTACAAAGTACTTCCCAAAAGAGGTCTGTTTACGGTCTTTCAATCCCGCTGACTTCAAGACATCATATACTGCGTTTTCTCCTCTCACAATGCTTCCTATGCCGGGCTGGCATAACTAAATCTAGCTACCATGGTGATCAACTGCATCCTAGTTCTGGGCATTGTTGGCTTGGGTTTGTTTCAACTTTGTCTCCCTCCCACTGATGAAAATCTGCCACACTGACATCATCGGCTGTGATCCCCAGCAGGATCACTCCTCTGAATCCTTAACTGGGTGTGGGTCTCACAATTGACTTCAGTTGTTGCTCTTCTCCAGCATCCTAACATCCTCCTCCCCTCGGGTCCAGTGTGCAGGTCTTTCATCATGCCTAGCAGCTCCAAAGTTAGTGGTGCATTGTGGTGCAGCAGAAACACCTCCGCTCCTCAGTGTAGACCTCTCCCCTACATGCCACCTCACTCTCCTCTTGCTAGCACCCACAAGAGGACAAGACCAACCCTTGTCCAAACTAGACTCCCACTCTCAGCACCCATTCAAGCATCCCCTGCCTTACCCAGGCTATCCCCAAGAACCATTCCCTCCACTAGACCCTTTCCTCTCCAAACTCCTCTACCACCTATGCCTTACACACTCCAATCTCACAATCACGCCACCCTGACCCCTGTTTTGCTTCCCTAAACTCTGTCTGTACAATCATTGTTGCCACCCTGCCCCCTCAACAACCCCTCCAAACCTCAAACCCACGCCCTGTGCTCCCCTAAATCTCCTAAAGAATGGACATTGCGCTACCCGGGAATTTTCTGTACAACATACCACAGCCAGAGCCAAAACATCCCCCTCACACATATACCCTTGCAGCCTGCCCCAAGCCACCCAACCCATTGAATTCACTCCTCAGCCTGTTAAATACCTTGCCTGACACTCACAGCAGACACCACTCCCCTTGTGCCGCTAGATGTTAGTCCACAGGCCCCATCACCCACCCTAGAAGACCATCACCAGAGCCCCCCCAAAACTGGAATCAAGGCAGTAATCCCCAGTCTCCAGCCCCGCATACCCTCCCAACCTCGCACTATATCTGGTTGGACAACCCACACAACCCCATGACATGATCCCTCCTGTACAACCAAGAAACCCTACATCTAACACAACTAGAGTCAGGCCCTACCCACTCTGCAGGCCATTCCCTAGATGCAATCTTCAACTCTCCAGAACTCATCACCTGGCTACCACCACACCAACTAGTCTGGATGGATCCTCGCTCCACCCCGGCAGCCCGGGGCCACCTACCTTCTCCCCTATATGGAAGAAAGTCAAAGTAACTCCTGACCTGGCAGATTCCCTGCTTGCCTTCCCTGACCTCCATACCAGTCTAGTCGGGTCAGATCTCCATCCACCACTTTGATCTATGGATCTCTGAAGCTCTGACCCCACTCACCCCAGTCATATCCTTATCTAGCAGACAGGGCCTCTTCCCTAGATGCTTCACCCCAGCTATCAAATACAAGAACCACATCCTAGAATGCAGATGGTGGTCAACCCCTTCACCGCCAAATAGAATAGCCTAAACCAAGCAGCTCAAAATGTACCCCACAGAAATATGCAAGGCTGAAAAATCCTATTACCGGAATAGAATGACCAATTCTGTGAAACACCTACAGGCAGTACTTCATTTGTGGGGGTCTTTCCAGGGCTCAGCCCTGGCACTTATTTCTGAGCACCTGCACTTATTACTGATTCCAGCTTGATTATGTTATGGTGTTTTGGCAACTTTATTATTTTAACTGGCAGTCAGTCATAGTAATATAACAACAACAGTGCAGTTTCGAAATTGCTGGGAGCTAGTTACGGCCTACCTCTATCCTAGGAGAGCCTGGTTACTGAGAAACCAACAGCTACCAGGAACAACTCTTGGCTCTGCAGTCCAACTGGTGCCTTACAAACATGCATGTGTGACATTAACTTTCAGTGTTTGAAAATGTTAATAAAAACTAGGAAACATCTGTGACAAACACAAACAAAACATTTAAACACAATGGATCATGCATAATAGTCAAAAAGTGAAACTGTGCATCTCATGTAGCAGTTAGATTTGTGGTGCACTGTGTAGCCATTCCTAGTTACTAAGCCGTAGCTCCTGCTTACTGGGTGATGTCTGACACCCAAGAGCGGGTTTTAGCTCCTGCGCATTAATTTCAAGCCCTGCAGTGTGCACTAGTTCGGGTCTCTGCATGTGCTGGCCCATTGTTATCCATGAACTTGATGACCTACGCTGGCAGGGCTATTTATCAATTTTCATGAATAACAATGAGTTGGACTGTGACAATGCTGGGCACTGACGCTGGAATGTCCGCTTGCTGCTCTACTCAGCTTGCATGACAATGCTGTAAATTCTCTACGGTAATAACCATCAGGGCGGGTTGGCAACAACAGGACAGTCAGGAGCCCTAACATAGGGGCAAGGTCAGTGAAAAGGCCAATATCGAAGAGGAGTTCCTGTCATGAGTGAAAACCTATAGAAGACATTCATACTCCAGTTTTTGATAAGCAAGTTAATCAGTTAAGTAATGATTTTGCTTGCATTTGTCCAGTTGTCTATCAATTTACCATAGGTGGAATGCATGCTTGCTCTTTTTTTCTGTTCCACTTACCACCAATAGAATCAGAGCAAAATGTTACTGATTATGTGTTTTAAAGAAACACTTAAACATTTAGTTGATTTCATGACCACACTAATATATTATGTCGATTGATATCTGTAAATCGTAGGGGGGTTCACCCTCAATGAACCAATGGGAGTTGCAACTTTAACCACAAATATGTTGGCACAATATGGAGTAGCTGTGGGTAGTGTCAACAGTGGATGGAGAGTTGCCCACACCGATGTGCAACAGGCGTGCTAGAACATATTTTGGACCTGGCACTGATCTTCTTCCAAATTAATCCCTACCTACAGGGAACATCACAAGCTGAACTCGGAATTAAAGGCTCCAGCATGTACCGCCTACTCCCTCTCCCTCTCCCACACCCAAACGCTCTGTGTCTCCCTCTCAGACCACTTCCACAACGTAGCCCTGGAAAGAAATATTGCCATTGTCACTAAAAGTAGCATTGCTCATGCCTCCCTCACCTGGCCCAATAACCGGATCTCCAGATCCACCTTCTGCTCGCTTCCTCGTCTCTTCCTTCTCTCCTCTCTCCCTCCCAGAAATTCTAGATCTACTACCTAACAGCTGCCCCTCAGTATCCCCTGGAGACCCATGTTCTTCTACTTTGCTAAAAGAAATCCTATCTTCAACCTGTGCCAGTGACATTGCAAGATCTATTGTTAAGTCATCTCTCACTTCAGGCACATTCCTAGCAGAATTCAAGACCTCGTACATCCGTCCCATGCTAAAAAAGCACTCTCTCGCGACCTCCATCTACTGACCAACTACACACTGTTCTCATACAACCGATTCATAGCTAAACTAATTGACCGAACAGCCTACTCTCAACCATGCCATTTCACAGAATCCAACCATCTCCTCAACTTTGCCCAATCCCATTTCAGACCCCTAAGAGGAACTGAACGGCGCCTATTCTCCATCTGGGATGATCTTAAAATACCCTCACACTCGATCGGAAGGTTGCACCACACTAATTCTACTCGACCTCTCGGCAGCCTTCAACACCATTGATTAGAACACCCTCATGATCAGACACCACTATCTTGACATCAGGTAAGCAGCTCTGAAGTGGATATCCTTTTACCTCTCCAACAGATCCCAAATAACACACATGCCTCCTTTCTCCTCGACTCCCTGCCCCGTTGTACATGGGGTGTCACAGGGTGCCTCCATATCCATACTGATCTTTAACCTCTACCTGAGCCACCTGCCTGCGCTCATCCGATCCCGCTGAATATCTTGCTACAACTACGCAGATGACACCCAAATCGTCTTCAAGATTCCAAAGGGTCCCTCCTCCATCTCGCCCAATCTCACATGATGCCTCACAGAAATCAATCACTGGATAACTGTTAACCATCTCCTTCCCAACCTAGGAAAATGTGAGATCATGCTCTGCGGGAAGACTGTTCTCTTCTCCCAACCCACCCTGTTGCCGCTCTCTCTAGGCCACCCACCACCTCCAATACAGTGGGCCTCATTACGACCCAGGCGGACTTCGCGGTGCTAAATGCACCGCGAAGCATGGCGGAAAGCCACCGATAGCGCCATGGGGGTTGGCGGATTTACCGCCCCATTCCGACCTCGGCGGAGCGGTAAATCCCCAATCCCCATTCTGCCCTTCCCCATTCCCATTTTTGCCCCATAGGGTATAATGGGAGTGGGGAAGGAGTTAATTACGCCACCGTAAAATACGGTGGCGTAATTAACAACGAGGTCCCGTAGCGCCATGGTTTTCTCCGGCTGGTAAAACCAGGCGGAGAAAACCTCCATGGCGCTACGGGAACTCGTAGTATGGCGGAGAGGTACGCCATGCACTACGCTGGCGTAATACCCTCTCCGCCAGGGTCCTAATGAGGCCCAGTAAATAACCTTGGATGCACTATGCCCTGACACTATCACATCACATCTACCTTGCCTCTCTGCCCATTTGATCTCTGCCTTCTCTCCTCACTTCCAGTGTTATTCAGATGACACACAGTTCTGCTTCAAGCTGCCCTCCATGCCCTCCTCTTCTTCCTCTTTCATTCCTGACTGTCTGACTGCTATGCAGACATGTTGAGCTGCTAACGACCTCTCCCTTAATGCTGGTAAGATTGTATTCCTTCTCATTTTGACCCCTACTCCCTCCTTCCCTCCTACTCTCTGGCCACCATCCTCCACTCACCCTCTCCTGAGGCAAAAAACCTTGGTGTCTCAATTCGACTCCTCTTTCTCCCTCTCTCCTCACATCGCGAAACTTGCCACGAAGGCCCACTTTCAGCTGCACCTCCTCAGAGGCATTTTCACTTTCTTCACCTTCCCCAAGAAACTCATTGTCTCCAAAGCTCTGGTCCTCTCTAGGCTGGACTATTGTGACAGCCTCTTCCTCAATCTGCCTAAATCCTCCCTTCGCCCCCTTCAACTAATCCAGAATACGACTGCAAGGCTTATCCTTGGCCTTAAGCCCAAGGACCGCATCTCTCCAGCCCTAAAATCTCTACAATGGCTCCTGGTTGTTGCGAGGATCAAGTTCAAGACCCTCTGCATCATCCAGGCTTTCTGGGTGCCTGGGACCCCACTAGCTACAACTATCTCTCCCTAAATAACTCCCTGCTAGAGTCCTTCGGTCTTCTAGCTCCAATTCTCTGCAGATCAGAGGCGTCTCTAAGCAGCGAGTGGAGGTAGATCTCTCTCTTCCGCAGGAGTCTCCCTCTGGAATGGCCTCCCTGCCCCTCTCAGGCTTGAGCTGGATCTCCTTAAATTCTGGAAGATTGTCAAGACCCTCCTTTTCTCTCCCACTCCCCTGCACATATCCTGCCTGGTTCCTACTGAGTCATACAGGGCACCAGGCCCTTCTCGCCCAGTCTACCCAAGCACTTTGTTCTCTCATGACCCCCAAAACCTGCACTTTCCCTACAAAGCTCCCGCCACCTTGACTAGCCTGGGGGACCTACACCCACACTGACCCCGTTCCAACCCCGTACTCACACTTAGCATGTGAACCCTCATTCCCTGAACTGCCTGCCTCCCTTGGAACTTGTCCACCTGTCCTCTCCGTAGCGCTCGCCTAGCCCAAGGGCCCACTTCCACCCTTCCTCCTCAGCACTTGCATGCTCTCCATTCTTCCCTTCCCATCTTTAGCATTAACACATTCCACTCTTGACTGGCATTCCTCCCCCCTCCCCAGTCCCCACTCCCATCCCCTTTTTGTACTTCACTTGCACGATCCAAATGACACAAGGCCTAGTAGGACTGTTTTTTTGTGTTTCTTCATCCCTTTCCCCCCAGTTTTGTAGAGCCTTGTAACATCATTTGCTCTATAGGCGCATTATAAATACCCAATAAATAAACATCAATTTAGTGACAAAAACTTCTCCCTACACCTGTGCATCCTCCAATGCATCTTCCCCTACCTGACCCTCCCACATTGAGTCGCCACGATCGTTGCTATCATCCTCTCACGCTTAGACTCTGCTAATGCCCTATACCTGGGGACCCCGACATCACAGTTTAGGAAACTCCAACAGGTACAAAACACTGCAGTCTGATTCCTTCTTTCCCTACGCCCTAGACAACAAATCCCCCCCTCCCTGTGTCCTTCACTGGCTGCCGATCGGGTGACGACCTTCCTTCAAGGCAATGTGCATCACCCGCCAAGCTCTCCACAACACAGGACCAGAAAATCTACAACAAATTCTCAGACCCTACTGTAGAGGGCCAGGCAGATGCTTTCTCACTAGTTCCTGCTCCTTCACTACCATCATATTGGAATAGTCGGAGAAGAGCAGTACATGGGACCCCCTGTATTGTTCCCATATCGCATTGAGTGTATCAGAGAAGTAATGCACTCAGACAGCCATACAGAATGTATCCTTGCACTGAAAGTGTGTAAGGATGCTATGTGAAAGGGTGTCAGCATGCACCTATAGACATCATGGAACGTTAAGTGAAATCTGACGAGTGCAGAATGATGTCTTAAAGAAGATATATGAACCTAAGCTGAAACAATATGAAAATAATTAAGGATGACGATGTAACTGAAGCACCAAGAGAAACATGTACCTAAAACTAAAGTAATCATGAATACTAAGAAGATGAAGTAACTTACTGGTCAATAACTGTAAATACGCAGTAATGCAAGGTAGAAAGGAAACATATAGAATCTTGCTACAGAGGAATATATAACGTAGCTGGGACGGCCATAATAGTAAAATGGACACTGGCTCATGTTGAATTCGAACAAGCTACCTCAGAGACAAACTAAAGCTGTAGAATCAGGAGACACGGGAGAACAGCTCTGTGTGCAGAGCCGACGATGAGTCAAAGTTGGTCCAGAACTAAGGATGCTATTTTAAGGAATGAGCACAGAGCTCAAAGGGATTTACATGAATAAGCTCCGAATGTGGGACATTCCTTATAGATTGAAGAAGAAAAAAACATCTGCAAGAGCTAACTGTTGGTCAATTAAAAGTGTAAAAAGTTCATATGAGATAGAGTGAGCAACTCTTTAGAGGCCAAGAGGAGCAACAACACCCAGCATAATTAAATCAAATAGTTGTATATAGAAGGCTGAAATTGACAAATTCATGGTCTCTTCACATGTGACTCAGAAGTCGAAATCAAGGGCTATTCATTAGAACTTCAGACGAAGATCGTGGTGTGCTCACAATCGCTTGAATGTTCCAAGTGAGTGAGCAGCCTGCAAGGTCAACTACAAATGGAAGACTTTGGCTTATGGCTGACTGATTAGAGATGATGGACTAATTGGTAAAAGGGGGAGTAGTTTGATGGGATTCAAATACCTACGTTTCGTTTCATGTACATGCTGCTTAAGAGTGAAAAATCTAAGGTTGGGATTGTATGCCAACCAACCAGCTGGTTTGAGGGACAACCTAACATACAATGTTGCGTAGACCAATCCACTGCTATTTTGTCCACTATAATCAGTAGTATACGTGTTTAGAGGTAGTTCAAGGCATGCCCTACAAGAAGGGGGGGCCATTGATGCTCTAATCCTTACATGTTCCATAAGTAGATGTGCTCCCTTAAACAATCCCTTAAATCAATAGGTTTCGTATTTTGCCACATAGAATGACATCATAGATGATGAACATCGGGTATAAGACCTTTGCATAATCAAGGTTAGTTGTGAGTGTGCATGCATAAGTTCAATGTTTGTCAGTTCTGCCTGCTTTATTGAATGAGAATAAAGTAGCACTTTGCCATATTCCATGAGTCTGTCCAATTATTTGGTCTGAGATCATTATTCGTAATTCTATCTAGCAGAACAGATGCTTCAAGGTTTTAGAGCACACTACAGACCCACCAGAAACCTGAGATCTGGCTGCTCTCCTGCTTGTCATTTCAGTCGCAACATCGACCAGAATAGGGGGCTCTTCTTTCTCAATACAAGCTCCCACCAGCTGGAACCTGATTCCATTTAGCATCTGCCATAGAGGATCACCTCGCTTTCTGGAAGGCGCTCAAGACCTGGCTCTTCCCTCTTGCCTCCTGACTGACTTAGTCCACCCCTTGGGTTAACTATCACCAAAGACAGGAAGGCACCTGACTAGTTACCTGAAAAGACAACAATGCGGTACCAGCCCGCACGGAAAGGAGTCCAGTTAGGCCCTATGATATGCTCTGCAAGAACTCATGATAACTAGATATCAGCCTTGATTCACTGGTACGTTGAGCACTCCATCCAAATGGAACATAGCTGTATCCCTCATAGGGAACAGCCACCCACTCGCATACATCTGCAAGAATTACTGCTCAGCTTCACTCACGCAAACGCACGTCATCACTGGCAATAGAATGCAGCTGATCCCCACAAACAAATTTGGTCCAGCTGTATATATAATCTGTCTTCTTGACTCTCCAACTCTCATGATAGTCTGGCACAGCACCCATCCATCATTACGATTTCCAGGTTCTGCTATCAGGGACCTAGCAACTCCCTACCTACCTTCGTGCTGGCTAAAAATGCACACAGGCATTTTAGAATTCTCCTTCACATCTCACATCTTGGACTGTGGTCCTCCGAAGGGTGTTCCTCCACTCAGCGCTCTGAGGCCACACCAATGGCAGTAGGCGCTATACAAATGCCATATAACATAACCCAACATAACATCGCAAGTAGGTCGACCAGTGTCTGCAACTATATAAATGTATGTAAATACATTCTATGTACAGCGCTTTGGCGAAAGCGCTATATAAATAACAAATCATTATCATCATTAGTGGTGTTGCATTCATCAGGATCAAGACCATTTTAGCAACTCGGTGTTGGTTCAAGATAAGTCAATGCTGCTGTTTGACATCAATATATGATATTAACATATGTGTGTAGAAGGAACGTAAACCACAGTAATTAGTCTTGCTACTTGGTGTGACAAAGTACATGGGACTAGAACTATGAAATTATGTGACTCAAATCAGCGACTGTTACCTTACATTTAAGACTCTTAATTCAATTGATAATTCAATTTACGTTATAAAGATTAACTCAAAACTGACATTAGTGCAGAAAACGTCATCTCTGTTGTTATAAAAGAAATAAGTGAAAAATGACAACAACTCATTTAATCCCTTCCAATAATCATTAGCTCATAACTAAATGCTGAGATATTAGTGCTCACCATTTTACAGGGGCCACCACCTATTGCACTGTTATTACGAAGCACTGTGCATGAAAAAACATCACTGCACCAAGCGTCAAGAGGCGGATGTGTGTGAGACGTCATCTAACGCACATGCGTATGATGTAATCACACAGTATTTCTTAATTCGCTTATGATGCTTTGATGACACATACTCTGTTTATTAATGCCAGTGCCATCTTGAATTATGGTGGCACATTAAAGACATGTACCTCTTTATTTCTATATTTGATCGCAGATGTCTGTTGGCAAATAGAAAAATGCTGAATCTTGTCACAATTGTGTCCACTTCATCAGACCTCCATCTATCATAATATCAGAATTATCTGATGGTTTGAGAATGCCAGCGGATTTCTTAATTAAGTCCCATCTTGTCAGTTTTGAGTCTGAAAATCCAAGTCTGTTCTCTGAATAGCAACATGGAGCCAGAATCACCTGCTCTACATGGTCTTTTCTCTTGTTCTAGAATGGTCCTGTGGAACTCATCCACTAGATGGTTAAATTGGCCAAAATGTTTCACCAGGGATGTTGTCATTTTTGTAGTTGTAATACAGGATGTATGTTCTATAATCATTTTTCTTATGGGCCTGTTTGTCATGTCAACATACCTTAAATTGCATGCAAATGTGATCAGATAAAATACATGATTTAAATTGCAATTTGAACATTCTTTTTGTACCCAAGGGTCCCGCTAGCCAATACCAACTTGTTTGCCTCGTTGTGTTTGTGCACATACAGAACAAGATCCACACAGGGCGTGAACTGTAAGTTCTCTTTGGTTCTGTTCTGCAGTAATATCCCCAGTCTTGCAATAAGCTTGTACAAGAGTCTCCTTAATGCTCTTTCTCCATTTAACCACACACCTTGGAAGCAGTAACTTCATCCAAGTCACCCACATTTAGAATTGGTCACAACTTTTTAATTTCTCTTTTGATTATATTGAGCAAAGGAGAGTAGCTCAGTGCTGCAGTGTTTTTATCTGGAATATTTTCTGTGTGCTTTTGTTGCGGCAATGTGATATCACATTGTATGGTATGAGTTTTTATACAGCCTGTTTGAGAAGCACAGCGGCAATGTGCTGGTCTTGGAAACAAGAGCACGCAGAGCCACAGAGGTTCAAATCCCGGATCCGCGCTTAGAAACCAATCTCCGGTATTAAGCTCGTTATAAAAAAACAATAGAAAAATTAAAATAATCATAATTTTTAAAAAAACTCTTTCAGTCGGGCGATTTTTCACATATTGTGCTTATTTTTTTTTTCTTACGGTACTTCAGAACAGTTTCACCTGTATCTCAAAAAATCGGCCAAATGGAAGGTTCTCACGCAATGCCCTTGGATGGTAGCAATTGCAAATTAGTAGAGAATTGCAATCAGTTGGTTTGTGAAACACAGAGGTGGCCAATTGATCTCCTTTAACTCTAATATTGAGGTTAAAAAAATGAATCCATTCTCTGCTGTGATTATATGTGAAATTCAGAAAAGAATTGCAGCCATTAAGCCGCACGCAGAGGCTCAACACTTAATTTTCATTGCCATTGCAAATAACAAATACATCATCAATGTGTCTCATCCAGATCTGCAAATTCCTTCTAAAGGGGTCTGTGTCGGTGCATACATGGGTTTCCTAAAAGTCAGATACGTATAAGGGGGCAAGCCTGGGGGCAAAGTTACCCCCCCCATTCATGGGCGCCATATTTGTTCATGGAAACATTCCTTGTACATAAAGTAGTTCTTAGTGCGTGCTAACTCCACCAGCTGCAAAATGAATTCTGTAGGCACGTCCAAGTTGTTACGTTCTTGCAATACTTCCCGGATCACTAATAATGTTGCTTCTTGAGGGATTTTGGTATACAATGATTCAATGTCAAAAGTGACCAGCATCTGCCGCTCTTGATTAAAGGAAACTGCTCTTAATATGTTTAGCATGGCAGTGGAACCTTTTACAATGGAGCGCCCAGTTGGTATTTCATCTTGAAGGAAGAAATCCTCATTGCGGGTTAGTGGTTGGAGAATGAAACCAATGCCGGAGACTATACGGCGGTCTAGTGGAGGGGACAGCCCTTTATAGATATTCGGAAGTGCAGAGAGGACAGGTGTCCTAGGAAAAGGTGGGATAATAAATTCCAATTTCCTTTATCCCTCTGCGAGAGCTTCTTCGAAATTGGGTCCAATGAACAACTTTAATTGGTTATTGGGATATTTTACCAAACGTCTATAACTTGTATGGCCATTCGATAGCTGCAACACTTTATTGTCGTAATCTCTAGTATTAATAATCACTATTGCCCCGCACTTGTCGGCCAGTTTGACATCTTTGTTGTTCTGTAAGGAGACAAGTCCCTATTTCTCGTTTTCGGAAACATTATCATAAACACTATCATAAACACTGGGAATAGACTTTTCTAGTAGTTTCAATTTATTAAAAATAGTGTTTTTCTTAAGTCTCAGATTCCAGAGAGCTGGTCTGTGGTGGTGGATACGTGTAAGCCGGGGGTGTCAATATTCGTAATAGGATCCTTTCTGCCAAAGAACTGTTTTAGCCGAATGTTCCCCATACGTTGGGTGACTTCTATAAGAAGGCGTCCTTCGAACACCGAGAGGCCCCTCGGAAGGCCCTAATGTTCAGGGTCTCTCAACACATCATCTGGTAAATGTATCACTAATGTGTTTGGGGTGCACATCTGAATCTCCATCTGCTGCGGGTAATTTGGGGTGAGTTGTTCTGCCAATGTCCCCGGACCCCGATCCTATCCTCTTGGTGTAAAAAAGGAACTGTCGGAGCTGGACCGTCTCAGTTGTTTATGGCCGTATGATCGGCTCTCACGTCCTCATCTGAACTAGTGCTTGAGAAATTCCATTCAACAGGTCGGGCGTTTTACGAAGGCGCATGTTATTTTGTATCGACAACCCTGTGTTTCTCTTGGAGTTTACTGTGGGGTTGCCCCTCAGTGTGTGCTGCATGCAGTCACGCGTGCACGAATATGAAAGAATACCGTATTAATGGAATCATGCAAAGGGAGATCTTCATTGATGCCTCCGATCTCAGCTCTATCGACCTTGTATGCAGTGTGTGTTCCAAAAAACGTCAGAAGAGGGCAGCAACACTTCACTAATTGTTCTTCTCAAACCTTTCACTGTGATTGGTAGGTCAGAAATGTTTCCGTTTTGTATGGCTCAAACACCACCCAAACCACGCACTATCTAACTGTTAGATTCTAACATCTGAAAAAGTGAGACAATATAATTATAAAAAAAGAAGCAGAAATATATATTTGTGTCAACCGAATCTTGAATGGCAAAATTCATTGGGAAACACTCCACCAACTGTGGATATAGAGGATAATTAACCTGTAATTACATGATTTAGCTGTCGCGGATGCCTCTGAGCCAATACGGGAGCCATTAACGTTCACTTACATCTTAAGCACCTGCTGATTGGTCAATTAAAAATGTGAGGTGCTTCAAACATTTTGAAAAAAGGGCCCTGTTGGATTCATGAACTACGTCTGTAGTCTGCAAACAACACAGTAAAAACATAGTCAAAAACACAATATTACAATTGTCAAACAAATGAAACAATCTCTGGGGAAGTGAGGGGTGATGAGGATGGAATTGGATATGTCCAGAAAAAGCCAATAATTGGGTTTCTTTTCTTCTCCGATGTCCGAGAACATCTCTCTCAGATATTCGGGGGCTTTGCTATGATGTTGGCAAACTTGACAAATGTTCTAGTTCATGTATGCATAAGTGTGCTTTACAGGGTTGATGAAGAGCAGTTATTAGATGGATTATAGCTTAATTGCCATTCAATAAAACTGCACAAAATTGTGTAATAAAATTACAGGCCAATTCATGGAATAAATGTGCGCTGAAAATCTCCACGCAAGCGTGCGAAAGGGTGCGAATCGCAGCGCAAGCACGAAAATCACAGCGCAAGAATGCGAAAGCTGAGCACATCGATTCATGGAAGTCTCTGCGCGTGTAAATCCTGGGATGTGCGCTAAAATCCTGTGTGGCACACGCGGGCGCACACATCATCAAACGGCGTGCGCTACGGACACAGCAAAAGCGCACATAGCGCGGCGCACACAACAAAAGTAGGCGGAATGGGGAACAACGCGTGAAAATGTGGGCGTTACGGGGGAAGTACAGGAGTCAAATGCGCGGAACGCCCACACGCGCGCCTACAACACGTATTCATGGAATCGAACAGGGGAAACGTGGGCGCCAAAAAAGACGCGCTGATCCAGAAACACGTATGCCAGCAGGAAGCAGGCGTATGCGGCCCCGTGCAGCATAAAAGTGCACGCAAACAACAAACAAGCTCAGACGCTACGATGAATATACTGTTCCTCGCAGCAGTGGTCGTGGGACACCGCAGGAGGAGGAGGATAGCCAGGCCCAGAATTTTTACACCCAGGACCAGCCTTTTTGGGATGCCTGATGACCAGGTGTATGGGAGGTACAGGTTCCCACCACAGATAATACTCAACCTGGTGAGTGAGTGGGAAGATGACCTCACATCACCCACCCTGTGCTCCCAAGCACTGAGCCCCTTGGAAAAGGTGCTCAATGTACTGCACTTCTTGGCCACTGGTTCATTTCAGCGGATAAGTGCCATAGTGGGGGGGTGTCACAGGCCACGCAGTCACGCTGCCCACACCAGGTGTTGGCCATCATGACTGTGCGCCCCTCAGTCCGCAGGCACATATACATGCCCAGAACACCTGCAGAAAGGCAGGCTGCCGTCCAGGACTTTTACGGGGTGGCACACTTCCCCAAAGTGCTAGGTGCCATTGATTGCACCCATGTGGCTCTACGGCCTCCCAGGGCAACTGAGCAGATCTATAGAAACCGCAAGCACTGGCATTCCATCAACATGCAGGTAGTATGTGATGCCAAGGGAATCATCACCTCAGTATATGCCAACTATACAGGGTTCACCCATGACAGTTTCATATTCAGAATGTCACCCCTAAACCGGGACCTGGAAGCTGGGCGGCATGGCGATACATGGCTGCTTGGTGAGTATAAATGCCTCGGCACATGCATGCATGTCAGATACTGAGTAATGTCACAACCCCACTAATGATACCCATCATCACCTCCCCAGGGGACAGTGCCTACCCTCTGAGCACCCACATGATGATGCCAATTCGGAACCCCACCACACCACCCGAGGTAAGATACAACACAGCCCATATTGCAACCAGGGGCATAGTGGAGCGCACATTCGGAGTGCTCAAGTCACGCTTTCGCTCCCTTGATCGCTCTGGTGGGCAGCTGCTATACGCGCCCCCAGTAGTGTGCAGGATCATAGTGGCAGCATGTGTCCTGCACAACGTTGCAACACGCCGAGGCTTGCGGGTGGACATGGTGGTGCCCCCACATCCCCAACCACATGCACGGCCACTGTGCATGGGAGGGGAAAGGGCACGTGATGAGGCAGCCCGTACGCAGCTGGTGGCTAATTACTTCACCTAAAATTAAACCCCTGTGGAGTGCACACAGCCCTGGCACATACCAGCTGACAATGATGATGATATATGGGACAGTCAACTGTCACAACCATACCAGCCTGAGATTGGTCACCTGGAAGTGTTACATTGTGTGCATCCCTACCTACTGAAAGACAACAAATGCTGTGTCACAAAAAGGCACACATTTATGCTGCATGAATGACTACCCCCTTGCAAAATACAAAATGAAAATAGTGGCATGTCACCCAACCCCTCCCCATCTCAGCTACCCAACACACCATGGCATGTCATGCAATGTGAAAGTAACCAAATGAATGCACAAGACATGACACAAGTGTCACAAAGTGTACTGTTCCAAATGGAAACATGCCACAGACAATATGCTCCCAGTAATCAATAACAAACAGCATACATGAACAAATACTTACCAGCAACACAAAACAGCAACACAGGATGAAACAGAGCCAAAATATGACAGTACAAAATCAAAGTAGTGCAAGTCTTACAACCTGAATAAGGCAGCACATCGACCCCTGCCAACTGCAGAGGGTTGCTGTCAGGCAAATGTGTCGGCATACTGCATACAACATGAACTGCATCTGCAAAGGAGACGGCCTTGTGAAGACATGAAGAAGGTACCTGTGAATAAGGAGGAAGACATGGATGCACAAGCACATATCAATACACCATGCAGTGTTCAATACAACAAGAATCCCCACTAGGGATGCCCACACAGTTTTGATCACAGACTGCCCAAACAGCTCATGTGACCCAATGTCACTGTGTTAGTCACTGTCATTTGGTCACACCCTTTGCAAGCCCATGGAAAGGGGAAGCAGGAGGGGTGTGTGTGTCAGGAACCCAAGCATCTAACCCAAACACAGGACAAGCCTGCATGTGCCCAGCTGGAATACACAGTGGATGCCCATGGGAGCCACACAAGGCAACACACTGAAAAAAAAAGTAAAAAAATAAATACAAATAATCAAAAATGCCCATGTGTGGGCCGGGGGGGCAAGGCCACCCAGGAGGTTCGAGGACAGGGTATACACCAACACCCACCTGCATGGCTGTTGCGAGAAAAAAAAATACCTCCATGCGCTCATGGCCTGCACGGCTACGCTAATGTGGGAGAACTGCTGCTGTCGCTCTCTTCACCCTCTGCTGCTACATCAGGAGGTGGCCATGCTATGTGAGGCAGCCCACGCAAAGCCCTGGTATGGTCCTCCATGGCAGCAAGCATGCAGGTGTTGAAGGTCTGGTTCTGGACGATGATAGTACGGAGATCCCCATGCAGCACCTCACCGGTTGCCTGCCTTTCTGCACGCATGGCCTCGTGTGATGCCCGGATCTCCTCCCAAGTTGCCTGCAGCTCAGCTGAGAGCGAACATGTGAGCTGCTCCAGCTGCTGTTCTGACCTAAAATTTCAGGAAGCCTCAAGTTCACTTAGAGTCTCCCTGAGGAACTGGAGTTCTAATCTCAGGGCTTCCCTGTGGCCCTGTGACTCTACAGAAATGGCTTCCCGCAGAGTCTCCAGTGCCGCCCATCGGTCCCTGTTGGACGCCAACATGTCTTCCCTGTGTGATTGGCAAATGGAGTCTGTTGCCTGCTTTTGTTGCTCCATCTGCCTTTCAGGGGGGAGAATGGAAGTGGCCACTCTCTCCATTGCCTGAGGCATAATTTCAACTGATGCTCCCTGTTGTGCTGCTCTACCGTACATGGAGTTTTCCCATACAGTATTGCCTGGTGGCGTATGGCCACCGCGTCGGCGGGCACCCCACCTGTCTGGGGCAAGGCGATCTGCACCTTGCTGTGCTGGCACTGCTTCAGGCTGCAGGACTGCATTCCCCCTCTGATCTGCTTGCCCAGGAACAGGATCAGATGTTGTGGAGTGTGACCCTGCATCCGTAACAGCCAAAGTCGGAGTTACCAACACTGACATCCCCATAGAGAGTCTCCCCCTGATGCAGGTGGGTTGGTCAGAACAGCATCCCTCCCAGTAACACTCACCTGTGACGCCACATATGTCTCACTCTCCGATTCAGCACCTGAATCATAGAGGTCTGGGGAGGTGCACCCAGAGACACCCGTGGACAGTATGGTCTGCAGGAGTATAGGGTTTTCACCCACCACCACCCCATGTCCTCCACTGGTGCCCAGTCATGGCTGAGATTCCTCCTGGGTCTGCACCATCTCCTCCACCTCAAAAGCATCAAGTGCGTCATCACCTGCAAAAACATGAAAGACAACAAATGGAAACAGGCATGAGCACCATAGCACACACATAGGCCTGACAAGGCAGAGATCCAGTACATTAATTACACATGTCCCACATGACAAGAACCCTAGCATGCATGCACTGTCAATGAGATGGAAGGGGAGGCAAAAAGCAGACACTGAGGACACCAAGATGGAAAAGAAACACATTTGCTGCATGCTGGATAGCACTGGCATCACAGATTAGCCTGTGAGTGGCATGTCCAATACAAATACATGACACATGCCAGCACACAGATGGCACGTAGCATAGGCATGGTACATTTGACAAGTACAGCCATATGTCAGTGAATGAGTACTGTCACCTATCCATGTGAGATGGACATGATGAGATGAAAAATGCAAAATAGTGTGACAAAATACGCATGTGCCACACACTGCAACACATCCAGTGTGCCATAATACAGTGATGGCAGGCAGATGGATACATCAATGGTTGGTCACTTCAACATGACATGAAACAACAATCATGTTCCACTTTCAAACAGGCCCCAAAAATTAATGTGAGCAGGCCCTTACTCAATCAGCCTGAATGGTCAAATCATTCCCATAACAAGGTAATACATGTGGGCCAATGTGGGTTGTAATCTATGACAGAAGCATGTCACATATGTGGCATTAGGGCAGAAAAATGCATTGCAAAAATGGCAGGATTGAAACAATCAGGCTGAATGAACACTGAAAATTCAGAACAATGTTGTTGCAAGATGACAGTTCAAGTGCAACTGCAGTAATGTGGCGCTAATTGCCTACTGTGGTCAGAAGGGATACTGTCATACCCAAACCCAAGGCCGGTGAATGGTTTGGAGGAAGCACATGGGTGACCCATACCACTCAGGAGTACACACCCTCACCTGGCACTCAATCATGACACATCACCCAAGAAACATACACATGGATTACACACACTTGCATGGGCACTCACCGAACAATGCTTCATAATCTGGTAGGTCTTGGATCTGTTCCTCTGTAACGAAGGTTCCAGCAATAGACTCATGTTCAGTGAGTTGGTCATTCTCTGGTGGAGACCCACCGCCAGTCACCAGAGTAGAGGCATGATTGGAAGCCAGCTTGTTCTTTGCTCTGCGTTTAAGGTCATTCCACCGCTTGTAGCAATCATCAGCTGTGCGCCTCACAAATCCAAGGGCACTAATGTGGTCTGCGATGGTCTGCCAGTGGGCCCTATGTTGAGCAGTCGTAGTCTTACTGCCTGCAGTCACCAACATTTTGCGGCTTTGTGCCGACACATAGGCCACAAGTGCATCAAGTTCGGCGTCATTGAAGCTAGGCTTCCTTGACGTGCCGGAGTATGTAGCTGTGTCTGGGGTCTCAGCCTGTAGTGCGAGAGCACCCTTCTTCCTCTTCTTGGAAGGTGGTGCGGATCCTGAGTGGCTTACGCCGCTCTGGTCAGTAGGGGCAGAAGCGCAGGTGGACTGGGTACTAGAAGTTTGCGAATGCACAATGACCATAGGTCTTGGTGCAGGCATTGGCTGCAGGGTGATGTTGGCAGGGCCAATGTCGGTGTGATGGACCTGGACTGACACTGTCCCGGCTGGGAGACTCGGAGCTGGGGTGGATAGAGCTGCAGCTGCCCCTGCAGCCTCCCCACCCTGCCTACTTGGGGCAGCAGATGACATTGCTGCCCCAGATCCACGTGGCCTGTTGACAGCAACTTTCACCGCCACACGTGGATTAGACTTGCTGACCTGGAAGTCAGCCTGGGAGTCATCCTGTGCTGGTTCAGGTGACAAAATGGGCCGGTCCAACAAGGGCTGAGCTGGGATGGTGTCAGCTATGTTTCCCACAACCATTGGGGGGGGCATAGGTTGCCCCGATTGGTCCTCCACACACTGGGCTCTAGGGGCACCCTGCAAATCCTGGCCACATCCCCTACCAACGGAGATGTTGATTGCAGGCGCCGGGACTGTTTCTGCATGTGTGTTGCGTGCATTCACCCATATGTTGTCGAGGGACAGGATGGAAGTGACATTTGACATTGCCACTCATATGTTATTGCTTCCTGTCTAGGGGAATATTGTACTTTACCCTGATGCTTGTGTTCTATGTCTCCCTCTACGCAGTGTCAAGTGAAGAAGAGGGCGAAGACGGCGCTGTGGAGCCAAGCGGTGGGGATGCCTCCACCGGGCAGCGACGCAAGGCCCAGCCACCCTCCCAGGAATTGCCATCATCTGGGAGCGAGGGGGCTGGTGCTGCGTCTGCCACTACGGCTGTAGTGGAAGGGCCGGGTGAGCCCCCACAGGGGCTTGCAATGGCGGAAGACGGTGTGGAGACATCCAGGTTGGTGGTCTCCACAGAGGAGGAGGAGCCCGCTACTGAGCCGCACATGGGCCTGGTGGGGGTAGTACCACTGGTGCTAGTGGTGCAGTCTAGGGCCAGGGTCAGCAGGCAGCACAGGTAACCGCAGAGGGGCCTGTGCATGTCGCTGTCCTTGACCCTGTGACTGCACCACCATGCACCAGCAGGGATGCCCCGTCCCTGGCTCGTCCGCAGGTAGGGGGAGTGCCACGTCATCTGCCTCTCCACTACCTGCGGACGAGGGGTCCCACGATCGTATGGGCTCCGTCCTGGCTGGTATCGCGTTGCGCACGCGTGACATTCGTGATGACGTGCGTGCTTCCTGGGCGGAGCAAGCACGCCATCACGAAGAGCTGCGTCGCGACGTGGCACTGTTGGGAGGGGCTCTGGTCGGTGGGTTCCTACATGTGTCGTGTACTCTGGCGGACCTCTCCTCCTCTGTGGAGACTATGCGCCAGTCGTTCTTCCTGCCGTCTTCCGGCCCAGATTCCACCAGGGCCCCCTGTGGACCTGGCCTGACCAACACAGCCAGCTTGGTGGAGATCCCATCCCTGCCACAGTCGGGAGTCGGCGGTCCAGCAGGGGTGGACACCCCAACAACTGGAGACCAGCAGATGGAGGATGTGCAGGCATCGGACAGGGCACATGGACAGCAGCAACAGCAGCAGGATCTAGGTGGGAGCAATGATGGCTCGGGCCATCGACATCAGAGGGGCAGGCATCGGCCAGAGGGCAGGAGGACCCTGGAATGGGTCTGTCTTCCGTGTGGCTGCGGTTGGGCCAGCGTATAGATGCGGAGCGGCGGCGGGCGGAAGAGGCGCGGCTCACCATGGTCAGGGCGGAGTTCTCCATGCGTCGCGCGTTGAGGCGGGCAGAGTGCTTCGAAGCAACTCGCAGGGAGTTGAAACAGGCCATGAGTGCAACCCTGCGAGACCTCGGGGCAAGGGCAGAGTCCCGCCTCCGGGACATCGACATGGAGTTCGATGATGCCCTGGCCCGGGACATCACAGAGTGAGCCGCAGGACTTGCCCGCCGCCATTGTATATAGTTAGATAGTGTTAGACTTCCTTTGTTTTTCTTTTAATTTGGAGTTAATGGACATTGCTCCACTTCGTGAGTATATAGCTTTTTCGTCATAGGACTTTTTTGCAGGTTTCCTTTTGTTTGTGGATCCTGGACCATTTGGACTTACATTGTATATAGTTGCAGACTTGTACATACTTTCTTTTTCTATATTCCCGTGGATCAATGGCTATTTTTTATTTGGATTGTGTTTTTATTATGGACATTGGAAATGGACCACTTTTTTAATGAACATGATTTTTTTTTTTCTAAATCGGTCATTGTACATTGATTTTCATTTTACTATTCCTCCAAGTCAGTTCATTATGTTTTTAATACAATTTTTATAACTTCTGAATTAGTGTTGTGTTCTGTCATTGGTTTTGTGCATGTCTCATTGAACACTTCCTCAGTCATGTGTTGCCACTGTGTGGCTACGTTGTGCATTCCTGCATGGGCATGGTGGTTCATTTAGACTATCATGGCATGGGTAATTTGGGAGTGGGTTCTGTGGATGGTTGCATGCTTGGATTGGGGGGCAAGGGGGATTAGGGTTGGCTTTAGGGACATGGGTCTGTTTTGTTAGGACATGTTTGTTGGGACATGAGTCGGGGCCTGCTGGCAGGTGCCCCTCACTGCTGGGGGATGGGGGTGCTGGGGGACATGAGTCGGGGCCTGCTGGAAGGTGCCCGTCAATGCTTGGGGGTGGGGGTGCCGGGGGACATGAGTTGGGGCCTGCTGGCAGGTGCCCCTCACTGCTGGGGGGTGCAGTGCTGGAGGACATGAGTCGGGGCCTGCTGGCAGGCGCCCGTCAATGCTGGGGGGTGGGGGTGCTGGGGGACATGAGTCGGGGCCTGCTGGCAGGTGTCTCTCACTGCTGGGGGGTCGGGGTGCTGGGGGACATGAGTTGAGGGCCTGCTGGCAGGTGCCCCTCACTGCTGGGGGGTGGGGGTGCTGGGGGACATGAGTTGGGGCCTGCTGGCAGGTGCCCCTCACTGCTGGGGGGTGGGGGTGCTGGGGGACATGAGTCGGGGTCTGCTGGCAGGTGCCCGTCAATGCTAGGGGGTGGTGGGGCTGGGGGACATGAGTCGGGGCCTGCTGGCAGGTGCCCTTCACTGCTGGGGGGTGGGGGTGATGGGGACATGAGTCGGGCTTGCTGGCAGGTGCCCCTCACTGCTGGGGGGTGGGGGTGCTGAGGGACATGAGTCGGGGCCTGCTGGCAGGTGCCCCTCACTGCTGGGGGGTGGGGATGCAGGGGGACATGAGTCAGGGCCTGCTGGCAGGTGCCCCTCACTGCTGGGGGGTGGGGGTGCTGGGGGACATGAGTCGGGGCCTGCTGGCAGGTGCCCGTCAATGCTGGGGGGTGGGGGTGCTGGGGGACATGAGTCGGGGCCTGCTGGCAGGTGCCCCTCACTGCTGGGGGGTGGGGGTGCTGGGGGACATGAGTCGGGTCCTGCTGGCAGGTGCTCGTCAATGCTGGGGGGTGTGGGGGCTGGGGGACATGAGCCGGGGCCTGCTGGCAGGTGCCCATCAATGCTGGGTGGGTGGGGGTGCAGGGGGACATGAGTTGGTGATCACTAGTGGAAGGAGACATTTGGGCTGGCTGGGGGGCATTCCCATGGTCGATGGGCTTCCTGCGGGACATGACCAGGGGTGCAGGGTAGTCCCCTGTGGTGTGGGTTGCTGCAGGGGCCGCGGAGGGGGTAGAGGGCACATCTGGGAGGACCCACACTGCCAATTCACGTGTGGGACTCCCTGCACACCCCACTGGATACACGTACACCTCTCGCACAGGGCCAATCGCGTGTGGAACTTCCTGCATACCCCCGAAATACATGTACCCCGCTCGCACAGGGACAATCGCATGTGGAACTCCCCACGCACCCCAGTAATACAGTACCCCACTCGCACAGGGCCAATCGCTTGTGAAACTTCCCGCGTACCCCCGAAATACACGTACTCTGTTCGCACAGGGCCAATCGCGTGTGAAACTTCCTGCGTACCCCCAAAATACACATACCTTGCTCGCACAGGGCCAATCGCGTGTGAAACTTCTCGCGCACCCCAGTAATACACTTACCCCGCTCGCACAGGCCCAATCGCATGTGAAACTTCCAGCGTACCCCCGAAATACACGTACCCCGCTCGCACAGGCCCAATCGCATGTGAAACTTCCCGCGTACCCCCAAAATACACGTACCCTGCTCGCACAGGGCCAATCGCGTGTGAAACTTGCCACGCACCCCCAAAATACACGTACCCCGCTCGCACAGGCCCAATCGCGTGTGAAACTTCCCGCGCACCCCAGTAATACATGTACCCCGCTCGCACAGGGCCAATCGCGTGTGAATCTTCCCGCGTACCCCGAAAATACACGTACCGCGCTCGCACAGGGCCAATCGCATGTGAAACTTCCCGTGTACCCCCGAAATGCACGTACCCTGCTCGCACAGGGCCAATCGTGTGTGAAACATCCAGCACACCCCCGAAATACACGTACCTCGCTCACACAGGCCCAATCGCATGTGAAACTTCCCGCGCACCCCAGTAATACACGTACCCCGCTCGCACAGGGCCAATCGCATGTGAATATTCCCGCGTACCCCCAAAATACATGTACCCCGCTTGCACAGGGCCAATCGCCTGTGAAACTTCCCACGTACCCCCAAAATACACGTACCCTGCTCGCACAGGGCCAATCGTGTGTGAAACTTAACTAACATCCCCAAAATACACGTACCCTGCTCGCACAGGCCCAATCGCGTGTGAAACTTCCCGCGCACTGCAGTAATACACATACCCCGCTCACACAGGGCCAATCGTGTGTGAAACTTCCTGCGTACCCCAGAAATACATGTACCCCGCTCGCTCAGGGCCAATCACGTGTGAAACTTCCCGCATACCCCCAAAATACACATACCCTGCTCACACAGGGCCAATCGCATGTGAAACTTCCTGCGCACCCCCGAAATACACATACCCTGCTCGCACAGGCCCAATCGCGTGTGAAACTCCCCGCGCACCCCAGTAATACATGTACCCCGCTCGCAGGGCCAATCGCGTGTGAATCTTCCTGCGTACCGCCGAAATACACGTACCCCGCTTGCACAATCGCATGTGAAACTTCCTGCGCACCCCAGTAATACACGTATCCCGCTCTCACAGGCCCAATCGCGTGTGAATCTTCCCGCGCACCCCATTAATACACGTACCCCACTCGCACACGGCCAATCGCGTGAGAAACTCCCCACACAGCGGGGTAAGTTTATTCGGAGGGGTGCGCGGGGAGTTTTACAGGCGTTTTCGTGGTTGGGGGCCTGTGCGCCATGTACAGGATTTGTGCGCTGTACATGGCGCACGGGGAGGGGTGGGGGCATAACTGGCACTGCTGCAGGGTCACTGCGCCACTCTGCGCCACGACTAGTATTGGATGTTAAAATACATGAATACGCTGTGCGCGGAAATGGATTTTGGCGCACGCGGCTGGCACAGACTGTCGCACGCGCACACTGTGCGCCAGCCCGTGCGCCACTTGTTTGTGAATTCTATGAATTACCCCCTTAGAATGTTGTTGCAAAGTTTTTTGATGTTTCGGCAAGAGGGGGAACAATTAGGGTGGCAACATTATTGGATGGCTTATAACTTTGGTGCCGTTTGACAAATTTGCAAAAACATTATAGATCTAATTTTGAATGTTTGTGCAAAGTTGAAGGGATTTTGTGAAGAGGAGCCAAAATTGTAGGGGAGGCCCAACATTTTCAAAATGGAATAGGCTTGAATTGGAAAAAACATTTTGCTTGTGACTACAGTGTTGGACGGATTTGCAACAAGATTGTGCAAGGAGCATTGGCAAGGACCCGAAACAATGCTTTTGTAAATCTTTCCTGTATTTTATTTTTTGAAAATTGTCAAAATGTAGGGATATGGCATTTGTAACGCGCCTATACACAAGTGTTTCAAGGCATGAAGAGGCAGGGAGTGGGGAACAAGGGGAGACAGACAACAATCCTACTAGGCCAGGTGTCATTCAGATCACGCAAGTGCATGGGTAGGGGGACGGGAAAAGTGCAAGGGGGAAAGGGAGAGGGGAAAGTGCAGTACAGGGTTAGTAATGAACAAGATAAATAATAAGGGCCAGCTGGTGGCAAGTGCAAGATAAGTGCAAACAAGTGCTGGGAAGGGCGGCTGTAGGGATACAGAGACAGTCCTGCAGTGCAGGGGTTGCCAGGAAGGCAGTGCAGGGGAGAGTGGCTGGGCCAAGGACCGAGATTGGTGAGTGGACCAGTTGCTGATTCAGTACAGTTTCAGTGATTTAGCAGGTGAGAGGGAGAGAGAAAGCAGAAGCAAAGAGGAAGGTTTTGAGGTGCTTCCAGAACCGGAGATGGTTCTCCTCAAGTTTCAGGGAGGCAGGAAGTCTGTTCCAGAGGGAGGTCCCAGCTGCGGAGAGAGATCTCCCCCCAACTCATTGCTTGGAGAAGCGGCTGACCCGGAGGGAGTTGGAGGCGGAAGAGCGTAGTGCTCGAGAAGGAAGATATTTAGGAAGGGAGAGTTAAAAGTAATTAAGATAAAAAAGGACAATCTGGCCACTGACCATCGCCATCAAGGACTGGCAATGGGGTCAAATGGTCATGGCCACCAGGAACTGGCTATGTGGTAACATTCTCAAAATCAGGATAGGTTTGAATGGGAAAAATAATTCTGCTTGCAGCTACCTCCCGAAGTGCTGGATGGGTTTGCAGGAAAGTTGTGTGAAGAGCATCAGCAAGGACCTAAAAGCATGCTTTTGTAAATCTGTCCTGTGTTTCTTTTTCCAAAGTGTCAAAATGTATGTACAAATAACAGTGATGTGACTTTGATGCCTGGGCAGTGGGTATGGCCCCAAGGACAAATGTCTACTCTGCTTTGCTTAATGAAGCCTGCAGCATAGCCGAAGCCCATGCCCCATAGGTTGCAGACACTGGCCATGGCTGCAAGCCACACACACTGGCCACTGGTCACATTATGGGGGTATAGTGAACAGTGGACCTGGATGCAGGTTAGGTGCAATGCATAGCATGGGTGGTTTTCTGGGGCTGGGGTCATAGTCGAACCTCATGCCCTAGGCTATTTAACCATGACTTGCAACATCAGCATGCGCTGCTGCAAAGTACGCTCATCAGTTTGCACCGCAAAACATATGTTTGTTAAAGGTAGTTTATAGTTGTTTCATATATGCTAAAAGATAAATTAATAACTCATATAAAGTGTTGTAAAATCATTAAACATTTTCACTTCTAAAAACGATTGAAATTCAGTTTTAAAACGTTGTTACAGGGACTATATGATTAAGTTGCACTAATAAAAACCTATGAAATTCACAGAAAAATCTTTGTTAAAGGGATGTTATGGTTGCAATCGAAAATCAAAAAACCAATGAAATTCACCAGTTATGGTAAGCTATGCAACCATAACTACTAAGGCTAACACCCAGACTATCAAAGATAACATCACACATCCCACACACTCCACTACTTCTCTGGGGCATCAAGATGGCACAAGTTGGCACTTACTCTTGATTTACATGACCAGGCATTGCTCAAGTATCTTTAAGTTGGAAATGGAATGCAACTTCTATCATTCTGTGAAAAAGCCCACCCCTCTCCTATTCATGTTACTCACCACTCGCATCCCGCTTTCCCCCCATTCTGTGTGCTCTGAAGTTGTATGAGCCACCTAAAGAATAATTCACAAAATCAATGAATAAAATGCAATGAAGACAAGGCAAGTGGCCTTAATCTTCCATCTGTAGTTTGTTACTAACACTACCAAAAACGTCACGCATTTCTCCCTAACAGCTGGTCCATAACTTATAAGACACTGTGGGGTCACCTATGTTTGGTTCATAGTTGATCCATAGAAAGTTTTTTTAAAATCTTTCTTGCGAATCCCTAGTGTAGATGCATGAAGTCTACTGGTGTCTTCAACAGACTGTTCTGCTTTCACGAATTGCCTGTAACACTTGAGACCGGCCTTCACACACCAGGCATACATAAGGAAAACAGGATTTCAGCATTCCCAATGCCTCTAAAAGCAGGGATTTGCCTCACGCTGGCCCAGGGACCTTAAGGAGTGGAAAGAAGTGTGGAATACTCTTGTGGATGATTCTATTAGGGACATGAAGAAATAGCCCATACTCAATCTTCCCATCTTGAACTGTGTGTAGAACGACGGGCAGAGAGGTAGAAGTCAATGGCCCTCGTTACAAGGTGGGCGCAAAGGGATACCGGGCACCGGTAATGACACCAGTGCCGGTAATCCCTTTGCGCCCTATTCCGAGGTCCCTTTGCGGGTCCTTCCCTTAACGCCTGGTTTTACCAGGCCTTAAGGACGGGACCCGCAAAGGGATACCGGGGTCAATAACGATACCGCAATTTGCGGTACCATTATTGATGCCTTCCCCCTTCCCATTGAGTCCTATGGGGGCTCAAATGGGAATGGGGAATGGCTTTACAAATGGGGACTTACCGGTCCTGCCAAGGTCGGACTGGACCGGTAAGTCCCCATGCCACCAAGTTGGTGGCGGTACCGGTATTGGTGCTAGTCATGGCGCAGCGCCATGACTAGCACCAACCTCGGAATGAGGGCCAATGCCTCTCACTACAGTGGCCCAAGTGACACTAGGAATTTTAATCTTTGCTTGACTCCCACCCAGGATCAGTAGAAAGCAAGGAGTGAGAAGAGAAGTCAGAAATCAGACAAACCACATTTGGCAACTTGCATAGAATTTTTATTTTGTATCTTTTTATTTATTGATTTAGTTGAATAAATACACATCGACCTTTTAATAATACAAGAAATAAATAATCTCAATTCATCCTTACATTCATGTTAAAACAATGATTTCATATTTCTTCTATGTTTCGTCCCATTTTTCTTATTTCCTAATATTCCATAAAAGTGAGATAAAATACAAAGTATAATACTAAAAACAGTTTACCAAAATATCCAAAGGTAACACATATTTAATCACTGCCAGCAACACCATCTGTCGCTGACCCAAAAAAATCATTTCCCATAACACATCTGCAGTCAGATTTCTAAAATCCCTAAAAATACTTTGTAAAAACAATTTATTTTCTCTTAGACAACAGATTCGGACAAAGGACCGCTAAATGGTTTAAAGGAGAGTTCCGGGACTTTTTTTTTATTGTCCCTACGGTTCGGCCATGTGTTTTTAAGCATAACTCGGTAGATCGTGGAAAACTTTCCTATGGACCTTACCCGACTTTTCGTCCATTAACGCACTCGAAATCAGCCGCCATTTTATGATAATCCTATCACTTGCCGCATCGCCCTGGCTCACCTGCTTTTGCGGCACTAAATCAAATCCCCCGCCCCCGAGCCTGACATCAGCAGACGCGTACCGCCCATTTCCCAACGCCAAAGCACGTTTCGTGTCAACAATCGCTGCGCCTCAGCTAATGAAGTGTCGCCATGGAAACGGCAGGACGCCTCTTTCCTCAATAAGTATAAACACACCGTTTCACAACACACAGCAGCAGATTTTCGATTCCATTACTCTCGCTGTGTTACTTTGAGTATTCTGTGACTCGTTTCTGTGCTCTGGTCAAATACCTTCGTTGATTGTAGCCCGTGTGAACAGATACCAGTACCACCGCTATAAATTATTTTACTTTCTTTACCACACAATGGCTACAATAATGCCGTATATGTACGAGCCCGAGTACACCGAGGAAGAACTACTGGAAAGGCAAGCACGCGAAAACGATGGGGTTTCGGACGGCAGTTGGGAGGACCAGTCAACGGATGAAGAGCCTGGACCATGTCGCATGGACGGCGTCTCCACCTGGTGCACGTGCAATCGTTGCGAGCTAATGCCAACTGAGGAGGAGAACTGCTGCTGCCGTGAAAATTCCGGGTGCTTGGCCTACATTTCGGAAGGCGAGCCAAGTCCGCAATGCATCACCGAGCTGCCAGAGTTCAGGGAAGCCTGCCTCTCACGGACAGTGTTGAGGATGATGATGGTGCTTATGCACGAACTTTGCGGCACTGTTCGTCCGCGTAATCCGAGTAACGAGTAAGTATACTCTGGTTGTGATGTCAGTGATGCCACTACTATTTCATGGTCGTCTCCCACATATAAAACTACATCTACATATCATTCGAATGCATGTAAATTGGTTCCATGTTGTGCATTTTCTAGATAGAATTTTTTTCAAAGCAGAATGACATTTTTGTACCTGAATCGACAGTGATAAGAAAGTTGTCATTTTAATACAGTTTGCATCTTTCATTTTCACAGGTGGTACAGGCTGGTGGCCTATCGTTGCTTCACTTGGTGGCTTCACGGGAGGCTCGGACACCGCGTTCGGAGAGTAATACCTGCCTGTGCGGTACTTGCCATTAGACAACATTTCCCCAGCGACAGTGGACAATACCGCGGCTTTTCCCGGGATGTGCTGCAACCGCAACTTTACAATGTGTAATGTTTATTATTTATGTTCAATTGAAATTAAGATCTAAAATAAAACCCAACATATATTTTAACAATGGTTGTTTTGATTTTTTAAATGAATCTAGTGTGTCTCCATTGAATAGTCTTCCTGTGCCTTGTCTTGTCACACCACATGTCTCCGGCCAGCATCCTCCCTCACGCTGGCCGCCCACCTTCAATCCACATAACCGTTGAACCCATATGCAGCAGACATACATATGTTATTTTGCGGGTTGGCATCAAGCCTCCCGGCCTTGCCTCCTCCCCCAAAAATACTTACCACACCACTTTGTTCAGGGTCTCCAGGGTGAACTGCACCCATATATTCTCCTGGGAGGCTGAGGTATTTATAAACTCACCCCCCTGCCTTCCATGTACTAGATCCTGCAGCCTGCCTCTTACATGCAGTTAGATGGCCTCTCCTTGGTGAGGCCCTACGGCAAACGAGTCTTGTCTGCACGACCACCGCCCGCACCGGGGTACTTGCGCTGGCAAGTGGAGCTGTCAGGGAGCGATAAAGGCCAAGAGGTGCCAAAGACCATGTACACTTCAAAGTGGTCTATAGAGCATGGGTTGTTGTTCCCATGTCTACCGCCAGACCCCGTGTCTCCTGCCAAGCATCTCCCCTCACGCTGGACGGCCCCCTGCAATCCACATAAGTGTGTCTCCATTCACAAGTCTTCCTGTGTCTTGTCTGCACGACCACCGCCCCAATCCACCCCCCGCCCTATCAAAGGCAGTTCGCACCGGGGTACTTGTGCTGGCAAGTGGAGCTGTCAGGGAGCGATAAAGGCCAAGAGGTGCCAAAGACCATGTACACTTCAAAGTGGTCTATAGAGCATGGGTTGTTGTTCCCATGTCTACCGCCAGACCCCGTGTCTCCTGCCAAGCATCTCCCCTCACGCTGGATGGCCCCCTGCAATCCACATAAGTGTGTCTCCATTCACGAGTCTTCCTGTGTCTTGTCTGCACGACCACCGCCCCAATCCACCCCCCGCCCTATCAAAGGCAGTTCGCACCGGGGTACTTGTGCTGGCAAGTGGAGCTGTCAGGGAGCGATAAAGGCCAAGAGGTGCCAAAGACCATGTACACTTCAAAGTGGTCTATAGAGCATGGGTTGTTGTTCCCATGTCTACCGCCAGACCCCGTGTCTCCTGCCAAGCATCTCCCCTCACGCTGGACGGCCCCCTGCAATCCACATAAGTGTGTCTCCATTCACGAGTCTTCCTGTGTCTTGTCTGCACGACCACCGCCCCAATCCACCCCCCGCCCTATCAAAGGCAGTTCGCACCGGGGTACTTGTGCTGGCAAGTGGAGCTGTCAGGGAGCGATAAAGGCCAAGAGGTGCCAAAGACCATGTACACTTCAAAGTGGTCTATAGAGCATGGGTTGTTGTTCCCATGTCTACCGCCAGACCCCGTGTCTCCTGCCAAGCATCTCCCCTCACGCGGGATGCCCCCCTGCAAACCGCATAATGCCACGACATATACACGTCATTCATTCACAAACACACCCCTGTTTCGAATTCTTTATAACCCACTTCATATTTCTAATGAGAACTTCTTTGCGCTTTGCTAGTCAACCCGTGAAGGTGCTGGTTGTCTGCTCTTCGTCTCTGTGAACTTCCGTGACCACTTTGAGCAAACTCATCAGTTTGCAACCTGTGAACTGCTCCCTGTTCTACGACAAGAAACTACTCTGATCCCTGCATCTAACTGTTTGCTCGTCAAGGTAAGGCCATGTACCATACTCATTTTGCGTCCAATTTCTTTTCGTTCAAGACAGTACATGCAAGGAACTAGTCACATGTTCTGAGTTTAGTGAAATTATTTTTGTATTTTTTTAAAGTTATTCAAATACTTATCCGCATGTGAATAACGTGTATAGTTCCAAGAACCAAAACATACCTTGCATTGAACCTTTTATGTATTTAATTTTTTAACACAATGGTATTCATAGAGAATTGTTGATCTTTACTTTTCAGAACTTTCCACAATGCCTGCCTGTTCCATTGGCGGTTGTCCTTCGAAGACCCATAATAAATCTGAAGGTACTATAATGCATGTTTTCCCTAAGACAATAGATCAGATAAGAGAATGGGTCCGATATTGCGGATATCCACCCTCTGAGCTTGAAAGTAGAGTCCTAGAAGTCTTTGCGGACAAGAGGGGTGATCGATACCGCATCTGCAGCAGGCACTTTACCTCTGACATGTACTCCACATCATTGCTAATAAAGAAGAACACACCGCGAGCGAGGCGAAAATTGCTCTCAACCGCTATTCCCACTCTATTCGTCCACATCCCTCCACTGGTGAGTCAAGTTTACGTATTTATCTCTCGGCCTTGCGGTAGTGTGTAGCATTAGCTAACAATAATTTCCCCATTTATGTATCCACTCAATATGAAGGCGGAAGATTCTCCATCCGTGTCGTTATTGCAGTCATCAGCCACTTCAAGCGCCTATCGGGTAATCTTACTTGGCTATTCTGCCACTGACTTGTTTTAGGCATGTAAATCAATAGTTTTAATTTATCGTGTAATTATTTTACCTAATGGTACACCCTTGTACTCGTCCTCTAGTCTTTGCTTTCAGTTATAATTATTGTTATCCAAAATAATTCAAGTACTGTCTTTCAGGGAGATGCTGAGGAGTCCAACGTATTGACGACTACCGTTGATGTCACTCAGATGCTCGAGGTACGTTTCAGGACAGTTCCATCGATGGAGATCATCAGATCTTGCATTCTTGTAGCGTGATTGTTACACACAATGTTTCTATCATTTTTAGCCATTGATATGTCCTTCTGTCGTCGCCCTCCTATGTGTCTTCTTTTTTCAATATTGTGTTCATTACTAATGAAAGTCCTATGTTTCAGGGAGTCGATGGAGCATTAGTCCAAGAAGAAGGGGGAGCGTGCAGTTACGGGTCGGCGCAACAGCTTGCAGAAGTGTGCACCGCAGTCACATCGTCCCTTGATGTTCTTATGCATTTCGAGGTATGGATACTGACAGCTCGATCAAGCGAGATCATATGACTTGATTACATCCGCTATACTTCCTTCTTTATTAACGCAAGTACTATGTTTCAGGGAGATGACGGAGCTTCTTCTACAAGAACATCACCCCTAGTAGTTGATGCAGATTTCTGGGTGGTGACACTTCCAACGATCGAGCAAATCGAATCATATTTAGATATCCATTATTTATTTTAGACAACTGATCATTTGTGCAGGTCTATTTAGATGAGCCGTTGACGCCTGCACAAACTTTATGTTCTTTTTATCAAAATAGAAAACCATACTAATGCAATTACTGTGTTTCAGGGAGTCACTGAAGCATCATCTTCAATAATATCATCAATGGAAGTCTATGAGGAGCCCGAGGTATGGATCTTGACAGTTCCATCTAACTAGATCAACAATGCGTGAATAATTGTCGTTTGAATGTTCTACACAAAGCGTTCATTCGTGTTTTGCTATTGAGATGTACGTGGGTATTGGTCCCCAAGTACATTTTGTGTTTTCAATATTATTATACATAATAATGAAAGTTCTATGTTTCAGGGAGTCGATGGAGCGTCAGTGCGTGATGGATGTGCTTATCATGAAAATATAGTCGTTGCAGCGCAAGAGGAAGTGGAGACATGCACACACGAGTCGGAGCAACAGCGTCCTGATGTTGAAGTTCGAGGCAAGAAAGTTTCAAAGAAAAGAAAGCAAAAGAAGGTTAGTGTCCTGGTCACTATATTATGTTGTTTTTCACTGTTAATAGTTCAATACTGTAAGTTGTGTTTAAACTGAACACCCCTTTTCCAATCTGTCCTCTAGTTGCGAGTGGGTGTACGAACTAGATCTACACAGACAGTGAAGCGAACGAGAGATGTTGCTTGTCAAACCTTTTGGCAGGGACTTGAGACTGGAGAAGCATCATGCCAATGGGAAGAATATGAAGTGATTGACAACGGAGCTATACCACCACCAGCCATTGATAGTGAATGTCCTCCTGGTAGTTCGGATGCAGTCGGAGATCAATTCACAGAATCCACACCCGCAAAAACTAAGACCGCGAGAAAGTTGAAGAAATTGTTTTATTCACCCATCGCCGGAGAAGGAACAGATGTTGCAATGGAAGAGAATGAAGTAGACGACAATGAAACACCATCAATATCACTGAACATAGCGGAAGACGATATCAGAGATTCTACCTTTCATGTGAGTGACATGTCCTCAACGTTACAGGCCGAACCAGCTGGGATGCAGAGTGACAGTATAAGGAAAGAGGCCAAATTCATTGTATTCGATAGTTGTTTGATTGATATTATTATTCGGATGAAATGTGGGCATTTGGTTGGTGGGGAAGTATGTGGGGAGCCATTGATTAATGTGACTCGTGCAATTCGAGGCACTAACCTTAAAATACATGCCACCTGTACAAAATATCATCCTTTCACATGGTCTGCACAACCTATGCTGGGACAACTGCCAGCAGGCAATCTACTTTGTGCAGCGGCTGCACTTTTTAGTGGTTCAAGTTTTAAAAAATTAGAGTCGTTCTTTCAGTTTGTGGGAATCCATTTCATTGCGAAAACTCAGTTCTACAAACACCAAACCGATTATCTATTTCCAGCCATTAGCGAAGCTTGGAGAATGGAAAAAATGTCTATTGATAGTACATTCGCGGGCAAACGGTTCAGGCTAGCCGGTGATGGACAGTGCGACAGCCCAGGATTTTCAGCCAAGTACTGCACCTACCACTTTCAGGACATGGAAAGTAAGAAAATTGTGAGTTCGGTGGTCGTGCAGGTGTCACAAAGTACATCCTCAGTGGCCATGGAGAAAGTTGGCTTTGTAGCATCATTGCAAGAACTACAATCGCGGGGAATGGTGATCGACCTGATAGCCACGGACAGACACGTTTCAATTGCCAAGACAATGAGAGAACAGTACAAAAATATAAATCACCAATTTGACGTTTGGCATCTTGCAAAATCAATCAATAAAACATTGTCGGCTGCAGGTAAAAAAAAAGAATTGCAAGGTATTTCACAGTGGTCCAAGTCAATCAGCAACCATCTTTGGTGGAGCTCAAAAACATGTGGAGGGTCGTTGGAAATTCTACTGGAAAAATGGCGGTCAGTAATGCCACACTGTACAAATGTTCACCGATGGAACACGAACCAACATTTCCACAATTGTGAACATGGCCATTTGTCCACAGAGGAGGCACGGAAGAAGAAGTGGTTGATTCCTTCATCACCCACTCACAAAGCCATTGAAAAGATTGTATTTGATAAAACTATAACAAAAGCTTTGAGTGGACTCACGGAATTCTGCCACACAGGAGATTTGGAGGTGTTCCACAATATGTGCCTAAAGTACAGGCCAAAACGATTGCATTTTGGCATGGAGGGCATGATAAATCGGACTCTTTTAGCGGTCTTGGCACATAACCATAATGTTGGCCGTCAACAAAGTAGGACGACCGGAACTTTAGGGACGCTTCGCTACAATAAGGCCTTCACTAAAAGAAGTAAACAATGGGTGATCAAACCAGTGTTTGAGGATATGCAATATGAGTTTATTGAGAAACTTATTGTTGACGTCCTAGATAGGCACATAAATGGAGCTGTGAACGAACCTGTGCAGGGGACAACTGCATTGCCACCCAACATTGCATCTGTTCCATGTCCACCTAAAGAAGAACTCATTGAGAAATACACATCACGGTTTAAATGATTGTAATTTGATTGTCTGTTCTCTCAAGTCTCCTCATGTCGCAGGCCCATTGAATATGTGTATCTATGTATTGTGTAAATAAAAGTGATTCTAATATAAATCATTTTTCAATAAATATAGAATCTCTCCGTATTTATGGTTCTGTGTGGCTGCAAAGCACGCAGACAAAATGCAAAGATGGAGTGTAAATTTCAAGTCCTGTGAGAATGCCTTACACTGAATGTAGCTAACTTGGAATGTGTGCTCGTTCGAAGTGAAGGTCAGCTGCTTTGATTTTTTCTCGGGTGCCAGAATGGCCCACGACTCAGAATAAGGTTCTATTGTATTTTGACCTTGACAGGCCTGGACCACGTAAGAAACGATAATGAATATAATTTCAGAAACGAAAGCCATTTCATGTTCGTTCATTAGAAGAAATAACGTCGGCATAGAAGGAGTGGTATTTCGGGGCTGCCCTACGCACAGACGCAATGGAAAATGCAAATATAATGTAAGTAACTCTTTAGATGAGTTTATACCGCAATTTAATTACTATACAGTTGCTTTAAAGACGGGTTAAGTTGTACTTGTTCGTTCTATGTGGCATGTTGTTTTGTACCGCGCACTATCTTGGGGAGAACCGTCTACTTGGCCCCCTTCCCGCCCCTACCTGCAAGGCTAAAAACCTCGGGGTCATCTTCGACTCCACACTCTCCTTCTCTCCTCATATATCTGACGTCTCTAAGAAGTCACACTACCAGCTGCACCTCCTCAGAGGTATTCTTCCCTTCCTCTCCTTCCCCCAGAAGCTCACTGTCTCCCGAGCCCTGGTTCTCTCTAGGCTGGACTACTGTAACAGCCTCTATCTTAATCTGCCTGCCTCCACTCTCCGCCCTCTGCAACTTATCCAGAACAGAACTGCGAGACTTGTCCTTGGCCTCAAGCGGGCCCTTTTTATTTATTATTTATTATTTTATTACGCTACTTACCTTGTACTGCACTTCCCCCCCACCTCCTCTCCTTGCACTTTCTCCTTTTCCCCTTACCTCTGCACTTGCGCGATCTGAATGACACCTGGCCTAGTAGGATCGTTTGTCTGTCTTCCCCTTGTTCCCCTCCCTCCCTGCCTCGTCGCGCCTTGAAACACTTGTGTATAGGTGCGTTACAAATACCATATCATATCATATCATACTTTTACGGAAGCACCTCAAAACCTTTGCTTCTGCTTTCTCTCTCCCTCTCCCCTGCTACAACTGGTCCACTGTCTGCGATCTCGGTCCTGGGCCCTTCCACTCTCCACCTGCACTCCCTGTCAACCCCTGCACTGGGGGACTGTCTCAGTATCCTACAGCCCCCCTTGACGTATAAAACCCAGTTGCACTGTCCTAGCTATGAAATAATTTCCAGACCTAATATATAAAATGAATAATTTTAATAAAGATCTGATGGTGAGACTAATTTCCTTTTTTTATGTTTTTCAAATAGATACATCGTCCATTATTGTCTGTGTCACGAGTACCAGACACCGGCGGATGGGTTTTTTAACCGCCAGTTGCTTCTCCACGTGAACAACGTTAGCACCCTGACCATTTTGTGGGACGATCGCCAAGTACAAGTATGCCCTTACGCGGTACTAACGGCTAGATGCAACATACAGACCGTTGTGGTGCCCTAGTGCCTCGTTGTTGGAATAGCCATGCGATTATCAGTGCGACCGAAGAGCTTATTTTATCGTAAACCAACACCATGTCTACTGCACACGAACATCGCTTGCCTCAAGACGAAATATTTTGGATCGAGAGCAAATAAAAATTCATTTATCTAAGACCCTGTGTACAGCAAAGGAACATCGTGTGCCTCGAAACGAACTTTTCGGAACGTGAACAAATAAAAATGCAAATCGCTGAATATTCTCAAAACATTTGATGTCAAATAAATTTACTTTACCAAATTTACAATCTTGCGGTTTAATTTAAAAGTACAGTTTCATATTCCCAATTGTGGCGCGCTGTGTTGTTTGAGCTCATCTGTGTTGATTTCCTGGTTCTGTGTGGAGTCGCGTATAAGACGCCTGGGCGCGTTTGCCTACGCAGCTCAGTCACGTCACGGATAGAGGCGGGGAATATGAATGTTTTGATCAAGTCTGTTTCAGGGGCGGGGGATTTGATTTAGTGCCGCAAAAGCAGGTGAGCCAGGGCGATGCGGCAAGTGATAGGATTATCATAAAATGGCGGCTGATTTCGAGTGCGTTAATGGACGAAAAGTCAGGTAAGGTCCATAGGAAAGTTTTCCACGATCTACCGAGTTATGCTTAAAAACACATGGCCGAACCGTAGGGACAATAAAAAAAAAGTCCCGGAACTCTCCTTTAACGTTTCTGTTTAGTTCACGTTCTTACAAAATCGACAGCTTTTTGCCTATTCTTGCAACTTGGATCTAACTCCTTGACCACAGATTAAAATACAATCTTAAAAATAACACTCTTATCTTTGGATAAGGGAACTTTGTAAGATAACCCTGGAGCCTATGCAGTGGTTTCATGCTAAAATTACCTCTTTTAAAAATGCCATATATAATACACTGTTCCCAGGTCAATTTCCAATCGTACAGGCATAATTTAGACTTGGCTCTGTTAGGATTTTCTATAAGAAAGACCTAACTTAATGTCTGCTTTCTCCATTGTATCCAAGCAGGCTGATTTCCATGCTAGCAGTGATTGATCCTCTGGTGAATCGAGCACCGCGGCTATTCTTGGAACTATCGACCTCTGATCTGGACCACACACCGTACATTTTCTATACAAGTTAATCAACTGCCAGCTGTATGCGATATGCAAATATAAGAGCCCCAGTTCATACCGTATAACGTTCACTGGAATACATAATGGGAGACTTAAAACTTTTCTGCAAAACAGGCCTTCTTTTTTCCCTAATGGAACACATTCTACCATCTTAGTCTCAGCACTATAAAGAACCACTGGTATTAACGTTTGCCTATAAAACGTTATCAGTGGTTTGCATGAGAATTTACTGTACCTCCTATGTATAACATCTGCCTGCGCGGTCGGTACGGTATCTCTTTGTTACTATTGTACATACTCATTTCTTGGTACCTGTACTCATTTAATATCAACAGAGGCTGATTAGACAGGTACCATTTAAACATACATTTCTCCTAGCCTTTTTTTGATGCCAAGACCAAGACATTAGTTTTCTTAACTTAATAGCCAGATGGTTGACCTTCAGGTACTGTTCCAAGGCTGCCAGCGATCTTTATAGACCTATTTTTGTTCTGTCCATAATAACGAGATCATCTGCCTGAAGCAGCCACTGCATAGGACTATTACCTAATTTTGGAGGGTTAGCCACAGCACCAGTCAAGGATTTGCCAATGTCAGAAATGAAATAATTAAAAACGCGTCCGACCCAGAATGCACCCCTGCTTCAAACTTGTCTTGTTCCTTATTGCCTCCATCCAGAGGCCTGCTGTATCTAATCTTATTTGTACAGAGGTGTCCGTGTGAAGCTGGACAGGATGTGTGCTGTGCATGCTGCTTTTGTTAATTTTAACAATAAAAGTTCCCTTGACACCGAGTCAAACGCTACCTTAAATCTATAAAAGCCATGTACACAGTCTGTCCCGACTGGATGACCTTCTTTTCAACCTGACAGTGTTAATAATTTTACTGAGGTACCCAAAGCTCTAACAAATCCCGATTGCTGCATGTCACCCAGGGATCCTTTCTCTACCCACTACGTTAGATCTCTGAGCAACAGGCGAGCAAAAATCTTTCCCGGGACATCCAGGAGCGCGATTGCCTGGTCATTTTCCAGTTTCTCTCTGTCACCTTTTTTTAAATATGAGCCTGATTACTGATTTTCGCCAAGAATTAGGAATCTATCCTGATCTTATCACCTCCTTAAAAATCATGTATAATATCCTTGACCATTGTTCTGGATGTTCTTTCATCATAAAATTTGAGAGACCATCTGCACCTGGAGCCCTCGATGAGCTCAACCTCTTTATTAGCATTAATATATCCTCCTGGTCAAATATTACATTTATCATCCCCACTATCTCCCAGTTTGAAATGCACACTTATGCACTTAGTGTATAGTTTTTCAAAATACTCTGCCCAAACTCTCTCTTGTATAGGGTTAATCTGAAATGGCAATTTTTCACCACCAGCTACTGTATTCTAGAGGGGCCATATCTGAGCACTATTCTTTGAGGCTATAATACGCAGCATTTCCTCTCCATCAACCTGGTACATGTTGCCTCTAAGGGCCTTCAGCCAATTTGTATATTGTTGCTTATACTTTTTAGTTTGTGTTATTCTCTCTCCTATGGCACAGAACTTACATTCTCTCAGCTGCTTCCCAATATGGCTCTCTTGTGTTTACTTCATGATCAAAAATAACGTTTATGCTTATACTTCTGTTTACCACATCCCATTTTTATTTCCTTGAATAAAGCGAGGGAAGCTACATAGGATGTTTCCTTGGTTCTAAGGTAGCTTAATCCCGTTATATACTCTGCCCTGTTGCCGTGTGCCCGAGGGAAGTTTCACACGCGATAGGCCCTGTGCGAGCGGGGTACGTGTATTCCGAGGGGTGCGCAGGGAGTTTTACACGCGATGGGCGTGGCGCGAGTGTGGTATGTGTATTCTGGGGTGTGCGCGGGGAGTTTTACATGCAATAGGCCCTGTGCGAGCGGGGTACCTGTATTTGGGGGGTACGCAGGGAGTTTCACACGCGATGTGCCCTGTGCGAGCGGGGTACGTGTATTCCGAGGGGTGCGCAGGGCATTTTACACGCGATGGGCCTGGCGCGAGTGCGGTACGTGTATTCTGGGGCGTGTGCAGGGAGTTTTACATGCAATAGGCCCTGTGCGAGCGCGGTACATGTATTTGGGGGGTACGCAGGGAGTTACATACGCGATAGGCCCTGTGCAAGCAGGGTACGTGTATTCCAAGGGGTGCGTGGGGAGTTTTACATGCAATGGGCCTGGTGCGAGCGGGTTACGTGTATTTGGGGGGTACGCGGGGAGTTTTACATGCAATAGGCCCTGTGCAAGCGGGGTACGTGTATTCCGAGGGTTGTGCGGGGGGTTTTAGACGCGATGGGCCTGGCATAAGCAGGGTACGTGTATTCTGGGGCATGTGCAGGGAGTTTTACATGCGATAGGCCCTGTGCGAGTGGGGTATGTGTATTTGGGGGGTACACGGGGAGTTTCACACGAGATGGGCCTGGCGCGAGCGGGGTACGTGTATTTGGGGGGTACGCAGGGAGTTTTACACGTGATAGGCCTGGTGCGAGCGGGGTACGTGTATTCCAAGGGATGCACAGGGAGTTTTACACGCGATGGGCCTGGTGCGAGCAGGGCACGTGTATTTGGGGGGTACGCAGGGAGTTTCACACGCGATAGGCCCTGTGCGAGCGGGGTACGTGTATTCCGAGGGGTGCGCAAGGAGTTTTACACGCGATAGGCCCTGTGCGAGTGGCGTACATGTATTTGGGGGGTACACAGGGAGTTTCACATGCGATAGGCCCTGTGCGAGCGGGGTACGTGTATTTGGGGGGTACGTGGGGAGTTTCACATGCAATAGGCCCTGTGCGAGTGGGGTACGTGTATTTGGGGGGGTATGTGGGGAGTTTCACAGGGGACTACCCTAGAATCCTGCAGGCAGCCCACATGGCACCATGCACTTGTGAGCACACTTGTGAGCCCAGACTCATGTCCCCCACCCATCCACCCACCCCCAGTGACGGGCACCTGCCAGCAGGCCCCGACTCATGTCCCCCTGCACCTCCTCCCACCCAGCAGTGACGGGCACCTGCCAGCAGACCCCGACTTCTGTCCCCCCACTCACTCACCCACCCACCATTGACGGGCACCTGCCAGCAGGCCCGTCTCATGTCCCCCTGCACTCCCACCCACCCAGCAGTGACGGGCACCTGCCAGCAGGCCCTGACTTTTGTCCCCCCACCCAGTCACCCACCTAACATTGACGGGCACCTGCCAGCATGCCCCGACTCATGTCCCCCTGCACTCCCACCCACCCAGCAGTGACGGGCACCTGCCAGCAGGCCCTGACTTTTGTCCCCCCACCCAGTCACCCACCTAACATTGACGGGCACCTGCCAGCAGGCCCTGACTCATGTCCCCCCACCCGACACGTCATCACACTCCAGACCCATGGTCCTTATGGCCACCCAAATCCCACCCCAGGCCACCCCAGTCCAAACACCCCACATTGAATTCCCAAAGTCATGATAGAAAATACATAAGAGCATGCCCATGAAGACATGTCCCTCAGACCCACACAATGGTGACACATGACTGTGAAAAACAACATTGTGACATGCACAAAACAAATGATAGAAGACCACACAAGTAAAGTAAAGAAAAAAAGTGTATTGAAGAATCAACGAAATGAATAAAACCAAATCACACAATAATGAAAAGAAATAATCCAAGTCCAGAACTCCAAAATTGATAAAAATAAATAAATGCTGCAACCAATAAAATCCAAAGTAAAATGGCTCGTATGGGTCTGTCCATAAAAAAAATCACAGTTCAATTAAAGCAAAGTATTCCAACATGGGTCCAAGAAAATGAAATCCACATCGAAAACTATTTACAAAAGAACATCCAAGGGTCCATGAGCCCAACAATCCAAAGGAAACCTACAAAAAACCCTACCTAATAAATAACTATATACAAAAAGTTGGGGCATAGTCCATGCACCCCAAATGAAAGAAAAATAGAAAGGAAACCTAACACTAATGAACTATATACAATGGTGGCGGGCAAGTCCTACGGCTCACTTGTTTTCCCGGGCCAGGGCATCATTGAACTCCTGTTCAACGTCATGGAGGCAGGCCTGTTCCCTGGCCCCAAAGTCTGAAGGGATAAAGCCATGTCCACCTCCAACTCCCTGCGAATTTCCTCGAGGCACTCAGCCCGCCTCAACGCCCTGCGCATGGAGTTTTCCGCCCTGACCATAGTGAGCCGTGCCTCTTCCGCCCGCTGCCGCTCCGCATCTATTTGCCAGCCCAACCGCTGCCAGACGGAAGACACTCCCAATCCAGGGTCCTCCTGCCTTCCGGCCGATGCCTGCCTCTCTGATGTTGATAGCCCTGAGCCATCATGGCTCCCACCTTGAGCCTGCTGCTGCCTGTTGATGCCTGCATGTCCTCCTCCTGCTGGGGTCCAGTTGTTGGGGTGGCCACCCCTGCTGGACCTCCGACTCACGACTGTAGCATGGATGTGTCCTCCACTAGCCTGGCCGCTGGGTCCGGGGCAGCTCCACAGGGTGGCCAGGTGATACATGGCCAGGAAGATGACAAGGAGGATGACTGGCGCATAGGGGGTTCAGTTGCGGAGGGGGTCAGTAGAAGGTCCAGCACACGGAGGAACCCAGCACTGGTGGCCCGTCCTAGTAGGTCGACGCGGTCAATGAGGCATCCGAAATAATGTGCAGAGTCCTCACGAGAACCCTGCACGTCATCTCGGATGTCACGTTGAAGCAACGCCACCCCAGCCAGGACAGGCTCAACACGGTCCCGGATTGCCACCTCTGCAGGGAGAGGAAGGGCAGTTGTTATTAGCGGATCCCCTCCCTGAAAACGGGTCTGGACGAAGGCATCCCTGCTGGTGCGGGATGATGCAGTCACAGGATCGGGGACAGGATTACACACAGGCACCTCCGCGGCCGCCTGTGCTGCCTCCTGTCTCTGACCCTGGACTGCACCACTAAAACCAGTGGAATCCACCCCTCCAGACCCCGTGTGTAACCCTTCCACGGCCTCCTCCTCAACCAAACCCCCCACTGACCTGGATGACTCTGTGCCATCTTCCTCCATAGGCCCCTGTGGGGTTTCAGCTGCCCCTTCTGCTGCCGAGGAGTCCACCTCTGCCTCTTGGACCTATCCTCGGCAGCTGCGGCCAAGGATGCGGCACTAGACTCCTCACTCCCCAAAGAGATGACAACCTGGGAGGGGAGCTGGGCCTTGCGTCTCCGACTGGTGGTGGGATCCCTGCCGCTGTGCTCCACAGCACCGTTTCCGCCCTCTTCATCAGTTGACACTGCAGACAGGGAGAGACAGAACACAGGCATCAGGGCACTGTACAATGGTCTGATACACACATGACAGTTGCACATGAGTGGCAGTGTCAAACTTCACACATGGCATCACACTCCCCAACACACATACCATTTGAACCCACACACATGCGCAAATTTACAGGAATGTTGCAGCAGGCAGCACCATCCATACACATACAACAGCATGAGCATCCAAAGGCTAGCCTGATGCCACATGCAACACGGGGAGTGCCAAACACATGCACACACGCCACCAGACACACATGCATCTGTACATCTCCACCACCTGTCGCAGTGAAATCATCGGCATCCATGTCACATCTGCCAATCAGCCTCCTACATGTCGGTGTCACATGCATCCATGGTGTATCACAGTGGCACACATGTCAAATACACACACACGCACATGTACATTGTGCACATACATGAAGGTGGAACCAGCATCCATGTGTCACACCACAACCATGCCACAGTACATACACAGAAATCTAAATATGTGTGCACCCACACATGCATTTGGGCACCATGCTTTTGAACACATACACCATTGATGTGCCTCACACATGACTGGACTCACATGCAGCAGGCTCATGTCCCTGTACAAACACACCCATACATGGGCCTTTCAAGACATATGTCCAACCTGAACACTCCTGGTACACCTCAACATGCACAGCATTCAATCAGTACGCATGTACACTTACTGCTCGACTCCGGACGGGGCTGCCTCTGAAGGACCTGGAGGTGGATCGCTGGGCGTTTATGTTCCAGGACCCTCATCTGGTTGTCAGTAAGGCGGACCCGGCACCCCTCAGCATCCGCTGCCTTCAAGCGGCACCGGGCCTTGCTGAGGGTCCTGGACCTGAAGTCCTCCCAGCACTTCCGGACATGTTGCATGTCGTGGGCTGCCACTCCCTCCACGTTGATGGCAGCCACAATGTCCTTCCAGGTCCTCTTCCGTCCTTCATTGGTGGCGCGTGAACTTCCAAAGAGGGCATCATAATGCCCCAGGACTTGCTCCAACAGGATGGCAACTTCATTGGCACTGAAGCTGGCAGCCCTCTGCCTCTCTGCTGGGGGGTTGCCACTGGTGCCAGATGGTGTTGTGTCAGACATGGCAACCCCCGAGGCAGGTGTGGGTGGGCAGCTGGGTCCTGGGGCTGGGCTGTGGAGCGATGGAATACCAGTCGGGAGTCTTCTGTTCTTCTGTTCCAGCAGGGGTGGTCACAGGAACTGGACCCCTGCAGATGGCTGACGTGCAGGCACCAAATAGCAGGGCACATGGCCAGCAGGCAGGCAGGCAGCAGCAGATGGCAGGTGGGAGCGTGCTGGGGGGCAGGAAAATGGTCTTCTGGGCAGGAGCGTGGTCTTTTGTGTGTTGTTGCGTGGCCAGCTTGATACGGAGTGATGGCACCCATGTGACCCGGCAGTCCATTTCATCGACTGCCACGGGCCCAAGGGTAGTGGTAGCTGCAGGTGCAGCTGTGGCCATCACCACCCAGGCTCAGGGTCTGCCAGCACAGGCTGCGTTGGCACCTGAAGAGTCCTTGGAAGATTTCCAGGAGGTCAGGAGGCACACCGTAAGTGCACGCAGGGCTGCCCTGACCGAGGCACGTGTCCCTGGGGCAGTAATGTCATCTGCTGCCCCGACCAGCCGGGTGTTGGCAAGTGCATTTGCAGATGCAGCCGACACCACCCGGGTTGTGAGTCTACCATCCAGGACAGTTCTGGTCAATGACCCTGGCACAGCGGATGTTGCTGCGCAGGGACCATTCCAGGGTACCCAGCAGCCACTGACACAAGTCAGGGCTTCTGTCCTTGTACAACCTGCCACTCCCTCGGTTCAATCCACCAGCGCCACATCCCATACTGACCAGGGCAGCATTTGCCAGCCAGGGTCCGGACCACTGTCCAAGAGGAGGAAGGTTGCACCTGCAATAGAGGCTGGGACCCCAGACACAGCTCCGGCCTCTGGCACGTCGAGGAAGAAGCCTTTCTGCAAGCAGGAACTGGACTTCCTTGTGGACTACATGCAGGACCACAACCGTGATATGCTAGTGGGGCGGAATTGTCAAACTGTGGCTGCCCATCGTATGTCCCAATGGAAGCAAGTTGCGGATTGTGCGAGTGCATTCGGCCATGAGGTGCGCACAGCTCAAGAGTGCAAAAAGTGTTGGGATGACCTCAAACGCAGTACTAAGGCGAAGCGTGCCTCTAATTACAACATGACTCTGGTGACTGGCAGTGGGCCACCACCTGAGGAGGAAGACCTCACTTCGCACGAGTCAGTCGCTGCGGAGTTCATACCGGCAGGAATGGCCAAAGGAGTGGGAGAGATGCTGGACTTTGTTGCCCCGTCCAGTGAGTGTTGATGCGTGTTTTTTCGAGGCCATGTGTGGTTTGCTTGTGTGATGTGTTGTGCTTGACTGCCACTACACGTCATGTGTACAAGGTTCTCATGTGCAAGTCATGTAATGCTTCACTGATGCGTACCTGCTGTGCAGGATGCTGGACATGTAGAGCAGACGGGGACTGTCCTCATCGCCACACTTGCACTCTACTCACATGCTACTCACCCGGCTGCCCCTCCAGTCCATGTTCCAGCTCGCTGGCTCTTCTGCATGTAGCCTGGGGTGTCTTTCCTCTCAGCACTGGGACTGTCATTGCATGACTGACGTGCATGTGTCTTCTGCCTGCATGCGGGTACTCCACATAGGCATGCTCCCTTACCCCTCCACCCCCCCTGCATCCCAATTTCACCATGGCCCTGGTGTGCATCATGTTGGCATACTGCAATGGCATTTTCAAGGCTCCTGTGTACATGCAAACTTCTACCAGCCAACCTGCCAGACACATACAGTGGGGTACATCCTCTGTCCTTCATGCAGGGTGTCTCACTTGGACTGTGCAGATGGCAGATGCTCTGCAGGGACATGAGTGCCCATTCATGCTCCATGTGCATTCCATGCATGCCCCTATGTGTCCTTGACAGGATGATCATTGTAGTACGTGTCCAGGATGACCTACATTTCATGGCATTTGATCATCCCTTCCATGCCCACTCTGGCTCAGTCCAGCATCACACACAGGTTTAGGGTGTCACAGTCTGTGTGGGGCACAGGCCTCCCCCTGTTTCAGGCCCACTGACTCTGTTCAACTGGTGTAGTGGCTTCTGCACACATGGATGTACTACTGAGGGTTCATCATGTGTCCTGCTTACTGTCCCATTATCATCTGCTGTGTTGTCAGTTGACTCAGATGATGCAATTGACGCTAGTCAACACTGTCTGCCAATCCACTGGTCTCTGGTCACCCTTTCGCTGAAATGCAATGCCTCCCTGCATTTTCACTTAGGAGCGGTGGGGGGTTTGCTTGTATCCATGCAACCCATTGCATGCACATTGCACGTGATGCCTGAACTTGCCCTTGCACTGCCTTCACGTTTATTGATAGACATCATAATGTGCTTGCTCATGTCGATAGTGGGTAATGTACACATGTTCTGCGCTGCATCAACCCACTTCTGAGCCGTGTTACACCCTTCTACATACCTACTCACTGATGCAATGTCATAGTCACCTGGCATGTATGGCCAGTTTTTCATCCCTTCTCTGTCATGAATGCGACGGGCACAGGTGCATCCTGTGACACGTACTCAGTATTGGAAATCCCTAGTGGTGTTTTAGATGAGTTGATTGGTCAATCTGTGGCCTATACCAACTGGCATAGGGCACTAATTGGATGTAGCCTGCCAATCGGGTTGTAATGACTGTGGAGCTTCCTTCACGTGTGTATGTGTTCACTTCCACATACATCAAAGCAAGCAGCGTTATAGCTGCTTGCTTTGGTGTATTGGATGCTGGTCATGTTCACAATACAGGTGTATGGGGAAATGGGTGTTTTTTAATGCTTTCACATGTACATATGCAAGCAGCTTCAACGTTGTGTGGTGCAACATTGCGAGTACTCACTCATATGTTTGTGAAAGTGTCCATTTACACATGTGTCTTCCGCAGCTTTTTTGTTGACTGACTAATATGTAGTTGATAGACGTTTATGCTGGTGAGATTTCTCCATTGCGCACGTTATGTGGAACTGGCATGATCCCAAAGGTTCACTGTTGTGCAGTATGTGTATGCCCAGGCCCATGTAGCTACTATGGTGGGTCCTGGGCGTGGAGATTATCACAAGGAATGAAGTAATAGGGCACATTCATAGCCCAATGTGCTCTATCAGGCCCTGAGAGGTGCTGTGGAGGCCTCATGTCCTGCCGCTCGGACGGTACTGGGAGTTATGGTCCCTCATGCCTGGTTGCAGGCCCTTGCTTTGCTTGGGACATTCACTATATCTACATGGCCCATGCCACCCGGTATGGGCCGAGCTGCAGATGGATGTGGCTATATTGATGATGATGCTTTAGTGATGCATGTCTACATGCATGTTACCTGTGTCATTGTGTGTTTGGATTCACTTGCAGCAGTGGTCAATTTGCAGTTCAGAAATGCTTATAGTTTGTTGCATCTTTTAGTTGCCATCTGTCTTTTCTGCCTGTGACATGTGCCTGACAGAGGTGGTGTCTGATGGAGTTCATATACTACATTTTGTACTTGTGTAGGCTTTGCTATTTAGACACATCCATTTTTGCTTTTGGGATGTGTTTGCATATCAAGGTCACTGGATGCATGCCAGGTTCTCATTTGTGTGTGACATGTCTGCTTCATGTGTTGGCTGTCTATGTGATGTCAATGTGTGTGTGTGTTATGTGCTTCTGACATGTGTACTAATGTTTATCTTTTCTCCACTTTTCAGATGATGACGCAATGGAGCCAGAGGATGGTGTTGTCATGCCAGGCACAGGGCTGCTATCACACCAGTAACCCAGCACAAGTGGGAGTCGTGGGGTGGTAGGCCATGAGAAACCATTTGTGTTACAGACCATCTTGGCTAGGGATGACAATGAGTCTAGCTCGGATGATCACTCTGACGACAATGTTGAGTTGGATGTGCATCGGGTCCATTCGTCAGGGGTGAGTGATTCTGATGTGGACGCTCCTCTGTCCGCGACACCTGCACTGAGGGGCCAGACGTTGGTGGGACCTCCGCCTGTGGTGGATCGGGACGCAGGGCCACCATCCACTCCAGTTGCTGATGTGCCTGGGGCATCACATCAACGGAGGAATGTAGTCCTGCAGCCGCGGGCGGTGCCAACCCAACAAGGACGTCGGCTCCTTGTGCCCTGCAGGTGTCAAGTCCAGCAATACGGTGGCCGCGCGCCACTGGGGTATACTGAGTGGGAGCAAGCCATGGTTGCCAATTCAGAACACCAGGAGGCAGCAGTGGATAACATCGCTGAGAGCATGGAATGTGTGGCCCAATCCGTTGTACTCCCTGCTAGGCAGGTGGACCTTCAGCAGCGGGTGGCACAGTCCACGGCCCGCTCGCTCAGGCTGGGCATGGCGGCCTCAGAGAGGGCAAGCGAGGCTGAAATGGTGTCTTTGCGTCAAGCAATTGCTGCTCACGCAGAGGCACACATGGAGGCCATGAGGGTTGACTATGAATCCCTCAAATCTACTCTGGCTGTGCTCTTGATGTCCCAGAGGATGCGGTCAGAGGAGAGGTTGGAGCAGCTAGAGAATACCATTTCGGCTGAGCTACGTGGTTGCCGGGAGGTGTACCAGTTGTCCAGCCAGGCCATGCAGGAAGAACTCTGTGTTACATGTTTTACCTTGGAAGAGGAAGCACGCGTATCACACGAGGTTCTACATGCTGACCTACATGTCATTGCTGCACAGAACCAGGCTCACCCGTCCCACAGACTTGCTTCCGACGAGGGGAAAGCTATGCCTAGGCATGGTCAGAGTACTGTGCCACGTCAACCTTTTCAGCCAGAAGGTGATGAGGACAACGAGTTATCTCCCACAAAGGTCGGGCTGTGCAGCCGTTGAGCCCATGGAGTTATTTTATTTGTCTCAACATCATCGCATGTGGGTGTTGAGGTGCACCGTGTACCTCCTCCCTCCTGGGTGCCTTCTATCCCCCGGGTCATATGTGGCCATTTTTTATTTTTATAGTTAGTTTAGTTAGTTAATATGGTTTTTGATAGTTAGTTTAATTATGTAATATAGGTTTTTTATAGTTAGTTTAATTAGTTAATATAGTTTAAAATTGCTTGTCTAATGTGCATTCATGTGACAGTGTGGTGCTTTGTGGCTTTTGAAAGCATCCACTGTCTGTTCCAGCTGGGCCCTTCAAGCTTGTCTCATGTATGTGTTTGCAGCTTGGGGTCCTGACTCACATAGGCCACTCCTGCTTCCCTTATCCATGGGCTCGCAAGGATGGTTCGGTGTAACAACCATTTACACAAGGGCTTTGGACTTTCATCATATCTGTGGCCTGTCTGCTGCTGTACTACTTGTGTTAATACCCCTAGTGAGGATTGAGTGGGTTTTATCCACAGCATGTCTGTCATCAATTTGGGTGAGTACATGATTGATATCTCCATTAATTGATGTGGATTGTGATGTATGTTCTTTTCTTGCCTGTATATGTGCTTGATGCACTTCATGCTGTAGACAGTAGCCTGCACCCTTTGCCTGTCAAAGTCACACTGGTGGTGGGAGGAGTTCGGATGTAGGTCTCTAACATGGCCCAGTGACAACCAGCATGAGACACACACACAGGGAACTTTCCAGCCTTATTAGTATCTTTTATGCCCTTTCTGCAGGAAAATTAGCCTCCAGACTACCTTTGCCAGCAGACACACTGAAACCTGGCCACGTTCGGTGGTGCAGATGTGCGCAAGCAGAAGCACAGGGCTTGTGCTCAGACGTCCGACAGAAGCAGACTTGTTTCCAGGAACTCCAAGCAAGGTGAGCAGCACAAGGGGCCACACCACAGCCAACCTTCCACCAGGCCACTTGCACATGCATGCTAAGTAGCGACAGTGCTGGGGAGCTTGGCCAGGCATTGTTGTAGAAGCACACAGTACAGCTAAAATGAGTTGAGGGACACATGCCAAGTAGCTTTACAAGTTGTCTGGGGCACACGCAGGGGCCGTTGCACATATCATTGAGTCCCCCCTGCTCCATAGAAGCTGAGTTATTAGCGCAGTAGTGTTCCTAGCCAGAAACTAATACAGCGCACAGGGACACCCAGCGAGGCACAGACTCATGTGCAGTGCATATCATTTGCATGTGCAAATTGCCATGTGCACTACCTATTGAAATCCGTGGCTGCCAGAACATGACTTGTACTGAAGTCACACCTCGCTATATGCGTCTAGCAGCTCACCCAGGGACCATTCTATCATGTGTGAATCTTGATGCATTGGTCTTACATTTACCACGCACCCACATGCGCCTGCCTTACTGCATTGACAGTGTATGAACCATCACGGGGGCAAGCTAACGTATACGTACAAAGCAGAAGACAAGAGTGTTTGTTTGTGGTGAAGTCACTTACTTTGGGGCATGAATGGTGTTGTGTGTATGAGTTGTAAACACACACAGATTAGTAACTCACGCTCTCTTTGCAGCATTGAACTGATCCTGTTACCGGACCTGAGAGCGCGCAGGCAGTAGGCCAGCACTCACCCCAGAGATAAGTCTCTCTTTGTCTTTGATGTGACTCATTTGGTACAATATGCATGTAGAACATGGTTTCTCTGATTGAGTATGTGTTATTGTCAATAGTTGTATTTAGTATTTTGCCTACTTTCCCTTGCCAATCAAACTCCCCTCTCCTGCCCCTCTTTCCGGTTATACTGAATACCAATGCCTGTCCAAACAACAGATCCCTGACCCTCTTTCCCCGCCGGGGTCTTGGAGGCCTGTGTAAGTTTTACCTTGCAGGCGCCCAGACCACGAGGGGGTGGTTGGTTCGTGCCACTCCTGTGCCTGGAGATCGGAGCTGTGGCACTACCCATCAGTTGTTGCATCCTCATTGTATATTGTGTCCTGAAAAAGGTACCCATCCTGTTGAACCATTGTTGAACTGTGCTACCTTGGTAGTTCTATCATTCTGCTTGTACATGTGCTTGGACATTTTTTGCTACTTCAAGTAATTTACTGGAGACTCTTAAAGGGTTTTTATGTGCCTAGAGGCCTTTTCCCTGATTTTGGGGGTTTGGCTCCTTGGAGTTCTCTGCGATTTGGTATTTTTACCAGTCGAGGAGGCCTCTGAGGGGGCTGGACCCTATTTACATGCAAGGTGGAACATGAAGACCAAGGGGTAGGGGGATCCTGTATCCAGGTAGGCTAGAAGGGAGAAGGCTACATACCCCAGACACAGTTGTTTAGAAGGTCATGGTGATGTGTAAATGAGGGAGGGCCTTTTGTTGTTGGACAGTAAGCCTGGGCTACAGTGTTTGGGCACTCTCTGACAATGTCATTGTGGGGTACTATGTACATGATGTGTTCTGCTGGTTAATGGCTGTTCCTGTGTTGTATTTACTTTTCAGGTATCAGGGGATTGTTGTGGTTTGACATGCTGGGGTGTACACATGGGCAATGTTTGCATGTGATGTGTACAGGACACTAAGTGTCACTTCATTTCACATGCATATATTGAGTGCATGTCCCTACTGACACACACAGTTACACAATGCTCCACTACACATACAACCACCCTTCCATGCCCACAGGTGCACACAGATTGCCTTCTCGGGCACGCTTTGTCCCTGCAGCGCATGATCAATTGCCATTTGGGGATCGTGTGCATGCGTCAATAGGTTGTTTATTTTGTTTGTCCTTTTGATGTGATGCTCAAGGTGTATCCCCAACACAATGGCTGCTCACTGTGCTGCTTGCCGAGCAGTGTGTTGCAGGAGACACACACAGCACACAGGTTAGGGAGTAGCCATTTTGGCTTGCCCAATATGCATGTGAACTGGCATTCAGTCTTTTGTTCATGCTACCACTGGTGGAAAGCATTTGTGTATGACTTGGTGGGAGGTTGTTGGTCAGTCATTTCATCTGATTCCATGTCAGGCGTCATTGTGTCGGGCCACTTTCCATTTATCACATGTCACTTCGTATCTTATTGGTCATGTGTTGGGCTTTTGCTGTTGCATGCCATGCCATGGTGTGGCAGACAAGGGTGATGTGGGTTGGGAGGGTTTGGGTGACATAACAGTGATTCTCATGGCCTGTTTTGCAGGGGTGGTGTGATACACACCTCGCATGTGTTCCTTTTGGTCACACAGGATTGGTTATGTTTAAGTAGCTAGAGATGCACACAATGTAGCACTTGCGTGACAATATTCTCAGGGTGGTAAGGTTGTGACAATTGACTGTCTCTTTGTCATCATCGATTGTCACCTGGTATGTGTCATGATGCCTGCCCTCGGAAGACCAGACCAGGCCCAGCAGCCCTGGAAGCAGGCATCATGCCACTTGGAGCATGCCCAAAAGCCCCAGTTAGGGGCTGTTTGGGTACAGTCCTGGCGCCTATGGCGCCAGGGTCATAAAGATAAAGTCAGTCCTGGCGCCATGGGCGCCAGGCTCATTATTGATAACTTACCTGAAGCAGACCATGCTGCATACTCACCTGAGGCAGACCATGCTGCATGAAGACTCCAGCCAAATGAGGCTTAGGAGGGACTATTTTACTGAAGGGACTATTTTGTTACTTGGGTGGGGCTGTGGAAGAATACTTACCTGGATCTTCTTCCAAGGCTATTTAAACCACGCCCGGACAGCCACACGTGCTTCGCGTTATTCTGCTTGCTGCAGCGTAACGCTCACCATGTTTTCAGCAGCTCCAATCTTCAGCCACGCCCGCTTCAGTCCTGGGACTCCTAAAACAAGAAGACAAAAAGGATAAAGGTTAGAACAGGAGTTTTAACTTAAATCCTTACCTGAATCTTGATCCATTTCGCCAAGGAACTGAAAGACAGAAGTCTTTGAAGCATCGCTTCGCATTTCTACGGCGCCGCGCTGAACTCACCTGCTTGGCGGTACTTCAGCATTCCATCACGCTCTCTCCATCTCGCGGCCGCCCTCCAACACCTAAGGAGACAAAGACAGCAAGGTGAGCAAGGGGACTCTCTAAGGCCATACAAGCTACCCCCAAGGACTTACCTGATTTACCACAGGAGGTACTCACCTCATTTCGGGTCGGCGCAGTCAACTCTGCTTCATCGCCGTACCCCGGCCCCTAAGGGTAGAAAGCAAGGACAATACCAGTTACCCCCCACAAAACTTACCTGATTTACCACGGGGGTCTCACCTCATCTCAGGTCGGCACAGTCAACTCTGCTTCATCGCCGTACCCCGGCCCCTAAGGGGAAAAACACAATAGACTTACCTGAATCTTACCGAGTGCCATTTGGTAATCTTCGAGTGGATTAATCGGCAACCTGCAAGGAATCGGACAGAGTGAAGAGCAGACATTTGAACTCTTATGAACAATTGGACTTTAGAGTCAATACTGGAACTCACCAATTCCTCTACGCCAGTGAAGTAACTGGTCATCAACGCGCCCCTGCGGTCGACGCAGGATGGAGAGCTCATCCTTCCAAACCATCAGGTGAGACCTAGAAGGGGACACCAAGAGTGATCAGTGGGAAGACAACGGGAGTGGGGAAGGTGGGTTGTCACTCAATTCCACGGGTGGTTAAGTCCTCTTCTCCTTTGCAGAAGAATATTCTTGCGAGCCAGACAAACTAGGCTGAGCGGGCCAGTCCAATCAGTCATCTCGGCGCTACACGTCACGCTGGTGGAAATAACAGCGGCCCAGTTCCGGTCGAAGCCCCCGTGGGAACCAGGTGAGCGTAACAGTATGTGCCAGGCCTGTGTGCACTCCGCAGGAGTGGGAGTTTAGGTGAAAAATGTGGCCACAAACTGGGTCCGGGCTGCCTCGCCATGTGCCCTTTCCCCTCCCATGGGCAGCGCCTGTGCATGTAGGTTGGGGATGTGGGGGCACCACCATGTCCACCAGTACGTCCGGCCGTGTTGCAACATTGTGCAGGATTGTTGCAACATTGTGCAGGACACATGCTGCCACAATGATCCTGCACACTAATGGGGGTGCATATAGTAGCTGGCCACCAGAGCGGTCAAGTGAGCGGAAGTGTGACTTAAGCACTCCGAATGTGCGCTCCACTATGGCTCTGGTTGCAATATGAGCAGTGTTGTATCTTACATGGGGTGGTGCGGTGGGGTTCCGGATTGGCGTCATCATGTGGTTGCTCAGAGGGTAGACACCAGGGAGGTGATAATGGTTGTGATTAGTTGGGTTTGTGTATTTGTCTGTGTGTGACATGCATGCATGTGCACAGGCATTTGTACTCACCTAGGAGCCATGTGTCGCCATGCTTCCCAGCTTCCAGGGCCCGGCTCAGGGCAGACATTCTGTATATGAAACCGTCATGGGTCGAGCCAGGGTAGTTTGCATAGACAGAGGTGATGATTCCCTTTGCATCGCATACAACCTGCATGTTGATGGAATGCCAGTGCTTGCGGTTTCAATAGATGTGCTCAGTGGCCCTAGGGGGACGTAGGGCCACATGGGTGCAATCTATGGCACCAAGCACTTTGGGGAAGTGTGCCACCTTGTAGAAGTCCTCGACCACGGCCTGCCTTTCTGCGGGTGTTCTGGGCATGTATATGTGCCTGCGAACTGAGGGGCGCGCAGTCATGATTGACAACACCTGGTGTAGGCAACGTGACTGCGTGGCCTGGCAGACCCCCCCCCCCCCACTATGGCAGTTGTCTGCTGAAATGACCCAGTGGCCAAAAAATGCAGGACATTGAGCACCTTCTCAAAAGGGCTCAATGCTTGGGAGCACAGGGTGGGTGATGTAAGGTCATCTTACCACTCCCTGACCAGGTCTAGGATGATACGAGGTAGAAACCTATACCTGCCATAGACCTGGTCGTCAGGCATCCCAAAAAGGCTGGTCCAGGGCAAGAAAATGCAGGGCCTGGCTATTCTCCTCCTAGTGCGGTGTCCCATGATCAGTGCTGCGACAAATGGGGCTATTAGCGCCGGATCACGGGTTTGGCGGAAAGAGAAATCCCCATTCCCCATTGAGCCCATTCGGGAATTCCCCATTCATCATTGGGCTCAATGGGGAAATTTTGTGCTTTTACTGCCGTCAAAAAATCGGCAAAGTCTCGGCGGATTAGAGCTGGGGGGAAATCAGCCGAAGCTGTGATTTGGCGGACCCTTAAATCCGGCGGTACCGCCAAACTCGTGATGAAGCCCAATGTCTAGAAGTACCAGAGGGTTCTGGTCCACTACGAAGAGATGCTTAAAACCCCTCGTGTTCCAGCATTCTCTGGCTCTCATAGCTAGTTTTCAGTTATGGACTGGACGGGAACCCTCTCCATGCCTGTCATATCTTACCCACTGTTTCACTTTTCTGTAGGTTTGCCTTCCAATAAGCTCCTGTCTCATCGGTTTCCTCTGTATTATACCTTGCTGCATACCTCTTGTGTTTCTTTAGAGTTTATACAGGGAAGAATTTCTCTTATATATCTGCATATCCTTTCCACTCTTATTTTTAGGAGTTTCCAGAGCACTGTCTTCTTTAAGAATAAAGCCCTGGTTATGAAGATTGTCTCTGGCTCTCCGCAAGGCCCTTCTCACAAGCTTCGAGGGTAATGTAATCCTCACCCTTGCTAGGTTGAACTCACTCAGAAACTCCACCTGGGCTATATGTGCCGACTGGAAGTCCTCTAAGCCAGGCGTATCCTGCAAAAGGTTCATAGCACTTTGCCTATTCATAATGTATTGTGGGAAAAAACCTTTCCTACATTCCAGGAGGAAAGAGCTTATTCTTTTATTGCTCCCTATGGGCAAAGGACTATCTGCAACTCTTACCTCTTTTCCTTTGGTAACTTCACTATACCACTGGATTTTTGCTTTTTCCCTCAGAGCCTGTTCTTCACTCAAATGGGAATTTGATCTTGATTTATCTACCCGATTTGTGTGACCTTGCCTAACTGACATATGAGTGGACTTAAATACTGTCTCTGGAGTATTCTTTTTTTGCTCGTATACACTTGAGCCAAAAGCAGCCGACTTTGCAGGTTGCTTCTGGTTTTCAGGCTTCTTGGGTAGTAGCCCCTTATTCGCTCCTCCTTTCGTTACATCAAAGATCTTAAAAGTAGATTCAGTAGATTCAACCGCAGGCTGAATAGATTGCGCTTTTGAGGGAAGGTCTAAACCAGGACTTGACAGCACAGGCACTAATAAAGGGGGCAGAGGAAATGGAAGCAGGCAGGGAAGAGGTGGGGGAGGTCAAACAGAGGCAGTGGGTGAAGGAAAGGGAAGCGTAAGCGAGCACAAGGAAGATAAAGAAGATAAATTCAGAGGGCCCAATATGGTGGCACTTTGTGATTTACAGTTGTACTTGTGTACACTCTTCCTGAAATTTTTTTCTTCTACTTAGCCCATCATTTCCCAACCTCTTGAATAAATGCATTGCCCCTCTAGCCCTTGTGTGTTTTCTGCCAACTGCTTATTATTCTCGTAACATATGTTTCCCACGTTAGTCAGTTTCATTAGAACTTCATTCATCCTTCAGCATTGCTCCTCCAATTTACTATCTAAAGCTTCATTCAATCTAGCTAAAGCTAATAAAGCTGTATTCATTGCTGTTATTGGGTGTTCAGCCATCGGGATTGAGCCTGCACCGGGTCCAAAGATCTCCTAGAGTTGGGGTTGAAAAATGACATAGGATCTTGTTGAAGTCTTGATGGAGCCCCAGCATAGAATTGGCAATTGTGAAAGATCCAAAGGGGGAGTAGGTGGAAAAAGAGGGGGATGCTGCGATCTTTGATCCACCGGAGCCTCTTCTTTCTAGATCAATGTGCTTTCTTCCTTTTGAGGATTAGGAGGAGCAACACTCATATCTTGAACATCACCATATTTTTCAGGTATTGTCACTTTTGATGGGGGAAGTTTCCTTCCTCTTTAACACATTCAAGGGTCTCTGCATTATTTGGCTGTTCCGGTGGTGCCAGCCCTCCCTTATTTACCCCTTCTTTGAGAACCTGAGCTGTAACCAACTGCTGACCAATAGCTGAGTCCTGAGCTGTATCCAACTGCAGATCGACAGCTGCCTCCTTCCCAGCCGTCAGTGGGTTTAATTCTCCCAACTGCTCATTTTGAGATATTATTTCCATGTGAGGCAGTGCTTCTACAATCAATGAGTCAGTTATGTCCACAAAGTCAATCCACATTTTTTGATTCTGTGCTATGTCCATTATAGTACATGGGTCTATTGTTTGCATGGCTTTGGGTTTCGCCCAACAATCTCCTATATCAGTAGTTAGGGACTTTGTTCGATATTTTCGGTTCCTCCCTTTTACAATAAGTCCCTGCATGTCTCCCTTAGAAATCTCACTTGTCGATTTCATACTGTTCATCTCGTTTGTAAATTGAAGATCTATTTTCCTGGGTATAGCCGTTTTTAAAGTATACGTATGTGACATTGACCGAGGCTAGCCTCCAGAAAGAGAAAAAGCTACTCAGCTGATGACAACACTCGCCAGCGATTTGGAGAATACTAAGGGGTAACAACAAAATGGAAAGAAACAAAAACTTAGAACTAGCACCTAGGAAAACACACACCCCCTCACCACTAACCACCAATGCCCAACAGCCAACAGGACTCAGTTGTGCACTCCATTGGCACGCGCGCACTGATGCACATGGTCGGCAGATTTTATAGATGCTGGTTTGAAAAGGGGGCATGTCCAGATCGCAGGCAGCTTGTTTGGTGAAATAAAGCCACAATGTTTTCAAATAAAGCGTTCTAGAAGGGAAAGCAAGATATATTAAGGGCTAGATCTTAACTGTCAGAACTATCCATGGGCAATCCTTGGTGACAGTACTTCCTCACTGTGAATGACTGCAAGCTGCAATCCTGGTATCCAAAAAGGTGAACCAAAAGTCAGCCAACAACACTCAGTGGTGCACTCTGTTGGTGTGCACACGCTGGTGCACATGGCCAGCAGATTTTTTAGACGCCAGTTTGAAAAGGGGGCGTGTCCAAATCATAGGCACCTTATTTGGTGAAATAAAGCCACAACGTTTTGAAATAAAGCATTCTAGAAGAATGAGATAGAAAGAAAGAGATATTAGGGGCTAGATCGTAACAATTGATCTGTCAGCACTGTTCAAGGGAAATCCTTGTGAAAGTACTTCCTCGCTGTGAATGACTCCAAGCCATAATCATTGTATCCAAAACGCTAAACCAACATTCAGCCAACAGCACTCAGTGGTGCACTCCGTTGGTGCGCGTGTGCTGGTGCACGTGGCTGGCAGATTTTATAGACACTGGTTTGAAAAGGGGGCGTGTCCAAATCTCAGGCAGCTTTTTTGATGAAATAAAGCCACAACGTTTTGAAATAAAGCGTTCTCCTCACTGTGAATGACTGCAAGCTGTAATCCTCACATCCAAAACGCTAAACCAACAGTCAGCCAACAGCACTCAGTGGCCGTGAATAACTGCCTACAATTATTTTGCACATACACAGAAGTATTTCAAAATTGGGTACTCCCAGTTTTTTGTTATCGGGGGGATGACACTATCAATGGGAGACTGATACGCTGAAAGCAAAGGATAATAGGTCGCCTTCACCTACCTTAAGACCCTAAGTCACACCAGGTTAAATCCAAGGTAATCTCATGTAATTTTAAGATTACTCATACCACGCGTAATTTACAAAAATATTTTCTTTTTATTTTTATTATTCAGACAACACATGCCTAAAATAAAAAGGGCATTCAAGCGCCTAGATCTAAAAAAACAAACTGTGCTAGTCACTTACAATCTAACTGGTGTAAACCCACCAGACCTTTCGAGATGCCAGATTACATGGAGAAAGGTAACGGGAAAAACAGTGTGTATTACTGCAAGCATGGACACATATAATTTCAGGGAAGAGTCAAATATATTGGAGTCCCCAACTGTAATGTATGCCTCAGAGGTTTTTTGACCAGAGCGGGTGATCTAGTTCTGTGTTTTGATTCTTAACCACTCTGTTCTAATTTACCTATGTTGGTGTAGGGTAACTGCGAGTTGCTTGATACGCGTCAGCTGCCCTTTTGCAATTTACTGAAAGTGAGAGATAGGAATCAAGAAAGTGAAAAGGTTCCTATTAGCAAGTCCACTTGACTTGCTAATAGGAACTTTTTCACTTTCTTGATTACCCTACACCCGGCATGGCCAACCCCAAACTCAGGTGACAAGACTTTCATAAGCAAATAAATGTTAAAAAGTTGCCATGTTTTCTGGGAATGTAAAAGCAAGGGGAAACGACATGGCTGTAAAAGCTACATTTTATGAACAAAACCTGCTTTGGGCCTTGACAATCAAATGGCCGTCTATCCTCCAACAAGTTACATGACATAGAAGGTGCTTTCCTAGGAAAAATATGTGAACACTAGCTTTTGAAGCTCAAATATAACGGTTTATGACTTGCCTGAGTTGGTTCTCTGGAAGCCAGGCCTTCCAGATCAAAACACATGCTACTCATTAACAACCCCACTTATCATTGAGACTACCCAAAATACCCTAGAAGATACAATGAAATATGCTCCCTGCAGTGGTCCCCTATAAAATAACTTGATCTTTCAATCATCCAGGTCTATCCTGAAGGAAACCCTGCACACTGTTTTTGCTTGTAACTCTTTTATGAAGGTTATAGAGACTTCATGTTCTTTTATTAAAAAGGGTCATGGTGGAAAGCTCTATCAGCTGGACGTAAAGTGATACTTTTGTGATTATATGTACATTATGTAAATTAGGTTAATATGGCTATCTTTGTGAAAAAAAGGTTGTGTGCCAGTGATTTATATATCATAGCATCCATGCCGGATAGTCTCTTATTGTAAGATGGAAATAAACATGTCAGAATGCTAAATGTAAATATCTGTAACTCATCCACCATATGCCATGCCAGCATTAACATTGCATTATTTGATTTGTCTAAGGGAGAGCAATCTGATGAACCAATTAGTAACATGATCACATGTGAGGAATATGTTGTTTTAGAAAGTTACAATTATTTTATGTAGAAATCTCCAAGAGGCCACCACATCTAATGTGAGGGAAACTGGGTATAGTAGTTACTCCCATTAGACTGCACTCTTCCTAAATATGCCCAATGAGTACAGATGGGATGGTTTAATGTGACGCCACATTTTGAACACTGTCCAATCAAACACATCAACCAATTAGATTAGAGAAATGATGCACAACCTTAAGGGATTTGATTTCTGCTCCATAAAAGTTCAAACCCATAGGTTCTGGGGACTCACTCACTGCCTCACTCACTGACTGGCTTGGTGATGGAGAAGAAGAAGGAACACATGGAGAATTGATAACAACAGAAATGAGACTGGAATACATTGCTTTCATTTGGACCCATTTTGGATTATAAGAAGAGCACTGTAAGTGAGGTCTACCTGGAGTTAAAAAACCAGAACTTCCTTAGGGGATAAGGCAACAGACAGGGTCCCATACAGAGAGAGGAAGACCAAGCCGTGCAGGGAAGCTGACCTCATCTTGCTCGCTGATGCACATCTGTTCCTCCAGGGGGGAAATTGAACCAGTCCTTAAGACAGTGCCAACCTGTCTGTGAGACAGCCAAAATAAATGTATATGTAAGTATAATATTAATGTTATGTTATGTTAGCGGTACTTGTATAGCGCACCATCACCAATGGAATTGGTCCGCAGGCGCTCTGGCGGATCTGTAAACAGGAAGGGTGGGTGTACGGTTAGTCGGGAGGAGGGGAGAAGGAGAGTGGGAGAAGTGGTGTGCTGTTGGCAGCTTCAGCTCGGTATACACGAGTGCTGGGCTTTGGTGCTAGTATCGGATCGGATGAAGGCCTCGAGTGTTGTGGGTGAAGTTTATGTGTTGTTGATGCAGTGTGGTAAAGTGCGTGTGGATTGCTCGAAGAGAGATGGTTGTGTTGTTTTGTGTGGGTTTAACTATGCAGATGATTGAGGGTTGGGTTAGTGGGGTCTGTATCCTGGTGCAGTTACTTATGATTCCGTTAGAGTTGTAGACTTGTGGGTTCGGATGTTGCTGGTTCCTCGTGGGCCGACTCAATTTGGTGGTGTTGCGCTGATCCAACTGTATCCTATTGAGTATAATTTGGATTGGTGGGTGCGTCTGAACCTCATCTTCAGGTGTGGGACTGGGTGGGTGATATCCATTCTCAGGTGATCTAGTGTGACCCTGGTCAGTTAAGACTTTGAATGGTTCAGGTTCGGGGTCGTGTTGAAGTGTTGTCCTAGTGGATCCGTCTTGGTGAGCGTGTGTATTCAGACGTTCGTATCCTTTTGTCCTGACTGGTTCTTTGTTTTCCGTGGGGTGAACATCCTTGGGACTGTTTAGTTGTAGTTTTGTGTGGTGGGGCATTGTGCTTACTGCTTTGTATTGGTGGACATTTATGTTGTGATAAAACATTCTGTTTCTCACCCATTGCATTGGGGCCCGTGATGCAGTGCTTCCTTTCCCTCTCTATGTTTTGTTCTTAGGGCTGTTGGGGAAGGTCATAGTTAAGGTCATGGTCCCCTTGATGATTTGGTCTAGTATTTCTGTCTTAGTTTGCTAAGTTTACTGTCTTTGGTCGTATTGTCACTGTAAGTGAGATCTACCTGGAGTTAAAGAACCAGGACTTCCTTAGGGGATAAGGCAAAATAATCCTGATGGAAACAATACTCTAAACGGGAATAGATTCAATCCCTAGCCTTTCTATTAGTGAAAGTACTGAGGAGGCAGGGGAACAGAATTGACTTTACATCCTGATCAATTAGTAAACATTTCAGAAGTACATTTGATTCTGAAACTATAGATTTGATAGAGTAGGTCCGATGGGGTGTATTCACAGAGATCCCAAGACTCTTTCTCTATGTAAACAAGAAGAAGTATTCTGGGAGTCTATAGGTATCTCATTGTGTGCACACCTAGAAATAAAATGTAACTGAATTAATTTCCTGGTTACATCACCAAGGAGAGTCCTGTTACCAGTGATACATTTTTCAAGAAAAAGGGGAAAGAGTCATTATTCACTTCCCTCTTTCCCGCCTTTAAGATGCCCATTTTTTTGTTTGAAATTCTGACATGTCCACTGAGCAAGGGGGAAATGTATTTTTTCAATAAAGTGGAAGTGTAGAGATTTAGATACGCACAGATGTTCTGATTTAATTTGGTTTCCTATAATATTACAATTTTTTTATTGTGGTCTTAAGTTTATACAAACTTATATCACAATGTTACATCCAAGTCACCACTTAAGGTTTCCAAAAGAACTAACATCTGTACATTGGCTTGCGCTGATTGCTATGAAAAGGGAATGAAAAAGAAATAAAGAAAAACCAAACTTTTGTTGTTCCTTTTATATTTGCATAGAATGACTTTATGTTTCTTTCAGGATTGCGTCAATAAAGTCAACAGTTGCACAAGTTATTTTCATATTATGACCTGAGATCACGCAAGTCCACCACTCCTCTATGTTTCCGTTAAGTGGGAATGAAAATCCCAGATGACAAAACCTTTGATTTGAAACTGGCCGACATTTAGCAATCAGATGTTGCAGCGATTCTGTTTCTTAATGTCTACAAAGATTGTCTTTTATTTCATTCTCTTTCCTTAGCCACTGCATCTCTTTTGTTTTGATAGCATTAAGCCACAGCCGCATAAATTGGTCGTGATGGTAGCGAGATGGGCATTTCAATAAATATTTCGGTTGTACATCTAGTTCATTTAATGCACTCCCCAGCGGAATTGCACTACGTAGTGTCGCTCTTTTCTCCAAATTTGCGATCCAACTCCAGCGTCAAAGTCGTTCCTTTACCAGTTGTGGATGTACTTGAAGCAACGATTTCTCTATATCTGCAGTCACCAAGAATTGATCTATTTTATTGGCCCACTCAATTAGCATGTTTACTTGACATCCGGATAGCTTTCTTTGAAGATTTGATATGCAGGTGTCCAGGATTATCTCTCATTTTTTGTAAAATTGCGCATGATTTCCAGACTATTATACTGAATAGAGAGTTTATTGCCAATTTGTGGCGCAGGTTCGTCATTGAGATGTAACGTGGTAGTCTAAGAACTTTTCGCCAGAATAGGCCTTCAAGTATCTCCCAAAGTTTGGCATCAAGGTTCCATGCTGATTATGCGCCGAATATTATTGCTGGTACTACTTTATTCAAATAGAACGATAGTATGGGACGAAATGAGAATTTTCCATAATCATTATGCAGTTTAGATCCTTGGAAGGCATACATTGCTATTCTGCTTCTCAGGTCCTGATACGATGTATTAAAGATGTTACCAAGATATCGTATTGAAGTAGCTGTCTCAATTGTTTTACTTGCAACATACCATCTGAATTTTTTTTTTCTGCCCCTTTTATTTGACCTATCTGCATTATTTTAGTTTTTGTGGTATTCATTTCAAGGTTGTTCTTTGTCAGGTAGTTGTTTAATGTCAACAGCTACCGTTGTAGACCTATTTGTGTCCGGTCTACCAATACCAGATCGTCAGCATATATAACGCAATTTATTGCTTGGTCATTTACTTTCGGCGGAAAGCAATTTATCGCTTTTAAGTCAGCTGGTGGATTTGAGATAAACAGTTTGAACAGCAGGGCTGCCAAGGGGCATCCCTGCTTTACACCTTTTGTTGTAGATATGATGTTTGTTAGGTCTCCGTCGTGGTTCATCTGAATTTGAATGGTGGTTCCTTCATGCAAAGCTCTGACAGTATATCTGGTGGGCATTGCCACTTTATTCATTTTTGCCGCAGCAGTTTCCTATTTATTCTGTCGAAGGCCTGCCGCATGTCCACGAAGGCAAGGAATAGATTTTTTCCTCCTTTTAAGGTCTCTGATTTTAGTATGTTTAGTAACATTAAGTTTACCACCGTCCCTACTCCCTTCGTGAATCCTGTTTGTCGACAGTCTCCTATACCAGAAATCGAAGCCCAGCTGGATAGCTTTTTTTGTAAAAATGAGGCAAAGATTTTTCCAATCGTATCCAGTAGGGCAATTGGGTGATAGTTTGCTGGATCATCCCGGGACCCCTTTTTGTGAATAGGAACTACAACTGCTGTTAACCAAGATGGTGGCAACTTCTTCATAATTGATATTTTTTTAAATAGAAGTTCAATGAAGCATGCCCACCTTACTTTCTCTTTTTTCAGCATCACCTTAGTGATGCCATCTGGACCGGCTGTTCTCGAGTTTTTTTAACTGATTAATTGCATTCTCAATGTAAGATCGGGATTCAGCGACGTTCCATGTTTTGACATTATGCTCATGGATTACTGAAAGTTCGGGGTCAGAGTCGTTGAATAATGTAAAGAAGTACTTTTCTCAGATGTTGGAAGCTACTTCATTTATGAATACTTGATTGCATTTCGTCCTGCCGGTATTTAAAATCGGCCATTTTCCCCGTGCTTTGTGTTTTTGGAATAATTCGAGCATTAGTTCTGGACGTTCTTGATCTCGTAAGGCGGCAAAAGATTTAACCCAGTTTCTGTAACATTGACGTCGATATCGAATTTCTTCTTCGACCTTGATGTTATTTAATTTTCAAAGCACACGTATGTCCTGCAGTAGCAATCTTTTTTCTGTAGCCAGTGCCTTGCTATATTTGTGTTTATATAGATGGCCGCTTATTCCTTTCACATAGGTTTTTACAGCAAATTGATTTAATAAGGGAACGTAATTGACATCTTCTTGTGTCATGGTGACTCATGATATGTCATTCAAGTTTCTAATCTGAGTCGCGCTTAAGCGAAGTCGAGTTCCACTGGCGTTAATGCTTACAGCGGAATAATATTTTAAGGGCGTCTGCGGGCAATTCGCTCTCCAAGTTAGTTTTAACAGATAGTGGTCACTAGTATTTGATGGTATTACATTTAGGTTTTCTACCATGTCAAGTAGGTTGTGTGACATCCAGATGTAATTCAGCGTTTTATGATTTTGTTTATGGTGCCACGTTGGAATCAATGGCATGTCCCCTCGAATATTGCCATTCAGCATTATTCATATTATGCATTGCAGAATGCCATAGTTTTTCTTCGTGCGTGAGATCTGCAAACGCAATGGACCTTTGATTTTGTGTCGTATTCTTCATGTCGAACCATGTACTGTTACGTCACTGCATATTAATATTCACACGTTTTTATAAAAAATTAGATGTGCATCTATCCTTGAGGTCACTGAATCAATGTATTTAGAGGCACTGATCATGGCGTGGTTGCAATAGGTGTTCATTAACAATAACCAGGGTTTTCCATGGTTTTTCCGTTTAAATACTCAATTAAAGTTCCTTGGACAAATAGATTTGGTAATTCCTTTACTGACCAATTGAGTGAGTTTTTTATCATCGTTAACAAGCCAGAGAAGGGGCATCCTTTAAGATTTTTCCCGGCAGAGCTTAGCATGATCGTGTAGCCATCTCTTGTAGGGATATCTCAAAGCCATGTTTCTTGCAAACATAGCACAAAATTACCTTTTAGATTCACTGGAAAATCGTTGAACAAATGTACGAAACCCCTTGTGTTCCATGAAATCAGATTTTGGTGCGTGATTCGTGATACTTGTCGTGGTTAATGGTCATTATTTTGCGTCTGACTAGAAAAATAAAATTGTAAAATAAATAATATTACATTTTCACAAGCCCTCATACACTGCTATATTTATGGAGAATGTGTGCTCAGAATAAATCAAATGTACCTACAGTGAAGTTCATTTTCAAGTAAATGCCCTTGAAACTATTTAAACGACTAGTGTATGGATCATTCATCATCATAACATCATCATAACTACCACTGTCATTGGAATTTTATAGATGCATCCTTTGTTTTTATTTAAATTGATTCCTTTATTTCTATTTATTAATAAATAGACCTTATTTGCAATCCCGTGTGTTTCTTGTCCCAACTTCATGGAATCAGTATTCCCATCCCAAAATCATAAAAATAACTTTATTAAATAAATACAAAGTATGTGTGCCTGATATGGGCTGGGTGAAAAATTCTACTGAGTAAGATGTCACCTTTAAAATATCATACAGAAAGCTAGTGTACGTGGTGATAAGCAGGGGTTATCTAGGGTGGGTTGGTTGGTGGTGATAGTCAGGGGTCAGCTAGGTAGGCAGTTGTCAGGTAGGGTTTCTGAGTGTTGTAAGGAAAAAGGAGGCTCTGAATTTTAGCCAGATCAGAATTTCATCAAAATGAAAACTGGTCTCATTTGACAACAAGAGGTGTGAGACTGTAGTGTGAGGCGCTGCACTGAATATGGTGTGAGTCAGTATAGTGAGTGCATAGAACCATACAAGGCAAAAGGGGGTTTAAATTTGCATTACATAAAAGTTGACGTGACCAGTTAGCACCACACCGTGGAAATATGGACTTTGTTGCAATGACACAAAAGACTAACAATGTACTAATTCTATGAATATCCCTAAACTACTAACCTATCCCCTGACTAATGTTCAATGCAGCTCAGTCCATGTCTTTTGGATGCAAAATATTGGTGCAGTATTATGGTACAAGCCGGCTCCTTTTAAAAGAGAATAAACATGCAGAATAAATATGCAGAATGAAAGCTGTTTTTTTGCAAAGAGGATGTGAAGCCTGTTTGCTCAAAACAAGCTTATCGTTGAAAAAACTTCCAGAACAGGAACTAGTGCAGAAAGGTAATTCTTTTGCTTCCGCCTGAATCTCTGTGCAAAGGTGCAGGCTGATCACATGCTCTCTGGAATCTTTTGGTTGCCTTGCCAAAGGGAGGTGGTGTTTGATTGACACGCGACATCATTGTTAGGTGTTTTCTTATACTTTCTTTAGGCAAACATACATTTCATGGGCAGATTAAAGAAATTATTTAAAAGGGCTGTCTATTAGAAGGGGGCTCTCTTAGTCGGTTATTTTGTTCTTCCTTGGCTCTCGGAGTGTGCTGCCTTTCTGTGAGTGCCTGCACAGGCTGGCTCAGATGACTTCTCTGAGTTCCTTCATGCCGAGAGGGACGAGGAGCAGCTAAGGGATCATTCCAGTGTGGGCTGTACAGGCGGACAGGGAAGAGAGAATTCCTGCATTGCCGCCAGAGGGCACACAGAATGAAGTGTGTTTTTGATGAGTTCACAGGTCCAAGTGATGTGTGCGATCTGGTGGTTGTGGGTGCTTTTTACAGGCAGTTACAGGTTGGAAAACTGTGTTACATTCAAAAAGATAGACAGCTATTTCTCATGTATTTTTATTCACCATCCACACAGCAAGTTTCAGATTATAACAGGTGTAAAAGCTGCCAAGATTAGTAATCAGCTTCAAGGTCGGCGTAGCAGTGTTCTGGCTATCTTTCTTAATAAAAGGTGTTTGAAACCCATTGGGAGAAAAAGGTATTTACTGTGGGGGAAGCTTTACAAATGAAACATGTCTGTGGCTATTTTTATTTTCATTTTTGAATCACAAGGGATGTCATGTGAAAACTCAATACGTTGCACATGTTTGATTGTACTTTTCATAAAGCACAAAAAAGAAAAAAGTAAGTCAGCCTCAGTCTGTTTATTATGTGTCCTAGTTACTTGTGATAACACATAAAAAGGTGTGAAGCTGGTAAACTAATTTTTGTCTTACTACGTGTGGTATTTTCATTTCACAACATGTGGTAAAATGCAAGGTAAGACAGGTCACTGTGGATGGGCTCATATTCTAAGGGGCTGGTTACATAGATGGCAGCATTCCGTTGCCTGGTAAGTGTATTCTGGGATACCACCAGACACCACAATTACCACATGATAATGAAATTGTTCTCTAGTGATTACCAGGTCCAGTTGTTGGCTTACTGCTTATGATCCCGATATAAGAATAACATCAGGTAATCTTATATATTTGGGGCTCACCAAAATACCATGAAATACCCCAAAAGGCTCACCAAAATACCACAACATACCCTAACACATTTATGGTGCATTGGCCGGGAAGCAGTAAAGCAATTACTGGGCGTGGCTTAGAATAGTCATATTGTGCGCTCATTCTCTGACCTAAAGTACATTGTGAGGGAAGTGGTAGTGACTGTGCAGTGTGCACACTGAGTTTCTATCTATTGTGCTATTGGCTAAAGGTTCCGAGATGTCCGAAACAGAAACAGAATTTTCTGATTGAGCTAGTTACTTAAAGACAAAACTGTTTGCCTTTGCTACATGGTCATCTGTAAATCTGGTAACTTGGAAAGACAGGATTAGCACTGAAGTGGAAACAGGAAATCCCAAAGAGATTTTTGATGAAGGAAGCATTTTACAAATGTGTCTTCTTAGAATATTTCAAGCAAAAGAAAAAAAAACAGGAGATTGACTGTGTCATTAGGTTGTGTGCTAAGTTGTGGTTTTCGTTACATATGTTTATTGCGCTGCAGGTAAAAGATTGCAATATCATTGCTGAGTTACAGTGTAGTTTAGATACAGAAAATGAAGGAGTGGAACAGATGAAAGCAGATTTAAAACACAGAGAGCTGGACACGCAACTTCAGGCCAAATGTAGCTATCTCTGTACACAGTTGGCTCAGAGGAACAAGCAATTTGCAGTGAGTGAGGGAGAATTAATCAGTTTGAAAGCTGTGTTGCACAGTGTACGAAAGATAGCGATGTGGCAATATCAGAAATTCAGGCATATAGAAAGGATGACAGTGAAAATACTAAGGAGTTGCGTGCAATGGGAAATTTAAATATTTAAACTGTTAAATGAGAATGACAAAAAACCAAAGCAGTTGATCATTACCAGACACAGATTAATGGATTGCAAGGAATAATCAATAAAGTGAGGCATGAGAACTGTGCCCCGTGCTATGAAGCACAGCAGCCCCATGCACAGTGCAGCGAAATTAAACAGCAAATCTCCAGTTTTGAATCTCAAGAAAAGCGACAATGCACCACATTAACTGAAGCTGAATTTAATCACAGCCGTAGTCAGGGAAACCTTCCAGAATCTGTCCACTCGTCAAGGCATGGCTATGGTCAGTGTTCGAGGCTGAACCACGCACAACTGCTCACCCACATGCTCACTCACAAGAGAACAGGGGGAGGGAAATGACACATCCCATAATGCACCATTCAGTGTGTTAAAGATAATGATGTCTATCAAGGCTTTGTTCAAACAATTTAAAAAGGGATCTGATAGCTCTATCAAAGATCATCTCGAGGTCGTGACCGAGAATTACAAGATCCTGCAGATTCCTAAGGAACTATATGGGCGGTATTCACATCTCATTAGACTCTGCATTTTAAACTGTTATTGGAGGCCTCAATGAGCAACAGAACTTGTCTTGGGGGCAGTTTGAGAAAGAGATTAGATGTCAATTACCACCCTATAATTCTATACAACAAGCCAAAAAGGCTGCTCATTGCATGTTTGCACAGCCAAATGAATCCCTCCGCCAATTTTTTTAAAATGCTAAAAGGTCGTTCTCATGCTTTGATGTGACCTTTAACCCTCACTCAGTAAAGTTAAAAACTGCATATTTCTATGGGCTTCGGAGAGATATTGGGGCCGATTCATGGAACAAACGTGCGCCGAAAATCCATGCGCAAGCAGGCGCAAGGGAGCGCAAGCGTGAGAAACGCAGCGCACGCGCACGCCTCCGATTCACGGAAGACGCTGCGCGTGTTTCCCGCTGTCCGTGCGCCCAATCCAGCCATGGCGCACGCAGGCATACACGGCGTGTGCTACGCGCACAGCAAAAGCGCACATAGCGCGGCGCACACAACCAAAGTGGGGAACAACGCGTGAAAAAGAAGGCGTAACTGGGGAAGTACTGCAGGGAACTACACGGAACGCCCACACGCACGCAAACAACCCGTATTCATGGATCCGAATACGGGAAACCTGCGCACGGCAAAAGACGCACACAGGCACACAGGCGTCAACGCGCCCGCCACACGAAGGCAGGCAGAAGCGTCCCTGCGCACAGTACAAAAGTGCGCGCAAACAACAAACACGTATATACAGCTACGATGAATGCCCCATTTGTCGCAGCACTGATCGTGGGACACCGCAGGAGGAGGAGAATAGCCAGGGCACGCATTTTCACACCACGGACAAGCCTTTTTGGGATGCCTGACGACCAGGTCTATGGCAGGTATAGGTTTCCACCCCATATCATCCTAGACCTGGTCAGGGAGTGGGAAGATGACCTTACATCCCCCACCCTTTGCTCCCAAGCATTGAGCCCCTTGGAGAAGCTGCTCAATGTCCTGCATTTTTTGGCCACTGGGTCATTTCAGCGGACTACTGCCATAGTGGGGGGGGTCTCACAGGCCACGCAGTCACGCTGCCTAAACCAGGTACTGGCAATCATGACAGCGCGCCCCTCAGTCCGCAGGCACATATACATGCCCAGAACACCCGCAGAAAGGCAGGCCGTTGTCCTGGATTTTTTCAGGGTGGCACACTTCCCCAAAGTGCTCGGTGCCATAGATTGCACCCATGTTGCCCTATGTCCACCTAAGGCCACTGAGCACATCTACCGAAACCGCAAGCACTGGCATTCCATCAATGTACAGGTGGTATGCGATGCAAAGGGAATCATCACCTCTGTCTATGCAAACTACCCTGGCTCCACCCATGACAGTTTCATATACAGAATGTCCGCCCTGAGCCGGGCCCTGGAAGCTGGGCAGCATGGCGACACATGGCTCCTAGGTGAGTACAAAAAAGTCACACACAGACAAATACCCAAACCCTAATAATCTCAACTATTATCACCTCCCCAGGGGACAGTGCCTACCCTCTGAGCAACCACATGATGACGCCAATCCGGAACCCCACCACCCCAGGTAAGATACAACGCCGCCCATATTGCAACCAGGGCCATAGTGGAGTGCACATTTGGAGTGCTCAAGTCACGTTTCCGCTCCCTTGACCGCTCTGGCGGGCAACTACTCTATGCACCACCAGTAGTGTGCAGGATCATTGTGGCAGAATGTGTCCTGCACAATGTTGCAACACGGCAGGGCGTCCCGGTGGACATGGAGGTGCCCCCACATCCCCGACCACAGGCACAGGCGCTGCCCATGGGAGGGAACAGGGCACGTGGTGAGGAAGCCCGGACCCAGCTTGTGGCCACATTTTTCACTCCCACCCCTGCAGAGTGCACACAGGCCTGGCACATACCAGGTGACAATCGATGATCACAAAGAGACAGTCAACTGTCACAACCCTACCACCCTGAGATAGTTGCCATGGAAGTGCCACATCGTCTGCCTCCCTAGCTACTTAAACACAAGCTATCCTGTGTGACCAAAAGGCACACATATGACATATGACATGATATGGCCTATAAACAAGTATTTCAAGGTGCGATGAGGCAGGGAGGGGGGAACAAGGGAAGACAGACAATGGTACTACTAGGCCAAGTGACATTTAGATTGTGCAAGTGCAGGGGTAGGGGGAAGGGAAAAGTGCAAGGGGAAGGGGAGGTGGGGTAGTGCAGTACAGGGGAAGTAGACCAAAAAACAAATACATAGGTCAGCTGGTGGCAACTGCAAAGGTAAGTGCAGACAAGTGCTGCGAAGGGGGGGCTGTAGGGATAGAGAGACAATACCGCAGTGCAGGGGTTGCCAGGGAGGCAGTGCAAGTGGAGAGTGGCTGGGCGAGGGACCGAGGTCGGTGAGAGTGGCCCAGTTGCAGATCCAGTGCAGTTCCAGTGAAGAATTCCGCAAGGGAGAGGCAGAGAGAAAGCAGAAGCAAAGAGGAAGGTCTTGAAGTGCTTCCCAAACCGGAGATGGTTCCCCTCAAGTTCAAGTGAGGCAGGAAGGCTGTTCCAGAGGGAGGGCCCTGCCGCGGAGAGAGATCTACCCCCAGCTAGTTGCTCTGAGAAGCAGATGACCCTGACATGCAAGGTGTGCATCACACACACCTGCAAAACAGGCCATGGCCATCACTGTTAAGTCACTCAAACCCTCCCAAACCACAACATGACATGGCAAGCAATACCCATACACCAACACAGTAACGATAAGGTACACATTGCCATGTCCAAAATGTACAGTGGCATCAGACAATGATGCCTGACCTGGAATCAGATGAAATGACAGACCAACAACCTCCCACCCAAAATAAGTCATTTCCAAATGCATTACAAGAGTTGTAGACGTAACATAACAATGAATGCCTGTCTGCATGAACATTGTGCATTGCAAAATCAACACTGCAGCTTCTGTGTGCTGTGTCCTACTCCTGCAACACACTGCTCAGCGCACAGCACAGTGAACAGCCATTGTGTGTGATGCACACCCTGAGCATCACATATAAGCGACAGACCACATCAAAAAGCAAATTAGGCATGTATAGGATCCATAATTGGTCACAGAACATGTGCTGCAGGGACACAGTGGCCACCAAAGGCAAACAGTGTACACGTGGATATGCAAGGGTGGGAGTACATGTAGTGCATCAGAGTGCAAGTGTGTGGTTCTGCAAGGACATGCACTCCACATATGCATGTGCACTCAAGTGACCATCAGTGTTCTCTACACATCACATGTGAACATTCACCATGTGTACACCCCAGCATGTCAAACTGTCATGATGCCCCCGGAAGACCAGACCAGGCCCAGCAGCCCCGGAAGCAGGCATCATGCCACTTGGAGCATGCCCAAAAGCCCCAGTTAGGGGCTGTTTGGGTGCAGTCCTGGCGCCTATGGCGCCAGGCTCATAAAGATAAAGTCAGTCCTGGCGCCATGAGCGCCAGGCTCATTATTGATAACTTACCTGAAGCAGACCATGCTGCATACTCACCTGAGGCAGACCATGCTGCATGAAGACTCAAGCCAAATGAGGCTTAGGAGGGACTATTTTACTGAAGGGACTATTTTGTTACTTGGGTGGGGCTGTGGAAGAATACTTACCTGGATCTTCTCCAAGGCTATATAAACCACGCCAGGACAGCCACACGTGCTTCGCGTTATTCTGCTTGCTGCAGCGTAACGCTCACCGTGTTTTCAGCAGCTCCAGTCTTCAGCCACGCCCGCTTCAATCCTGGGACTACTGAAACAAGAAGAAAAGAAGGATAAAGGTTAGAACAGGAGTTTTAACTTTAATCATTACCTGAATCCTGATCCATTTCGCCACGGAGCTGAAAGACAGAAGTCTTTGAAGCATTGCTTCGCATTCCTACGGCGCCGCGCTGGACTCACCTGCTTGGCGGTACTTCAGCATTCCATCATGCTCTCTCCATCTCGCGGCCGCCCTCCGACACCTAAGGAGACAAAGACAGCAAGGTGAGCAAGGGGACTCTCTAAGGCTATACAAGCTACCCCCAAGGACTTAAATGATTTACCACAGGGGGTACTCACCTCATCTCGGGTCGGCGTAGTCAACTCTGCTTCATCGCCGTACCCCGGCCCCTAAGGGGAAAACCACAATAGACTTACCTGAATCTTACCAATTTCCATTTGGAAATCTCCGAGTGGATTAATCGGCAAACTGCAAGGAATCGGACAGAGTGAAGATCAGACATTTGAACTCTTATGAACAATTGGACTTTAGAGTCAATACTGGAACTCACCAATTCCCCTACGCCAGTGAAGTAACTGGTCATCAACGCGCCCCTGCGGACGATGCAGGATGGAGAGCTCATCCTTCCAAACCATCAGGTGAGACTAAGGAGGGGACATCAAGAGTGATCTGTGGGAAGACAACGGGAGTGGGGAAGGTGGGTTGACACTCAATTCCACGGGTGGTTAATTCCTCTTCTCCTTTGCAGAAGAATATTCCTGTGAGCCAGACAAACTAGGCTGAGCGGGCCAGTCCAGTCAGTCATCTCGGCGCTACACGTCACACTGGTGGAAACAACAGCGGCCCAGTTCCGGTCGACGCCCCAGTGGGAACCAAGTGAGCGTAACAGAATGCAAAGACTACCCACAAATACCCACCTGGGCGCCATGGAGACCTCGGAAACTGATCAGTTGGTCCAATTATTAGGTGAATTAAGGGCCGAAGTGCATTCCGCCCGCCAAGAAACCAATGCCCTCAGGAGGGAACTGATAGTGTCAAAAGAACGAACTGATGAGTTGGCCAGACAACTATTACAGAGCCAGGCTGGCCAAACACCTCTACCAGGACTTGGGGCAAGTCCAGCTCCTGTACCATCGAGTAACCCGGTGCAGATAAATTTACCTGGAGCCGTTCCTTTGGCTCCGCCTGAACGCTTTGCCGGAGACCCAAAAGGGTTTGCAACATTCATGAATCAATGCCGCTTGCACTTTTTATGTAGACCTGGAGCTTTCCCAAACGATCAGGCCAAGGTAGCCTTTGTACTGTCATATCTCAGTGGCATTGCGGCGGATTGGTCCATTCCACTAGTTAACCAGGATGACCCGATTCTTCGAGATTTCCAGGGTTTTCGAACAAGCATGGAAAGACTATTCGCCCGACACTCCCGAGGACAGGCTTTGGACAACAAACTTTTATCCCTACGTCAAGGTAACCAGGATCTTTTATCTTACATTGCAACTTTCAATAGATTAGTAGTGGAAACCGAATGGCCTGAAGCCAAGCGAATCACATTATTCCATCGAGGACTTCGGGGAGAACTCAAAGATGTTTTGGCCCAAATCGTGAACCCGCCTCAAGACTGCTGAATATATATATCTAGTGGTCCAGATCGATCACAGACTTCAAACCAGGAAGGCTGACCGAACCAAGTTTGAGAACAGGGTGTTGGTTAAAACCCACGTAAGCTCCAAGGGAGTAGATGCCTCAGAACCTATGCAAATCGGGGGGGTTAAAGGACCCTTAGCCCAGAAGGAAAGAGATAGAAGACGGCAACTGCAATTACGTTTATATTGCGGAACTACTGGTCATTTTCTTCGGAACTGCCCTGTAAAACCACCCAAGAAAGTTATAGGAGCAGCAGACGAAAACCATGTGAAATCTGACTCGGGAAACGACCACGCCCGGCAAGCGCAGAGGTCCGCTTGCCGAGCTTAAAGAAGGACACTCTGACCTCGCATTTCACCATACCCATGGTCCTTGTAGATCCAGAGCAGCCATCACGCATGCACGCGGTAAAGGCATACATAGACAGTAGAGCCATAGGAAATTACTTGGACTGGGAATTGGCTACCAGGATGAATCTATCTCTCATCCGCAAGACCACGGCCGATGTTGTCACCACTGTAGATGGAACGGAAATTGCCTCTGGACCCGTAACTCATTCCACTGCAGAGATGACATTGCTGAGTCAAGATGGGCATCGAGAGGCTATGGTGTTTGACTTAATCAAGGCCCCACAGTTTCAGCTGATACTGGGGATACCTTGGTTGGAAAAACATAATCCCTGGATTGATTGGCGAGAGAAGAGACTAACCTTCCCAGAATGTGCTCACACCTGCTACCCAAGGAAAACTCAAAACTCAGTCCTGGCCCCAGTAATTCCAGTAGCCATACAATTACCTGTTGAATACCAAGACTTTCAGGATGTCTTCCAAAAGGAACAGGCAAACACCTTACCACCTCACAGATCGTATGATTGTCAAACAGATCTTGTACCTGGAGCACAACCACCTTGTAGCAGAAACTATGCCCTTACAGAACCCGAAAATCTCCATTTGCGCCAGTACCTAGACCAGTACCTTGCTAATGGCTTCATTCGCCCGTCCAAGTCCCCTGCATCTTCAGCTTTGTTCTTCGTACCGAAAAAGGAAGGCGACCTTAGAACATGTATAGACTGCCGCGCACTGAATCAGATAACCATCAATAATCGATACCCACTACCTTTGATCCCAGAACTACTAGACCAGGTGAAGGACGCTTGTATATACACGAAACTAGACCTTCGGGGGGCATATCATCTGGTACGTGTCAAAGAGGGTGACGAATGGAAGACTGCTTTTCGCACCAAGTACGGACTATTGGAGTACCAGGTGATGCCCTTCAGACTATGCAATGCACCAGCAGCCTTCCAGTTCTTCATGAACGATGTCCTCCGAGAGCTTATCGATGTTTGTGTGGTCGTTTACATGGACGACATCTTAGTATAATCTTTATCAGAATCTGAGCATGTAAAACACGTCCGAGCAGTCCTAGAGAAGTTACGCCAGCATAAATTATATGCTAAACTGGAAAAGTGCATCTTCCACACTACGGAAGTGGAATTCCTTGGATTTATTCTGACCCCGAGAGGAATCCGGATGGATACACGAAAAGTGGATGCCATTCTTAATTGGCCTTCGCCAAGTTCAATCAAAGGTGTTCAAAGCATGCTTGGATTTGCCAATTTCTACCGCAGGTTTATCCCAGACTTCTCGCACATTGTACATCCCATTACGACGCTATTGCGAAAAAACAAATGCTTTGTGTGGACAGAGGAAGCCGAGAACGCCTTCCAAGATTTAAAAGCTAAATTCACATCTGCTCCCATATTAAGACACCCGCGCCCCGAACTTGCCTACATAGTGGAAACAGATGCATCCAGTTCAGCCATGGGAGCAATCCTTTCCCAAAAGGATCCCGAAACTAACCAGCTTCACCCAGTGGAGTTTTGGTCAAGAAAATGTTCAGCCCCCGAATTAAACTATGCCATAACCGACAAGGAGCTGCTGGCCATCAAGTCCGCCTTCAAGGCTTGGCGGCACTATCTACTGGGTGCCAGACATACCATCACGGTCATCACCGATCACCGCAACTTACAATACCTAAAGACAGCCAATGTCCAATCTTCGCGCCAACTCCGTTGGGCATTGTTCTTCGCCGAGTTTGATTTTGTAATAACCTATCGTCCAGGCTGTAAGAATGGTAAAGCAGACGCCTTGTCCCGGATTGGAATGGGAGAAGCAGAAATAACTTTAGAACCCGTACACATAATTCCGGAACAGAGAATCCTTGGCCTGATATCCATACAGACACTGGAGGACATTCAAAACAAGATCCACCAATTCTTTGATTCCGTTGCCCTACAGGATTGGGCAAAGAAAGGTCCAGAGTACTCTGTCATCGATAATTTACCTCATCACCAAGGCCGGCTATTTTTACCGCAAAAAGAACTACAGGAACTTGTCATTTCCCATTACCATGACACCTTAATAGAAGGGCATCCGGGTATTGCAAAAACCGAAGCTAAAATTAGGAAGCAATTTTGCTGGCCCACCTGGCGAAAGGATGTCAAGTCATTTGTCATGTCTTGTGGCATTTGCGCACAAAATAAAGGGCAAAAGAAAAAACCTGCTGGATTATTGCAACCATTAGACATACCACCTACCCCTTGGCATACCTTGTCATTAGACTTCATCACGGATTTACCCCCGTACCAAGGTTACAATACCATTCTAGTTATTGTCGATCTTTTTTCTAAAATTGCCCACTTCATTCCTTTAAAAGGGATACCTTCAGCTTCAATCCTGGCCAAGGAATTCCTTGAAAATGTTGTCCGCCTGCATGGCTTTCCTTCAGTGTTAATTTCAGATCGGGGCAGTCAATTCATTTCACATTTTTGGAGGAAATGCTGCCAACTGGCACAAATTGATGTTCGGCTTTCGACCAGTCACCACCCTCAGACCAACGGTCAAACGGAGAGGACCAACCAGACTCTTGAACAGTACCTCCGTTGTATGCTACATCAGTCTGAGGCGAATTGGAAAGACATTCTGTGGATCGCAGAGTATGTGTACAATAATTCCGTACACTCAGGAACTGGAAAAAGTCCTTTTTTTACCATTTATGGGCACCATCCTCGAACCTCGGATTTGGACTCACCCCAGCATTTAGAGATGCCCGCAGTGGACCATCTCCACGCTGTTATTACACAAGCCTTTAAAGAAGCAACCATCCATTTGCAAAAGGCTAAGGAAAAATACAAAAAGGATGCGGATCAGCAGAGTGCACAGAAGTGAAGCTCCTCAATACCAAATTGGGGACCAAGTATGGTTAGTCACTAAGCACTTACCACTCAAGGGGACTCGGACCTTTAACACCAGGTATTTGGGACCTTTTTCTGTCAAGGCAATTATTAACCCAGTGGCCGTCAAGTTGGCCCTACCTGCTCATATGCGAATCCATCCCGTCTTCCATGTGTCTCTTTTGAAGCCAGTGCAACCAGGAACTAGGCTAACCACTCCACCTGAACCTATCCTCATAGACGGGGAGCCCGAGTTCGAAGTCAAGAATATTTTGGACTCAAAAAGAGTGAGATCACAACTCTTTTACCTAATTGACTGGAAAGGTTATGGTCCGCAGGAAAGGTCTTGGGAACCTAGTGACCACGTGCATGCACCTCGTTTAGTGAAGAGGTCCATCGGGAATTTCCAGACAAACCACGGCCAAGGGGGAGAACGACTTTAGGAGGGGCCTTGAGGGGGAGTGCTGTCATGATGCCTGCCCCCGGAAGACCAGACCAGGCCCAGCAGCTCCGGAAGCAGGCATCATGCCACTTGGAGCATGCCCAAAAGCCCCAGTTAGGGGCTGTTTGGGTGCAGTCCTGGCGCCTATGGCGCCAGGCTCATTAAGATAAAGTCAGTCCTGGCGCCATGGGTGCCAGGCTCATGATTGATAACTTACCTGAAGCAGACCATGCTGCATACTCACCTGAGGCAGACCATGCTGCATGAAGACTCAAGCCAAATGAGGCTTAGGAGGGACTATTTTACTGAAGGGACTATTTTGTTACTTGGGTGGGGCTGTGGAAGAATACTTACCTGGATCTTCTTCCAAGGCTATTTAAACCATGCCCGGACAGCCACACGTGCTTCGCGTTATTTTGCTTGCTGCGGCGTAACGCTCACTGTGTTTTCAGCAGCTCCAGTCTTCAGCCACGCCCGCTTCAATCCTGGGACTCCTGAAACAAGAAGAAAAGAAGGATAAAGGTTAGAACAGGAGTTTTAACTTTAATCCTTACCTGAATCCTGATCCATTTCGCCACGGAGCTGAAAGACAGAAGTCTTTGAAGCATCGTTTCGCATTCCTACGGCGCCGCGCTGAACTCACCTGCTTGGCGGTACTTCAGCATTCCATCACGCTCTCTCCATCTCGCGGCCGCCCTCCGACACCTAAGGAGACAAAGACAGCAAGGTGAGCAAGGGGACTCTCTAAGACTATACAAGCTACCCACAAGGACTTACCTGATTTACCACGGGGGGTACTCACCTCATCTCGGGTCGGCGTAGTTAACTCTGCTTCATCGCCGTACCCCGGCCCCTAAGGGGAAAACCACAATAGACTTACCTGAATCTTGCCAATTGCCATTTGGAAATCTTCGAGTGGATTAATCGGCAACCTGCAAGGAATCGGACAGAGTGAAGATCAGACATTTGAACTCTTGTGAACAATTGGACTTTAGAGTCAATACTGGAACTCATCAATTCCTCTACGCCAGTGAAGTAACTGGTCATCAACGCGCCCCTGCGGTCGACGCAGGATGGAGAGCTCATCCTTCCAAACCATCAGGTGAGACTAAGGAGGGGACATCAAGAGTGATCTGTGGGAAGACAACGGGAGTGGGGAAGGTGGGTTGACACTCAATTCCACGGGTGGTTAATTCCTCTTCTCCTTTGCAGAAGAATATTCCTGTGAGCCAGACAAACTAGGCTGAGCGGGCCAGTCCAGTCATTCATCTCGGCGCTACACGTAACGCTGGTGGAAACAACAGCAGCCCAGTTCCGGTCGACGCCCCCGTGGGAACCAGGTGAGCGTAACAGAACGCGAAGACTACCCACAAATACCCACCAGGGCGTCATGGAGACCTCGGAAACTGATCAGTTGGCCCAATTATTAGGGGAATTAAGGGCCGAAGTGCATTCCGCCCGCCAAGAAACCAATGCCCTCAGGAGGGAACTGATAGTGTCAAAAGAACGAACTGATGAGTTGGCCAGACAACTATTGCAGAGCCAGGCTGGACAAACACCTCTACCAGGACTTGGGGCAAGTCCAGTTCCTGTACCATCGAGTAACCCGGTGCAGATAAATTTACCTGGAGCCGTTCCTTTGGCTCTGCCTGAACGCTTTGCCGGAGACCCAAAAGGGTTTGCAACATTCATGAATCAATGCCGCTTGCACTTTTTATGTAGACCTGGAGCTTTCCCAAACGATCAGGCCAAGGTAGCCTTTGTACTGTCATATCTCAGCGGCAGTGGGGCGGATTGGTCCATTCCACTAGTTAACCAGGATGGCCCGATTCTTCGAGATTTCCAGGGTTTCCGAACAAGCATGGAAATACTATTCGCCCGACACTCCCGAGGACAGGCTTTGGACAACAAACTGTTATCCCTACGTCAATGTAACCAGGATCTTTTATCTTACATTGCAACTTTCAATAGATTAGTAGTGGAAACCGAATGGCCTGAAGCCAAGCGAATCACATTATTCCATCGAGGACTTCGGGGAGAACTCAAAGATGTTTTGGCCCAAATCGTGAACCCGCCTCAAGACTGTGCTGAATATATAGATCTAGTGGTCCAGATTGATCACAGACTTCAAACCAGGAAGGCTGACCGAACCAAGTTTGAGAACAGGGTGTTGGTTAAAACCCACGTAAGCTCCAAGGGAGTAGATGTCTCAGAACCTATGCAAATCGGGGGGGTTAAAGGACCCTTAACCCAGAAGGAAAGAGATAGAAGACGGCAACTGCAATTATGTTTATATTGCGGAACTACTGGTCATTTTCTTCGGAACTGCCCTGTAAAACCACCCAAGAAAGTTATAGGAGCAGCAGACGAAAACCATGTGAAATCTGACTCGGGAAACGACCACGCCCGGCAAGCGTAGAGGTCCGCTTGCCGAGCTTAAAGAAGGACTCTCTGACCTCGCATTTCACCATACTCATGGTCCTTCTAGATCCAGAGCAGCCATCACGCATGCACGCGGTAAAGGCATACGTAGACAGTGGAGCCATAGGAAATTACTTGGACTGGGAATTGGCTACCAGGATAAATCTATCTCTCATCCGCAAGACCACGGCCGATGTTGTCACCACTGTAGATGGAACAGAAATTGCCTCTGGACCCGTAACTCATTCCACTGCAGAGATGACATTGCTGAGTCAAGATGGGCATCGAGAGGCTATGGTGTTTGACTTAATCAAGGCCCCACAGTTTCAGCTGATACTGGGGATACCTTGGTTGGAAAAACATAATCCCTGTATTGATTGGCGAGAGAAGAGACTAACCTTCCCAGAATGTGCTCACACCTGCTACCCAAGGAAAACTCAAAACTCAGTCCTTGGCCCCAGTAATTCCAGTAGCCATACAATTACCTGTTGAATACCAAGACTTTCAGGATGTCTTCTAAAAGGAACAGGCAAACACCTTACCACCTCACAGATCGTATGATTGTCAAACAGATCTTGCACCTGGAGCACAACCACCTTGCAGCAGAATCTATGCCCTTACAGAACCCGAAAATCTCCATTTGCGCCAGTGCCTAAACCAGTACCTTGCTAATGGCTTCATTCGCCCGTCCAAGTCCCCTGCATCTTCAGCTTTGTTCTTCGTACCGAAAAAGGAAGGCGACCTTAAAACATGTATAGACTACCGTGCACTGAATCAGATAACCATCAATAATCGATACCCACTGCCTTTGATCCCAGAACTACTAGACCAGGTGAAGGACGCTTGCATATACACGAAACTAGACCTTTGGGGGGCAGATCATCTGGTACGTGTCAAAGACGGTGACGAATGGAAGACTGCTTTTCGCACCAAGTACGGACTATTTGAGTACCAGGTGATGCCCTTCGGACTATGCAATGCACCAGCAGCCTTCCAGTTCTTCATGAACGATGTCCTCCGAGAGCTTATCGACGTTTGTGTGGTCGTTTACATCAACGACATCTTAGTATACTCTTTATCAGAATCTGAGCATGTAAAACACGTCCGAGCAGTCCTAGAGAAGTTACGCCAGCATAAATGATATGCTAAACTGGAAAAGTGCATCTTCCACACTACGGAAGTGGAATTTCTTGGATTTATTCTGACCCCGAGAGGAATCCGGATGGATACACGAAAAGTGGATGCCATTCTCAATTGGCCTTCGCCAAGTTCAATCAAAGGTGTTCAAAGCATGCTTGGCTTTGCCAATTTCTACCGCAGGTTTATCCCAGACTTCTCGCACATTGTACATCCCATTACGACGCCATTGCGAAAAAACAAACGCTTTGTGTGGACAGAGGAAGCCGAGAACGCCTTCCAAGAGTTAAAAGCTAAATTCACATCTGCTCCCATATTAAGACACCCGCGCCCCGAACTTCCCTACATAGTGGAAACAGATGCATTCAGTTCAGCCATGGGAGCAGTCCTTTCCCAAAAGGATCCTGAAACTAACCAGCTTCACCCAGTGGAGTTTTGGTCAAGAAAATGTTCAGCCCCCGAATTAAACTATGCCATAACCGACAAGGAGCTGTTGGCCATCAAGTCCGCCTTCAAGGCTTGGCGGCACTATCTACTGGGTGCCAGACATACCATCACGGTCATCACGGATCACCGCAACTTGCAATACCTAAAGACAGCCAAAGCCCAATCTTCGCGCCAACTCCGTTGGGCATTGTTCTTCGCCGAGTTTGATTTTGTAATAACCTATCGACCAGGTTGTAAGAATGGTAAAGCAGACGCCTTGTCCCGGATTGGAATGGGAGAAGCAGAAATAACTTTAGAACCCGTACACATAATTCCGGAACAGAGAATCCTTGGCCTGACATCCATACAGACACTGGAGGACATTCAAAACAAGATCCACCAATTCTTTGATTCCGTTGCCCTACAGGACTGGGCAAAGAAAGGTCCAGAGTACTCTGTCATCGACGATTTACCTTATTACCAAGGCCTGCTATTTTTACTGCAAAAAGAACTACAGGAACTTGTCATTTCCCATTACCATGACACCTTAATAGAAGGGCACCCGGGTATTGCAAAAACCAAAGCTAAAATTAGGAAGCAATTTTGGTGGCCCACCTGGCGAAAGGATGTCAAGTCATTTGTCATGTCTTGTGGCATTTGCGCACAAAATAAAGGGCAAAAGAAAAAACCTGCTGGATTATTGCAACCATTAGACATACCACCTCCCCCTTGGCATACCTTGTCATTAGACTTCATCACGGATTTACCCCCGTACCAAGGTTACAATACCATTCTAGTTATTGTAGATCTTTTTTCTAAAATGGCCCACTTCATTCCTTTAAAAGGGATACCTTCAGCTTCAATCCTGGCCAAGGAATTCCTTGAAAATGTTGTCTGCCTGCATGGCTTTCCTTCAGTGTTAATTTCAGATCGGGGCAGTCAATTCATTTCACATTTTTGGAGGAAATGCTGCCAACTGGCACAAATTGATGTTCGGATTTCGACCAGTCACCACCCTGAGACCGACGGTCAAACGGAGAGGACCAACCAGACTCTTGAACAGTACCTCCGTTGTATGCTACATCAGTCTGAGGGGAATTGGAAAGACATTCTGTGGATCGCAGAGTATGTGTACAATAATTCCGTACACTCAGGAACTGGAAAAAGTCCTTTTTTTACCATTTATGGGCACCATCCTCAAACCTCGGATTTGGACTCACCCCAGCATTTAGAGATGCCCGCAGTGGACCATCTCCACGCTGTTATTTCACAAGCCTTTAAAGAAGCAACCATCCATTTGCAAAAGGCTAAGGAAAAATACAAAAAGGATGCGGATCAGCACAGAAGTGAAGCTCCTCAATACCAAATTGGGGACCAAGTATGGTTAGCCACTAAGCACTTACCACTCAAGGGGACTCGGACCTTTAACCCCAGGTATTTGGGACCTTTTTCTGTCAAGGCAATTATTAACCCAGTGGCCGTCAAGTTGGACATACCTGCTCATATGCGAATCCATCCCGTCTTCCATGTGTCTCTTTTGAAGCCAGTGCAACCAGGAACTAGGCTAACCACTCCACCTGAACCTATCCTCATAGACGGGGAGCCCGAGTTCGAAGTCAAGAATATTTTGGACTCAAAAAGAGTGAGATCAAAACTCTTTTACCTAATTGACTGGAAAGGTTATGGTCCGCAGGAAAGGTCTTGGGAACCTAGTGACCACGTGCATGCACCTCGTTTAGTGAAGAGGTTCCATCGGGAATTTCCAGACAAACCACGGCCAAGGGGGAGAACGACTTTAGGTAGGGCCTTGAGGGGGAGTGCTGTCATGATGCCTGCCCCCGGAAGACCAGACCAGGCCCAGCAGCCCCGGAAGCAGGCATCATGCCACTTGGAGCATGCCCAAAAGCCCCAGTTAGGGGCTGTTTGGGTGCAGTCCTGGCGCCTATGGCGCCAGGCTCATTATTGATAACTTACCTGAAGCAGACCATGCTGCATACTCACCTGGGGCAGACCATGCTGCATGAAGACTCAAGCCAAATGAGGCTTAGGAGGGACTATTTTACTGAAGGGACTATTTTGTTACTTGGGTGGGGCTGTGGAAGAATACTTACCTGGATTTTCTTCCAAGGCTATTTAAACCACGCCCGGACAGCCACACGTGCTTCGCGTTATTTTGCTTGCTGCAGCGTAACGCTCACCGTGTGTTCAGCAGCTCCAGTCTTCAGCCACGCCCGCTTCAATCCTGGGACTCCTGAAACAAGAAGAAAAGAAGGATAAAGGTTAGAACAGGAGTTTTAACTTTAATCCTTACCTGAATCCTGATCCATTTCGCCATGGAGCTGAAAGACAGAAGTCTTTGAAGCATCGCTTCGCATTCCTACGGCGCCGCGCTGAACTCACCGGCTTGGCGGTACTTCAGCATTCCATCACGCTCTCTCCATCTCGCGGCCGCCCTCCGACACCTAAGGAGACAAAGACAGCAAGGTGAGCTAGGGGACTCTCTAAGACTATACAAGCTAACCCCAAGGACTTACCTGATTTACCACAGGGGGTACTCACCTCATCTCGGGTCGGCGTGGTTAACTCTGCTTCATCGCCGTACCCCGGCCCCTAAGGGGACAACCACAATAGACTTACCTGAATCTTACCAATTGCCATTTGGAAATCTTCGAGTGGATTAATCGGAAACCTGCAAGGAATCGGACAGAGTGAAGATCAGACATTTGAACTCTTATGAACAATTGGACTTTAGAGTCAATACTGGAACTCACCAATTCCTCTACGCCAGTGAAGTAACTGGTCATCAACGCGCCCCTGCGGTCGACGCAGGATGGAGAGCTCATCCTTCCAAACCATTAGGTGAGACTAAGGAGGGGACATCAAGAGTGATCTGTGGGAAGACAACGGGAGTGGGGAAGGTGGGTTGACACTCAATTCCACGGGTGGTTAATTCCTCTTCTCCTTTGCAGAAGAATATTCCTGCGAGCCAGACAAACTAGGCTGAGCGGGCCAGTCCAGTCAGTCATCTCGGCGCTACACGTCACGCTGGTGGAAACAACAGCGGCCCAGTTCCAGTCGACGCCCCCATGGGAACCAGGTGAGCGTAACACAAACCACAACTATCCCCTCGCACCTGAAAGGTAAACACAACACATGAACAGGCATTGATCATCAGAACACAACATGTACATAGGATACCACCATTACAATGTCTGAGTTCCCATCACACTGCAGGGCAAGGCAACTATCAACAACAACCCCCCCTCCCTCACAAATGACCATGACCCACTGAACAACTGCACCTGGGTCATGGAGCCTTCAACCCTCAATTCCACCTAACCACAGGATCACCTTTACCCTTCGTCACTATCTCCCACCTTATGTGTAAAAAGGTGCCTGCACCCTCAGAATCCACACTCATTTCCAAAATCCCAAAATCCAAGCCATAAAAAACTAACCAGAACACCCTCCAGTAGATGACTTGACGTAGCAGTACCTCACAAAGGCCAAGTACTACCACAATGATGCAACAACCAAGGTAGCACAGTAAAACAATGTCACAACAGGATGTGAACCATGTGTGGTACATAACATAGGATGATGCACCATGAACGGATGTGTACTGTGACAGGTCCCGTGTACAGGTGCGGGAGTGTCACGAAACAACCACCCCCACCGTGTCCCGGGTGCCTGCAAGGTCAAACTCACACAGGCCCCTGAGACCCTGGTGGGGAAGGAGGTTCAGGGATATGCAGTCGGGACAGGTGTTGACACACTGGATAACTGGAATGAGTGGCAGGAGAGGGGAGGAGGAATGACACATGAAAGTAGGGAATGCACGAAAATGTACTACCTGCATGAACACATACACAATCCAAACAAACTTGGACATCATTGTCATGGCCTTCTGTAGTCCAGGCTTAGGAGTGGTACGAACCAAACACCCCCTCTAGGGTTTTGGCGCCTGCAAGTTTGGGGCTTACAGAGGCATCCGCAACCCCAGCGGGGAAAGAGGGTTAGGGAACGTTGCTTGGATAGGTACGGGAAGCAGGAACACCGGGTAGAGGGTACAGGGTTCAAAATTGCATAGGAATCTGGGTGATTAGGGGGAGAAAACATACCAAATTGAATCACACATACATCCATGCATTAGTGCACCCCCCAGCAAGCCTATGCAGAGCAGAAAAACAACAAGACACTTAGCTCTGGTTGTGAGTGCTGGCCTCCTGCCTGCGTACTCTCAGGTCTGGTCACAGGAGCACTGCAATGCTGCAAAGAGAGCCACAGTCAACAACCTGTACGTGCCAATTACACAAAAACACAACACCAAACATGCCCCATAGCAACAAACTACTCTACAAACAGACAATCTGGTGTAGATGCTTCCTCCCCATAGATAACATTACCCCTGTGACGGGTCATACACAGTCAATGCAGTAAGTCAGCCGCCGGCGGGTGCGTGGCAAATGGAACACCAATGTGTCACAATTCACACAACATGCAATGTTCCCTGGGTAAGCAGACAGACCCATATAGCAAGCCATGACTTCAGAGCAAGTTGCGTACCACCATGACCGAAACAAAGTTGGCAGTGTATTTATCATAAAGTACATGGAAATGATATGCACTGCACCCGAGAATGTCCTTGCTGTATGTCCCTGTGAGCTGCCCCTTTCCATGTCTCGGAAGGCTACATGGTTGATACAAGTGCATCAATGGACCTTGGTGTACCGGAGGGTATGTGCCACTGCCCCTGCACGTGTCCCAGACAACCTTACAATCAACAGCCATCAGTCCACCAACACATCTGAGCTGCATTCTGTGCTTCAACACCAATATTCGTCCAAGCTCACCCTCAGTGCTGTGACTAACCCTGCATGTGCAACTCGCCTGGTGCAAGCTTTGCTGTGTTGTGGCCCCCCTGTGCTGCTCACCTTGCCTGGAGTTCCTTGGAACATGTCAGCAGTTCTAGGATGTAGGTCTGCAATCCCTGTGCCTCTGCTTGTGCACACATGTGCATGTGGGCACCAACAAACGTGTCTAGAATTCCGTCGTCCAATGGGCCATGTCTGCTGGCAAAGGTGCTCTGGAGGCTCATCCCCCTGCAGAAAGGGCATGAAACACATGATTAATGCTTCAAAGTCATCTGTGTGTGTCTCTTCAGGCATCTCATTACTTGACCATGTCAGAGAGTCACATCATGAATCACACCATCCGTCCGTCTTTCACATCCAAAGTGTGGAACACTATCTACAGCATGAATTGCAACAAGCACGTGTACAGTAAAGATAAGAAACATACTACACAATGCATAGCAATTAATGTACACATTAATCATGAAACACCCCATCTAGCAAAAGCTGAACGGTGGACAATAACACCAAAATCATCCCCACTAGGGGTGTAAACACAAGTCACACAGCACCAGACATGCCACAGATATGACAGTCCAAACCCCTTGTGTAAAAGTTTGTGACACCGAACCATCCTTGCGAGCCCATGGATAAGAGAGGCAGGCGTGGCATATGTGAGTCAAGGACCCCAAGCAGCAAACACATACACAAGACAAGCCTGAAGGGCCCAGCTGGAACAGACAGTGGATGCCTTCAAAAGCCACAAAGCACCGCACCGTCACATGAAAGCACAATAGACAAGCAATTTTAAACTAAATCAACTATTAACTAATTACACTAACTATGGAAAACCTACATTACCTAATTAAACTAACTATCAAACAGAAACTTAACTAACTAAACTAAAAGAAAAATCAAAAATGGCCACATACGACCCGGGGGGGGAGGCACATAGGAGGGAGGAGGTACAGGGTGCTGCTCAACATCCACATGCGATGATGCTGAGCCAAAAAAAAAACTACATGGGCTCAACGCCTGCACAGCCCGACCTATGTGGGAGATAGATGGTCGTCCGAGTCTGGCTCATCCTGTAAAGGAGGACGTGGCACAGTAGCCTGGCCACGCCTAGCCACAGCTTGCCCCTCGTCGGCAGCAAGTCTGCCGGACGGGTGAGCCTGGTTCTGTGTGGCGATGTGACATAGGTCTGCATGCAGAAATTCACGTGATACACGTGCTTCCTTTTGCAAGGTAGCACGTGTAACACGGAGTTCCTCCTGCAAGGCCTGGCTGGACAACCGCTGCACCTCCCGGCAAGGCTGTAGCTCAGCCGAGATGGTACGCTCAAGCTGTGCAAACCTCTCCTCTGCCTGCTGCCTCTGGGACATCATAAGGACACCTAGAGTGGATCTGAGGGAAGCATACTCCTCCCTCAGGGCATCCATGTGCGCCTCTGCGTGAGCAGCAATTGCTTGACGCAGAGACGACATTTCAGCCTGGCGTGCCCTGTCTGAGGCCGCCATGCCCAGCCTGAGCGAGCAGGCCGTGAACCGTGCCGCCTGCTGCTGGAGAAGCACCTGCCTAGCAGGGAGGAGCACAGATCGGGCCACACGCTCCATGCTCTCAGCGATGTTCTCCATTGCTGCCCCTGCCGTTCTGAATTGGCAGTCAAGTCTTGCTCCCACTCAGTATACTGCGGTTGCGTGCGGCGACCGCGTTGCCGGGCTTGACCCCTGCGGGACCCAAGGACCGGGGGTCCTTGCTGTGTTGGCACCGCCCGCGGCTGCACGACTACATGCCCCCGTCGACGTGATGTCCCAGGCACATCAGTGACTGGTGTGGAGGGTGACCCTGCGTTCCGATCCACCACGGGCGGAGGAACCAAGACTGTCTGATCCCTCAGTGCAGGTGTCGCAGACAGAGGAGTGTCCACATCAGAATCACTCACCCCTGACACATGGTCTTGATGCTCATCCAACTCAACATGGACGTCAGAGTCGTCATCAAGGCTGGACTCATAGGCAGCCAGAGACAAGATGGACTGTAGCACTTGGGGGTTTTCATGGCCTACCACCCCACGACCCCCACTAGTGCCGGGTTGATGTAGTGGTAACAACCCTCTGTCTGGCATGACAACACCATCCTCTGCCTCCATTGCGTCATCACCTGAAAAATAGAGAGAAAAAAGGTCACTACACATGTCAGAAGCACACAACACACACACACACCGACAGCAAACGCATCAGGCAGACATGTGACACACAACATATAACCTGGCATGCATGCTGGGTCAACTTTGAATTGCTTCTGTGATCAGACCTGTTGAAAGGTGGCAGTTTCCATGGAAGTGGGTCTATGCAGTGCAGAAAATGTGTACGCCACTCACTACCTACATGTACAAGGACTCCATGGTGTGTGCCAGGAAATGTGAAGGCAGTGCAATGTCAAATTCAGACATCACGTGCATTGTGCATTCAATGTGTACCATATCTAGAAGCCAAGCACCCCTCCACCCCAGTACCAAAGCAGGGATGCCTAGAATGGTATCAAAAGGCTGACCATAACCTGTGTATTGACAGGCAGTGTTCACTGGCATCAACAGCTTATTGTGATTCAAGTGACAACACTGCAAATGATGCTGGGACAGTAAGCAGGACACATGATGAAAACTCTGGATTCTGCCCATGTGTGAAGAAGACACAACAACAGTTGGACAGAGTCATTGGCCATTGAACAGGCTGAGGCCTGTGAGCCACACAGATTGTCAGACCCTAAACATGTGTGCAACGCAGGACTGAGCCACAGTTGACATGGGAAGGCTGATGAGATGGCAGGCAATGTATGTAACCAAGTACTTGTATTACAGTGATCATCCAGTCAAGGACACATAGGGGCATGCGTGCAATGCACATGGCGCATGAATGAGCACTCATGTCCCTGCGGGACATCTGACCTATGCACAGTACAAGTGAGATACCCTGCATCAAGTACTAAGGCTGTACCACACGGCATATGTTTGGCAGATTCTACGCTGGAAGTTAGCATCTACACAGGACGCATGAACAAGAAAGTACACATTGGCAAGATTGAAGAATACCAGTGCAAAGGTGGAACTGGGGTGCAGAGTGGTGGAAGAGGGGCAAGGGAGCATGCCTGCATGGAGTCCCCGCATGCAGGCAGAGGAGACATGCATGACGGAAGCATTGCATTACTTACACATCAGAACCATGTACACGTCACATGTAGCGGCAATCATGCACAACACATCCCACAAGTGAAACACACACGTCCTCAACAAACACGCATCAACACTCACTGGACTTCGCATCAAAGTCCAGCATCTCTCCCACTCCTTCGACAAATTCAGGTGGTATGAACTCCGCAACGAGAGCCTCATGCGGAGTGAGCTCTTCCTCCTCTGGTGCAGGCCCACAGCCAGTCACCAGAGTCAAGTTGTAATTAGAGGCACGCTTAGCCTTAGTGCTGCGTTTGATGTCATTCCAACGCTTTTTGCACTCTTGCGCCGTGCGCACCTCATGGCCGAATGAACTGGCATGTTCCGCAACATGCTTCCAGTGGGTGTCACGTTGGGCAGTCGTAGTCTGACTATTGGCACCCACTAGCATGTCACGGCTGTGGCCCCGCACGTAGTCCACGAGGAAGTCCAGTTCCTGCTTACAGAAAGGCTTCTTCCTCGACGTGCAGGAGGTCGTGGCTGTGTGTGGGGTCCCAGCCTGTGCTGCAGGTGCAACCTTCCTCCTCTTGGACTGTGGCGCAGACCCTGGCTGGCTAATGCTGCCCTGACCAGTATGGCCCGTGGTTCGGTGGATTGAGCCAAGGGAGTGGCAGGTGGAGGGATGACCAAAGGCCTGACTTGTGTCAGTGGCAGCTGGGTGCCCACTAATGGACCCTGCGCAGCAACATCAGCTGTGGCAGGGTCATTGACTGCAACGGTCCTGGTTGGCAGACTCACAACCGGGGTGCTGTTGGGTGCATCTGCCCCTGCTCTTGCCAACACCCGGCTGTTCGGGGCAGCAGATGACATGACTGCCCCAGGGACACGTGTCTTGGTCTGAGCAGCCCGGCCTGCCCCTATGGTTTCCCCCCTGGCCTGTTGGAGATCTACCAAGGGCTCTTCAAGTGCCAACGCAGCCTGCGCTGGCAGACCCCGAGACTGGGTGGCGGTGTCCACAGCTGCACCTGCAGCTACCACTACCCTTGGGCCCGTGGCAGTCGATGGAACGGACTGCCGGGTCACACGGGCGTCAGTGCCAGATGCAGGAGCTGCATCCCCCGGAACCACAGGGGGTGGTGGCATGACTGCACCAACACATGGCACAACATTGTGCTCAAGTGGCGCACCCCTGCCTCTTCCCCCTCTGTGGCCGCCCTGGACACCCTGGAGTCCCCCTACTCCCTGGTCACCACGGCCACGCCCCCGACCACGGCCGCCACGAGGAGGATGCCCAGCTGAGGCACCCCTCACCTTTGGTGGGCTCCCAACCATGGCACAGATGTAGTAGTGCCGGCACAGATGGAGTGGTGCCAATGGGAGGTGTACACCACAATTGACCTGGGCAATTGGGGTGAAGGGGGTGGGAAGCAAGATGTTAACAGCCCCCCTGCACCTGCAAGGCTGTATGTGACCCCGGTGATGTGGTGATGGGTCACGCAATGCTCTGGCACCCCAAAACTGCAGTAAAACCGTGCACGCAACCCTGCAGCCTACGTGCGTGGATTCAACCTCCCGCAGTACGCGGTGGCACCCAGTAACACGAATAATGCGTACGCGTGGGACACGCAGGCTACTATGACATCGAAAATGGGTGCGATACACAGGGGCACCCGCAGTGGGATAAAGAGCGTGTGCGACTCACCGTCTGACTAGCGCGATGCAGAAAAACACGCGTAGCCAATACCCCCGCCAAAAGAAGAGATACGTCCTTGATAGCTGTGAAGTTGTGATGGCGCGCGAAACAACAGGAAGCAGCAACACACGTCGGTCTCCACGAAAGGCACGTACAGTGAACTGCTGGGCCCGCTCACCTTTAACCCGTGCTGAGGGAAACGCATGCGCGAGTCACGTCACTTACGCGCATGGGCCCTTTCCTCGTATTACACGCGGACGTGCAGTTTTTCACGCGCACTGAAATGCCCATGCACGCCTGTGCGCATCACGTCGCAGGGGCGCTTGCACTTGAGGGGCCTTCTGTCCAATTAAATTGCGTATGCGTGCAGACGCGCTTACGCGCTAAGGGCCTTTCCTCGAATTACACGCTGACGTGCTGAATTTTCACGTGCCAAATCACTCTGTATCAAGCTGGCCACGCGTAAGCACATGGAAGACCACGCTCCTGCCCAGAAGGCTGAACTACTGCCCCCCAGAGCCCCGAGCACGCTCCCACCTGCCATCTGCTGCTGCCTGACTGCCTGCTGCCCACGTGCCATGCCATTTGCTGCCTGCACATCAGCCAGGGGTGCTGTTGCTGTGACCACCCCTGCTGGAACCGAAGATTCCCGACTGGGATTCCATCACTCCACAGCCCAGCCCCAGGACCCAGTTGCCCACCCACTCCTGCCTCTGGGGTTGTCATGTCGGGCACTGCAACATCTGGCACCACTGACAACCCCCGGCCGGAGAGGCAGAGGGGCACCAGCTTCAGTGCCAGGGAAGTTGTTGTCCTGGTGGAGCAAGTCCTGGGGCAATATGATGCCCTCTTCAGAAGTTCCCGCGCCGACAAGGAAGGACGGACTCGGATCTGGACTGACATCGTGACTGCCATCAACGCGGAGGGGGTGGCAGTCCGCGACTTCCAACATGTCAAGAAGTGCTGGGAGGACTTCAGGTCCAGGACCCTGAACAAGGCCCGGCGCCTCTTGAAGGCAGCGGATGCCAAGCGGCGCCGGGGTCACTTGTCGGAAGATCAGATGAGGGTCCTGGAACACATATCCCCAGCACTCCACGTCCAGGTCCTTGAGAGGCAGACCCGTCTGGAGTCGAGCGGTAAGTGTACATGCATCCTGATTGTGAGCTGTGCGTGTGGTGATGTTTCAGTAGTGTGCAGGTTGCACATCTGTTTGTATGGGGTCGAGTATAGGTGGGGGTGTACAGGGCCGTGGGGCTAACACATGCGAGGGCTGTAATGTGTGAGACATGGATGGTGCTTGTGTGTGTAGGCTTGCATGCCAAATGCAGTTGTGTGGGCACACATGTTTGGATGAATGTGTATGTAAGTAGACATGTCCATGATGTCACGCATGTATGTTGTTTTCAGCTGCATGTATCAGCACTGTGTACATGTGCATTTGTGCACATGTACATCAGAGGGGCAGGCATCGACCGGAGGGCAGGAGGACCCAGGACAGAGATTGTCTTCCGTGTGGCAGCGGTTGGGCCACGCCATAGATGCGGAGCGGCAGCGGGCGGAAGAGGCACGGCTCACAATGGTCAGGGCGGAGAACTCCATGTGGAGGGCCCTGAGGCGGGCCGAGTGCCTCGAGGCAATCCGCAGGGGGTTGGAGGTGGACACGTCGACGGCCCTGCGGACCCTCGGGGCCATGGAGGAGGACCGCCTCTGGGACATTGAGCAGGAGTTCGATGATGCCCTGGCCCGGGACATCCAAAAGTGAGCCGTCAGACTAGCCCGCTGCCCTTGTACATAGTTATGTAATTAGTGTTAGGTTTCCTTTTTTTTTTTTATTTATTTTGGACCTTTTGGACATTGGCCACATTTTTGTATATAGTTTATTTTATTAGTTAGTGTTGTTAGATAGGTTTCATTTCTTTTGTTGGGATAATGGACCCTGGCTTGTTCGTCTGTACATAGTTCACTGTTGGATTTTCTTTTTCTTTCACAATTTACCCATGGAGCAATGGCTTTCAATTATTATTTCCCATTTGATTTTCTTTTGTGGACAGTGACTTTGGACACCATTACTTTGGATTATGATTTTTGGTTTTGCTTTTTTTCACGGACATGCTTCTTTTCATTTTTGTACATTCCCATTTCTGTTTCTTTATTTTTGAATCTATTTATGTTTCCTTTAATACATATTTTTTTATCGAACTTCAATGTGTAGTATCATCTCATTGGTTTCATGCATATCATGATATGGGTTTTGAGATTCACTGACACCCATTGGGTGTATGTGAGGGACATGTGTTTGTTTCAAAACTTGCAATTGGTGTTCTGTCATGTAATTGCCATTTCTGAGTGGGTGGATGCAATACTCGGGTGGGTGTTTTGCATTTGGAGGCTGACCACAGGCACCAGGGATCTAGATTGTGATGACATGTTGGCTGGGGAACATGAGTTGGGGCCTGCTGGCAGGTGCCCCACAGTGCTGGGGGGTGGTGGTGGTGGGGACATGAGTTGGACATGGGTGGGGGCCTGGTGGAGGGTGCCCGTGCACTGCCGGGGGGTGGGGGTGGTGGGGAACATGAGTTGGACATGGGTGGGGGCCTGCTGGCAGGTGCCCCACAGTGCTAGGGGGTGGGGGTGGTGGGGACATGAGTTGGACATGGGTGGGGGCCTGGTGGAGGGTGCCCCTGCACTGCTGGGGGGTGGGGGTGGTGGGGAACATGAGTTGGACATGGGTGGGGGCCTGGTGGAGGCTGCCCCTGCACTGCTGGGGGGTGGGGGTGGTGGGAGACATGGGTGGGGGCCTGGTGGAGGCTGCCCCTGCACTGCTGGGGGGTGGTGGGGAACATGAGTTGGACATGGGTGGGGGCCTGCTGGCAGGTGCCCCACAGTGCTGGGGGGTGGGGGTGGTGGGGACATGAGTTGGACATGGGTGGGGGCCTGGTGGAGGCTGCCCCTGCACTCCTGGGGCGTGGGGGTGGTGGGAGACATGGGTGGGGGCCTGGTGGAGGGTGCCCCTGGTGGCTGGGGGTCCAGGGGGACATGCGTTGGTGGGCAGTAGTGCAAGTTGACATGTGGGTTGGCTGGGGGGCATGGCCATGGTGGATGGGGTGCCTGCAGGACATGTGCTGGGTAGGCCCCTGTGGTGTGAGCCACCTGCAGGGGCCATGGATGGTATAGAGGGAACACCTGGGAGGACCCACACGTGCAATTCACATGTGGTGCTCTCCGCGCACCCCTGTAATACACGTACGCTGATGGAATCGCGTGTGATACTTTCCGCGCACCCCTGATATGCACGTACCCTGCTGATTTCGCGTGTGAAACTTCCCACGCACCCCAAGATACACATAGCCAGGAGATTTGCATGTGTAACTTCCTGCGCACCGCTGATATACATGTACCCTGCTGACTTTGCGTGTGAAACTTCCCACGCACCCCAAGATACACGTAGCCAGGAGATTCGCGTGTGTAACTTCCCGCGCACCCCGAAATACACGTAGCCAGAAGATTTGAGTGTGGAACTTCACGCGCACCCCGAAATACATGTAGCCAGGACATTCGCGTGTGGAACTTCCCGCGCACCCCTGGAATACACGTACCCTGCTGATATCGCGTGTGAAACTTCCCGCGCACCCCGAAATACACATAGCCTGGCCATTCGCGTGTGGAACTTCCCGCGCACCCCTGAAATACACGTACCCTGCTGATATCGCGTGTGAAACTTCCCGCGCACCCCGAAATACACGTACCCTGCTGAAATCGTGTGTGGAACTTCCCGCGCACCCCTGATATACATGTACCCTGCTGACTTCGCGTGCACCCCAAGATACACGTAACCAGGAGATTTGCGTGTGTAACTTCCCGCGCACCCCGAAATACACGTAGCAAGAAGATTTGTGTGTGGAACTTCCCGCGCACCCCGAAATACACGTAGCCAGGACATTTGCTTGTGGAATTTCCTGCGCACCCCTGGAATACACATACCCTGCTCATATCGCGTGTGAAACATCCCGCGCACCCCAAAATACACGTAGCCTGGACATTCCCGTGTGAAACTTCCCACGCACCCCTGGAATACACGTACCCTGCTGATATCACGTGTGAAACTTCCCGCGCACCCCGAAATACACGTACCCTGCTGAAATCGCGTGTGGAACTTCCCGCGCACCCCTGGAATACACATACCCTGCTCATATCGCGTGTGAAACATCCTGCGCACCCCAAAATACACATAGCCTGGACATTCGCGTGTGGAACTTCCCGCGCACCCCTGGAATACACGTACCCTGCTGATATCGCGTGTGAAACTTCCCGCGCACCCCGAAATACACGTACCCTGCTGAAATCGCGTGTGGAACTTCCCGCGCACCCTTGAAATACACGTACCCTGATGGAATCGCGTATGAAACTTCCAGCGCACCCCTGAAATGCACGTACCCAGCTGAAATGACGTGAGGTACTTCCCGCGCACCCCAGTGATACACGTAGCCCACTTGCCGTGCTGGTACAGGGTTAGCGCAGCCCTTTGCGCTGGATTGGGGATTTTGATGGCTTTTCCCTGCGCGAGAGGCGTTCTTGGGGGCGTAACTGGCGCTGCTGCAGGGTCGCTGCGCCACTGTGCGCCACGGATGGTTTTGGTAGCTGGAATCCATGAATACTCTGTGCGAGGAAATGGGTTTTGGCGCACGCGGCTGGCGCAGGGATTCGCACGCGCACACTGTGCGCCAGCCGCGTGCGCCACTTGTGCGCTGAATTCTATGAATTACCCCCATTATGTCTCAGCTAATCTGTGAATTTGATAGTGAAAAAACACCACTATGGATCACTGAACAAGCAACTAAAATCTATAAGGTGATATCGAATGAGAAAGAAGAGACAGCTAAGAGTAGAGAATCTAAGCCAAAGTCTGAAGAATCCACACTGGCAGTTTTAGCTGTAAAATCCGCAAAGATGCCACTAGAAACAGCCCAAACTCAGGCAATGAATGACCCAACCCACAATCAAAGGGGTGTGGCTCCACAGAGAACATCGCCCCAAACTCTTATGTTCCAATCCATAGATCCCAGTGACAGAAGTTAATACAATAATACTCAGTACTTGGTAGTGCTCCAAAGGTGGGATTTCGCCACAGTTAACTAGGGCTAAATAACACCCAAAATCAGATGTACAACAATCCATACCAGACATTAGGGGCCCAGAGTAGATTTGACCCTAACACAATGGTGTATAGCCAGCCAGAAATACCATGGTATGTGGACAGATTCACTGAAAATGGAAATCAGCTCAGGGAACAATTTCCAACACATGAAAGGCAAAATGTGAATTATGCACCTTGCCAATATAGTCAGTCCCCAACATAGGTTGACCGTGTAAAAAGGATGGTCCCCCCACCATGCCCCCTTCCTGTGTCATAGGAATTCAGGGGAAACACAAAAATCAATTTCCTGAAAGGTATCAGAACAGGCCTAATCAGAGTGAATTCAAACATTAGCAGCCTAGACCACTAAGGGATGAGTTCAGGGACATGAGCAGGTTCCAATGTTTTGGAGGCCCAGGTTAAAGTGTTGTCTGAGCAAATAGGGAAACTGTATGCAGTGCACAAACCACAACCAAATGAAATAGAAGAAGGTCATAGGAGTGATCTTGCGCACAGCGACAACAAGTGTCTAGATAGTCATTCTTGCTGTGATGAAAACACAGATGTCCAGGAATTACCTTTAATTTTCATGTTACTTAATGCTTACCAATTTAAAACTAAGAAAACAAACAAATGAAAGTGAGACAGGGAACAATAACGCACACAAAAGGGAGTGTGGTTTAACTTAGATTTGAACAAACCATTATTGAGAGTAAAAATGAGGAGCAAGAAATAAGAAATGAACAGCAACAACCTAAAGAGCAACGTGATAGATGGCAATTTAAAAAGATTATGCAACATGAAAATGAAATGCTGTCAAACAAATGATGGTTTGTGACAAAATGAATCACTGCAGGGCTGATGGTACACTGAATGTCTCAGCAGTGATACATGAAAAGTCAGAATCAACTGACAGTCTATCCTTACTTGATAACCAAAACACTGTTCATACCTCCACAGAAATAAAAATTCCCCATAAAACAGGTGCATGTCAGTCACTTAAAGAGTATTTTATGCCACAGATATTCCAAGATACAGGAATGACAGGTACCGTGCAAAATACTGGTAAGTGCCACATACCAAGTGATGACATTCTGTCACCTGACACTTGTAAAAATACAAGGTCAATAGGTTCCAGAATGGAGGTCAGTGGAAAGGACCCAGACAATGGGGAAAGGTACATTGAAGGGATGGGATTTAAACACTAGTGGTCCCAAGTCAGAGGGGCACTCAGTGGCTACACTTCAAATGGGTTCTGAGTCCAGGAGGATAGACAAAGAAATTCAAAGAGAGATGGGGTAAAATTTAATTTCACATGGTACTTTTCCTAGGAAAAAGCCAGGCCGGCCTAAGAAAGGTAAGCCCTGAAATTGGTTACAATTCACATTTTCTATGCATACTAGAAGAATTTGAAGACAGGTGTTATGCTCCTATCACTATCAAAGAGAAATATATTGTGTTTTCAATGATTGACAAAGGTGCCCAAGCAATTATAATGTCAAGGGAACTATTGCAAAGCATAAATGAGGGGAGATCCCCACAAAACTTTTTAAAGTTGAGGCAGAGTGAAGGCCCTGTACATAATTGCAATGATGAATAATACCTGTGGAAGGTGCCACCGAGGTTGACATAAAGATAGAGAAGCATGGGATGAGACAGGACGTGTTGGTCACAACCATTAACGGGATGCCATTCCTTATAGGAATGAATTGCCTGAAGAGGTTTTCACCCCTCATTGATGGCATGAATGGGTTGTTGTGGTCCGTAGCCAAAATACCATTGAAACCAAAAAAATAATGACTCAGAGCAACAACGTAAAAGAATGCCACAGCACTGCCAAATCAGAAAATGTGGTGGAAGTAGATCTTCATAATGGCTGTGTGCCTAGAGTCAGTGTCATTCTCATGTTTCAGGATGACATGCAAGGAGAAAATGAGAAACAATCTTTGGAGATTTATTTGGATCCCAAGAATAACTGGCAGACACGGATAGAAGAAAACATATTGCGTTTTTATCTAAATGAGGAAAGTTGAAAACCAAATAGTACCGCATAGTCAGATCAGTAAAAATACATTTCAACAATTGCATAGATACACATGGGAGAAGGACAGCCATGGATCCCTATCCATGTAAATTGGCATCCTGTACTGATTGAAGCCACTTTTATGCTAAAACAGGAAAGAAGTTTCATTAATGAGAAGGTGTTTAGACAAGTACTTGACAGAGAGGAAATACCTCATTTTAAAATTAAAAATCAGCACATTTTTGGGATGGGTGACCCTGAATTGGGGCAAAGAATTGTGGGAAGATGAATGCTAAAGATTACAATCGGCTCTAAAAGCATTCATCACAATGTTTGTATTTTATGTGGGACCAAAAATAAATTTGATTTAGGGAATGACATCATGCACAGATTGTGTATGCTATTAGACTTCAATTTGAAAATAAGGGCAATTGTGCCCAAATGATGCCATATACAATTGAGCTTCAAGTAAATAAGGATGCCACTACTCCTACCTTCATCAGGCAGTTTGCAATAGCATTAACATACAGAAAGGATCAACAGATAGAAGGGTGTGATGTGTTTGTGTGTTTCCATAAATCCATGAAGCAGCGAGGGCTAGAATGTAAATATACACCACTGATAGAAATTGGGGATGGCCCCATACGAATACTGGCGGATAACAAAGGGTAATCAATACATAGAAAGGTAGGACACTGGTTTTTAGTCAACAGCTATTCACTCTTCACAAACTACATATATTTAATACAAATTGTCAATTTTAATATGGTCTTATAAAAATCAAGAACATAATACATATAAAATACATCATCAGACACTCTAAAAAGGTACATATATGTAACAGGGCACAAAACATATAACAATTTCTAAAATATAGAGATATCAATCATATCAATCTATGTACAAACCTATGCTATAATTCTTTATCAAAATAGGGGCTGTGATCCTGATGGATCACTCACAGTTTTTTCTCCTTCAGTCTAATGTTCAATTTAGATTGGGACAATCCCTAGATGGAATATTCAATACTATCATACAATTTAGTATTATTTCTAAATTGAGAACTCAACATGTTTCAGTCCTCCTAATTATTGTAGGGACTTTCTTTAGGAGTGGTCAGGGCAATTGTATTTAGAGTAAGGACAGTTGGTCTGGAATCTTCTAGTTTTGAAGATTTATTCAGTGGAAGAGCATTAGCTGTTGACAAAACCATAAAGAAGAATCAGTAATATCCATTGCATTCTTTGGGCACAGATGAATGTGTCAAGATGCGTTCAGGATCAATAAAGTTACCTGGACTTCCTAGTGTAGGTGCTCTCTTGTTTTTCAGTAGAAAAGTTCCACAACCGTTGGACATGTTTTCCTAATAAAAGGGAAGGTATTCCTCTTTTACCTGTAACACATAAGGATATGCTTACAAGAGATTCTAGAGATCAGTCTTTCATGTTTTGAGTTGAGCTAGACAGATTCATTTAGTCAGGCGTTGGAAGGCTGTAAAAATTCTATATGTAGCATTCCGTTTATGGCGAGTTCGATAGTCCATACAGTTCATAAGCATTTCTACATTATTGTCAATAGCACTCACACTGGTAAGCAAAATTATGGCTTACCTCGTGTGCAGTCTGATATGAAGCCGCGGTCAGATTAACTTGCGGGTTGGCATCTATGCGCAGCTTATCAATTGCGTGGTGTTATGTCATTGCGTGTTGGAATATGCAGGAAGCCGGTAAATATCCCGGCACGGTTGGTCCAAACTGCTGTTGAGAAAAAGTAAACACGCAGTTTGAATGGGGCTTGTATTTTTTACAAAAATCGGCTAGTATTCTTAGTTGACTCTATGAGTGCGGGCTGAGACAGTTGTTATGCTTGTGCCATCTCTAGTACTCTGCTCAGAAAGTTTTAAACCTTCATTTATGATAAGTAAATGATCGTATTATTCCCCATGTAAAAGGAGTAGTTACTGCGCTTCCATGCAAGTTGTGTCTTTATTAAACAGTCTGTTTACCTGTGGGTTCCGCTATATTGCGTAGGGAGTGTTCTTATTATGGCGCCTCATCAAGCATAACAACTGTCTCAGCCCGCACTCATAGAGTCAACTAAGAATACATGGAAAGTACAGAGGTTCGGCCTTTGGAGGATTTCTCAGAATTTTCTAAAATGGTAGAGGAACAGATTCAGCCTGCAGATGCTTGCCCAAATGAAAAACAATATACGTTTCCCCTGGCCTGCCTGGAGTGCCTGGCAGACATAATTAAAAATTTAGAATCTAGAGGCATTATTAGGCCTATTCACAGTACTTCAAATACTTCAATACTAGGTGTGTTAAAGGCCAATGTGTGCAGATTTGAGGGAACAAAATAAAAGGGTATCTGTATCAAGGTGACCTCATATTTATTGATCAAGGCCTTGCACAGCTTCAAGGGTCAAAGGTGTAGATCTCACAGCAGGGTACTGGCGTATGCCACTAGCTGCAGATATACACAATCTATTTGCCTTTTCTTTTTATTGATTACAATATGCATGATACCAAACCCCATTTGGCTATATCAATAGTGGGAATGAGTTTGGGATATTCCTGAGCAAAGAACTCCCTGAAGCAGCTGAGAGAGGAACCATAGTTTATATGAATGATGTGCTAATCAAGAATGATGATTTAAAAAGTCACTTCAATTAAATTAGACATGTGCTTGGTCAATTACAAAAGGCTGGGGCAAAACTATCTTCACACAAAGCACAGTGGTGTAGTAAAAGGGTGGCAGAACATGGGATAAACCTGCAAAAGAAAAAAGTGGAAGCCATTCAGAAACTAAAAGATCCCACCGATTTGAAAGGCTTAAAAAGCTTGTTAGGAATGGCAGGAAATGTATTGAAAATTATGCAGAGATTACGCAGCCTTTGACTAAATTACTGCAGCAGGGAATACCCTGGAAATGGGAAAAGGAACAAAGTGAGGCAGTGGTCAAGTTAAAAAAACTGTTTGATGAAAGCACCATGTTTAGCATATTCAATACAAAAACAAGACTTATTTGTAGAAATAGGATTCACAGATCAATGTATGTCGGAAGTACTATACCAGAAATATGATACAAATAGCAAAACCATTGCATATGCCAGCAAGGCATTGTCACAGGTAGAGACCAAATTTAGTGAATGTGAAAAAGCACTTTTGACCACTGTCTGGGCTTTACAACATTCCCACTCAATTATTTAAGGGAAACGGGTGATTGTTGAAACAATTAATGAGGGAATTTGGCACAGTCAAGAATCACATCATGGACATTGGTACTGCAGGGATTCCCAGTGCAGGTGATATATACACAGAACAAAAAGAGCCCAGTTGCTCAAGGATTAGCAGTCTTACATGACTCTGCAGCAGTCTGTGTATGCCTGAAGACAAAGACATTTGAACAATCCCCACAAGAGACATTCAATGAAGAAACATGCAGGGATCTCCCAAATGTGTATGTAGATGGATGTGCATATCACGTGGGAGGTGATGCTGAAAAGGAACTAATAGCAGGAATAGGAAATGTGTGGGTCAAGTGTAATGGGATTCGAAGTGTAAGCATGAGATTGGGATCCAAAAGCAGTCAAGTTGTAGAATTGGACGATATCTACAAGGCAATACCCACAACGGTAGACAATAAATTCAAAGAAGTAATTTTAGTCACTGATTCTGATTATGCACGAAATTGTTTTGTGGAATATTTACCCGGGTGGAAATTGAGAGAAATGCTCACATATAACAAGAAACTGCTTAAACATGGCAAAATGATTCAAACCATAGACAAACTTTTTTCAGAAAATAACATGATCATCCATTGGAGGATGATACGTGGTCATCTGAAAATACCAGGGGAAGACAAGGAAGGGAATGACAAGGCAGATCAATTAGCCAAAATTGGAGCTGTGATGGGGTAGATGTTTCCTATTGAGCACCTGCTAGATAAAATCTAGGTGGATTCAATAACATGCTCCAAAACTCAGGGAATAGTTGACCAGCATGTGGCACAGTTGTAACGCTCACCTGATTCTCGCAGAGGCGCCGGTCTTGACTGAGCGACTACCGTATCTCCAAAGGTGATGTGTAGCACCCGGTTGGCTCTTGGGCTGGACCTCTGTGCACTGTATGCCTGACGTGTAGAGTAAGATGTCTGCAGATAGAAAATATGGGGTTAATGAACTGGGGTTATTGGGGTGTCCCTATCTCTTTCCTCTTCTCCTCTCCTGTAGACCCCCAAAGGTTAACGCTCTCACCTTAGGTAAGTGAATGCCGAGCTCTCCATCTGCCTCGGGGCAGGGTGCTGTAACCAGTTTCTTCACTGGATAGGTAGCGCAGGCCTCTTGACTTCAGAGGACTGCTGTCCGTCGTTTACTGCACAAACGGTAAGTTTCGAGTCATTCAAATGTCTTTAAAGTCTTTAGTAATGATGTCTCTTGTTTTGCAGGGTTCCGGCGATGGCGGATGACGGGCTGAAGTGAGTTGAAGATGGAGCCCATGTGATGAATAGAAGCGCCTGGAAGCACGTAAGTAAGCGCTTGTTGTCTGCTTCACAATGCGCTCTAATTGTCTTTTTATTTTGCAGGTACGAGTTCGGAGCGGCTGCAGGGTGCCGGAATACCCACTGGATTAGATGTGGAAAGGAGTAATGGCAAGTGAGTATTAAAGTTCCCCAATGTCTTTAAACGCACCTTGTTTTGTCTTTCAGATGCGGGATGCAGCGCCGAAGGCCTCCGGAGCGTGCAAAGAGTTGGTAAGCTTTTGTCTTTCAGATGCCGGAATGCAGTGTGAAGACCTCCGGAGCGCACGAAGAGTAGGTAAGCCTTTGCCTTTCAGATGCCGGAATGCTAACCTGTTCTTTCTTGTCTTTATAGGTGTTGCTGAAGACTGGATTCAGGATGGTAAGCCTTTGCCTTTCAGATGCCGGAATGCTAACCTGTTCTTTCTTGTATTTATAGGTGTTGCTGAAGACTGGATTCAGGATGGTAAGCCTTTTTCCTTAGGCCCAGGACCGGATGCAGAAGACACGATGAGCTTCTGCTGCAGAGGTTGCAGAATAACGCAAAGCAAGATTCATCCACCGGGTGTGGTTTAAATAGCCTCCTGTAGTGCTTTGGTGTCTCCTTCCACAGCCACGCCTAGGTAAGAAAAGAGTTCCTGCTTTCCAGAAGAGTTCCAGTGTTCTGAATCTAGGGAGTGGCTCCAGCCCCACCCAACAGGAAAAGTAGTTCCAAACAGAAGGGGATCAGAGGCTCAACTGGCAGGCAAGTAAGCAGCATGGTCTGCTGCAGGTAAGTCCACCCAAGCATTATGAGCCCGGCGCTTCCAGCGCTGGGACTGGGCATATTTATGAGCCTGGTGCCACTGGCGCCAGGACTGGGTCCAAAAGGTCCCAATTGGGACTGGTTGGCACTCGGAACCTGGGTTATGGATCTGCTTCCAAGGGAGTTGGGAAAACCCTGACCTTTTGGAAGCAGAGATCATGACAGTACCCCCCCTCAAGGCCCCTCCCAAACCGGGCTTCTCCGGGGGTTTTGGCTTGTCAGGAAATGTTCGGTGAAATCTTTTGATTAGGCGAGGAGCGTGGACATATTCAGCAGGTTCCCAGGATCTCTCTTGGGGGCCGTAGCCTTTCCAGTCAATTAGGTAGAATAGTTTAGATTTGGAGATCTTGGAGTCCAGAATGCTTTTAACTTCAAACTCGAGTTCTCCATCAACTAGGATAGGTTTTGGAGATTTGGTTAGTCGGGTTTGAGGTTGCACGGGTTTTAATAGAGAGACGTGGAAGACCGGATGTATCTTCATGTGCGGGGGCAAGTCCAACTTGACCGCTACTGGGTTTACTATGGTAGTGATGGAATAGGGACCAAGGTATCTTGGGTTGAATGTGCGTGGCCCTTTTAGAGATAGATATTTGGTGGATAACCAGACTTGATCCCCTACTTGATAGTGAGGGGCTTCCTTCCGATGTTGATCTGCTCCTTTCTTGTATTGTTCTTTAGCCCTTTGAAGGTGAGAAACAGCTTCCTTAAAGGCTTGGGTGATTGTAGAATGCAGGTAGTCTACTGCTGGTGTTTCAAGATCTTGGAGGGGATCCAACTCCGAGGTTCGAGGGTGACTGCCGTACAAAAGAAAAAACGGGGTTTTCCCAGTTCCCGAATGGACAGAGTTATTGTAGGCATATTCGGCTATCCAAAGGATATCTTTCCAAGTTTTTTCAGTTTGTTGCAGCATGCAGCGTAAATACTGTTCCAGAGTTTGATTGGTCCTCTCGGTTTGTCCGTCGGTCTGAGGGTGGTGACTGGTCGATAGTCTCACATCAATTTGAGTCGACCGACAGCAACTTGGCCAAAAATGAGAAATAAATTGACTACCTCGATCCGAAATTAGAACCGAAGGAAAACCGTGCAGTCGGACGATGTTTTCGAGAAATTCTCGGGCCAGAGTTGCTGCTGTTGGCAAGCCTTTGAGCGGAATGAAATGCGCCATCTTGGAGAATAAGTCCACGATTACTAGAATCGTATTGTATCCGGAGCATGGAGGTAGATCGGTGATGAAGTCCATAGAAAGCGTATGCCAAGGGCGAGGTGGGATGTCAATAGGGCGTAAGAGGCCTGCTGGTCTTTCCTTTTGACTATTGTTTTGGGCGCATACTCCACAGGACATTATAAAGTCTCTGATATCTTTCTTCCAAGACGGCCACCAGAAGTAGCGCTTGATCTTTTCTGAGGTCTTGGCCATACCGGGATGACCTTCCATTAAAGAGTCGTGATAACAAGAGATTACTTTTTTCTGTAAATCTGTGCTGGGTAGGTATAATCGTTCTTGGAAATACAATAAGTTGTCCTTTACTGCAAAGTCCTTTCCCTGCAGATGCCAATTCTGTATGTCTGCTGGAGTTACAAGTTGCCTGGCTTTATCCTTAACTTCCTCTATGGATTCGGTGGCGATTACACCCAGAATTCTTTGTTCGGGAATGATTGGTACAGGTTTGGGGTTGATCAAGTGTTCTTCCACTCCCATCCGAGAAAGGGCATCAGCTTTACCGTTCTTTGTACCAGGTCGATAGGTAATTATGAAGTCAAACTCGGCAAAGAATAATGCCCAACGGAGTTGTCTAGAGGATTGGGCTTTTGCGGTTTTCAAATATTGCAGGTTTCGGTGATCCGTAATCACAGTAACGGTGTGTCGGGCCCACAGCAGGTAATGCCGCCAAGCCTTAAAGGCAGACTTGATAGCCAGAAGTTCCTTGTCAGTAATCGTGTAATTGATTTCAGGAGGCGAGAATTTGCGGGACCAAAATGCCACGGGATGCAACTGATTGGTTACCGGGTCCTTTTGTGATAGAACTGCCCCCATGGCAAGGCTTGAAGCATCAGTTTCCACGATGTAGGGGAGTTCGGGGCGAGGGTGTTTTAAGATTGGTGCAGAGATAAATTTAGTCTTCAAATCCTGGAAAGCTTGTTCCGCCTCGGTAGACCATTCAAAACGTTTGTTTTTCTTTAACAAGGCAGTGATGGGCTGGACTATTCGAGAGAATTCGGGGATAAACCTGCGGTAAAAGTTAGCGAAGCCTAACATGCTTTGCACACCTTTTACGGAGGATGGTGATGGCCATTTGAGAACTGCATCGACCTTCTTCGAATCCATACGCACTCCGCCAGGTGATAATATGAATCCCAAGAATTCAACTTCAGTCACGATGAAAACCCATTTTTCCAACTTAGCGAAATGTTTGTGTTGACGCAATCTTTCGAGGACCATTTTCACGTGTTTCCGATGTTCAGATTCCGATGAAGAATAAACGAGGATGTCGTCAATGTAAACAACAACACATACATCTATGAGCTCTCTGAGGACATCGTTCATAAAATATTGAAAGGCGGCCGGGGCATTGCAAAGTCCGAAGGGCATGACCTGATATTCAAATAGCCCATACTTTGTGCGGAAGGCCGTCTTCCATTCATCGCCCTCTTTTACTCGTACCAAGTGGTAAGCTCCTCTAAGATCCAGCTTTGTATATATGCATGCGTTTCTGACTTGGTCCAGGAGTTCAGGGATCAAAGGTAACGGATATCTATTCTTAACGGTGATCTGGTTCAGGGAGCGATAATCGATACAAGTTCTAAGGTCTCCTTCCTTTTTTGGAACGAAGAACAAAGCTGAAGAGGCAGGGGACTTGGAAGGACGAATAAACCCATTTGCCAGGTATTGATCCAGGTATTGTCGAAGGTGAAGGTTCTCAGGCTCGGTAAGGGCATAAATTCTACTACAAGGAGGAGTAGATCCAGGTATCAGGTCTATCTGGCAGTAATAAGACCTATGAGGAGGTAGAGAGTTAGCCTGATCCTTCTGGAAAACATCTTGGTATTCTAGGTATTCGGGAGGTAACTGGGGAGTCTCTGAAGAAATTGCGGCCAGTGCAACACCAGGTGGAGGGTGACAAGTGGAGACACGTTCTGGAAACTGGACCGTTCTTGCTCGCCAATCGATCAGAGGATTGTGTTTCTCTAACCAAGGTATTCCTAGAATAATCTGAAACTGAGGGGCCTTGATCACATCGAACACAATCTTCTCATGGTGTCCATCTTGACTTACTAGCGTCACCTCTTGAGTGGTATGCGTTACTGGCCCGGAGGCTATCTCCGTACCATCCACCGTAGTAATGACGTCCTTTACAGCCTTGGGACAAAGAGTTAGATTCATCCTCAAAACCATTTCATGATCCACATAATTGCCGATGGCACCGCTGTCGACGTAAGCTTCAATTGCATGTAATCGATCCGGGTTATCAGGGCTAATGAGGACCATAGGTATCACGAAATGCGAGGTCACGGAACTGGTTTTCACGCTCGGCAAGAGGACCTCTATTCTTGTCGGGTGAGGTCGTTTCCCTGCTCAGAGTTTGTAACTTTGGTAACTGCAGCTCCTACTGCCTTCTTGGCAGGTTTCACCGGACAGTCTTGAAGAAAGTGCCCTGAGTTTCCGCGATATAGGCATAATTGCAACTGTTTCCTCCTTTCCCGCTCCCTTTGTGTTAGAGGACCTTTCAGACCCCCTATTTGCATGGGTTTCCCGGAGTCTACTCCTTTGGAAGGAGTTGGCGGTTTGGAAAATACTCGAGCATCAAACTTGGAACGATCAGCCTTCCTGTTCTGCAGCCTGTGATCTATTTGAACGACCAAGTCTATATAATCCGAACAGTCTTGTGGGGGATTCACTACTTGGGCTAAAACGTCTTTGAGCTCTCCACGTAGACCTCTATAAAACAGCGTAATCCTTTTGTCCTCAGGCCATTGAGTTTCCACTATTAGTCTATTGAAAGATGCAATATAAGCCAAAAGGTCTTGATTACCCTGTCGCAACGAAAGAAGCTCATTGTCCAAGGCCTGCCCCTGTGAATGTCTTGCGAACAGTTTTTCCATACTAAGCTGAAAGGCTTGAAAATCATGGAGAACCGGATCATCTTGATTAACTAGAGGGATCGACCAGTCTGCCGCATTGCCACTAAGGTACGAAAGTACAAAAGCTACTTTTGCTTGATCAGTTGGAAAGGCTGCTGGCCAGCATAAGAAGTGCAACCGGCACTGATTGATAAATACTGCAAACCTCTTTGGGTCACCAGAAAATCGTTCGGGCGGAGCCAGAGGTACATTCCCAGGTAGGTTGATCTGCACTGGATTCATAGAGGATGTTGAAGGAAGATTTGCCCCTGATGCGGGTAACGGGGTGTGTCCGGCTTGTGACTGTAGCACTTGTCTAGCAAGATTGTCTGTTCTCTCCTTGGAAATAATTAGTTCCCTTCTTAGAGCATTCGTTTCCTGACGAGCTGCATGCACTTCTGCCCTTAGTTCCCCAAGTAACCGGGCTAGGGGGTCAGTATCCGAGGTTTCCATAGCGCCTGGGCGAGAGTTTTGCGGGTGGCTTTGCGTTCTGTAACGCTCACCTGATTCTCGCAGAGGCGCCGGTCTTGACTGGGCGACTACCGTATCTCCAAAGGTGTTGTGTAGCACCCGGTTGGCTCTTGGGCTGGACCTCTGTGCACTGTATGCCTGACGTGTAGAGTAAGATGTCTGCAGATAGAAAATATGGGGTTAATGAACTGGGGTTATTGGGGTGTCCCAATCTCTTTCCTCTTCTCCTCTCCTGTAGACCCCCAAAGGTTAACGCTCTCACCTTAGGTAAGTGAATGCCGAGCTCTCCATCTGCCTCGGGGCAGGGTGCTGTAACCAGTTTCTTCACTGGATAGGTAGCGCAGGCCTCTTGACTTCAGAGGACTGCTGTCCGTCGTTTACTGCACGAACGGTAAGTTTCGAGTCATTCAAATGTCTTTAAAGTCTTTAGTAATGATGTCTCTTGTTTTGCAGGGTTCCGGCGATGGCGGATGACGTGCTGAAGTGAGTTGAAGATGGAGCCCATGTGATGAATAGAAGCGCCTGGAAGCACGTAAGTAAGCGCTTGTTGCCTGCTTCCCAATGCGCTCTAACTGTCTTTTTATTTTGCAGGTACGAGTTCGGAGCGGCTGCAGGGTGCCGGAATACCCACTGGATTAGATGTGGAAAGGAGTAATGGCACGTGAGTATTAAAGTTCCCCAATGTCTTTAAACGCACCTTGTTTTGTCTTTCAGATGCGGGATGCAGCGCCGAAGGCCTCCGGAGCGTGCAAAGAGTTGGTAAGCTTTTGTCTTTCAGATGCCGGAATGCAGTGTGAAGACCTCCGGAGCGCACGAAGAGTAGGTAAGCCTTTGCCTTTCAGATGCCGGAATGCTAACCTGTTCTTTCTTGTCTTTATAGGTGTTGCTGAAGACTGGATTCAGGATGGTAAGCCTTTGCCTTTCAGATGCCGGAATGCTAACCTGTTCTTTCTTGTCTTTATAGGTGTTGCTGAAGACTGGATTCAGGATGGTAAGCCTTTTTCCTTAGGCCCAGGACCGGATGCAGAAGACACGATGAGCGTTCTGCTGCAGAGGTTGCAGACTAACGCAAAGCAAGATTCATCCACCGGGTGTGGTTTAAATAGCCTCCTGTAGTGCTTCGGTGTCTCCTTCCACAGCCACGCCTAGGTAAGAAAAGAGTTCCTGCTTTCCAGAAGAGTTCCAGTGTTCTGAATCTAGGGAGTGGCTCCAGCCCCACCCAACAGGAAAAGTAGTTCCAAACAGAAGGGGATCAGAGGCTCAACTGGCAGGCAAGTAAGCAGCATGGTCTGCTGCAGGTAAGTCCACCCAAGCATTATGAGCCAGGCGCTTCCAGCGCTGGGACTGGGCATATTTATGAGCCTGGTGCCACTGGCACCAGGACTGGGTCCAAAAGGTCCCAATTGGGACTGGTTGGCACTCGGAACCTGGGTTATGGATCTGCTTCCAAGGGAGTTGGGAAAACCCTGACCTTTTGCAAGCAGAGATCATGACACAGTGGAGTGTTGATACTCAAGACTTGATCAAGGAACAGAAAGAAGACCTTAACCGCTTAAGGAGGACTACAAAGGGAAAGAAGAACTGAGGGTGTTGTTAAAAAACCAAAAGAGAATTTGTTTTCAAGATGGACTGATGATTCAGGAATCTGTGTCAGGCCAAATCTAATGAGTAGTACCTTTGTCCTTTCGGGGACTGATGTTACATCATGCCCATGATGCCATAATTGCGGGTCACAGAGGTTTCCAGAAAACTTTGGAAATCTGAAAACATTATGCCTATTGGCCACACATGTTCCAGGATGTAGAACTCGATAAAAGGGGATGTTTGGTGTACGTACAGTTTCAACCTACTTCCCCAACACACAGTGTGCCATTAATGAAAAGAGGTCTGACACTCCCATGGTTAGATTTACAAATAGACTTAATCAGGCCTGTTCAAAGGTCAGCGCGTGCAAAAAAGTATTTGTTGACTGTCACTTGTTTGAAGTCCAAGTGGGTAGAATGCATTCCAGACCATGAATATAGTGTGCAAATGGCAGCCACTTTGCGGGTCAATCATATTTTATCAAGATTTGGTTTACCTCAGAGAACAGAATCAGACAGTGGAAGCCATTTCACCAGTGCAGTGATTTCAAAGATGTGGCATCTTGGGTGTAAAAAGAAAGCTGCACATTTCATACCAGCCCTCTTCTGCTGGGGGTGTGGAAGGTTGCAACAGGTCAATTATTGATATGTTGAAAATGTTTGTAACTCAAGCAGGATCTAGCTGGAATTCACGGCTCCTTCTGGTCCTAATGGCTATTAGGTCAACACCACCCAGATCAACAAATCTTAGTCCACATGAGATTTTAACAGGCAGGAAGATGGTTTTGCCACACCATCTGCTTTACCAGACCAATGAACAGGTCCTGGTAAATGCAGCCACAATCCATGAATATGTGGAAGAGCTCAGAAAGGTTTGGAAAAATCTGCTGACAGTGCAAAATCATTCTATGACAACAAAACATATTTGAGGGGCTATGAGGTAGGCAACCAAGTGCATACATTTGACATTGGGAATGGTAAACATAAAAATGGCAAATTCCTTGCATCCTGGCGTGGGCCATTTCAAATTGTAGATAAGGTTTCACCTGTGGTTTACAAAATTACTATAAAGAAAGAAGAGTTGATCCTGCAACAATTTGTTCATGTCAACTAAATCAGACCGTTTCAACCAAAGCATGTGGTGAAAAGGCTTGAACAGATTGGAGAAGCTAATAGGGAATAAAAGGTGTAGTTGTATTAAGGAAACAAAGCACTGTTATCTCGAAGAGATTTTCCGTAACAGGTAAGTAGGTATGATTGTAACTATTGATTAATTGGAAAAGGGTGGGTTAAAAGGGGGATAAATCTGATAAGTGAATGTAGTTATGCTGTTAAGATTTATGAAAAAGGGGGATGAAACAGGTGAGTATATAAATGGAATGTGACTGTGTGATTATATATATATATATTTCAAATGTATACAGCAAGCTCTATGCTGTTTTGGCAAGCAGCACTCCCAGTTCGTGGATTTGACAAAATTGTTCTGTGGAAAAACAGCCAAAAACTTGCCAAGGTTGCATTTTCCAAACAGCCTTTATTTCATCATGGCAAATTAAAAAGAAGAAAATCCCAGTTTCCCAGAACTATTTGTGCCAGCAGGCAGCCTGACGCGTTTCACCACAGACTTGTGGCTTGATCACGGTGACTCCACAAAGTGCATGCAAGTTTTTTAAAGAGATAGAAAGGACACCAAAAATTGGTGAACACAGAGAAGGTGATTAAAACATATTGTGCAAAGTGCTGCCATTTTGCTTTGGGCTAGTTGGGAACTGAGTATGCACTTTACTGCTTTTTCTAAAACACACATATAAGCATTTAATCTGTGCTTTCAAAAGGTTGCTGGTGACATTAGCCTTATTCATTACAATCATTAAAAGGCTTATCACAACAAAAAACAAAAAACATGAAGTAAAATGCATAGTGCGTGTGCTGGCATTTCACCACATTTTAGGTGAATACATTGTTTCATATATTATGCAATTTCAGATTTTCTGAAGAGACTGAATAATAATGTATTTTCATGGAATTGCCTATTTAAATACTTTTAAGTAAAGTGCACTGTGCATTTAACACATTTATAGGCAATTCAAATTTATATTATAATCTCTTCCAGTAATAATATGCCAAAAGCAGAATGTTCAATGAGAAAATGCAACGTGCATTCCTATGATAGTTTCAAGCGTTTTTGGCACTTATTTGTATAAGAGAATAAAGTGCATAGTGCATTCCTATAAAGGTTTGGCATTGTATGAATTGTATAAGGTGCATAGTGCATGTGAACAACCTCACTCCATATTGTCAACAAGTTTAAAATCATTGTCAGTAAAAATGCATAGTTCGATATTGATGTTGATTCTACTCATATGAAAAATTCAAAAATCCCAAGCAGAAAGGCATGAAGATAAATACTTCAAAGCATTTGTCATAGTCTTTGTCTGTGCATATTGGCAAACCTTACACCTACTACACTTGGAAAAGCCATTCCCCCAGTGGAAAGCCAGTTGGCACTAGCACCAATTTTGTCAGGAACCATATAGCTGTTCACTAATGTGTCTTTCATAGAAGTACTCTTGAGAAAGGTAACATCTGGGCAATCATTCAACGTCCCGGCAAAGTCTTTATCAGCCTTTACTACCTTCCAATATTTATTTACAATGTGTTTAATGGTTCGAGAGTGGCTTCCAAATTTTAAAATCAGTCTTGTAGTGTTGTCCTCTTCCATATTTTGTGAATCCGGTTTCTGAACTGTCAATAGTTTATGTTTGTCCATGTCCCGTACTTTAATGTATGAGCGCTCAATCACCTTTCTCGGGTTTATTGCTGCAAAAGGTTTTGGGCCGTGTCTTGGCAGGCTCGGTCAAAGTCGACAATTTCGCTACAATTTCTTCATATTCGGATAAAGTCTCCATATGGGATGCTCCATAGGAGATTTTTTGGATGTGCACTTTTGGCATGAAGAGGGATATTGGGCGCTGTAACCTTCCTGTGTAATTCACACCCTATATTTTGTCCAACAATTTTAACTTGCACATCCAAAAATACAATGGACTGACGACTGTGATGTGATTGTAGTTGTTCATATTAAGTATTTTCACAAATTCACTCCATGATTGTATTGTACCTTTCCAAATAATAAATAAATCATATATGTAGCGTAGCCACAAGACTATATTTTCAGTGTATTTTTCATTTTCCTCTGACCAAAGATTTTTCCCAATGGCCCATCATGAGGTTCGCGTATGTCGGCACAAATGTTGTGCCATGGCAGTGCCCTGGAGTTTGCGAAACACTTCATCGTTGAAATTAAAAATATTGTTCTGCAAACAGAGGTTTATCATCTCAAGTATCATATTAGAATGTTGAAGATGGCTCAGAGAAAAAGTATTTAAAAAAGATTGACAGGCCTCTATGCCATCTTTATGTTAAGGACACCACATCCATGGTTTTTAATAGATATGTAGGTTCCCATGGAAGATCATCAATGTTTAGTACAAAATCGGTGGTGCCTCGTATATATGAAGGCAATGAGGGTACAAAGGTGGAGAATACTTCGTCCACAAACTTAGACACGTTCTCGAGGAGGGAATCACATAGGGTCACAATGGGTCTCCCTGGTGGTTTGTGGGGTTCTTGTGAACCTTTGGGAGAAAATAGATGGTGGGCATGACAGATTGTTTTGTATATAGGAATCTAACCATCTCTTCTTCTAAAATGCCAGCATTCTGCCATTTTTTCAAAAAGACCCAAACTTCCCCTTCCAGTTCTTTGATGGGATTCATAGTGAGTCTTTCATAGCAATTAGCATAATTTAGTTGTTTATAGACTTCTCTTATGTAGTCCTTCTTGTTCTGAATGACGATATTACAAACTTTGTCACCTGGTTTTATTATATACTTGTCCAGTTTTCCTATATCTGATAGTATTTTTTTCTGTTTATTGGACAAATTGCTTTTTGGTTGTCGTTTTATTGTTCTTCTTTCATTTTTTAGCTCATCAATGACAACATTTGAGAATGCTTCTATATGAAATTTATGAACACTCTGAGGGTTGAATTTTGACTTGCATTTTAATTTGCTTGTGGACGGCCAGTCTGTATTTATTCCTAATCTTGCAAGATCGGAAAGATGTTCAGAATTGTCCATATAAGTGTAATTTTCTAAACTGGCAAGGGTTGTCAATGTTTCCATGTCGCCTATTATGACATCTGTTCACCCTTCCAATATTGATTTAGGTTTCTTCCTATAGGTTGTAGTGGCAAAGAATTTCTTAAGATTTAATTTTCTCACGAAGCTATCCAAATCTAATCTAGTCTGTACGTAATCAAAATCTGCTAAAGGGCAGAAATGAAGTCCCAATTTTAATATTTTGGTTTCTTCATTTGTTAGGACATAGTCAGATAGGTTTGTGATTTGTTGTTTGTTCAAAGCTTCCTTGACATTATTATTAATTTGCCAAAGCATAATAATCTGTCTGGCGGGTTGCTGTTTAAATTTGTTGCCCCTCTGCCCCCTCCTTGTTTTTTTCTTCCCCCCTCGCTTGTCCTCTTGAATTGGAGCTGCCTCCTCATGTTTTTTGTTTGTGCGCCTGTCTTGGCATAGCAGCCTCATTTCCTCTAAAAAATTAAGACAAACAATTGGTTCTTCTTCTTCTTCATTCTCAGTGATATCTGATTCAGAGGTTGAGGCTGTTGATTGTTAATTATCTTCACCATGAGCCGAGGGCGCTTTTTGTGATTGTTTTACTTTCTGCCTCATGGGGTCAAACCGATGTGCAAATGTATATACTCGACCTTGTTCATAATCACCTTTGTCCCTCAGAAATTTGTGCTGTTTTCTCAATTTAATTTCCTCCTCATATGGTATGACGCTCGCTTCAATGCTTGCTTTTCCTCTAATTCCATTATTTGTGTTAGAGTTTTTGTGTGGTCACTTCCTGCATATTTTACAAGTAATTTTAGAAACATATTGGAGTAGTGGTCAGTGGCATCACCCCAATCTCTTAGCATTATTGGGTCTTGCTCATCGAAGGACGGAATTGTGAGGATTCTCAAACCCCGAGGGATACTTCCCACTTTGAGGTAGTTTTGTAATGAGTGTTCCTCTGACCATTTGCTAATTTCTTTCTTGCATGCTTTTTCAAGTTCTTTTGGCAGTGATAATTCGTTATTGTCCTTTGACTTTTCAACTCCTATTTTGTCCTTTTCTCCAATGGATGGTAGAGTCTTGTTGAACAGGCTGGTTGCCTGTTCTCTTCTAGAAGCCTCTTTGCTGGCCTAGGAAGCCATTAAATTACATTAAGAATCCAACTCTATCCTTGGTCAGTATTTCCACACGGTTCAGCATATAAACTAAACCAAAAATCCACAAAAGATAGTTAGATATGTGTTCGCTGATATTGAATCAACAGCAAATTACGGCAACCAAGTGCATTACTTTAACCCACTAGAAACATGCATTAGCCCATTATGAGGCACTTATCCATTCACATCTAGATTTTCAGCATCAGTTACTTCTTTATCAACACACGAACTTAATATTGTAAAGATAATGTCAATCCATTTGGGAAATTAAACACGGCGGTAAGTTTGTGCACTACTACTCTCAAGGATGCTTGCAGTATAGCAGCAATGCACGTTGATCACGTGAGTAGCTTCAGCGTGATCACGTTACGTGAATTTTACGTGCTCCAATAGATTTATGCTTACAAACACTACACAGCAGCTTGCACGCTCATTAAGACCGCATGTCGGGATCTCTCCCGTGTAGAAATTGTATTGGGTTAGTGTTATTACTAAGCATTTCTTCATGTTACATGCATCTAGAATGACTTCCTAGCCATTTAGAAGCATTAGCATTCCAGCTGTTGCACACGAAACGGATGTGCTCTTAACTATTACAAATATGCTTTTCTAGGTATTGGGACCCATTGATTGTATCACATTAATATGAGCATTTAAACCCTGGACATCTATGGGAAGGTTTATACAATGTGTATGCTGTGAGTATTTAACAAGTCCTTCCATATACAATAGGGACAGTTTCTCTCTTATATTACACATTATATTGGACACTCTAACTGTTAACGAGAGGCACTAGTGCTTATTTCTTCGTATTTTCATTTATTCATTATACAGATTGGTTCAAATTGAGTAAGTCCCCATTTTAGCCATACTATTTTGTTTTTTTTACGTATATCGAATATACCAATGTTTCATTCACACTCAATTCTTTTGCAAAGGTCTAGGGTGTTATTTATTGTGGCGTTTCAAAACACCTGGATGCTAGACAAGCAGTTTGCAAACACGCTTTGTGGTGTTCTGTTTGGAGGTGGCAGCGCACAGTCACTCACTTTTAATTGAGTTTCTTTACCTAATTATTATTATTGACTGATCATGGTTACCACTATGGCTGATATTAATGTATATCCTTCCATTTTCCCCAACGTCACTGCCATGGATACATTTTGGTATGTAACTTATTTTATGTTTTGTTTTTGGCAATTGCTATGTTATGCCTTTTGTGTTATATGTATGTTTGGTATTATATCATAACAGCCTTGAGAACGACCCATAGGTCGAAACACGTGTCGGCTGTACTAACTAAATTATCTTCTTGAACACCAACGTTGATGTGTGGACATTGATTTGTGGACATTATCTGTGGACAGTTTACATTGTTTCAATCCATTAACAGTTAATGAATGTAAACTGATTAATGGATATTACTTGTGGGTAGCAACTGCTCTGATACATTCACACCTCTGCAATACATATATTTGGTCTCGGCGCAGGACAGCACTTCCATTCCAGTTTACTTTGAGGGTGTTTGCTCAAGGGAACCCCATGTGCTGTAAACTAGCGGCCAGCAGACAAGGTGTTTGTAACCAGACTAGCGCACACCGCACAGTTACTCCTTGAAATTCAGTATCCTCAACACTGAGAAGGTGACCAACATTTTTCGTGCAAAGTGCTGCCATTTTGCTTTGGGCTAGTTGGGAACTGAGTATGCACTTTACTGCTTTTTTCTAAAACATGCATATAAGCATACATATATAGGTGTTCCAGATTGGCATTTGTTAGATTGGTAAGTGTCCAAGGTGGATGTACACTTAAAATAGCAGGTTTTGAAAGGATGTTTGAATTCTTACAGTCAATGGTCAATGTATTTCTTTTGCTTTGATTAAAAATGCCATATTGGATTTTGTTATGTCTACCCTGTAGCTTTGTTCACAGTCAAGCATCTAAGGAGATACAGTTTTGGTATGGTGTCAATTCGTAATCCACAAGTTTATTTCCAGGCTTATTTCTTGGTTGTCATAAAACATTGGTGTTTGATGCAGATTATAGTATTGCATTATTGTATTTTATGTGCATAATCCACATCTTTATTTCAGGTAGACTCCAAAAGAAAAGGGAAATGAATGAATGTGGTTTTCTTGGTCCTTCATTTTTTTCTCTTGTGCTTTGGAAATTAACCGATTCCTGAGCCAATGCCACGGGAGTTGGAGGCAATTTGACCTTCAAGTGCGTCGGAATAATGGGAGTCCCCGGGTCAAAACCCCCAGGACTGAAGAAGGGTGAAAAGATGTGTGATTGACAGATCTGAAGAAAGCCCCTCCCGCTAAGGATGAAAGCTTGCCTCATATCAAAGAAAGCAGCAGCAGGGTCATGTGCACCCTTTAAGCCTCATGATGGACATGCCACAGCCAATCTCCAGGGCTGGTTTCCCTCTTTATTGCATGGTCACTCTTAAAGAATTGAACATTGATTTTGGGAGTAAGTTATTTTCAATGGCGACATTGGGCCTCATTACACGGACGGCGGTAAGGGTTACCGGTACTGGTAAGGGCACCGGTACCGATAAACCCTTACCGCCTTACTACGAGGTCCCTTTGCGGGTTGGTACTTTAACGCCTGCTGTTTAGCAGGCGTTAAAAACCAACCCGCAAAGGGACCAGGGTGCTAATTACGGTACCGCAATTTGCGGCACCGTAATTAGCGCCTTCCCCATTCCCATAGAGCCCTATGGGGCAAAAATGGGAATGGGGAAGGGCAATGGGGGAAGGGAGAATTACCACCCTGCCAACCTTGGAATAGGGCGGTAATTCCCCTTTCCTCCAAGGCAGTGCCGGTATTTTACCGGCATGGACCAAGGCGCTAATAGCACCTTGGTCCTCCGCCTACCGTGTAATGAGGCCCACATTTCCAGTTTTAGGGTTGGGCTGATGCAACCATCAATAGAGTAGGCATTATGGACAACATCATTTTTTCTTTTTTATGTGTTTCATCTTCTTTCTAGGAAAAAGGACTTGGTTTATCTGGCGTGTTGATGATTTATCAAAATAATTGAAATAAAATCAAAATTATAAAAAGAAAATCACTAAAATAAATGAAAATGAAAAAACAGGAAACAGGAGAGTTAGGGCCTCATTACACGGAAGGCGGTAAGGGTTAACGGTCACCGGTAAGGGTACCGGTGACCGTTAACCCTTACCGCCTTACTACGAGGTCCCTTTTCGGGACCTGACCTTAACGCCTGGTGTAGACCAGCCATTAAAGTTGGGTCCCGCAAAGGGATCCTGGTGCTAATTACGGTACCGCAATTTGCGGTACCGTAATTAGCTCCTTCCCCATTCCCATTATGCCCTATGGGGCAAAAATGGGAATGGGGAAGGGCCATGGAGAAAGGGGGAATTACCGCACGCCAACCTTGGAATGGGGTGGTAATTCCCCTTTTCTCCATGGTGGTATCGGTATGGCACCGGCGGCAACCATGGTGCTAATAGCACCATGGTTTACCGCCTTCCATGTAATGAGGCCCTAAGAGTTCAAAAGATGAAAAGATTTCAAAAAAATCGCCCCCAAAAAAATCAAATTCTCCACCCCCAAAAAATAAATTCATAGAGAATATGATATGTGAAGGTTGTGGGTACCAACTGCATGTGTTTGATGTCATGAAAGTTCATGGATGATTTGGCGTATAACATTCTGAAATCAAAGTATGAGGATTCTTTATCTTAGCACAAGATCACACATGCAGATAGAACTGAAGCACAGATTAATGCATGTTTCTGCAGTGACTCTTTGCTCAGGTCCCCACAGAAAGAAAAGCGGCAGTGTGTAAGGAAAAAAGAGGGTCTGAATTTTAGCCAGTTCAGAATTTCATCAAAATGAAAGCTGATCCCATTTGACAACAAGTGGTGTGAGACTTGAGTGTGAGACCCTGGGATGACTCTGGTGTGAATCAGCATTGTGAATGCATAGAAACATACAAGGTAAAAGGGGGTTTCAGTTTGGCATTACATAAAAGCTGACGTGACCAGTTAGCACCACTCCATGGGAATATGGACTGTGTTGCAATGAAACATAATACTAACAATGTACTCCTTCTACTAATACTCCTAAACTACTAACCTATCCCCTGACTAATGTTCAAGGCAGCTCAGTCCTTGTCTTTTGGGTGCAAAATATTGGTGCATGATAATGATACAAGCCGGTTCCTTTTAGAAGAGAATAAACGTGAAGAATAAACGTGAAAAATGAAAGCTGTTTTTTTGCAAGGAAACAGCACAGAAATGTAACTCTTTTGGTTCCACCTAAATCTCTGTGCAAAGGTGCAGGCTTATCACGTGCTCTTTGGAGTCTTTTGGTTACCTTGACAAAGGGAGGTAGTTTTTGATTGACCTGTGACATCATTGTTAGAGATAGGCGTTTTCTTACACTTTCTTTAGGCAAACATATATTTTATGGCCAGGTCACAAAGGGTATTTACGTGGGAAGAGAGAATTCCTTCATTGCAGCCGAGGGCACACAGAACCAAGTGTGTTTTTGCTGAGTTCACAGGTCCAAGTGAGGTGTGCGATCTGGTTGTTTGTGGGTGCGTTTCACAGGTAGTTACAGGCTAGAAAATTGTGTTACATTCACGCGTAGACACCCATTTCTCATGAGTTTTTATTCACTGTCCATGCATCAAGCTTCAGATATAACAGAAGGTTTATAAGCTGCCAAGACTAGTGATAAGCTTTAAGGTCAGTGTAGCAGTGTTCTGGCCATCTATAACAATAAAAGTTGTTTGAAACCCATTGGGAGAAAACGCTATTTACCATGGGGGAAGCTTTACAAATTAAATATGTTTGTGGCTGTTTTCATTTTGACTTATGAATCACAGGGAATGTCATGTGTAAACTCAGTATATTGCACACGTTTGTTTGTACTTTTGGTTGGTTACATAGATGACAGTATTCAAGAGACCTCGTAAGTGTATTCTGAGATACCGCCAGAGAGACCCCAATTACCACATGATAATGAAATTGTGCTCTAGTGCGCACCAGGTCTGGTTGTTGGCATACCACTTACAATCTCAATATAAGAATAATACCAGGTAGTCTTATATATATGGGGCTCACCAAAATACCATGAAATACCCCAACAGGATCACCAAAATACCACAAAATACCCTAACAATGTAAGATGGATATGATCGGGTGGGAAAATGGTGGAAGAGCAAGGGTCAAATACGAAGGGTGATGGTAGGGCTGAGTTGGGATTGTGAGTTGGAGGTGGGGTACGTTGGGGTATGGTTCTATGGTGGATGGGGTTACATGAAAGTTGATGGGGTAGATTTGGGTAAAGTATAGATCACTGAGGTAGGGATGGTGGGTATAGATTTATGAGGTTGGAAGGGTGGGGTGAGATATGGTGGGGGAAGAGTTGGTTGGGGAAGAAACAGTAAAGTAGTGGGGTGCAGGGAATGGTGTAGCAGTAGAGTTGGTGGTTCGATTATGGTGGTAGAGTTGTATGGGTGTGGGTAGAGTGAGTGTAGAGTGGGGGTGAGGTAGAGTGGGTATGGGTAGAGTGTAGTGGGTTCGGGTGGGACAGAGAGGGGCAGATTGAGGTCAAGTGTGGGGTATGTTTAGAGAACGGTGAGGTGGGGATAGTGTGGGTGGGGTTAGAGTGGTCTATGGTGCAAGCAGAGAGGATTGGGTAGAGTAGTGGGTGGAGTACAGATGATGGGTGTAGAGTAAGTTGGATCGAAGGGGTGGGGTGGTAGGGTGTGGGAGAGTGAGCGTTTGGGTACAGTAGTGGTGTGGAGGAGTGTAGTGGGGTAAGGAGTTGGAATAGAGTAGCAGAGTGGGGTTAGTGAAGTGGGGTACAGTAGTATGGTGAAGTAGTGGAGTAGTGAAGAGTATAATGTTGGAGTGGGATAGAGTGGGTGGAGTTAGAGTGCATGGGATCAAGTATTAGGGTGTGGTAGGTGCTGTTGTGTAGCATAGTGTTGTGGAGTGAAGTGGGGCAGTGGAGTGCAGTTATGAACACAAGTTAGGGAGAGGGGTGAGGTGTGGTAAAGTGGGGTGAGGTGGGGTACAGTGGGTGGGGTAAGACTGAGTAAGATCAGGTGAGGTAGATGAAACTAAGGTGGTAGTTGAGTGGGTGGGGCAATAAAGGGCATATGGGCATTTATACTTTAGCCCAAGCTATTTTCGTGTATGAGCTGTACCCCGCGATTTATTAACCACCAGATCTGCAGCCCTGCCTGCATTGCAACAAGATTTTGCATTGATCTACAAAAATCGCAGTTTCCCGTTTATTTGCTGATTGGAGGCGCATCCGCCATTGACCAGCACGAGGATGCCACTTTCCAACATGGCCGCCCCATGCAATACAACCCTCCCCACCTTGTGCCATTGATCCTTTGAAGCGTCCAGATTGGCTGCTAGAATTATTTCTAGCCAATCATATCTTGCCGGCAGGCGAGTGCCGGCCCACCACATGAAAAAAGGCTCCTGACTGAGCTGACCGAGCTGGCCTTGCTGCCTGATGCTCCAGGTCCCTTAGCCATGCCACCTCGACCCCCCGCATTTGTACTCTCTCAAGCCCTTAAGCTTGTCAACCTAGCCCGGACCCCTGGCCTGCCAAGGCATTTACAGTGAGACTCAAAAGCACCTATACCATAACATGTACTTTCACACTATGCACTGTACCCCCTGACATGAGACTCAAGCCAGTTGCCTCCTGCGCAATTGCTCCTGTTGCACAGTAATGTCTTTGCTACTTTATACTGAATCCTGCATTTCATCTGCCTAGCGCCAACTGCCTTAAGTTGCATTTTTCCTGCCTAGCGCCAACTGCCTTGAAGTTGCATTTTATCTTTCTAGCGCCATCGAGTTGAGTCTGCATTTTATCTGCCTAGCGCCAACTGCCTGAAGTTGCATTTTGCCTGCCTAGTGCCACCTAGTTGATTCTGCATTTCATCTGCCTAGCGCCAACTGCCTGAAGTTGTATTTAATCTGACTAGCGCCAACTGCCTGAAGTTGCATTTTACATGCTTAGTGCCACCTAGTTGATTCTGCATTTCATCTGCCTAGGGCCAACTGCCTGAAGTTGCATTTTACCTGCCTAGCGCCAACTGCCTGATGTTGCATTTTACCTGCCTAGCGCCAACTGCCTTGAAGTTGCATTTTATCTGCCTAGTGCCACCTAGTTGATTCTGCATTTCACCTGCCTAGCACCAACTGCCTGAAGTTGCATTTTACCTGCCTAGCGCCAACTGCCTGAAGTTGCATTTTACCTGCCTAGCGCCAACTGCCTTGAAGTTGCATTTTATCTGCCTAGCGCCACCTAGTTGATTCTGCATTTTATCTGCCTAGCGCCAACTGCCTGAAGTTGCATTTCATCTGCCTAGCGCCAACTGCCTGAAGTTGCATTTTACCTGCCTAGTACCACCTAGTTGATTCTGCATTTTATCTGCCTAAGGCCAACTTCCTTGAAGTTGCATTTCATCTGCCTAGCGCCAACTGCCTGAAGTTGCAATTTATCTGCCTAGCGCCAGGTAGTTCATTCTGCATTTTATCTGCCTTGCGCCAACTGCCTTGAAGTTGCATTTCATCTGCCTAGCGCCAACTGCCCGAAGTTGCGTTTTATCTGCCTAGCGCCAACTGCCTGAAGTTACATTTTATCTGCCTAGTGCACTTGGTTGACTTTGTATTTTATCTGCCCAGTGCCACCTAGTCGATTTTGCACTGTATCTGACCAATGTCATTTAGGCTGGAACTGCATGCCACCAGATCGGTACCAACCTATCTGCATCTCTAGGCAATCTTTTATTTGTCTGCCACTTAGTTCCTAGATACACTACCTATCCAGGCTACCCACTGACAACCATGCCTCCCTGTGTCCCCAGCACTCTACACGTCATCCCAGCCTTAGAGCTACTTCTGATCCCACCTAGTCATCACATGAGTAAACTATGCACTTGCCAATGACCTATTCTGTCCCGCTGAGGACTATTCTATACCTTATCAGCACCTTACATCCCATCATGATTCCTACCTCACCATTAACAGTTACTACACCCTATCCTGTGACCCACAATAGCAAACCTCCAAGCCAGAATAATTTGGACACCAGACCTTGCAGTCTCCTTCAGAGAAACCTTAAACTCTGCACTAGACTCCCTAAAATCTATGAACCTTTAGCTAATACTTACCACCCTCTCATAAACAATACCTCCAACAATCTACAGCTTAATACCAACATCTCCCTCCACTAAACTATCAAGACCAAACACCCACTCCAGCTCAATAGCCAGCTTATACGAGACTTCAATATCCACCCTAAAAACCTCTACGATTCCCAGTCACCATCCAGGGAATGCACCCAGATTAGCATAAGAGGAGCTCTTATAAAAGCCTGTTCCATGGTAGCCCATGCAACTGAAATTGCTGATCTGCTCCAGTCAGAAAAAATGGACTTTGTTGCTATCACTGAATCCCGGCTTCATTCAGCAGTAGGCCCGGCAATCATGCTAGCCATCCCTGAGGACAACACCCTCCTTAGAAAAGATCGCACTAAGTCCCGAGGTGGAGGCCTTGCCATAATTTCCAAAACTAGTCTGTCCTTGAGACTCTCCACACCCCAAAACCTAGACTCTTGCAAATCTCTCACGGCCAAGTTACCCATTTCGGACTCCCAGACCCTGTCAATCCACCTTATATACAGACCTCCTGGCCCACTTGGCTCCTTCGAAGAAGACCTAAGTAACATTTTATCTGATAATCTCAAAAACGCCTCACCCTGTCTCCTCCTAGGAGATCTTGATTTAAGTTTCAATGACCCATCTGACACCAACGCCATGCACATCAATGACTCCCTTGAGGAACTGGGCTTCACCCAAAAAGTGATGGGTGCCACCCATACCAAAGGAAGAACCCTTGACTGGATAGCAGAGTACAACTGCCAGACCTCCAGTATGTCCATCAATCCTCAACCCTGGTCTGACCACCACCTGATCTCCTTCTCTCCAGAGGATTCGCCTCCATTACCCGCCACTAATATGGCCCAGCCATCCCCACTAGAAACAAAAGAAACACTACAGCTGAAAAACTCACCCCATTGATTCTTCCCACCTTAAATTCGCTCCCCGCCATCACTGACCCCTTCACTATGGTAGAGGAGTATAACAAAATAATGTTATCATCATTACACGCCATAGCACCACTGAAAAATAGAAAGAGCAAACCTAAAAAACATGTGAACACCTGGTTCACCCCTCACTTGAAAGCTATGAGACTAGAAAAATGCAAAAGTTAACAAATCTGGAGACAAGACCCTTCCGAGACTAACAAAAACAAAATAACCTCCCTCTACAAAAAAGAAATCATACTCGTCAAACAATCCTCTTTCAATCTGCCCATTACGCAAGCCAATTCTAGGACTAAAGAATTGTTCACAATCCTAAAAGAAATAGAATCACCCATCATAGCACCAGATACCTGTCACAAAGACAAACCATGGTGTACCAGCATTCAGAGTGCCCTATCGAATAAAGTAGCGACTCTCCAAGCTAAGATCAATAATAAAAAAAGAAACCCTCCTCCTGGCCCCTAAACCCAACAAAATTTCCAAGCCTCTGCCTCAACTACCGCCACCACCCCCCGATCAACATACCCCGGCTTCAACTTTAATACAGTATCCATCTTGGAAGTCAAAAAATTAATCCTTGGACTCAAACCCTCTAACTGCCATGGTGACCCGTGCCCAGTCCAAATTATAAAAGACGCTGCACGTGACCTCTCACCTTTCATCTCCAAACTCATAAATGCCTCCCTCTCCACTGGTACCATACCCAACAATTTGAAACAGTCTTGGGTTCTCCCATTACTTAAAAAACAAACCCTCGACCCGTCCATACCCACCAACTATCGTACCATCACCACAGTCCCGTTCCTGCTTAAAATCCTGGACAAGGTGGCTTACCTCCAGATCCAACAATTTCTGGAATGCAACAAACTATTAGGAGTACGGCAGTCACAATTCATACCACAACATGGAACTGAAACAGCGCTAATAGACCTCAAGGCACAGATTGACACGCTGAGAGACAATGGTAAGGCAGCACCACTGCTATTACTTGATCTCTCAGCGGCGTTCAACCTAGTAGACCACAAGACCCTGTGCAACCACTTGGATTCTGCTGCCCATTTCTCACTAGAAACGATAGGATGGATCCAATCCTTTTTGGACAATAGATCTATGCGCATCTTCTCCCCCAGAGTAGCAGCCGACCCAATGCCGATCACCCGTGGGGTGCCACAGGGATCCTGCGTATCCCCCACTTTATACAACATTTTCACAAAGCCCCTTTTTGATGATCTAGATGACCTGGGTATCACCTACAATAACTATACTGATGATACTCAGATCCTCATCCCATTGACAAGTGACTACAACAAGGATTTGACCTTTTTGAATAGAGTGTACCTCATCATCCAGGCATGGATGGCTTCTCACGGTCTATGCCTGAATGATGAAAAGACGGAACTCCTCATCCTAGGCACCCTTGCGAATCTCAACAGGACATAATTACTCCAACTTCATAATTGATGATAATAACATCACAGTAGCCAAGGAAGTCAAAACCCTTGGCTTCTATTTAGACTCTACACTAAGATTTGAAAAGCAAATCAACTCCATGGCCTCATCAACAGACTACACCTGCAAACTAATTAGAGCAGCTAATCCCTTCCTTTCCCCCAACAACTGCATTACCTTGGCAAGAGCCCTTGTTCTGTCCAAATTGGATTATTGTAATGCCCTATACCTAGGGAATAATAAATACATTACCAATAAGATCCAGATTTTGCAAAACAACGCCTTAACAGCAGCCCTATGCATTCCTAAGAAGGCCCATATTTCTGACCACAGAAGATCTAATAACTGGCTATCTACGAATGATAAAATCTTTCTTAAAACATTGTCCCTCACACACAAATGCCTTCACTAAGCTGCCCCAAAATATCTCATAGACAGATTTACAAGACAACTCGCCAACTGACCCAGAAGAACTACTAACGCCAACCTTCTTACAGTGCCCAGGTATAAACGCACGAAGACTGGCGGGAGTAGCTTCCCGGTTAAAGCTGCCCAATCTTGGAACTTCCTCCCCCACCCCTGAGGGCTGACATACCCTACCCACGCTTTAGATCTCGTGTCATCCGCTGGATCAAGGAGAATGACCTCTAACCTCCCAATATATATTCACTGGAATTGTCGCTCCTTTTTGTACATATTGTATATACTACCTATTGTCGTTTGCGTTTTTACTGGTTAACCAACCAGTTTTCATGCCTTTCCTGTACAAACTGTCCTTATCACCACTGACTATATATAAATGTATGATACTGCACAGCACTGTAACCTAAGCTGAACAACCCTCTTGATGTCTATTGCGACCCCCGGGTCTGGCGCGCATTACAAATATTAAAACAAACACACAAAACATAGTATGGGTAGAGTAGTTGGGTGGGGTACATTTCTGGTGCAGGGTGGAGTAGTGAGGTGGGATAAAGTAGTGGGGTAAGGGTAGAGTAGTGTTGTGAGGTTGGTGTGGGGCTGGAGTGGGGTAGTTGATGGTAGTGCAGACGGGGTGGGGTTAGAGTTTGATGACATAGGGTTGACCAAGGATAGATTTGGGTGAGGTAGGTTGGGTGGTGCAGGGTGGGGCTGGGGTAGAGGTAGAATGGAGTGAGTAGGGATACAATGACTGGGGGTAGACTAGGTCTAGAGTGGGGTAGGTGAGGTAGTGCAGACTGGGTGGGGTTAGAGTCAGGTAAGATAGGGTTGACCAAGGATAGTTTGGGGTGGCTATAGTAGTAGGGTGGGGTAGAGTGGAAGGGTAAGGTGGTGTCCAGGCAGATACTGGTGTATTGGCTAGAGTAGTTGGGTAGGGTAGTTTATTAGGGTGGGGTAGCTTAGTGGGGATAAAGCAGGTTGGGTAGAATGGGTGAGGGTAAAGTGGGTGGATCAAGAGGAGGGGTTAGAGTAGTGAGGTGCAAGAGGGGGGTTAGGGTGGTGGGACAGATTAGTGGGGTGGGATAGTGGGGTAGTGTAGTGGTAGGAGTAGAGTAATGAGAGGTGGGGTTAGAGCTGTTGTGGCAGTGTATTGTGGTGGGGTAGAGTGGTCACCAGGTGTGTTGGAGTAGAGTAGTGAGGTTGGGGTAGGGAACGGTAAAATGTAATGTAATAAGGGTGAGGTAAGATGTAATGTAATGAGTAGTCTTGCATAGTGACTACCTACCATTATTGGTGGCCTCACTGTTTGTGTATCTGTAACAAAAAAAAGGGTTGGTGGGGGTAATTAGTAGGACAGTGGGAGAGGCAGATGGAAATCCTGTGATGGTGATGGGCACAGCTTCTGTGTGACAATTTGCTTTGTATGGGTTCAGCAAAGAAACATGGGAGTATGTTATCCATAGGGAAGATGCCAACATTTGATGGACTACAGCACTTTGAGTCTGGTAGCTGCTGATGTGGTAGGGTGTGCTAGGGCTAAAGAACTAAAGAGGGGAGTTTATTCATTATTCGGATTAGTGTTGACGTGCTAAGGGCTAGGCCTGTGGCGGCATGTTTAGGGTTTTGTGTGTGTTGTGTAAGACACCAGTAGATATTATATTTAAGTAGAGGGAAATCCCCCAATATTAGGACTTAGGGTGAAAGTACTCTATAACAACTTTTTGTTCTCATAGGTTCGTTTAAGAGCACAGTGGTGTGCGTTTATTATTTATTTTCTCATTTGACATTCAGTGACACCAAATCGCCAGCTTTGTTAGCAACAATTAAATACATTCACAATTTATGTATTTTTCAACTTATTTTATATACATATAAATTAACAAAGAGTGTTGATCTATCAATTTCCCAAACTCTTAGTTTTCTTCTTTTTGCATAGTTACTCTAAAGTGATTGTTTTTTAGGATACACCACATACATTAAATTCATTTACACAGTCTGGAGCATTTCACATCTTATGCTCATGCAGTGCCTCATATAATCCCAATATCAAATATGATTGCATGTATTGGCTTCTACATCCAGCAATCAATCTCACAGTTATTCTTTATTAAATGAAAAGGGAAAACTCCTAGCTCTCCCTAGGCTACAGATGTTCCCTACCGAACAAAACTAACTAGGGTGCTCATCAGTCATCAGTGAGAGTTCAAACCAATTCCGTCCTCTGTCCAAAATGAACCTTTCCTGACCCTGCCACTGTTTAGAACAACCAAAGTGTAATGAGAATGACTCTTCTCCTAGAGGGGGTTTCTTCCACAAAGTTCCCTTTAACAGTGTATCTTCAGCTAGTTCTTAGTGACTGTTTTTATCAAACTATCCAGTTCAAATATTGCATTCTTCAGGTTCTCAACTTTCTCTTTCATTCGCGTACTCCTTCTTTCCTTTATGTTCTTTTCTTCTTCGTCTCCTATATTTGGGACTATCCCATTCCTTCCTCGGGATAACTCTTTTTATCTCTCTTTGTTCCTTGTTAAGATTTTATCTTTACTTAATGTCTAACACATATCTTGACTTGGTTGAATCTGAGGACTCAAATATTGTTTATCTTGTCTTTCAATTGATCCCAATATTATATCTCGACTGGGACGACTATGAGGGTTCCAGTAGAGATTCTCAATCTTTTCATTTACACTTGGTACTTTGTCTTGACTGGGACAAGTATGAGTGTTCCCGTATTGATTCCCACTCTTCTCATCTATACTTGCCACTTTGTCGTGCCTAGGATGAGTGTGAGCGTTCCAGTAATGATTCTCTTCAGTCCCATTCCTGGGTCCCCCACTTTCCCTGTTATCTGGATTGTTTGGGGATAACGTCACCAGGTTCTCTGACCGGTTGGGACCTTGGGGCCTTCTTCTTCGAGCATCAGGTCAGTCTCTTCCTCCTTCGTTCCCCTGTCGATCGGCTTGCTCCGTGACCCTTTTAGGAAAGTGGTATCAGCCTTGTTTATAGACTTCCAGGTCCAGCTGTATACGGTCACGCCACCACTCTTCAGCCGTTCAGTCCCAGGATGTCTTGCCTCTTGCTCATCTTCTCATGTCTCTTCTCTCCTTTAATGCCCTGTGGCAGAGAGGGTACCTGGCCTTCTCTCTCTCCTCTGATGTTGCGAGTCCAGTTTTCATTCAGTGTTCCTCTCCCAGCTGATTCGAAACTCGTGAGCTTGCTCTCCTAGATGGTGTCCACATCCAAACTTTATGATGCTGCCGTGGGACTTCCTGGGCTTAGTGTTAAAGTCATTTTTCATTGGTTGCATTACAGTCTGTATTGTTTCAGTGATCTTCTTTGCCTCAGTTCCATCCAAGTGTTTCTTCATAGGTATAGGCAGAAGGCTTACTTGACAATAACAAACTCTAGCTTGTTCTTCATACTTTCTTCCATTAGATGTTTTTGAGATGGGCTGGTATTATAGGGTTTAGGGAGCTCCTTATCAGAACATGAGTCTTTGTCCCCAGAGGCTGAGTCTCTCCTGGTGAGGTCCCGCTTGCTTCTACTCCTACGGAGGGTACTGCATAGTGGGCTCATCTCTCTAACCTTACAAGTAAAGGCTCCCTCCTGGGGATAAGTGACAGAACCCTGCAATTTGTCACATACCATTTCCCTTGATTCACTTGCTTCCCCTACTTCATTGAATTAAATCGACTGTGGAAGTCTTTATTGCCCTGTTCTTTTCCCTTTGGATGTTCCACTGAGAAGCATAATGGCTGTAGCTCTAAGGACCATCTCATGATCCGAGCATTGGTATCTTTTCTTAAACTCACCCATGTTAAGGGATAGTGATCGGTGATCAGCCTACATTTTCTTCCTGTTAGCTAATACCTAAGGTGAATTACAGCCCACTTGATGGCCAAAGCTTCCAACTCGATGGTGGGATAATTCTGTTCTCTTGGGAAGAGCTTTCTACTGGTTTATAACACTGGGTGCTCTATACCATCATATTCCTGAGACAATACAGCTCTGAGCCCTCTTTTTGAGATAGCTGTTTGTAAAATGAACTCACGGTTAAAGTCTGGTACCATCAACGCAGGGTCACCACACAGAATGTTCTTTAAGCCATTGAAACTTGCCTGCTCTTCTGTGTTTCACATCAACTTTTAAGGTTGTGCATTTTTTAGCTTGTCTGTAACATTAGCAGCTATGGAGAAATAAGTTGGAATATACTGCTGGTAATATCCAGTTAATCCCAAAAGCGTACAACGCTCCCTCTTAGTTTTGGGGGTTCGAGTTAGTTGGAATGCCTTTACTTTCTCGCTCTGAGGTTGGACCAAACCATTGTCCACAAAGAAACTTAGATATTTTACTGCCAATTTTGCTAGATGGCATTTCGTGGGGTTGGCAGCTAATCCAAACTTTCTTAGGGCCCTGAAAACTTCATAAAAATGGAAAACATGATCTGCCCAACTCTCACTGTGTATATCTATGTCATTGAGCTATGTCCCAAAAAAGTGTGTCAATGGCCTCAAAACCCTATCCTTCAGGGACTGGAAAGTGGCAGGGGCTTTGTGAAGGCCAAATGGTAATAACCACTGAGGGGTCAAGAAGGCTGTTTTCTCCTGGTCCAAGGGATTAAGAGGGACCTGCCAGTAGCCTTTCGTAAGATCAATCACGGAGATATACTTTGCTGAACCTAACTTATTGATGAGATAATCCATCTGAGGCCTCGGATAATGATCAAATAGGGAGATTGAATAAAGTTTCCTAAAATCAATGTAAGATCTCCACGATTTATCTGGTTTTGCTGCTAATACTATTGTCAAGGACCAAGGGCTCTCTAAAGGCTCAATACTATATGTTGTTAACATATCATTCACCTCTTTTTCTATTATCTTTTTTTCGAGATTCGGTAATCTGGTACAGTCTTACATTTTCAATTTTTCCCTGCAGTGTTCTAATAGAGTTGAAAAAGGGTTTCACTCTCCCAAGTTGATCCACAAATACATCCATGAACTGGGCTACTAAGACCACAATGTGTGACTGTTGAGATGGTGACAGGTCTAGGGGTTTTTATGTTTTTTTCCTGTCCTGCCCTGAGAAGAGTGGCTATTATCACTGTGGAGTCCTCATTAGGATCTACCCTCCACTCTTTGACTAGATCTATAAGATATATTAATGTATTTTGTTTCCAGTTGGGCTGGGAAATCAAGTAATCAAAGGGGCCCTTCTTATTTAGGAATTTTTAGGGGCCAAACCATTTTGACACCATTTTGTTTTCTGAAGTTGGCAACAACACTAGAACTAATTGTCCTAAAGAGAAGGTGCGCAGAACAGCTTTTTGTAAATCATAATTGGCTTTCCGGTGTTCTTGGGCCTGTCCTAGATGTTTTCGGACAATCTATTGTACCGTTTTCATGTGTAAATGCAAATTCTGTGTGATGGAGAGATTGGCAGAATGGCTTCCTCTCTCTCTTCTGAGGTCTCTTTAAGCATATCTAGGCCATGCCAGGGCTTTCTCCCATATTACAATTCAAAGGGGGAATACCCTAAAGAGGCCTGAGATGTTTTTTCTGACAGTAAATAGGGCCCTTGGATCACAGTATCCCAGTTTTTTCCATCTGCTTCTGCTAGTCTGTGGAGGTACTTTTTGAGTGTTTGATTAAAACGTTCACTAGGCCATAGGTCTGAGGGTGATGTACCAAGGTCCGTAGGGTTTTTATATGAAGGATCTCTTTCTACTCGGACATGAGATGGGACATAAATGTGGTGCCATGGTCAGTCAATATGTCTTTAGGGAAGCCTACTAGGGAGAGAAATGGTATTAAACGCTTCATAATCTGCTGGCTGGTATTGTTCCTCAATGCAAAATCTTCTGGATAAAAATCGACAATAACCAAAATAAATTGATTATCCGATTTAGATATTGCTAAGGGTTCCAGTATATCCATCACTATCCGGAGAAGGGAATGTACATAATGGGTCGTTGTTGTAGAGGGGCCGGTGGAACTGTGGCAATTGCAGTCCGCAGACAAATGTTAAAAGTCAGCACAAAGTTCTCAATGTCTGCCAATGTCTGGCCAATAACATTTTGGTATTACTTGACTTGGAGTCTTCCTGACTCCTTAATAGCCTGCAGTCAAGTAAGAGTGGTCTAGTTCTAAAACTACTCTCCCATGACTCTGGGGAATGACTAACTGGGACCGATGAGTTCCCTCAGGGGTAAGGTCCCGCTGTATGAAAGTCCATTTTTAAGAAAAAGAACGGACCAACTTGATTCCTACCTTCCTCTTCTGGAATGACCCTTGCACAGGCTTCTGGCAATATTGGGTTGTTTCTTTGTGCAAAGACCAGATGCGGCAGAAGACTTACTTCTTCAGTCCCTAGGGAAGGCTTGTCTTTTTTTGTTTGTCAGCTTTGCCACACCCCTGAGTAGCCCTATCAGTGTCTTCCTGAGTTTACACTTCCTGGGGTATGGGAAATTAGGCTTTCCCTAAAATCCCTTGGGCAATTTTTCACCCCTCATATACTTTATACGGATGTCAGGGGCTTGAGGGCAGAGAGGTGCCCACAAAGCTCAGGGGAGAAAATGCATAAGAGATAGGAGTATAAGGAATCCTGCAGAAAAGAAGGCATAGGCAAGTATTACAAACAGGCAACAAAGGCAGTGAACAGATAGAGTCAGAGATTACAAGTAAGACAAACACTTTAGATTCCCACTTGAGGTGCACACAGAATGGGGGAAGAGTATCCCACAGGGTCTGGTAAAACTCTAGCCTTCTGAGCTGGTTACTATGACAGTGCCCCAGTCTGAATGCTCATGGAAAGGAAGAGCAGAATTGGGTGTCTGTCTCTGTACCCTAAGGCAGAAACAAGGAAACAATGCTCACAAGACTGAAGCCTCTATGCGTCCAGAAAGAACTGATTGTACACAACAGCCTGTTGTTGCCAACAGGTAACCAATTTGCATTCTTTACGGACTAAATTCCTTGACAATTTAACTCCAATGTACGTTCATAAATAGATTGGAGTTATTCTTGTCTTAGTAGTTTAGATCAATTCTGTCACAATCAATTTCTAGTTGTTTAACTGATAGTACATCATAAACTTAATGAGAAATCCAAAGAAAAGTATTACATCTCTTATCCTTCTCATACGACAAGATAAGCAGGCCGATTCATGGAATAAATGTGCGCCGAAAATCGCTGCGCAAGCGTGCAAAAGCATATGAATTGCAGCGCAAGTGTGAAAATCGCAGTGCAAGCGTGCAAAATCTGCGCACATCGATTCATGGAAGTCTGTGTCCGTGTAAAATCTGGGATGTGCGCTAAAATTCTGCATGGCGCACGCGGGTGCGCACGTCATCAAACGGCATGCGCTACGCGCACAGCGAAAGCGCACATAGCACAGCGCACACAACAAAAGTAGGCGTAACACGGGGTGTAACAAGCAGAATGGGGAACAACGTGTGAAAATGTGGGCGTTACAGGGGAAGTACAGGAGGCAAATGCGCGTAACGCCCACACGCGCGCCTACAACATGTATTCATGGAATCGAACAGGGCAAACGCGTGCACCAAAAAAGACGCGCTAATCTGGAAACACGTACGCCAGCAGGAAGCAGGCATACGCGGACCCACGCAGCATAAAAGTGCGCGCAAACAACAAACAAGCTCAGACGCTATGATGAATATACCGTTCCTCGCAGCACTGGTCGTGGGACACCGCAGGAGGAGGAGGATAGTCTGGCCCAGAATTTTTACACCCAGGACCAGCCTTTTTGAGATGCCTGATGACCAGGTGTATGGGAGGTACAGGTTTCCACTTCACATAATACTCGACCTGGTGAGTGGGTGGGAGGATGACCTCACATCACCCACCCTGTGCTCCCAAGCACTGAGCCCCTTGGAAAAGGTGCTCAATGTACTGCACTTCTTGGCCACTGGTTCATTTCAGCGGACAAGTGCCATAGTGGGGGGGGGTGTCACGGGCCACGCAGTCACGCTGCCTACACCAGGTGTTGGCCATCATGACTGGACGCCCATCAGTCCGCAGGCACATATACCTGCCCAGAACACCTGCAGAAAGTCAGGCTGCCGTCCAGGATTATTACGGGGTGGTACACTTCCCCAAAGTGATAGGTGCCATTGATTGCACCCATGTGGCTCTACGTCCTCCCAGGGCAACTGAGCACATCTATAGAAACCGCAAGCACTGGCATTCCATCAACGTGCAGGTAGTATGTGATGCCAAGGGAATCATCACCTCAGTAAATGCCAACTATCCAGGGTCCACCCATGACAATTTCATTTACAGAATGTCAACCCTAAACCGGGACCTAGAAGCTCGGCGGCATGGCGATACATGGCTGCTTGGTGAGTATAAATGCCACTGCACATGCATGGGTGTGTGTGTCAGGAACCCAAGCATCTAACCCAAACACAGGACAAGCCTGCATGCGCCCAGCTGGAATACACAGTGGATGCCCACGGGAGCCACACAAGGCAACACACTGTTAAAAAAAAAAAAAAGAAATCAAAAATGGCCATGTGGGGTTAAGGAGGGGGGGAGGCCACCCAGGAGGTTCGAGGACAGTGTGCACACCAACAGCCTCCTGTGTGGATGTTGCGAAAAAAATACCTCCATGGGCTCATGGCCTGCACGGCTATGCTAGTGTGGGAGGAGTGCTGCTGTCGCTCTCATCACCCTCTGCTGCTGCATCAAGAGGTGGTGGTGCTATGGGAGGCAGCCCACGCAAAGCCCTGGTATGGTCCTCCATGGCAGCAAGCATGCAGGTGTGTAAGGTCTCGTTCTGGAGGATGATAGTGCGGAGATCCCCATGCAGCACCTGACGGGTTGCCTGCATTTCTGCACGCATGGCCTCCCGTAATGCCCGGATCTCCTCCCGAGTTGCCTGCAGCTCAGCTGAGAGCGAACGTGTGAGCTGCTCCAGCTGCTGTTCTGACCTTAAATTTCGGGAAGCCTCAAGTTCACCCAGAGTCTCCCTGAGGTTATGGAGTTCTACCCTCAGGGCTTCCCTGTGGCCCTGTGACTCTATAGATATGGCTTTGCGCAGAGTCTCCAGTGCCGGCCGTCGGTCCCTGTTGGACGCCAACATGTCTTCCCTGTGTGATTGGCAAATGGAGTCTGTTGCCTGCTGTTGTTGCTCCATCTGCCTTTCAGGGGGGAGAATGGAAGTGGCCACCCTCTCCATTGCCTGAGCCATCATTTCAACCGATGCTCCCTGTTGGGCTGCTATACTGTACATGGAGTTTTCCCATACAGTATTGCCTGGTGGCGTACGGCCACCGCGTTGGCGGGCACCACACCTGTTTGGGGCAAGGCGATCTGCACCTTGCTGTGCTGGCACTGCCTGAGGCTGCAGGACTGCATTCCCCCTCTGATCTGCTGGCCCAGGAACAGGATCAGATGTTGTGGAGTGTGATCCTGCATCCGTAACCGCAAAAGGCAGACTTACCAACACTGACATCCCAATAGAGGGTTCTACCCCTGGCTCAGGTGGGTTGGACAGAACAGAATCCCTGCCAGAAACACTCACCTGCGCCGGCACATAAGTCTCGTCATCCGATTCAGCACCTGAATAGAGGTCTGGGGAGGTGCACCCAGAGACACCCCTGGACAGTATGGTCTGCAGTAAGATTAGGTTTTCACCCACCACCACACCACGTCCCCCACTGGTGCCCGATCGTGGCTGAGATTCCTCATGGGTCTGCACCATCTCCTCAACCTCAACAGCATCAAGTGCGTCATCACCTGCAAAAACATGAAAGACAAAACATGGAAACAGGCATTAGCACCATAGCACACACATAGGCCTGACAAGCCAGAGATCCAGTACATGATTTACACATGTCCCACATGACTATAACCCTGGCATGCATGCACTGTCAATGAGTTGGAAAGGGAGGCAAAAAGCAGACGCTGATGACACCAAGATGGAAAAGCAGCACATTTGCTGCATGCTGGGTAGCACTGGCATCACACATTAGCCTGTGAGTCGCATGTCCAATACACATACATGACACATGCCAGCACACAGATGGCATGTAGCATAGCCATGGTACATTTGACAAGTACAGCCATATGTCAGTGAATGAGTACTGTCACCCATCCATGTGAGATGGACATGATGAGATGAAAAATGGGTGTCCAGTCATTTGGTCGACTTAAAACTGGTCGAATGACATTTGGTCGACGCAATTTGGTTGAAAACCAAATGGTCGATTTTTTTTTTAATTATATATTTATTTTTCGGGTTTTCGTTTAAAAAAAAAGGGTTTTTTAGAAAAAAAGGGGGTTGGTGGGGGGACCCCCCCCCCCAAAAAAAAGGAGTGAAAATAAAATTAAAAAAAAAAATTCGACCATTTGGTTTTCGACCAAATTGGTTTGACCATTTGTCTGGTCGACCAATTTTTTTCGACCAAATGTCTTGGTAACCGAAAAATGCAAAATAGTGTGACAAAATATGCATGTGCCACACACTGCAACACATCCAGTGTACAATAATACAGTGATGGCAGGCAGATGTACACATCAATGGTTGGTCACTTCAACATGACAGGAAACAACTATCATGTACCAAATTCAAACAGGCACCAAAAATCAATGTGAGCAGGCCAATACTCAATCAGCCTGAATGGTCTAATCATTCACATGACAAGGTAACAAATGTGGCCCAATGAGGGGTGTAATCAATGACAGAAGCATGTCACATATGTGGCATTAGGGCTGATAAATGCTTTGCAAAAATTGGAGAATTGAAACAATCAGCCTGAATGAACCCTGAAAAAATCTGAACAATGTTGTTGCAAGATGACAGTTCAAGGGCAACTGCAGTAATGTTGCGCTAATTGGCTACTGTGGGCAGAAGGGATACTGTTATACCCAAATTCAAGGCCGGTGAATGTTTTGGAGGTAGCACATGGGTGACCCATACCACTCAGGAGTACACACCCTCACCAGGCACTCAATCAGAACCCGTCACCCAAACAACATACACATGGATTACACACACATGCATGGGCACTCACCGGACAATACGTCGTAATCTGGTAGGTCTCCCACGCCTTGGATCTGTTCCTCTGTGACGAAGGTTCCAGCAACAGACTCATGTTCAGTAAGTTGGTTGTCCTCTGGTGGAGACCCACCGCCAGTCACCAGAGTAGAGGCATGATTTGAGGCCAGCTTGTTCTTTGCTCTGCGTTTCAGATCATTCCACTGCTTGTAGCAATCATCAGCTGTGTGCCTCACAAATCCAAGGGCACTAATGATGTCGGCGATGGTCTGCCAGTGTGCCTTACGTTGACCAGGTGTGGTCTTGCACCCTGCAGTCACCACCATTTTGCGGCTATATCGTGACACATAGGCCACAAGTGCATTTAGTTTGGCGGCATTAAAGCTAGGCTTCCTTGACGTGCCGGAGTGTGTAGCCGTGTCTGGGGTCTCAGCCTGTACTGCCAGAGCCCCCTTCTTCTTCTTTTTCAAAGGTGGTGCGGATCCTGAGTGGCTTACGCCACTCTGGTCAGTAGGGGCAGAAGCGCCAGTGGACTGGGTACTAGGAGTGTGCGAATGCACAATTACCATAGGTCCTGGTGCAGGCATTTGCTGCAGGGTGATGTTGGCAGGGCCAAAGTCGGTTTGATAGACCTGGACTGACACTGTCCCGGCTGTGAGACTCAGAGCTGGGGTGGATAGAGCTGCAGCTGCCCCTGCAGCCTCCCCACCCTGCCTACTTGGGGCAGCAGATGACATTGCTTCCCCAGATCAACGTGGCCTGGTGACTGCAACTTACACCGCCACACGTGGCTTAGACTTGCTGACCTGGAAGTTAGCCTGGCAGTCATCCTGTGCCGGTTCTGGTGCCAAAATGGCTGGTCCAACAAGGGCTGAGCTGGGATGGTGTCAGCTACGTTTCCCACAACCATGGGGGGGGCATGGGTGTCCCTGATTGGTCCTCCACACACGGGGGTCTAGGGGCACCCTGCAAATCCTGGCCACATCCCCTACTGCGCCCACCACGCCCACCTTTTGGAGGTCGGCCACCTTTGCCTCCCTTACCACTTGGTCACCTCCCAACCATGGCACTGATGTTGTTGTGCTTATGGGAGTAGCAGTAAACAATTGTCATGGGCAATTGGGGGTGAAAGGGGTAGGGTACTAGATGGAATTCGTACCTTAGTGCTCTAGCAAGGCTGTCTGTGACCCCTGGGGGAAGATGACGGGTCACGCAACGCACAGGCACCCCGAAAACAAAAATGAACATGCACGCAACCCCTCGTAGACCACGTGCGTGGAAAAATGAATACGCACTACGCTGTGGCACCCAGAAACACAAAAATAAGCATACGCTTAATACACGCAGCCTACACTGACCTCTGAAGGGGTATGCGACACACGGGGCAAGCACAGTTGGTAAATACGTGCGCGACTCACCTTATGCCTGGAAAAAGAACGTGAAAAAGACGCGCATGTGTGCGTTGGCAACACCCCCGCCAAAAGAAGAATTGTACGCTGTCTGAGGAGACCGGACAAAAGAAGAAGTGAACGCTGTTTGAGGAAACAAGCCAAAATAAGAATTGAATGCTGTCAGAGGTAACAGGGAGTATGAACTTGAACCGTTGTGAAGTAATCGCGTGTGAACCGACTAGAAGTACAAAATTCACCCACTCGCTCTCCACAAAAAGCACGTACAAGAAAATGGCGTGCTACACGTACCTTTTCAATCGGCCCATACATACAACATCAATTACGTGTGTATGCGCTAAGGCCCTTTCCTCCAATTACACAAGCTGACACTGGGACGTGCAGTTTTTGCACGTGTACGATGAACATGCACCCGTGTTGAGGGAAACGCCCTTGCGTGTCAGGTCACAGACGCGCTTACGCGCTAAAGGGCCTTTGGTCCAATGAATTCTCGTACATGCGGTGTATTCACGTGCTGATTCACTATGCACCCGTCACGAGGGAAACACCCGCGCGCGTAATGTCACAGACGCGCTTACGCGCTAAGGGCCTTTCCTCGAAGTACACGCTGACGTGCAATTCTTTCACGTGCCAAATCACTCCGTATCAAGCTGGCCACGTGACAACACACGGAAGAACACGCTCCTGCCCAAAAGGGCGAATTACTGCCCCAAGAGCCCCGAGCACGCTCCCACCTGCCATCTGCTGCTGCCTGCCTGCTGCCCACGTGCCCTGATATTTGCTGCCTGCACGTCAGCCAGGGGTATAGTTGCTGTGACCACCCCTGCTGGAAATGAACACTCACGACTGGGATACCATCGCTCCACAGCCCAGCCCCAGGACCCAGTTGCCCACCCACACCTGCCTCTTGGGTTGCCATGTCGGGCACAACACCATTTGGCACCACTGGCAACCCCCAGCCCGAGAGGCACAGGGCCACCAGCTTCAGTGCCCGGGAAGTTGGTGTCCTGGTGGAGCAAGTCCTGGGGCAGTATGATGCCCTCTTTGGAAGTTTGCGCGCCGACTATGAAGGACGGACCAGGATCTGGATGGACATCGTGACTGCCATCCATGAGGAGGGGGTGGCAGTCCGCGACATCAAACATGTCAAGAAGCGCTGGGAGGACTTCAGGTCCAGGACCCACGACAAGGCCCGGCGCCTCTTGAAGGCAGCCGATGCCAAGGGGCGCTGGGGCTACCTGTCCGACCACCAAATGAGGGTCCTGGAACACGTAAACCCAGCGCTCCACGTCCAGGTCCTTGAGAGGCAGACCTGTCTGGAGTAGAGCGGTAAGTGTACATGCATACTGGTTGGACGCTGTGCGTGTCGTGGTGCCAGAAGTGTGCAGGTTGCACATTTGTTTCTGTAGGGCCATGTATGGATGTGTATGTACAGGGGCGTGAGGCTGACACATGCGAGTCCTCTCATGTGTGAGACACATGGATGGTGTATGTGTGGGTAAGCATGCAGGCCAAATGCAGATGTGGGAGCACACATGTTTGAATTACTGTGTATGTACGTTGGCATGGTTGTGGTGTCACACATGGATGTTGGTTCCAGCTGCATGTATCTCCACTATGTACATGTGAATGTGTGTGTATTTGACAAGTGTGCAACTGTGATGCAACATGGATGCATGTGGCACTGACATGTAGAAGGCTGAATGCCAGATGTGACATGGATGGCGATCTCATCACTCTGACAGTTGGTGGACATGTATACATGCATGTAAGTGTGATGGTGTGTGTGCATGTGTTGTGTACTCCCCATGTTTCATGTGACGTCAGGCTCACCTTCGGATGCTGATGCTGTTGTATGTGTATGGATGGTGCTGCCCGGTGCAATATTGCTGTGGAATTGCTCATGTGTGTGAGTAGAAATGACATGTGTGTTAGGGAGTGTGATGCCATGTCTGAAGTTTGACACTGCCACTCATGTACAACTGTCATGTGTGTATCAGTCCATTGTACAGTGCCCTGATGCCTGTGTTCTATCTCTCCCTGTTTGCAGCGTCAACTGATGAAGAGGGCGGAGAGGGTGCTGTGGAGCAAAGCGGCAGGGATCGCACCACCAGCCGGAGACGCAAGGCCCGGCTCCCCTCCCAGATTGTCATCTCTTCGGGGAGTGAGGAGTCTGGTGCCGTGTCCCAGGTCGCAGCTGCCGAGGGTAGGTCCAAGAGGCAGAGGTTGGAGATGGACTCCTCGGCAGCAGAAGGGGCAGCTGAGACCCCACAGGGTCCGAAGAAGGAAGATGGCATGGAGTCATCCAGGTTGGTGGGGGGTTTAGAGGAGGAGGAGGCCGTGGAAGGGACACACACGGGGTCTGGAGGTGGGGATTCCACTGGAGCCAGTGGTGCAGTGCAGGGGCAGGAACAGGAGGCAGCACAGGCCGCCACAGAGGTGCCTGTGTGTAATCCTATCCCTGATCCTGTGACTGCATCATCCGGTACCAGCAGGGATGCCTACGTCCAGACCCGTTTTCAGGGAGGGGATGGGCGCACAACAACTGGCCTTCCTCTCCCGGTGGACGTGGCTATCCAGGACCGGGTTGAACCTGTCCTTTCTGGGATAGCGTTGCGTCTACGGGGCATGCGAGGTGACCTGCAGTGTTTTCGTGAAGACACTGCACGTCATCTCGGATGCTTCTTTAACCGCGTTGACCTACTGGGATGAGTCACCAGTGCTGGATTCCTCTGTGTGCTGGACCTTCTTGCGACCCCCTCCTCACCTGAACCCCCTACACGCCAGTCGTCCTCCATGTCATCTTCCCACCCATGTATAACCTGGGTACCCTGTGGAGCTGCCTCTGACCCAGCGGCCAGGCTGGTGGAGGACACATCCCTGCCACAGTCGGGAGTCGGACGTCCAGCAGGGGTGGCCACCACGACAACTGCACCCCAGCTGGAGGAGGATGTGCAGGCAGCAAGAGCCAGGGCGCAGGCACAGGCACAGCAGCAGCAGCAACATGGTGGGAGCAATGATGGCTCGGGGCCTTCAACATCGGAGGGGCAGGCATCGGCCAGAGGGTAGGAGGACCCAGGATTGCAAGTGTCTTCCTTGTGGCAGTGGTTGGGCCACGCCATAGATGCGAAGCGGCAGCGGGCGGAAGAGGCACGGCTCACAATGGTCAGGGCGGAGAACTCCATGCGGAGGGGACTGAGGCGGGCCGAGTGCCTCGAGGCAATTCACAGGGAGTTGGAGGGCAACATGTCATCGTCCCTGCGAACCCTCGGGGCCATAGAAGAGGACCGCCTCCAGGACATTGAGCGGGAGTTCGATGATGCCCTGGCCCAGGACATCAAAAAGTGAGCCGTCGGACTAGCCCGCTACCATTGTAAATAGTTAGTTAGTGAGTGTTAGGTTTCATTTTTGTTTTCATTTTTTTTTGGGGTGCTTGGACAATACCCCACATTTTTGTATATAGTTCTTCATTAGTTAGTGTATTTTTGTAGGTTTCATTTGGACAGTTGGGCTCATGGACCCAGGATTTCATCCTTGTAAATAGTTGGAGTGTGGATTTGTCGGCATTTTCTTTTTTGATTTTTCCATGGAGCAATGGATTGTACTTTTTCATTTCTGTTTGGATTTGCTTTGATGGAAGGAGACTTTGGAGACATTTTTGATTTCATATATGTTGGATTTTGATTTCCTTTTTTATCATTATGTGACATTCTGCATTGTTTTCCTCATGTCCATTGTTTGGTCTTTGAATTTCTTTCACCACATTTTTTGTTCAATACATTTTTTCCCGTACTTCAATGTGTGCTATTCTCTCATTGGTTTCATGCATGTCACGATGTGTTTTTTCACATTCACTGGCACCCATTGTGTGTGTGACGGACATGTTTTGATGTACATACATGCCATTTGGGTTGTTTCATGTAATGGGCATTTCAATGTGGGGTGTATGTTATGCTCGGTTGGTTATTTGGGCAGGGGTGGCGGGCCATGGGATTTTGGTGGCCATGAGGGCCATGATTGTGGGTCATGTTGACGTGTTGGGGGGACATGAGTGGGGGCCTACTGGCAGGTGCCCCTCACTGCTGGGGGGTGGAGGTGCAGGGGGACATGAGTGGGGGCCTGCTGGCAGGTGCCCCTCACTGCTGGGGGGTGGGGGTGCAGGTGGACATGAGTGGGACATGAGTGGGGGCCTGCTGGCAGGTGCCCCTCACTGCTGGGGGGTGGGGGTGCAGGGGGACATGAGTGGGGCCTGCTGGAAGGTGCCCCTCACTGCTGGGGGGTGGGGGTGCAGGGGGACATGAGTGGCACATGAGTGGGGGCCTGCTGGCAGGTGCCCCTCACTGCTGGGGGGGGGGTAGGGGTGCAGGGGGAGATGGGTGGGGGCCTGCTGGCAGGTGCCCCTCAATGCTGGGGGGTGGGGGAGCAGGGGGACATGAGTGGGACATGAGTGGTGGCCTGCTGGCAGGTGCCCCTCACTACTGGGGGGTGAGGATGCAGGGGGACATGAGTGGGGGCCTGCTGGCAGGTGCCCCTCACTGCTGGGGGGTGGGGGTGCAGGGGGACATGAGTGGGACATGAGTGGGGGCCAGCTGGGGGTGGGGGTGCAGGGGGACATGAGTGGGACATGATTGGGGGCCTGCTGGCAGGTGCCCCTCACTGCTGGGGGGTGGGGGTGCTGGGGGACATGAGTGGGACATGAGTGGGGGCCTGCTGGCAGGTGCCCCTCACTGCTGGGGGGTGGGGTGCAGGGGGACATAAGTGGGGGCCTGCTGGCAGGTGCCCCTCACTGCTGGGGGGTGGGGGTACAGGGGGACATGAGTGGGGGCCTGGGGACATGAGTGGGACATGAGTGGGGGACTGCTGGGGGTGGAGGGGGACATGAGTGGGGGACTTCTGGGGGTTGGGGGTGCAGGGGGACATGAATGGGGGCCTGCTGGCAGGTGCCCCTCACCTACTGGGGGTGGGGGTGCAGGGGGACATGAGTGGGACATGAGTGGGGGCCTGCTGGCAGGTGCCCCTCACTACTGAGGGGTGAGGGTGCAGGGGGACATGGGTGGGGGCCTGCTGGCAGGTGCCCCTCACTGCTGGGGGGTGGGGGTGCAGGGGGACATGAGTGGGGGCCTGATGGCAGGCGCCCCTCACTGCTGGGGGGTGGGGGTGCAGGGGGACATGAGTGGGACATGAGTGGGGGCCTGCTGGGGGTGGGGGTGCAGGGGGACATGTGTGGGACATGATTGGGGGCCTGCTGGCAGGTGCCCCTCACTGCTGGGGGGTGGGGGTGCTGGGGGACAAGTGTGGGACATGAGTGGGGGCCTGCTGGCAGGTGCCCCTCACTGCTGGGGGGTGGGGGTGCTGGGGGACATGAGTGGGACATGAGTGGGGGCCTGCTGGCAGGTGCCCCTCACTGCTGGGGGGTGGAGGTGCAGGGGGACATAAGTGGGGGCCTGCTGGCAGGTGCCCCTCACTGCTGGGGGCTGGGGGTGCTGGGGGACATGAGTTGGTGATCATATTGCAAGGTGACATGTGGCTTGGCTGGGGGGCATGCCCATGGTTGATGGGCTGCCTACGGGACATGACCAGGCGTGCAGGGTAGTCCCTTGTGGTGTGGGCTGCCTGAAGGGGCCATGGAGGGGGTAGAGGGGACACCTGTAAGGACCCACACTGCCAATGCACTTGTGGGACTCCCCGCGCACCCCACTGGATACATGTACCCTGCTCTGACAGTGAAATCGCCTGTGAAACTTCACATGCACCCCCGAAATACACGTACCCCACTCTGACAGCGAAATCGCTTGTGAAACTTCACGCGCACCCCCGAAATACACGTACCCCACTCTGACAGCAAAATCGCATGTGAATCTTCCCGCGAACCCCAGTGATACACGTACACCGCTCGCACAGGGCCAATCACAAGTGAAACTCCCCGCGAACCCCAGTAATACATGTACACCACTCGCACAGGGCCAATCACGTGTGAAACTCCCTGCGAACCCCAGTAATACACGTACACCGCTCGCACAGGGCCAATCGCGTGTGAAACTTCCCACAAACCTCAGTAATACACGTACCCCGCTCGCACAGGGCCAATTGCGTGTGAAACTTCCCGCGAACCCCAGTAATACACGTACCCCGCTCGCACACGGCCAATCGCGTGTGAAACTTCCTGCGCCCCCCAGTAATACACGTACCCCTCTCGCACAGGGCCAATCGCGTGTGAAACTTCCCGCGAACCCCAGTAATACACGTACCCCGCTCGCACAGGGCCAATCGCGTGTGAAACTTCCCGCGAACCCCAGTAATACACGTACCCCGCTCGCACATGGCCAATCGCGTGTGAAACTTCCCGCGCCCCCCTGTAATACACGTACCCCGCTCGCACAGGGCCAAATGGGTGTGAAACTTCCCGCACACCCCTGAATTACACGTACCCCGCTCGCACAGGGCCAATCACGTGTGAAACTTCCCGCGCACCCCGAAATACACGTACCTCGCTCTCACAGGGCTAATCGCGTGTGAAACTCCCCGCACCGGGGTGTACATGTATTCAGAGGGGTGCGCGGGGAGTTTTATAGGCATTTTCGTGGTTGGGGGGCTGTATGCTGGTCCTTTGGCCTGTGCGCCATGTACGGGATTTGTGCGCTGTGCATGGCGCACGGGGAAGGATTGGGGGCATAACTGGCGCTGCTGCAGGATCGCTGCGCCACTCTGCGCCACAGCTGGTTTTGGATGTTGAAATCCATGAATACGCTGTGAGTGGAAATGGATTTTAGCGCACGCGGCTGGCGCAGACTGTCGCACGTGCACTCTGTGCGCCAGCCGCGTGCGCCACTTGTGCGCTGGATCCTAAGAATTACCCCAAAGATCCCTTATTGACAGTCAATCCAAAATTCAGTTGTTTGAATAGCCAATGCTTTTCAGATATATAGTAGGGGTTTGAGTTGTCTTTCATCCTAGTAATCTTTACTAACATGTTCATCTCTTCACCTACAATGTTTAATGAAGCATAACATTACCTCTCTATTCTTAAGTAAACATCCAATTTCACCATTGAGAATCAAATAAAACAAAGACTGAACTCAGACAGTTCTAGGTGCACTCAATGTAAGTTCTAACTATATAGACATATATGTACTGTTAACTAAGTAAGAAACAATGCCACTTCACAGACTGCGGCAGGTACATTAATTTCAAGTATGTCCTAAGGTTTACAACGGTTTCGGCTCCTGGCCTTTCCCAAAACCAGACATGAGTTAAATTATTTGATACATTGCAATGATAGTGTGTGGATGACAGAGAGAAGGGGTTGGAGAAGGGTAGGATTACAGGGTAAAAGGAAAAAGAAAAACAAAAGAAAAGATAAAATCATGAAAACCCTGTTAGTTGAAACGTAAAGCACATCAATTATAATACACTTTAACATCAGTCATCACCAACATGGTTGGGTCCTTTAGAGATAATACTCAAATGTTTGTGCTCACCCCAATGATTTCTATCTCGATACTTGCAATTTTTCAAGTACTTTTCAAGAATGACTTAAATTCCGGCTTAATCCCTTTGTCTATAATAAAACATCATGTGCTAAGGTTAATGTTTAATACATTTCTTGTTACAGCTTACTTCCCTAATTTCATTGTTAAGTAAATTAAATGTTCACTTTTACTAATAATGCTTCCTTTTTGACTTGTTGCAATAACATGTTTATATTGGTTAAATATGTATATAAAACGTTATTGTTGTTGATTCTCCTCACTTATTCACCTTTTGGTTACAGAAAAACGGGAGAATTTCCTAACCACTGTTATTATACATCAGGGGCTATATCAGGCCCGATTTCCCCACGCACTAGTCAGCAGCTCCTTACTACGCCCTAAGTGTAGGAGCACAATTCTCCTCACACCCCTTGTCAGAGGCATTATCATATATACACAGCCATCATTATTAAGATTTGTATTGATCCTCCCGCGTTTGCAGAGTAAACCTCACAGGTTTGCAGAACTCAGCTACTTCATCAAAAGACTCCCAGAATTGATTTCACTGACCTGCAATGAAGGAGCTTAGTTGGGCAAAGTTAACCACATTTGGAACACATACAAGTAAGTGAGTAACGTTCTTGATCTTTACAATTGGAATTGTAACAAACTGTCAGGGATGGCACTCTATTAAGAGTGGCACAGGACACCCAGAAAGGGTTTGGGTGGTTGTGCCTAAATAAAGTGGACAGATAAGTACACACACAGCAGAAAGGAAAGAGAACGAAGAGTAGGCAAGAGTAGCAAGGAAAAGGGTACAGAAAGAATTCCCTCTTGGGGTGTATGCAGATATAGGAAAAGAGTATTCCACGAACCTAAGGAAATACTCTAGCCTTCTGCACAGTTTGCTGTAACAGAGGCCCACGCTGTTTGCTCATGGCTTGGAACAGCAGCTATGGGTGTCCGTAATGTAGAAACGAGACAAGGGAAGGGGCAGAGGTTGACTGATGGGAACCAACAGAAAAGCTCTGTACAAAAGGGTCTACAAACAGTACAAGAGAAGATACTTACAGACAAATCCAGGAAAAGGAGGTTGATAGCAAACTAGCAGAAGAAAATGAAGGAAAAGTCGTGTACAGGCTTGGATAGCAGAGGACAGTAAGGAACAAGGTTGAGCGCTCAGAGCAGCAGGAAAGCAATGAGCAAGCCCACAGGAGCAGGGCTGTAAGGTAGAGAGCCCAGAGGGAAAGGGTTTAGGGCAGCAGAGTAAAGCAAGCTGCACGGCAAGGAACCCAGAAGGGCCGGGCAGCAAGGAGTGAGCCCTGAGGGGCAGGGCCGCTGACCGTAGAAGGTTGCAGAGGACTGTAGAGGGCTGCTAGGCCGAGAACCCAGCGGAAAAAGATAGGTAGTAGGCAGCGGAGCGTGATAAGCTGCAAAGTAGGAAGCCCAGAGGCCAAGGGCTGTAGGCAGCCGGAGTGAGGCAGGCTGCAGAGCAGGGAGCCCAGAGGACAAGGGCTGTAGGCAGCCGGAGTGAGGCAGGCTGCAGAGCAGGGAGCCCAGAGGACAAGGGCTGTAGGCAGCCGGAGTGAGGCAGGCTGCAGAGCAGGGAGCCCAGAGGACAAGGGCTGAGGCTGGAAAGCAGCAGAGCGTGATCAGCTGCAATGTAGTGAGCCCGGCAAGGCAAGGGCGGAGGCTGGAAGGCATGAGAGCGTGATCGGCTGCAATGTAGAGAGCCCGGCAGGGCAAGGGCGGAGGCTGGAAGGCAGCAGAGCGTGATAAGCTGCAATGTAGAGAGCCCGGCAGGGCAAGGGCGGAGGCTGGAAGGCAGCAGAGCGTGATCAGCTGCAAGGCAGGTGCCTGGAAGAGCAGGGCTGAGGCAGGGAGCCGAAAAGGCTAAGGCTGTAGGCAGAAGGGTGTAGCAGGCTGCAAGGCAGGACGCCCGGAGGAGCAGGGCTGAGGCAGGGAGCCCAAAAGGCTAGGACTGTAGGCAGCAGGGTGTAGCAGGCTGCAAGGCAGGACGCCCAGAAGAGCAGGGCTGAGGCAGGGAGCCCAAAAGGCTAGGGCTGTAGGCAGCAGGGTGTAGCAGACTGCAAGGCAGGAGCCCGCCAGGGCACTGGAACAAAAAGCAGGTGAAAGCAGGAAACAGCATACAAAGTTTGTAGCTTGAAGCAAAAAGGTGCCGGAAGGACTCTAAATGCAAGAGACTGAGCTCTCGCAGGCAGCAGCCTTTATACTGCCCAGCCCAGCACAGAGGCAGGCTAATTGGTTGCACCTGGCTCAGCACACCTTCAGACAATCGGCCACCTCCCTCTCTGTTCCTGAGCTGGTGGAAGCAGAGCAAATCCCTAGGGCTTCTGGGGATTGTAGTTCTGATGAAGAAAAATAGGAATAGCCAGGAATAGATGGTTATAGCCAAGTGCATTATGGTAAGTGTAGTTTTCTGGGAAAAATAAAAAAGCACCAAAGTCTTGCAAATGGGAAATAAAGTCCAAATAGTGAATAGCGGTTGATCCAAGAGTTTTCTGTAGATAAATGAATAACAATTTGTCCATATTGATCGCCAATGTATGCGCCCATGGCGCAGGCATGACAGTATGCCCCTGTCCAGGCCCCTCTCCAGGCTCCTCTCCAGGCTCCCTGAAGACTGACCAACAGGAAGAAGGTCTGTCACACCGTGAAAGAGTCTTATTCCGAAAAGGCACATCATGAAGCACCAAAAACTGTTTTAGGTTGTAAGGTGGGAGTCTTGAAAGGTGGAGACGGTATCAATGTGCTGAACCTTTGCGGTAGAAATCAGAAAAGACAAAGTCTTTGGAGCACAAAACCCAACAGAGTGTTCATGAATAGAGGAACTGTGAATGTCTGTTGCAGGTTCCATGGCAAAGCTTGCTTTGAAAGGCAACAGTAAGGTGGTGAAAGGTGGAGCCAGAGGCACAGCAGAGTTGGTTGCTTTAGGAAGGTTTTCCAAGGCATCAGACACAGCAATGGCAGAGTCAAGATTAGCCGCAGAAACGTCAGGAGTCACAGTGGCGGGTTCTCCATGATTTGTAGGAGTTTCAGAAGCCACCGCAGCAGAGAGATCATGAATGGCTGTGGATAGTTCCGATGCTGTAGCAACTGGGAGAGTGGGTGCCATAGAAGAACCAGCGGACAGCGACGCACCTGAGAATGATAGAGTAGAGTCTGGTAGTCTTAGTGCTGCAGAGGCGCCAGCAAGAACAACCGTAGCTGTAGTCCCAAAAGAAAAGTTGTTATCTGACTTAGCAACAGGTTCTGTCCTTGCAGGCAGAGAGGAAGGGGGGGCTTCTGCTGCGAAAAGAGTGATATGAGATGCTGCAACAGTAGCAGATTTAGAAGTATTAGCAGGAGGAGCAGCAGAGATTGGGCTACCAGATGCAGTAACAGGTAATAACACAGATGTGGAGTCATGATTGGGTAGGCGTTCTGAAGGCTGATCTTCAAAGTCTGGTGTGCTCAAATTACTTGGTGGGTCTGGGGTATAGACTGATGAAAAGGCTGGATTCCAGGCAGGTACCGGGTATTGTTCAGGATTGGAATCATGGTCTAGAGTACCAGAACCTGAGTTACTGTGGTTGGAAAGTGAAAGAGCTGTGTCAGACTTTAGAAGGGATGCATATGCTAAATTTAGGTCTTCCATCTGCTTGGTATAAATCTGTATCCTTTTCTGCGTGGCAATTCCAGGCCTTACCATGTCGATCTCTAAGGACAGTATTTCGGGTGTAGGACATTGTGTCAAAAGGTCTGGAATATTGTGTCCCTTCATAGAATTTTTACTATGTAAATAAACAAAGTCATCATAGAGATCTTCGGTCTTTCTTTTAAGGCGTAAGAGTTTTTCTGTAGCAGGTATGTATCATTAGCCTGATCTAAAGCTTCAGAATCTGGTGTGGCAGAAAATTCGGTTGTAGCAATGGGAAGACTGACCTTAAGGTTATTGTGGTTGGTAGATACTGGGGAAGTATTAAGACCACCGATGGTCAGTATTTGTCTTTTGTACCCAGGACTAGGTGAACTAACCTCAGGATACATAATGCCGTGTCCTGTCAAATGAGGGTTTCCAGTAGACTGGGGAGCTTGCCAAGCAGATCTTGAACATATCACTCTAGCAACAGCGTACTCTGGTTTAGAGGCCCCCACAATGAGTGCAATATCCTTGGCTGTAACAGTGTTAGAAAAATTATCAGACGTAGGAGTGTCTTTCACTGTTTGGGCTAACAAGATCTGTAAGAATTCATTATCTTGCTGTAGCTCTTCAACCGATAAGGACTGCGGATCATAGTCGCAAATGTCATAATAGTTATACATGGAAGAAGAGTCAGCAAGTCAGTGAGTGTAGTACCGTGCTTGTAAATCTTTGTTTACTAAGGCGAGACTGTTCTTTAGACTAAGGTTCTTGTTTGCTGTCTTTAGGGAAAGTATAGATTTTTGCAAAGGTTTCTTAACCCGAAAGGAAAGCATCCTTGGTCTGTGTGTGCCTTTCCTGCCTATGGAACAAGACATTTTTTGCTCTTGCATTCTGTCAGGGATGGCACTCTATTAAGAGTGGCACAGGACACCCAGAAAGGGATTGGGTGGTTGTGCCTAAATAAAGTGGACAGATAAGTACACACACAGCAGAAAAGAAAGAGAACGAAGAGTAGGCAAGAGTAGCAAGGAAAAAGGTACAGAAAGAATTCCCTCTTGGGGTGTATGCAGATATAGGAAAAGAGTATTCCACGAACCTAAGGAAATACTCTAGCCTTCTGCACAGTTTGCTATAACAGAGGCCCACGCTGTTTGCTCATGGCTTGGAACAGCAGCTATGGGTGTCCGTAATGTAGAAACGAGACAAGGGAAGGGGCAGAGGTTGACTGATGGGAACCAACAGAAAAGCTCTGTACAAAATTGTCTACAAACAGTACAAGAGAAGATACTTACAGACAAATCCAGGAAAAGGAGGTTGATAGCAAACTAGCAGAAGGAAATGAAGGGAAAGTCGTGTACAGGATTGGATAGCAGGAGACAGTAAGGAACAAGGTTGAGAGCTCAGAGGAGCAGGAAAGCAATGAGCAAGCCCACAGGAGCAGGGCTGTAAGGTAGAGAGCCCAGAGGGAAAGGGTTTAGGGCAGCAGAGTAAAGCAAGCTGCACGGCAAGGAACCCAGAAGGGCCGGGCAGCAAGGAGTGAGCCCTGAGGGGCAGGGCCGCTGACCGTAGAAGGTTGCAGAGGACTGTAGAGGGCTGCTAGGCCGAGAACCCAGCGGAAAAAGATAGGTAGTAGGCAGTGGAGCGTGATAAGCTGCAAAGTAGGAAGCCCAGAGGACAAGGGCTGTAGGCAGCCGGAGTGAGGCAGGCTGCAGAGCAGGGAGCCCAGAGGACAAGGGCTGTAGGCAGCCGGAGTGAGGCAGGCTGCAGAGCAGGGAGCCCAGAGGACAAGTGCTGAGGCTGGAAAGCAGCAGAGCGTGATCAGCTGCAATGTAGTGAGCCCGGCAAGGCAAGGGCGGAGGCTGGAAGGCAGCAGAGCGTGATCGGCTGCAATGTAGAGAGCCCGGCAGGGCAAGGGCGGAGGCTGGAAGGCAGCAGAGCGTGATAAGCTGCAATGTAGAGAGCCCGGCAGGGCAAGGGCGGAGACTGGAAGGCAGCAGAGCGTGATCAGCTGCAAGGCAGGAGCCTGGAAGAGCAGGGCTGAGGCAGGGAGCCCAAAAGGCTAGGGCTGTAGGCAGCAGGGTGTAGCAGGCTGCAAGGCAGGACGCCCAGAGGAGCAGGGCTGAGGCAGGGAGCCCAAAAGGCTAGGGCTGTAGGCAGCAGGGTGTAGCAGGCTGCAAGGCAGGACGCCCAGAGGAGCAGGGCTGAGGCAGGGAGCCCAAAAGGCTAGGGCTGTAGGCAGCAGGGTGTAGCAGGCTGCAAGGCAGGACGCCCAGAGGATCAGGGCTGAGGCAGGGAGCCCAAAAGGCTAGGGCTGTAGGCAGCAGGGTGTAGCAGACTGCAAGGCAGGAGCCCGCCAGGGCACTGGAACAAAAAGCAGGTGAAAGCAGGAAACAGCATACAAAGTTTGTAGCTCGAAGCAAAAAGGTGCCAGAAGGACTCTAAATGCAAGAGACTGAGCTCTCGCAGGCAGCAGCCTTTATACTGCCCAGCCCAGCACAGAAGCAGGCTAATTGGTTGCACCTGGCTCAGCACACCTGCAGACAATCGGCCACCTCCGTCTCTGTTCCTGAGCTGGTGGAAGCAGAGCAAATCCCTAGGGCTTCTGGGGATTGTAGTTCTGATGAAGAAAAATAGGAATAGCCAGGAATAGATGGTTATAGCCAAGTGCATTATGGTAAGTGTAGTTTTCTGGGAAAAATAAAAAAGCACCAAAGTCTTGCAAATGGGAAATAAAGTCCAAATAGTGAATAGTGGTTGATCCAAGAGTTTTCTGTAGATAAATGAATAACAATTTGTCCATATTGATCACCAATGTATGCGCCCATGGCGCAGGCATGACACAAACCAATTTCCCTTATGGAGATATAATTCCAAACCAAATATCTAGTCTCAGTACACCATGTGTCATAGACAATCTCCAATTTCTTTTGCAATGGGCAACGTTAACCACATTTCAAGCACATCCTAATGTGTAACCTTCTCTACTTTAACAATTGGGTTTGTAAGCTGATCAGGTGTAATGAAAAAACAAAAACAAGATCCACATCAACCCAAATGACTATCAATTTCACATTTGGTTCTTACTGTAGTTACTCTTTCCACTTGGTCCCTCTCCACAGTCACTAGTTCCCCACTCCTTTCAAGCATAAAGCCTGCTCACATTCTATCAGCTGCAGAGGAGACTATCCTCCTATACCTTGTTGGTACTCTGGATTACCTAACCCAAATTACACTGTTTTGTAAATTCTATGGCGGTCTCTCGGGTTTGTCCCGTGCAAAAGCTACACAAATTACATCAGATCACATTCACAATTAATTCCTCTCAGAATTAATGAGACCAACAGTTATATGCAGACAATCTTTTTTGTAAGAGTTTCTTGTGTAAATCACCTCCCCTGTTCCCAACTGATACCTGATCCAATATCACACACCTCAACTGTGCTACATTATGGGCCTCATTACAAGGTTGGAGGTAGCCTGCTACATCCAAACTTGCAAGAAAGTCCAGCACCCACGAATGGGAATGGGCAAATACCCGGTAATTGCCCTTTTGCAGGTGCCGGAATCGGGTGATCCCCAATCCCATTTGAGCCCCATTGGGTTCAATGGGAATGGGGATGCCTGTAGCACCGGCACGGTTCATTACTGTGCCGGTGCTACAGGCAAGCTGTGCTCGGTCAGACCTGGCAGAATGAAAGGCATCCACGAGCACCACTTGGAGTTTGCCGGTCCGGATACAATGGTACCGGAAAGCTTACCAGTACCGCTGTATCGGAAAGTCAAACTCATAATGAGGCCGTCTTGCTTCCAAAAAATGCTTTGCTACTGGACATTTCAAACATTTAATTCTAATGTTAGACTTGTGTTCTGTCCATCTTACTTTAGCTTCATGCATTATCATCCCAATGCAGTAGTATCCAAATAGGCATCTCAAGGCACGCATACCAAAGTCTTTGGGTTCCGGGGGGAGTATGGTTGCAAAGCTGAAACTTAAAGGAATTCGCGTTTTCCTTTTTACATTTTTTGAGTCGCAGGTACATGTGTGGTGTAGTTCAATGGCTTTACCTGAGTGTGGATATGTTATTCTGTTACCCTTCATGATATTGCCACAATGTTGACAGTTACAACAGGGTTGTGTTCCTCTATGTGACTCCTTTAATCTCGCTGGTTGTACCATGTTCGCTCTCACCAAAGTGTTGTGGAGAGCTTGGCTATTTCTGTAGGCGAACGTAGGTGGCTCAGGAAACAGTCTTTGTAAAGTGGGGTCTATTTGCATTGTAGCCCAGTTCCGTTTAATAACTCTCTTAATCTTGGCACTCTGTATGGTGGACTCTCCTTTGCTTGTGTAGGTGTCAATAATGTCTCTCTGGAACTTCTCTACTTCTCTGATATTCCCTTTATGAGATCCTTGTCATGCTTTCTGTCCAGGAATTTCGCCTGCAACTCTGATTACTGTTTTTGGTACTTCGCTCTGTTCGATATATTTCGCCTGTACCTTAGGAATTGACTGCGCGATACACTGTCAATCGTTCGCTTCGGGTGAAAGCTTGTTGCCAGTAATGGCGTGGGCCTCATTACAAGGTTAGAGGTAGCAAGGCTACGTCCAAACTTGCTACTGGGTCCAGCACCCATGAATGGGCAATTGCTGGGGTATTCTGGCCCCGTCAGATCTGGTAATTGCGCTTTCGCGGGTGCCGGTAGATCCCCATTCCCATTTGAGCCCCATAGAGCTCAATGTGAATGGGGATGCCTTTAGCACTGGCATGGTTCATTACCGTGCCGGTGCTACAGGCTTGCTGTGCTCGCGGGTGCCTTTAATTCCGCCAGGTCAGACCTGGTGGAATGAAAGTCACCCCTGAGCAAAACTCAGAGTTTGCTGGTCCGGATACAACGGTACCAGTAAGCTTACCGGTACCGTTGTATCCGAACCGGCAAACTCGTAATGAGGCCCCATTTCTGTCAGTAGGTTTACTGACAATCCTGGTGTTTAAGCCATTGTCCTCATAATATACCTCGACATCAAGGAAATTAATCAAGGTGTTGCTCAACTGCGTTGTAAATCTGCGGGGATGCATGTTGTTCATCATTTCAAAAAACCTTTTCAATTCCTCTACCGATCCTGTCCATATACTGTAGACATCATCTATGTATCTCACAAAAATGGAGAAATGCTGCATCCATCTTGCCAAGTTTAGGACGTGTTCCATTTCTAAGTAAAGCATGTTGGCATTTGCATAGCTAGGTGCCATCGCTGCCCCCATGCTTGTTTCCTGATAGTTGTAAGTCAATTTTTGTGTCAAATTTTAAAAGAATTGTTCATCGGTTTCAGGAGTACAAATACCCTGTCCCCTATGCATGTATTTGTTTCCAATAGAAGTCATTCCATGGCTTCCAAGCCTGCTTCATGCACTGTATTGGTGAACAGGGAAGTGACATTGATTTTGAACAATATGCCACGCCCCTTCACGAATTGAATATTATCTAGCTTAGATAAAAATGTGTGATTGTCCTTTATATCGTTTGCATTCTCCTGGATAAGTGGTTGTATCACCTTGTCAAGATATTTCACCAATGATTCCAGTAAATTGACTGTTGCAGCAATGATAGGACGTCCCGGCAGGTTAACCAAACTCTTGCGGATTTTCGGTAGGATATAAAACACCGGCAAGCTTCCTTTATTAGGGCTTGCACCTTCTCTGAAGGGTTGAATTGAAATTCTTGGTAAGTATCTCTGTCTGTCAGTTGTCGTTCCACTTCCTTCAGATAGGAACTGAACAATGACTGCTTCCTGAAACAGGAGCCACCACACTGTTAACAATATGGTACAATACTGAAACACGACAAAGGAAAGGGGCAGAGATTACCTGCTGGGAAACCCAGACGCCAAACTCTGAACAAAGGAATTACAAAGGCACAAGTGAGGACAAGAACAGCAACAGAAATATCCAGGGAAAGAAGAAGAAGTCAAGGTAAGCAAGGTTCAGGACAGAGACCAGGAATGAAAGAGGAAAAGCAAGAAGAAAAGAATCTAAGTGCAAAGTTACAGGTGAATGGAACTTCAGACTAGAAAGTAAGGACCAGAACCAAGGAATTGCAGACTGAACTATAGACCAGAAACAAGAAAACTCAGGAATGAAACTTTGGACTAGGATAGCAAGGAATGAACTGCAGACTGGTGACAAGGAGCTGTAACTATGGACTGGAATAGTAAGGGTGGGACTGCAGACAGATAACAAGGGAACTCAGGACTGGAATCTAGGAAGCTAAAGCCAGGTAACATGGACTATGGGCACAGAGCAAGGAAGTTCTAAGACTGCTGCATAGGAATAGCCAGCGAATGAGAACAGTCACAAGGTGCATTTTGCGATATATAGTTTGTGGAATGAAATAAGAATGTTCCAAAGTCTTGCTAACGTAAAGTAAAGACAAAACTATGGGCCTCATTACACGGTAGGCGGTAGGGATTTACCGGTACCGGTAAAATACCGGTACCGGTAAATCCCTGCCGCCTTACTACGAGGTCCCTTAGCGGGTTGGAGTTTTAACGCCTGCTTTTTGCAGGCGTTAAATACCAACCCGCTAAGGGACCTCAGAGCTAATTACGGCACCGCTAAATTGCGGTGCCGTAATTAGCGCCTTCCCCATTCCCATTGAGCCCTATGGGGCAGAAATGGGAATGGGGAAGGGCAATGGCGGAAGGGGGATTTACCGCCCCTCCAACCTTGGGATGGGGCGGTAAATCCCCTTTCCACCAAGGCGGTGCCGGTATTTTACCGGCATGAGCCATGGCGCTAATAGCGCCATGGCTCACCGCCTACCGTGTAATGAGGCCCTATGAATAGGTATTGTGCAGGGTGGATTATGGTGATGAATGAGTCCCAAATAGTCTGTGATGGGTGCCAATTGGTGCTCCAGTGGCACAGTCGTGACAATAGATTGCTTCTGCTATTATGCAGCAGAACCTTATCATCACCCCGTTACTCTGGGTCAAAGATTCCTGCCATTATGATATGATATGATATGGCATTTATAACGCGCCTATACACAAGTGTTTCAAGTGTTTCAAGTGTTATGTCCAATGCATGTCTCCAGCCTACCCCAGACTTTAACGCTAACCTAATGTAAAATTCCTTGGGGTAAGTGGGGGTAATACTAGCCCAGTGGGGTTTAGATATCTTTCACACACCAGTCTTACCATTTTAGAGGTACTCTGTAAATCAAAGCCAATTACTAAACGAAGAGAAAACTCCTAACTCTCCTTAGGCTACAGATGTTCCCTACATAACCAAACAATCTAGAGTGCTTGGCAGTCATCAGTGGGAGTTCAAACCAGTTCCATCCTATGTCAAAAACGAACCTGTCCTGACCCTGCCACTATTTAGATAAACTAAGTATATGATAATGACTCCCTTCTGCTAAGGGGTGTTTATTCCACCAAGTTCAATTTAATAGTGGATCTTTAGACAACTCTTAGTGACAGTTTTTATCAAACTATTCAGTTAAAATATTGGATTCTTCAAGATCTCAACTGTTTCTTAATTTTGCTTTTTCCTTCTTTCCTTTGTGTTCTTTTCTTCTTCCCCTCTATTTGGGACAATCCCTTTCCATCCACGGGATAACTCTTTTTCTCTCTCTTTGTTCTCTTTATTTAATTTGCTACATATATCTTGACTTGGTCGAGTTAGAGGACTCAAATATTGTTTCTCTTGTATTTCAATTGATCCCAAAATTATATCTCGACTGGAACAAGTATGAGCGTTCCAGTAAAGATAATCAATCTTTTCATGCACACTTGGTACTTTGTTTTAACTGGGGCGAGCATGAGCATTCCAGTAATGATTCCCACTCTTCTCATATATATTCAGCACTTTGTCTTGACTGGGACGAGTATGAGTATTCCCATAATGATAAACACTCTTCTCATATATATTCAGCACTTTGTCTTGACTGGGAAAGATATGAGCATTCCCGTAAGGATTCTCTTTGGTCCCCCTCGCGGGTCTTCCGCTTTCCCCGTTATCTGGATTACTCTGAGATAACGTCACTGGGTGCTCTGACAGGTCGGGACCTTCTTCTTTCTTTTTAAGGAAAGTGGTGTCAGCGTCATTTATAGACCTCCAAGTCCACCGGGATATGGTCATTCCACCATTCTTCAACCATGCAGGCTCAGGACGCTGTGCCTCTATCTCAGATTCTCATGTCTCTTCTCTCCTGTAACACCACATGGCAGAGAGGGTAACTGGCCTTCTCTCTCCCCTTGGATGCCGTGCATCGAGTTTTCAACCTGCGTTCCTCTACCAGCTGATTCGAAACTCATAGGCTCTCTCTCTCTCCTAGATGGTCTCAGCCTCCAAACTTTATGACGCTACCGTGGGACTTCCCCAGCATAGTCTTAGAGTTCTTCTTCTTTGTTTGCATTACAGTCTGTAATGTTCCAGTGATCTTCTTTGCGCAGTACCATACAAGTGTTTCTTCATAGGTATAGGCAAAAGGTTTACTTGACAATAACAGACTCTAGTTAGTTCTTCATAGTTTCTTCCATTAGATGTTTTTGAATATGGGCTGATATTATAGGGTTTAGGGAGTTCCTCATCAGAAAGGGAGTACTTGTCCCATGAGGGGGAGTCTCTCCCAGTGAGGTCCAGCTTGCCTCCACACCTAGGGAGGGTATTTTGTTGTGGGCTCACCTACCTTGCCTCACAAGCAAAAGCTTGCCCCCGGGGAGAAGTGACAGAATCCCACAATTTGTCACAATGTGATGACATTGAGTAAAAGAAAGAGAGATACAGAAATCCTCAAAGGAGGGGATCAACCATGGAATATATTTCTATCATGGAAAGAAAGGAAAACCTGTAAGCCGCCCAAAGTAAACTATTGTGAGATAAGAAAGAGAGAATAGCAGGAGTTAAAGGCCCAACTAGCCTATGCAAGCAAACACGTTGAACAAAGCAAATACTTGCCTAAAGTAGAATACAAATTGTCTAATGTGAGAAAGGAATTATCTGAACTGATGAAGAGAGTTGCCAAAGAAAAGAACATATACTAAGAAGACAAGTGCTGGAAGCACGGAGCAGGAGAAAAGAGTCATTCTCCTGCCTTTACTGTGTTATGATAGGGATAGGGTCAGATAGAAGTAGTTTTGGACACTGGACAGATTCTTTTTGGACATTGAGAAAAAGACGACTGATGAGCACCTTAGTTATTCTTTAGGTAGGGAACACCCCATAGTGACAGGGATAGTTAGGCTTGTCTGGCTTTTATTTAATAAACCTTACTTAACATGTCCACAAAGAGTCTGCGTCCTTCTTCTGAGCTGTCATAGTAGAGAGAGAAAGTAGTAAAGTGGGGGTGGAGTACATTAGTGTGGTGGGGTACAGTAGTAGGGTAGAGGAGTCCAGCGGGGAGTAGTTGGATGATGTATAGTATGCGGTTAAGTGGTTATAGGTATAATAGAGGGATGGGGAAGAGAGGTTGGGTTGGTTAGTGTGGTGGCTAGTGTGGTAGCATAATGGGTTTTCGATGGGGTGGAGAGTGGGGTGAGATAGAGTGAGGTGAGGTGGTGTAGAGCGAATGGATCAGGATAGAGGTGAGGTGACTTGGGGTAGAGTGAGGTGAGTTGGGGTAGAATAGTGGAATGGAGTAGAGTTGTGGAGTGGGGTAGAGTGGTGGGATGGGTAGAGTGGTGAAGTTTGGTAGACTGTTGAGGTGGAGTATTGTGGTTAGTATAGAGTAGTGGGCAAAGTAATCAAGGTGGGAATTAGAGTAGATTGAAATAGGGTGGCCAAGGGGCCAGTGGGATAATGCAAGATGGTTGGACATTGAGTGGGTTGGGATTAGGATTAAAGTGGGTTGATGGTAGGGATACCATGGGTAGAGGTAAAGTACTGTGGGATAGAGTTTGGTAGGGAGGAGTTGTGATTGTGCAGTGGGAATGGGAAGAGTGGAGTAGGAGTAGAGGGTGTGGGGAGCAGTGGGTGGTGTAGAGTATTGGCATGGGGTGGTGGAAAGAGTGGTAGGGTAGACTGGTGGGGACAGTAGGGTAGTGATATAGGGTAGAGATATTTGGTAAAACAGTGGGGTGGAGTAGAAGATTGGGGGTGTGATAGAGTAGTAGGGTGAGGTAGAATAGTGGAGGTAGAGAAGGTGAGGTATAGTTGGGGTGAATTGTAAGTATATTGGGTGGGGTAGATGAGAGGAGATTGATGAGGTGGTTGTGATAGAGTAGTGGGAATGGCTACAGTGCTGGGCTGGGGTAGAGTAGGATGTGGGTAGAAGAGGTTGGGAAATGTCAATGGATAGAGTAATGGGTTGTTGGGGTGGGCTACAGTGCTTAAGTATATAATGGTTTTGGGTATAGAGGGTACAGTAGTGGGGCAGGGAAGTGTAGTTCGGGGCTGTACTGGATAGATTATTTTAGTGTGGAAGAGATATTTGATAGAGTAGTGGCTGCACAATGTGTGTGGATCGTAAGATATGTGGTAGAATGAGTTGGTGGGAGTAGTTTTGTGGGGTCGAGAAGAGTTAGAGTTGAGGGGTGGAGTAGGCAACTGATGTGGAGAGGCTTGAGGAGGGGTTCCAAGGGAGGAGCAGGATAGAGTGGGGTAGAGTGTGCGGGGTATACTAGTGGATTGGGGTAGAGTGGTCTTTGGGTAGAGTTGTGGGCTAGGCTAGAGTTGTGGAGTGGGGTTAGTGGTGGGTCTGGGAAGAGTAGTTGGATGAGTGTAGAGTGGGGTGGGGCAGAGTGGGGTTAGATTGGTGTGGGTGGTAGAGTTGTGTGGTTTGCCGTAGAGCAGGGAGGTTGGGGTAGAGTGGGGTGATGTAGCGTGAGACAAGTGTATAGTCAGCTGAGGTAGAGTGTTTGACGATAGAGCGGGGGTTGGGTTTACTTGTAAAGTCGGGTGGGACCAGGTGTTTAGTGGGTTTATTGTAGGGGTAGAGTAGGAGGGTTTGGATAGAGTGAGCAGAGGAAGAATTAGCGTGGGATAGAGTGGGGTAGGGTAGAGTGTGTTAGAGTGGGTTACAGTGGGACATGAGTTGAGTTGGGAGAGGTAGGTTAGAGGGGTGGGAATAGAGTGGGGTGAGGTGGGGGTGGATTGGGTTTAGGTGATATGATATGATATGGCATTTATAACACACCTGTACACAAGTGTTTCTAGGCTCAACAAGACAAGCAGTGGGAAACAGAGGGAGGAGAAAACAGCGATCTTACTAGGCTTTGTGTCATTCAGATCGCACAAGTGCAGGGAAGAGGAAGGGGAGACGTGCCAAGGGTGGGGAGGGTGGTGGAGAAGTGCAGGCAATCAAAAGTGCAGTCAGCGGGTGGCTCACTGTAGGTAATCAGAAAGTGTAGCCAACGGGTGGTTCATAAGTGCAGAGAGATGAACTCTAGGGTTACAGATACAGACCACAAGTGCTGTGGCAGCCAAGAGGCAGTGCAAGTTACAACTGGACAAGCAGGGATCTGGGCCCAAGTTCAGAGGGCGGCCGGGTGGCCAGGTGACCAGTGCGTGGAGCAGGCGGGTCATCAGCAGGGGAGAGGAAGAGAGAAAGCAGCAGCAAAGAGGAAGGTCTTGGGTTGCTTCCGGAACCGGAGGTGGTTCTGCTCAAGTTTGAGAGAGGCAGGAAGGCTGTTCCAGAGGGAAGTCCCAGCCAAAGAAAGAGATCTTCCCCCAACTCTCTTCTTGGTGGTGACATGAATGGAGTACAGAAGTGAGGTAGGGTAGACTGAGTATAGCAGTCAGGTGGGGTAGAGTGGTGGGATAAGGTCATGTAGTGGGTTAATGGGATAGAGTATTTGGGTGGGGTGGAGTACTGAGGTGGGGTAGAGTAGCACGGTGACCAGAGTAGTGGGGTAGGGCAGATTAGTTGAAATGAAATTGCTGGGGTAGTGTGGGGCTGAGATGATGGTAGAGTGGGGGAGGTAGGGAAGAGTGCTTGTGATTGATGAGGTGAGGTAGACTGGTGTTTTGGGGCCAATTGGGTTCCCGGAAGAGCAGATGGAATAGAGGGGGGTAGAGAAACAGTGTGGTCATAGTGGGTAGGGTAGAGTTGGTGTGGTTGGAGAAGTGATGTAAGGGTAGAATTGTGAAGTTGGTTAGAGAAGCTGGGGGGTAGAGTAGCGAATTGGGGTAGAATACTTGGGTTGGGCAGAGATGTGAGGTGGAGTCATGGGGTGGTTTGATCAGTGAGGTGGGGTAGAGTGGGTTGAGGCTGAGAAGAGTGGGCGGTGCATGGTGGGATATGATGCGGTGAGCTGGGGTAGCCTGGTAGATGGGTTAGAGTGGGGAGGTAAAGTAATGAGTTGGGTTTGCATCAGTGTGCAGTAGAGAGTGGTGTTTGTAGGGTGTGTGGGTAGAGTTGGGTAGGGATATAGTTGCATGGGATAATGATAGTGTGGGCGAGTGTCAGGGATTAAATTGGAGTGCCTACAACGGGGTGGGGTAGAATACAGTGGCGGTAGAGTAGGGTCAGTGTGGGGGGTGTTTGTAGGTTGGAGAGTAGGCATGAGTGGTTAGCTAATGTGAAGACAGCCCACAGCAAAAATCGCTGAGTGGGCTATGTGCACACTGCCAGCACTTAATCATGCTGCAGCAGTCGTGGAGTGGGAGGAGGCAGGTTGTGGGGTGTTTTCAGCAAGATATCAATAGCAAAAAGAAAAAAAAAGAAGATCAGCCTATGCTTTTGTGGAGGCTGCCAGGAGACAAAGCAGTGCTTCTGGTTGGGGCAGTGGGAGAGAGGCAAATAGAGCTTACTGCCATCCTTTGATTGCTGGCCTTGCAGAGAATGACTCAGCTGCAAACCCGGTACAGTCATGGCCAGCTCTGTACCTGGTTTGCAGCTGAGTGATTCACCGCAAGGCCTGCAATGTTTTATAGAAGTGAACTGGGGTAGATTGGGTTGAGATTGAGTGGAACCGATGGAATAGGGTTGGATATAGTAGAGAGAGCTGCTGGTACAGTGGGTGGGGTGAGGTAGGGCTGGGGTACGGTCATGAGGTAGAGTAGTGTGATGAGAGTACACTTGCATGGGGTAGAGTGTGGTGGTTGCATGGAAGGTGTAGCGGCAGAGTTTGGTTGGGGCTGGGGTAGAGTTTGGTGAGCGTAATGATAGAGGGTAGGGGTATGGATGGAGTTGGAGTGGTTAGAGGTGGGTGGGGTAGAATGGAGTGGGAGTAGAGCAGGGTGGTGGTGGGCCATGTTGGTAGGTTGGAGGAGAGACATGAGAGGATAGCTAACATGAAGACAACCCACAAACAAAAAAAACTGAGCAGGCTCTGTTCCACTGCCGGCACTGGATCGTGCTGCAGCATGTCTGGAGTGAGAGGTGGAAGGGTGTGGGTGTTTTCAGGGAGACAGCATTAACATAAAAAGACAGACCAGCCTATGCCCTTGGTGACACTGTGTTCAGGCAAAGCAGCAGTGCTGCTTCGGCCAGGGGGAGTGGAAAATAGCAAAGTGTGCCATGGCTCTATCTGGACTGCAGCTGAGTCCTTTTCTGCAAGGTCAACAAATAAAGGAATGAAGGAAGATCACTGTGCTTCACCCCTCCTCACATGAAATCCCAGGCACGCTTCTTCATGTCTCTAAGCTTCTGATCAGAGAAATGCAGTTAAGCAGGACCTCACTGAAATATCTGGCGCCATGTAAATATAAATAACATATAACGATTTAGCAAATTCATGCCAGTTACTCAGTTGGCATGCCAACCAGATATTCAGTTTCCAACACCCCTTACCTCTCCCATTCTCTGTGTAAATTGTTTTTTGCCATATTTTGGTGGCTCTGCTGCCAAACTGCAAAATTATAAACGGGGAACTTGCAAAATATTGCCTGTTTTGGCATGAACATGTTACATACAGGCCACCTTGTTGGTAGGATTGGGACAACTAATTCAGGTGACCTCGGAGAAGGAGGCTAGTGCATGCGGAAAAAAAGAAAAAAAAACCTTAATACAGGGTTTCCCAGCCAGGCTGATGGAGAACAGCAACTGGCTGATCAGTATCAAAGCACAGGTTAAGCATGGGTGGGGCATGTGAAGTACAGCCACAGGTAAGAGGGAAGGACTCTGGAACCCAGAATGTGGGAAGGGAGAGCTGGATTCTGACAGTACTCAGGCAAATTAAAATGCACTAAATCCTAGGACCCTGCTGCATAAATCCACATTGCGGCACTGGAGGAGAACCAGGACAGGAAGTCCTGGCATGTGGATGAGGGTCAATGGAACTACGTGCCTCCACTTGGGATCGGCCAAACTCGAGCTAAAGGAGGTAAACAAACATCTGTGTACACCACAGAGTGCCCAGCACCACCAAACACTGCTTCAGCCATTGCCAGTCCGGCAAATGCTGCCAGTGGTAAATACTACCTTACTAGAAGGTGAAATACCACACTGAACATCCACCAACTATTACTTCAAGAAGGTGCAAATTGTGCAAAGTCCAGTGAAGATTAGATGTTTTTTCCGTACAGAAGGGGACTGCAAGGGCTTCCTTCAATACAGGAAATATCATTTTTTACCTGAGTATATGTAATACATAAGAGGGTCAGAATGTACCCTTTTTGGATTAAAAACATATAAATGAGTGATGATGGTAAAAGCTTTGCCATATAGGAACAGATGAAAATATTCGCAAATCCAGACTACTGCCAGCCTCTCCTTTTCGGCCTGTGAGTATCTTTGTTCCATATCGGTGACACTGTGGCTTGCATAGGCTACCACCTGTTTGGTGTGGGGAGACCGCAAATCAAACTGTGACAGAACAGCACCAAGCCCAACGGGGCCAGTGACCACCATCAACTCTGTGTCTTTTGACGAACTGGAGTAGGCTATGTCGGCTGCTGGCGCGATCTTGGATCATATGGCATTGAAACTGGCTTGGCATTCTGTCGAGCAGATGAATTCCTGACCTTCTTTGGCGAGGTCTCGTAATGGTGAGCTGATAGTGGCATAATTTTCCAGGTATCTTGCACAATAGCTTGCCAAGCCTAGGAATGACCTTAGGTCAGAGACGGTGGGGGTTCTGGTGGTCTTGGTCAAAGCCGCAACTTTGTCTGGGTCCGGTCTCATCCCTTGCTTTGAGATTATGTGCCCAAAGAATTTCAGAGTGTGCTTACGGAACTCACATTTGTCTTTATTCAATGTAGCCTTAGCAGCTTCTAGAGCCAGACAAACTTGATGAAGATTGTCATGTTCGGCCATGGTCTTGCCAAAAACGAGAATGTCATCACTATAATTCAGACAATGTGGTATGTGCTTAATGATTTGATGTATCTCCTCCTAAAAAATGTCAGCCGCCGATGATATACCAAAATTGAGCCTCTTGTAGCAAAACAAACCCATGTGCGTGACAAATGTTGTAATGTAACAGGATTCTGTAGCCAATTGTTGTTAAGGTCCAATTTACAGAACACAGTGGTGCCGTTTGAGAGGTAGATCATGTCACGGATCCTGGGGGACTGGTGTCTTTCTCTTTGGATGGCTTCTTTCAGTCTGCACATGTCGACACATAGGTGGATGGACACCTCCGCCGATTATTTGGGTACTGGCGCAATGAGAGAGACCCATGGCGTGAGGCCGCTTGCCTTTTCGATGATGTTGATGTCCAGTAAACGACAGATCTCGTCTTCCACTTGCTTCTGGATATTGATTGGAATTCCTCTATAATGCTGAGCGACTGGTTTGACCGTGGGATCGATATGTAGATGTACTTTGCAGTTTTTTTTGTTTTACCAAGCCCTTGTAGATGTTTGGGAACATCTTGACCACGTCTCTGTCTGGGGCCATGTAGTTGTGTACCATGATGCGGTGAGGAATGTGTACTAAACCCATGTCCAACACTGTTCTAAAGCTAAGGGTGCATCCACTGTTGGCCGTTGTTTTGACAAAACATGCAGTTGGATGTGTGCTGTGTGGGACTTGTGTGCGCAGATGGTGGTAAAAATGCCCTTGCCGGGCAGTGGGTTGTTGGATTCATAAGGGTATATGTCCACCATCGATAGCTTGAGCTTTGGGGAATATGGGAGTTTGTTGTAGGTATCGCCGCTCATGCCGTTAACTGTTGCCCCTGTGTCAATGAGGAACTCCGTGGGCATGTTGAGGATTTATAGGGTTAGGACAGCTCTGTGTTCTTTTGCCATTTCGTTATTCAGTGCCAACACATAGACCCTTTTCCTTTGATCGGAAGAGGATTCTGATGACTCACTTTCTGACTGAAAGCCTGCCGCTATGTACCGTACGCTGCTCTGTGGGCAGCATGAGCTCCTACTTTCCGAGGATCTATGAGATTTCCTTTCAGTATGTTTGTCATATTCACCCTACCAGGCTTGTGTCTACTGTGGTCGCGAGTGCTTCGGCGGTCCCCCCTTTGGTATTTTGCCTGCCGTCTGCCACTGGTCAATGAGGAGGGGTGGGGTGGGGGTTGTGGGGTGTTTTTGCACACCACCCAGAAGTGGTCTTCACCCCTGCATGCTGTGCATTTCTGTCCAAGCGCAGGGCACGTGCCTTCATGTGGGTACTCATAGCCACACTGATAGCACATCATACCTGTTCTTCTCGCCCCCTCTCCTGAGGTGGGTGCCAGTTTTGGGAGAGACTCTCGTTATTTGGCTGTTTGGAGAATCTTACTTTTTACCATATTGAGGACTTGTAAAGAGATGGTGGAGTCCGATCTGGCCATCGCCAGTATTTCGTCTAAGGATCTTTGGTTTTCTTCTTCTGAAATTCGGAGGACTCGCACCCAGATATAACTTGGGATATGAGCGCCTCCTCATTGGAGTAATGGTGGAAAGCACAATGTTTCATGCAGATGCATAACCTCATGACAGAAAGTACCACACACACTTTCAAAAGGTTCGTAATCTGCATGTGTTCACCTCTTTCCATCCAGTGTGCATTGTTGAAAGAGGGACTGCCTTTCATCCACCCTATTCATTTCCCACCGCTTACACAGAGATACTGCTGCTACTCACACACCAGTGAAGCACATTTCCCCCAACATCTTCCTGTGTGGCTTGGCCGGAAATCCCAGAGAGTCTACGATCTTCCGCCAGAGACACAGAGAAGAGGGTAAAAACCCTGAGTGTCTGGGATAAACCCAGAGACTAGGAAGGTATGATCCCACCAGAGGGGCGGAAGTGGACACCAAAGGAAGCTGGAGCACTGACGGAATTCGCCCAAGGCACGGATGAGAACCGAGAGGGCAACAAAGAAACCCTGTTGCCATGCTGACGCTTTAACAGTGGTGCAAAGCCAGTGAAAGGAGAGGGTGCCGCTGGAAGCCAAAACCCAAAGCGACCTGAGCCATTATGCCATACGAAACCTGGAGCCCTGAAGGCAACCATATCCATCCAGAGGTTGCCATGATTGCTGCTCCAAGGCAGAACCACGTGAGGAAAGGGGTCGGAGCTTAAGCTCCTTTTAACGTTTTCTGGTATGCACACATGCCCCAGAGAGGGAAAGGCAGGTAAGAATAGGCTAGAGGCAAAAATCAAATCCTGTGAAGTGGAGATGGATAAAAGAGTTCAACAGAAAATAGGAATTGTGGGCTGGGTGGATGAGGTTGTTAAATGAGTTGGAGGAGGAGGGCCGAGAGGCCAGCAATAATGTGTGGGGAGTATTGTTTTACTATGAATAAGGCATTGGCTGTGGAGAGACAGGGGTACTGCAGTGTGAATGTTGCGTAAGTGAGGAGAGCCATAGTAGTGGGAAGGGTGTGGTAGTAGAGAAAGCCCAGTGGTAGTAGTGGGAGTACTGTAGCAGTAGTGGTAGGAGAGTAATAAAAGTGCAAAGAGAGTGTTAGTGTTTGGGGGAGACTGGTAGCAGTGGGATAGAAGTGAGTGTAGAGTAGTGATGGTAATAGGAGGAGAGGCGAGGTAGTAGCAGAGTGGGCAAATAATAGAAAAAAGGGTAACTTCAAATGGTGGAGGCAGGCGTTAGGAGGAGTGATACATCAGAGGGCCGAAAAAGTGGTGGGTGGAGTATGAGGGAAGGTGAGACAGAGAGAGGAGAAAGGAAAAGGTACAAATGAGTGTGCATGAACAAGTCTAAATCTAACGGAGCAAGAGCATGGCACGTTACTTATAGCCCTTACAATTGGATACAGTAGAGAACGTTAGAAGGTCCCTGAGGGAATTTAGAGAGCCAACTGTAGAGAAGGAGCCAAATACTCCCACCTCAACCACCTCGCACATTTTGCCTATATGTTGGGAAGCAGAGTGTGAGACATGTGAGGTACCACTGAAAATACTGATACCAAGGAGACTCCTGGAAGCAAGGTTCCATTGAGAAAGCCATATTTGCATACGAGACAGTATGATGGCCATTTGAATGAAATCCCGGAAGAAGAAGGACCAATAAATGGAAGAGAATTATGGTGATGTTACCATTATTGTCACACAAGGCCAAGCTGACATACATGGAAGAGATGCAAAGACAAGAGAAAGCAGATATTCTATAAGGCATCAAGAAAGTATCGAAGATAAGTGACATTTTGGGATCAAGATGAAACTTATGATGCAGAAACGATGAAGATATCAAGTTATTTTACACGTGTACATATGCAACGAAACCCAAGCAGATGAAGTATTCTTGAGGCTAGCTTTATAGTGAATAGATTGTGGCATGCGCCAACATATAGTGAGCAAAGAATGGATGTTTCCACTACGTATTATAGCAGAGCTGGATCAGAGAAGGAAGGCCTTGTTTCCAGTGTGTCGCAGTTAAAAAGCAATTGAATTACAGAAGCAGATCTCAGAAAGGCAAGGCTGGATGTGCCCCAAGAAGCCAAGGTCTTATCAGGCTGGGATGAGCAGGCATTGGATACAAATTGTGTGAAAGAACGAAACTCTTGTTCAGAAGACATGGACAAAAACCAGGAAGACGTCAGAGGTCTATTAGAAAATAGTATTTTAAATACATTGGGGCTTGATTTTATGGTCTTAAGTCACGTGGAAGGATGAAGTTGGACGAACACGATGGTCACACCTATGCATGAGGGCAGAGCGTGCCTTCACTCCCCTGTATTCTCCAGAGCAAAAAAAGACTCCCAAGGACACGTTCAAAGCCTTCATTGAAAGCAGACCCCTGAGGAGTTGATAGATGAATATGCTAATTGGGGGGAAGCTATGGTTAAAGACTTGCTTACCAGCACCTGGAAGGCCAGCCTGCGTGCTGCTAACATAGGTGAAAAAGTACTGACAGAGGTAAGAGTGCCAACCAATTGTAGGGGGCCGCATGATTAAGGGTCCTATAGTTTGTGTAGCCAATGGGATGTTGTGTATTTAGTGACATTCATGGTGACCTGTTTAAGGGGATGGCTTAGTTGCCCCACCTGATGTTAAGAAACCTATCACTTTTTTCACTCTTATAGACGAGTATGGATCGTATACTTAGAGGTTCCTTAAGAGCCTATCACAATTGCCACTATGTTTTTGTAGTTTGCCACGTAGGATGACGTTAGTAATACGTAGGTTAACATCATCAATGACGATTTTTTGCTATAAAAGAATGCTTTTTTAAGATCTTACGCGGAGACATCCGTTGATGTCTGTTGTACTCCCTGTTTTAGATAATTGATATTAAAACAGTTATCCTTTTGCCAACTGCCTGAGTCGTTTCCATTATTGATGTTTGAGTAATTTCTGCATCCCCGTCCATCTAAAGGGTATTGCTACCTCGTCTTAAAGGGCTGGAAGCCTCCAGTTCACTTGGTAGGGGAGAGGATGATTTAAAAGCCACCAACCTAGTAGGCTTTGGGGTCCTGGATATATGTCACAACCTCTGCTATTCATCTGAAAGGATGTGAAGCTCCCTGTAGATAGCGGATATAAGTGTAAGTCTTGCAAGCCAGGTCAGACAGGTCCCTTGTTTTCAGGCAGAAAACCCTCCCGATGTCACCATTAGCCAAAGACAGCAATAGACAGTACGGGATACTGACAAGTAACACTAACTTGGGAATATGGATGTCTTGGTTAGGGAGGGAATCCCAAGGATACCTTCGACTTCTTCACTAACTTGGGGTGATTTCTGTTGCCACCTGTGTCAGGTGTCTCTAGTGAAAAGAAAAAAAGGGAGCCAAAAAAGGAGTGATGGGAGTGTCCTTGATGGACAGAGAGCTGATAAAATGCAGGGCCCAGGGGGCAGATCAAGCATGTTGGTGTGGTAATGAGGGGAAAATGGTTTCTCTCCAGAACAGCCATGTTGGCTAAACTTAGTAACACCACGGATTTATAAAAAGAAAATGTGGACTGGGATGTGGGGTTCGAGGGTGAGGCAGGGAATCAGCAGAGATGCTGGAGCCGAGCTGAGGGGGGCAGCCTGGTAGACAAAGGCTGCTAGTGGGAAACACTGCAGACTTAGGGTGTACGACAGGAAGGCCACCATAAAAACTGCTGTGAAATGGTCACCCTATCACATCTCTCTTTTTTCAGTGTTAGCATGTTCTCCACATCCTCCATCACTAACATTCTCTTTCACTGGAAAGCATTAACAGGTTCACTCTCTTTTCCTGATTTGAAGTCAATGACCTTGCTTCCTCGCCCACTTACCCTCCTATATCAGTCCTCACATGCAATATTTTATTCTCCTTTCCCATCATTTGAATTTTTGAATTTTGAAGCATTTATAAACGCGCACACAACAAACCAAATCGTATCCTGGCGCAGATGGAATGAAAAATGACACTCAGAAGGGCAGAAAGACCAACTTGGTGGATGATACTGTACAACAAACAAAATAATCAGGATCACAGATTTATTTAAAGAGATGAGTTTTGAGACCTGCTCTAAAGGTCATCAGGGATTTGGCTTGTCTCAGAGATAGCGGAAGACTATTCCACAATCTGGGCCCAGTAACTGAAAAACACTGATCTTCCCTAGACCTATACTTCATCCTAGGAATTACAAGAAGGAAGTGATCCTCCGACCTAAGAGTACGAGTAGGTTGATATTGTCTCAATTTGGCTATTAGATATGCTGGTGCCATGCCGTGCAGGCATCGATAAACCAAACAACCGGTCTTAAATTTTAACCGATTTTCCACTGTCAACCAGTGTAGTGATCGACGAAGACCGGATATATGGGTATTTTTAGGTACACCAAAGACCAGTCTGACTCCAGCATTTCGTGCCTTCTGGAGACGATGAATTTGATTACTCGGAGCTCCGGCCAGAAGACCATTGCAGTAATCGAGATTTGAATTAACCAGTGCTCCCACCACTACGGCACGATCTACTTTAGGCACGTAGGGTAGAGCTTGGCGCAGGAGGCGGATGTTATAGAATACGGACTGTACCTTGGCTGAGACCTGGGCGTTACATCCCAGGTCACTCTGCCAAATACAGCCCCCAAATTCTTGACCTTGGTGGAATATTTGAGGCTAGCCGCCAAAAACTGAGGAGGAGGGGGACATTTTCCTCCTGCTAGGAGATGTTTAGGCCCAAACAGGCTGATCCCCTTTCCTCTAGCTAGCACTAAATCAAGACAATGACCTTTAATGTGAGAGGGAGTATTGGCCAGTGATATGACTTCGTGTTGTGCTAAAATCTCATGTAATAATCTGGCATCAGATCTAGTAGGATCATCTGTCGATATATTAAAGTCGCCAATACACAGTAACCCTTTTGTATTTACTACCAATAGAACTAACGTAGTCATCTAGACCCTTCAAAAAGAGCGTAGCTGATCCTGGTGGTCTATAAATTAATATCATGTGTACAGAGTGCTTAGGATTCAAGGAAAAGGACAAAGTACCTATCTCTGATAGGTTGTCCCAATCAAGGCGTCTCAAGCACTCAAATTTTAAATGGGAGCGATAGATAATAGCTATCCCTCCCCCTATTTTGCTTATCTTATTAATATGCTGAATGGCATAGCCGTCTGGGACCAATTTATGAAAAATAGAATGAGAAGTATCTATGAACCAAGTTTCAGTAATAAAAAATACATCCAACTTGTGAACCTCAATTCGAAGGCAGATCTCATCTGCATGTGCAATTGCGGATCTAGTGTTCAATAATCCTGCTGAAATTGACATCTGATTGATTGCATGCATCAATGTGCTAGCACATACCAATGTGCTTTTTTCAATGCCAAAGGCACAAATTTTTATAAGGGCACGCATGGAAAGCGACCCCCATCTACATTTAAATCTAAGAGTGACCTCTGAGAGTAACAAACACGTGTCTCATTTGAGGAGTCCATAATTCCAGTGGATCCTCCAGCCCCAACCAATGCCAGATCTATAGGAATTAAAGCATTACCTGCAACAGAACAGGATTAAAAAGAAAAAAAAACGGCAGCATCACTCGCCGACCGCCGCTCCGGCCAAACAGGCCAAACAGGCTTCGCGTCAGCGCTTCGCATTGACGCGCGCCAATTAAGGCCTGGGTCGCGTGAGGATCGCGTCAGTGAGGCGCGGCAGGTGGTGGGGATGCTGGGAAATGAAGTCCAGCAACCACGCGCCGAGTGCCCAAGATATTGCAATTAAGGTATTAAAAAAGTATCTTCTACACACAAATGTTTAAAAATAGCAATAGCGCTCTCAGTAAAAGTCACAAGCCTAATGCAGAGCTGATCTTAATTAAAATAACATTCCTAAGAAACTCGTACCTAAATTGAGCTTTTTTCTCTTTCTTAAATTCCAATCACAAAGCACATTAAACAAACAGCGTGCCTGCATTCAGTCGAAACCAAAGCGATTGTTTGCCGCCGCATGTCCCACTCTTTGAAGACCTTGTTGTGTCACCCTTTAAACCTTCTGCATTGAAACTACCTGCCCTCTTCTACCATGCTGCGCCTTTGGTAATTTCAAGAAATACACTTCATAACAGAACGGCCTTCGCCATCGCATCTCACTTGCTCCATTCTTTGGGAACTCTGCGTGTCTTCTGCTGTTCTCTCCCCTTCCCTTCGTGCTTCCCTCCCTCCGAAGATAAGTTGTCTGCAATGTGAGTTTGTGAGAATCCCTCCAGTGCAACTGCTCTGATGCACAAACAGCTCCATCAACTCACTGGAGCCCACAATTACAGATGATCTTCCATTTGTATATTGCTTGATGCCTTTTCAATCTTGACTATAATGTAATACTCTCTGCTTCCTTCTGTACTCTTCCGTAGTCTGTTGTCTTTCTCTTCCGTGGCCCTGGCAGAGTCGCCGTACACGTCACTTGCTCTCTAGGCCACACTTTCGGGTGACATTTCGCTCGGCTCAGCACTGGGAACGCCTTGCAAGCTCCTTGTGTCACATCCGTCCCATTTCATTCACTGGATCTAACATCCATCTTCCTGCTGATGGCACTCGGGTCATTTATTTACATTCCCACGTTGTCTTTACATTTACTCTGGTTAATCTGAAATGTCTGTGCGTCTGGCCACTATTTGCTTTCTATGCCTCCTGAAGATTAGTTTAATGATTATCCGAGCACGAAAGCTAGGCTGTGTTTTCCTTCCTAATCTGTAGTCCATTCGTTATCTGGACCCATTCTCTTTTTTCCACCCCTCTGATCAATGGTTTTCTCACTGATCCTAGCTTTGGAATAATCTTTGACCGGGTTCATAATAGTATCACGTTTATCAGCAGCATCACCTAACCACACCAGTGCTTGTCGAATGTGCACAGCGTATTTTCCCATCAGAACTTCATGGAACTCCTATGCATTCACTGGTACTTTCAGAGCTGGGACATTGGGGCTTTAATTGATGGGCTGCTTTGCTCCATTCGTTTCACTTTTCAATAGATCCTCGCCCACATGGGGCAAATACTCTTTGTGCACGAGCTCCATCTAGTTAATTGTCAGCTACTAGACTTTAGGGATACAAGACAGAGTCAATTTTGGCAAGCAGAGTCTTGTGTTAATTGTTTCTCTGCAGCTTCCAGCTTTGTGTTTGTGATTCCGAACAATGTGGGCAAACATTAGTTTGAAACAAGAATTGACAGTGCCAACAATTTGGGCTTTTGAGTAGGCATGGGAAAGGCAATTAATGGTGACACCCGTAGTGGTATTAACTACCCATTGTTGGTAACAGGTGCAAAATGATGCGAGTACCTAGGCATCTAATAGCAGTGTCTGTCAAAAGCTTAAAACGTATGCACAAGCTAAAAATATTGGCTTTGCCAATGCTAGTTTTAAATAGGACTTCAGTGGCTTTGCTAATGCTTGCTTTTAACAGGACTTCAGTGAAGTACACGCAACCAATTAAGTCATTGGGCCTCATTACGAGGAGTGCGGTAGACGGCTAATGGCGCCGGTAGAGCTGGCTGCGCCATTAACCCTGTACTGCCTCATTTCGAGGTCTGCTTGCGGGTCCCGCTAAGGATGTCTGGTAAAACCAGGCGTCCTTAGCGGGACACACTAGCAGACCAGGATGCTAACAACGGGCCCGTCATTAACGGGCCCGTTGTTAGCATCCTCCACATTCCCATTGAGCCCTATGGGGGCTCAAATGGGAATGGGGATGTACCGGGTTCGGGTTCCAGGTATACGGAATTACCGGGCCCTCCAAGGTCGGAATGGCCCAGCATTTCCCCATTCCAGGAACCCAGACCCGGTCCCCGGTATGGGGCTAGCCAAAAAGCGGCATGGCTACCTCCATACTCGTAATGAGGCCCATTAACTCTCAGAAGACTGCTTTGAAAAAACACTGGGAGGCACTTGAGTGCTTAGTCTGATGTTAAAGTTTGATTAAAGTGAGCTCAAAGAGTTCCCACAAGGAAGTGTTTTGGGCGGGGAGGGGCAAGAACTGGGTGGTAATGGCCATAGGGATTAGCATGGCCATGGGCAGTCAATGGGTGGGCACATAGCCAAACAACACCTACTGACTGTGTGTTCCTCCTCATATGTCATTCCTCTGTGTCCCTCCTCATATGCCATTCCTCCCCATCTGTACTCTAATGCAATCGTTTTGGCTTATAAGTATCACAGCTGCACCTAATAGCCCAAACTAAACATGGCTCTCAGGGATACAGGACTCTGGGCGGCCACTGAGCATATGGGGCCAGCAGAGGGCCTGGAACTCCTTCCTGCCCCCAAATGTTGGGTAGGGAATTAAAGTGAAAAGAAAAATGAAAAAATCATGAAATGTAAAGAGTACAACGCAGTACAGCAATGGAAACAAAAGTGAAAAGTACAGCTACAGAGAAGTATATTGTCATCAATTGTCAGGTTCGGGATGGGAGGCTCAACGCCGAAATGTAGTGTCCGTTTATCTCTATTCTCGCCGTAACGGCATGGACTTCTGTGAATGTTAGGAGGTATGATGGAGTGCGGAGCATACGAGGGCTTACATACAAGCAGGTGCACATATACAGTAAGCGCTGGATTTCCGGTGAGAAGCACCAAGTCTTTTCTTCTACCTGCACAGTACTATATCACGATGGCAGTTGTGCTTTTGCATAATGTACACAATGAATGCTGTAAAACGAAGAACTATGCTGTTGTTATTCATCTGTGCAACAGATTCAATACAAACTATAATTCTCCGGTGGCACGATTAGCGCTCAGCGATTCCCTTCCCCCATGACAGGTGTGAGGGAATCCCTCTGTCACCTATTGCAGTTTCTTTTGTGAGTAATTACTGGGAGCGTGAACGGCAATGCAGCCTATCAGAAAGAACAGTGAGTCAAGCAATACTACTTCACTGAGAAACCATACCATCATTAACTGAAAGACCCAAAAGTAGTTGCCACCAGTTACCTTATATATGTTAGCTAGGTCCCTCTTCTTTTTAGATCATAGCCTACTGGTGCTTAGATAATGGGGGGAGGATGTGGTTGGTAAGGGGCGAGTGTGTGATGCTGCACAGGAAGAGGCCTCGCCTCCCAGGCGTAAGGGGATTGGTTCAGGTGCCCGATCATTTAGCTGCTGACTGAAGGATGGAGATTGGAAACTGCACACTTCAGGTGGCCCGCTGCCGCCCATAGACACTGTCAATCCCAGTCGCGCACGCAGCGTTTCCTTCCCAATACCAGTCAGCGATGTATTGTTTTAGTAGAAAATGTGTGGCGTACTCCCAAAGTCACAGTGTGGCTGTTTGAATTTCCTCTACCTTAATGGCATACTAGCAGCGTTATCTCCCAAAAATAAAGCAAAGCATTTGGACAAGAGATGCCTTTGAGGAACAACCAGTGTCCTCTTGTGCCATATTTCACTGACACGCTTACCCGCTCATGTAGCTCTTGTGTTTTCTTCCAATGACTTCAGAGCATCAAGAAGCCATTAATGTCAAACCAATACTTAATTGCATGTTGCCAGGCAAATACCTCCATTTCTTAATGTATCCAGGACATTGCCTCTTTAATGATTTTGCATATATTAAAATCATTCTATCTACTTACTAAAATTCTTTCCCATTCAAAACTGCCCACTAGTTTTGGCTTGTTTACAGAGAGCTTCCTTAGAGACAGACATCCAAGATGGCTGCCTCCATGGAAGAGCTCAGAGATCAAAGAGGTCTGAGATGGGCATGAATGGATGGGATTCGCCATAGGGATTAGCATGGCCAGGGGAAAGGAATGGGAGGGATTCAATAATCAACCAACACTTAACACACTGTGTAGCCCTCCTCAAGTGTCATCTCCATTGGAAGAGTATTACAGACCCTCATTCAAAGATCATATTTGAAGCTCTTATGTTAAAGCTCTTATTTTAATGACAATAGTTTTGGTTTAAAGGTAGCAATTTCAGTGCCATCCTAATAGCCCAAACAAAAAATGAAACTTCAGCTCTATAGCAGAAATGTCTTTTAGCGTACGGTCTGACAACCAGGCAAACCAATGTATTAGACTGTCACATGGGTAATGTCCTCACTGAGAGGGAAAAAGTGGCCAACTTGGCACCAGTGTTCATGCAACACTGCAGACAGTTGGGTGCAATTCTATGAAAATGTAGGTATTACCATGTGCCAATGTGGGTGCTCCTTAAACTATATAAATGGATGCATAACAACATTAATTTAGGATTGGAAATGCCTTGAGAGAACATCACAAACACAGACGATACAATGCCTGTTACGAACACTAAGTTGCAGCTGAGAACATATATTGTGTTATTTAATGGTCACTGCCTAAATAAGGGGGAACAACACTACAGAAGGGGGACTTCTACCTTGTGAGCATGGCTTAAATTGAGTGCATACAGCCCATGGCTGCAGGTCATGCCATGCAGGTATTGCAGATGGATGTACAGCAACTATGGCGTCGCCCTCTGGATACAGAATGTAGGACACATGCTGCTTCTGGTCTTTCCCTATGTTCATTGAATGTGAGGAATTGTCATTTGGCAAGGGCATAGAAGCCCTGGCTTTTTCAATGTGTATTAATTAATAAAATGCAGCATGTAATTCCTTCACAGAAGGGGTGGCCTGCTAATCAGACCATCCTTTCATAAGCTCCATGCCAAAACAATAAAATACACCTGTGCCCTGCTGTTTCAGTCTCCTGATCTTCAGGTCCTGCTCTCCAGTGGCACAAAGCAGGCTCAGAGGCCACAGGCACTCTGTTTGACAGCTGTTGTGGCAGGAAAGTCACTGCAGTGCAGAAGTTGCATTTCAGTTTACACCCCTATTCCGAATTCCATATGATTATGAGATACTCCTAATTCAAAAATTTAAACCATACCCCAGGCTGGTAATGTGGTGGAGGCTTTACATATGATTTGAATCATACACATACCAAAAAACATATTGGTATAATCAATATTAGTATGAACAATCTTTTACATTCCCGACATCACACTTCTAAAACAATCATAAACCACATCTGATTTGAATCATACACATACCAACAAAAAAGGTATAATCGATATTAGTATGAACAATCTTTTACATCCCTGATACCACACATTTAACACCGTCATAGCACATCAAGGTGTCTTGGGGGAACAACAAATCAACTCTTGAATGAATCCCTAACACTAAACTAGTGCTGACCCTAAATCAAAAGCACTAGATGTCCCTACAGGCAAGCCAATGTCCCTGGGTAATGGTGGTGCAGGGTCTATCTAAAAGAAAAGGAGAAGAAGGAATCGCCCTCCACTAAACTATCACTGAAGTGATTATGAGCCCAATGAGTGTACACAGTCATAAAATGGCTGAAGAGCAACCCTAAACCAGTACGATTCTGATAAAAGCACCTGATTACCCCAGGACTCTATTTCAAACCTTTCCTGGGGATCAAACTAAGAGTACTCCAATGGGGATTTTAATATGTTTATTCACCCACGCTGAAATATGCTCCAGAGAATGCGAGCCTGGCGTGTGTTGAAACAAAGCAAATGTGAACGCTTTGTGGGAAAATATACTAAAAGGCACAAACAACAACATATAGTCCGCAGGGTATCGTTACTATGTAAAAGGATATGCCATGTAAAAAAGGGCGACCGGTTTTGATGACATGTGTAACAATCCGTCTTCTTCAGGACCAAAAAAATAGTATTGGCGATTTACAAAAGGACCCACTGTCCTTATTCACTCAGGTGTGCAGCATTCCATAACCTGCACAAGGGACAAGAAGACACATGTCTATATTGAAGCCCTAATTGAAGCTTCACTTACATAACCTTTTAATTTACATTTAAAAGCTATTAATTGTGTGCATCAGATCGAGTCCCCTTTCCCTGGTGAACCCTGCATACCTCGCGTTAAGCCCATCATTCATCTGTCACTATTGCGGCAGTCAGGCAATCCTTAATGTTCTCACCGTGTGGAAATACCAAAGAAATTATGGTTGGGGTAGAAAACATGTGTATGCCGTCCTGATACATGGTGTATTGCCACAAGAGCATGGTGTCCCCCACCGTTAATACTAATGCTCACCTATCGGAAATTGCTCCTTCAGAATTCTACCTGATGTTGGCTCCTGTCTGCGCTTGCCCAAACTGATCCAGATGCAATGCTTGGTACATTCTTATGAACAGGCAAGTGTAAGACAGTCACATGATCGCTGCACTGCCTTATTCAGGTGTAGTAGCAATCGTACCCATGTCAGGTGGCATATTGAACTGGCTTATCATCATAGCGATATGTACAATGTCACTCTGTGGCACCCCAAAGTTATAAAGTTCTGACTGAGTTAGCAACATAATAGAATTGTGTACGTCATTGATGGTAGAGTGTGAAACCAATAAATGCTTATAGAAAGCCTTAGAATATTATTATGCAAAGTTAAAACAAACTATAAATCTATAGTATAACCCACTGCAAGGGTCTGTGGTTCTGAAAAGGAAGAAAGACTATTCAGAAAAGTTCTCATTAGAGCTCTGCTTTCCTAAGGATAGAACGTGATGCTCGGCAAGCATGAAACTGTCACATGATCACTGCACTACCGTATCCAGGTATAGTGGCAATCGCGCTTTTGTCAGGCACCATATTGGAATGGTTTATCTTCATCACAATATATTTGTTGTTGCTCTGTGACACCACAAATTTATCAAGTTCCAGCTGAGTGGACAACATGGGAGGATCATATACATTGTTGATGGTAGAGTGTCAATAAAACAAACGCTTACGGAAGGCGTTCAAATATTATAATGCAAAGTTCAAACAACTATCTATGCTATAACCCACTGATAGCATCCATTGGTCTGTAAATGGAGAACAAATATTGAGAAAAGTTCTCAGTAGAGCTCTCATTCATAAGGATAGAGCACACACTGTGTCTGCCCACCATGGGCCTGAAGGATGCTATTCACAGCATCTGAAATTGCTACCTATGATGTGGCTAGATCATGCCACTGGATTTCCTCATTGAGCCCATTCTTATGGGTTCCCGGATGAAAGATCCACTGTTGTTCCTTCTTCAGGAGCATGGCCTCAAAATTCCAACCACGTCTTGGAAGTTCTACTTTCTACAATAATGTGCATTTAAAATCCTGGCCATTATGTCCTATTTTCCCCAAAGTGTTCTACCATAGGGACGGTCAGTTTACGGGTATAAATACAGGACTTATGTTCAATGATCCTTTTCTTAACCGCACGTGCGGCCATACCTACATATCTCAATGTGCATGGACATGGGATCAGATATATCACACCAGAGCTATTACAGTTTGTAAAGTGCCTCTGTTTTGTGCTAGTCGGAATTAAAAATAAAAATCTCAGACCAAATAAACGGGCAGGCTCAAGGAATAGGGCAAAGTACTACTTTATTCTCAGTTTAATAAAGCAGGGTCAACTGGCAAACATCAGAAGGATGCTTGCACACTCACACACAGACTTGATTACAGAGGTCTTATACCACAATATGCATCATCTATGACATCATCCTACGTGGCAAAGAGCATAAAACGTATTAGCGGGAGGGATTGGTTAGGGGAACATGTCTACTTATAGAATGTATACGGGTTAGTACATCAATGGCTGTCTCTTATCTGTAAAACACACCTGAAAATACCTCTAATTGCATATAATACTGATTATAGCAAACAAAATGGCAGCAGATTGGTCTATGCAACATTGTATCGCAGGTTGCCCTATAGACCCATTGATTGGTTGGTATTCTCACCCAACCTTGGACTCTCGGCTCGGCACGTAAAGATACTGAAACCCAGGTGCTTGTATTACGTCAGATTACTCCGTACTTTCCCAATTAGTCCATCATCTCTCACCAGACTGGCAATGCGCCAATGTTTCCCGTCTGTAGTTTACCTTTTAGCATGCTCCCTGTTCTAGGACATTCAAGGGAGTGAAAGCACATCACTATCTTCATCCGAGGCTTAATGAATAGTCCTTGTTTTTGACTCCTGAATCATATGTGAAGAGACCACGAATTTGTCAATTTCAGTCTCTTATTTGCTGCCATTTGATTTAATTATACTGAGTGTCATTGATCCTCTTGGCCATTAGAGACTTGATCACTCTTCCTTGCATTGTCTTTATACATTTTTAATTATCCAATAATTGGCTTCTGCAGATGTTTTCTTCATCTTTAATCTAAGAGAAATATGTCTCATCTATGGCTTATCTGTCTGCCTTCCTTCGCGCTTCGCAGCTATTCCTTAAAAATAGCATCCTTGATCCCAAGCAAACATAGACTCCTCTCTGTTTTGCACACAAAGTGCTCTTCCTGACCCTGCAACCCTGATCTGTTTCTGAGGTAGTTGAATTGAATATTTACACAAGTCTGCATCCATTTTCCAATGAAGGCCGTCCTTCCCACATTATATAGTCCTCTATAACAAGCTTCTATGTATCTTTTCTATCTTGTATTACTGAGTGTTTACACTTATTGGTCAGCAAGTTACTTTGTCTTATTTTGCATTCATGATTACTTTATCATTGTATCCATGTTTCTCTTATTTCTTCAGTTGCATCATCACTCTTAAGTATTTTCATATCGTTTCAGTATGGCTTTGTATATCTTCTTTATGACATCATTCTATCTACGTCAGGTTTCACTCAGCGCTCCATGATTTCCAATGGTGTGTGCTGACATCCTTCCATATGGAATCCTTCCACACTTTCAGTACGAGGGTACATGCAATACAGTTGTCTGAGTGCATATTGTCTCTCCTGCACTCAATGTGGTATAGGCATTACACATGGAGTCCCACATAGGGCCCTTCTCCTGCTGTTCCACTTTGATGGCAGTGAGGGGGTGGGAGTTAGGGAAAATGCATCCAACTGCTCCTCTACATTCTCCCCTCTGGTCAAGTCCTTGGACACATTACTCTCTTCATTCTCCTTTATCATCACTTCATACTTTTGTGTCTTTGGGACCCATATCTTTGTCACAATCCTCAAGTTACCTGCATTCCTTATATTTTCATCCACACTCCAGGTCATGTGGCAGCAATCTCCTGATGGTGGACCGAAAATATCCACTGTCCTACATATTTTCTATACTCCTTAGGGTAGTAGAACATTGTTCCTGGAGGTGCAAGTGTACTTTCCTCATTTTGCATCTGCTCCCGAGTTCCAGCATCTATATCAATCAGGATCTTTATCCAAATAGCTTTCTTGGCTGTCTTCTGGAATTGTCCCAGGATGATCCTTATGAAACAAAATAGTGGCAATACCAACACTAGTACTGCTCTAAGTAATTTGAAGGCATTTACCAAACAAGTTGGAATCCATGAAATCTGAGACAAAAACCAGTCATCCTCTTTGGTCTTGTCAACTTCATCCTCCATCTTCATATGCAGGGTTGACAACATAGTTATTTCTATTGTCAAAGTCCCATTGTCTTCATCATGGGCAGGTGAAAAAATGTACAGCAAGAAGGCCTGATCATGGCGCACACACCTCCTTCCATTGCTGTAATTAATTCCAGGGCATACCTGTTCCAGAGGGCCATGAAGCTGATTACCCTCAACTCTTCGCTGATCGCATTAAATCCTTCTAGTGTCATGTTGATTGTTTACAGCAGCTCCCATCTGGTGATTTGCAGCCAGTTGGCATTCAATGCAGTCTGAATTCCTGGCAGAAATATAGCTGTAAATATCATTGCTGTTCTTCTGAACAATTTATGCTCATCTGGAATATCATAATATAGGCTTCTATTGATTTTGCTGAGAATTATCTCTCTTCTGTCTGCTTCAATAAAACACTCTATTCTTCCTCAGGTGTATGTCCATTTTTGGAAAGTCTTTAATCTGCAGGTCACTTTGTGCTACCACTAAGGCTGGTATGCTTATCAGCACCAATGAACAAACTCCTCCCCATTTTGGTTGAAGCTTTATATGTGCAGAAATACAGGCCAAATAATGGTCCATCAGGACTGCTGTTCTTTCCTTCATGCCTGGTACATCGAAAACTCTGCCAACTTGTGGTTTTCTCCAACTTTATCTTTGCCATTATGTCATCCCATGTCAACAATCTTGCAATCTTAGGCCATTGGTTTTTGCTTTGCTTTTCTGCATTTGCCACAACTTCTTCCCATTGTCCGTGTAATGCTGTTGCTTTGCACACAACCAATCCTTCAGCCCATCCTTCATGAGTAAGCACTGTTCCTTTAATTTGTAGTTGATCTCTTTTGAAGCATTCTTGTATTGTCTTCCCATTCTTATCCCTGAATTCTAACATCTTGTTTTCTTCAATCTTGATTCCTGCTCCATTTATTCCAGGTTGTTTGTAATTTTATTATTTGATGCATTGTTTCGGGCTTCTCTTTTGACTTTATATCTTGTACATAATAGTCTTCTCTTTGAGATGTTGCTTTATTCACCCACACTATAGATGCTGTTCTGCCTTAGAACTGCCCCCTGGTTGGCCAAAGTGCAAGGTGTGTCAGACAATGTGCCTTTTTCAATAATCCTTCTATTGCTAAGCATAAGGTATAAGGGAACACACAGCAGGTTTCATCTGACATTCTCCTTCCCACCTTTTTCACTTTTGATACCATAGCTTATTCTTTAAATTAGCCGAATTGTCAAGGTAGGTATTTATCGATTTTCTTGATGGCAATGAGCCTTTTAAAATCTGAAAACCTCCTCCTTTTTGCTCAAACCTTTAATATGTAACTCTGTAAGTCTCTATGGATCACACCTTTACATCAAGAACTGTAAGATGATTGCACCAATTATTCTAAAAATAATATGATTGTTCTTAGGATTTCCAAGAAACGATATGACGTTCAGGTATCTTCTTATTAGAGCTGGATAAGACTGTAATATGTAGAAAAAAGCAGCATACAAGAATGCGTGTAATGTTATGGCAATAGGTAACATAAAAATGAAGTGTGTTTTTCTTCTTTCAGCTCCAGTACTTCAATACATTGTCTCTTGAGCCTATCTAAAAAAGTTACAGGATAACTGCAAGTCTGCTTACTCATTACTCCTTGTCAAATGTTAAAAGATATCAGCCTTTAGTCTAGGGTGCTGCTGTGTTCTTCACTTTCCTTATCTTAACTCTTGGCCATGGAACAAGTCTGCATACGCAGACCTTCTTCTCTTGCTACACTGTGGGTAGTTGCAGGAGGGGTCAGGGGTTCACCTTTATATGGCTTGGTGCTGTGCAAATAAAGCCAGGCTCTTTGTCCTTTTAACTTGGCTGCAGTGGGTTTGACCTTTCCAGTGTAACAGACCTGCATGTACAGTTGACATCACATTGGCGGAGTGAGAATACACCATCAATTCCTCATCTTTGAATCTCTGAAGCAATGCGATAAGCACCATTGATTCTGCAGCCTGTGCTGAGCAATGCCAAAGGCAATCTCGTGCTTGTCACTGCTTTAAATTAACCCTCTCCATTTAGCTTTACTGCTGCTGATCCAGTATGCCTTTCACCCATTGGTTGGTCAATCTTTGAAGAACCACCAATAAAAAAATGACCCCTCCCCCAAAGACATTTTCTCAAGCTTGGGGAATTTCATTATAGTTCACAGTATACTTTGTGCAATCATGAACATAGTCATCCTCCCCTACTGGTTCAGCTATGAATGTTGCTGGGTTCACTGTCTTACATCTAACAATTTTTAATCACAGGATTCGATGATATTACCTCGTATCCTGATGCTCTTTGCATGGTCAATGTATGTTTGGGTTTCACTAAAATTGAAAATAATGCATGCTCAACAAATAATGTTATTGAACACCGCATTGTTATACTTGAAGCTTTTTCAATTGGAATGCAGCAGCAGCTAAAGACTGCTCACAGGGGTAATGCCCTTTCATAACTGGATCTAAAATCCCACTATAATAGGCTAATGGTTTGTGTCCATGTCCTAATGTTGTTTTCTGTGTACAGACTGCTGTCACACCTTCTACATTTGAATGGGAAAATAAATAAAATTCTTCATGATAATCTGGAATTCCCAATACAGGGGCTGTACTGATCGCCTTTTTTAATTCTTAAAATTCTTCAGTCATTTCATCTGTCCATAATATTTTACTCTTGCCTTCCTGTGCTTCTTTAAGCCCTTTTAAAAGTGGTTGAATATAGGTACTGTAATCGAAAACCCAGGCCCTGCAATAATTACATAGGCCTAAAAATTGCTGCATTTGCCTGACTGTTTTAGGTTCTGAGGTCTTCATAATTGCTTCTGCTCTTTCAGGCATCCCTTTCTTCCCCTCATGTGAAGTCAACTATCCTATATAGAAGACCTCTTCCTGACGGTTTACAGTGAAAATGTCGACTGCAAAAATGTAGAAAAAAAATGTAGAAAAAAAACAATTTCAAATGTGTTTTAAAAAAAAACATTTTTTAATGGGGGGTTCCCCCCTGAGCCCCCATTTATTTTTACTACCTAAACCCAAAAAAACCCATACAAATTAAAAAAAAACATTCAGATTTTTTTTCGACATTCTTTTTTTCCACATTTTTGCATTGGACTTTTTTTTTTGATATTATAACTGGATACCCTTCCTGACAGTATTGTAGCTTCTCTTTGTCCACTTTATATATTTTCTCTGAGAGGATAGTCATAAGCTTAATTGATTCATATCTACATCTTTCTTTTGTGTCAACGCACACCAAAATGTCATCCACATATTGAACCATTGCACTTTCGAGCTGAACATTGCCTATGTCCATCTGGAGGACTATATTAAAGATTGACAAGGACTCACAGTGCCCCTGGAGTAATCAAGTATGTTTCAGGCAGATAGTTCTATATGAAAAGGAAGTCAAATCATGTGAATCTTCATGGAGGGGAATTGAAAAGAACACATTCTTTAAATCTGTGACTGTAAAATATGTGGCCTTGCGTGGGATGTTGCATAACATTGTCCTAGGATTTGGAACTAAAGGAAACTCAGCTTCGACTATATTGTTTAGAGGGCATAGTTACTGAATAAATCCCCACAGCCCCACGTCGATTTTCTCACTAGGTATACAGCCGTGTGATACATGGAGAATCGAATGGTACCAATATTCCTTGCTTCATCAAAGAGTAAATGCTCTCAAATATACCTTAATCTGCCTCTCTGGACATGGGGCATTGCTTTGCACAAAGCAAAAGTGCTCCTGGTTTAAGCTTGATTTTAACTGCTTCTACTCCTTTTAATATACCCACATCAAATGGACTTGTGATCCATAACATCTTTGGCACTTTCTCTAAATCTTCCTGGAAAAATAATGGTTTCTTTTTTACCAATACCATTCTCTGCAGCATTTCTCTATTCTCTACTTTATCCAATAAGTGAGACTTATGAAAAATACTAATTCATCATCTGAGTACTCATCTTTAAACAGCTCCTCGTCTGTCAAATCTGTAAGCCTGTATCCTTGACTGAGGGCTATTACTGTTCTCCATCCTCTCCCCTCATCATCTGTCCCATGAAGAACCACCCTTTCCTCTCTGACCACTGATGCTTCTAACTCCAAGGGGATAAACTGCCCTTCTTCATCATCCATAGGTATTTCTGATCATAACAAAAACTTATCAGGTAGTCTTAATAGTTTACCTATCAATATGGGCAACCACAATAATAAAACAGTCACTCAATACAAGTATACTTCTGGGTCCAAAGGGACCCCTCATAATGCTTTCTGCCCTTTAAAGGCTAATCTAAACTCTCTCACATTCAGATAATGTATCCCAGGAGTGGAACACACTATTCGTTCATCAGTAAAAGTTATTGGCCCTCATTCCAAGCTGGGCGGTAAGGGATACTGGGCACCGGTAAGGAGACCGGTGCCAGTAATCCCTTACTGCCCTACTACAAGGTCCCTTAGCGGGTCCCTCCTTTAACGCCTCGGGACCCATTAAGGGACCAGGGCACAAATAATGGGCTTGACATACGCGAGCCCGTTATATGCGCCCTCCCCATTCCCAGTGAGCCTTATGGGGGCTCAAATGGGAATGGGGAATGGGGAATGGCATTTTCAATGGGGACTTACCAGTCCCGCATAGGTCGGACTACACCGGTAAATCCTCATTGAACTAGACCGGTACCGTACCCGTTATTGGTGGCAGTCATGGCGCAAATAGCGCCATGACTACCACCAACCTCGGAAGGAGGCCCATTGTCATGTTAAGTTTCATCATTAAGTAATGCCCTAATACGTTAACTGTCATTTGCCTGTAATATAATAATGGCATAGACATGTCGTGTTCTCCTATAGTGATTTGTAATTATTCTGTAAAAGGAACTAAACTCATCCGCCAGAGAATACCTGTGCATTCATTACAATACCTGACATTGGGTAGTTTCCCTCACGGACACAGGAACGAGTTGCTCCAGTGTCCACAAGAAATGAAAATGTCTTGTCTCCTATCGTCACCATGACCCTTGGTTCCTCTTGGGAGTCTACTGTTACTGATAGTATTGAACACATCAGGTCACTCTGTGGGCTGTCCTATTGTGGATATAAATTCATCCCTCTATACCTGTGAAAGTATTTCCTCCTAATACAGCCACACTGCCTAAATTGGGTGCAGGTGCTTACTGAACTCCTGTATTCATATTCCATTGCAGCACCCTAGCCTGCTGTGTCTGTGCTTGCTGCGTTTGTACCTGTTGTGCTTGCTGTGATTGCCCTTGTGTGATTGCATTTGCAATGGCACTTGCTGCATTTGCTGTGTTTGCAGCGCATATGTCTGAATCCGCATGTGATCTTGGGCATAATATTCCTGTGGTTCTTTATTATATTGCAGAGCATAGCCCACCCCCGTTTTTGGAGCTTGCCAATGTTGCTGCATGCCTCCTCTGCTTCTACATGTTCTGGCCATTTGGCCTATTCTTCTGCAATTCCAACATTGTTGTGGTTGTCCTCTATTAAATCCTCCTCTTCCCTGAGGGTTTTGAAATCCACCTCATCGTCTTCCTCTCGTCCAATTTCATCTTCCCCCTGGCCAAACATTTTACTCACTCTTCACTGATTGATTCTCCTGCATCACCCCTCCTTCATTACTCGTCACTACCACTCCCTCAATGGCTATTTTGACAATTTGTTCTGAACTAACTTCGCTTCCTCTTGCTTTCTACTCTCTGCTTTCTTCTTATTTTTCTCCTACGTTAATCAGCATTAATACATGATCATAAATTGTATTTCTGGCCATGGCTTCACTTCCATTCCCACCTGATTTTTCAGTTGCTGTTGCACTGGCTCATGCAGACCCCGACACAAAATGTGGTAAAATAATGCGACTGTTTTATCCCATGGTTCACGCATCTCAAGACGCCAGCATTCTTGAATATCTTGAATTTAAGTAATAGGGTCTTCATCCTCCCCCATTTTCCTAGTGATAATCGCACCCATGTCTGATGGGGTATTGTACTCTGAGTGCCCGCCATACATCTGCTCTGCAATTGTTAAATGGCACTCCATCGTGTGTCATGTTTTGTGCATTCACCCCTCCATATCCTGCTCACTTCCAAATGTCATCAGCTCTCTCTCCTTTGATTACTGCTAGCAAGCCTTTTATGTCACCTATAGCTACCGTCATTTCTGATGTCATTCTCTTAAATTCATAAATCCATTTCCCCACACCAGAATTTAAACTCGTTAATTTACATCTTAAATTGTCTTTATCCATTTTTGGCCACAATATATTTTGTGGTTGTCCTCCCCCTTTCTCTAAAAATGGGAATTGTGAAAATTCTGACCCGTAATCACACCTTCCTACACTTCTTGTCTTCCAGGTGGGGCTAGTCTCGCCAATTTGTCTCCGTCCTGCTATGTCCTTAATCTACTTACATAAGGCAGGGATACATCCCTGCACTGCACGATTGTGCTTGTGGTCACTCAGTATATGGTGTCGATTCTGGTATTCTCTCTTTGGGGTCCTCTAAATCTGTCAATTTTATCCCTTTTTCTACACTGGATTCTTTTGAAAACTCACATGCGCTCTCCCTTCTCGCGCTTTCCTTTTCTTCCCTTTCTTCATCTGACATTATTATGCCCCAGCTGGTATGCCTGTTATACTTTTCCTCATCGTCAAGATCTAGTGTACTTATAGGTAGCATTCTACCTCTGTCTGCTGTGACGTCATGTTATGTATTTATTTCATTTTTTATTGTTTGCTTGTTAGGCGCTTATACAATAAAAAAAATACTCTTTCAAAGCACCCACAGGGCAGGGAGGGAGTTGAGGGTGGGAAATATATTACAACACAAATATTTAAGAGCAGATGGGGTAGGGATGCACCTACTATGCCTTGTGAGTATTCAGAACGTGTAAGTGCAGAAAGGAAGAGGGAAGAGGGGTTAAGTGCTGGGGAGTCTTGTGGGTGAGCCACAGATGAAGTTCTAGGAATGGTAAGTTCTACATGGCCTGGGTGGCGGGAGGTGTAAGTGCGAGCCTCCAGAGAGTGTGAAATGCAAGTGCTTTGGATAGACAGGAGCTGGGAAGAATTGGTGTGGGAGGTCAGGGCCCTAAGGATGCATAAGGGCCAAGGGCACTGATTCAACAACTGTGGGATTAGCAGAGGAGAGAAGGAGATAAGGAGGAGGAAAAAGAGAAAATTCTTAAAGAGGTTCCGGAATTTGAGAAGATCCTGCTCAAGGAGCAGGGGGAGGGGGAGGCTATTCCAAAGGAGTGAGCCCGCAGAAGAAAGTGAGTGCCTCCCTGCCCTTTGTTTAGCAAAAAGCTTTACACACAGAGAGTTGGTGCCAGAGGAACAAAGTGATCTAGAAGGAGAGTATTTAGTGAGTTAAAGTTGAAGATAGTGTGGTCCCCGGGCCCAGACAGCCTTGTAGATGATGCAGAGGGATTTTAATTTAATCTGTGCGGCAACCGGGAGCCAGTGAAGACTTTTTAGTGCAGGAGAGATGCGCTCCCTGGCCGAGGATAAGTCTTGCTGCCATATTCTGGATAAACTGGAGGGGTTGCAGAGTGGAAGAAGGAAGATTCAGGAGGAGGCTGTTACTGTAGTCAAGTCTAGGGAGAACCAGGGCTTGAGTCACATTAAGCCTATGAGGGAAAGTAAGAAAAGGTTAAACTCCTTTGAGAAGGAAGAGCTGATAGTTGGACTTCTTGCCAATGTCCTGAGTGTGAAGGAGGAAGGAGAGAGAAGATTTGAAGATCACTCCAAGGTTTCTGGCTTCAGTTGAAGACGCAGGGGGAGAGCCCAAGGATGAAGGTCAGAGTGAGCGGAAAAAGGAGGGAGCAGGGGTCCCAATGGGAAGGATCTCAGTTTTACAGGTGTTGAGGCAGAGGTCATTGTAGGCACACCAGGTCTGGATGGCAGGTAGGTAGTCAGGGATGATGGGGGGTGCAAGAGGGTGAGCAGGGAGTTTGTGTCGTCTATGTAACACTGGAAGATGGAGCAGAAAGAGGAGGTGAGGCGTGCAAGGAGAGCAAGGTAGATGCTAAAGAGCCAGGAGGAGAGTATGGAGCGCTGGGGGGCACCACAGGTGGAGATGGAAGTAGGAGATTAGAAGAGGCCCAGGATAACTTGGGAAGAACGGTTAGTGAGGAAAGAGGACAGCCAATCCAGTGCCCGTTATGATATACCAAGTGTATCCTGGAGCATATTTGTATGAGGGGGGAATGGTTAACTGTGTAAAATGCAGAGGAGAGATTGAGAAGGATAAGGACAGCTGGGGAGTTGAACAGTTTCCGTGCCTCTGGGTGCCCGGAATCCACATTGATAGTCATGGAGGCCACCAACAAGTTCAATGTGAGAGTTGAGCTGGGGCAAGGCCAGATTCTCAAGCAGCTTCACCAGGAAGGGGGTGATGGAGATAGGGCGATAGCTGGCAGGGCAGGTAGGATCAGAGGGTGTCCATTTTAGGAGTGGGCACACAAGGGAGTGCTTAAGGGGGAAGGGAGGATCCAGTGACAAAAGAGTGATTACAGAAATCTTCGAGAGCAGGTGCAAGAGAGCCAATGTTATCCTAGATGGTCCTGGATGAGCAAAGGGAGACCTGTTTAGAAGAGTCCTTCATGGGGCAGACAACTCTGGTAACTTCTTCAGGTGTGACAGGAGAGAAGGAGGAGAAGTAGGAGGGACAGGGGGAGTGTGGTGGGTGTGTGTGGGATGGGTTGTGAGGGAGTGTAGAAAGGGTGGTCAGAATGTCCTGAGTTTTCGGTGGCAAAGTGTGAAGCCAGTGCATTGCAGAGGGCCTGGGAAGGAGAAGGTGAGGAGGAGACTGCTGCAGAGGGTTTGGCTAGTTCCTGCAGATTTAGAAAAGTTCAGCCTAGTTATCGGATGTGCTGGAGATCCGTGCCTGAATGTGGGCTCTTTGCTTTGCACAGATGGCGAATCTGTATTGCCTTTGGAGCAGGCGGTAGGCCAGTTTGTCAGAGGATGAGCCTGAGGTTAGCCACTTCTGTTCTGTTGCCCTGCACTTTCATTTCAGGGCTGCAAGTTTGGTGTCGTACCAAGTGTTACGCTTTGAGGCAGGTTTTAGACGGATCCTCATGACTGGGGCAAGAATGTCAAAAGTGTTGGTGATAGAAAGATGGAGGTTGCTGAGGGAAGAGTCAGAGGTAGAGCAAGTGGTGGTGGGCTAAGGGGGGTGAAGGTGGAGGCAAAGGCAGCCAAATTTCATCAGGCCGATGTTAGTAGTTTTCTGAACTACCTCCTGTTTCCCTTGATAGATATCCTTCTGCATTCTATTGGGTTCTATGTCCTTCTTCATCTGCGATTTTCCTATATAAATTCCCAAGTCTTTTCTCTACACATTCTGTGTCTCACACATCAGCCCAGGATGGCATTGTTGGTACCCCTTGCAGCTCCCTGTGGGGCTGTAGTGACCCTCTCTCTTCCTCAAGTCATTCTTGTGCTTCGATCGGCACTATGCTTCTATGACATAGATAATCTATCTCGTCATCTTTTAGTCCCTACTTCAGATAATTTCTTCTTCCCTTCTCCTCATCTCCCTTAAGTCATCTTCCCCTCGCCTTCTTTGCCACCTAAGTTCTATGCATTATTTGCACTTTTACCTCTTCTCGTCTCTTCTCATCTAGTCTTTTCTTTTCTTTCCATGCCTCGTACCTTCTTAGATCTTCCTTTGCTTGCATTTTCTTTCTTTCTCTTCTTTATATGTCCTCTCTTCTACCTTTTCCTTCTTTTCCCGCTCTTCTCCCTCTTCTCTTTCTCAAACCCCATCAATGCCCTTACCATCCAGCTTGAGTAATATCTGTCCTCCCATAAATGTCCTTCATTTCTTTCTGCTTCTTTTCTTCTTCCTCTACCTCCACCTGTCTATCCTTCCTCTCATCACACTGTTTACTTTCATCGCGTGTCGAGATATATTTGCGCTCTCTGCTTTTGCTCTCTTCCTCACTGTTATAAACAGGGGGCCCATATGTCAGATTAACGTACCCTGCCACTGCTTTCAATTCCTTTAAAAGAATAAAATCGCTTCTCCTCTGTGTTTACACTATTGTTTTCAGGAGGGGAAAAGGGAGCCAAAGGCATTTTATCCTCCTCTTTATGCTGATTACCCATCCACTTCTTCACTGGATCTTCTTTCTTACTCTTGTACATCTTCCATAGCTCTAAAACAGCCAATCTTTTCTGTATCTTCTTTCCCTTATATGTAGCCTGCAAATACGTTGTCATATGCCGCAATACTGTTTTTGACAACAAACCCTCCTGAGACCACGGCATGAGTGTCTTATTAGTCGTGCCTCAGAACCATTCTGAATGATATTTCCTTATCTTAGCTTTGTATCTTGGCAATGTCCTCCATAAGTGCAGAAGAGGAGTGCCTCCCACGATTACAAGTCGATTTTGACTCTTTATACTTACCCGATTTTTTATTCTTCGCTTTATGTTATCAACTATACCACACTGATCAATCTGAGCAGGCACAATCAATTGCTGCTTAATTATCTAAACTTTAACAATTATATTAAAACTTCACTTCAATGTTCTTTTTCATCCTTCATTTTCACTTTCTATCAATTTGTAATATCGCGTTGCTCTATCATTGATGTTTTAAGAGTCTCTTCTTTATTTATTTGTTTCCTTTGATTTTTATCCTTCTGATTGGCGTCCATCTCTTGATCAAAAATCTAAAAATCACCTTAATTTGTTACTATTGTTTGCTATCTACTAGTTCAAACACAACAAAAGCTTTACACTGACACATTTATAACCCCACACATGTGCACTTTAACACATTTTCCCCTACATACTCCTTCCTTTACTATCATTAGTAAATGTATCTCATCTCATTTTTGCCCCTTTTTGGACCTTGATATGCACTCTTCTTGTTGCCTTTGCGTCAGGAATCCTACACATCACATTTGGAGTTGTTTTAGTGTGTACCATTCCGTCCCTTTGGAACTGGGAATCGAGGTATCTACTTCTCTTCTTTATAATCACCCCAAAATCATGTTGCTTTTATACATATATATCATTTACAACACAGTTCCTCCCCCTATTTTTGCCACTTTCAGTGTTCTACTTAGATCCGTGCCTCAGCTCGAGTCCCTCAGCATCGATTCTCCCTCAACCGACCAGTTTGACGACTTCTGTCCACGGGGTGCCTTTGGGGACCAGACAGGAATTTCATCAAAGGGGGACCTGCCAACTGTATCTTTTACAGGTACATTGTTGCGCTCCGTTCTCCACGGGAAGCTTTGCGATCTTCTGGCTAATGGAGGGAGCAGCTAAAAGTACAAAGATCTAGATCTGGGCCTAGGTCGACTAGACCTGAAACATCTGCACCGCTACCAACATGTGCTCTAGCACCTTGAAGCATCTCTTGTGCTAGATGGAATTACCAATAAAGATGTCAGACCAAATAACCAGACAGACTCAAGGAATATGCCGAAGTACTATTTTAGTCTCAGTTTAATAAAGCACGGTCCACTGGCAAACATCAGACGGATTCTTGCACACTCACACACAAACCTGATTACACAGAGGTCTTATACTTCAATATGCATCATCTATGAAGTCATCCTATGTGGCGAACCATAAATCATATTAGCGGGAGGGAGTGGTTAGCGGAACATGTCTACTTACAGAATGTATATGAGTTATTACTTCATTGGCTGTCTCTTATCTGTAAGACACACCTCAAACTAATTTTAAATAAGTGTAATACTGATTATAGCAAACAAAATGGCAGAAGCTTGGTCTATGCAACATTGTATAGCAGGTTGTCCCATAGACCCAATTATTGGTTGGCATTCTCACCCAACCTTAGACTCTCGGCTCGGCTAGCAGCACATAAGGAAACCAAAACCGAGATGCGTGAATCACATCAGATTACTCCCTGCTTTCCCAATTAGTTCAACTCTCATCAGACTGGCCATGAGCCAATGTTTCCCATCTGTAGTTGATCTTGTAGCTTGCTCTCTCTTCTAGGACATTCAAGGGAGTGAAAGCACATCACTATCTTCAACTAAGGCTTAATGAATAACCCTTATTTTTGACTTCTGAGTCATATGCAAAGAGACCACAAATTTGTCAATTTAAGTCTCGTATTTTCTGCTCTGATTTAATCATACTGAGTGCCATTGCTCCTCTTAGCCTCTACAGACTTGCTCACTCTACCTTGTTGAGACTTTATACACTTTTAATTGTCCAATACTTGGCTCTTGCAGATGCTTTCTTGTTCTTTAATCTGATAGATATGTCTCATCCACGGCTTATCCATCAGCCTCCCTTTGTGCTTTGCAGCTAAACCTTAAAAATAGCATGCTTGATCCCAAGCCAACATAGAATCCTCTTTGTTTTGCACACAAAGCTGTTCTTCCAGCATCTCTTGACTCTGCAACCCTGTTCTTTTTCTGAGGTAGTTGAATTGAATATTTACACAAGCCGAGGTACATTTTCCAACTATGGCTGTCCTTGCCACTTTATATATTATATGTATCTTTTCTACCTTGCGTTACTGTGTATTTACACTTATTGGTCAGCAAGTTACTTTGTCTTCTTTTGCATTTGTGATTACTTTATCATTTCATACATGTTTCTCTTATTGCTTCAGTTACATTGTCACTCTTAAGTATTTTCATATTGTTTCAGTATGGCTTTGTAAATCTTCTTTATGACATCATTCCAGGTTTCACTCAGCGCTCCATGATGTGCAGTGGTGCGTGCTGATATCCTTACATATGGCATCCTTCCACAGTCCGAGTGCATATTGTCTCGCATACACTCGATGTGATATAGGCATAACACGTGGAGTCTCACATAGGGCCCTTCTCTTGCTGTTCCAGTATGGCAGCGGTGAGGGGAGAGGAGTTAGGGATAAAGCGGCCAACTGCTCCTTTACACGTTTGACCACACACATGGCACGACCCACACAAGGTGTGTCATGCAAGTGCATTTGTGGTCCATAACTCACATTGGCCGCTGCTCTGGCACTGGTTTCTTGCACTTTGGGGCAACGTGTGTACAAGTCTATCACTGAGATTTTCTCTTCCTGCAACGGCAACAAGGGGGCTCTCAGGAGGTGTCTTTCCAGTGTTTAAAATCGGCCAGAGCTTCAAGATTTCTTTCTTTAGACGATTCAATAGGGGAGAATAACTGAGCACAGCCATGATGTTCTCTCTTGGCAGTGGATTGGGTCTCTGTTCTAGAGTGACTTTTCTGGGAATATTTTGAGAGCTTTTGTACGCTTGTTTCACAGTCTTTTTAGGATAACTCCTCTGGGTCAGTTGAGTTCTTAATTCACCTGCCTGTTATCTATAATTACCAAGTTCTGAGCATGTCCGCCTTTAGCTTAAAAACTGGCCCAAGGGCAAATTCTCCCTCAAAGCTCTAGGACGATAAATACTGAAGGTCAGCAACGAATTACGATCTGCTGTTTTTGGTAAACTTTTGATTTCAAACCACTTGCCCATGTGGTAATGTGTAGATCCAAAAGGTGAACAAACCTCCCCATGATTTGCTTCAGAACAGAATTGCAAGTAAGGATTCTGTTCATTTAGGCAGGTTTTGAAGCTTTCCAGATTGTGTTTGGAACCCTCATATATCATGTTGAGATTGTCTTTGTATCGTTTACAGATCTTGATCTGGAAAAAGAAGGGGTTATTCTCTGAGTAAATATGTATTTTCTCAAAATGCTGTACATATATATTGGCACGGCTCCATGCGAATGTTGCACCCATGGCCATGCTTGATGTCTGCTCAAAAAAGTCTCCTGAAGTCAGCCATGTGAGCCCAGATCAGCTGTGGAAGGGTTATGTATACTCTAGTCAGACAGCCTGTCCCTGCCAGCCAGTAGGACAAGAGACTAAAACACTATGAGCCTCATCACAAGTTGGGCGGTAATGAGGTGCAATTTCTGCTGAGCGGAAATAGAATTACCGCTGGGCCATGCTGCAGTATTAGTGCTGCATCACAACCATGTGTGAACATGCCCCCCGATTCCGGCAGTAACGCTATTAGAACCCTGTGGAAACTGCACCAAAATAAGGGTTATAGCAGAGAAATCAACGCTAATAGCCCTGCCACCGGCGATCCCGGCACTAATAGCGTTCGTGGAAATTTCATCATTGCAGGAACAGGAAGCATTGCGGCTGCCCTTTTGAAAAACACAATTCATCAAATATCGCCACTTCCTGCAGCCATCCGGTCCTGGAAAGAAGCAAGAATGTCCCAGGAGAGTATTAGAGGCAAGGCGGCAGAACATCGCCTTTGCAACCCCAAATTTAGTTAGGGGGAGCTGGTGGTCCTGACAGATGAGGTCATTGCCCACTGTGAGGAACTTTATGGCAGTCGGCAATGGAAGATTCTAGGTTGAGTGGGCACAGCTGCTAAATACTGCCTTTCTTTAAGTATAATCTTAATGGTCCTGTAGCCAGACTGACCCCACTTGCATTGCGGGGTGATTCATATGTTATATGATATGTTAAGGGATATTGGGCCTCCATACAAGGACGGCAGTAAGCCGCTGGTGCGACTGGCGGATTGCCACCAACACCGTAACACTGAATCTGGCGCCTGACTTCCCGGGGGGCCACCAGGACATTACAAGTGCCGGCGGCGTGGGAAGTCAGGTGCCAGATTGTGTAACTCTCCATTCCCATAGAGTCCCATAGGACTTTATGAGAGTGGGGAGAGGGAAGCAGTGTCACCATTGCTAATGTGGTCGCTGCTTCCATGAAAAATCTGCCTACCGGGACTGCTGCGCCCAACAGGTCAGACCTGCCGGGTGCAATGGCCCTGGCAAACAAACTCTTAGTGTGGCGGTCCGTAAAAAAGGGTGCCAGTAATGTTACCGGCAACCTTGTTTCCGGAACACCACACTTGTAATGAGGCCCATTGTCTGGGTATCTATTCCTCAGATGTCTGGAAGGAACTTATGTGAATGGTCATATGTGTTTTGTTCAATTTGTTATGTTTTCTCGATGTTACCATACATTCACCAAGTATTCAATTTTCAACAAAAAATTCTTTCAGTTTTCATAAAAATGAAGCATCTATTCTTCAGATATAGGCATTCTTTATGGTGTCCGATGCATTTCGGTCTGGTGGACCATTTTCAGGAACCAATTTCTATAAAACATAACCAAACCAAATTTGTAAGTGCTTGGGGATATTACTAACATATCACACAGGGGCGTGTTACGCATGCGTTTTAGTTACCTGCCTGTGTTTCCTATTTCTCCTGTATATGTTTCATATCTTTGTCTTCTCTGGTACTGTTGGGGTATCCTGAGATCTATGTTCTAAATCTTTGTTAATTTTAGATGCACTAGAATTTAAAGCATACATTTTTGTGATTTGAATCAGTTCTCTTGACTTGTTACATGTATAGCATGGTGCTTTACCTTGAACATACCTTGTGGTGACAAGGTGTGCTCCTACATTTTTTATTGCTTTCTGTTGTCATAGTAGCTGGTGAAAAAAGCAATAGTGAATCAAGGAAGACAATTGTACCCCATCTCTTTCATAGTTTCCTCTACAACAGTGTTAGTCCTTACAGTAGTCTCCCAACTTTTTGCAGCGCTTACCTCAGTACAAGAATTGTGGAAGCATCTGGACAACAGGATTCGACACAGATGGATCTCTGTCTCCAGAGGCTCGCATTGAATACGAAAAGAAAGGCAAAATGGTGCCGGTGGTGGTGTGCATGATGATGTCATCACGTTGGTGAAGGCATTGCGTGCCAGTCGCCATTTTGTGTGTTTACATTATGGTGCTCACTCGTATGGGCATGCAAGTAATACATAAATTAGAGAAATTAGGAGAATATCACTGACCTTTGTCTCCATACTCCTGGTGGTGTGTTAAATTCCCAGTGCAGGTGATAATAGTGGTTGCTTATAATGAGATCGGTGCATTTTCTTAGTTAGAGGTATCATACATGGTGGCACAATATATTGTAAATTCCAATCATTAAAGAGGATTGCTGACATTGCTCTCCAAACATATGATCTCATGTATAGTTGTAGTTATGCTAGAGTTGCAAACATAATGTCACAGTATATTAGGCAGTTGGTAAAATGCTTTATGTCTGATACACATTATGCTGGTTTTATTAGGTTTCTCCAATTTTGTACATACAGTTTTGAAGAAGACGCCTACTTCAGTACATATATTAACACTTGGTTGCAAGACAGAGGTAGACAGTGTTAGACATAATTCAGTGGTAAACATAATTTACGTTTTCCGTGCATACTTGGGTAATTTTGCACGTTTGTTAAATAATTTCATGGTGTAACAATTGATGTTCTCTTCCTTTAATCGTGACTGTTCCATTAGAGAAAACAGGCAAAGTTACACTCTTTGTTCATTCATCCTGGATGCAAGGAGTTCAACCTTTCCAGAAGTTTTCCCTTTGGTCAAGTAATTTCTAGATACTGCATCCTGTGTCTCTTTTCTCAATAGTCTCTAATATATGAAATCTCAGTTGAGATATCTGGGGCCTGACTTCCAAAAACTGTCTAATTACCAGGGATCTAGTATTTCCTATGCTGATGTTAGACTAGTGTTCATTCTATCAGAGCTTAGCCTTCCTTGTTGATTGTCCAACATAGTATTTGCAGCAGGGGCATTTTATGCAATAGATGATGTTGGTACTATCTCATCTGGCATGACATTTTAAAAAGGTCTTCTTCCCTGTGTTGGGGTGGAATATTATGGCTCCTTTCTGTACTAGGCTACAGTTTGTACATTGTAGACATGGGAAAGTCCAGTTTTTTGGGGGTTTCTTTGGTGGTCTGTTGCTATCACTCCTGACCAGCATGTCCTTGATGTTCTTGCTCCTGGTATAGGCAAATACTGGTGGTGTTTTGTATAGTTTGCCTAATGTCCTGTCTTGTGAGAGATAATGGCAGTGTTTATTGACAATTTTCTTGATCCCTTTACTTTGTACTGAGACTTTGGTGACATAGATGGGTGCAGGTTGGATCTTGGTGCTACTTCCCATCAATATTGTCTATCTTGTGATATTCTCAATGTTCTCTAGAGAGTTCTTTATTTCATCATCTTGATAGCCTCTTGCTTTGAATCTGTTAGCCATGTCTTGTAGATGTCTCTCGCAAATCGATTCATCTTGGACAGTCTTCTTCACCCTAAGGAATTGGCTCTAAGGCAGACTTTTAATGGTATTGGGGGGATGAAACCTAAGTCTGTTGAGGAGATTGTTGCGTTCTGTGGGTATCCAGAACAGGTTGCTTTCCAGTTTGTCTCCGTTATGTTTTACTGTGATATCTACAAAGTCTACTGTCTCTTTGCTATTTGTGATGGTACTCTGTATCATGTCATCTATGCTGTTAAGATAGCATAGAAAGAGTGCAAAGTCCACTTTGGTGCCTGACCATAGTCCAAAGAGGTTGTCTATGTACCTGCCCCAATATTTGACATAATTGTGCCAAATGGGGTGTTTGAGGATGTGCTCTTTTTCAAATTTAAACATGAAAGTATTGGCATAGCTGGGTGCCATTGTGGAACCCGTAGATGTCCCTGATACTTGGATGTAATACTGTTCCTTGTATCTGAAGTAAGGATTCTGGGATATGAAGTCCATCAACAGCATGAGGAATTCTTTTGATGGCTTCAAATCATTGCCTCTGAGAAGTAGCCATTCAACAGATTCCTGTCTCTGCTCATGTGGTATCGAGGTGTAGAGGCTTTTTACATGTGCTGTGAACAAGATGTCTTGATTGTTCGTCTCGATGGTATTTAATAAATTGAGGAGGTGTGTGGTGTCTTTGATGTATGTGCTTATGGTTTGTATGAGGTGTTGGAGAAAGTAATCTAGATATGTGCATAGGGGTTGTAAAATGCTGTTGATGGCTGAAACTATGGGACGCCCGGGGAGTCTCATTGATTTCTTATGAATCTTGGGTAAAGTACAGAAGATGGGTGCCCTTGGATGTGGTGCAGTGAGGACGTTTTTTGTTCTGTCAGAGATCCATCCTATATTCTCACCGTTATTTAGTAGTTTCCCAAGATTAGATCTTATCTCTGGTTGGAGTCTTGGTCCATGGGGGCATATGTATTCCTGTCCAGTAGCTGTAATTCACACTCTATGTCGTAGTCTTCAGTGTCTAGGATCACTAGACCTCCATACTTGTCTGCTGGTTCAAATGTGCGTGTGGTATCTGCAAAAGGGGTTTGTATAATTTCCAGCTCTTTTTGGCTGAAGTTGCTGTGTTTAGGACCTGTACATAATATTTTCTGTAGGTCAGTGGTGACCATTATTTGGAATAAGTCGATGATGGGATAACTTGTGGGGGGGATAAAGGTACTTTTGGGTATGGATTCGGTGAATTCCAGTTCTTCAGTGGGTTCTGTAATGTTGTTACTGTCTTGTTGAGCAAAAGAAGCTTTTAATCTTAAATTCCTGGAAAATGTGTATAATTCTCAAACAAATTAGAGCTGTAGGTTGGCACAAAATGTAAGCCTTTCTGAAGTAGTTATAGTTCTGTTTTTGTGAGCCCTCGATAGGTTAACCACTAGGTTTGCTGTGGGTTGTGACATGTTGCTGGTCATTGGGCCTCATTACGACCCTGGCGGTGTGGGAACTACGGTAACGGTAAGCATGCCTGTACCGTAGTTCCCAAACCACCGTACCGGGCTGTGCTCGCAGGTGCCTGACAGCCGGTCAGGTTTTTCCTGGCAGGCTGACCGGCTCCCGCAAGCACAGCACGTCGGATGCACCGGCACAACTCTGCATGTGCCGGTGCATCTGATGTCCCCATCCCCATTCAGCCCTATGGGGCAGAATGGGGATGAGGAAGCCGTTGATTCCGGCACCCGAAAATGGGCGAGAACTGGGTCTCCCTAACTCAGCATGACCCGGTCCTTGCCCATTCACGGGTGATGGAAGAAATGCAACTGCGGCGGCAGCCGTGCCATTTTTAAAGGCACGGCTACCACCAGAGTTGTAATGAGGTCCATTGTGTTTCTCTTCCTGTGTCCCCTCCTGGACTTTTGCCTCTTCCTCTCCTGCCTAACAAAACACTTGCTGTTGTTCCTGTGCATTCTGTTTCAGTGTTCATGACGCTGGTGTTTGCCCTTGGGGTTTCTTCTGCTTCATTGGTTGTGGATTCTGTACTTCTCTGATCAGATGAACTCATTGTGCCTCTGTTTTGTTGTGCTGTTGAGTTTATGGCCCTTTGGAACATGCATATGTAATGGATGGGATTTACACCAGAATAATTCTGAGTCCAAATAAACTGACAAACTCAAGAAGATGCCAAGTTACTGTTTTATTAACAATTATCTAAAACAGGGAGGTAACAATGAACATTAACGGATGTACGCTCAGTCTCTCTATGATATCCACAAAAAATACAATTCTCATAATCAATAATACATCAGAGTGACGTCATACTACGTGGCAATAGTGAAAAACCTATTAAGGGTCTCGATTGGTTAAGGAAAACATCTAGATATACACTCATACAAGAGCTAGGATAGTTATTTGCTGTCCTTTATCAAGTGGACAACTTATGCCTACCTCTTCAAACATGTCATTTCAGGAACATCAGATAGACAGTTTTCATTGGTCTTACTAGCTATAAGGTCCTTCGTTATACAGACTAATACAATTAACTGGCACGCGTGTTCCATGTCTGGAACATTCAGTTCATTTAGCAGCACATGAGCCAAAACCCAGGTGTGGGGAGATAGGACATGAAGCTACCTCACTGCCCAATTAGCCCAGCATCTCTCATCACACATGCCTTCTGCCATGAAATTGTCTTTGTACTTGGCCTTGCCGAGTATTCTTGTCTTGGGAATGCACGGGAGTGAGGGCACTCACTATCATGTCTGGAACTCCAAGTTCAAGCTCTATTTCCATCTTTGGCTCACGTGACAAGAGACCATGATTCTGTCCATTTTGCAGCTTTTAAATGCTTTAAATGAATTAAAACTAGACATGCTTTGTGTTCTTTCTTGTACCTTAACATGAGAAGATTCATCATCCACACACTCTTTCTCTTCAGAGTAGATAACTGACCTTGATTTCTAGGATCTTGACTTCAGGCCTCGCCATGCAGCTCCACTAGCCTGCTTATTCTGCTGCGATACAGCTTTTCATTCTCCTTTTATGGTTTTGTGGCTTACTATTTCATGATACCAATGTCCAGTATCTGTACAAAGGTGGCTTTGCCTGCATTCTATTCAATACTCACAGCTAGTCTATACAATTATTTAATCTACCTTGCGTTTCAGCTGTCTGTTTTCTGCAGCACTTTGTTAACGTGTAATCTTCTCCTTTTCCATGTTGATAGTTTACTCAATTCTTTACTTCGTCATTTGTCCTCTAGGATCCATACATTGTCTTCCTTCAGTGTCTCGGGACGTCATGCACACTTTTTTATGATGTCATCAGTTCATTTCCTTAGCTCTTTCTCATATTGCTTCAGGGAGTTCTTCCTGCAGGTTGTCATCACTTCAGGGGCACATTCGATAGGGTTGTCTCAATGGGTATCTCCTTCAAAATACTTGCTGCGGTATTGGTACGTTAGCTGATGTTAGGCAAGGCACAGTTTCATGTCTCCAATAGAGGGGAGGGAGGGGGCGGGATCACCTGCAGATGTATACAGCTGCTCCTCTTAATTGTGTTTTTGTTTGTACCTGTCCATTCATGAATTTACTACCTTGTTTAGGTAGTAATATGTATCCTGTCTAAATTTGCGATGTTTTTTGTTTTCTAATTCAGTACGATAATCTGCTAGATTATTGTTAATATCTTCTAGTATTTTCTCTAGGTCTATTGCCGAGAGAGCGTTTGTGAGTTCAGACTGTATCTCTGTAAATCCCTAAGTAAGATTGTCCAGTTCATTTGACAGTTCTTGCACAGTAAGCAATATTAAGCCTAGGGAACATTTGGTTAATATCTGTTCATATTTGGAAACAAACTCACGACTTTCTTTGCAAAGTGTCGGTCTCAGGAGGATGCACAGACCTTGTGGGATGCGTTGAGCGTGGTAGTATTTGGTATGGGTAACTGCATGCAACTTCTTGTTGATTTCCCTGTGAATTAGTCTTTCTAGATTCTTGATTTTAGTGCTGGTGTCTGAGATGCCAGTGTCTCTGATGAGATTGAGGATGAAGTCTGCCTCCTCTGTGTTTAAAACTAAGGTTTCAGCTTTCTTGTCTGTTAAATTTGTCAGTTCTTCGTAGGGCATATTCTAGTTGTGCGTGCCTCCACTTGTGCTATGCAATAATGAGGATACGTGGATGTTTCCGGGTTGAGTGGGCACAGCTGCTAAATAGTGCCTTTCTTTAAGTAAATCTAATTCCGTTTCTATGGTAGGAGTATTATTTGGTCCTGTAGCCAGAATGACCCCACTTGCATTGTGGGGTGATTGATATGTTAAGGGATATTGGGCCTCATTATGAGGTTGGCGGTAACCCTCTGGTGCGACCAGCGGGTTGCCACCAACCCTGTAACACCGGCTCCGCCGCCTGACTTCCCGGTGCCATTGGGACATTACAAGTCCCGGCAGAGCAGGAAGTCAGGGTCAGGTTTTGTAAATCCCCATTCCCATGGAGTCCCAGAGGACTCCATGGAAATTGGGACTTGTAAGCACTGACACCATTGCTAATGGTGCCGGTGCTTCCATGGCAACTCTGCCTGCCCAGGCTGCTGTGCCCCGGCAAGGTCAGACCTGTTGGGCACAGTGGCCCTGGCAGGCAGACTTGTAGTTTGGCAGTCTGGAAACAAGGGTGCTGGTAAGCTTCCAAGGTGAGCTTGTTGCCCCTGAGCTATCCTCGCATCCCGATTCCTCAGACGTCTGAAGGACCTTATGTAAAGGATCACGTTTTTGTTCAATTTTTTATGTATTCTCAATTATACCATCCATTCAATAAGTATTCAAATTTCAACAAAGACATTTTTTCATTTTTTATAAAAATGAAGCATTTATTCTTTATGTTATCAGATACATTTCAGTCCGGTGGACCATCTCTAGGGACGGAAGACCACTGGGCAGCCCAGGACTACCATCTGGAATGCCATCTGGTAGAAGGTGACAGCAGTGGCAAGTGTACCCACTTGATGGAGAGGACTGCCGCAAGCAGTGGAACGACCTGAGGGTCAGGGGACTGCTGCCCCAACACCGCCAGGAGTCCCTGGTGACTGGAGGAGGCACTGTGGAGCCACTGGTCCTCAACGCCTGGAAGGAGAAATGCAGTACGGTGCTTGACATCGAAGGGATAGCAGCCAGGAGGCGGGAGGTGACTCAACCACCCACACAAGTGCATGCACAAATGACAGCCCAGCATAAGATGCCCCATTGGACATGGACACATGTCAGCAGACCCAGAGGCTGGGCATGCCAACAGGGCGGAGTGACAGGATGGGACATCAGCCACCCCCCACAGCAGCCATGTGGCAGGGCACCAAGGGCAGCCCTGAGTGCCACATCAGTGGGAAGGGGTGGCAAGTGCCAGTCCGATAGCACAGCGAGTAGAGCGTTCGCTTTGATATCTGTGCAGAGCCCGCTGACGCAGGTTCGAATCCCGGCAGGGCCAAACTAAGCCTTTCATCCTTGTGAGGTCGATAAATGAGCACCACACACCGTGGGTAATTATAAGCAGCGCACAGATACCTGAGGTTTCGTAGCGATATATAAATTCTAAATTATGATTATTATTATTATTATTAAGGGACCTAAACAAATGGCATGCGAACAACACCCCCTGTGGAGCACCCTGTGCCAGTGGGATTGAAGTGCGTGAGCGACCACAACACCGTGCAGCAGTCACACCAGCATGTTGCAGGCCCAGTTGTTCTGCCCCTTGTTGGTATGGCAGACAATCCACAGGGAAGTACACGTCCCCCACACTGACATGTGCTCAGCCTGTCAATCACTGTGCACCACAGTGCAGCCTTGCTGGCTGCACAGCAGTGCCCCATAGAGCCATGACAGTGCCATGGACTAAGCCACCACCCCCACCATGTGAGTGCCACTCAGGGAGGGGATGATGGACCACAAGCATGCATGCCAGATGTCAGCTGCCCTAGCATGGACACCATGCCCTCTCCACACACAGGCGAAAGACCGATGGCCATTTGTCACACATGCATTGCTACAAACAACCCTATGATGCTGGGTCCACATGCAATCTCCCCTGACCAACCATGCCCATTTGCCCTTATGTGTGGGGTCCCACTCTGTACCATAGCAAAAGTGTCTTGCATGCCAGCACACATGGCAGAACTATACCTGATAACATTTCCTGTGTCCCCTACAGGCAGGCACTCACGCATCGCCAGAGGCATCAGAAGAGGAGGACGTTGCAGGCCCATCTGGGAGTGGCACATCCATCTCCTCAAGGTCTGCCACCACCACCCCCCACAAAGGCCCACTCAGGCTACACTGAGGCAGATGCCCCGCAGTATAACACAGCAAAACAGCAGCCTCAAGCCAACAACCACACCAGAGGCCACCGGGAGCAGGGAAAGGCACACTGCACCCACACCCGCAGCCGGAGCCACAGACCCCAAGGCCACACCTGCTGGCAGGTTGACTGAGGAGTTACAGGGGGACCACCAGCCCAATGTCATTGCCTGCCGAAGGGCCACAGAGCGCGGAGAGGCTTTCATGCTGCCAGCGTGCACACTGCCCAGAGAGCCCTCCATGCCACCAACGTGCACACTCCCCAGAGAGCGCTCCATGCTGCCAGCGTGCACAGTCACCTGAGACGGACGTTGATACACCCTCATATGGCTCCCCTGAATACAGCTCAGGGCCAGTGCAGAGACCCTCACCCACACAGAGCACACCAACATGCAGCATGCTGTTGCGGAGGTTTGAGGACATGGAGCGCAGACAGTGGAAGATGAAGGCAATTGGCCACACTCACTCTGAACACCTGCAGGCCATTAGGGACAGCATTCAAGGGGCCACCCACAGGATTGTGCGGGCCATCATGCGGAATAGGTCTGAGACAACAGCCAGCACTGCCACCTTCACACTGTATGCCCAGAGGGTCAGGGAGATGACTGAATGCATCTCTGCACTGACAGAGGCCATCCGGAACAGCACAGGGGTGCAACGCCAACAAGACATGGGGACAGTCTCTGTCCCTTCCACTTCAACCACACCCACAGAGGGGTCACAACAGGGCACGTTGAGGCATCAGTCACAGAGCCTTCTGTGTCCAAAATCATTCAGGGCTGGCAGGGTGGGGGTAGGCCTCTGTTTTGAAGGACTCTGCAACACTGATTGCCATGAGTGGCTTGCTAGGGAGTTGGTGGTGGGAGGGGGAGTTGGTGGTGGGAGGGGGATAGTGTGAGGGGGAGTTGGTGGTGGGAGTGGGAGGAGGGATAGTGTGATGGGGAGTTGGTGGCAGGCGGGCAGAGGGGGGATAGTTGGGGCACTCCATTACATAAAAACCATTGAACTTCATCAATGTGAGGACATTCCTGATTGTGTCATTGTAGTGTTTATTGATTGAGGTGGTGTCACACAGTCGTGCCACACAGTCATGCAGGGCTTGTTCGATGTGAATGTGTCAAATGAAATTGTCTATCAGTCCTTGGCATGCCAATCTCCCATCCCTCACATCATCTCAGGCATTGCGTGCATTTGCCTCAGCCACAGCCACTGCATCCTCATCCTCGGAGGGTGGCATGTCCATGTCAGGGTGCAGTGGAACATTTCTCCTCAGGCAGATATTGTGTTGCATAGCACACAAGCACAATTTTTCCCACTTTCTCTGGGCTCCAGTGGTACAGTTGAGGCAGCAGAAATGTGCCTTCTGGAGGACAGCTGCATGGTTGTAGGCAGTGTCCTGTGGTGTTTGTGGATTACGCACAGGAGTCATTCGCCAGGGCAGCTGTGGGTATCTAGAGTCACCTGCATGGGGGAGGCACAGGCATTAGACATGATATAAGGTGTAGGGGTAGACTTACACCATATCAGGCCAACATGGACCTTCATTTCACAGCATTTTTTAAATCTTTTTTTTTTTAACATTTTTAAAGCACCCACACAACCCAGTTTTAGTTGCATATTTATAACGTGCTTAAATACTCAGAGGTTTCTAAGCATGGACCTGGGGATCGAACCTGTGTTGCTTCATGTCCTTTTGCTTCCAAGGCGAACCCGTTTCCGCTGAGCTATCCTCCCAGGATATGTCTGCGCATGCAGTGTCACTCATGTCATGCATTGTTCGTGCTTCACATGCAACCGGTTCCCTAAAACTATATTTGATAAACAAGTCTGTGATAAAAGGATTGCATGTGTGAATCTCTAAATTCATAACAGACACGTTGCTTGCTGCTCACATCACAGTTCACAACACTCACCCTAACATTAAAATGTTTGTAACCATGAACCATACATACTCATTCAGACTTAATAAATCTAGGTAGGTCGATAGGAGTTTCATTACACAAGTCACACCCCTGTGAAACAATTTTCCACTACATTTGAAAATAACTCACTATCTTGAAAAATACTATTGAAAGCTTTTAATGTATTCATCCAATTTTAGTCTCATGTCATTGATTTGAGTATTAGCACTGGGAAGCTACCCAGCAGTTGTCATGCAGTCGACAATGTCAAATAACTTAACATTTCAGGATCTTGTTGACTAGGCCACAAGCCAAATAAGTCAAGGTTCTCTCCTCAATGCGAAAGGTGCATTTAAGGTATTTTAAAGTGGCAGATATCTTCTTGCCCGTAAACTTCACAATGTCAGCATCACCATTACCCCAATGCACAGTCTCTGTGCTTGTATCCACTTTCCTCCATCTCCTGTTATTTAGGATGGCCTTTCTGACAGGCCTGGGAAAAGAAAGTGTGTTTTTGGCTGAAGGTTTCTCCCTAAAGAATAAGAGAGCAGTGGCACTACGGTGTGAAAGATGCATATAGAAGCAGAATCAAATTAAATGCTAAACAGCGCCGCTTCCCAGTGTCACCCAACTTTCGCCAGTGGTCGATTTCAGTCATGACCGCACAAAAAGGACTAGGTTGTTGAGAGCAAACCTGGTGCCACAACTACCTCTCATTTACCTACTGCGCAGTAAGAGCCCTGCTTCACAGTAACAGAAGTTAGGTATGCTGCAAGACGTATTCATTTATGCTTATTATTATTTAATCATTTGGTACTTCAGAATTCTTTTCTATCAGTGTACAGCATGACTTCAAGGCAAATATTGTCTTGGCATACTTTTTTTAACTTTTTTTATTTGTAACCTTTACAAAAAGACAATACACAATCTTCATTAAACAAGAATTAAAATAACACCCTCAATAACACATTACAAATGATCAACATCTAAAAAATCATACTTAAAAATTACAATGTCATTTTGAAGTATTTACAAGATCAGAAAGCAACAATAAAAAGAGCTCATTTGATCATTCATAAGGTATGCTATTAGATAATTCAAGATAACTTAACATCACAGCCCAAAAGAAAGTTCCAAACCTTAAGATTTACACAACCAGGACTACTTAGAACATATGATAATTCATAGGATTAATAATATAGTGCCAACAACATCCTAACAGCAAAAATTCATTCTTAGTCCAGTGCCTATGTCAAAAGCAGCAACCTTACAATCTAGAGTGCGTGTTTAAAAAGCGCAGAACTGCCATTTGCATCCTAACCCTGGTTCCATGTAACATCTCCAACCACAGTGCTTTGAGATCGACACATTCTGTGTTGGGTACAAATTTGGAGAAACATTCAATGCGGGCTTGCCTAAGGCCCACACATTCGGACAATAGATGTTCCAATGTTTAATCCATAACATCGTGCTTACAGAATCTGCATTCAGAGAACGAAGTACCTGACCTAAAATACATAATCAAACCGGTCTCCAGCACATTAAACCGAAATCTCATAAAGTCATGTCTCAACGTTTTACTCGTAAATTTCATAAGGTATGGTTCAGTAGTACCCATTTTTTTATTATTTGAGACCAAATGACAGTACAGTCCTTTTTTCGTAATTTCATTGACCGTGAAGTTGCAATCAGAGTGCTGCAGGAGACTCTTGACCTTCATGGGATTCATGATGAATAGATCGTTTGAGACCCCAACTTTTCCAAGAGATTCTAAAGCCTCCCTTTCCAAATCATGAAGGACAACAGATGAATCCACACCTTTGATGAGCCCCCCACTCAGAATGCCATACAAAGTGGTATCCTTAACCATTAACAATTTCCTGTATAATGAAACTCTTCGCCACTCAATTATACTTGAAATGGAAAAGAGCCCCAGTTCGTAGCGGATAGCCGCTATTGGTACACACTTCGGTAAGCACCACACAACTGATCTAAGTAGGCGGGCCTCATATTTAATAATTTAATTTCTGCACCAACAGCGGGCAAATTCCAACCCATAGCATAAATGGGCAATAGCTTTACATCAACACGAATTAAGGCACGGTATCAATGAAAATTTCCCATATTTATTATCGGTTTTTCGAAGCTGGGTAGCCAATGGATTGATTTTCTTTTCTAGATAGTTACAAAAGTTGACCCTGGTAACAAACTCAAATATAGGATATCCTAGATAACGAAAGGCATGGCATACTGAAAGTTTAACATGATCTAAGAACCAAGCAAACCTAATTGCACTTTTCATATAGCTTAGCCGCAAAATAACAGTTTTTGTGTGGTTGATTACCAATGAAATTTCCAGAGTATATTTTTTAAATGAGGACAACACACGCTGAAGACTGATCAGCGTATGATCAAACAAAAGTACATCGTCGGCGTAAGCAGACCACACAACCTTAATACCTTCTACTTTAGGTGGTACACAGGAAGCATCCTGCAAATGGGGGCTGACATCAGAAAGATACAGATTAGAAATAGTTGGTGCGAAGATGCATCCCTGTCTGAGGCTATTTCCCGTCTTAATTTCCTCAGACAGTGATCCGTCGAACTCTAATTTTGGTTTCTGCGTGAAGATGATATAGTATTGATAACAGTGGTGCGGGCATGTCCAATAACAATAATTTGCCCAGAGTGTAGTTCTGTTGACCAAATCAAATGCAGAAGTCAAATCAATTGAAGCCAAAAAAAGAGGTGAGGTACCCTTAGACCTGGTCTGGTGCTGCAGCATGTTGATCAGGAGCCCTTCAGCATCCGTACCAATGGATTTCCTAAATCCAAATTGCATGGGGGACAGAACTCTTTTAGCATCCATGCAAGTCTGTATGTGTTCCAAAATTAAAGATGCAAACATTTTGTAATCCGCATCCAGCAGGGCGATAGGTTTATAGCTTGTAGGCAAGCACCTATCACCCTTTTTAGAGATGGGCACCACAAATGACAAGTGCCTGCTCATCGGGATAGCCTTGGTGATAACAATATCCTTAAATAAGAGAAACAAAATCTTAGCCCATAAAACAAGATTTCCCTTGAACACGACATTAGCGAGCAAATTGGGGCCAGGGGCCCGTGAGGAGGAACAACGGGAGATAAGCCTTTGAATTTCGAACAGTGTGAAAGTAATATTCCATTGGCATGATTCAATATCTTCCGGCATGAGCCATGTAATGGCTGGTGGGCTATAGAGAGTACCGAAATTCCCTTCCCAAACCAGAGAGGAGATACAAACTACTTGTTCTCTACCTTGAGTGTCCCCTCTCTTATTGATGAGAGTCCAAAAATGTCTAGTGTTTGTTTTAGAAAGCGCTTGCAGCATGCTTTCCGCATTCTTTTGATAGAATTTGGCTCTCAAAATATTGGCTTTTATTTTCCATTTATTTTTAACCTTTTTGATCTTCTCACTATGTTTTCGCTAAATGGCATTTTTAATAAAAGGCGAATCTCCCGATTCCTCTCTTTTTTGAGCACATACATAGTTGGATCAAAGACGTGCCTATGGGTTTGTCCTGGTGTCACAGATCTCTTGATGCCTTGAGGACCCAATATAACCCCTTTGACATAACAGTTAAAATCCTTATGAGTATAGATTCTGTTCTTTTTTTCGAAGCCGTTCTCATCATAATCCCGGAAGAAAACCTTATTAGCTTTCATGATGTTATCACTGTGCCAATTAATTCTGTTCTCGGGATTATTCGAGTTCAGCACATGAGGAAAATTCACACTGGGTTGTACATGATACGCCTGGAGGGAGACCTTAAGCAGACTACGATCACTATCACAAGAGGGTAGTATTGTGAACTCTAAAATTACATTGCAAAGGAGCATATTGAAAAAAATATAATCAATAGTGGAATACTCAAACCCGTTAGTCCAAGTATAGCGATTCGTACTTGTGCACAAAAACTCATTTAAACACTGCATACCCCAGTCCGACAGAAAAAGGGGCTACATTGCTCCCTGCAGTTGCTTGTGGGAAGGACCAGAGCTTAAAGAATTCATCAACGGTTCCTCATACGTGCCCTTTAAACCTGATCCAACTTCGGCATTGAAATCCCCCATAAACATAATGTTTAACGTTTTACAAAACATTTGGCATTCCTGTATCATATCGTCTATCGCCATGATGAATTCAGTCAAATTCAAATCAGGACACCAATATACATTGATTATAAGAAGATAACCAAGAGGATCCGGAAAAGCAAAGTTCAAAAGCATAGCAATGCAGCCCCACTGAATTGTGAACTGCTTGATGCTTTTGAAGGACAGTGTATTTCTAATTGCTATCAGCAGGCCCCCTGAGGGTCTACCTCAAATTTGTTAACTGCCAGCAATTGATGTAGGCAATAGCCATCCAGAACCAGAGGGGCAGTAGCCCAAGTCTCCTGAAGACAGAAGATAGTTGCTTCACGTAAATGACTGGTGCTGAATGATGCATGCTGCAGAGCCTTATTTCCCCTTGAATTCCATGAAATGATGGTATGAGTCTATGACTTCCCATTTAATCCTTGCATTTTTTACACATTTTCACTCAATGTTTGTGCTAACCTCTTCAAATCAGTTCCGGAGGGGTGAGTCTGTGGGTTTACCCACTCATTCCTATTTTGGAGGGTGGCCTGAAAGGATTCTTTTCGACACCTCCCCTTCACCATAACACCTTGGCTTATCAGCCTATAATTGAAAGGTTCGAGATCAAAGCCGAAGCAATGTAGAGCGTCAACTTCCGACACCACCAATTCCATAATGGCCTGAGAAAAAAAACAGCCTTACATAGTCAAATCTGAGTGGGTGCATAAAATCCACCAATTTAATATCCCCAGATGAAATCATTGATAATCTTGGAATCTCACCAAAAAGGGAGAGAACTCTTAGGCGATTGAGAGACTCTGGTCCTCCCTGTGGGAGCATAAAATAGAGCATAATTCTTGGGAGGTCCGTAAAATGTGGAGCTCTCCAGTCAACTCTATTATATGTTTCACTTATTGTTTCTCATTCATCTGACCTAGAAGGGACAAAATTGTCACCCCCGACGCCCCGTTCTGGTCGAGACAATTCCTCCCACTCTTTAAATGGGGTGAAGTTCTTACTCCTTTCGGGTATGAGACTCTCTTCTTGCTGTTCCATTGGGGCAGCTCATATTTGGTTGGCATGCAATGAGCCAGATTGATCAAAAATTTTGTCGCGGCCATCGCAGGAGCGTGTGGACTGAAAGTGGGAAGAGAATTGTGCCTCACTCAGTCCCCCATGCCTCAATGGGATGACGGGATTAGGTCCCAGGTCAACTGATTCATTGCCCTGCCCAAAAGTAATAGGGGGATCTGATTGATGTTTCCCTGTCCCTGCAGAATTAATAGGCAGCCTGGGTGGATTCGGACCAGTAGGTGATCTTTCTGTAGTATCAGAACCAGCACACAATTTAGGCTTCACTTCCGTCCAATTCACAGAGTCAGAGGATTTAACACTCTGCCTTCTTGAGTCTTCTAAAAGGTTCCTCAGGGCCTGTTGTACCATCAATTTAATGTCCTCACTAGAAACCAAAGTAGGGACAGAGGTGGAGGAGGGAAGCCCCCCCCACTGAGGCACTAGAGGATAAGTCAGTCACAGAAGCCTCACCAAAGAAAGCAACTGGACCCACCCGCCCACCCCTCTGGGGGATAATTCCCCTGCTTGGGCCCCCTCAAAGTTGGAGAGGTGAAAGTTATTGAATATATGTACTGGTGTGGTCATGGAGATCTGTTTGGAAACCGGAATATCCTCTTCTTTCACACCTTTACTTGGAAACGCCTTGGCTTTAGGAGTGAAAAAAAGCTTAATATCCGTATTGTCAACCAGACCCATATTTATTTTGGGATTATCCGAGTGTAGTTTCCCCCTCATTTTTTGGGTGGTAGTGTTATTTTGATGTGGCTGAGAGTCAGAAGATGACTTATTTCCTTTTATTTGCACTTTTTGTAAAAAAACATTTTTTTTGTTGTTTATTTGCCTGAGAGGAACCCTTATGACTCATTGCCTCAGTCAAGGTGTCATTCGCCTCCCCATAATCACTTGCCGCCCTGACAACGTGATCCTGAGGATACAGTGCAAGAGCATCGCGAATAGCCACTTTGATTTTAGAGGAGGTAACCAATTCTTTCAGCTCAAGCGCTTTTTGGCTTTCTTCATCCAACTGGGATAGGTCAATTCCGCCTTCTAATGAAAGGCCACAGATTTCTCATAGATTAGAGTTGGTGTTAGAAATCTTTAAAGTGGGGAGATTCTTAGTGTTTTTGGCAATGTTTTTAGCAGAGACACCGGAACTGACTTCTTTCCGTTTGAGGGCCCTGGCCCTCATCGTCTTCTCTCTATGAGAAATGTATGGAATAAATGCAGAGTCGGATGCCAGAGACGAGTCCCTGTCCCTGTGTCTACCTTCATCACTGATTGTATAGGTACCTTCCTCCATTGCTCGTAAAAGGGCTGAGGGACTATCAATGTTGGTAGGAATCTGGACAGAGGCTGGGAAAGTGTCAATATTGACCGACTTAACTTCCAAAGTATTGATAATGGGTGACGTCATAACCATTCTCTCCTCCATACTTTTAATCTGATCAATATTGATGGACACCATAGCTTTTAAATCCACCATACCACTTACAATAGTGGTAAGTAGGTCCTTATTCCCATTAACCAGAGCCTCTGCATATGATGTAGGCCCAGCCAAAGTATCAAAGGCTGTTTGCGAGGTCTGATCATAGCAAAAGATTCTGCTTGGGGCCAGGCTATTCCCCGCAGGGAAACCACATCTCTCCATCGCAAACAAAAAACCCTCCATTTTACTGATCTTCTCTGAACTATCCGTAATCAGAGATCTAAATTCTTGGATAACAATGTGAGTCCTTTCGCGACCCCTATCAAGAAAGTTTAATATCCTTGTTAATACAGGAAACGTGGCATAAGTTGAGGCAGTATCGTCAGAATCAATACCTTCAAAAAGGGGTCTAATGAAAGGTGCTTCCGGTACATATGGGTGGAAGTGGGTTGGGGATGCTGGACTGGAGCAATTACGGGAGTTCACACGAGGGCTACTCAGCTCAACCCCGTCCCCATTGATAGACCCAACTGCCTTGTCCATGGAGATCGTGCCAAAGAATGGTTCTGCGTGGACAGAATCAGGCAGAAAGGGAGGAGAGGCTGAGGGAGATACTTCATGTAAGTGCACATTGTCAAAGCCACCCCCTATGGCCCTGGCAGGAGTGGATGGTCCCTTGGATAAACGGACCCTTCTATCCAACTCTGCCCGAACCACAGGGGCCAAAACGGAGGTATCCGCCCCCAATTTGGGTTTGGCTCCCTCCTCAACCTTACCCACTGATTGATAACTCAAATTGAATAGATGTAGACAAAATGGCAGGGTTTGTATATATATGTCCCCGAGGCCCCCCTCAGTAGACAAAGTAGGAGCAATGGAAGTGCTATTCCCACCATGGTTAACAGATAGCAGCTGCTCACCTAAAACCTTGGGCTCAATTAGAACTTTACTTGGGGAGCAAGGGGACGGCACTCCTCCTAAAGGAGGGCTTTCCATATTGTAAACAAACACAGGTTTTGCCAAAGAATACGTTTTTTTCCTGCCGTTATGGGATGGACCGCTTTGCCACTGCGAAGCAAACCAACCATAATCCAAAAGCAATATCAAACGCTAATCTTTCTTCACAAAGGTATGAACATCGAGCCCAAAAGAAGATAGACCCCTGTCAGACATCAGAGACCAAAAAACAAAAAAACAAGCTGGAACTATAATTTAGCGTTGGCATGGGGGGTTCAAAGGCTACCCAGGCCCACAGTTCCCCCCAATGCTGACACCCTTAAACCACAACGGTCAGTAGTATACAAGCCTATAAGTTCTTTTTTCAAATAGATTAGCGAAAAACCTTGTGTAGCCACACTTATATCTAGATGCACCAGCGGTTCCCAGGGTAAAGGCGAGCAGCCATCGCCCTAGCGCCTCACACTAAAGTTACACGAAAAATGCTTTGCTTGCAAGCACTAGATACCAGTTAGAGCTGAGGGCTCAAAGGCTCAAATGCCCACAGTCGGCCCAACTCATGGGCGTACACTGCTAAAAGACCCAAGTAACGCACCTTTCAGGGAAAAGCAAACACACCAAATAGAAGTCCGTAACAAGGCATGCACTTCTCCGGAATATAGCGGAGTTAAATTTCATTAAACAAAACACTCACTCATGGAATGCTCACTGGCAGCCTCAGCTTGTTTGAGTTGATGTAGTCCCCAAGAGCACTGGTGGAGCTGTGAGCCTTACAAGCTCTAACAGGCTCCAACAGGCTCCAACAGGCACTTTCGGGGCATTTCCGGGCGCGAGCCTGTGCCTTTAGTAGGAAGTTGCCGGCACAAAGAAAAGGGGGCGGGCCAGACCAATCCACTGTAAAGAGAGCAAAACAAATAGTGAAAACACCATAAAGGTCCAAAGTCGAATTTGATTTAGACGTCCATATATCGCATCGAATGTGCAAATAAACACACCAAGTTCTTAAAGAAAAAAGCACATCTCGTCACAGGGCGATGTTGGAGCAGAGCGGGACAGACTCCTCCAGGCTCCAACAGGCACTTTTGGGGCACTTCCGGGGCACTTCCAGGGCACTTCCTTGGCATACACCTCCATTAAATCACTAGTCACTGCAGCTGAGAATTACCTTAGAGGCTAAAATGAATAGGAGAGCAGAATGCATTAAACAAAATATGTAATTAGATCACTTATTTCTATTTTCCATTTATTGATTTATAACACGCCATAACCCAGAGGCATCAGGGAGCACATAGGACAACAAAATAACAGGATGAGGTTGAAATAACATTGTGATACAAGCTTTACTCAAAGAGGAAGGTCTTCAGTGCTTTCCTAAAGGTTCTAGTGTTGGTGTTCTGTCGTAGCGATAAAGGGAGCGAGTTCCAAGTTTCTGCTGAGCATACAGCAAATTACCTGCCCAAGGCTTTAGTTCACTTGGAGGACGGGCGGACCTGCATCAGAATGGTCGATCGAAGCACATGTGAGGGTTTGTAAAAAGGGTCACTAGAGATTTCAAGTATTTTGGGGGGTTTTCCAAAGAAGCATTCATGAACCAGGGAGCCAGTGTAGGCCTTGCCAAAAGGCTGTGATATGGCAGTTCCTCAAGATCTTTTTTATGATGTGAACGGCATAGTTCTGAACAGTCTGAAGCCTCTGCAAGCTTCTCTAATCCGCGTCTATCAGCAAGGCACTACAATACAGTAATCTATCGTAATCTATCCTCGACAGGATGACTTCCCGAGCTATTGGTGTCTAGTTAGCTTCAGTAAGGTAGGGACAAATGTTCCTCTGGAGTCTTGGGTAGTAGGCACAGTTTTGTTTTACATTTGGGCTGTGTGTGATTCTGCGCTCATGGAGCAGTTAAGGTAAATGCCAAGCTTTTTTATTTTGTCCTGCACTGAGATGAACATTCCAGGATGGAGAAAGCCTGGTATTCATGATTTAATTTTGATCTTGCCTGGGAAGATTAATAGCTCTGTTTTGCCTCCATTAAGGCCCATCAAGTTGTCACTTATCCATGAGTCTATTAGGTTGTAGGTGTTAACGAGGTTTGTAGTGTCGTCAGCATGGTGCCCAAAGATCTCCAGAACCAGCTGAGTGTCATCTGCGTAGTTGGTATAAAAAAACACACCTGATGCTTGCAATAGGCTGCAGAGGGTTCTGGCATAGAAATTAAAGAGCACAGGGGACATACACGCCCCCTGTGGTACCCCACAGTTGGCGAGATTGGGGGCTGCTGATGCCTCTTGCCACCATACTCTGGATAATCGCCCGGACAGAAAGGAGTGTACCCATATACATGTCTTTTTGGAACAGCGGCCAGTATCTCTCGGTGTGTGCAATAGGCGTTTGTGGTCCAGGAGGTCGAAAACCGCCGATATGTCTAATAGTACTAAGAGGCCAGTTTTACCCTTGTCCATAATCCCCAGCATGTGGGTCTAAAGATCAATAAGGGCCGTCTCAGTACTATGAGCAGGCTGAAAACCGGACTGTCGGGGATGTGGAGAACACATGAATGTAGAAAACAGTTGAGTGTACTGCGGGAAGAACATGGACTGCGGAGGGCTTAGGTTAGGGAACGGCTGAGTGTGGCTATCAGCTGAATCTGGCGAGCGACGGTGTGTAGCGAGCGGCTGAGTATGTCAAGTGACCGAGTGTGGTAAGCAGCTGAGTAGGGCGAGAGAACGGGTATGCGTCGAACGAACGAGAATAAGAGCGAGAGAACGAGTGTACTCAAAACAGATAAGTACATTGTACGAAGAGTGAATGGACCTGATGAATGCAGAACTGACGAGTGATTGGCAGATGAGCCTCTGAAACGAATGAGGGCGTAACAGATGAGCCTGGGGAGCGGGTGAACGCACGAAACAAATGAATGAATGGACCAGAGCGCATGATTATGCTAGATGGAAGAGTATGCTATACGGATGAATTCGCAGAGCCGATGAAAAGTGCATATGAGCAGATGAGAAACAAAACACATCGCACGGGCCGGACCCCTCTGAATTGCGTGATGTGCAGACTTTAATGTGGAACACAAGGAACTGTGGTAAGAGCATACTTCACTTCACACCCCACGCTTACTCTCTCCTTACACCACCACTCAAGTAGAACACAGAGATACTATGACACCATTCGGTATAACTGTTCTCATATCAACATCCGCCGCTCACTCCCCATCACTCTAAGTAAACATTGCTGGTTTCTCACCCCCAGCCAGGCGTTCTCGTCAGGCCTAACGCTGCCTCACCCGGACTGGATAACTCCTGCCAGACCGAACACATACCCCTGATTCCTCAACCACCACACCTATCGCTAGGAAGCAGCTACCACAGAAATTCCGCTCCAGCTGCACACATACCTGGTGCGCACACGCACCTTTGACTCTCTCGAATCGCTCCACTGACCCGAACCTCGGTTCCCAAGGGCGTTCAACCTACCAGCGCCTTCAGACCATACCAATGGTATATAAGGCGCTATATAAATGCAAAATAACAATAACAATGTAGTGCACAAATAGATTCTATGAAAGTCTGGATTTGACGTGTGGCCTCCTTGTCCAAAACCTTCAGCAAGAAGTTGGTGATGGGCCTTAAATTGGCCACATTGTTTAGGTCTGCCCCATGCTTTTTTCAATGTGGTGTTACTGTGACGTTTTACATTTTGCTCAGAACTGAACAGGTGTGAAAGGAGGCATTGATGAATCTTGCTAGAAAAGGGGCAAAAATCTCCTTATTATCAAGAATCATTTTGGGTGGGAGGATGTTATGTTGACCAGCATACGGTTGCATAGTGATCAAAGTAGTAAGTAGTTCCAGACTAGTTACTGGAGCGAAGTCAAAAGTATGTTCTGCAACTAGGGGGGTTGTTAGGTGCAGGGAGCGGCTTGGGTTATGAGGATGAGATCTGTTGCTTTTTTTCCTAGTGATCCCTTGCTTTAGCTATTTTAGCCTCAAAGGCCTGCTGGATTTTGGAGCGGTCTGAGTTCTTAGGTGAAAATGTGTCTTATGCCTTGCAAATTATATAATTGTGCAGCAATGTTGCAGCCTGAATAACAAATCGTAAATTTCATTAAACAAATACTTTGGCGCAGTCATGCTTTAAAAGTGGACGCTTTTAACCACTAAAGGATGTTTCTAGGTCTGAAGAACTCCAAGGAAAGAGCCAGGAGGCTCAGGACTCCCACCACTGCCAGAGCAGTGTCGCCCTTTGCCCAGGTGAGGCAAGGAAGAAGCCCCTTGCTGCACAGACCCCCGCGACCTTCTCTCCATCTGGCCGCCATGAGCAGAATTGAAATCTGCATTGTGCTCCATATTTCGCTCAAAGCTACACTGTGCGCTCCAAATGCAGCTCCCGGCACTGGCTGCTGTGTCAATCCTTGCCTTATTACACCGTCGCCATTAGCCTTGAGGAGGCTTTACAAAGTCCAAGATGGCCTTCGGCAGATCATCGCCGAGCATCAGCTCCTTGCTAATGCTGTAGGCCTGGCCTGATTGGACTACCATCCCCTTCTTAACCTATCCCCTATCGCCGGCAGGCGAATGCCGGCCTGCCCTTAAGGCCGACGACAAGGCTTCCTGTCTGGAGCCTGTCGGGAGCCGAAGGAGCCAGGAGCCACAAACGCTGCCCGATCATATACAGACTGTTTTGGACTTCACCGGGTAAGTGCTTACATTGCGTTTAGCCTATCATGTAACTCCTAAGGCTCACACGTACATAGGCGATCCCCCAGCTGCCCTCCCTACACCTAACGCTACCCGGTAGCAACTACCAGCAACATAGACTTTAAACACTCCATACACTGTTTGGACGTCCCTTATCTCATGTATGCTGCGCAAACTGAGTCAATAATGATCTGAGCCGTTAAACGCTACACACGTACTAATCTACTAGGCAACCCACTGGGCACTCTAAGGTCTCGCTCCGCCCACGGTCCAAGGCTGCCACTTGACACTGTCCTATTACAGCATTGTGTGCTGCACTGCGTTGTTCTGTTTGGCCTGCGCCTCTATATGTGCCACTGTGCTACCTTTGCACCCAGGTGATTTTATAATATATACATTTGAACTGCTGTGTCTCAGGCCCTAGTGCTAAAATTGAACTTAGAGGTGATATTACTTATGCATTTGAACTTCTGTGTCTCAGGCCGTAGTGCTAAAATTGAATTGAGGTGTGATTTTATTTATGCATTTGAACTGCTGTGTCTCAGGCCCTACTGCTAAAATTGAATCCAGGTGTGATTTTACTTATGCATTTGAACTGCTCTGTCTCAGGCCCTAGTGCTAAAATTGAACTTAGAGGTGATTTTACTTATGCATTTAAACTGCTGTGTCTCAGGCCCTAGTGCTAAAATTGAATCTAGGTGTGTTTTTATTTATGCATTTGAACTGCTGTGTCTCAGGCCCTAGTGCTAAAATTTAATCTAGGTGTGTTTTTATTTATGCATTTGAACTGCTCTGTCTCAGGCCCTAGTGCTAAAATTGAACTTAGGTGTGATTTTACTTATGCATTTGAATTGTTGTGTTTCAGGCCGTAGCGCCAAACTTGTATCTAGGTGCTACATGACCGTATGTTAATTACCAGCAACTCCACTGCACTAGATCTATCCTGCCAAGACAATGTATCTCCCATCGCTCTACACTGTTCTTCTTAGATCACTACTTTATATTGTGAACACCTAATATCCCACCATGCTACCAAACACACTTCCACATGAGTCGACCCCCAATCCTCTCAAACTAACCGATATGATCACCTCGCCCTGCACTGTTCTTCAGAGGAACGTCAAATTACGGGCCAGACTCCCTAGGCTTTATGACCCGTTAATCAAAACATCCCACAGTAAGGCTAATACTAGCAACCTCTCTCAGCATCCTCTTCAACTGAACAGTAGACTCTTCCGTGAGCCTATCCGTGCCAAGAATGGCACTCCCAAAAGCTTGCCACTACCTTTGAAACCAGTACAACCTGGGACCAAGGGCGCACTTATAAATGCCAGCTCTATGGTAGCCCATGCAACAAACTTTGCTGACCTACTAGTTAATGAAGATCTTGATTTCTTAGCCATCACTGAATCGTGGCTCCATCCAGCAGCAGGTCCCGCAATCATGTTAGCCATACCAGATGACTACACCCTACTAAGACTCGATCGTACTACTTCTCGAGGCGGAGGTCTTGCCATTATAGCCAAAACTAAACTCTCACTGATACTATTGCCACCCTCCAACACAGGATCATGCGAATCCCTAACCGCTAAGCTTACCCTAGCTAATACACAGTCCATTTCCATTCACCTAATTTACCGACCACCCGGCCCTCTAGGTTCATTTGAAGAAGACCTTACAAACATCCTATCAAATAACCTTAAACGCTCCACACAAAGCATCCTATTAGGAGATTTTAACCTTGGCCTTAGTGACCCCTGAGATGCTAATGCCACATTAATTAATAATACCCTAGAGGAACTAGGATTCACCCAGAAGATCACAGAGCCCCCCCATACTAAAGGTAGAACTTTGGACTGGTTAGATGTGCATATCTGCCCAGTCCTGGTCTCATCTATACTTCCGCAGCCTTGGACAGACCACTACCTAATCTCGTTCACTTTAGAGGCGACACCAGTGCAAACAGACAGTATAGCTCCAGCTGTCCAGACCAGAAAAAAAAAAAAACATCACCCCTGAAAACCTGCTCCCACTGATTTTACCGACTGAATGCCATTCCAGATCACACAGATCCCTTTATGATGGTAGACCTGTATAATAAAGTCATGTTTTCGTCCCTTGATGACATAGCTCCTCTGAAGTTGAGAAAGAGCAAACCTCGAAAGCATATCAACACTTGGTTCTCTCCTCACCTTAAAGCCCTCAGACAGGAAAAGCGACGCTGTGAAAAAACCTGGAGATCACATCCCTCAGAAATCAATAAGAAAAACCTGAGTGGGGGCGCTGTTGAGCAGCCAACAAAATGGCTGCCTAGCTTTCCAGCTCTGTGTGCCGCCGCTCTATATCTGCCTTCATCTGCGGTCTAACATCTTGCCCCATCCTCTAAACCGGCTCTTGCCTTGTAGGCACTTCGCCCCACCTGCCCGTGAAATTCTGGCCCGAATCAGACCTCCTGGGCCTGAGTTCGGCCGGTGACGCGGCCCCGCGTTGGACTGACTGGGCCGCCGCTCTGCCGCTGGGCGGGGGACGGGTTGCGCAGCTGGGGCCCACCGCTGCCTGCGGCCCTACTGCTCGCTTATTCTTGCCGCCCGCCTCCCTGGCTCGATCGCTGGCCTCCTGGAGCCTGGGGGCTGTAGCTGATCGGGAGCGTGGAGGCCGTCATCACGACCTGCGCTGATACGCGTGGCGAATCCTGCCTCAGACGTCGCGGCCTTGCCGCTGGGATCCCCCGCGGCCGTCCGCCGCTCTGCGCCCGTGCGGCGCCTCTGCCTGACTTCTTCCCGCGGCCCCCGTGTCTCTGCGGGACCCATCGCGGAGATCGCCCCCGCCGGACCTACGGCCGGGGGGCCCCTCAGCGCGGCGCTGAAACTGTGCCATTGACGGCGTGGGATCCCCCCGTGGACTTTGCGCGGGCTCGCTGGAGACTCAGCCATCCGGATCCTGCACAAGCGTGGGGTGAGGAGCTGGGGGGAATACTGGGGGCGGGTGCTACCGCGCCCCCTCCGCTCTGGCTGATACTCCCGCTCCCTCATCACTGCACTCCACGACATTGGGATCCCACGGCGATTACCCATTCTGCCTCATATGATCCATTGAGGCACGCTGCATGGTCGTCTCCCCAGACACTGCCTCCCCTACACCCTGGCTCAGGAGCCCGGATAATACGCTTCTGATAACCCCGTGGGCTACTGCTACATCATCCAAAAAGCCAGATCTCCTTCCTTTGACCTTTTGCTTTGCACAGCCCCAGGTCATATACAGCACCCGTATTCCACTTACTCATATTACACAATGTCTAACAGATCCAGGAATACCAGTAAGACTGGGGCTATGGATAAATTTGCAAAAGCCACCCCGAGATCCGAGTCGGCCCACTCTTCTTGTGACCAGACCGACACACCACTCCCTGCGGAGGGGCCTCCTGCGGACCTGACGGCCATGATGGAGTCTATGGCTAGAAACTTTGCTGTATTTCATGAAAATCTAGACGATATAAATGCTAATGTGGCATCTCTTAGGGCCAAACTCGATCAACAGGGGACGCGGATCACTGAGGCTGAAAATAGAATCGGTGCCAGTGAGGACAATATAGTTACACTGCAGAGTACAGTGGCCACCCTTGTCACTGACATGAAATCAGTAAAGGCTAAGTGTGATGACCTTGAATTCAGATTAAGGAGGAATAATATACGCATTATTGGGGTCCCGGAAAATGCGCTGAAGGGCCGACTCGAATTGGCCGTCGAAAACCTCTTGAAAGACCTGTTGGACAACCCGGATTTGTCCCCCTTCTTCACAATCGAAAGGGCCCACCGGGCAGTGGCCCCACGCCCCAAACCTGGTGACTTTCCGAGGCCCATTATTGCAAAAATTCAGAGTTTTAGAGATCGTGACCAGATTCTCCACCTCGCACGTGAGAAGGGTGAGCTCAGAATGGACTCGCAGGTGATCCGAATTTTCCCTGACTTCTCGACCGGAGTCCAGCAGGAGCGTCGCCAATTTCTTGGAGTTAAGAAACTGCTCAGGGAGAGAAGCATTCCTTATGCCATCCTATTCCCTGTGCGTCTAAAGTTCACATTCAATAACAAACTTTACTTCTTTACGGTGCCCTCGGAAACGGTGAAATTCATAGAAGTGCATATTCCCCCTCATCCACCCGCTGAGGATATGATGGAGAATGACTGAACTTTGTCCGAAGCTTGCTCCCCTTGATCGTCCTTTGGCCAGCCGGTCTGCTGGCTCGATCGCTCATTAGCCTCCTCCACAACTATCCTGCTGTCACATTCACATGTCCCATGCAATCCGGGCTGTCTCTCAATCTCTCAGATATGCACTGTTAAATTACCATAATGTTGAACTACTCATCGTGACCATGTTGACTTCTTATTGTTGTTGAATGTAAAGCTCCTTTGATTCACATTCAGGCCTGGCACGGCCACTGTTAGATGGAGCGACATGCATTACCAAACCGCAAACACTGCTTGTCTTTTCACGGATCCCACTGGGTTCCAAGCGTGCTAGCACACGGCAATAGCGCACCCCACTGCGATTGCACTGTTCTTCATATCGTTGTTCTGGGTTAGCCCCTGTTGGGCTCCTGCACAGGCTGGATCATGTTGGGGTCGATCCGACTGTGTGCAGTTAAGGATGGGTGGGGTCCACACTGCTAAACTAGGGTTGGTAGTGAGGGTGGGGGGTGGGTACGGGATGTTATCTAAAAAAGGCACACGAGGTTGCATGGTGCGAGCACTGAAGGGACACGATTGCAGGATTGACTCCAAACTTTGGGGCACACACTATTGCTGGATCCGAGATGTCCACTGAGAATATGTGTGGTATAAGGGTTTATTTGTCACTGCAATGTCTACCGTCATAATGTCCTGGAATGTCTGTGGGTTAAGCAATCATACCAAGGCCCGCAAAATCATAGCTTATGCCAACAGACACAGCTGTAAAATACTGCTCCTACAGGAGACACACTCCAATGGCCACATACCTAGAACTATGGCCCCGGCATGGGGACCTGCAAGATTCTTTACCTCCTATTCCACTCAATCCAGGGGAGTACTAACGATGATTCATAAATCCATTAAGTTCACATTGCACAAAGGTTACACCGACCTCGAGGGACGTTATGTAATACTACATTGTACTTTGGCTAACAAAGAATATCTACTTGTCAACACCTACTGCCCCAATGTGGACTCTCCCGAATTTTTTGATAATATCACTACCATACTGCTGGGATATGTGGGCATACCGATCTTTTGGGGTGGAGATTTAAATCTTATTCTTGACACGGTCCTAGACAGGACTGGAACTGCTCCCCGCTCTTTGTCCAGTGCTGCACGCAGACTGCACTCCCACATTAAGACCCTTGACATCTGCGACGTTTGGAGAATGTTACACCCCCAACTGAGGGATTATACTTACTACTCATCAGTGCACGATAGCTCTTCTAGGATAGACCTATTTTTGTGCCAAGGGGAGTCATGGGCGGGGTGGCTGACTCTCAGATCCTACCTCGCACACTGTCTGATCATGCCCCGATCACAATCTCGGCGAAGTTGGGGATACTTGTCCCGACATTCAGCACCTGGCGTTTCAAATCCGAGGCCCTTAGGGATGTTGTGTTTAGGGCTGAAATACTTGCTGACAATTTGTCTTTCTTTGAACACAACACTCTTTGGGACACCTCGGCTGCAGTCCGGTGGGACGCCTTTAAAGTGTATATTAGGGGTATGTCCATCTCCCGGGAGGCTGGGATGCTGAAAACAATCAGAGCCGCATTGGGTCGATCTGAAACCAAACTGAAGCAATTGGAACTGCAATGTGCCGCTAGGGCTGACCCTGCCATACTTGCACAGGTCTCCGATGAACTCCAGGAATTCAACATACTCGCCGTCAGCGAAATACAATACCTTAGCCGCCCACAAGCAGTCAGGAAATATGGGGAGGGGGATAGGCCCGGGGATAGGCCCGGGAAAACGTTAGCGACAGTGATCAAATGGGAATCTGGCCGAACGCAAATCACCTCTATTAAAGATAAACATGGTAACGCTCAATGGGCTGACCAACAAATCCTAGACACATTCACTGAGTTCTACAGGTCTCTCTACTCTCAACCTGCTGAACACACTGAACAATATATGAGAGAACTCCTCGACCAGATCCCCACCACAGAGATCTCCTCCACTACTCGAGACGAATTGGACTCCCCAATTACACTGGATGAGATAGTAACAGCTATCTCCGACTTGCCCAAAGGTAAAGCCCCGGGACCTGACGGCCTAACCGCTGATTTCTACCAAGAACACATCGCCATAATCGCTCCCAGGCTACTTGAGATTTGGGATGAATCGCTCCGACTCTCTATCCTCCCCCTTTCCATGCGCGAGGCAGCCATTACAGTGCTGCTCAAGCCTGGTAAACCTGATGATGAATGCGGGTCCTACAGACCCCTTTCCCTTATGAATCTTGACACGAAGATCTTTGCAAAAATTATAGCGAACCGATTTCTGCCCATTATGACATACTTCATGAAGACCAGGCCGGTTTTGTACCTGGAAGGTCTACCTCCCACAACATCAGAAGATTGTTCAACGTGATGTCCCGCATTGATCAGGATGTGCAAGCGGTGGCGGTCACGCTGGATGCCCAGAAGGCCTTTGATATGGTCTCCTGGAAATACACATGGCTGGTGCTGGAGACTATGGGCATTGGCCCAAACATGCTTAGGTTCATCAAATTGTTATACACCTCTCCTGTGGCATGGGTTAGAACCAATACATTGACATCTGATCTTTTCACACTCTTCAGGGGTACCCGACAGGGATGCCCCTTTTCTCTGATTCTATTCGCTCTAGCAATGGAGCCGATGGCAGACTATGTCCGTGCTCATCACGCCCGCAGGGGAATAAGATTGATAGACAGCCCCGAAATTATATCTCTATATGTGGACGTTGTTTTGCTATATATCAGAGACCCCACGACACATCTTGACCCGATATTGAGAGATATCACTCGCATTGGCACTCACTCCGGCTTCACTATTAATTACTCAAAATCAGAGATCTTCCCGCTCACTGAATCCACCCAGCAGCCCACCACCGAATACCCCCTCCGCTGGTCACCGAATGGCGTTAGATATCTGGGTGTGCAAATATCCTTAGCCAAATCCACCCTCCTTGCTGATAATTACTCCGCGGTAGCACGAATAGTTGAGACAAAAATCCTACGGTAGCGTGCCCTTCCACTATCCATTGCTGGACAGCTCTCCCTCATCAAAATGATCCTACTCCCCAAACTCTTTTACATGTTTAGTAACGTACCCGTGTGGCCCGGGAGGGAATATTTTACTAGACTACACACACTGTGTGCACAGTTCCTCTGGCACTCTGGCGCAGTACGCAAAAAGTGGACGGACATGACACTCCCATACAGACAAGGGGGACTCACGGCTCCGGATCTGTCACTTTATTGGCATGCTCCCCAGGCCCAACATGCCACTCACTGGTACCCTGGTAATCCGTTGCGTCCCCATATCAAACTGGAGCGACTGGCAGCTGCTGGTATCGACCTAATGTCCATCATACTACATCGGCAATACACGCCCGACTCTCCCATTGACCCAATCAACACGACCCTTCAAGCCTGGGCTCACCTGCTATCTCAGACACCTGAAGCCTCCCCGTATTACAAATGGCTTCCTGTGTGGGCCTTCCCCGGCCTAGAACCCACTCATGATGCGGCGCTGGCCCGACACTGGGGGAAGCTGGGACACCAAGCACTGATGGACTTCTACCCCGATGGCAGGTTCATTGACCCCCAAACCTGGAAACCGGGACACACCGGGACCGCCTTGGAGACCCTTCAATACTATAGATTACGGGCCGCGTTTCGCACCAAATGGCCCACATTCCCTGCTGAGCCCCCAGACAACTCGGCCATTGCATATATTGCCAACTCGGGCGGTGCCCGTGGAATAGTCTCTTCACTTTACAAGATCCTACAGGATGCTACCACTACTCCCACTCTCAAGGCACGTGTTGAATGGGCTAGAGAACTAGACCTAGAACTATCAGACGGGGCCTGGGGCAATATGTGCCTACACACCCAAAAAATCTCCCTCAATTTTCGCGCCATGCAGTACAAACTTTTAAATAGACTCTACTATACTCCGCATAGGACCTCGAGGTTCACTCGCACTACGGCACATCTCTGCCCCCGTTGCAGGGCCACAGAAGCTGACCACTTACACATGTTCTGGTCTTGTGACAAGTTGCTTAGATTTTGGGAAAGTGTCCTAGAAACATTCATGGCCATCACTGAAACGGTTATTGACCCTGATCCTTTGGCCGTCCTGTTTGGAGCCTGGAATACTGATGACACCAGACGTTCGGCTAGATTTCTCAATATTGGGTGCATGATAGCCAAAAAATGCATTCTCCAGAGCTGGAAAAGTCCCTTCCCCCCGGTCCACCAGAAATGGCTCCATATGCTTACTTGGTCGCGAAACTGTGAGGAAGAATTTATATCCATGTTCCCCGCCACCTCTCGCCCCAAGAACATCTGGGTGGAGTTCAACTCCTACCTTAACAGACAAGGCGAGGTCGCTTCCAGCTCTGGCTCATCCCCCACTCCTTCAATGACCACTCCTACAACAGGATCCCGTACTCGTATGAATCGTATGTGACCGTTACCTGACAATGCTATTACTAATGTACTATGTTTTATGTATTGCTCCACCTTATGTTGCTTAGTCATGCTTGTTGCCTTGATGTGTGTACCTTGTAAACCTCTGCCGCCAAAAATAAAAGTTTTTTTTTAAAAAAAGAAAAACCTGAGTATACTAGCCACCCAATATAAAAAAGAAATTATCCCGGCCAAACAAATGTCCTACAGCACTCGAATTTCGCAAGCGAAATCCAACACTAGAGAGCTCTTAACAATACTAAAAGAGGTTGAATCACCTATCCAAGCACCCGACTCATGCCTCAAGGACAAGAACTGGTGCCCGGGTATTCAAAATGCTTTAGCTAACAAAATCACCTCTCTCAAGACGAAGATGAGCATTAAAAAAGACTCTCTTATCGCTTCCACTAAATCTAGTATCCTGATCCCTAAAACGACACACCCCACTCGGTTGCACACCCCTGCGCCGCCCAATCCCCACTTCAACTTCCACAAAGTATCTACTAAAGAGGTTGAAAATGTCATTCTTACCCTCAAACCCTCGAATTGCCACAGGGACCTATGCCCTGCACAATTGATAAAGGATGCGGCTCATGATCTCGCACCATTTATAACCAAACTAATAAATGCGTCATTCACATCAGGAACTGTACCTAACAACCTGAAACAATCCTGGGTCCTCCCCCTTCTCAAAAACCTAATCTAAACCCTGCTACTCCTACTAACTATCGCCCCATCACTACAGTACCGTTCTTACTTAAAATCCTCGATAAAATATCATATCAACAAATCCAACATTACCTTGAACACTTCCATCTCCTTGGAGTCCGATAATCAGGCTTCAGGCCTCAACACGGCACTGAAACCGCACTCATAGATCTCAAGGCACAAATAGATGAGCTGAGAGATGAGGGTAAGACTGCACTATTGCTACTCCTTGATCTCTCAGCCGCTTTCGACCTGGTTGACCATGAGATCCTATGCAGCCACCTACAAAAAGCAGCCCATTTCTCTCAAGAGGCAACCGGCTGGATCCAATACTTTCTAAACAACCGCACGATGAGAGTCTTCTCCCCATTAGCAGCTGCCGACCCATCGCCTATCACCTGTGGTGTATCCCAGGGATCTTCAGTCTCCCCGACCCTGTACAACATTTTCACAAAGCCCCTTTTTGATGATCTAAATGGTCTGGGTATCACCTACACTAATTATGCCGATGACACCCAAATCCTCATCCTGTTGACGGGGGATTATGACAAGGATTTGGCCTTCGTCAATAAAGTCTACCTCATCATCCTGGCATGGATGGCCTTACATGGTCTATGCCTGAATGATGACACAACAGAACTCCTCATTCTAGGGTCCTCACATAACCTCAACAATCGAGACCTAAACTACTCCTCTCTCGTAATTGATAATAATAAGATCACTGTAGCCAAGGAAGTCAAAACCCTTGGTTTCTACTTAGATTCCACGCTCACCTTCAAAAAGCTAGTTAATGCTATGGCGTCCGCCACATCCTACACTTGCAAACTTATCAGAGCAGCCAAACCATTCCTCTCACCTTCTAATTATATCACCCTAGCCAGGGCTCTGATCCTGTCCAAAGTGGACTATTGCAATGCGCTATATGTAGGTTTCAACAAATATATCACGAACAAAATACAAATCCTACAGAATAACGCCTTAAGAGCAGCCCTTAGCATCCCCAAGAAAGCCCACATTCCCGAGACTAGAAGATCTGTCAATTGGCTATCTACGAAAGACAAAATCTTCCTAAAATCTGTCTCCTTGACTCACAAATGCCTCCACCAAGCATCCCCTCAATGCCTTATAACTAAATTCACAAAGACCAGCTTCTTCCCGCCCCACTGGTTAACTCCAATCTCCTCCATGTGCCCAGATTTAAACGTACAATGTCGGGAGGGAATAGCTTTCCTGTAAAAGCAGCGCCATTTTGGTATTCCCGAACTCCTACTTGCAGGGAGGACCTCCCTTACCGCCAATTCAGATCGAAGACCATTCAGTGGCTCAAGGACCATGATATATAATCCCTGCCTGCCTACAATGGTGCTCAACTGATCTGCGTAGATACAATTCATGATATAACCTACATTTTTGTATTTATATATTCTTTTTGTAATTTATGCCTCACTGGCTGTCATTGTCTTTGATGCTCCAGTAATGTAACCTCAGCTGGACTTCATCCTTCTGTATGTAACAAGCTTTGCAATCCTCTTGATGTCTCTGCGCCTTGCTACCCCCGGGTTAGGTGAGCAATATAAATAATAAATACAATACAAATACAATACAATGTAACTGAACAGGTTATTACGTTTCATTTGCAATATCTGGCAAAAGGACCACCACAAGGAAATGCCAGAGGCCAAACCAAAAACTGCGCGAGGTGGAAGGAAAGGGGCTTGAAACCGAACTGAAGAAAATCCATTCTGTTGACAGATGTTGGCTCTACCAAAGGCCAGACGGATTTATTTTGCAAACTTTTTGTCTGCTTTAGCTGTACACGAAGGATGTTAAATGCATTCATACATTTTAATCAGTGCGGCCTCACTTGAAAGAGTATCTCCCATTGCTAAGGATTTGATGTTGCACTCCTTCAGACACCACTGTATCATTCTTTTCATTTTTATTGTGTGTCGCTGCACTGCCTACACCCCTATAACTTCTCGAGAGGACATCTCACATTAGCATGTCCTGGCGGCATCCCTTTGATGCCCCAGTATATGGGGATGGTGCCTTGTTCTGACGAAATGGTGCTAACACCCCTTTTGGCCAGCCCTCCCTGCAAGTGCCTACCAGCCATCGAAGTCACCCTGCCTGTCTCCTGTGTTTATCCGCCTTGGACCTCCACCTTAATGGCAACTTTCTAGGTGGGCCCCTTCCTGTGCCCACTGGCACCTTCCTGCTCCCACCTACTGAGCTATTTGCATCTGCACTCCAGGCTGTGTCCCCACTCCACCCTTGCAAAGAAACGTGGCTGATAACAACCATTAGCACATGGAAGTCATCTTTGACATTCTCTAAACCAAACAAAAGGCACAGGTTCCAGCCAATAATGTCTTGGCCTCACTTCAAATATACGAACTTCAGAAGCAGCTAACAATGCCTAGGCAATTTTCAAATTAAATGCTAATAGCCTCGTAGACCTCAGGAGGGGTAATTGAGCGTTGGTTAAGGCCCCTCCATTGTTGTTTTATTATTACAACAAAACGCAGGGAGAGGCGCGATGTAAGAACGCGGAATTATATTATTATTGGCCGATCGATGCCTCATTGTTGGCAACTTTGTGAACTCTAGTAATTAGACTTTTCTTAATTTTGAGAGAAGGGAGCACATAGGTTGTTAATTTGACGTTCGTTGAATTAATCAGACAGTGACATGCCAAATGCAACGCCTTATTAAAAAGTAATCACGTCGTCGCACACGCTCTCCCACCAAGGGGGGGAGGCGCGGTGTGCACTTCCTGAAGGTTCCACAGAGTGCAGCGCAGCGGAAGGACCGCCTTTCAATAGCAAGAGAGGCACAATGCAGGGTCAAAGTACAACACAAGAGCGCGCGACGCTGTGCCGGTGATGGATGGAGCCTCTTTCTGCTCTGAGTGACAACTAAGTCATGTGGCTGTAACCGGCCTATTATTGGCGAGTTAATTCGCAACTCACCTTCAGACAAAGTGATTTCAACGCAGGAGGGACCGGCACATAACGAAAGAATAAATATGTATGGATATAATTCACCACGCATGAATGTTTGCCAACACTGCTACACGGTGCAGCAGGTTTCCTAAAGCGTGTTTATGTCGGTGTGAAACAATTCGGTGATACGGTGCATTTGTACACATCCCCGTGTTATTTTGGATGTATTTTGATGCACTGGAACACGCGTGCATTTATGGTCTCACTGCCTGGCATGCGTCAGTGCCAAGCACAACCAGACCATATACCACTAATACGTACAGCAAAACGAACGCATATGTTCTGAATTTCACCTTTTTCTCTAATTTTGCATCGAACCATGTTTATTATGCATTACTGTTTGACCGCTATTCCTACGCACACGCTACGTTGCTATTCTCCCATAGGTACCTGCAGATGTGTAAAAGAATGCGTTGGCGCCACATATAGAGTTATGTGTGGGTGCTGTGTTGCTTTGAACTATGCCCAAGCTGTAGAGGGTGCCTGAGGGGAAAGTCAGCCCTTTTCCCTTCAAACGCTCAAGACAGTGAGCCCTATTGTCAAAGCATTTGATTTGGGATTTCCCATGAATCACTCAGTTAGAAATTTGGCTGAATACCACCTCTTCAACCCTGAGCTATTAGGAGGGAGACAGACAGAGAGGACACATGAAGACACAGCAAATCGTAAGGCACGAGGGCGAATCAAAAGGGAGAATACGAGTAGGGGAGCAAAATATAGACACAGTGAACTAAAAGGCGAGACAGAGAACCAAGGGGGAGCAAAGGAGTAAGGGAGAGAAGTAAAGACAGAGTCAACTGAAAGGGAGGAATGAGAACCAAGGGGGCCAATAAGAGCAGGACAGACAAATACAAAAATACACAGCAAACTGAAAGGCGAGAAGATGAACCCAGAGGGAAAATAGGAGCAGGAGAGAGAAATAAAGACACAGTGAACTGAAAGTCGAGAAGATGAACCGAAGGGGAAAATAGGAGCAGGAGAGAGAAATAAAGACACAGCGAACTGAAAGACAAGAAGATGAACTGAGAGGGAAAATAGGAGCAGGAGAGAGAAATAAAGACACAGTTAACTGAAAGGCGATAAGATGAACCGAGAAGGAAAATTGGAGCAGGAAAGAGAACTAAAGACACAGTGAACTGAAAGGCGAGAAGATGAACCAGAGGGAAAACAGGAGCAGGAGAGAGAAATAAAGACACAGTGAACTGAAAGTTGAGGAGATGAACCAAAGGGGAAAATAGGAGCAGGAGAGAGAAATAAAGACACAGTGAACTGAAAGGCGAGAAGATGAACTGAGAGGGGAAATCGGAGCAGGAGGGAGAAATAAAGACACAGTGAACTGAAAGGCGAGAAGATGAAATGAGAGGGAAAATTGGAGCAGGAAAGAGAACTAAAGACACAGTGAACTGGAGAGAGAAATAAAGACACAGTGAACGGAAATGCGAGAAGATGAACCGAGAAGGAAAATTGGAGCAGGAAAGAGAACTAAAGACACAGTGAACTGAAAGGCGAGAAGATGAACCCAGAGGGAAAACAGGAGCAGGAGAGAGAAATAAAGACACAGTGAACTGAAAGTTGAGGAGATGAACCAAAGGGGAAAATAGGAGCAGGAGAGAGAAATAAAGACACAGTGAATGGAAAGGCGAGAAGATGAACCGAGAAGGAAAATTGGAGCAGGAAAGAGAACTAAAGATACAGTGAACTGAAAGGCGAGAAGATGAACCCAGAGGGAAAACAGGAGCAGGAGAGAGAAATAAAGACACAGTGAACTGAAAGTTGAGGAGATGAACCAAAGGGGAAAATAGGAGCAGGAGAGAGAAATAAAGACACAGTGAACTGAAAGGCGAGAAGATGAACTGAGAGGGAAAATAGGAGCAGGAGAGAGAAATAAAGACACAGTGAACTGAAAGACGAGAAGATGAAATGAGAGGGAAAATTGGAGCAGGAAAGAGAACTAAAGACACAGTGAACTGAAAGGCGAGAAGATGAACCGATAGGGACAAAAGGAGCAGGAGAGAGAAATAAAGACACAGTGAACGGAAATGCGAGAAGATGAACCGAGAAGGAAAATTGGAGCAGGAAAGAGAACTAAAGACACAGTGAACTGAAAGGCGAGAAGATGAACCCAGAGGGAAAACAGGAGCAGGAGAGAGAAATAAAGACACAGTGAACTGAAAGTCGAGAAGATGAACCTAAGGGGAAAATAGGAGCAGGAGAGAGAAATAAAGATGCAGTGAACTGAAAAGTGAGAAGATGAACTGAAGGGGAAAATAGGAGCAGGAGAGAGAAATAAAGACGCAGTGAACTGAAAGGCGAGAAGATGAACCGAGGGGGAAAATAGAAGCAGGAGAGGTAAATAAAGACACAGAGAGCCGAAAGGCGAGAAGGTGAAGCAAAAGCGTGAATACTATTAGGCAAGGATGAATATGAGAGAGAAATAAAGGCACAGTGAACTGCAAGAGGAGAAGGAGAATTATGAGTGAGTATAGGAGTAGGAAAGAGACAAAGACACATTGAACTGCAAGAGGAGAAGGAGAGCCAATTGGAAGGCTGGAAGTGCAGTAGGGGATAGTGACACCTTGAGTGTCTGAAGTAGCCTGGTGTTAAAACCCCTACCTATACGGCTGCCGTCATCATCCAACACTCATTTATGGTTAATAATATTTTAAAAAGTGAAATTGAATAGGTATTAACACAAAGAGGAAGTCTTTGCACCATCCTAATCATGGTAGAGTTAAGGGCTTTCTCATGGTTGATGGTTCTTAAAACACCCTGGAGAAAGGCAGGGGCGTGGGGGGTGAGGGGCGGAGGCATAGATGAGGGAAGTGTAAAAGAGAGAGTGGACGAAAAGATGGGTGCAAAAGTGATTGTAAAGAGGGTGTTTGGGTGAAAGAGAAAGAAGCCAGAGGGAGGGTATTGCAGGGTGGGGTGTCAGACGAGAAGAAGCTGCTGAATTATAAAGACAAATAGAAACAAGACATCTGGGAGGACGGGAGAGGCAGACAAGAATGTACCTCAGAAAAGATGCATTCATGGATAAGGAGTGGAGTGCAGAGGGTGAGAGAGAGGTAGCTTACAAGACAGAGGAAGGGCATTCAGAGGGCAGAGACTACATAGCACCAAGAGCGATTATGAGAGGGGGAGAAAGTAGGAGGAAGAGCACAGGAATAATTGGCAATTAAACACTTAAGATATATAAAGGGATACTCAAATATAATAAAAGAAAAGAAACAGCTGGAAGGCTAGGCAGCGATAAAAGGAGAAGGGCTCGGGAGAAAGAGAGCGAGAACATAGAGAGATAAGAGTACAAATATAGACGACAAAGCAAGTTAACAAATTAGAGAGGGGGACAGAAGTCAGAGTAACAAAATGGCATAGAAAATGTTAGCAAGTGAAAAGAGTCAGGTAACGCCATCAGAGAGAGAGAAAGACAGAGAGAGCAAGAGAGAGGTCTTCAGAGAGAAATAGAGATAGGAACAAAGAGGAATATTTGAGAAATAATAAATTAGAAAATTAAGCAGAAGACAAAATACAGTCAGCCGAAAAGTTTCAAAAGTGAATAACCAGTGAAATGTATATATAAATGGCGGGTCTCATGAATATTTATATAACCAAAATGTAAACATGCACATGACAATCTGACTGACAGAGCCGTGTGTGCAATTGTACTGTGTGGCCAGCATGTTCGTGTTTCTGCTCCCAGGCACTGTTCACAAACACTGGTCTGAGAAAAACAAGGGCTATAAAAAAGGCATTTATGTTAGGGCATTGACTGACAAAAGGGCATGAATCGGACACATGGAAAATTATCATATTTTGTAAACAAATTAACACATTTGTTCACAGATCTGACCAGTGATGTTAGGGGCGGCCTGTGGCATGGGACAGATTCATTCAAGAAATAAGATGCTGCACACAGAGGACTGCTTTCAACTCTTCACGTCTTTATTCTGTCTCTCCTTTCCCTTCATGTTGCTTCCCTTCTTTCCCCATCTCACTTTCAGCTCCTTCTCTAAATAACGAGGAGGACCAAAGTGAGAAGTGCGATGTTAAAACAGCCCAGGAAAGTCCCAAATTACCCAGAGGACTCAGAGTCAGTCCAAACCGGAGTCAAAAATGGAGTAGACAAAGTGCAAGGCAAAATCCAGCTGTTTTATCATCCAAACAAAGCAGGGATATCATACAGCATTACAATCTTGCCACTCTCGTGTGTCTCCATTACAAACAAAGATTTAAGTAGTACAACTTCATCATAAATGACGTCATCACATGTCATCAGTTTACAAAAACCTGTGGGGAACAGGGATTGGTTAGTGGTGCTGGCTACATACAAACTCTATAGGGTTCAAACATTTAATTGGGTTATACTTGTCTGATGGCTCCTCCTGCGACCACCCGTATATTGATAAAGGCTAAACCGTGTCATCTCTACAACAGGTAATTGGTTGGCACCTGACCTGACACAGATGATTCAGCAGAGTCTCATACTCCAACCCAATTTATCAGAAATAATTTCACAAAAAATAACACCAAAGCCGAACCTGTGTCACATTTCCACCCAAGGAACCCACTTTTTACCCCTTCCTGGTTTCTTAGTCTTCCCCCACAATCACTCTCCTTACTCGCTCACACCACAATCACCTTGCTTAGCTATTTACTTTAGTTATAGTTCTCACTCTTACACAAAAGACACCATCTTATCCAAAAAACAAATGCCAGCCAATATCTCTGGGATATCTCCTTCACTCGAGAATAGAAACGAGCGCAATATTTTCCACTTCAACACCGCTGCTCTCACTCTCGTCATCAGTAATACGGTATTCTCTACTACAATACCATCTTTTCCTGACTACAAGAAGATACCACTTCACTTCTTCGACTAACCAAGAAAAGCGAAGTTAGGACTCTGACCGCACATTCATTTCAGAATGAAGAATGCCAAAGGTATACTCTAGGATTCGACCGGTGGACCATAAAATGCCACCTCACCTCTAGCCAACCAGGCAAGCAAACTGAAGGGTATCAGGACAAACCTCACAATGGACGTGTTGGTGCAAGAAACCACCTCACAGCTCTAAAATAACTAAGTAAACATAAATACAGGACTTACAATGTAAAACAATTCACATACTCCTTCAAAACATTCACCCTTTCAATCCTGTAACCTCGGCTAACACCACACACACACTCTGACTCAACCGTTACCAAACCCCTTAAATCAAAGAAAACCCCACTTTTCCCCCTATTTCCCCTATTTCCCCTCTTGCTTTACCAACCAAAGGTGCACTCACACAAACCCAAAGGGCTCTGATGTGGTGGTCCATCAATGTGTCCTGCACATCTGGAACAGGGTATCACACCTCTGGGGAACAGACAGTCCTTTAACCAATATGGGGCCCGTAAACCGCTCTTTTTCACTGTGCACGGAAGACTGGTTCCCAGAGAGGTGACACAGCCAAGTTGTGTGGACACGATGCCGCCAATGACTCAGAAAGCCTGGGGTCCTTTTGTTCGTCACCAAAAATGTAGGGGTGGGCCTCCAATCACCTTAACCCAGAGTAGGCCCACCTCTGAAGAAGCAAGTGCATGTTTTGACCATAAGGAAAGTGTATTGTACAAACGGCCAGGAGGAGATAGATAACAATATGGAGTCAAACTAACCCAAGTCTCCCTGAACCACACAAGATGACACATTATATACATTTATGCAACAGCTAAAACACTCCCACATACTTTATTAAACCCCCCCCACACGTGATTGATTAAAATCTATACAAAGAAATCCCATCTTTCTCCAGTTCCCCCATTCTTATTGGTGGTTGGAATCTTAACTACCAGCTTCAGCTCATGTGTTGACCACACCTCTTTTTAGGTTTCATCTCTGGCAGGTCATGACATCATTGTACAGTTATACATTCACATACAAACATAATTCATTACAAGTCCCAGTTGGTCGGAGACCTCTTAATCCTAAATTTAATTTGCACATGGTGTGCACATATACTTCAATCGACATCATAGAGAGCAGAATAAACAGGTTCCCTTTGAACTGTCAAGAGCCATCCCACCCACCACTGCTTACTGGTGTCATTTGAAAATGATGGTCTAACGACTAACATTTCAGCATGCAGGCCACTTCCTGAAAAGCAATCAAAACCCCTGAGTATCGGTCACTCTGACCTCGATCATCACTTCACCCCATGTTTATTGTTGGTGAAAACAAATGCCTGGACCCCCCCCCGTGCACTTAAAAGAGATTACATCTACTACCTAGGAACCTACCAGGCCATTCAAACCCTGGCCAATTTGTTAGCTGAGCTGACCATCTGCCAAGGTCTTACTCATTTACCCTTCCTTTGTCCTCTGAAACTCTGCAAAACCAATTTGTCCAAGTCACCTAAAATTCACCTCGCGAAACCCTGACTGTCAAGTGTTATTCATTTATTTTAAAAAGCCCACTACATTTAGTTTTATAAATTCCAAGTGTATGTATATCAGTGTGCACAGTGGGTTCTCTATGACCAGCCCCCTTCCTTGCAGGCAAATTATAAAAACTCTTTGTTGCCCAGCTTCTAGGCACTTCATAGCACACCATATTTGAATTGTGTTTTATATTTCATTTGATGGCTTTGGCATTTATCTTTCTATGCACATGCAAATCTACTGTGTATCAACTCAAACACAATAAAACATCCCATTCACATTTAACTACACTGGATACATATACAAAATTGCAACCTCACAGTAACTTTGCCACATCCCCAGTCACAAATATGGCGTGCACAACATGAACCCCTCTATATCGGTGGGGCCTTTCCTGACCACCCCGACACTAGCCTGTTCTGGGGTTGTTTTCCCTTATGTGCAGCATGTAAATAAGTGCACATGGGTGGCAGTACTGTCTTCGAATAGTGCCTTCTTGTGGCCGGGCATAAACATCTTGCCTGCAGTGTCTTGAACCCACTGCGTGTGATATTTAATTATTTTGTCCTTATATCAGGGCAATGACTTAAATAAGTGGATTATCGTGGTGTCTCCCATGATAATGCTTCACAAGGCAATTTACCAATAATTACGAAACTATATTTCAATCCTTGCTTACCTTTTCTCTTTTTTTTCGCGCCTTTGCCTAACAATACCTTTTCACAATTAGTATGTCTGCATCTCTCTCAGAGACCACTCCTTTTGCGTCACCCAATTCTTCAGAGCAGCACCACAAAACGCCACTCATGCTTTTGAGCAGCCCCAACTTCACTGTCTCAATCCTTTTGAGTGGCACCACAACCACCACTTACGCTCTGAGCAGCCCCACCTCGCTGCTGCCACATTCGGCCCACACTCCTATCTCCACACCACCACCTTTCGTCCTCCACAAATACACAAAAATCCACTTTACTAGGCCTAAGTTATCTTACAACGTGAGACTGGTGCCAGCAATTACTATACAACAAAATACACTACAGCTGTTTTCTCGACTCCTGGCAATGTAACCCGTCTCTTTTGTTATTACTGCCACGTCATTAGGTTTATCACATGATCTTTCCCAACTCTTGTCGGATGCTATCTCCTTTAACTCTTATTTCTTCATAAGTCCACAATATACAAAGATACCTTTTCCCAATGTTGATATGTTTATGTCATAATTACATCCATGGATCTGCTGAAGGTCTTCAGTGTTGAGTCTCCCATAACAGCAAACTGTCCAATCACACCCTACAGAGTGGCCAATGGGTACTGGAGAGGGCTCACTCCAAACAGGCTCCCGTCAACCACACATAATCCCGTTCTCTACAGTTCGCATCTGCAGCCTTCGGGGGACCTGACGGGGAACCCTCAACAGTCCGATGATGCTTAGCAAACCATCCTCTGCTACCATCTGTTAAAACGGCCCAGGAAAGTCCCAAATTACACAAAGAACTCAGAGTCAATCAAAACCAGACTCAAAAACAGAGTAGACAAAGGGCAAGGCAACATCCAGCTTTATTATTATCCAAATAAAGCAAGAACAGCCAACAAGCATTAAAATCTTGCCACTCTCAGCACGTCCATTCAAAACAATGATTTAAGTGGTACAACTACATCATAAATGACTTAATTACATGTTATCAGTTTACAAAACCCCACGGGGAATGGGGATTGGTTAGTGGTGGTGGCTACATATACACTCTATAGGGTTCAAACATTGAATTGGGTTAAACTTGTCTGATGGCTCCCCCTGAGACCACCCCTGTAATGATAAAGGTCTATGTCATCTTTATAACAGGTAATTTGTTGGCAACCTACTTCATGAGTGGCATAACACTGAGGATTGTGATAGGTTGGCTCTTGCTAACCAACCTTGGACAATTGACAGGTCGTCAAGACGTAAGCCAGACAGATAGTGGGGGTGAGAGGTCCACAGAATGCTTTCCTTGCAATTAAGAAAGTTACCATCCCTTATTCCTAGGCCGCGAGCCAGGGTGATCTCTGTGTACTTGGCCGTCTTCTGTGTCTTGTGTCTGTGTGTATGACTAGGGAGTACGGCAGGTGTCCTATCTGTGTTTGTTTCCAATTAATAGACAGTGTCTTACAATTATGGGTCACGTGTGATGAGACCGTGTTTGGAATAGATTTATCCTGCATTTATTGAGAATTTATCTAATGTTAATGTAAGTGTTGTGTTGTCTGTTGCCACTTGAGACACTCTTGAGTTATTCTTCGTGGAATCTTTTGGATTATAGCTTGAATGCACATGGCTGGCAAAGGTTGTTTGTGCTATTTATAAACTTTAATTAATCTGGGAGTATACTGCTTGTGTCCTGGGATTTGCTATCTCATACCTTCTCTCTGCCACTCTTCTCCTACCTTATTTCACTGTTACCTTGGCTTGGGTTGTTAACTAATGTCTGATCTCTGCACAGATCTATATGTCTGTGAATTCAGCATTTTGAGTTCTATAGAAGTCTCTGGGCCTTCTATTATTTAAAAGCATGGCACAGATTCAATTTGGGAGACGCTGGCTGCCCCATTTTACTTTTCTTCTATGTTAGTGAGCAGTATTTGCGTGTCTTTCATGTTGCATTCAGATTATACATCAGTTGTGTTATTGTCTTGTGGATTCTATGTATAAATGCATATATTTCTGGGCCCCTGATATCCCCGTACTGGATGGGTATATTTCTTATGGAATACCAGCAAAGAAAAATCAGAGGGGCAGGCACTATGGAGGGATTGTCATTATGGTCAAGGCACTACTAAAATGCAGAGCTATGGTGGTGGAGAGGGAGATGGACATTCTACAGCTCCTGACACTCAGCTCCCCTGGAAGTGATGAAATTGCCACTTTAAACTTTTATAATAGCAAGCACCCATAGGGTGGAGGTGAACCCATTGGAGAAGGTTCAGGGGTTTGTTAATAAGTACTAGGGGAACGGGGGAAGTAGTCACATCAGGCTTAATTGGGTGGCTAATTTCAACCTCAGGATGGGGTGTGGTATTTCTAAAGATCTTTTCAACCCGCTGGAGGATTTACTGCTGAATGTTCAGGAGCCACAAAGGGTGGATAATAGGATGTCTGTGTGAAGGGCCTACAGCTCGGTGCATGCTTGATCGAATGGGGAATTAGATCGGTTAATGGCCGCATTGAGATGGGCATCCCAGGGAAACAAACCTTTCATAACCATCTGGGCTCCCCTACAATAGATTATTTTTGTGTATCCCTAGACTTGTGTATGGACATGGTAAGTTTTGAGGTGTTTGCAGAGGGTAATAGCGACCACAACCCCTTGAAAAAAAAGAGGGATGCTCAGGGGGGAGGACTGCATGATAACGCAATCTGCCAAGTGGAACCATCAGCTGTCTCCAAAAGAAGAGTACATTGGGGAAGAATTCGGAACTCAGGCCTGCATTTGAAAATAGAGGCTGGGCTGACTCTAGAAATAGATGGTATCCTTGAGAACATGGCCAAACCAGTAGAGGTGGTGAAGCACCACAAGGGTATCTTGGAGGGCTTCACTGGAGGATTTATGGTAGAGAACAAATCTAGAGGGAAAATCAGGGGGCGGGATGGTTTGACTAAACCTGCAAGAACGCTAAACAAGCTCTATTAAATGCCCTGAAATCCCCGGTCATCTCTAGAGGCAAGATCATCCAGGCAAGAGCTCACTATCGCCTGACAATAGAGAATAGAAAAATGGAGCTTGAGGAAGATGCCTGGGAAGACTTTCTTGTGGTGTATAGGACCAACAATGCCAAAAGATTCTGGGAATTTGTTAATGGGGGCAGTATATAATCCAAAAGAGTAACACAGTGGCTCCCAAGTGGCAGGGGAAGTTTGGGTGCTGCACTTTGGCTCTCTGTTTGGACCTAGTGGTGTGGGATAACAGGAGTTCGACCCTATGATTTAAAATCAAAGAGGTCTCACTAGCAATCAGGGGACAGGCCCGCAACCGAGCCACAGGACCTGACACGATACTGGCTGCTACCGGCCAATTTATTTTTGGATCAAATCGACCTATAGGGACCGGTATTAACCTTGCCTTCAATGCCTGCTTAAGGTCTCGTCAATATCCACCCTCCCTCGAATCCCTTATAATTTTTCCAATTTTCAAAAAAGGAAACCCCACTAGCCCGGTGTCCTGCCGCCCCATATCATTATTAAACATTTCATTCAAAATCTTTGGAGGTTTCCTGTTGGGTTATATAGAGTTTTGGCTTGAGAAATGGTCAATCCTGCTGGACATTCAATTTGGTTTCCGACCAGGATTGGGAACCATGGAACAGGGCCTCAATATGTATCTCCTCATCTCTAATTTTGTGTTTTGCAAGGGTGTTAGTGAGAATTCTCCAGAATGGCTAATTTCCCTTACCTTTTGAGTCCCTCAGCATCTTTGCTGGATTTCTAGGGTTTCATGTTTTACCTGGTAAGAGCGTGAGCCTTTTCTTCAGACTCTTACATGTGTTTTGTTGTGTTGTACATTTTTATGCTCATGGACTATGGAGTCTCCCCCACCCCATAGGCATCATCTTTTTACTGTGTGTCACCCAGCACCTTTAGTGCAGTGACACAGGGTTGTCTTTTCCGACTTCCCACTTTAAACTCCATTTATTTGGAACTGACTACTGTCTCCCAGAACAAGTAAAGTTGCCATTGACTTTACTAGTCTTTTTAAATTTACAGACCCAGTACACCCTATCTTGAGTACTGGAGGGTTAATAGTTATCTCCTTTTGTCTTATTCTCATGGAACATTATTATGTTCCCCTTTCTCTATGATTTGGCTGGTGGCAGTGGTATCTACCATTTTTATTTTTACTGCGGACTATGAAAATAGCCTCAGTACCGTTAGAGGCTATGGTGGTAGCCTCGAACTCCAACCCGGTAATCCACGTTTATTTTAACTTGGTTCTGGTCGAGTTATTTTGCCATATCTTTTTGTGAAGGTCTTTCTAGTGTTTTACTCTGCGCGCCAAACCAGGTTTGGTTCCTTTGTTCGCTGTCCTTTGGCGGGCTTCTGCACAGAAGCCCTCCTTAGGCGCCTGAGTGGGCAGGATGCGAGGGACGGGTTTGAGGCCCCATGCACAGGGTCTCCTTGGAGACCCAAGTCGCACTCTTGTTTGATTGGCTAGGTGGCTGCCCTGCCAGGACAACCACCCTGCTGTGTGATTGACAGCCAGGCTGTGTGCAGGGGGATTTGGTGCATAAAAAGCCAGTCTCTGGGACTGGAAGGCGGAGTCGCCACTGGAACGAGAGAACCAAAGAGAAGCTGAAGGAAGACGACTGCTGCAACTACTGCAAACCCGGTGAAGCCCTGCTGCAGGTCCGAATCGCCTAAAACTTCGACAGAGGAGATCTGCAAGGAATCTTCTTCCCTTGAGCTTGGTGGGAACAACCAGCTTGCCAAACACCAGACACCGGTCCTCATACTGGTTGAATTTGCTGTGCATCGCTGCAAGAGATCAGTTAGCCAGTGGAAAGAGAACCAGTTTGGGTTTTAAGGAGCGCACCTTTTATTTGTCGTTTTGCTCTGCTGCTGGCTTCTTCCCTGGGCACTGCAGGACCCTCCAGCCATCCTCCTTCTTGTCACCACGACTGAAGCATCAGGAAAGGCGAGCCCGCAGGAACTGCCAGGAACAACTGCCTCAGCTACCGCATTCTTCTTTTAAGGTACTGTGCAAACTCAGTCGTTCTTTTTGTCTGACCGCGGTCAAAGAGCATGAAATCTTGTCCTTCCCTTCTCCTTTAAATAACTTTTCCTCCGACCAACTTCATTTTGAACTCTTGGCAAATACTTAACCGCGAACTACTCTGAACTTTGTGATTCTCTGAAAAGACTCTGAACCATTAACATTGGGCCAGACTTATTGACTTGAATCCAAGTTGTAGTAGCCTTTTCTAGATTGCCCTGCCTATAACTTGTTGGTGCTATTGATTTTGGATAACCTTGTCTTTTCTCCCTTTTAAATTGCTGGAGTGCCATTTTGCTCAGACTTAAGTTTGAGCTTAACTTATCCAGAATTGATTGGGTGTTATTGTAGTATAGTAAGACTGATTTTCTGCTGCTTTATAATAGTGAAATGTTTTATAAGTGATGGTGTAAATAAATGTATATTCTTTTACTCAGAAACCTTGAATCAGTGTTTGTTTAAACCATAGTAATTGTTGTCCTTTGTGTAACCTCTTGTACTGCTCACTTTACTCTTGAGATAAGTCTGGCGGCTCAGACATCGCTACCACTTTACTGTGTAGTACAGGCTTGTACGAAAGGTTAAATTGTACTTACACTTTTAGTCTTAATTGTGTGTGGTGTTCTCAAAGGGTACTGCATATGATTCTGCTAACAAAGGGAGAGGCATTTTATCTTGCCTTTATGGACCTCATCACGGCCTTTGACAAAGTTGATAGACCTAAGTTACCGGCCGTGCTGGGGTCATTGGAGTGCCCAGTGGAAATACTGGTGTTCCTGTGAGAGATCCATTAAGAAAACAGGGCCAGTGTTCACACTGGACCAGGGGCCAGTGCACAGAGTGTTTCAGTGTTGGAATGGGAGTTCGGCAGGGGTGTGTGCTTGACCCTATATTGTTAACACTCTACATCAATGGGCTTCTGAAGGACCTGGCTGACACATGCATGGACTACCTGAGCCTGGGTGTTAGGGCCTTTCAGGTTCTGGCCTATGCCGATGATACGGTCCTCATGTCCAGAACCCCAAGGGCCCTGCAGGCCTTGGTGGATACCTACACAACCTTTATGAAGGGGCTGGGGCTAAAAATGAATAACCCTAAGTCTGCAGTGATGGGCTGCGTAGGAGGGAAGAGGCCAGCAAAGTTGCACCCCATGGTTTGCAATGGGGAAATCATCCAGAGAGTAAAAGAATTTGATTATCTAGGGGTCAGATTCTCAGAGGCCGTTACTGGTACTGCTCATCTGAAAAAAACAGTATGTGAAAATGAGTCAGCAAACAGCAGATATTTCCCATTTCTTAACGAGTGCAAGGGACAGCCCCTGAAACCATTCCTGAAGGTGTATGTCACTCAAACCATGGCGGCTACTCTGTATGGAGCCCCATTGTGGGGTCATTCAAAGGTCCTGGAACTCCAGGGGAAAGAAAATAATGTCACGATGCCTGCCCCCGGAAAGCCAGACCAGGCCCAGCAACCCCGGAAGCAGGCATCATGCCACTTGAAGCATTCCCAAAACCCCCAGTTAGGGGCTCTTTGGCTACAGTCCTGGCGCCTATGGCGCCAGGCTCATAAGAATAAAGTCAGTCCTGGCGCCATAGGCGCCAGGCTCATTACAGAAATCCTACCTGTTGCATACCATGCTGCATACCTACCTGATGCAGACCATGCTGCACAAAGCCACAAGCCAAATGAGGCTTAAAGGGACTACTTTATCTCAGGGACTCCTTTCCTCTCGGGTGGGGCTGTGGAAGAATACTTACCTGGGACTTCTTCCAAGGCTATTTAAGCCACACCCGGACAGCCACACGTGCTTCGCGTTATTCTGCTTGCTGCAGCGTAACGCTTACCGTGTTTTCAGCAGCTCCAGTCTTCAGCCACGCCCGCTTCAGCCCTGGAACACCTGGAACAAGAAAAGGAGAAGGAGAAGAGGTCAGAACAAAACCCTTACCTGAATCCTTAATCCAGCACATCGTCGATCTGGAAGAGAGAAGCCTTCTCACGTGCATTGCCACGCACCTTGCAGAGCCGCGCTGAACTCACCAACCGGGGCTGCATTCCTTTACTCCATCGCGAATCCAGCATCTCCAGGCCATTCTTCAACACCTGGGGGAGACAAGAACAGATAGGTGAGCAAGGGCAATACAAACCACCCCCAAAGACTTACCTGATTTACCACAGGGGGGTACTCACCTCATCTCGGGTCGGCATAGTCAATTCTGCTTCACTGCCGCACCCCGGCCCCTAAGGGGAAAACAAGGACAATACAAATCACCCCCAAAGACTTACCTGATTACCACAGGGGGGTACTCATCTCGGGTCGGCGCAGTCAATTCCGCATCACCGCCGCACCCCGGCCCCTAAGGGGAACAAACAAGGACAATACAACCTAACCCCAAAGACTTACCTGATTTACCACAGGGGGTACTCACCTCATTTCGGGTCGGCGCAGTTAATTCTGCATCATCGCTGTACCCCGGCCCCAAAGGGGAGAACCACAATAGACTCACCAGGATCTTACCAATTGCCACTTGGAACTCTTCTGGTGGTTTAAATCCGCAACCTGCAAGGAATCTGGCAGAGTGAAGATCAGACTTTTGAACTCTTACGAACAATTGGACTTAGAGTCAATACTGGAACTCACCAATTCCTCCACGTCAGTGAAGTAACTGGTCGTCTACGCGCCCCTGCGCTCGACGCAGGATGGAGAGCTCATCTTTCCAAATCTTCAGGTGAGATTAAGAGGGAACTTCAGGATTGTTCTGTGGGCAGACAATGGGAGTGGAAGGCGGGTTAACGCTCAGATTACGGGAGGTTAATTCCCTTTCTCCATTGCAGAAAGATATTCGTACGAGTCCAACAAACAAAGCTAAGTGGGTCTGTCCAGTCTGTCATCTCGGCTCTACGTGTTACTCTGGTGGAAGCAACAGCGGGCCAGTCCAGATCGACGCCCCCGTGGGAATCAGTTGAGCGTAACAGAACGCAAAGCCTACCCACAAATACCCACCTGGACGTCATGGAGACCTCGGAAACCGATCAGTTGGCACAATTATTAGGGGAACTAAGGGCCGAAGTGCATTCCGCCCGCCAGGAAACCAATGCCCTCAGGAGGGAATTGATAGTGACTGATGATTTGGCCAGACAGCTATTACAAAGCCAGGCTGGACAAACACCTCTACCTGGACTCGGGGCCAGCCCAGCTCCGGTGCCACCGAGTAACCCGGTGCAGATAAACCTTCCTGGAGCCGTTCCCTTGGCTCCGCCTGAACGCTTTGCCGGAGACCCTAAAAGGTTTGCTATATTCATGAATCAATGTCGCTTACACTTTTTATGTAGACCTGGAGCTTTCCAAAACGATCAAGCCAAGGTAGCTTTTGTACTGTTATATCTCAGCGGCAGTGCAGCGGACTGGTCCATTCCACTAGTAAATCAGGATGACCCAATTCTTCGAGATTTCCAAGGTTTTCGAACTAGCATGGAAAGACTGTTCGCCCGACATTCCCAAGGACAGGCTTTGGATAACAAACTTTTATCCTTACGGCAAGGTAATCAGAATCTTTTATCGTACATTGCAACTTTCAATAGATTAGTTGTGGAAACCGAATGGCCTGAAGCCAAGCTAATTACTCCATCGAGGGCTTCGGGGAGAACTCAAGGATGTTTTAGCCCAAGTCGTGAACCCACCTTTAGACTGTGCTGAATATATAGATTTTGTGGTCCAGTTAGATCACAGACTTCAAACCAGAAAGGCTGATCGAACCAAGTTTGAAATCAAGGTCTTGGTTAAAACCTACGTACCCTCGAAGGGGATAGATGCCTCAGAACCCATGCAAATCGGGGGGGTTAGAGGACCCTTAACCCAGAAGGAAAGGGAAAGAAGACGGCAACAGCAATTATGTCTATATTGCAGAGCTACTGGTCATTTCCTTCGGAACTGCCCTGTAAAACCACCCAAGAAAACTATAGGAGCAGCAGACGAAAACCACTTGAAACCTGACTCGGGAAACGATCACGCCCGGCAAGCGTAGAGGTCAGCTTGCCGAGCTTAAAGAAGGACACTCTGACCTCGCATTTCACCATACCCATGGTCCTTATAGATCCAGAGCAGCCATCACGCATGCACGCGGTAAAGGCGTACATAGATAGTGGAGCCATAGGAAACTATTTGGACTACAGATTGGCTTCCAGGATGAATCTACCTCTCACCCGAAAGACCACTACCGATGTCGTCACCACTGTTGATGGAACTGAAATTGCCTCTGGGCCCGTAACTCATTCCACTGCAGAGATGACTTTGCTGGGTCAGGATGGACACCGAGAGGTTATGGTGTTTGATTTAATCAAGGCACCACAGTTCCAACTGATACTGGGATTCCCTTGGTTGGAAAAACACAATCCCTGTATTGATTGGCGAGAGAAGAGACTAACCTTCCCATAATGTGCTAACACCTGTTACCCAAAGAGAACTGTAAATTCAGTACTGGCCCCAATAATCCCAGCTGCCATACAATTACCTGCTGAATACCAAGACTTTCAGGATGTCTTTCAAAAGGAGCAGGCAAACACCTTACCACCGCACAGATCGTATGATTGTCAAATAGATCTCATACCAGGAGCACAACCACCTTGCATCAGATTCTATGCCCTCACGGAACCTGAAAATCTCCACTTGCGCCAGTACCTAGACCAGTATCTTGCTAATGGCTTCATCCGCCCGTCCAAGTCCCCTGCATCTTCCGCTTTGTTCTTCGTGCCAAAAAAGGAAGGCGACCTTAGAACATGCATTGACTACCGCGCGCTGAATCAGATAACTATCAAGAATCGGTACCCATTGCCTTTGATCCCTGAACTACTAGACCAGTTAAAGAACGCTTGTATATACACAAAACTAGACCTTCGGGGGGCATATCATCTGGTACGCGTCAAAGAGGGTGACGAATGGAAGACTGCTTTTCGCACCAAGTACGGATTATTTGAGTACAAGGTGATGCCTTTCAGACTGTGTAACGCACCAGCAGCCTTCCAGTTCTTCATGAACGATGTCTTCCGAGAGCTCATCGATGTTTGTGTAGTCGTTTACTTCGACGATATCTTAGTATACTCCCTATCAGAATCCGATCATGTAAAGCACGTCCGAGCACTCCTAGAAAAGTTACGCCAGTATAAGTTATACGCTAAACTGGAAAAGTGCATCTTTCACACTACGGAAGTAGAGTTTCTTGGATTTATTCTGACCCCGAAAGGAATCCGGATGGATACACGGAAGGTGGACGCAATTCTTAATTGGCCTTCGCCAAGCTCAGTCAAAGGAGTTCAAAGCATGCTCGGCTTTGCCAATTTCTACCGCAGGTTTATCCCGGACCTCTCACACATTGTACATCCCATTACAACACTATTGCGAAAGAATAAACGCTTTACATGGACAGAAGAAGCCGAGAACGCCTTCCAAGAGTTAAAAAAGAAATTCACGTCTGCTCCTGTATTACGACACCAGTGCCCAGAGCTTCCGTACATAGTGGAAACAGATGCATCCAGTTCAGCTATGGGAGCAGTGCTCTCCCAAAAGGATCCCGAAACTAACCAGCTGCACCCAGTGGCGTTTTGGTCAAGAAAGTTTTCGGCTCCCAAATGAAATTATGCTATAACCGACAAGGAACTGTTGGCCATCAAGTCCACCTTCAAGGCTTGGCGGCACTATCTGCTGGGCGCCAGGCATACCATTACGGTCATCACTGATCACCGCAACTTACAATACCTAAAGGTAGCCAAGGCCCAATCTTGACGCCAACTCCGTTGGGCATTGTTCTCGCCGAGTTTGATATTGTAATAACCTATCGACCAGGTTGTAAAAATGGAAAAGCTGACGCCCTGTCCCGAATAGGAATGGGAGAAACAGAAAGAGCTTTAGAACCTGTACCCATAATTCCTGAACAGAGGATCCTTGGTCTGACATCCATACACTCTCTGGAGGACATTCAAGAAAAGGTCCATCAACTCTTTGATTCCGATGCCTTACAGGGCTGGGCAAGGAAAGGCCCAGGGTATTCTGTCACCAACAATCTACCTTATTACCAAGGCCGGCTATTTTTGCCACTAGAGGAACTACAGAAACTTGTCATTTCTCATTACCACGACACCTTGATGGAAGGACATCCTGGCATTGCTAAAACTGAAGCCAAAATCAAGAAACAGTTTTGATGGCCCACCTGGCAAAAAGATGTTAAGTTGTTTGTCATGTCTTGTGGCATTTGCGCTCAAAATAAAGGAGAAAAGAAAAAACCCGCTGGATTATTACAACCGTTAGACATACCACCTACTCCTTGGCATACCTTGTCATTAGACTTTATCACGGATTTACCCCCGTGCAAAGGTTATAACACCATTCTAGTTATTGTAGATCTTTTTTCTAAAATGGCCCATTTCATTCCTTTAAAAGGAATACCTTCAGCTTCAATCCTGGCCAAGGAGTTCCTTGAAAATGTTGTCCGTCTACATGGCTTTCCTTCCGTGTTAATTTCAGACCGGGGAAGTCAATTTATTTCATATTTTTGGAGGAAGTGCTGCCAGCTGGCACAAATTGATGTTAGGCTTTCAACCAGCCACCATCCCCAGACCGACGGTCAAACTGAGAGAACCAACCAGACTCTTGAGCAATACGTACGTTGTATGCTACATCAATCTGAGGAGGATTGGAAAGACATTCTTTGGATCGCCGAGTATGCATACAATAATTCTGGACACTCAGGAACTAAACAAAGCCTTTTTTTTACCATATATGGTCACCATCCTCGAACCTCAGACTCAGATTCTCCCCAGCATTTAGAGATGCCTGCGGTGGACCATCTCCACGCTGTTATCACACAAGCCTTTAAAGAGGCGACTGCACATTTACAAAAGGCTAAGGATAAATACAAGAAGGATGCTGATCAACACAGGAGTGAAGCACCACAATACCAAGTAGGGGACCAAGTATGGTTAGCCACCAAGTACTTACCACTCAAGGGAACACGGACTTTTAACCCCAGGTACTTGTGACCTTATTCTATTAAGGCTATTATTAACCCAGTGGCCGTCAAGTTGGACCTGCCTGGTCATATGCGTGTTTATCCTGTTTTCCACGTGTCTCTTTTGAAGCCTGTGCAACCAGGAACTAGATTAACCACCCCACCTGAACCTATCCTCATAGACGGGGAACCCAAATTCGAAGTCAAGAATATTTTGGACTCTAAAAGGGTGAGATCAAAACTCTTCTAACTCATTGATTGGAAAGGTTATGGTCCACAAGAAAGATCTTGGGAGCCTAGTGACCATGTGCATGCACGTCAATTAGTGAAAAGGTTTCACCAAGAATTTCCAGACAAACCAAGGCCGAGAGGGAGAACAGCTTTAGGAGGGGCCTTGAGGGGGAGTGCTGTCACAATGCCTGCCCCCGGAAAGCCAGACCAGGCCCAGCAACCCCGGAAGCAGGCATCATGCCACTTGAAGCATTCCCAAAAACCCCAGTTAGGGGCTCTTTGGCTACAGTCCTGGCGCCTATGGCGCCAGGCTCATAAGAATAAAGTCAGTCCTGGCACCATGGGCGCCAGGCTCATTACAGAAATCTTACCTGTTGCAGACCATGCTGCATACCTACCTGATGCAGACCATGCTGCATGAAGCCACAAGCCAAATGAGCCTTAAAGGGACTACTTTATCTCAGGGACTCCTTTCCTCTCGGGTGGGGCTGTGGAAGAATACTTACCTGGGACTTCTTCCAAGGCTATTTAAGCCACACCCGGACAGACACACGTGCTTCGCGTTATTCTGCTTGCTGCAGCGTAACGCTCACCGTGTTTTCAGCAGCTCCAGTCTTCAGCCACGCCCGCTTCACCCTGGAACACCTGGAACAAGAAAAGGAGAAGGAGAAGAGGTCAGAACAAAACCCTTACCTGAATCCTTAATCCAGCACATCGTCGATCTGGAAGAGAGAAGCCTTATCAGGTGCATTGCCACGCACCTCGCAGAGCCGCACTGAACTCACCAACTGGGGCTGCATTCCTTTACTCCATCGTGGATCCAGCATCTCCAAGCCATTCTTCAACACCTGGGTGAGACAAGAACAGATAGGTGAGCAAGGGAAATACAAACCACCCCCAAAGACTTACCTGATTTACCACAGGGGGGTACTCACCTCATCTCGGGTCGGCATAGTCAATTCTGCATCACTGCCGCACCCCGGCCCCTAACTCTTCTGGTGGTTTAAATCCGCAACCTGCAAGGAATCTGGCAGAGTGAATATCAGACTTTGGAACTCTTACGAACAATTGGACTTAGAGTCAATACTGGAACTCACCAATTCCTCCACGCCAGTGAAGTAACTGGTCGCCTACGCGCCCCTGCGCTCGATGCAGGATGGAGAGCTCATCTTTCCAAATCGTCAGGTGAGATTGAGAGGGAACTTCAGGAGTGTTCTCTGGGCAGACAAGGGGAGTGGGAAGGCGGGTTAACGCTCAGATTACGGGAGGTTAATTCCCTTTCTCCATTGCAGAAAGATATTCGTACGAGTCCAACAAACAAAGCTAAGTGGGTCTGTCCAGTCTGTCATCTCGGCTCTAAGTGTTACTCTGGTGGAAGCAACAGCGGGCCAGTCCAGATCGACGCCCCCGTGGGAATCAGGTGAGCGTAACAAATAAGTTCCTCAAACAGCTTTTGGGCCACTGTGGCTCATCCCCTTGTGCATCTGTCCACAGGGAGTTGGTGATGGAGTATTGGGAGGATGAATGGGCAGCTGCCCCCATTAGTTTCTGGTTATGCCTATGGGCTAACAAGTATGCAACTTTATGCCATTTCATTATTAGATCTACTATGAGATGGGATAATTGGGGTATAATCCATGGCTAACGTATTTAAAGGAGTCTATGTGCTCCAGCAACATTCAGGTTCAGTTCCCCACTACTGCAGTGTTATCTCCCACGTAATTAAGAGTCTATGAGCAGGCCTTGAACCCGGGGATATGTAAAAAATGGGCCAACTCGGAACGAGCAACCTTTTCTGAAAATCAACACCTGCTGATAAGCAGGGTCCATGAGATCCAGCCTTACCTCGAGTGGGCCTCTAAAATGAAGTACCGATGGATCTTAACGAGGGCCAGGTTTAATTGCCCACAGTTAAGGGGCAATACGGAAAAATGGGCAGGCTTCCCCAATGATCCAAGGTGTCCACTGTGTGGGGCAGCAAGGGAAGACCTGAAGCATGTTTTACTATTTTGCCCTGCGTATGGGGATATCAGAAGGAGTACTATCTTGCAGGTAGTCGAGATTAACAATATCCACCTGAATAGGCCGGCATTATTGTTACTTCTGACGGCTGAATCGGAATTGACTGCTTGGGCCCTCCTGTCTTACCTGAAAAGAGAAATGTACTTGAGGAAGGGGATCTTAAGGGGTTAGAATTTATTTTAAATGTTTAGAGCTATACAGTTTTAATTTGCCTGCTTAAGGTTTTGAGATTGTAAAAGTCCTTTTTAATGTCATGCACTTACTGTTGAAATCAGGATTTTTATCTGCTTATGATGTTTGTGTTTGATGGATGATCTAATCCGAATAAACTTTAAATTTATTGATTGAAATGCATATATTACCTATTGTACGTGTGGAGTGCACATTTCCTTGTGTCTAAATGCATGGACATGTAAGATTATAAAGTGAGTTTGACTACTTTTGCCATCTTCAGCTTAAATTATCTCTATGTCCGGCTGTACCTGCCTGGGATAACGACGGTACTGTTGCCTTGAAGCTGTGGATGACGTATTCATCTACCTCCCAACGGCAGCATTTCCGAGTCCACGAACAGCCTAGATACAAGGTTGTTGAAAGTGCAAGGCTTGGCCGAGCTTTGCAAGGACATCATAGACCCATTAGAGCCTTGAGTGTAATCAGAGGGAAAGTGAGGTGGACATGGGGACAGGGCTATGCAAATGAACACATGTCTATCTACACTTGGCTTAAATCTCCTAATAGCATTGCATTCAAGGATCGTATTTGACAATCACAGCGCTGCAGTTGCGAACATGGGCAAGAAGTGTCATCTCTTGGCTTTCCTACCCCTCACAGTGGAATTGGTTAATAGCCCTTTTAGGGTATTACCAGCGTCAAAATATGTCCATCCAGCCGACTACTCTCTTACACATTGTTTGGAATCCTAGTGTCTCTGTAGGGCCCAATGACAACTTTGTTCCGGGTGACTCTTGCATTAAACGTGATCCACCCACATGACCTGTGCACTTTTTGCAAGGAAAGCTCTGTAATATGGATGTGGTATGAGAGGTGATCATTGGAGCTGTATAGCTCCTTGCAACCATACCTGTGCATGGCAGCCCTCTGCGCATTAGCATATCTACCAAAGTGGTGAGCGGGGCAGCTTTCCGCCCCACAGGGATCTACAGGGCAGAACACCAGGACATTTCAAGGCTCGCCAATTCATATTTCACAGCTGCTGCCTTATCAGGAGCGCTGTGCATGGAGAAAGTTTCCCAGGTGACATTGGCAGCAACGTTTTCCCACTTGCATTGTCCAGATAATGGGCAGAGGTTTTGCTGGCAGGACCTGCTCCCCTTTCCAGCTGTTATTTGAGGACAAAATGCAGATGACAAAAGGCAACATTTCAATGGCCGCTCATATACTGTTATAAAGTGTTTATTTTGTTTTCATCCTTACTTACGCAGGGGTTTTGCCTTTCTTAGGTATGGGTGTTTAGTCAATCAGCACAGTGATGGACCATTGCCACTTGAAAGATCCCTGGCCTCACACACATCACTCCAGCTACCTACCACATCTGTATCTGCTTCCAAATCAGTTAACGCGAGTACCACAAGGCTCCTGTGCTTGATATATGATCATTTGAATAAAAAAAGTTTAAAAATATTAATTTCTATCCACGATAACTTCTAGCTTCACATGGCAAAAAGGGGTTGCTTTATGTGGATGCAAAAAGGTGAGCTGGAAGTTTCTGAAAAACAATCTCTATACACAACAACCTTACTATACAATGGGCCTCATAAGTATGGCGGTATAGTAACAATGGCGCCGGAAGTGCTACCGGCACCGTTGCTACCGCATTGCCATACTACGAACTGTGCTCGCAGGTGCCTGTCAGCCCGACAGGTCTGACCTGGTGGCAGAGCGGCACCCGCGAGCACAGCATGTTGGATGCACCGGCACTGTTATGAACAGTGCTGGTGCATCTGATGTCCCCATTCCCATTGAGCCCTATGGGGCTCAAATGGTGAGGGGGACTGACAGGCACCGGCACCCGTGAAAGGGCAATTACCAGGTCCGGCGGGACCAGAATAGCCCGGTTATTGGCCATTCGTGAGTGCCGGACACGGATGCGAGTTTGGTCGCAGCCTTGCCGGTTTTACCGGCAAGGCTACCTCCAACCTCGTAATGAGGCCCAATGTCTTGCACTGCGTGTCTTAAAGTGCAAGAAGTTAACTTTTGTAAAACAGCAAAACAAAAGAGGTGTTGGCTGGAAGGTTTAGAATTGATCTTAACCTCTGGCTTTTCTTTGGGCCATTACAAAAGGGGAAAGTCCATATGCAAATCAGGCATGGTCCCACACCAAAAAAGCGGCAGTCCCGCACAAACTGCTTGGTCACATACCTTCTGCATGAGACCACAAGCCAGTGTTTCAGATTAATTCAAAATCTTCCACCCATCACTTTTTTGCTTTTATTTTCTCTCCCTATGTGAGAGAGGGTAGGCTGATACGTGAGTCCCTTGCTCGCTCTGCCATAGGGAATCAAGCTGCACCTCACTGATGAGGCCCAACAAGGCTGAACCATGGGGTTGCTGATGTTTCTGTGCAGAGGGGACCTGGCCTATCAGTTTAGGCACGGCTGTTCGCATTCATTGCAGGTGCCTGACTGATTTGCATACGGCTGAACCCCTTTTGATGGTCTACAAAACGGTGGTGTGGAACGTTCCGTAGAGCAGTGTATGGGATGTATTGACCCACTCTGCTATACTCTGCGGCCTCACTCTGCTATCTATGGTGAGAGAAATAGTAAAATGGCGGCAAAACCCTTGTGCGTGCCAAAACCTCCAAAACTGCGTTTTTCAACACACAAAAAGATGGCTGCACAACCTGCCACCCATGGTGCATGTGTAGTGTAACAGAGCCCATGCTGCAGAAAAAGTGCCAGTGGGCTCCATGACAAGTAAACATAGAGCGTAGAGGGAGAAGCAGCGCTTTGCAAGTGAAACTCCAAAATTTGCCTGTAAATTACATTTACTTTGCTGCTGAAAATTCAAAATGCGTGTACATAACACTTTCCAACACTCAAAATCTTGCTTGGCGCTAAAATTTGTTTAATCTAATGAAGCACTGTGAATTTACAAGGTCCTGAAATGTTAAGAGCAAAACACCTTCTCATCAAAACTGGATTGCCTGTGAATGGCAATATGTAATGAACATTTTTTAGAGATTTATAACTCGCTATCAGAAGTGGTGAAAAATATAAAACGGGCAGATTTGTTAAACACATTTTTGGCCCTACATCTGAAGATTTGGTGGAACTGTGTAGCATATTCTGAACAGGAATGTCAATATATGTGGTTTTATGGGAACTGTATTTATGCTAGAATTGTTAAACTTTACACACACATTCCTATGGTAAACAGAAAATGTTTTCATGGCAAAATGGACAAAATGCTGCAGAAAGGCAGAACAAGGTCTCACAGCTGTGGGATTTTGATGAACAGATACTCAATAAAATATGTAATCCTTGTATGTGATTTTTGTTGAGGTTACAAATGTATAAATATGTATTTAGGACACAATTCGATTTTGATACTAGTTGCTAGGGAAGGTTTCTAAGTATTGTAAAAATCAAACCATAAACCTGACATCATCTGTCCTTGATCCAATCACCCGGATGCAAGGCGGAGATGAGGCTCTGATCCATTCCCATTTCAAAGGGGCAAATTTAGTTAAGCCGGCCCATACACCCATTTGGGGATGTCATTTGACAGGATAAATAGGGACATCTGACAACACATAGAGACTTTCTCTTCTGATTCCAGCGAAGCACTTTGATCCAGTATTCAACATCCTTCTAGATCCAGATGCCAACTACTAGCGCAAGCAGTAGCTGAACCATTTTCAGAAAGCCCTCAATAAAAAAAAAAATCCTCGCAACCCAGTGAAGCGCTGTGGTGGGAGGAAGCATCCTGAAACTCTGGCTTGCCACCATATATGCTTGCCTGATGAACTCGCCATCCCGCGGATCTGAAATATCCAGAAACAAGAAGGGCAGATCCCGTGCAGTTCCGGCGACCGGCCTAGCTGATCCTGTCACGCCTGATGTACGGTCCTTCCCTGATAGACCCGATCCATTCACCAGAATCTTGACGGGTCCAATAATCTTAAATCCCATTGGATTGTGAGTATTAACAGGACGCTAGAGAACTATTGTATACCTTGCCTTATCTTATTCCACCCTAATCTCTGAACTATCCTTACTTTCATAACCGTCATTTCATAGTCATTTTTATTTGTGTAACTCTTATCCATAAATCCCAATTCGAGTGTTTAGACTGGTTCCGGCCGGAAGGCACTGGGAATCTGTTACCAAAGTCATGAATCAGTCTCGGAGCTTACTTCATCCCAACCTGGTTGTCTAGTTTGAATGCTCTAGTCTTGAGTAAAAGCATAATCCCTATTTTCTGGTTTTAAACTGAAGTTCTTGTCCAAATTCATGTCTTTATTTTGAAAAACACCTCTCACTAAAACCTCTATGATGCCCTCAGTTTTAAAGATAGAAACGAAATTCCAACTCTCTTAGCTATCTCCACAACTAAAAACCGCATCGCAGAACAGTGTCTTTGGCCGGTTTTTATCACAAATCGCATAGTGAAATGTTGCTGCAAATTTACATTTGTTAAAGTTTTACACGTGTGAATTGTCTTTAAATTATTTCCCACTTTGCCTTTGAGATTCCAATTGTTTTCTTTTGATTAAATCATTGCTTTTGATTGCTTGCATCTGATCAAAGTGTCTCCCATAGAAATGTATAATAATTTAAGCATTTTTTAACACATTTAGTGCTTTTGCTCAGCCAGTTTCAAAGCCATCAGACAGTTGAAAATTAAAATCCGTTTTTCTCTTTTTTTTAAGGGGGGAAGGTGGGAGTGATATTCTGTTTGGCCTGTATTAGTCCTGAGTACCTGCTCTCTCCTCACACCTCTTTAAATTGCCAATTTGTGGGTTGAGGGGCGTTGCAGGGGGAACCTCTACCCACAATGCTATCTGTTCCAAACCAACCCAAAAGTATTATTTTCTTTGCTGCATTCTTTTTGTGTTCGTAACCTGATTCCCAGTGCATTAAAGATATTATTCATTGTATTGTCACCCCATTGGTGATTGTTACCTATTAAAACTATATTGTGATTTTAAATTCTAAATAAATAATAAATATTTACCTTTACAAACTAGCCTGTTTCCTGGTTCAGTGTGACCGGGGGCGGGTATTTTGAGAAGGGTATGATATGAGTGGTATATCATTCAGAATATTGAACTTATAGACAAAAATAATTAAGGGTTTCATTTGCGCACTACATGCTAGGCGAGACTGGGGCGTATGCCTGATTGAAATCCCCTACAAGTGTCAGTGGTTCAGATTCATTCAAAACCTTACATCCATCACTTTTGTGGTTATAGTTTGTCTCACTATGTGAGAGAGGGTATGCCCAGACGTGGGTCCCTTGCTCACTCTGCCGTAGGGAATCAAGCTGCACCTCACTGATGAAGCCCAACAAGGCTGAAACATGGGGTTGCTGATGGTTCTGTGCAGAGGGGACCTGGCCTAGCAGTTTTGGCACGGCTGTTCGCATTCATGGCAGGTGCCTGCCTGATTTGCATCTGGCTGAAGCCCTTTTGATGGGCTAAAACATGGTGGTGTGGAAGGTTCCCTAGAGCAGTGTCAGTGGTTCAGAGTAATTAAACTGTCCACCCATTGCTGTGTTGGCTTTTGTAAAACAGGACACTGTTAGACGAGTATCATTTTGCTTTCTGCTTACTAGTGGTTTCCAATTTAGAATGTGCAAATACAGCCAGGATTATATTATTTTGGCTGAACATGGTTCCATAAGGGTTTATGTATTTTCAGGAAGCTTTATAATGCAATATGTGTATTTTGAAAGTAATCGCTATGACAGTATTTAATCACAGTCCTTGAATGACACAACATAAATATTTGACAAGGTAAAATGTAGAAAGTGTGTGGTTAAATGCCTATAGTGCGTAGTAGGTTACAATATTGGCTTTAGTGCTTAACCAGAGTTTTTGGACTGGTGCAAATAATGTAATAACACTTTGACCTAATTGCAAATATGGGGGTTATTAGAAGAAGGTCACACTAATTGCAAAAAAGGGCCCCCTTACAATGGAGCAGCGTTAATTATTTTAGAGACATAATGCTTGTGCTCCTCTGTGACTGTCCCCTGAGACCATCACCTAGAATTGTATTATTCTTGCGTTGATCTTCCTCCGTCCCAAAAAACGTGACTTGACAGAGAGATGCATAGTGTCACCAGAAGCGAGTGCATGAGAGAGTTTAGTATAGCAGAGTGTTTGCAGCAGAACCAATGTAAATATCCTCTCCTGTTGCTGCCGATCACTGAATTTGCTTGAACCGTCCAGAGTACTGTCCCACAGATAAACAAGTGAAACTCTAAGTTAGTGTGATGTATAGGGAAGTTTAGTGTAGATATGTGGCTTCTGTGTTGTTTCAGTGCTAAAGTTGTGTGATGAAATGTATTGTCTGTTTTGGTGGGAGGTAGAATGATTTTGAGGTGAGTATGGTTACCTTGCCTTGCCCACCAACTACCCAATATCTGAGGACAACATTTTTCACTTTGGAAACATCACAGTTGGTCACATTTATTTGTTTTTATATATGCAAACAAAGTTCTACAGCTGTCTTGCCTTATTATGCCATAGTGTATGAGGTTATGATAAGTGATGCCATGCCATGGCACAAATCCACGGCCTGCAGTTTGTATTCAGTTTCCTGAGCCCTCCCTTTTGACCGCCCACTGATCAAAGACACTCCATCGGTAGTGTCACTTATCCTTACATGGGAATTTGGTACAATGCAGGACAGGGACCAGGAACTAGCAATTGACAAAGCCACCATTTGAAGAGTCAATCCATCCCCACTTGTGAGGTTTTGCTGTGGTGGGGCCCCAGGAAAAAGGCAAGGCAAACAATGCAAGGGCAGCCCTCTCCTCCTAAAATTCTCAGCTCTGCCCAAGTGTTACAGATGATTGTTTGATGTACATCATGCATACCTTTCTTAAACAAGGTTAACCATACAGGTTTATCCCAAATGCTCTTCTGGAGGTGTCTAATCTTTGGACCTATTAATACTTATTGGACAGTTTCAGGAGGTCTCAAGTTTTCAATGTCAGGCATAAAATAATTAGCCATTCCTGGCTTTAAGGTACATAACAAGGAAAAAGGTGCATTTAAAAAATATTTTTTGCATGCGTGTTTTCTTGAATGTATTTGTGTACGTGTTTGTCTGCACAGATTGTTAGCACTGGGAGCAATATGATGCAGAGCTGGGGTCGACGTGGGCGTATATTGAGACAGATAGCCTGATTTCATTTGTGCACGAAAAGCACGAAAGGTTGGTTGCATAAGCATATGTTGTTGAGGCAGGCCTTTATTTGGCAATAACAGCATGGACATGTGTTTTGCAGGAGTGATGCTGCTAGAGACCAGCCTCATTACTTTCTTTGAACACAAAAAGCAAGAAAGTGGCGACAAACCTCATGATCTGGTTTGGGAAGAGCCTGCTTGAAAGTGGGGCAATGCTGGTGTACATTGTTAACATGGGTCCCTTGTTTTTTTTCATTGTGGACAGCCAACATCGACACCGGCGACAAAATGTTATTTGCACTGCTAGTGACCTGGCATCTATTGGAGTGTTCCATGTGTGCTCAGCAGAGCGCTGGGTAATTTCTACATTGGTACTCAATGTTTCTGAAATCTTGTATAAATATCATGATTTCAACCCATTTTTTTAAAAAAAAATAGCCTATGAGACGCACTGGCCAAATCTTAATAGATTAGTTCATGAGTGCAAGCTCGGTTTAACCCCGCCCACATTTTAAAAATGCACTAGTTGCAACTGCTCCAGACTGTAGTCGTATTGTCAGAGTGAAGCATGGAAGTCCATGATGATGGCTAGTTGGGTCTTGCTACCTTCTTTGAACACATTCATAGAACCTGATGTCACATTTAAAAGAAATAAAAAACAGGACTAGTTTGCCCCATCAACCCCGCCCCCCCCCCACACTCCTGCCACGCTGGATACTCCCCTGCCTCTGAGGAACTGAAACTCCCACCATCTGTATTGAGGGAATTTGGTGTTCTGAGAAAACCCTTGCAGTCTTTTGCATAGCCCGCCCACAGACTGTGGAAGAATGCAGAACAGAACTTGAAGTTCATTCAAGACCCTTCTCTCCAGCATTGCTAGACACGTATTAGAGAAGTATGACTGCTTATAGTGTTCACGCGAGGCTAATTACAAAGAGTATTACTGCAGCAGATTGAAGGATTGGGATGTTCTATTTGAAATCCAACCTATATGTGCTGTTGTTGCTTGAGCAGATACTGCATTACTATTTTCGTTATCTGTAGTATTTATAAAGTATACCGTGTGATATTATGCCTTGATCAAATATGTATATGTGTTTTATTGAACTGTCAAGATCCAATATTTCATTGAGATTGCATCTATGAACTGTACCAACACCTGAGGCAGTCCACTCACCTGCTATCGAGTGCAGACTGTGAATGTGCCCTCACTACCAAAGTGGGAACCTGGTGTTCTTGAAAACTCAATGTTTAACATTCCTATTGATTGTGCACCTGTTATCTCTGTTGGGTTTATGGACAGCACCCGATATCGCATGCATGCCAAGGGGGGCTCGGATCCCACCTGCACTCCATGCTGGCATGATCTGTGCGTACGTCCTTTGGTTCTTGTGCATTTTCATTAGGTGGCCAAATGTTACTGATTTTCTCCTAAGAAAGGGTGCTTTTCTACCCCCCTGATGATGCCCCCTGACTATGCCCTTGCTCCCTCGACACGTGGATTGCCCCTGAAAGCCCCCTCGAATGATCTTTCAGCACTAGACCCACAGACGCAAATGTGGGTCCACAGACCAGTAATGGCTGGCAGACTCAAAATGTGATCACATCCCTGCATAGGTGAAGAAGGTAGTGTGGGTTTTTGATTATGGGTTCCTGGGCTGAATAGCATTGTTCTGATTGTGTTGGTGTGAGTCTGAACGGTATTCCTTACAGAGTCATTTGTATACAATACACATTTAATAATAGGCTGTGTTAAATGCGTCACTGTGGGTAGCATTAACTCTCTTGAAAATGTGTTTTTTTACTTATGGCATTGGAAAACTCGTGTATATAGTGCTTGTGACTGGCGTAGTTTGTTTACACTGTAAATAACAACTATTGTTATACCCGTTTTGAATGCATTCAGTTGATTGAACTTGACATGTGAAACATTTCTCTTGGTACCACTGTCCTGCATATTGAATGCACATCTGACCAGCAATAGTTGAACTCACTGCCCTATGTGGCCAGGTACAGTATCTGAACAATTGACAGATTTAATTATTTATTTATTTTTTGTATTTGTTGCAGCGCGCTGAATCCTTGGGTATCTAGGCGTTAGTTACATTATGAGACAAGAAATACAGAAAAACGAAAATACAAGAAACATACGCGAAAAACCACAGGGGGGGAAGGGGTAGCATGATGTCTTAAAGTCTTGGTTCGGGGGGCTTAACATGCGGGGAGTAACAATGGCGGAGGAATAGAGGAGACAAGTATCCGATTGTCTTAGTGTCTTAGCTCACGGAGCTTTAGGCGAAGATCCACGTTTTTAGGTTTAGCAAGAAGGAGAAACATGGGGTGATGAGAGAGAGAAAAAAGAGAAAGGGAGAGCGAGTAAGGCAGAGGAAAAATATTGAGGAAATAGAGAAAAATTAAGTAGTAGAAAACAACTGAGGAGCAAGAGCTATATGGAAGAAAGAGAGCGGCTGAGGTATGACGGTGACAGAAGGTTAGAGTAGAACGAGAGTCAGTTGAGATTGATACCAGACCTATCAATGTCTTTGATTTCCTGTTCCGGTGGAAGGATAGGCAACAGACTTGATTTTTGTCCTGCTATTTGGAACCAAGTATTTTCATAGGCCCTCATTACGACCCTGGCGGAAAGGGGTTTACGCCAGCGTAAACATCGCCGACCCTTTCCGCCTGAGTACGAGGTCCCTTAGCGCCATGGTGAGTTTAACGCCTGCTTTTTGCAGGCGTTAAAATCCATGGCGCTAAGGGACCTTGATGTTAATTACGCCACCGTAATTTACGGTGGCGTAATTAACGCCTTCCCCACTCCCATTATGCCCTATGGGGCAAGAATGGGAATGGGGAAGGGCAAAATGGGGATTGGGGACTTACCGCCCCGCCAAGGTCGGAATGGGGCGGTAAGTCCGCCAACCACCATGGCGGAATTGCACCCTTAGCGCCATGGACCATGGTGCTAATTGCACCATGGTCCTCCGCCAAGGTCGTAATGAGGGCCATAGTCTATTGCTTTTAAGGGGATCGAGCCTGTCAGGAGTTATAGGATGCTGGAAAGGGCAGTGTGGTGACTAGAGCAGGAGAACATGTCTGACAATCTGTGGGTTTTGCCATCATCAATAGACAAAAAGCCTTTTAAATGCCCTAGCTATCCTCACTTGAAGGAACAGTGTGTTTCTGAGAGTTTCCAGTGGGTGGCCATCTTGCCACCAACTTGTGATAAGGAAGGTTTCCACTGCGCTGCATTGCCAGTGACTGAGATAATCTGAGCAACTGGTTGAGAGCGCATTGTGGGCCTCATTTATCTGGCATTAGGAGGGACTGAAGTCCTGAGTGGCAAAGGATTTCTCGTATACTGAAAAATTTGTCCAGAGGTTTTTTTTTATTTTATAAAGGTATCAAATTTTATTTACTAAGATACATTATTTTTTCAATGAATTAATCATCTATTAATATACACATTAAATTACATAAATGTTGCAGGAGAGCATGGTACACCAGATTCTAAAACAACCGAACACAACCAACATTCTTCAACAGTCAAACCATCATTTGTACCTCAAATCAATCAACCTCATTCATTCACAATAAATATTTGGAATAAACAATTGGTGCAATATATATGTGTAGTAGCACTTCATTGATTAGCCCCACATAATCTTTGACATTTCATTTCATCCACATTCAGTGTGTATTAGCACAATAATTGTCCAAAATGTGCTCTATTCCGCGGAGTGGGTGCATTCAACAAAAAATGACAGATCCCATCCCCGGATGTTCTTCGAGGATTTCTCGTGCCAAGGAGAATGCATTGGCATGTTCACCCTCCATCGGTGCGTGACTGCCACACAAATGTTTTGCACCCGAGCGTGGTTCATATGGTAGGCTTGTGTAGTTGGGTGGAGCAACAGGGTGAGTGCAGTGAAGGAGAATGTGGCTTGTTGCCCACATTCATACAGCCAGAGTATTTGACTTGGAGACAACTACCTCTGAGCCTAGGTGGCAAACAAGGGCATCAGATGATAATCAGATGATACAAATGTGTTACCTATATGGTGCTTTCGCCATAGCGCTCTGCATACCCAACCAATGTTGGTATTCATTTACCAACTTCGTATGGATGGAGGGCTAAATTGTCATTGTCGGGATTTGTACCTGCCTGATGAAAATCACACCCAGATTGCCGCAGCATGCCCTAAACCCACTGTGCAGTATTACCAGCTAAGATACGTTTTTAGCTGTGTGTCAAGTGGCGTGAGTAAAGCCATGGCTATATGTGAACTAATGAAAACACCAGTGAGATTAAATGTGCGTGAGCTGAACATGCTGCAGTACCTTTGAAATGTGTGTTTGCCTTATTGATCCTGCATAACTGTCACAGACTCTGCCTGTGTCTCTCACCTCTGAGAAAACCAGGAACTCCAAAAAGCCTGCACACAAGTCAATGCATTCTTATTGCTGATAAGCTTCTTTATCTGTCCTGGACTTTGTCTTCCACTCTTCCACTTGGAGCAGTCACTAAGACATCCATGCTATGTGATAAGTGTTCTTGTGTGTCTGGATGAAGGGAGTGAGAGCCAGGGGGTGAACACGTCAGAGAAAGCTGGCTTGCTTATGTTTTGTAAGAAGGACCTACCTCTCCAATATCGTCTCTTAATCCTCTTTCCAGTTACCCGAAATGCCCCTGCATATCCCCAACCTCTGCCTGTCTTCATCTCATTGGCCGCCCCATGGTGTCCTGTAATATTAAGCTCCGGCATCCAAGGTTGGACTGGCCCATCGGGAACTCTGGAGATTTCCCGGTGGGCCTCTGTACCCTGGGCCTCCCGAAGATGTGTAATATGGGGCCACTTTGAACATTATTTCCAGGGCCTCTTTTGGTTCCCAGTCCACCCCTGCCTCCTGCCAGCAACCCGTGACCACCAAGGTCGCAGGGTCATGTTCTTCAAGCTCCCATGACGATATGGCGTAAGGACCAGACCTTTAATAGAGAGAGTCAGTGAGAAAGACTGAAACGGGGGTCTAAGTCAGAGAGGTAGTGGATCATCGAGAGAAACAGAAAGAGGGCATGGAGGGATGAAAGTAACAGAGAAAGGGGAGGAAAGGGAAGACAGGATGGCGAGAGAAGGATGAGGAAAGAGCAGGAGGAAGGTAAGAAAAGTGGGGCAAGAGGATATAGAAGAAAAGGAGATGAAATGAGTGCTTGAGAAGAGATGCTAAAGACAACTAAGAATAACTTGAAACTGCAAACAGATACATATGCAATGGGCAGGATGACAGTGCTTATATGCATGCAATGGGCAGGATGACAGTGCTTATATATATGCAATGGGCAGGATGACGGTGCTTAGATATATATGCAATTGACAGGATGGCGGTGCTTAGATATATATGCAATGGGCAGGAGGACGGTGCTTAGATATATATAAATGGGCAGGAGGATGGTGCTTAGATATATATGCAATGGGCAGGAGGACGGTGCTTAGATATATATGCAATGGGCAGGATGGCAGTGCTTTTATATATATGCAACGGGCAGGATGACAGTGCTTAGATATATATAAATGAGCAGGAAGACGATGCTTAGATATATATGCAATGGGCACGAGGACGGTGCTTAGAGTTAGTTTGATTTCCAACAGCATGATGATATGTAATAATATTAAAAGGAATATTATATGTTCTATGACATATTATATTGGCATCCCCAAATCCACTAAATGAGTACCGAACCAGAAGTACTTCGTAGAAGATAAAAAGCATAGTGGTTAGGATTTAAACCTGCTCATCATGAGAACATTCAAACAAAAGTTGGTGAGCAGTGTTTTTCTAACATATTTATTAAAACATCGACCTCAACAAAATATAAATAGCTAACTATATCACAAATGTTAATGGAACACATATTTGATCAATTGTAGTCCTTGATCAAAAAAAGTTCAAGTAAAAAGGCAAACAATTATCACTTAACCACCAAGATGATAAAAACCTGTACAGAAAATCAAACATTGATATCATCATTAAATGTCATATCTTACTATTTATGTTGTGAAATGAATATAAATCTACAGTGTCCATTTACCCCCAAATGCAATGTACTCATGCAAATGCTATTCGACCAACACATACCTGAAAGGTTTCTATGAATGTGACTAAGTCCTGATATACTTGATATGAGAGACCGCTCCAAAACTGATGATACGGCTCTCTCATTGTACTCTCATTGTACTGCGGGTGCACCTTTAAGTAAGGGGTGCATAGTTGTGACCTAGTGCACATCACCGAACACAGGCAGCATTCACCATATCATCTTTAAAAACACTCTTTCTTTGATAAGCTGACTCATAAGTATGACCTAAAAGGGATTTACCTTAATAATAATATAAAAAAATATGCATGGAACTTGTTTTAAGGGTGCTTTCCATAAGCATATTTCGGGAAAATAACTACAATATTTGTTTATTATTGTTTTTGACATTGATACATTCTTAGCATTGCTCAATCTGTTCTAAGACTTAACTCTCTCTTCCTATTTCTACTAAGTCATTTTGGTTCCAGAGACTATGAACAGACAAACTGTAAATCTTCAATCTGGAAACCATGATAATCTTTCAGTAAATGTTTTAACAAACTCATTTTGACCCATTTCAGATACACATCTCATGTCCTCCTAAAGATGCCATAACATGCTATCTTTTTAATACTATTAGCCTACTCGTTAATTGTAATTGGGGCACCTTTGTTTCCGCCTTGTAAAGGTCCTATGGTTAATTCATATTTTTGAGCTATAACGGGCATGTTCTTTGAGAGCCTATCAATATTATTCAAAGCTACTACTGCAATGTATCCTTATTTTGTTTAATCACAGGTATTCTTATTATGATTTATCACAGGTAACAGCCCCACTCAATTGTGTTAGCAAAGTTGAGTTTTTATTAATGTTATCAATCATTGTAGCTAAATAGACAAAAGACACATAGAATGATCATTGAATTCGTTTTGCATTTTCTTCACTTTGTAAGATTCAGAAAATGATGTGTTTGGTTCCAATGAATAATATTGCAATGATCTTCCCAGTGCCAGATTTCACCAAGTAAGTATTACTAAAAGAGTTGTTACTAAGTCTTGTCCCATTAGAGGGACTTTGTGCATACTATAGCAATTTTAAAGAGAGAAAATTCTGCTCATCCCATTTGATTTTTCATCCCAACCGTTGATTGTCCAGCTCGCCCTGGGGCCCATAAAGTATTTAGTCAATGTAATAACTTCATTTCTTCCCATTGTGAAATGCCATACATAAATATGGCATTGTTTAAAAGAGGCATCATAACTGGTGTTATCACCCTCAATATCAGAAATTTATAATAAAGTATCACTATTTCACAGAGGCAGGAAATGACATTTCTGTAGGCACACGCTATAGCATTTGAATTTGACTCCTAAGACGAGAAGAACTGGTGTGAAGTTCCAGAGGAAGAAAAGAGCGCTTGAAAGAGTCCTGATGTAGAAATCCTAGTGCTGATGACCCGGATGGCCTGCCTGTGGGCATTTCACCAAAGCTGGAGCCAATAGTGACGCCATTTGTGCCTTTTGTGAGGAGCCAGGAATGAGACGTGAACACAGAGGGCTCATGGTTTAGTTATAAACTTTTATTAAATGATAAAAGGTTTTGGAAAATGCCTCACTTTACCTAATCTAGGAGGAGTTTCCCTACCTCAACCAAAATGAATGGTTCTGTCCTTTGTCAAGATGTCCAATGCAAAAATATGTCTTGTGTCAGAAATCCTATCCTGGCCCTCACACTCTAAGACTAACTCTAAGGCACGAAGGATATTGTCTCGGATTCTCAAAGTGCATAAATGTTGAAATCCAACACAAAAGTATACATCCAACCAAAAATATACAAGTGGTCAATGTACACAGTTCCAGGGAATGGATCCCTTCCCCAGGTTCCTTTTCTCCAAAATGAACAGTTCAAACAAAGAATAACCAAGTTCCTTGAAACCCAAGAGGATAGCTCCCTCCTCTTGGTGGGTTCACTGTTCCTGAGGAAATGGCTCTTTTCCCTAGGTTTCTCTTCACATTCAAGACGTTCAAAATTCACAGAGAATATGTTTTAGTTGGGATTCTCTTTTCACTGAATTACAATTTGGGTTCAGGTCCCAGACTTGCATGTCACCTGGTACACTTCCCTGCCAGGCTCTTTTCTACATTTACAATAATTCACAATGTTAACGTCATTGATCTTCCATGAGATTCTCTTCTTATTGTAATATATCACACACGTCTGGTAGACTCTCCTACCAGGTCTTTGATGCAGTCTCTTTCACCTTCTAGCACGCACTTTGCTTTGCCTGGTATATTTTTCTACCAGGTTTCAACACGTAATGTCTCCCTGGTTTCCCTTCTTGGTCTCCCCCATGTTTATACTGAGGGTCTCAGACCCCAGTCCCACTGTCTAGGGCTTTCGTTATCTCGCAGACAGTGCTTTGGCATCCAAGCCCTTTCCCTGACACTGGTTCGCGTCTTGTGCTTTCTCGATGTTCCCGACTCGAAGCCGGATGTTTCTCAGGCTCCTCCATCTCTCTCTGCACTTGCCAGAACCTCCAGTAGGCGCTTGAGCTTCGTTCAGCTTTCCAGCCTCTACAGCAGTCAGGAAGCACAAAGTGCTTCCTCATGATTCTTTCCGGTTTCTGCAGAGCCTCCTTTAGCGCGTCGCTCACCAGACTGCCCTGGGTTGGAGAACTCCATGCTTCTCTTCCCGGCATCGTTTTGAAATATGGCGGGCAAATTGAATCTCGCCAGCGACTAGACCGCTGATAGTGGTTTTCATTAAGAGTAATCATCATTGCTCCTCGCCTCTTCCTCGTCTCAGTTGTTGTCACACTGGCTGCCAGGGAGTTAAGCCAAATCCTTGCTACTGCATCCACCCACAACTGGAGAGAGTAAGTGTCACTCACATGAGCAAAACATGAATTGCTGTTAATCCATTTGAACTAGGAGTGTAAAGATCAATTTCGACTCAGCTGAATGGAAAGATTCTGTGGTGGTCTGTGACCCTCATAAAGGCTCATCAAAGGCTTTTTATCTGTGCCTGTCTGGGCCTGGCTCGACTGGTCCCTCCCACTACCCTTCTACAGGTAAAGAATGCACCATGATGCTGGGCAGTTCCACCTCTCGCCCTTGGACTATGGCCTCCTTCCTTCTGATATAACGTGAGTACTGACATTTTGGTGTGTTTGCCTGCCTCAGCTATCCTTGACTCTGTGCCTGTGCCCCCCTGACATTCTCACTGATCGAGCTCAGGAGGCACCTCTCCCCTTGTACCTCATGGTCAACAACTCTTACATTGTCTTCACTTCTTGAGCTCTCACTTCTATTGCTTCCACTTCTGTACTTCTGTCCTGTAATACTTGTGTCTTAATTAACTGAATTTAGGTGTGCTCCTGCTTTTCTTTGTGTCTATCACATCCTGCATTTCTTTGTGTCTGTTTGTTTTAAAATCAAATCTAGGTGTGCTCACATCCTGCATTACTTGTGTCTTTATTTTTAAGAACAAATGTAAGTGTGCTCACATCCTGCATTGCTTTTTGTCTGTTAGTTTTAAAATCGAAATTAGGTGTGCTCACATCCTCCATTATTTTAAGAAAATCGAATTTAGATGTGCTCACGTCCTGTATAGCTTTTTGACTGTTAGTTTTAAAACTGAATCCAGGTGTGCTCACATCCTGCATTGCTTTTGGACTGTTACTCTTAACATCCACTTGGCCGCCTGTGAGCTAAGGCCAGAACTGTGCACTGCAGCACCCACCTCCCTCTTTATCTCTCTGCCTCTCACTTCTCTGCTCTTTCTCTGAGATGGCACTTTCCATCTCTTTTTCCAATATACTTCAACTGCTACACTATCACCAGTCCAGCCTCTGTCACAAAATCTGGATGGAAAAAGCACAAAAAAGACATCCTTGCTGCAAACCTTGGCCTCCCATTTGCAGACACTTATGTCAGTGCAACCTCCAGAGATATCTTCAATGTCATCCTTTTCTCTGTCACATCTCCAGACCTATGGACTTCTACTCTCATCTATACTCTCTCCCCTTACTCTTCCTCTCTCATTAATGGCATCACCAAGTGGAAAGGATGTGAGCACACCTATATTCGATTTTCAAAAATAATGGAGGATGTGAGCAAACCTAATTTTGATTTTAAAACTAACAGTCACAAAGCAATGCAGGATGTGAGCACACTTACATTTGTTCTTAAAACTAAAGACACAAGCAATGCAGGATGTGAGCACACCTACATTCGATTTTAAAACTAACAGACACTAAGAAATGCAGGATGTGATAGACACAAAGCAATGCAGGATGTGAGCACACCTAAATTCAGTTAATTAAGACACAAGTATTACAGGACAGAGGTACAGAAGAGGTGGGCTTCTTCTCATCTCGCTGCTGCATTATTGTCTACTTCATGGACACCATCCTAATTCAAGGCCCTCGGGCCAACCTCGTTCTGTCTGACCGATCCTGCCGTATCTCATCAACGTTGTTCCTTCTCCTGCCTCACCCCCTACTTCCTCCGCCCGCTCTGCCACCTCTGACTAAAGTACCATGCCCCTGCTCTCCACCTCAAAAAATGCCCGGTGGATTGTCTCCACCTGGCGACCCTCAACGCACACCCGGCCAAGAAAGACTGTGCTGACATCTGCCTTTGCCTTGAAGACACTGACCTTGACATACTCACACTCACTGAGACTTGGTTTCAATGCTAGCTCAGTCACTTCCTTTGACTCTCTCTTACCCGATGGCTTTAAGATCACCTCCAAGCCTCGACATAAACGGGCTGGCAGTGGACTTGCCTTAATCTTCCCTGAGTGTATTCCTTCTTCTATCCTACACACTGGGCTCTTTTTGTCTTTTGAGAGCCTAATATGCAAATTGGCCATCACTCCCTCCTCCACCCTGACCATTGCTACCATTTACCAGACTCCAGGCTCTTCATCTCTGTTTATGATCCTCCTTGCTCTCAACCACCTCCAACCTGCTACTCCTGGGTGACTTCAACATACAATTAGACTACCCGTGCACAGCATCCTCCCTATTCATTGACCTCTACACCTCCCAATCCCTCTCCATTCTTCCCTCTGGTCCAACTCACTCTGCCGGACACACGCTGGATGCCATCATCCATTCCAACCTCCCTCTCTCATCTCCTCTGGCCACCCCTCTCTCTTGGTCTGACTGCTCACTTCTCTCCTCTCACCTGGGTTTTTATGGCCTTGTGACAACTCCTCCAAAAACCCTGCCAACCTCGTTCAAGAAGATCTGTCCGATGAAACGCGTGTCAGCTGCTGCCTTCACTTCCACCTTCATTCCCCCTTTCCCACCCAACTCAGACTCTACATCTGACTGTGCTCTCAGCACCCTCTATCTCTCCATTACCAACACCCTTGACATCCTTGCACCAGTTATGAGAATACGCCTGAAACCTTCCTCCAAGCGTAACACCTGGTATGACTCTGAACTTGAACTGAAACATAAGTGCAGGGCTGCAGAACGGAAGTGGCAAATCTCAGGTTCACCCTCTGACAAACTGGCTTGCTGCATGCTGCAAAGGCATTACAGATGCTCTATCCGTGCCAAAAAAGGGCCCAAATTCAGGCACAAGTATCTGGCATGTCCAACAACACTGCTGAACTCTTCAAAATCTGCAGGGAACTTGCCAACCCATCCGCAGTTTCCTCTGTCCCTATTCCTTCCCAGGCCCTTTGCATTGCACTCACCACTAACTTCACCACCAAAACCTAGGACAGGCTGAACAGCCTTGTCATACACTCTTCCAACCCATCCTTCCCCCTTGCCTCCCCTAACCACTCATCCTCCTCCTGCCTCCTTTTCCTCCTTCGCCAATGTCTCTATGAAAGAAGTCACCAGAGATGTCAACTCCATGAAGGTCTCTTCCAAACAGGTTGCCGCTTGCTCATCCAGAACCATCAAGGACAACATATCCTCTCTCATCCCTGGTCCTGGTCTTGCTGATCTTTATAACCACTCCTTTGCTAATGGTTCTTGTCCATCCTCCCTCAAGCACACCCTTTTGTGCACCCTCCTTAAAAATACGTCAGCAGACCCTTGCTGCCTAGCCAACTATTCCCCTATCTCCATCACCCCTTTCCTGGGGAAACTGCTTAAGAAGATGACCCTGCCCCAGCTTAACTCCCACACTGAACATGTTGGTGGTCTCCATATCCACCAATCTGGATTCCGAGCATCCACAGGCACAGGGACAGCTCTTCTGAACTCCTGTGAAGAACAGCTTGCATCCCTTGATTCCAACTCCCCTGCTGTCCTCATCCTCCTTGATCTCTCTTCTGCATTTGACACAGTGAACCACTCCATCCTCATAAAAAGGCTCCTTGACACCATTGGTATCTCAGAGCGGCCACTGGACTGGCTTACCTCCTTCTGAACTGACTGCTCTTCCAAAGTCATACTGGGCACCTTCTCCTCCCCTTCTTCCTTCTCCACCTATGGCATCCCCCAGGGCTCCATACTTTCGCCTTGGCCCTTTAACATCTACCTTTCTCTGCTGGCACCCCTCATTTCCTCCTTCTCCCCCAGCTTCCAGTCTTATGCTGATGACACACAACCCTTCTTCAAACTTCCTACAGACGCCCTTGCACCCTCAATCATCCTGGCTGCTTCTCAGCCATCCAGGCCTGGTGTATTTCTGCTGATCTCTGCCTCAATGGCAGCAAAACAGAGATCCTCCCTATTGGGACCCCGGTACCCAACTTCTTCCGTTCACTCTGGCCTTCTTCCATGGGCTCTCCCCCTGCTCCCTCTACAGAATCCAGAGACCTTGGAGTCATCTTCGACTCCTCTCTCTCCTTCCTCCCTCATACTCAGGACATTGCCAAGAAGTCCCATTTTCATATTTTCCTTTTGAAAGGAATTCTACCTTTCCTCACCTTCCCTCAGAGACTCAATGTTACCCGGGCTCTGGTTCTCTCTAGGCTTGACTATTGCAATAGCCTCCTGATTAATCTATCCTCTTCCACTGTGCAACCCCTCCAGATAATCCAGAATAGGGCAGCAAGACTTATCCTTTCCTCTAGCCCAGGTACTGCATCTCTCCTGCCCTACAAAGCCTTCACTGGCTCCCGATCACAGGACGGATTATCTGACTAAATATTACCCCTCTAGACACCTACGTTCCTCTGGCACCAACTCCTGTGTTTAAAGCGGTTTGCTAAACAGAGAGGTGGTCGATCACTTTCTTCAGCGGGCTCCCTTCTTTGGAACAGCCTCCCCCTTCCTCTTTGTCTTGAGCAGGACCTCCTTAAGTTTCAGAAAAGCCTCAAGACCTTCCTCTTTACCGCTTCCTTTCCTCCGTCTCTCCCCTGCTAATCACACAGTAGGTTGATTGGTACGCAGGACCCTTATTCATCCTCGGGCTCTGACCTCCCGCATCTTATCTTCCCTGCTGCTTTCTATCCTCTGCACTTGCCTCGGCTCTCCCTCCATCACTGGACATAGCTTTCTTTCCCCATAGCACCTCACCTGCTGTTCTCCAGGAGCACCACAGCACATATCCCATACCCCTCTCCCCTCTGCAATTGCACATTTTGCAAACTCACAAGGCATAGTAGGTTTGTCTACCCCTTCCCATTGTCTCTTCTTTTATTGTTGTATTTAATTATTTAACATTGTTGTAATTTCATTGTCTATGATATGATATGATAGGTTATTTATAACACACTCAATACCCAATGCCTCGGCTCTCCCTCCATCACTGGACATAGCTTTCTTTCCCCATAGCACCTCACCTGCTGTTCTCCAGGAGCACCACAGCACATATCCCATACCCCTCTCCCCTCTGCAATTGCACATTTTGCAAACTCACAAGGCATAGTAGGTTTGTCTACCCCTTCCCATTGTCTCTTCTTTTATTGTTGTATTTAATTATTTAACATTGTTGTAATTTCATTGTCTATGATATGATATGATAGGTTATTTATAACACACTCAATACCCAGAGGTTTCTAAGCGCAGACCCAGGGATCGAACCTGAGTTGCTCCGTGTCGTCTTGCTTCCAAGGCGAGCAGTTGCAGCTGAGCTATCCTCCCGAGATATCTCATCCTTTGTCCCCTCCATGTTGCCCTGTGGGCGCTTTAAAACAGTATTTGCTTCCTGTGTAAGTGCCTAACAAGTGAATAATAAATAAATAAAAAGGTTCTATGGCCTCTGATTAAAGAAAGGTGACAGCTGCATGGTTATACCCAATTCATTACAAAAAGGCAAATCAAGAATGTATTTTATTAGGTTCACCTACTCCCCAAACTATTCTATAAACCCTAGTCTGTGCACCCCACCATAGGATCAATGAGATTAAAACGCCAGAATTAGACTGGAATAACCATGTCAAAAGCTATGTGAAATAGTCATAGTTGTTACTGCACCAAGTACAGCTGCTGTTTATCAAATAATAAGATTTGACAAAGTTGAATACCCAGTGTTCCCATTTAGGTTGCAAAAAGACATTTGTGTAAACAAAAAAGAAGCCAAACATGACTTTTGGCAATTGGCAGGTTAGTGAAGGTCAAATGGCATATTTTTGAAGGGTTTATGTTGTGATTTTCTCTGTCAAACCTTGTTATATACTTCAAGAAGGTGAACGAGACATTTGCACTCTTAGCACAGTGAATGTCAAAGGGAATTTCTATTAATGAGCAAGAAGTCCTGTCAATTAATGATGGAATGAACTTGAATGAAAAAAAGTGTAAAATTAAGGGGTAATGAATATCCATACTTATGCATAGATTATGCTGTATCAGTGTATTGTTATGAGAGTAAACCTTAGTATTTACCCCATAAATTCTGGGAGCGATGTGGCTTGAGCTAAGAAGTCTGTTTTATGGGCAAATCAACCAAAGTATTTAAGGCATTCTAAATCTGCAGATGAACTTTTGGCTTTATCCCAAAGAGTCTGTAGAATGGGTAAACAGAAAATGATGCAATCACTCAATAAACATAGACACAACAAGAAAAAAGATGCCCACCATATCTCCCATGATTTCTGACTCATATGTACACAAGTTAGTAACTTCACTTAATCTAAAATTAGTTTGAATGAATCCCAAGCAGATTCGCAATCACATGATCACAAAGTGAATCATAATTAAACATTCATATCACTGTAGCATCCAGGTTGAAGATAGTACAGCACTGAACAATGTTGTGCACTGTTGACACTTATCTTGATAGCAAAGCTTCTCACGATCGTTTCCAAAGTGGAAATGCAGATACATTGGTTTTGCATAGCCCAGTCAGCATTGTTATACATATATCTAGACATTAGAGAAGTAAACCAAATCTGGGTGGCTTAAATTTGGACACCACTGTTTTCAAATCCCCTCAGGCTATTGAAAGTGTGCTATGTTGCTTAACACAGAGATTAGGCATGGTCTACAGTTGAAAACAATGTCATGCTGTTTCCTTGTATACAAGTAGTAACCAAGGAAACAAGAGAGGATATCCCAACTAAAAGTATTATTATTTTTTAAAAACTTTATTCTGCATTTGGCTTTTAGAAAATAAACAAACCTTAAGCACATTTACTACCTCATCATTTCATCAACATATAAATACATACTTTAAAAGAAGATAAGGACTTATTCAAGCATATTAAAAACAAACCCAAGGCCTAAAATCGAGTCTAAGGTATGTCAAATACAATAAATCTGTTAAAAGGCTCATTTCTCCTCAATCAATTTCAATACTTCCCTCCATATATGATGAGCTGCAGCATTATCACCAATGATTCCACACCAATTAAAGTACCCCAAAATTGCTCCAGTTCAATATGACTGCAGCAGCTTGCAAATGCTTAATAACTCTTCCACTATTGAGCCCTTAGAATCAAACAAGCAGTTAGTAGAAGGTGGCTGGTCTCAAGCGTTTTGAAGCACAGTCAACATGTACGGTCCTTGATTGGTGTTCCTAATAAGGCCTCTACAGACTCCCTTGTGGGCAAAATATGTAGTCACAGACAGAATAAAACTAAAAGTATTAAATGTATAGCTTTTCAAACACAACCTCTGGAAAACTAAGATCAGAGATTAACCAAGGGTCAAAACACAGCTCGATTGGTGTAGCGGTAGAAGTAGTGATACCGATCTTCTGGGAGTTCAATTAAAGATTCAAGCCAATCCCATTTTTATCAAAACAGAAATCAAGCCCCTGATAAAGGCATGTCAAGTGTATACAATTAGGTTTCTGTGGCCCCTTCTTAAAGAAAAATGACAACTGCATGGTTATTCCCACGGAAATACAAAATGGCAAATCAAGAATGAATTTGATTTAGTCCACCTGCCTCCCAAACTATTCCATTAGCTGTAATCATGTGTTCTGCCTACCCACTGAATGAGGGACAGAATGAAATCACAGTTGTGCCAATGAAAAGGAACTTTGTGGGTTAAATACCACTAAGGGAGGTCACTTAACATTCCCTGGTTGATACATTGATGATCAGGAGAACATCATGGCTGGGGCATAGTGCAAAGCATGTGACTGGCAACTGCATGTTACCTACCTTTCAAAGTTCTTTTTAGCCAATAGTATCTAAACTTGGTATTACTACCGAAGCCAGCAAGATTTTATTGTTACCCTTAGGTTAGTTCTAACATCCAGTTAGGCAATTAAAAATAGCTGCATCAAGCATAAACCCAACACTATGTATAGCTATTGAATATCACTTAAGCGCTACTTGCAATATGGGCCCTCTTGAGCCACTCGATTCGATTCAATGTGGGAACAGGCCATACATTCTAACTGGTCTGGTGGACTAATAATGACAAAAAAGCAGGATTGTTATTTGAATTATAAAACTGCATCAACATGTTCTTTCGAGTTGGTAGAGAACAGTTGTCATGGTTTCCGTGTAGCACTTTGGAATTTTGTAGATATAGTGAATAGGCTAAAAGATATCGTCATCAAGTTTATTTTAACCATTCCCTTGCAATCAATAAACAGAAAATTAATATAAATCTAAACATATAATCAACACAATCTTCTTAAAAATTTGATTTCCTCTAGTTCATATAAAATCCATCTAAATCTCATACAACAATAATCCTTCTTTACTTATACTTCAGCTATGTGACAGTTTACAAATTGTAGCAAGGCATGTATAGGAACAATAGAGCAATGGGACGAGGGCACCCTCCAGAAAAGCCGCACCTAGTGGGTCTGAGGGCTACTTCAGCTATGTGACAGTTTACAATTTGTGGAAAGGCATTTATGGGAACAGTGGAACAGTTCCGCCAGGCGCATAGTTAAATGTGGCAGAGTCAAGTGTGCTAGTCTTAGTTTCAGATCGGCAGGTGAAACCTGAAGAGAGTTTTAAGAAATGCAAAGCATCAAGTTCAAGAGTACCTGGAGAGGGAAAAGGCGTTGACAGACATGCAGAGTGGTGAGGTAAGAAACAGGGCAAAGAGGGTGTTGCTCTTTTTGAGTTTTTCAGATTGCACACATAGCTTTGAGCCTGGAGGAAGACAACCTAGTGGCCCTTCCAGCCCAGACAGGCCCAGGCAGGGGTCGCAGGCCTTAAGAGTGGGTCTTGCAAGGTGCCTGGCATCATCCTCTGGCTCCCTGTGAGTGGCACATTAGAGCAAGTAGGCCACCAATCAGCTTCAGGCAAAGGCGGGATATGGGCTGATGTAAGCCCTTTCAGGATTAAGGTTTTTGCAGGCACCATTCTTAGATGAAGCCGGTGCTCCCGATCATGCGCATGCGCACCTGCAGTGCCCACCTTTGATGCAGCGGCCTCATTGATCAGGTCTTCGTTATGATGATGGTTGCATCACGCTGCTAGTGCTGGTTCTGCAGCAACAATCATGGTCTGCAGTAACCCCAGACAGGGGTTGGAAGCCTTAAGAGTGGGCCTTGCGAGGGGTCCCGCATCGCCTGTCAGCTCCCTGTAAGGGACACATTATAGTACGTCGGCCACCGGTGAGCTGTGAGTAAAGGCGGTATATGGGCTGATGTGAGCCCTTTCAGGATTAAGGTTTTTTGCGGGAGCCATTTTCAATTGGAGCGGCTGCTCCCGATCATGTGTATGTGAGCCTGCAGTGCTCACCTTTTGTTCTGCAGCCTCATTCATCTGGTCTCTGTTCTGCAGAAAGTTGCACCACACTGCTAGTGCTGGTTTTGCGGCAATGGTTGGGGTCTGCAATAACCCTTAGAGAGGGGTCGGAAGCCTTAAGAGTGGACATTGCGAGGCGACTGGCGTCACCTGCCAGCTGCCTGTGAGAGGCCCATTACAGTACATTGGCAGCAAATCAGTTGTGGGCAAAGGTAGCATATGGGCTGATGTAAGCCCTTTCAGGATTAAGGTTTTTGCGGGTGTCATTTTTGAATGGAGCTGTTGCTCCCGGTCATGTGTATGTGAGCTGGCAGTGCTCACCTTTGGTGCGGCGGCCTCATTCATCTGGTCTCCGTTATGATGATGGTTGCAGCACGCTGCTAGTGCTGGTTCTGCGGCAACGGTCGCGGTCACACAGTGGCAAGCTTTAAGGAAATTTTACAGACAGCAAATACAACGTTGATGTGCTCTGTATTTGCCCATGAGTGTTCGCCCGCCTGAGGGTCCTTATTTGTAATTATTTGACATGATTTTAAATTCTGTTGGTAAATGTCTGAATAAAATGGGCACAGAAACATGAAATGTGCTATTGTATCTATGCCTTTGGTGCATGCTGGGCATACATCAGAGTGATCTGCAAAGTATAGTTTTACATGGTTTTTTACTGGTAGAATCCCAACATGGAATTTAGTGAGTAGCAGGTGCGTTTATAGGGGCCATGCTTCATCTAAGTATTTCTCAAAACCATTGGTGACCTTAACCCTCAGTTATGCTTGTATGTGGCTGCTTTCCATGCCTTTTATCATGTGCTGTTCTTCAGTCCATGGATGGTAAGCTAAGCTCAGTTGGTGAATTGATTAACCTGTATTGGTTTCAGGTTTCATCCAGGCCTCTGACAGTCCTATCTTACTTTAGGAATGCTTGACAAACTGAAACCATTGTAGTTTGGTGCCCCCTCACATCTCAACACATCTCACATGGCTTCTTTGTATATATGCAGGTTGGGAAAGCACCATAATATCATCCAATAATGGGCAGGGTTTAGCTTCACCAAGTCCTCAACCTCTTTACAAGCTAATTTGCAGATCAGTGAGCTAGTGGGGGTAGATCTTGGTAAGCCCAATAGGCCTTTGAGGAATTTATTTTTGGAGACCGACAAACAAGTACTACTACTTTGTGCCCTTAATTCTGCACCGTAGAGTGAGACTGTACTTGCCTTATTTTGAATATGGCTAGAATAGCCCAGCAATTTTCGAATAGTAGAAATAAGTATTTCAATTCAAGTCACTGTTTTCTCTGTGGATCTGTTTATGCAAATAAGACCAAAAGTAGTCAAGACACCAACAAAAAATTGGAAGGATATAAACGTGACATTGAACAACGAAAAATAAGAAAATTCCACCGGGACACACTTGACTACGCACGTGATATTGTCTACACGTGGCAAGAATTCTACAACAATCCTAGACCAGGACCTACAAGACCATCAGGACCATCAGGACCTACAAACAATAGTGATAGTAGCAACGTGACTAGTGGAGAACAAGAGACCGCAAATCAAACTCCATCCACATCACAAACTAATCCTCTCCGGGATTCATCACAAACACATCCTCCGCATAATGGAATAGAAACACTTACTCAACCGGATACATTAGCTGCTATTACAACTGCTCCCGTTTTTTTAGGAGGAGGAAAACCCGAAGAGGGAAAAAGTAAGCCGCTACAAAAAAACAAGCAGTAGACTCCATCATTGTGAATATCTCCTCTAAACTACTTACCACGTCACAAATGGACACCCTTAACCTAGGATTATCCTTCATTCCTGCCACTAATACTTCAAACTTTGAAGAAGAAGTAAACATGTTTAAATTGATAAGAAAAATGGAACTCAAAGGTTTCTTTAATTCACTTCCGGAAACCCCAGACCGACAGAAAAAAACATGATTACTTGGAATTAAAGAATAAGTGCTCTTTTCACCCCCAGATAAATCATCCGATCATCAATTTATTCAAATTAAAGACATCAAAAGAATTGAAACGTCTCAAATACAGTTCCACCAAGAACATCAATATTAGATAACATCAATTGAAATTGATAAAAGAACTAGCGGATGACACTACTATTATATTGAAACCAGCTGATGAGGGGGGAGCCCTTGTCTTAATGGTACTGAGTTCTACAATGAGGGTTGTTTGAATTTATTGAATGACCGAGGGACATACCTTGTCCTAGACACAGACCCGATTTTTTCTATCAAAGCAACTATTAAACAAATGATAGAAAGAGCCACGGATATGGATTGGATATCGGACAAGACATGTGACTTCCTGATTAAAAAATTCCCGGTTACTCCGGTCTTTTACACTTTGCCAAAAATACACAAAAATAAAAACAACCCCCCTTTTAGACCGATTGTGGCGGGCACAGAAAGTGTATTTCACCCTCTAGCGGTTTATTTTGACCAAGCCTAACAACCAGTGGTCTAACACACATCAACTTACTTGAAGGACACATCCCACATCTTGAAATTACTTGAGGAAATACAAATAACTGATCCCGCAGTGATCCTATTTACATTAGATGTCAACAGTCTGTATACCTCGATCCCTCACCAACAAGGAATTGATTCTCTAGAATGGTTTCTTCACCATCATCAATGGTCTCACCGGTGGCCCCATCTTATGCAAACATATTTATGTTCCACTTTGAGGAAACACACGTACTTAACAAAGAACCCTGGAATACAAAAATTGTCTTTTGGAAGAGATTCATAGACAATATCTTCGGGATATGCAATGGCACTATTGAAGAACTACATCAATGTTTTGACTATCTCAACAACTGTAATGAAAGAATTACTTTCACCCTGGAAATAGGGCAACCTGACATACACTTCCTGGATGTTAATATTCAAAAAACTGGATTGAATCTAAATACTACAATCTATAGGAAACCTACAGACTGCAATAGCACATTGCACTTCGGAAGCTTTCATCCGTCTCATCTCAAAGAAAACCTCCCTTTTAGCCAGATGCTAAGACTCAAAAGGATAACATCTGACGTCACACGACTACAAAGTGAATATGACGAAATGAAGAAAAGATTTAAAATAAGAGGTTTTCCGGATACAATCCTGGATAAAGCAGTTGCTCGAACAGAATCATTCTCTAGAGCTCAACTACTTGAAGTAAAACCAAAAAAAAACACAACCAGACTCATCCACACCATGAAGTTTTCAAGTCAGAGTTATCAGATCAAAAAGATCATCACAAAAAATTGGGATCTCATAAAATCAGACTCCAATTTAAACAGACTTTTTCCGGAACCCCCAATGCTGGCATACAAAAGAGGGAGGAATTTCAAAGACAGCCTCATCAAAGCAGAAAGGAAGAAAACCTCGAGTCAAACTACACTTACGAAACAAAAACCGGGAACTTACCCATGCTTACAGTGCCAACATTGTTCCAATATCATCAAGGGAGATCACGTCCGCCATCCCAGTAATGGCAAAAAAATCCTTCTTCATGATTTTGCTACATGTGATAGTAAAAACATCATATATGCCCTCAGATGCCCGTGCGGGAAATATTACGCTGGCAAATCGATTAGAAAGGCTAAAGAACGCTGGACGGAGCACAAGTCCAATATCAGAACCAAAAATGAAAAATCTCCAGTGTTTAGACATTTTAAAGAAAATGGTCACAATATCACCCAACTACGATGGGTAATTTTGGAAACTGTACACTCATTACCGAGGGGTGGGGACTTTGCTAAGAAACTATCCCAGAGGGAATTATGGTGGATACATAAATTAGACGCCGTCCAACCACATGGTCTCAATGAAGATTTTTACTTAGGATCCTTCCTCTGAACAAGGTTGATAATGATACTGCAAAGATTGTTGACAAAATATGCTTCATACCTTAAATGGTTATAGGAAATCAGATTGTACATACTATGTTGAATGGCCACTACCTACCTGTATTTTTGACTTATTTTGTGAAATGTCTAGTACTGCATCAGATTGTGCACTCCAGTTTTAGGAGACAGGAATCATCTTAGTTATACAGCATATATACCATAGCATCTTACTATTTATTCTGACAACAACAGTCTTTCTGACACTTCACTGCTCTTTGAGTCCTAGAAATACCCTTACTGATATGGACTAAGCAGTGAAAGGTATCCCAGATTGCATGCTATCGCTCCCATTATAAGATTCTTTTGATTTTTTACATACACTCACAACATGCGATTTTACCTGCAGACAGGATCAGATAATTCGGTTGTATATCTAGCACATTACTTTTTGTTCCTTCCATTACAATAGTAATAAGAACTGTGTTCACAACGCAATCGCGTCACAAACATAGCCAACAAACTCCACTTGTTTACCTTCGTGACGTTAGACACGTTCTCGACGTGATGACATCACGCGCATGACGTATATTTATGCCGCCATGTTCTGCTGCTTTGGACAAGGCAAGAACTGGATAGCTTGTGATTCCTCCTATTGTAAGTACTCTTAGGCTCATTCCGCACCATTCCTTGGCATACTTCAAGCCCGGGTCCTTATTTTTCTTTACTTTTACCCCGTTTTGTTGTCCGTAGGAACACGGACTTCTTGACCGTGAGACTTGTTCTCAGTTTACCCGCTTCAGCTACACTTTTTTGGCCGCTTTCCTACATCTGGAATTTAGCCACACCCTATACTTGAGTAAGTGCTTTAACTTTTCTTTCACTTATCTAGTCAGAACACTTAGTCCAAAGCATAGACATATTCTTGAGGCTAATCTCTAGCATATCTCATCATTTACAGAATGCTTATTTTTTAACATATGTTCTCTCTATTTTTGACATGGTATTTATCATTTTCCAAAACTTTCCTATTGTGTTCACAATCATGAATTATATTCAGAAATTATAATTTAGGATGGGCAACATTGTAAAAAATTCTGGTTTCTTTAAATTGTCACATTATGAGAAATCTGATCTGGCGTTGACATATGATGTTTGAACGTGATTTCTGTACAAGAACAATTTTTAGATGATTTACACTATGATTACTTTGGATGTTATGCACTTATTGATTCGTATTATTTTTGTTGAATATTTATAGATAAATGGAAATTGATTGAACTCACAGCCCCTGGTGAAGAGAATGAATCTCAAAACGCGTTGGGCACATACATTTGGAATAAATCACCGTTAAAGAAAAAAAGACTTTGTGAATTGACTACTTTTGGTCTTATTTGCATAAACAGATCCACAGAGAAAACAGTGACTTGGATTGAAATACTTATTTCTACTATTCGAAAATGACTGGGCTATTCTAGCCATAGATAGTGTGCAGGGGACGGGAGTTCCCCAACAGGGAACTTACTCTTGTTCTATTGTATTGACAACCCATATGCCAGGGCTGTTTCTTTTCTCCTCTGCACCTTAAACCTGTTTTATATTTTCTTGAATTGTTTTACTATAATAATTGTACCATACATTTGGAGTGCATCGTGTCTAATTCGCTAGGTTCTTATCGTGAATATGGCCGGGATAGCTATCCCAGGGCAAATCTGGCAATCACAGCACTGTTTTTAATCATTATTAGGTTACTCTTTTTTACCATTTCCTACGACCTCAGTTTTCCATTAAAGCGTAAACCTAGATAAATACAGGAGTCTATATTCTCAAGTTGATGGCCGTTAATTTTTGCAACAAGTTTCGTTTTTGGCCCTCTCTTTAACACTGATCCTAACCTTAGTTGTCATGGTTTATTTCCAGGCCTTTTGTTTTGCACATGTCCGCAAAGATTCTATGTTGCTTAAGAAGGCCAGATTTAGTCTTAGAAATTAACACTGCATTGACCATGAATAAAATAACCAGAACCTTGTCATTACTCAAAAGTGGAGCATCTCTTTCAAGGGTTTCAATGGCAATTGCTAAATCTATTGCTAAAAATATATAAAGAGAAGAGTGTGGCTGCCAGAATGCACCACCGTCTTTCTCCTTTATTCACATTGAGACTGGGGGTGCCCTCTCCATCCAGTCCTCTCCATCCAGTCCCCACCTTACCAATGCCGTGTTGTGTGAATACAATTCTACTAAAGTATTTAATGGTGCATAGGTCACCCATAACTTAAACCGTGGGACTCCATCAAATAACACTTTCAAGTCTACAAAGGCCAAATAGAGAGACATCGGGCCTCATTATAAATTTGCCGCTCCAGAAATAATGGTGCCGGTAAGCCTACCGACACCATTGTTTCCGGACCGGCAAACAACAAGTCTGCCGGCCGGAGCCGCTGTGCCCGACAGGTCTGACCCTGCAGGGTGCAGCGGCCATGGTAGACAGACTTGTCACAGGTGCACCAGCACCGTTAGCAACGGTGCCGGTGCTCCCGTGTCCCCACTCCCGTAGGACTCTATACGAATGGGGATTAACAGAATTACTGGCACCTGACTTCCCGGCTGCCGGACCTGGAATAGCCCGGTGGCACCAGGAAGTCAGGTGCCAGTAATTTCTTACTAGTCCGGCAGAAACCCGCTGGTATCACTGGCAGGGTTGCCGCTGGACCCATAATGAGGGTTATCTTTTTTAAATGGGCATATTTTGGAAACAATAAATACAACCTTAAACTCTCATCAACTGTATTTAACCCTTTCTGGAAGCCTGTTTGTAAGTGGGTTATAACTTTATTTGTCCAGATCCAATCTTCATGGTGTACGTGAACTACCCTTCCAAAGATTTTACAAGATGTATCTATGAGCGAGATTGAGCGGTAGTCTGTAGGAACGCCTCTTTCCCCCTTCTTGTATATGGGCACCATTATGGTATTTCATTGGGAATCTGCGATCATACCAGTTGTGAGTATAGCAGTAAAAAGAGTTGTTAAATAAGGAGCCCAGATTGGCAACTCATCTTTAAAAAGTACATAATCTGGTCCGGGGACTTGTGTGACATCTGGGCCCTTACATCATTTGCTACCTCTACGTTTTGCAGTTAGTCTGAATGTAACCTCCCCTTCATCACAGACCACAGTGCTGTCATAACGTGCCTCGTAATGTGCATGCCATTCACCCGAGGGAATGCAAGCCTCCACAGTGTTCCCATTGTCATTCATTTCCCCCCTGCAATGATCTTCCAGAAGTCTCTCAAACTCTTAGTTTTCACCAATAAAGGATATTGAATATATAACATCCCTCGACATCATAAAGCTACAAGAAACCTCAGCAAGTGTTGCTATGTTATGGGAGGGTTGCACTTGCCGTTATGTCAGTACAGAATAAGAACCAAAGAAAAAGGGGCATAATGACTGAAACTTAATAATAGATGGATATAAGTTCTTTTGAATATAAGATCAATTAGAGTTTTGAAATCTACTGAAACCTTTCTGATATTAAAAATGAGTTTGCCAGTGGAGTTTCCTTTGGTTGTGATTAATCTCTATAGCGCCTGGTTTGTGTGTGTGTGTGTACAGTTTCTGTGTCTCTAAATGATTTTCAAGAATGTGTTGAGAACTTCGTAATGGCTGAGGGTTTCTGCTGTGCAGAGACGAAGTAGTGCTGGTACTGATGTGCATTTGAACATAAAGCCAGGTCAGGGTCTCAGTGAGGGCTTAGTGGACAAACACAACAGGAAGATCTGGCTTATAATATCAATCCATGAAAACTGTTTAATGGTACATGTATGGATTTGGTTGGCGTGGAATGTCCACTTTTCGTTTTTTTCTCACTTTTCTGTTATGAGACAGGTCTCTCATGCACTCATACATGGGTCTGAAACCTTTGGCCGCCAGATGATTTGAAATGCAACTCCCATCAGCCCTATCCAGCATAGTCCATTGAAGGTTTCATGGGAGTCTCCATTTAAAACATCTGCAGAGCCACAGATTGTTAATCCCTGCACTAGCAGGAATACCTCTGCCTGACACCCAGGCCAAATGACCTTTACATTTAGGGACTAGTTTCTGATACAAGCAGTGAATCGGTACATACCAGTTCATAAGTGAAGATATGAGGTGAAAGGAATCCTGAACCTTTGTCTTTAATTACTTTCATGTTAGGAAGCAGCAGAGCCATGACCCTATCAAAAATAGAGGTGGGCAAAGTATCTGCCAACAAAAGATTTTCCAAGTGGGCTTTTATGCATAGATACATTTTATTAAGTTGCAGGATACTGTAAAGGAGGAGTTGGACTGAGTGTGGCCAGGATGCTGGATCTCTCCCATCTAGGAGTGTGATGATTGAATTATTGCTGTGAAAAGTGATTCCAATAATTAGAACAAAAAGGGCTAGGGTTGCTTGTGGTAGCCGCCTATTTTTGAGTGTTGTCTCCAGAAGCTCTGCGTGGAAAGATGCTCCTGTTGGTTTCAATTCCAACATTGACTGTGAAACATGAATGAAACATTCCTCAAGAATTGACAGTCGCCCTCAAAAAGGGCATAACCATGGTCAAGATTATCCAATCGATGTTTATCATAATTATAGCTCGAAAGGATATATATTTTCATTTTCTCATTACATGGAGGCCATAGAAGTAATAAAGAACCAGGCAAGTAATTAGAACATTGGTCTTGGCGAATGCTCGTCTGACTTGTAAAAGAACAACATATATTGTAGGTTGGGTCTCTTTGCTCACAAACATCTTTATTGATATTATGATGGTGGGGATGTTACACATGGAAGAAGACTATATTTGTCCCAATAGTCAATAAAGAAGATTGTGGGTTGTCATTGCTTCAGTTCATTGTTTGCTTTGGCCTAAACAATATTTGGCAAAAACAATTATAAAACGTTTTGAATTGGGCAACTTCATCTATTGGTCTTTCTGCTATTCAATGTATTTTCTGGGAAGGTTGTGGTACAACAGAACAGACCCTGATATTATATTTATGATTAGCACACATGTTGATGGCTATGGGGTGGATTATCACTTGCACTCATGGACCTCTCTAGTGCCATCAGCAATTTCAATCAAAGTATTGTGAATTCTTTCCTGTCCTACAAAGTAAGGCCTTGGACATTTTAAAAATCTTGATTGTGATGCATCAGCTCTTCGATTCGGGAATGGGGTTAACGTACCTTGTTGTCTCTTCATCTAGAAGGATAAAACAGGGGTGTGTCCTTTCAACTTTTCCTTTGAAATTGTACATCAGCGCCCAAAATGATAAGTTGCAGTGTGTGGTTTCTGATCTAACATGAATTGTGATGTATCATGGGCCTGTGAAAAGTGGAAGATGCACCTATGATTATTAAAAGTGCCCCAGGCTGGCAAAGGCTAATTGATTGCTATACAGAATTTAATAAAGCAAGATGCCTAAAGTTATTGGGCCTCTTTACAAGTATGCCAGTGCAGAATTAACATGCCGGTTATTCTGTTTACTGGCATGTTTCCACACCGGCATAGCAAAAGTTTGGCAGTGGGGGGCCTGGATTACATCCAGTCAAGAGCTAGAGGTAAGTCAGGCATGCCAGTAGCAAAACAGCCAGTATTACCGGCACTGGTATTACCGGTGCCGGTAAAACCACCAATCCCCCCATCGAGTTGTATGGGACTCCATGGAATGGGGATTAACCACCATTGTCAGCACTTGTAATCTGCCGGTAATTCTGGCAGAACAAGTGCCGGGAAAGGTATTACCATTTGGTGGTTTCAGGATGGATTTACCGGCAGGATTCCATCAAACTTAGAATGAGACCCATTGTCTTAAAATTAAACAGGGTGTACCTGGTAATGAAGTCAGACATACATGGGGCCATGCTCTTAGGGGGTTGTCAGATAGTATATGATTACTCATGCACTAAGTTCAATGGTACCCGTGCCTAAAACACACACATTAAAAAATAGGCACTAAAAATGTATCAGGGAAAATTAGCCATCTTCCAGTTTGCTCAAAATATTGGTGACTTCCGTGTCAACTCTTTGCTGTTAATCTACCATGACAGATCTATGAAAATTGTGCCTCATTGAGTAGGAATTTGGGGGAACAAAGATGCAGCATTATTGATGATTCAAAAAAATACATTTAGGTGGAGAATGCTTGTTTTACCATAATCATCTCCAGTATATGTTGATCTCCTTTTGCCTCCTGATACTCACCCACTTGCTGACCTCTGAAATGAAATTTAAAACACACCATCCCAGGAGTTAAAGTAGCTCTAAAGAAACACATCCTTGATCTAGAAAGAGCACCCTGATCATCAGCCATAATCATTAACTCCCCCTTGATCCAACTTCTTCCACTGAATATCACTAGAAAAAGTGTAAATTGCTGTTCATTTAAGGTCAATAGCTTTTCTACTGGTCTTTCTCATCCCATTTCTATGTACCAAAGTCCATCCTAACTCTCCGGGGCATGTTTTACCGAATTGACATTTACTCATATCAGCATATTGTACGCTTTTATTAGAATGCTCCTGGTGGTAACTATTCACCAGTGTTTCTGTTATAAGCACGAACCCTAACTCAAAACACACCTAATGCAAAAATACATCTACAATTAGGAATTAGTTATATTTCTGATTATAGTGACACTGCACCGTTGACAACATGGTTTTCACTATGGGAAATTCTCATGGCAAGTTTAATTAAGCTATTGTTAGAGACATTATTCAAAGTGAGGTTGCGGAAACATTATATGGCCTAAATGTATCTGATTAAACTGATATGACTAGAAAAGGTCCCTCAACATGGCACCAAAAAAGCAAAATAGTCCAATGGAAAATTTTGGGAATGTCAATTAATGTAACGATACTTGAGTGGGCATTATGATACTTTTCCAATCGTATTTTGCGCAAATGACATTAGCATTTGCACTGATTTTTGAGCAAGCGCACATTGGGGGTCATTACGACCCCGGCTTTAAGGGGTTAACGGCGCCGTAAAAGGCTGCGGCGCCGTTAACCCCTTAACTCCTTACTACGAGGTCCCTTTGCGGTTCCCGACCTTAAAGGCTGGTCTGGACAGCCGTTAAAGTAGGGACCCGCAAAGAGTCCTTGATGGCAATTACGGTACCGCAATTTGCGGTACCGTAATTGCCGCCTTCCCCATTCCCATTGAGCCCTATGGGGAAAAAATGGGAATGGGGAAGGGCCATGGAGAAAGGGGGAATTACCGCCCCGCCAACCTTGGAATCGGGTGGTAATTCCCCCTTTCTCCATAGCGGACTCCGGCATGGACTATGATGCTAATAGCACCATGGTTTAGCGCCAGAGTCCTAATGAGGGCCATTGCCATTGTGATAGCATTATGTATCAATAGCACCACTGGATACTGAGGGAGAATCAATTGAGTTGACGAAAGACTATTAAACCAACTCTTCTCCCTCCTACAATATACCAAGGCAGAGACCAATATCCCAGATGGCCAAAAGGTAGACAGGCTTCAGTCTGAACTGATTTCAAGTTTAGCAGGAAGCAGGCAGGGAAGACTGAAAGCCAATACATGTTTTTCGCAATTAAAAAAACATCAGAAACACAACACTTTCTCCCCTTTTATTTTATCTTGTCCCCTCTCGAAGGCGAAACATAATAAAAAACATTTACTTCCGATCCTTATGGAATAAGGTTTTACTCATTGTTATCTGGCTTCAATGCTCTTGCGACTGCCTAATAGAGAACCTGTAACGTTTGCAATTCAGCTTCTTTTTTTTATCAAAGGCCTTACAAATCTGGCAAATCCATTGCTTACCCGGAGCACTGGCACTGGAATAGCTCAGCAGCTCACATTACCGAAATTAGTTGCGCAAGCTGTATTCCTGTGCCTTAGCTGTGCCATTTGAGTATATTTATAGGAAGTCCTAACCACAGTGAAAAGACATTTCCGGTTCGCCATAGAGTAGATGTATTGGTTTCAAATATTGGCTCCCAAGCTTTTCTAGATGATTGTAGGGATACACATTGCCCTAATGTTTAACCATGGGGACGGGTTAGAAAATAAATGCCTTATATGGGCTGCCAACTATCATTCTGTCCCATGAATTCTGTTGACTGCGTTGTACACATTGCAACTTTGAAGTTTTGTTAAGAATGTGGCGGTAGGGGTTAAACGGGGCCCGCAGCTCTACCGGCCCTGTTAAACCCCTACCGCCAACCTTGTAATGACCCCCCATGTGAGCCTCATCCCTTTCCCTGCGAAATAGAACATTGGATCTTGGTTTGGTGGAATTAGCCATTCTGCTAAACTCAGATACTGATAACATTGCTCATTCTGGTGGTGGATCTGGCAAATTATGTGTTTGGGGAAAGCACTGTTATTCCCCAATATGGAGTCCCATTACACTCCATTGCAGGAATGACTGACAACAGTAAAGCCGCTGGAGATAATTACTACACCTTTGTAGATGAAATACCTCTAGCCATGTTCTGAAGATTTGTTCCCTCGTGTTATCGGCACCATGGGAATATGGTGGTCCAGAATGAAATGGTGGTAAAACGGTTACTGCCACCTTGCACTGATTCACCCATATTCTTAATAAGGATCCTTTACTTGCAGGTGTGTCTACACTGTGAATTCCTCTGGAAGTGGCGATTGCTTGCAGTGGGGGCTGTTTCCTGCTTACATGCTCTTTTTGCGATACAGGAACAAAAGGAAGTGTGCCACTCGCATACATGACTGATTGGGCCTCATACCAATTTTGGCTGTATTTCCCATGGAAACGCCAGCAAATTAATTTACCAATTCCGTATTTTTTCCTCTGCCAGTAAATCTGGAAAATTATGTGTGCTAAAATGGCAGAGTTAATCCCCATTCATTGAGACCGTAACCCATAGGGGATTTAAATCATTTGCTGCACGAGGTAACTCCACCCCAGGGTAAATACTCCAGTTTTTACAGGTGAAGTGGAGGAAATACCTCCTATTCCTGTAGGTGCTATTTACACCACTCTCCCTCCAAATGCATAGTATGGCATTGCAGGAAAAATGGTGATCACTCCATTACTACACCACTATACTCATAATGAGTCCCATTTTGCCTTTTGCCTTTCGGTGGCCCAGAACAGCATTTCTTTAATAGTTAATGTGCATTCGCTACTTTTACAGGGGCTCATTTTAGATTTTTGAAAACCAATGCCAAAACTCTCTAAGACATATGAATAGAAAAAATGCTGGAGGGGTAATGCCCTTGCTCAAAATTAGGCCAGGTAATATTTGATTTCAGCCACTTACCAAATAGCAAACGAAATCTTCACGTTAAGTTGGATAGGGAAAGTGAGCGCGCAAACTTAGGAAATCAATAGCAGAGTTTAACATAGATTAGATATCAGGATCAACAGTCGCCAAGCACATAAAGTACCAATAGAGCAGGCTCTTTTGGAAAAATGTAATTGGTAATGAGGCCGACTGAATCGGGTCATTCATTGACGGCTCAGCCTTTTTTCTGTTTTCCTGTGTGGGGGGGATGAGGGTACCCATGCAACCCAGCTCAATATCATTTTTAGATTGAGCTACTGCCAAAAACATTTTACAATGCTTATTTATAAGACTGGAGAGGTTGAATAATGGCACAAGATGAAATGCTCGTGTAACAGAAGAAGTGGTTCTGAAGGCAGGGAACATTGGCAGATAAAAGGCAGCAAGATTGACCCTCCAGCTTCAGACCAATATCTACGTTGGATATCTCTTGGACCAATTCCATGCTTAAATGTAAGGGTCTCTTACTACGTGGCTTCTGAGGACAAATAAAGATCATCACTTCTGACTCGCTGTACGGTGCTCCAGCACCCACTAAGGCCTGGCTCCTTGTCGGAATATAGGATTATAACTGTGGACCACATTATGCCACGTAGGATCTGGTAGCACTTTTCTTTACCGGCAGATCCCTAATGGTCATCAATCCAACACAATCCCTTGGCTTCTGTGCAGGCGAGGGAGACCCATATGTTGGAGATTGTGTTGCTTTGTGGCATGTTGATTTAGTTTGTTTTCATGACACATGAACAGGCTGTTGGCAGGATTTTGTACATTATTGTCGCTATTGATTTTCAAAAGGGAAAGTTCTTTGCCAATAAGCATGGTACAGACGGCATATTGATGGCTGGAGAAGTCCCATCCCTGGGTGCATTACATAGTAATGACAGAGTAGTGGATACATTTAAGTGGACGGTGGTGAGTAAAGAGCTGGAAACAGTGAATGAGCACAGAATAAGACAGAGATTAAATTCATCTTCAGTCATTTCGGTGTTTACAGATATGTACAGATATACAACTAATTGGTTGTGGTGGATTGCTATCCATGGAATGCAGGAGGGTTGAGAGTTCTATAGGATTGTATCCAGTCCTCCAAGTGGAGCCCTGCCAAAAGAAAGCCCCAAAGACATTCTTGACAATGGACAATCGCAACCCAGTCATTTTGAATAACCCGCCCAATCAGTGAGCTGACATCCCCAATTCCACCAAAACGCCTACTTACCACCAATCCACACCCAGGCCACCAATAGAGAGCCCATTCACTCCTGAAATGGGAGCTGCGATTTCTAGGTTATACCTTCAATATTGGAGAAACAACCCGCCATTGTGCACACTAACATTTGGAGCATACGCCGATCACGGCCGGTATTAAAGGGAAAGCATGTTAAATACGTGTGTTATACTTTATTTGTACTGCATTAGCGGCACACCAGTCGGGCAACAACTACGACTTGATTGCAAGACTGCTTACAGACCTGCCCAGCCAAGCATGTAGGAATTACCAATTCCCAAACTATCAAAAGCACAATCAAGAATTAATAAATCACAATCACAATCAAGCCAAGGTTAAATAACTATATATCAGTTCAAACGGCAAATGTATTTGTATGCCCTGAGGACGGCCTTTTTGGTTGAAACACGTGTTGGCATTTCTTTAGTATAAAATACTTGTTATCATTTGGCATTACATGGCAGGCATTTCTTTAGTATAAAATACTTGGTACCATTTGGCATTACATGGCAGGATTTACATGCGATTATGGCACTTCTTTAGTACTAAGCACTTTTTCGCAATTGTATACAAGTTGATTATTGCTACCTGGCAGATAGCCTGTTTCAAATAATGTCCTTTGACATTACATGGTAATATACTGTGTCTTAAGTATAAACACTTTCTTTTACAATTGTATAAACACAACGGTTTACACACAGACGTTTACTTTATTTAAGTTTTGATTTAATGAACACATTGAATGTGAGATACTTTACCTGTGAATGTACAACCTTGTTCTTTGAACTAATAAACCAGCTGAACATACTTGTGACTACTTCCCCATCCATTCTGTTCAAACTCACCACATTTAGTGGTTTTCAGATGGTTACCAAGCGCAGCCTGTGTAGATGGCAATCCACAACAATTTGAAGTCACAGCACTGGTGTGTTCCCACTCAGACAGCACCCCGGAGGAGGCAACACCATAGTCACCATAGTTTAATAACAGCAAAGAGCAGCACAAAAGAGAGACACACATTGCCATAGAACCTGCACCATACGCAGTTACTGACTGTTGGTGAGTGTTAGTTTTAATCCCTTGTAAAGCCTAAAAAAAGAAAACAGGAAATAATTAACCTGGTCACTAGCCTAATGTTGTGATAGGTACTGATAACAGGTACCCTCAAGAGCGGGTAATATAAACCGCATACATATGTGGCTTCAGGAAGCATCAGTTGGCAATACTACATAGAAGAAGTTGAAATAACTGCAAAATAGAAGTACAGAACATCGAATGGATGGAATTTTGCACAAAATAAAATATGTTCCATGAAAGAACTATAGAATATTCAGATAAAGTAACTGTTTTTTATTTATTTATTATTTATTTAAATAAGAGGTGATGTGGAAATACTAGAAGTGTCCCGCTGAAGAATTTCCTGGTAAGAGTGTTTTAGAGAACGTAAGAGAGGAATGAAATATGTTGGGCAATAGAAAGAGTATGAAAGAAGTATGAGTGTATGTGACGTAAGAAGAAATGCAACAGTTATAAGAACTGTAGAGTTTTCGCCATAGTAAAACAATGTTTTTTATAGGCAAAGCTAAGAAAAACTGAGATGCACTCTACTGAATGTTAGTCCACTGAATCCTGAATGATGATAACTATATGAATTGCATTGTGTAAATATGTATTGAATTAATAATAAAAAAACTGTGTTATAATCAAATTGAATGGACTGAATGTGGACATTTCGTCAGAATTTGTGATATAAGTACATCTACCTCAAAAAAGAGGAATTAGAAGTTAGCCAACAGAGTTTGGGCCTAGAAGGACATATGACCACCTAAATACTTTAGAGTAATTTTGAGTAAACTAAGCTGCACCATTAATTGTTTCCCTGATGGTGTGTATTTGGATATCCCTACTAATCAAGAGTATTAGGTGCTAGCTGTATTCCAAGAAGTAGCCCACTCACAAACTAAAGCCCAGGATGACACCCTCTGTCCACAGCAGGGGGCTGTTGGACCGGGTCCCGGTCTGCCTATGGCCAACCCATGTAAATGTTGAGAGACATATGAATATGTGATCAATAGCTACTGCCCCTCCCCCAACATCGCACAGGTGAGAAACATCACAACCATACTGCCCATTTTCTTTTTTTATTTGTTTTTATTTATTTGCATTTATAAAGCGCCGCTAGCAGCCCAGGGGCATTGAGACTCTGTTCCAAGAAGATGACTTAGTTAGCGAGAAGGAGCATGCGATGCATAAGGAAGTCTTTAGTTACAAGAAGCGTTGCAGAGATCTTACAGGAAAGACATTACTAGACATTGGATGCAGAGGAGTATAGGCAAGGCAGGTTCAGACAAAAAACATAGGTTTGATAGCTTTGCGGAAGGCTGTGTTGGAGGATACTTCCCTGAGGTGAGGTGGCAGGGAGTTCCGCTGTGTGGCAGACAGGTACAGCAGAATTGAAACACAGTGATGTAAACTAAAGATGGCAAGAATAAGCAAGCTTACAGTGAAACTTCACATATGCATGCATTAGACACAAAGCAAATATGTGCTCACAATGAAGTTGAACACTAGGTCAAATACGCACTTATGATAGTATAAAGCATTATAATGCACCTGTACACAAGTGTTACTACACAAAGAATATTGATTGCATCCATTTAGACATGAAGAATACTAACATAAGCAATGTATAGCAGCTGAATGCAATAGAAATTATATGCCTATATAGTTTACTACCATAGGAACATGACAGTATGGAGAAGCCTTCTTTTTGAAAATGGAGGTCACAGCATGCATTAAAGTAAAAAAAATGCTTCAAGGCTTCATGAAAACCCCAAATTCTGAAGCCACTGAAATACATATCCGTGCAGGGCCAGACAAATAGCTAGGCACACCAAACCAAGGTTACTGAGAAAATAGGGAGGGTCAGGGTGGCTCAGAGAGAACACAAGGTAATCATTCCCAAGGCACATGCCATATATTCTTAGATTAATTAAAAGAAAAAACAGTCTTTGAAAGCCAGGTGCAGAAAAATTATAAGCTAAATTACTTCATAGTAAATGGATCAAGCATGTCCCTAGTTGTAGTGGAAACCATGACACTCACATTAAAATGAGCTAAAATCCCCATAAATGCAGGGTGAAACAATTCCAAACATGGTCCTATCACACGTGACCCAACTTGAAGAACAATGTCCATTCATTAGCTACAGACAAAGAAAGTGCACCTGTCTCACTCCTTGTGCATATTCCCAGACATGAGGCACCATGCAAGGCCAACTGCAGAGGAATCACTCTGGCTTATGACCTAGGAATATGGATGATATCTTATTTAACTGAAAGGAACGCAGTGCTTGGACCTCTCTCCCCCTACTCTCGTTTTGGCTCATGTTTTGAGAACTTGCCAGTTGCCCAAGGTTGGTCAGTAGATTGCCAACCAATCAGGACCCTCAGTGCTAGGCCGCCAAGTACATGTTGTTCCAATCAATAATTTATTTTAAAGATTTAGAGGTGGTTCCAGGTGGAGCTATCAGATTTGTGTAACCCAATGAAACATTTAACACATATGGGCCCTTATTACGACCCAGGCGTTGGACCATGGTGCTAATAGCACCATGGTCCATGCCGGTAACTTACCGACTCCGCCATGGCGGAATGGGGAATTACCGCCCCATTCCGAGGTTGGCGGGGCGGTAATTCCCCATGCCGCCATGGCCCTTCCCCATTCCCATTTTTGCCCCATAGGGCTCAATGGGACTGAGGAAGGCGCTAATTACGGCACCGTAAATTACGGTGCCATAATTAGCTCCTAGGTCCCTTTGCGGGTTGGTTTTTTGACGCCTGCTAAAAGCAGACGTTAAAGTGACACCCGCAAAAGGACCTCGTAATCAGGCGTTAAGGGTTTAACGGCGCTGCCACCTTTTACGGCTCTGTTAACCCCTTAACGCCTGGGTTGTAATGAGGACCATGGAGTCAATTCCCCTAAACTATCCCCTCGTCTCGTAGGTTTTTAGCATAATGTCATAATTGTGACATGTTCTTTGTTTATACTGTACTGTTTTGTATAATAACTCGGAGAGCTGCAACCCTATTGCCTGTATGCTGTCCTAGCTTAATTTTGGATGTTAATAAAGCTGGGTTTTGCCTTTCACTTTGACTATTTCCAACATTGAGTCTTGACATTTACTGTCTCCACACCTACTGCATACATCTGGGGTTTCACAGGCTAGGAGTAGTCGGATTGAGCAGGGATCCCCACCATGGCCCAATTAATGGGTTGACCTGTGGAGAGTGATATTAAACGTGAACAGAGAGAGGTCGGCAGGAGCCCCCTTGGAAACAATTCATGTCCGATCCGTGCAGGATGCCCTGTAAGGTGTAGGGCAACTTGCGATTGGGGAAGACTTGATACCGGAGACCCTCAGCTGAACCATGGAAAGTAAGCATAACATTGGCCTGGCAAAACGGGGGGATTTTTGTATATATTGGGAAATTGTGATGAAGTGAAAAGATTGAAAAAGATAAGGTAGCCTCTCACAAAGTTGGGAAAGACTTTGCAGTACACTTCACAGGGGTAATACATAACAAGGGAAAATTACCTCAACAGTAGTTGGGAAGACAACCATAGTGTATTCATTTGTGTAGTGATTGCTGGCACCAGCTGTAACGCTCACCTGATTCCCGTAGAGGCGCCGGTCTTGACTGGGCGTATACCGTATCTTCAAAGGTGATGTGTAACACACGACTGGCTCTTTGGGCTGGACCTCTGTGCACTGTATGTTTGACTCGAAGGGTAAGATGTCTGCAGATAGAAAATATGGGATTAATGAACTGGGTTATTGAATGTCTCTCTCTTCTTCCCTTTCTCTTCTCCTGTAGAACCCCGAAGGTTAACGCTCTCACCTTAGGTAAGTGAACGCCGTGCTCTCCATCTGCCTCGGGGCAGGGGGCTGTAACCAGTTTCTTCACTGGATAAGGGGAGCAGGCCTCTTGACTTCAGAGGACTGCTGTCCGTCGTTTACTGCACGAACGGTAAGTTTCGAGTAATTCTAATGTCTTTAAAGTCTTTAGTAATGATGTCTCTTGTTTTGCAGGGTTCCGGCGATGGTGGATGACGGGCTGAAGTGAGTTGAAGATGGAGCCTGTGTGATGAATAGAAGCGCCTGGAAGCACGTAAGTAAGCGCTTGTTGCCTGCTTCACGATGCGCTCTAACTGTCTTTTTATTTTGCAGGTACAAGTTCGGAGCGGCTGCAGGGTGCCGGAATACCCACTGGGTTAGATGTGGAAAGGAGTAATGGCACGCGAGTATTAAAGTTCCCCAATTTCTTTAAACGCACCTTGTTTTGTCTTTCAGATGCGGGATGCAGCGCCGAAGGCCTCCGGAGCGTGCGAAGAGTTGGTAAGCTTTTGTCTTTCAGATGCCGGAATGCAGTGTGAAGACCTCCGGAGCGCACGAAGAGTAGGTAAGCCTTTGTCTTTCAGAATGCAGCGCGAGGCGTTGGTGATAGCCGATGGCCCAGGTAAGTGAAGAGCTGTCACTGAAGACCGTAATGCTAACCTGTTCTTTCTTGTCTTTATAGGTGTTGCTGAAGACTGGATTCAGGATGGTAAGCCTTTTTCCTTAGGTCCAGGATCAGATGCAGAAGACACGATGAGCGTTCTGATGCAGAGGATGCAGAATAATGCAAAGCAAGATTCATCCATCGGGTGTGGTTTAAATAGCCTCCTGTAGTGCTTAGGTGTCTCCTTCCACAGCCACGCCTAGGTAAGAAAAGAGTTCCTGCTTTCCAGAAGAGTTCCAGTGTTCTGAACCTAGGGAGTGGCTCCTGCCCCACCCAACAGGAAAAGTAGTTCCAAACAGAAGAGGATCAGAGGCTCAACTGGCAGGCAAGTAAGCAGCATGGTCTGCTGCAGGTAAGTCCACCCAAGCATTATGAGCCCGGCGCTTCCAGCGCTGGGACTGGGCATATTTATGAGCCTGGTGCCACTGGCGCCAGGACTGGGTCCAAAAGGTCCCAATTGGGACTGGTTGGCACTCGGAACCTGGGTTATGAATCTGCTTCCAAGGGAGTTGGGAAAACCCTGACCTTTTGGAAGCAGAGATCATGACAGTACCCCCCCTCAAGGCCCCTCCCAAACCGGGCTTCTCCGGGGGTTTTGGCTTGTCAGGAAATGTTCGGTGAAATCTTTTGATTAGGCGAGGAGTGTGGACATATTCAGCAGGTTCCCAGGATCTCTCTTGGGGGCCGTAGCCTTTCCAGTCAATTAGGTAAAATAGTTTAGATTTGGAGATCTTGGAGTCCAGAATGCTTTTGACTTCAAACTCGAGTTCCCCATCAACTAGGATAGGTTTTGGAGATTTAGTTAGTCGGGTTTGAGGTTGCACGGGTTTTAATAGAGAGACGTGGAAGACCGGATGTATCTTCATGTGCGGGGGCAAGTCCAACTTGACCGCTACTGGGTTTACTATGGTAGTGATGGAATAGGGACCAAGGTATCTTGGGTTGAATGTGCGTGGCCCTTTTAGAGGTAGATATTTGGTGGATAACCAGACTTGATCCCCTACTCGATATTGAGGGGCTTCCTTCCGATGTTGATCTGCTCCTTTCTTGTATTGTTCTTTAGCCCTTTGAAGGTGAGAAACAGCTTCCTTAAAGGCTTGGGTGATTGTAGAATGCAGGTAGTCTACTGCTGGTGTTTCAAGATCTTGGAGGGGATCCAACTCCGAGGTTCGAGGGTGACTGCCGTACAAAAGAAAAAACGGGGTTTTCCCAGTTCCCGAATGGACAGAGTTATTGTAGGCATATTCGGCTATCCAAAGGATGTCTTTCCAAGTTTTTTCAGTTTGTTGCAGCATGCAGCGTAAATACTGTTCCAGAGTTTGATTGGTCCTCTCGGTTTGTCCGTCAGTCTGAGGGTGGTGACTGGTCGATAGTCTCACATCAATTTGAGCCGACCGACAGCAACTTCGCCAAAAATGAGAAATAAATTGACTACCTCGATCCGAAATTAGAACCGAAGGAAAACCGTGCAGTCGGACGATGTTTTCGAGAAATTCTCGGGCCAGAGTTGCTGCTGTTGGCAAGCCTTTGAGCGGAATGAAATGCGCCATCTTGGAGAATAAGTCCACGATTACTAGAATCGTATTGTATCCGGAGCATGGAGGTAGATCGGTGATGAAGTCCATAGAAAGCGTATGCCAAGGGCGAGGTGGGATGTCAATAGGGCGTAAGAGGCCTGCTGGTCTTTCCTTTTGACTCTTGTTTTGGGCGCATACTCCACAGGACATTATAAAGTCTCTGATATCTTTTTTCCAAGACGGCCACCAGAAGTAGCGCTTGATCTTTTCTGAGGTCTTGGCTATACCGGGATGTCCTTCCATTAAAGAATCGTGATAACAAGAGATTACTTCTTTCTGTAAATCTGTGCTGTGTAGGTATAATCGTTCTTGGAAATACAATAAGTTGTCCTTTACTGCAAAGTCCTTTCCTTGCAGATGCCAATTCTGTATGTCTGCTGGAGTTACAAGTTGCCTGGCTGTATCCTTAACTTCCTCTATGGATTGTGTGGCGATTACACCCAGAATTCTTTGTTCGGGAATGATTGGTACAGGTTTAGGGTTGATCAAGTGTTCTTCCACTCCCATCCGAGAAAGGGCATCAGCTTTACCGTTTTTTGTACCAGGTCGATAGGTAATTATGAAGTCAAACTCGGCAAAGAATAATGCCCAACGGAGTTGTCTAGAGGATTGGGCTTTTGCGGTTTTCAAATATTGCAGGTTTTGGTGATCCGTAATCACAGTAACGGTGTGTCGGGCCCCCAGCAGATAATGCCGCCAAGCCTTAAAGGCAGACTTGATAGCCAGAAGTTCCTTGTTAGTAATTGTGTAATTGATTTCAGGAGGCGAGAATTTGCGGGACCAAAATGCCACGGGATGCAACTGATTGGTTACCGGGTCCTTCTGTGATAGAACTGCCCCCATGGCAAGACTTGAAGCATCAGTTTCCACGATGTAGGGGAGTTCGGGGCGAGGGTGTTTTAAGATTGGTGCAGAGATAAATTTAGTCTTCAAATCCTGGAAAGCTTGTTCCGCCTCGGCAGACCATTCAAAACGTTTGTTTTTCTTTAACAAGGCAGTGATGGGCTGGACTATTCGAGAGAATTCGGGGATAAACCTGCGGTAAAAGTTAGCGAAGCCTAACATGCTTTGCACACCTTTTACGGAGGATGGTGATGGCCATTTGAGAACTGCATCGACCTTCTTTGAATCCATACGCACTCCGCCAGGTGATAATATGAATCCCAAGAATTCAACTTCAGTCACGTTGAAAACACATTTTTCCAACTTAGCGAAAAGTTTGTGTTGACGCAATCTTTCGAGGACCATTTTCACGTGTTTCCGATGTTCAGATTCCGATGAAGAATAAACGAGGATGTCGTCAATGTAAACAACAACACACACATCTATGAGCTCTCTGAGGGCATCGTTCATAAAATATTGAAAGGCGGCCGGGGCATTGCAAAGTCCGAAGGGCATGACCTGATATTCAAATAGCCCATACTTGGTGCGGAAGGCCGTCTTCCATTCATCGCCCTCTTTTACTCGTACCAAGTAGTAAGCTCCTCTAAGATCCAGCTTTGTATATATGCATGCTTTTCTGACTTGGTCCAGGAGTTCAGGGATCAAAGGTAACGGATATCTATTCTTAACGGTGATCTGGTTCAGGGAGCGATAATCTATACATGTTCTAAGGTCTCCTTCCTTTTTTGGAACGAAGAACAAAGCTGAAGAAGCAGGGGACTTGGAAGGACGAATAAACCCATTTGCCAGGTATTGATCCAGGTATTGTCGAAGGTGAAGGTTCTCAGGCTCGGTGAGGGCATAAATTCTACTACAAGGAGGAGTAGATCCAGGTATCAGGTCTATCTGGCAGTCATAAGACCTATGAGGAGGTAGAGAGTTAGCCTGATCCTTCCGGAAAACATCTTGGTATTCTAGGTATTCGGGAGGTAACTGGGGAGTCTCTGAAGAAATTGCTGCCAGTGCAACACCAGGTGGAGGGTGACAAGTAGAGACACATTCTGGAAACTGGACCGTTCTTGCTAGCCAATCGATCAGAGGATTGTGTTTCTCTAACCAAGGTATTCCTAGAATAATCTGAAACTGAGGGGCCTTGATCACATCGAACACGATCTTCTCATGGTGTCCATCTTGACTTATTAGCGTCACTTCTTGAGTGGTATGCGTTACTGGCCCGGAGGCTATCTCCGTACCATCCACCGTAGTAATGACGTCCTTTACAGCCTTGGGACAAAGAGTTAGATTCATCCTCAAAACCATTTCATGATCCACATAATTGCCGATGGCACCGCTGACGACGTAAGCTTCAATTGCATGTAATCGATCCGGATTATCAGGGCTAATGAGGACCATAGGTATCACGAAATGCTAGGTCACGGAACTGGTTTTCACGCTCGGCAAGAGGACCTCTATTCTTGTTGGGCGAGGTCGTTTCCCTGCTCAGAGTTTGTAACTTTGGTAACTGCAGCTCCTACTGCCTTCTTAGCAGGTTTCACCGGACAGTCTCAAAGAAAGTGCCCTGAGTTTCCGCAATAGAGGCATAATTGCAATTGTTTTCTCCTTTCCCGCTCCTTTTGTGTTAGAGGACCTTTCAGACCCCCTATTTGCATGGGTTTCCCGGAGTCTACTCCTTTGGAAGGAGTTGGCGGTTTGGAAAATACTCGAGCATCAAACTTCGAACGATCGGCCTTCCTGTTCTGCAGTCTGTGATCTATTTGAACGGCTAAGTCTATATAGTCCGAACAATCTTGTGGGGGATTCACTACTTGGGCTAACACATCTTTGAGCTCTCCACGTAGACCTCTATAAAACAGGGTAATCCTTTTGTCCTCAGGCCATTGAGTTTCCACTATCAGTCTGTTGAAAGACGCAATATAAGCCAAAAGGTCTTGATTACCTTGTCGCAACGAAAGAAGCTCATTGTCCAAGGTCTGCCCCTGTGAATGTCTTGCGAACAGTTTTTCCATACTGAGCTGAAAAGCTTGAAAATCATGGAGGACCGGATCCTCTTGATTTACTAGAGGGATCGACCAGTCTGCCGCATTGCCACTAAGGTACGAAAGCACGAAAGCTACTTTAGCTTGATCAGTTGGAAAGGCTGCTGGCCGGCATAAGAAATGCAACCGGCACTGATTGATAAATACTGCAAACCTCTTTGGGTCACCAGAAAATCGTTCGGGCGGAGCCAGAGGTACATTCCCAGGTAGGTTGATCTGCTCTGGATTCATAGAGGATGTAGAAGGAAGATTTCCCCCAGATGCGGGTAACGGGGTCTGTCCGGCTTGTGACTGTAGCAATTGTCTAGCGAGCTCATCTGTTCGCTCCTTGGAAATAATCAGTTCCCTTCTTAGAGCGTTCGTTTCCTGACGGGCTGCATGCACTTCTGCCCTTAGTTCCCCAAGTAACTGGGCTAGTTGGTCGGTATCTGAGGTTTCCATAGCGCCTGGACGGGAGTTTTGTGGTAGGCTTTGCATTCTGTAACGCTCACCTGATTCCCGTAGAGGCGCCGGTCTTGACTGGGCGTATACCGTATCTTCAAAGGTGATGTGTAACACACGGCTGGCTCTTTGGGCTGGACCTCTGTGCACTGTATGTTTGACTCGAAGGGTAAGATGTCTGCAGATAGAAAATATGGGATTAATGAACTGGGTTATTGAATGTCTCTCTCTTCTTCCCTTTCTCTTCTCCTGTAGAACCCCAAAGGTTAACGCTCTCACCTTATGTAAGTGAACGCCGTGCTCTCCATCTGCCTCGGCGCAGGGTGCTGTAACCAGTTTCTTCACTGGATAAGGGGAGCAGGCCTCTTGACTTCAGAGGACTGCTGTCCGTCGTTTACTGCACGAACGGTAAGTTTCGAGTAATTCTAATGTCTTTAAAGTCTTTAGTAATGATGTCTCTTGTTTTGCAGGGTTCCGGCGATGGTGGATGACGGGCTGAAGTGAGTTAAAGATGGAGCCCGTGTGATGAATAGAAGCGCCTGGAAGCACGTAAGTAAGCGCTTGTTGCCTGCTTCACGATGCGCTCTAACTGTCTTTTTATTTTGCAGGTACAAGTTCGGAGCGGCGGCAGGGTGCCGGAATACCCACTGGGTTAGATGTGGAAAGGAGTAATGGCACGTGAGTATTAAAGTTCCCCAATGTCTTTAAACGCACCTTGTTTTGTCTTTCAGATGCGGGATGCAGCGCCGAAGGCCTCCGGAGCGTGCGAAGAGTTGGTAAGCTTTTGTCTTTCAGATGCCGGAATGCAGTGTGAAGACCTCCGGAGCGCACGAAGAGTAGGTAAGCCTTTGTCTTTCAGAATGCAGCGCGAGGCGTTGGTGACAGCCGATGGCCCAGGTAAGTGAAGAGCTGTCACTGAAGACCGTAATGCTAACCTGTTCTTTCTTGTCTTTATAGGTGTTGCTGAAGACTGGATTCAGGATGGTAAGCCTTTTTCCTTAGGCCCAGGATCAGATGCAGAAGACACGATGAGCGTTCTGATGCAGAGGATGCAGAATAATGCAAAGCAAGATTCATCCATCGGGTGTGGTTTAAATAGCCTCCTGTAGTGCTTAGGTGTCTCCTTCCACAGCCACGCCTAGGTAAGAAAAGAGTTCCTGCTTTCCAGAAGAGTTCCAGTGTTCTGAACCTAGGGAGTGGCTCCTGCCCCACCCAACAGGAAAAGTAGTTCCAAACAGAAGAGGATCAGAGGCTCAACTGGCAGGCAAGTAAGCAGCATGGTCTGCTGCAGGTAAGTCCACCCAAGCATTATGAGCCCGGCGCTTCCAGCGCTGGGACTGGGCATATTTATAAGCCTGGTGCCACTGGCGCCAGGACTGGGTCCAAAAGGTCCCAATTGGGACTGGTTGGCACTCGGAACCTGAGTTATGAATCTGCTTCCAAGGGAGTTGGGAAAACCCTGACCTTTTGGAAGCAGAGGTCATGACACCAGCCTTGTGTTGTGAGATAGCTTAGGCTTTGATAAAAGTGTATTTGTGTATATTGGTGTATATTGTGGTGTATGAGAAGTTGTGGTTTGGACCCGATGGGTGTGGTCCAGTGAAGGAGCAGTGAATTGGTGCTGCTCAGGGTGTACATGGTGTATGTGGTGTCGTTTGGAGGCATTTGGTGACGCAGAAGGTGTGGTCTTGCTGAGAGACGTACAGGAAAAACTATTGTTGGGGAAGGGGGTGAGAGGTATTTGAAATAAACATTGGATATGTATATTGGTAAGGTAAACTGTGATGCATTATCATGGTACAAGGACAAAATCCTTAAGTACCACGCCCAATGTGTGTAGGACAGTACAGGCAAAATGTTTATGCCTTGGTCGCAGGAGGGCACTCACTCAAAATCAGTGCTGCAACACATAACAACATAGTTACATCCTGCGTACAAAGGAAAGAAGTTACAGAATAGAGTAGACATTTTGGAGTTGTGGAAAGTGTATGGAGAGGAGAAGGAGGAACCACCCGTGAAAGAATGGATACTTAATCAGCATGATGAGGGGACATAGCACCCACAGTTCTCCTCCTCCTCCCAGAATAGAGATCCATCCCCTGAAGAGCAGGGATGATATCCACTATGAGAATTAAAAGCAATGGCAGGATACACAAACCACATATATGTGTGTATAGCAGTGAAGATCTTATAAATAGAGAGAAAATGAGTAAACCAAAACCAGTGTCCACCTGTGATGAATACAACCAACGTTGTGAGTTACAGACAAGATTGACAGATGCTGCAGAGGAGGTTCAGAGACCAAGAGATAGAAGGATGATAGTGGGAAGCAGCGATATTATCTAATGAGTGGGTAGGAGGACAAATAAACCTCAAATAAGATGAAACGGGCATGGATGATCACAAAGAAAGGGAAAAGGAAGTAAGAGAAAGGCAGGAGAAAGAAGGGAAAAAAGAACAAGAAAGAGAAGTAACAGAGCAGGAAAGAAGATATGAATAAGAAAAGGAAAGAGACAAGAAATGAGAGACAGAGAAAAGGACAGAAAATGAGAAGAAGAGAGTGAATGGGAACGGTGAAATGATGCAGAAAGCCAAGAAGAAAGACAGAAGGAGGATGAAAGGGATAAGGGAAGAGAACAGGAAATAGAAAGAAGCAGAGAAAGCTGGAGGAAAGAAGCTGATGAGATTATCAGGGGACATATGGAGATAGGAAGAGCTAGAAAGAGAGAGGAGTTTAGAAAGATGCCGCTAAGTAGTAAATTAGATCCATAGACAGAATGCCCTTTCAGACAAAGGAGGAGAGGCAATATGAAGGAGGATTAGTAACTTGTACAGGAGAAGGGATGGTAGTGGTAGCATGATGAAGAGCAGAGGGTCCTCACAAAGTGGAGGAAGAAATGTATTGTAGGAGGTGATGAGTGGAACGTATATAATGAGTCTCCTCAGAAGATTAGATTTTGAGGACAGAGAGGATGATGAAGGAGAGGAGAATGGTAATACTATATTTGAAAATGTAGAAAGAGAGAGAAGTAGAGAGGAAGAAGCAGTACAAGTCCCTTCAACAGGTATGAGGCAGGTGCGAGAGAAAGTGTGGCTAGTCTTGGAAGAATCAGCGAGGAGGCCAGAGCCCAGTCAATACCCTAAACATCCTAAGAAGAGATTAGAGAGTTCAGACGATAAAACGCCAAACGTAAATAGGTTGAGAAAGGTTCCAGGACAAAAGAAAATTAGTATGACAGATGTAAGAAAAACAAACGGCTGCACTCAGACAGGGCACTGGGTTTACACAGATCCCTTTATTAGAGAAAGGGGCGGGGGCACCACAATATGTACCATGGCCACAAATGGATACAAAAAATGTGGTTTGTCAACTTCCAGCACTGACCTCAGGAGTGGGTAAATGGATTTATGAATTGGAGAGAATGACAGCTGGGATGACCATAGCAGTAGGGGACATAAAAAGCCTGCTAGCTGCCACAATAAGGGAGAGATCTGATGATATTTGGACACGAACGGGCTATCCTGTAGTGACTGCACAAAACACTGACCATAGCGGAGCACCCTTTAATAATTGTCGAGCTCATGTGTGGAGGGCCCTGACTCATGCGGTATGAGCGCTATTATGACGTGCAAAATCAGAGCAGATGAAGAGCCGATGATGTATATTCATGAAATTCAGGAATAATGGTGGCTAGAAATTAGAGAACTGTGGGACAAAAATACAACTATTTTTTATCATCTATTATGCCAGGGTCTGCCTGAACCAGTACAAAGACAGTTGAGAAAGATGGTGGGAATGGAAGCAAAGCCATGGGCAGAAATTCAGCTGACAATCGTTCACCATTGTCGACTATATCAAGAGTAGGACAGAAAGAAAGTTGAAGACAGGAAGATGGAGGAAGCAAAGTTAGTTCAGAAAAAATTGAAAAATCTCTTGATGAAAGGGGCAGTATTGTCAAGTGGAGAAGGGCTTCATAAACCAGGGTCACAGCAGGTGCAACCACCAGCTAACAGGAATTTCACAAGAACAAGTGAGTATAATTATTTCCGACGAGGGCAAGGGGGGGCCACCGAGAGGTAGAGGGTACAGATTTCAGGCTCCAAGAGAGAGATTTAATGGAGGACAACCCAGGTTTGGAGAGCAGACACAGCAATGTTGGACATGTGGTAAGAAAGGGCACATTTTGTGCGTGTGTAGAAGCAGAAGAGAGAAGCAGCAGAATTGGCCGGTGGCTGATTCAAGGGGGGACCACATATTCCCCATCATATAGCACAGAGCCGCTGTAATATTGTGCCCAAGATCACATGCAGTATCAGGAGCAAGCACCACAAACACAACCCACACAACAAGGAATGCTGACTCAAATGCAACAAGCCCCAATGTAAACACAGCAATGCAACCACAGCAAGTTCCAATGCAGGCACAGCAGATACTGATGCAGACACAACCACCTGTAAAACAGAATGCAGTGGGGCCGTGGAACGCGAACATGTTTCCATAGGCGCCCACACCTAGAATAGGAGATGTGACAATAGTGGGTGGGGGGATCCTTTCACTGGCACATGACTCGATTTATATCCATAATAAGACAGCCCACAGAGAGACTTGATGTGTTTTATTGTTATGACTATTATGGTTGTTTAAGAATCGACAACAAATTTGTTCCAAAATACTCTGGAAAAGAAGCAAAGACCACCTACCTGGGATCTTGCAGGATGAACAGGTACCCGAAGAACCCCTGGTGTTTCTACGAATAGGTGTGATCCTTTGAAGAATAAGAGAAATTCTCCTGAGGATTTCTCAAAGGACCTGCAAGAGCTTGTCCTCAGTGAAACCCTGAGGGAAACCCTCGTGGGGAATAAAACCCTTGAAGAGCTGCTGGGGTACGTTGTTTCCCTGTGAAGACCAGGCGAGGAAAGTTGATCTGGGTATTCTTCTGGCTGATTTCCTGCTGATTTAGGCGAGTTGTTTTAGTTACTGGGCTACATGTAGTAAGTAAAAGAAACACAGTTAATCCTGATAGTCTGGTGAAAAAAGGAATACCTATAGAAAGGTTTTAGAAGCTTACCATGCGTCTAACAGGAAGAGTGCGGAGAGGTAAAGGATCTCCGTTGGAAAGTAAAAGGTAAGTGATTCTATAATGGTAGAAAGAGAGAACCCATAAGATTAGGATAAATGAATATAGTCCTGAAATAGCGGGATGGATAAGGAGGTAACCCTACCCTTTCTCTTTCAAGTCTTTTTTGAGCCAGCCTGAGTAGAAAAGAAGCGTCCAAAGAATTCCAACAGGATATCGCTAGAAAGGAAGGATGAAGAATGAAGATCCGAAGTCTGATCACCGAAAACAAGATGGACCACAGATTGTACCTAGGAACTCACTAGAAGGAGGTATGAAGAGGATTCCGGTTCTAAGCGTGCTTAGATGAAAATCCGATCCCGGAAATGAAAAAGAAGGGTTCCGTAATACCTTCTGAAATCAAAGGGAGGAGAGGAAAACAAGAACGTGAGTATGGAGTAGAGGAATTGTTTGGAAGAGAGAGCTTTTCGTAATTCTAGCAAGCGGACTTACGAAGCGTGTGCCGGCTCCTGTGAGAGTAGCAACGCCTCTTCCTTCTGAAGTTGCTGGGTTATAAGGAGGTAAACAGGAAGTTAAGGTGGAAGATTGAGAGGCTTCCTGGGAGAGAACAACTAGCCTGTGCTGTGCGTTTGCGATGGTTACCGCTGCGGCGGCCATCTTGGAATTGGTTTCCTCAGGATCACGGAGTGGGCGATTTCTGGCTACAGAATCGGCGGCCATGTTGGATGTCGGGTGGAGGATGAGAAACACATTTGGAATCATCACAGTATGCCCCTTTTTAGACCTGCTTCCTCCCGGTTTAGACGGGTGTTTGAGGTGAAATTTCTTAACGAGGCGAGGAGCATGAATTGCAGCTTCAGGTTCCCATGTGCGGTCGGCAGGAGAATATCCCTTCCAGTCCACAAGGTACTGTAGCCGACCCCGATGATATCTGGAGTCACAAATTTCTTTAACTTCATATTCTGGTCCGGTTTTACACATTTCTGGGGGAGGGCGAACCGAGACCACAGGATGAAAAGTACTTCGATTGTCAGGTTTTAATTGTGAGACGTGAAAGACCGGATGAATCCGGAACCAGGAGACCGGAAGTCGGAGTTTAAAGGCAGCTGTACCAATAGTTGAAATGACCCGAAATGGACCAAAGAATCGTGGAGAGAGTTTGGATGGTACTAGATGGCGAGGAAGGAACCTAGAGGATAGCCATACCCAATCTCCTTTTTTAATCACTGGAGCTGGGGTTCTGTGTCGATCTGCAAAATACTTTCTTTTGTTTTGAGAATTTTGTAGTGCTGTCAAGGCTGAACTATGCCCGTGACGTATCTGAAGCATTAGAGAGTCCACATCTGGAAATTTGGTTTCAGATTTCTTCATAGTGGGGAAAGATGTGGGGTTGAATCCATAAGTACAATTAAAAGGAGTTGTTTTAATGGCAGAATGGTATGAGTTATTATATGTGAACTCGGCCATGGGTAGAAGTTCTTTCCAGTTGTCTTGAGCTGCTGATACATAACTTCGGAGATATCCTTCCAGTGTTTGATTAAGTCTCTCGGTCTGGCCATTGGATTGGGGGTGATAGCCGGAACTGAGAGCCCGAGAAATACCAAGATGGGAACAGATAAGCTTCCAATATCGTGAGGTATACTGTGACCCTCTGTCAGAGATGATAGTTTCGGGTAAACCATGTAACGTGAAGATGTTACTGATAAAGATGCGAGCCATCCGTGCTGCCGATGGTAATCCTACAAGTGGAGTGAAGTGAGCCATCTTAGTCAGGGTATCGATGGTTACCATTATAGTGGAGCAACCCCCGGAAGGTGGGAGGTCAACGATAAAATCCGTTGATATTATCTGCCAAGGGCGAGAGGGTAATGGCATCTTTACCAATTCTCCAAGAGGTGCTTTTCGAGGAACCTTGGTTTGTAAGCAGACAGGGCAGGATCCAACATATTCTTTGACATCCTTCCGGAATGTCGGCCACCAGAAATAACGTGACATCAATTCCAGAGTTGATAGGAACCCACGGTGTCCCGCTGTCAATGAAGAGTGACACATGTCCAAGACTTCTTTTTGGAGGGGTCGAGTGGGGATGAAAGCTTTATTTCCATGAAAATAGCAATCATCAACCTTGGTCAAGGTCATTCTATTGGCACGTGATAATTGGTCCTTGGTAATGTGTCTAGATTGAATCTTGAGTCGTGACAAAAAATCTGATGTGGTTTGTAGCCCTGAAGCCGTAAGAGGAAAGATGGGTTCTGCTTTAAATGGTTCGTTGGGAAGGTGTTCCTTGCGTGAAAGAGCATCAGCTTTTGAATTGTCCCTTCCAGGGATAAATGAAAAAGTAATTCTGTATGGAGAAAAGAAATGAGCCCAACGAGCCTGGCGGCTATTGCAGGTTTGTGCATATTGAAGGATCCGAAGGTTATGATGATCCGTCCTGACTTCAACTGGATGTTTGGCCCCTAAGAGTAAATGGCGCCATTCTTCAAAGGCTCGCTTGATGGCAAGGAGTTCTTTTTCCAGAACTGTATAGTTCAGTTCAGCAGGGGCAAGTGTCTTGGATAAATACGCTACAGGGCGTTCTTGATTAGAATTATCAAGTTGAAGCAGAACAGCACCTAGGGCGTACTGAGAGGCATCAGTTTCAACAATGAACCTGCGGGATTGATCCGGTGTCAACAGGATAGGGGCTGAAGTAAACAACTCCTTAAGTTTGTTGAATGCTTGATCTGTAGTAGGGGACCATGAAAACTTTATTCCCTTTTTGAGCAGATTTGTCAAAGGTTGGGTGAGCCTTGAAAATTCGGGAATAAACCTTCGATAAAAATTTGCGAATCCAACAAAGCGTTGGATGTCTTTGCCGGAAGAGGGAGTGGGCCAGTTTTGAACTGCAGAAACCTTTTCAGGGTCCATTTCCATTCCTCTGGCCGAAAGAACATATCCTAGGTAGGTAACCTGAGTTTGATGGAAGGAGCATTTCTCTATCTTGCAATACAAATGATTTTGTTGGAGCCGCCGTAACACCTCTTCAACATGTTTCTGATGTTCTTGGACATTGAAAGAGAATATCAAGATATCATCTAGATAGACGACCATATTGTGGAGTAACAGGTCTGCAAAGATATGATCCATAAACCTCTGGAAAATAGCCGGGGCGTTGGACAAACCAAAAGGCATTACTCTGTATTGAAAATGTCCAAACGGAGTTCGAAATGCCGTCTTCCATTCGTCACCCGGTTTTATCCGGATGAGATGATATGCACCCTTGAGATCTAATTTGGTATAGATGTTGGCCCCTTTGACTGCTTCAAGGATGTCGGGTATTAATGGCATAGGGTATTTATCTGGAACTGTGATTTTGTTCAGTCCACGGAAATCTATGCACGGACGGAGTTCCTTGGAGTTTCTTTTAGAAACGAAAAACAGAGAGGCAGCAGCAGGTGAAGTGGATTCGGTAATCAGTCCATTTTTTAGATGGGTTCTGAGATATTCACGAAGAACCTCCTTTTCGTTCTCAGACAAGATGTACATTCGTCCAAAAGGTAATGGCTGGTCAGGAACCAGCTCAATTGAACAGTCATCCCTACGGTGAGGGGGTAGTTGAGTGTATTCTGAGACAGAGAAAACTTCCTGGAATTTATGATAACATTCTGGAAGACCAGAAACCTGGTTAAGAGAGGTTACCCATTGGTTGTTCAAGGGTACTGGAGCCGAATCAACCCTCACCGTTTGCTGATTCTTGACACAATGGGTGATACAGTATTCAGATCCCAGAAAGAAAGATCCAGCTGTCCAGTTAATAAACGGGTTATGTTTCTTTAACCACGGTAATCCTAGAATTACCGGATGATGTGCGTGTGTAGAAGCAGAAGAGAGAAGCAGCAGAATTGGCCGGTGGCTGATTCAAGGGGGGACCACATATTCCCCATCATATAGCACAGAGCCGCTGTAATATTGTGCCCAAGATCACATGCAGTATCAGGAGCAAGCACCACAAACACAACCCACACAACAAGGAATGCTGACTCAAATGCAACAAGCCCCAATGTAAACACAGCAATGCAACCACAGCAAGTTCCAATGCAGGCACAGCAGATACTGATGCAGACACAACCACCTGTAAAACAGAATGCAGTGGGGCCGTGGAACGCGAACATGTTTCCATAGGCGCCCACACCTAGAATAGGAGATGTGACAATAGTGGGTGGGGGGATCCTTTCACTGGCACATGACTCGATTTATATCCATAATAAGACAGCCCACAGAGAGACTTGATGTGTTTTATCCTATCAGTTACACCAGACCCACAAGGGGAACTAAGAGTAGGAGTGACCATAGGTGATGAAACATTCTCATTCCTAGTAGACATAGAGGTGACTCGGTTTTGTGTTAGAGAGGGAAAATATCCAATGTGAGGCATTACCATGAATGTACAAGGTTTGTCTGGGGAGACAAGTATGGTTCCTTTTACTAATGACTTACCTACCAATATAGAAGAACATGAACTTTCCATGCCACTATTATATTTGCGCAAGACACCAGTTAACATATTAGGAAGGGATTTGATGAACAAATCAAACATGACAATACCATTTGCTGACCAGGGAATAATATGTTCCCCTCCAGTGATTCATTGTGTGAATGCACAAGAATTTATAACAGTCTTTTATGGTTAGAAAGTGCAAAGGGGTGTGCCACTGGACCCGAAAGTATTAATTTATGGGGTACACACAGTATTAGCATGGCTTCCGAGAATGCAGGGAAGACTGTTACGATTACCTACACAAATGTTGTTTAGATGAGAAATACTGATGGACGAGGAGGAAGGGCAGATCATTGCAATAGAACTAGAAGCAGCATTAATAAGGGAAGTCGGAGTAATTCTGCACAGAGTTGACGAGGAAGTGATCAATTGGAGAACAGCGATTGCTCTTGATGAAGGATCTAGGCTGACTGACTTAACAGATGAAGACTTCTTTACAGACAATGACTTAGACAATGAAGTGATGTTTCATATAACGTATACGTATCAGCTAAAATTGAGAACAGAGGAATACTCCAGAGAATGCCAATAGTAAAAAGGACACTGACTTTCCTCCGGGAAGATTTGGCACAGGTACCAAGTACATTGTTGACCAACAGCCTGTCATGATGCCTACCCCCGGGGACCCAGACCATGTCCAGCAACCCCGGAAGCAGGCATCAAGTTATCCTAACCAAGCCCAACAAACCCTGCTATGGGCTATTTGGGTCCAGTCCTGGCACCTATGGCACCAGGCTCATATGGAGAGTCAGTCCTGGCGCCATAGGTGCCAGGCTCATAGATTAAAACTTACCTGATGCAGACCATGCTGAAAACTTACCTGATGCAGACCATGCTGCAAGAGCTCCAAGCCAAAAGAGGCTTGGAAGGGACTACTTTACTTTGGGACTATTTTTTACTCGGGCGGGGCTGGGGAGGAATACTTACCTGGGACTACTTTGGAGGCTATTTAAACCACGCCCGAAGAGCAGCACACGCTTCGCGTTATTCTGCATCCAGCAGCGTAACGCTCACCGTGCCTGCAAGTCTGCATCCAGTCTTCTGCCACGCCCGCCTCGAGTTTGGAGCTACTAGAAAAAGGGAGAAAGAAGGAGAAAAGGTTAGAACAAGAGCAATACCTTTAATCCTTACCTGAATTCCCGATCCATCGCGCCTTCGAGCTGGAAGAAAGAAATTATTTCATGCGCGTCGCCTCGCCTGCTGCAGCGCCGCGCTGAACTCACTGGCCTTCGCAGCATCTTCACATTCCACTGCATCCTCCTGCATGTTCCCGCCGCACTCCGGCACCTAAGGAGAAAACAAGAACAGCAATGTGAGCCAAGGGAATATACAGAGGAATATTAGTTACCCCTCCATAGACTTACCTGATTTTACCACGGGGGTACTATTCCTCTTCACGGGTCGGCGCAGCTTCCACTGCATCTTCGCCGAACCCTGGCCCCTAAGGGGAAACAAAAGGTCAGCAAGGTGAAACAAAGGGACTAACAAGGGGAACCCTCCTCACCACAATAGACTTACCTGATTTTACCACCGGAGGTATTATTCCCCAAGACTTCATACTTTCTCTCATCGCCTGAATAAGGGAGAAAGCAACAGGTTACATATTGACATTATTTTATCGAACTGTGTTGGAAAATACAAATCCTTACCAGAATACTACCGGTTGCCACGAGGAACTCTTCATTAGGGTCAAGCTGCAACCTGCAAGAAATCGGACAAGAGTGAAAGTCAGGCATTTGAACTCTTACGAACTTTAAACTTATGGCGTCTTGCCGGGAATCTCGGGGTCAATATTTTTCTGGAACTCACCAATTCCTTCGAGCCAGTGAAGCAACTAGTTATCAACGCGCCCCTGCGCTCAATGCAGGATGGAGAGCTCATCTTTTCAAACCATCAGGTGAGACTATAAGAGGGCACATCAAAGGTGATCTGTGGGGAGAACAGCGGGGGTGGGGGGATTTACGCTCAACTCCACGGGTGGTTAATTCCCTTTCTCCATTTGCAGAAGAATATTCCTAAGGGCCAAGCAAACAAAGCTAGGTGGGCCAGTCCAGTCCGTCATCTCGGCCCTACGCGTCACATTGGTGGAGAGCGCAACTGTCCAGTTCCGATCGACGCCTCTGTGTGAGCCAGGTGAGCGTAACAGAACGCGAAGCCTAGCCACAAATTCCCCCACGGGCGTTATGGATACCTCAGAGATTGACCAATTGGCCCATTTACTAGGGGAACTGAGGGCTGAAGTGCATTCCGCCCGTCAAGAGACCAATGCTCTTAGGAGAAAACTGATTTTGTCAAAGGAGCGAACTGATGACCTTGCTAGGCAACTATTGCAAAGCCAGGCTGGACAAGCACCCCTACCTGGTTCCGGGGGAAATCCAGCTCCTGTGTTATTGAGTAACCCTGTGCAAATAAACCTACCAGGAAATATTCCATTAGCGCCACCCGAACGCTTTGACGGAGATCCCAAAAGGTTTGCCGTGTTTATGAACCAATGCCGCTTGCACTTTTTATGCAGACCTGGAGCCTTCCCAAACAATCAAGCCAAGGTAGCCTTTGTATTGTCATATCTCAGTGGCAGTACAGCTGATTGGTCAATTCCACTAGTTACTCAGGATGACCCAATTCTTCGGGATTTTCAGAGCTTTCAAACGAGCATGAAAAGACTATTTGCCCGGCACCCCCAAGGACAGGCCCTGGATAACAAACTTTTGTCCCTACGACAGGGTAACCAGGACCTTCTATCCTACATTGTAACCTTTAATAGGTTGATAGTGGAAACTGGATGGCCTGAGGTAAAACGAATCACGTTATTTCATCGAGGGCTTCGAGGAGAACTCAAGGATGTCTTGGCTCAAGTCGTGAACCCACCTCAAGACTGCGCTGAATATATAGACTTAGTGGTGCAGTTAGATCACAGACTTCAGAACAGAAAGGCTGATCGAGCCAAGTTTGAGAATCGGATGTTGGTCAGAACCCACGTAACCCCAAAGGAGCAGATGCTTCAGACCCTATGCAAATCGGAGGGGTTAAAGGATCCTTAACCCAGAAGGAAAGAGAAAGGAGACGGCAAATGCAATTGTGTCTATATTGTGGAACTTCTGGGCATTTTCTACGGGATTGCCCTGTAAAACCACCCAAGAAGGTGGTAGGAGCTGCTGATAAAAGCCATATGGAGTCAGACTCGGGAAACGACCACGCCCGACAAGCGTATAGGTCCGCTTGCCGAGCTCGAAGAAGGATACTCAGACCTTGCATTTCATCATACCTATGGTCCTCGTAGATCCAGGGCAGCCATCGCGTATGCACGCAGTAAGGGCATACATTGATAGCGGGCCATAGGAAACTATGTGGACTATTAATTGGCCTCCAGGATGAATTTACCTCTCTGCCGAAAAACCACCTTAGATGTCATCACCACAGTCGATGGAACTGAAATTGCCTCTGGGCCTGTAACTCATTCCACCGCAGAGATGACACTATTGCGTCAGGATGGGCATCGAGAGACTATTGTGTTTGATCTAATCAAAGCCCCACAGTTCCAAATAATACTGGGGATACCTTGGTTGGAAACAGTTAATCCTTGTATTGATTGGTGAGAGAAGAGAATAACCTTCCCGGATTGTGCACAAACCTGTTACCCAAAGAAAAGTCAGAACGCAGGCCTGGCCGCAGTAACCACAGCAGTCATGCAACTACCTCCAGAATACCAAGAATTCCAGGATGTCTTCCAAAAAGATCAGGCAAACACCTTACCTCCTCACAGATCGTACGATTGTCAAATCGATCTCATACCCGGTGCACAACCCTCTTGTAGCAGGATCTATGCCCTTACGGAACCTGAGAACCTTCACCTACGACAATACTTAGACCAGTACCTTGCCAATGGCTTTATTCGCCCATCCAAGTCCCCTGCATCTTCAGCTTTGTTCTTCGTGCCCAAAAAGGAAAGTGACCTCAGAACGTGCATAGACTACCGTGCATTGAACCAGATAACTTTTAAGATCCGATACCCATTGCCTCTGATCCCTGAACTACTAGACCAAGTGAAGGACGCTTGTATATACACTAAATTAGATCTCCGGGGGGCATACCATCTGGTAGGTGTAAAAGAAGGTGACGAATGGAAGACTGCTTTCCGCACTAAGTATGGGTTATTCGAATACCAGGTGATGCCTTTCGGGTTGTGCAATGCACCAGCAGCCTTCCAATACTTCATGAACAATGTCCTTTGTGAACTCATTGACGTTTGTGTTGTCTTATATATCGATGATATTCTAATATACTCCTCTTCAGAATCTGACCATGTGAAGCACGTCTGAGCAGTCCTTGAAAAATTGCTCCAGCACAAACTATATGCAAAACTGGAAAAATGCGTTTTTCATGCCACAGAAGTTGAATTCCTTGGGTTTATCCTGACCCCAAAGGGAGTCCGAATGGACTCACGAAAGGTGGACGCAATCCTTAAGTGGCCATCACCAAGTTCAGTTAAAGGAGTACAAAGCATGCTCGGCTTTGCCAATTTCTACCGCAGATTCATCCCGGATGTTTCACATGTTGTACATCCCATCACAGCACTCTTGCGAAAAAATAAACGCTTTATGTGGACTGAAGAAGCTGAAAATGCCTTCCAAGAGCTGAAAGCTAAATTCATGTCTGCACCTGTATTAAAGCACCCGCGCTCTGAACTTCCATACATAGTGGAAACTGATGCATCCAGTCTAGCCATGGGAGCTGTCCTGTCTCAAAAGGACCCTGAAACTGGCCAGCTTCATCCAGTAGCATTTTGGTCCAGAAAGTTCTCGGCACCCGAGTTAAACTATGCGGTTACCGATAAGGAGTTATTAGCCATTAAATCTGCCTTCAAGGCTTGGCGGCACTATCTTCTCGGTGCTAGGCATACCATTATTGTGTTCACCGATCACCGGAACTTACAGTATTTAAAGACAGCCAAGGCCCAATCGTCACGTCAACTCCGATGGGCATTGTTTTTTGCCGAGTTCGATTTCGTAATAACCTATCGACCAGGTTGTAAGAATGGTAAAGCAGACGCCTTATCCAGAATAGGGATGGGAGAGGCAGAAGTGAACCCTGAACCAGTACCTATAATTTCCGAACAAAGAATTCTTGGCATGACTACTCTACAGACACTAGAGGACATTCAGGTAAAGATCCAGCAACTCTTTGATCCTACAGCCCTGCAGGACTGGGTAAAAAAGGGCCCGGACTACTCTGTCACCAATGATCTGCCTTATTACCAAGGGCGGCTAATTCTGCCACACAAGGAACTACAAGAGCTAGTCATTTCCCGTTATCATGATACCCTAATGGAGGGGCACACAGGTATTGCAAAAACTGAAGCTAAAATTAAAAGACAATTCTGGTGGCCCACCTGGCGAAAGGATATTAAATCATTTGTGATGTATTGTGGCATTTGCGCCCAAAACAAAAGTCAAAAGAAAAAACCAGCTGGACTCTTACAACCTTTAGACATTCCACCTACACCATGCACACCTTATCGTTAGACTTTATTACTGATCTACCCCCATGCAATGGATTTAACACCATTCTAGTTATTGTGGATCTTTTTTCCAAGATGGCCCACTTTATTTCTTTAAAGGGATTACCTTCAGCTTCAATCCTGGCCAAGGAGTTCCTCGAAAACATTGTTTGCATACACGGATTTCCGTCCATATTGGTCTCTGACCGGGGCAGTCAATTCATTTCACATTTTTGGAAAAAATGCTGTCAATTGGCGCAAATCGATGTGTGGTTATCGACCAGTCACCACCCCCAGACCGATGGTCAAACGGAGAGGACCAACCAGACTCTCGAACAATACCTGCGTTGTATGTTACATCAGACTGAGAGTAATTGGAAAGACATTGTTTGGATCGCCGAATATGCATAAAATAATTCAGCACACTCTGGAACTGGACAAAGCCCCTTTTATACCTTATATGAGCACCATCCTCGAACCTCAGACCTTGACTCACCCCAACACTTAGAAATGCCCGCAGTGGACCATCTGCACGCTACGATTACACAAGCCTTTAAGGAAGCAACTACACATTGAAAACAGGCGAAAGAAAAATACAAGAAAGATGCTGATCGGCATAGAAGTGATTCTCCACAATACCAGATAGGGGACCAAGTATGGCTAGCCACAAAACATATACCTCTAAAGGGAACACGGACCTTTAACCCCAGATATTTGGGACCTTACTCTATTAAGGCCATTATCAACCCGGTGGCTGTCAAGTTGGACTTACCTGCTAATATGCAAATTCACCCCGTCTTTCATGTGTCACTTTTGAAGCCAGTGCAACCAGGGACAAGACTAACCAAGCCACCAGACCCTATCCTTGTAGACGGAGAACCCGAATTTGAAGTTAAGAACATCCTGGACTCCAAGCTGATAAAGTCAAAACTCTTATTTAATCGACTGGAAAGGTTACGGACCACATGAACGGTCATGGGAACCTAGTGACCATGTTCATGCACCCCGATTGGTGAAAAAATTCCTCCGAAATTTCCCAGACAAACCGAAACCACAGGGAAGAATGACTTTAGGAGGAGCCTTGGGGGGGAGTGCTGTCATGATGCCTACCCCTGGGGTCCCAGACCACGTCCAGCAACCCGGAAGCAGGCATCAAGTTATCCTAAGCAAGCCCAACAACCCCTGCTAGGGGGTATTTGGGTCCAGTCCTGGTGCCTATGGCGCCAGGCTCATATGGAGAGTCAGTCCTGGCGCCATCGGCGCCAGGCTCATAGATTAAAACTTACCTGATGCAGACCATGCTGCAAACTTACCTGATGCAGACCATCCTGCAAGAGCTCCAAGCCAAAAGAGGCTTGGAAGGGACGACTTTACTTAGGGACTATTTTTTACTCGGGCGGGGCTGGGGAGGAATACTTACCTGGGACTACTTTGGGGGCTATTTAAACCACGTCCGAAGAGCAGCACACGCTTCGCGTTATTCTGCATCCAGCAGCGTAACGCTCACCGTGCCTGCAAGTCTGCATCCAGCCTTCTGCCACGCCCACCTCAAGTTTGGAGCTCCTAGAAAAAGGGAGAAAGAAGGAGAAAAGGTTAAAACAAGAGCAATACCTTTAATCCTTACCTGAATTCCCGATCCATCGCGCCTTCGAGCTGGAAGAAAGAAGTTATTTTATGCGCGTCGCCTCGCCTGCTGCAGCACCGCGCTGAACTCACCGGCCTTCGCAGCATCTTCACATTCCACCGCATCCTCCTGCATGTTCCCGCCGCACTCCGGCACCTAAGGAGAAGACAAGAACAGCAATGTGAGCCAAGGGAATACACAGAGGAATATTAGTTAGCCCCCCATAGACTTACCTGATTTTACCACCGGGGGTACTATTCCTCTTCACGGGTCGGCGCAGCTTCCACTGCATCTTCGCCGAACCCCGGCCCCTAAGGGGAAACAAAAGGACAGCAAGGTGAAACAAAGGGACTAACAAGGGGAACCCTCCTCACCACAATAGACTTACCTGATTTTACCGCCGGAGGTATTATTCCCCAAGACTTCATACTTTCTCTCAGCGCCTAAATAAGGGAGAAAGCAACAGGTTACATATTGACATTATTTTATCGAACTATGTTGGAAAATACATCCTTACCAGAGTACTACCGGTTGCTACGAGGAACTCTTCATTAGGGTCAAGCTGGCTGCAACCTGAAAGGAATCGGACAAGAGTGAAAGTCAGGCATTTGAACTCTTACAAACTTTATACTTACGGCGTCTTGCCGGGAATCTCAGAGTCAATATTGTTCTGGAACTCACCAATTCCTTCGAGCCAGTGAAGCAACTGGTTATCAACGCGCCCCTGCGCTCAATGCAGGATGGAGAGCTCATCTTTTCAAACCATCAGGTGAGACTATAAGAGGGGACATCAAAGGTGATCTGTGGGGAGAACAGCGGGGGTGGGCGGATTTACACTCAACTCCACGGGTGGTTAATTCCATTTCTCTATTTGCAGAAGAATATTCCTACGGGCCAAGCAAACGAAGCTAGGTGGGCCCGTCCAGTCCGTCATCTCGGCCCTACGCATCACACTGGTGGAGACCGCAGCTGTCCAGTTCCGATGGACGCCTCTGTGGGAGCCAGGTGAGCGTAACACAGCCCATATCATGTTGGTTTACTGAAAGGAGTGAGGGCAGTCAACATTAAATTAAAGCAAGGAGCTATTTTACCACGGGTGAGACAGTACCCAATGTCAAAAGAAGTGGACAAAGGAATTTATGACACTATTTTTGCCCTGATGAGACAAGGGATATCGGTGCCATCAGAGTCCCCACGTAACCCAGCTGTATACCCGATGAAAAAAACAACAGGGGGGTCATAGAGATTTGACATTGTTTACCTATTGCGGGATCAAGCTAAAACATACTCATTTACGTCAGAGGTAGTGCGAGTCACCCTCAGTCTTGAACCAATTGCTCAAGATGGATTTGGGGACCGTACAGATGGACAGTACATTAGTACAATATGTAGATGACATTTTAGCGTACAGCAAAATGGAGGAACAATGCAGAAATGACTCAGTGCAGTGTTAGCGGAACCATATTACAAGGTTGACAAAGAGAAGATGTAATATTGTCAGGAAGCAGTCCTATACATAGACCAGCTAATAACACATAAAGGAAGAAAAGTAATTCCTTAAAGAGCAGAATCAAATATGAAAACACCCAGGACAGATACAGTCACAGGATTACAGCAATTGTTAGGAATTTGTAAATACTGCAAGGCATGGGTCTTTGACTATAGCACATATGTGAGGCCCTTTTAAAAGCACTTAAAGAAGCTCAGAAAGAAAACATTGACATTGCCTGGACAGGCAAAATGATATATACTTTGGACAAATTGAAATGAGCTATGAGCACAGCACCCTGTATTAGGAATCACAGATTACTATGCAGAATTATTTCTATTCTGCCATTCAAACAGGGTAGTAATGACAGCTGTCCACACACAATAAAACTGTCATGGGACACAAACCATGACAGTTTTAGCATTGGTGGCAGCAGACTTTGTGATTGAGAAATTTGCTAGAATAACCATGGGATGTGTAATAACATAGTTTGCGGAGCATGACCTATTTTCAATCCTTGAGAAGCCCAAAAGTACATTTACCACACAGAGAGCCTCTGGGTATGAAGTTATTATATCCAACCCATCGTTGACAAATTATCAGGTGTTGAGTGGTAAATCCGGGTACTTTCACAGCAGAGCCAGTGGAGGAGGGAGATTATGTACACAACTATACTAAATATACTGAATATTATGATGATGAGATGCCACAGGTTTAAGAAAATGCCCTCGGATGGGGGGACAATCCTCTTCATTGACGGATCCTCATCGATAGACCAGAAGACGGGTGAGTGACACAGTGGGACCGCAGTTATAAAAGCAGACTTGACTGATACATTTGAGACAGTGGTGTGATCAATCCTACAGATTCATCACTATTTCCCTGCCTAAAGTCTCCTCCCAGGTGTCCAGGGAAAGGCAGACACATTCTGATCCTGACTTTAGGGGTGGTGTTTTGCAGGACGATCACCTGGGAGGAGAAAGGCCCAGGGGAATGAGAGGACTCTGTGGGATGAGACGCTGTATTTGCTCTCTTCTACGGAGAGTAAATCAACAATGCCAAAGTATGTAATAGCTTGTTGAAATAAAACATCTGGCTATTCCATAAAATCAGCCTGCAAATAGGAGGGAAAACAATTATAGACTTCAATCTTTAGGAGGAATAAAACTCCTTACAAAAATCTTGAAACTTGGAAGCTAAAGGGCTCCCTGATGCCCAAAGATTCAGTGAATGGAAGTCTATGAATAATAATAGCTTAAAAGAATCGCCTGTCCCATGTCAATTAAGTGTGATGACTAATTCTTATGAAATTCCTTTAAAGAATATTGGGAGGAACAAATTTAAAAGTGAAAATCAAGCTCAGAAAATGAACATGTCATTGGAGACTTCAAGTCCCATATTTCCCTAGGTACTGGGCTGAGGATACGAGCTGAAGATGCGCAATGTTTCAGGAGTAGTCAAATCATTAATCCCAATGACCCGCACCTGAGGGGGACTGAGATGCTTAAAAAGCCCTCTAAGGTGCAGGCAAATGGAAAAACAGGAGAAGAGCAGTAGCAGTAAGAAGCAGCAGAGTGACTCATGCAGACAGTCCATACTGAAGCAGGAGGAGGGAGAGTATGCCGGGGTCCCTGTGAGCCAGATTGCAGCTGTGGGTCTTGAGTGGGTCTCTGCCTACCGGAGTTGGAAGGGCAGAGGCAGCAGGAAGCATGCAGGGATGAAGCTTGCCCGTCGGAGACCTGTGTTGCAGAGGATACGCAGTGGGAAGCGAAAGCCTGGAAAGCTTTCCTTCCAGAGAGGCCTTCACAGTTGGCTGGCGTGCACCCAAGAGCCTTGGGGAGATTTCTGGTGGTTGGCATGCATCAGAAGATTTCCGGAGCAAGAGAAGCTCCAAATATCAAAGGGGTGGGAGCGAGCAGCGAAGGGAATGGAGGCGCATGTCTTACCCAGTGAGGTCACATGTTTGCAATGACCCTGGAGAGCTCCATTCCCCTTCGCATAGCTCAGGCCGGCGTTCAGTGAGACAGCAATGCTCACGTAGAAGTGACAAAAGTTCAGAACTCAATTTTGAATACCAAATTATTGAACAGCAGCAGACGCTGCACTCAGGGAGAAGGGAAAGTGATTCCCAAGGTGATTTCAAAACTCTAACTAGTGAAAAGCGACATTTTGTGACCAAGGGGGAGGACTGTAATGTTAAAGGTGTTAGTATGTGGAAAACCCAGCAAGCCAACGGGGCAATATTGTTAAATGCTAATATATACAAGCATTGTCCAAACCAAGAGAGACTATTGATAAAAGATAAGACATACAAGCATTGCCCAAGCTAAGACAGACCGAAACCTAGGCAAGCACAATTTGGTCAATATTGGCAACAGTAGAAGGGGGCTAATGAAAGGACTACAGGCTGGGAGACTTATTGCACATACTTTATCCAACATTTGGTGAAAGCTGGGAGTAACTCACATTGCCAAAGCCAAGGGAAAAGCAGAAAGAAATCCTACCCTTGGCAGTCATTGGTTACTGGTGTGGTGGGGAAACAAGAGTGGCAAAAAGGCTACCCTTTTCGGGAAGGGATATCCAGAGGGAGAGGAGCATCATTTGTAAAAGAATATTAACGAGCACCAATATGAATCTTGTTTCCTCTGGAGACTTGTTGCAAGTGCTGGAGCTACAATTTGTTGAAGACTGTGATGTTGTCATGAACATCTTGTCAGTTGATCTAAACCACAAAAGCATTGTTGATGTGAAACGTTGCTCAGGCAGGGGAGTATACCCCGATGACAAACCTTTGGAGAGGTAGGCCTGGCAAGGGAGCAAACCAGGTAGAAGTTGAAGAAGAGCTACATAGTGGTTCTGGCAGAGACAATTTATGTTTTTTGTTGTGCTAAAAGAAAAAGCTGAGTAAAGCGGTTGAAAGGGAACTATATTTCTTTGGAAAGTATTTGTTGAGGCAAAAATTGTCCTGACCAAGACAATCATTTCTGCTAGTAATGAACTAAGAACTTGTTCATGGCGGAAGAGAAGCCTTCTACTTTTTGTTTTGGAACTTTCAGCAGACAAGTTGAAGTTGCATAAAACAGTGTTGGAACTTTTGTTGAAACACAGGATTTTCTTGTGTTCTTTTTGTGAAATGTGGCATAGAAAGATGTTTAAACCTGGGGAAAGAGAATTTGTCCAGGTTGTGAAGAGAGACTGTGTTTATATTGTAAATTCAATGATTTGTCATTTTGAACTGTCCTGCATTCCCTTATTCATTTGTTATGTGTATAAGTGTGAAGGACAGAAATCCATTGTTAGAGGGTTTCCTTTAGTTTATTTTAGGCTGGGAAAACATAATGAGGGTAGGAATAGTGAGGCCTTCATCCAACCTTTAAATATGATGGAGTGGCATTTGTTATGAAAACTTTTCAAGGTGGTCCACCTCACATTTCTGACCCCTCACAGTGGTTAAAGTGTGAGATTGCCAGTGCATTTCTCAGCACAAGGATTAGAATCGTTAGCTTTCATTTTGGCAGTGGAAACTCATGAAGATGAGATGTTATCAGTGTATTCAAACTCCGCCTACGGGACACCAACCATACATGTGGGACTTTCACATTGGAAAAGGCCGGCTTCTCACTCACCAGTTCATCATGCAGCATTATTGGACAGGCTTATAGACGCACTATAAGTCCAATCCACCATCACTGTGGTGAAGTGAGCTGCGCACACCAAATGCACAGACTAAATTTCTCGTGGTAACGAGGCTGCTGCACTTGAAACCAAAAGATAAGCATATTCCCCCAAATTTCTGAATTTGAGTAAGCACTGAATAAAAACACATATGTGTGCAATATGGTAATAAAAGAGGTTTTTTTTTCCATTGCCCATAGCGCAGATTACACAAATACAGAGAAGAGCACCACCAGAAGAGCAGGATTTATGGAAACAAAGGCGTGTTCATTGTCCCCCACAGATGCAATGCAGCGGCAGGACAGCACCAGGAAACAAGTTATGCATTTAGGGCTGCTTAAGGTAGCATTAAACCAACTGCATTACCCAGCACACACATCCAGAGAATGCCTTGCAGCATTGATTGTGGATCAATGGTTTGTCCGTAACCTGACTGAGTAAGTTGCAGATTTTGTTATAAATTGTCAAGTTTGTCAAAAATGTGTAGAGGAGGAGCCAAGTACCTCTACCGGTAATCTCGCCATCATTCTGCCTATATGTTGGCAGCCGAAAATTATGACATGCGCAAAACCAGGTATCCATTGAGAAAACCGTATATGATGTATCCCCGAAGAAATTACGGTCTTCTGAAGGTAGTTCCTGAAGAAGTGTGAAGATGAGTGAAAGGGGAGACTGGTGACGTCACATGAAGCAGTATGATGCACCCAGAAGAGATGCTATTGAAGAAAGTATATAGACCTTATAGAATCTGATGGTGAAATTGCGAATTAAGCAACATTATGGTAGAAAAATGAAGATTGCACATGTAGGGAAGCACTGAAGAAAATGCAAAGCCATTTCACAAATGTACAGATGCAGTAATGCAAGCAGACGAAGTAACCATAAGGCTGGCTATACATAGTGAAAAGACTGCAGGCGGTGTTGCCAATTGAATCATAAAAACGTGCAACCAACAGTGCATTATAGCATGAAAGGCAGGCATAAATAACAAGCCTAGCCTCATGGCATACAGGTAAATGGACATTCACCCCCCCAGGTGGAAGTCACCATACGTTCCGCTTGAAAACAACAAGCTTCCTCAGGCTGCACACTTATACATATATATATGTATAGAATCTCAATGTTCCACGATGTATTTTAGAAAACTTGGGCCCCATGAATGAAAGGGCTGAAAGTGTGGTGCAGAAGAATGGAATAGCCGACGGCAAAGGAAGATTAGAGAAGGCTTGCCTGGCCCAGTGGCAAGAGTCAGGGCCGCCAAGAGCGTGATAAGCGAGCCAAGCTCCTGTTTGAGGTGTAATGGAAAAACACTAGAAGTGCCAGTTTTTCTTAATTTAATAGTATTAAATACAATGAAGGAGCTCCAACCATGGTCTCCAGTCACATGGTTAGATGAAAATAGAATTTGGGGCAAGCTACATCGAGACCAGAAGATAAGGCCTTCACTCCCTTTTAGTCTCAGGCCCAGTGAGCCGTTGGAAAGCTGAGTTCAAAGACTAATAGACTGGCAGACAGCAGGAGTGCTGATGGATGTTGGGCTAATTGATATGATATGATATGGCATTTATAACGCGCCTATACACAAGTGCTTCAAGGCGCGACGAGGCCAGGGAGAGGAAACAGAGGGAAGACAGAGACAGCGATCCTACTAGGCTGGGTGACATTGAGATCGGGCAAGTGCAGGGGAGGAGGGAAGGGGAAAAGTGCAGGGGGAAAGGGGATCGGGCAGTGCAGTACATAAGAAGACAATAAAATAAAGAAAGAAAATAAATAGAATAAATAGAAGGGCAGCCAGCTGGTGGCTAGTGCAAGGGTAAGTGCAGACATCAGGTATCAATTGCTAGTAGGGGCTGTAGGGATACAGAAACAGTCCCCGAGTGCAAGGGTTTCCAGGGGGGCAGTGCAGGTGTGCAGCGTGTGAGCAGGGGGGACCTGGGCCCGAGATCATAGCGTAGCCAGGTAATCCAGTGCAGTTTCATATTTAGCCAGGAGATCAACAGGGGAGAGGAGGAGAGAAAGCAGAAGCAAAGAGGAAGGTCTTGAGGTACTTCCGGAAACAGAGATGGTTCTCCTCAAGTTTCAGAGAGCCAGGTAGGCTGTTCCAGAGGGAGGCCCCAGCAGAAGAAAGAGATCTACCATTAAATTACTGCTTGGAGAAGTGACTAACCCTGAGGGAGTTGGAGGCGGAAGAGAGAAGAGCTTGAGAAGGAAGATATTTAGGAAGAGAGAGTTGAAGATATAGAGTTCCCAGGCCCCAGAAGGCCTGTGGACAATGCAGAGGGTTTTGAACTTAATCCTCACCGCCACTGGGAGCCAGTGCCGAGATTTCAGTCCTGGAGATATGCGATCCCTGGGCTTGAGGCCAAGGACAAGTCTTGCAGTTATGTTTTGGATGAGTTGCAGAGGCCGGAGAGTAGAGGCACACAGATTTAGAAAGAGGCTGTTGCAGTAGTCCAGCCTAGAGAGAACCAGAGCTCTGGAGACAGTGAGCTTCTGGGAGAAGGAGAGGAAAGGAAGAATACCTCTGAGGAGGTGCAGCTGGTAGTGTGACTTCTTAGAGAAGTCAGAGATGTGGGGAGAGAAGGAAACTGTGGAGTTAAAGATGACCCCAAGGTTTTAAGTCTCACAGGTGGGAACAGGAAGAGGGCCAAGAGAGGCTGGCCAGAGAGTGACAGGAAAAGAGGGAGCAGGTGTGCCAATGAGGAGAATCTCGGTCTTACTGGCATTAAGGCAGAGATCATTGGCAGCACACCACTCCTGGATAACGGACAGACAGTCAGAGATGAGAGAAGGAGAAGAGCCTGAAAATGAGCTGAGTATCATACACATAGCACTGAAAGTTGGTGCAGAGAGCGGCTATTCGGTGGGCAAAAAGTACCAGGTATTGGCCGAACAGCCAGGGAGAGAGGTTAGACTCCTGGGGAACACCACAGGTAGAGAAAGAGATAGAGGAGAGGAAGGACCCAAGTTGGAACTGGGAGGGATGATCGGAGAGAAAGGAGGTCAGCCAAGTCAGGGTCTGATCGGTGATACCCAGGTTATCACAGAGACGGTTGAGCAGGATGGCACGTTTGACTGTGTCAAAGGAGAAGAGAGATCAAGTAAGATGAGGACACAGGTAGTGTTGGAATCGAGGTTGGAGAGCAGGTCTTCACAGATGTTCAGGAGAGCAGTTACTGTGCTTCTGGAAGCTCTGAAGCCAGACTGATGGTCATGGAGACAGCCAACAGATTCAGAGTGAAGATTAAGCTGGGAGATGGCCAGCTTGCCCAGGAGTTTGCCTAGGAAAGGAGTGATGGAGATTGGACGATAGTTAGCTGGGCAGGAATGGTTGGCAGAGGGTTTCTTAAGAAGAGGGTGCACAAGGAAGTGCTTTGGGGGGAAGGGAAGACACCAGTGGTGAAGGAGTGGTTGCAGAAATCATCCAGAGCAGGAGCCAGGGTATCATTGTGGTCCTTGATGGTTTTGGAGGAACCAGGGTTAACCTGTTTTGAAGAGACTTTCATTGATTGGACTTCTCTAGAAACCTCATATGATGGAGAATAGGGTAAAACCAGGGTAAAGCCAGAGAAGCAGGGAGGAGAGGTAGCCGAAGAAGGGCCAGAGGAAGAGCAGCCAGTAGACAGAGGAGGAGAGGAAGAGAGAGAGGACAGGATGTTCTGAGTTTTAGTAGCGCCATCAATATGGAGGAAAAGGATGTGTTGAGTTTTTTTAACGGTAGGGGTGTCCACAATTAGTTATGTTTTATCGTCATTTAGACAGAAGGTATGGGAGGCCATCCAGTTTTCTGTAGTGTTGTAGATTCTGTTAATGGTGGCAGTGGCATGAGTGTATTCATCTGTGATAGGGATTAGTATTTGTATGTCATCTGCAAAGTTGGTGTAGATGATGCCTAGGGCGTCTTAAGAGGTTAAATAGCAGCTTAGTGTATGCATTGTAGAGTGTGGGTGACAGGGTCCTTGAGGGACTCCAAGGGGGACTGAAATAGGGTTAGTAGCTGCATCGCCAATGAACACTCCTGTAGTGTGTTCACCGAGGAATTATTTGATCCAGGTTGTAGCCTCAGAAGAGAAGTGGAAGTGCAAGTTGAGGTGATGGCAGAGGGTGTCATGATTTACCAGGTCAAAAGCAGCAGAGAGATCTAGTAAGAGATCTAGTAGAGAGATGTCTAAATTACTAGAGTCTCTGATGTTATCCATTTGGATTATCAGGTCCAGAAGGGCTGTTTTGGTGCTGTATTTAGGGTAGAAGCCAGATTGTCTAGTTCCAAGTAGGTAATTCTGTTCTAGGAAGCAGTGTACTTGTGAATAGGCAATGTGATCCAGAATATTTCGTAGAAAGGGGACAGTAGTAATGAGACAATAGTTGTTGGGGATAGTTGGGTCCAAGGATGATTTCTTGAGGGGTAGAGTGATCCAAGCTGACGTTATGCTGGTAGGGACTTCATTGGAGTGTAAGGAGGCATTAAAAAAGTCTGTGATGATGGGTGTTAGGGTGGGGGTGCAGAGATTAACTATGTGAGCTAGGCAGGTGCCACCCTTGCAGCTCACGGGCCTCAGAGATAAGATAGTAGCCAGGACTGCATCCTGTGTGACTAGGGAGAACATGAATGGAAAGAGAGATGGGGTGGGGCCAGTATTGGGTGCTCTGGATCCTCAAGCACAGTGGTATTAGTTTTAGCTATAATCTCTAACATAGACTGTCTACTCATGAAATCCTCACAGGGTGCCAGATGAGAATAGGGCTGATCCACCCGCAGCTCCCTGCAGCCTTGGTTTGGCTATAGAGGGTGACACATCAATTCAGTAGTGTAGCACTTTGATTAAAACTGTTTGGTCTCTCCATGCACAGGTTCACAAGGCCATGCCTAAACCAGCTGGGGGACCGTGCCACCCTCTGTGTCCAGGACACTGGATCGTGGTGAAAATCCAACAGCAGAAGACATCGCTGCAACCAAGGTGGTGCCGCCCCTACCAGATCCTCCTCACCACAACCTCTGCAGTGAAGTGTGACGGGATTCCGGTCTAGATCCACCCGTCACACTGCTGGAAGGTCCCCACTCCATCCTATGACATCACTGACAAGACTGCCGATCATCCGTAGATGGGCCCCAGAACCACCACAGCTACCGATCTTCCTCGGCCATGCAGCAGCACTGCCATGACCCGCAACACCACTGTTTGTGCCCCCTCCAGCCCAGTGCCAGAATTGTTCAGTGTTTTTGGACTAGACCGAGCTTTACCAGAGAGCCAGGGCCTGACCTGCATTCAGTCAATATATTTGAATGCTGCATCAAAACCTGCAATTGCTGAGTCTCTTCACCACTGTGAGGGAAAAGTGGGATCTACTGCTAAAGCTCCTCCAGCAGGGGGTCCTAGCCCTGGTGGGAAGCACCCCTATTCAAGTTCCCCTGCTGGTGAAAAACCTGAGAAGTCTGACCCTCTTGGATCTCACAACGCAACCATCACGAGGAACGCCCTGCTATTCCAAGGAAGAATACCAGAGATATCAAAACCCGGATGTAAGCGTTGACTGGTCCAGTTGACCCACCTCTGGATTTAGGTTACCAACAAACAAAACATGAATTTGCTGATTTGAGGCAGTCCCTGAGAAAATAATGGATGTCATTGCTGCTATGGCCCCAGCAGCTATGAGTTGTTGCCCCTGCTGCTGTCACTTGTTGGTTTTTATTTTTGTGACACTGACCCGCCTGTTCGTCTGGCTGTGGTACTTGTGAATGTTATAGTGCAAGTATCGATAGAAGGAACTGGGATCTTTGAATCTGCCAGTTTTTTGAAGCTGCCGGTCTTTGACAGTGCCAGCTTCCTTTGGAATTTTCGAACATCAGAACTTTGGATCTGTGGAACGCTGATTGCTGGAACTTTTGAACTTTCCAAATGGTGCTTCACTCTTGCCATCTACCTCTCTACCTCTCTGCCTCCGCCTCCTTGAGTGAAGGAACTGACCACTCAAAGCTACTCCACCTTGCTCCTTGCATTCCCCCAGACACGCCTGACTGTGCAGAACTGTGCCCTCGGGGAGCCTCACCAAAGCCAAACATGTCTGGATACCTATCTGTCATTGCTGTGATTGTGCGGTTAATAATAGTTACCAATATAAGTGTGTCTGTTTTTTTCTGCATGCCCTATCATTATAATGATGGGCCCTGTTGCACTCCCCTGGACCGACAGTATGAATACCTATTTGAATCTCTCTTGGCAATACGCCTGCATCTTTAACGTCACCGACTGCTTGTTGTGCGCCCACCTGCCTCATAACATGTCCGCCCAATTTCCCATTGTGCCCATTCCTTTCCAATGGGGGTGGGGGCTCTGCCTTCATCTGAAGCTGACTACCCAGTCGTTAGGTCCCAGACCCTGGCAAGATGCCCAGTAACACATGTGGTCCAAGGGACCACCCAAACACCCTACCCCAGACCAGGTACAAACCAAACCTGAAGCGCTCTGTCTCTCCGCTACAGCAACTGGGCTACTATGCTACAGAAATCAAGGGCCCCTGTACATGGGAACTTGCAAATGGCAGCATTATATGTCCATGGCTACCTGCTCTTGTCTTGTAAATTATAATGTAATGTTTGCATTCACCCAAACTGTGTGTGCAACGTACTCCGGAACTTACTTCATCTGTGGGGATAAGGCTTATGCCTGATTGCCCATCAACTGGGGAGGGAGCTGTTACTTGGGATATATCTTGCCTGCAGTGCACCACATCCCCACTTTTCCCACTCAAAGAGAGACTCAAACTGGGATTAATTTGTTGTGGGAATGGGGTGCCCCATACCAACCCTTGGAGTCAAAATAAACCGGGACTGATTAACCGAGTTAGCCAGTTTAGTGGAAGACATTGCCAATGCCACCACTGCTTCTTTGTCATTGTTGTGCCGTGAGCAGCTGTCCATCCGCACAATGATACTTCAGAACCATATGGTCCCAGATATCATAGGCACTTCCAAGGGGGGCACCTGCGACCTGCGAGTACAACACTCACGTAAAAGGTGAGTGTTGTACTTTTATACCAGATTACGCCAGCAATATCACAGACATCATCACACAGATTCACAATGCCACAACCCGCTTACACAGCAGCGATGCGTCTGGCTAGTCCTTTGGATCATACATCATGGGGCTATTGTGGCCACAAGGAGTGTCCATCAGTCAAATTCTGCTCATAGCTGTGGTTATACTCCCTGGCCTTCCATGGTGTGTAAGTGCTTCTGCCAGCGCATAATCAACACCTGTTCAAGTAATGTACTGCCAGTTGGCTGAAGATACCATTTTTTATGACATGCCTGAATGTGAAGTATACACCATTAAAAATGTGTGGAATAAGACTGATGTAAAGGTCTCATAGGAGGGGACTGTGGGGGGAAAATAATTGAATAAATCATGACCGCATAAGTACTCACCAAGTACTCCACCATTGTATAACAGTATATTCAGCTTGCCTCACAATACGTTGAACCACTGCTACTAGCCACACAAAGAATTGTACTGAACCTCATTGAGCATGTCACTGCTCAAGAAGTGCATCACCCATTATTAAAGAATGCTCGCCTTCACTATTCACGCTTCTAACGTACATTCATTTTGGCATAGCTAAGTGTGTTTTATGCTCTCGCCTTTTTTTTGGAGGTGGCTTTAACAGGCAGATGTTGTCATATTACAAGGCACCTCACCTGCTTCGGTGTGAGATGTTAAGCATTAGGGAGTATAGTTACCTTGAAGAAATACATTACACTGTGCTGCATACTGATAACACAACGAGCGCTGCCGAATGCAGCTGGCATCAAAACACTGTACAAGAAGGGCTTTGTCTCAGTCAGCAATAAAGTGCAGAGGAGTGACCTTGCCAAAGACTAAGACCACACCCTTCCATTGGCACCCAGGTTGTGCAGACAGGTTAAGATACCCGGACTGTGGAGGGATGGGTATTCACTCGCGCCAAAGTCTTGTGTTGCCATTGGTCATTTGTTTTGCTTACTGCTTTGACTAATAAAGTGTTCATCAATCCACCGGAATCAAGTGGTCTTTATTTTCCGCTGCAGTCATTTGATGTAATACTGAAATACTGATATATATACCACTTTATACAACACTAGAACCAAACATACAAATACCAACAACAAAAGCCACACAAATTCCAGCGAACACAAATGCTTCCCAAATCATGCTTCCACCCACTTGTAATTTCTCCACCAGCCCACTGAACAATACACTGCACGAGATCTGCACTTACAAAAGCCAGGCCTATTGTCTTCGTCAGTGTGTGTTTTTGTAGCTACGTGATGTTTCAATTGCACAGAAAGAAGGTCTCAATTCTTCTTTGGAAACTACTTTCGATTAAAAAAGGCAACTTCATTATATCAATTTGTAATAATTAGTAAAATGACATCCACAACTATTGCTGTATATCAGGAGGATAGCACAGGGGCAACGTGTTTGTTTTGGAAGCAAGACAACGCATAGCAACACAGGTTTGAATCCCAGGCTCACGCTTAGAGACAGGTTCCTGGTATTAAGCACGTTATAAAAGTACAATTATAATTATACATTAGAATTATCCTTCATAAGTTTGGACTCTCTGGTGTGTTGTAGCATTTGTATGGGATTTGGGGCTTTGGGTGGCATTCCAGTAGGTCTCTGTTGTGGTGTAGCATTTTATGAGATTTAGGGTGTTGGTTGGCATTCCAACAGTTGTCTGGTGTGGTGTAACATTTTATGGGATTTAGGATTTTGGTTGGCATTCTACGCATTTTTGGGAATATTCTGAGTGATCTGTAAGCAGTCCCTTTCTTGCACTACGAATAGAAGTCCTGATGAATCACAATAACACTGGTCGGGCAAGCAGCCCATGTTACTTAGCTACAATACGTTTGAAGCAGAGAAATTGCCTGGAAGCTATTGCTGTATCTTTCACCAAATGAAAAACAAGTACAAGTCATCTTAGAACAGTCATTCTTTCTTTGTTGGAGTCAAAGTGGTAACTGGATAATGGTACAGCTGTACACAATCGAATTTTGTGAACACAATCCAATTGCCTGAAGGGTGCCATCTTATTAGAATTGGTATAGTATTTTAATTAAAACGCTCAAGGATATGGTTTTATTCGAATCATTAAAAGGTATTTTTATATGGCATGTGGTTTATTGTTGAACTCATGCCACCATTCTCCAGGAGGTGATATGCTAAGCTGCCCTCTATGGGTTTCATTGAAAAGGCAGATTGTGAATGCTCTGGGCACTTGGATCTCTCTGAATGTGAGCACGCTACAAGTTGAAGGCAAGCCACAACTCAAGGGCATGTGCTGCATTTGAGAATGCGGGCTATGCAGAGGAAAAGGTGATGTGGTTTCCCCTCTACAGAGACCACAGACAAAACATTCTGCTAACATCACAAACATTGATGCTGTTGGTCCATTGACAAATGCTGCAGAAACATACTTTCGATTGTACATTCCACAATCTAATATTTAAACAACTTAAAACTTTTTAAACGTTACTTACATGTTTATATTTTGATAGCATGAACCTAGGTAGGGAGCAACAGAGTGCATACAGGTCCTAGAGCAGAGCATTGGTAGTGAGAATTTAACAAGTCACCAAGTAAACTTCAGTGAATTGATCATTTCTGAAGATGACTATCTCCCTGCAAAGGTCCTTGGGGCTCAACCATTGAACAGAGTTATTTAGGTGGGATTAGTCATACATCCCACAATGATGTCGTCCTGTCTGCCTACTATTTCTATGCTGGGAATTCTGAGTCCCTGTGTCTCACTCGAATCATCTGGGATTGGCCATCACAACCACCCTGACACTTGTACTGAAACTGTTCGAAACTGCTCGCTCACCTTTTAGTAAATGCCAGCTGAGAGCATGCACCAGGCCTTTCCTCCTGCTGCCTCCTCTAAGGCTAGTTTGGCATGATGTCCGGTACTCAGCGGTGTCTTATTGGTGCTCTCGGGGATCTTGGTTACTAATATAACGTGGTAATCGTGGCCTTCTGGGTGCTGTGGCCCTTTGTTTCTGCAGGAGGTCAATGTTGTGGCTTGTGGGGGAAGTACTGGATCTGTTTCAGGCACCTTAGGAGTGAAAATCTCGATATTGGGGTACAGTGAGCTAAGAATATGCACTTTCCCAATTGAGAGTGTGGGGCAGAGTGTGGTGGGATCAAGAATTGTATTTCCTGGTGCTGCTCTGCTACCTGACAAAGCTGTGAAGCAAATGTCTATTTTTTTTTTTATTTTGAATTGTTCTTGGTTCCCATGAACCTTTAACAAATACATTTCCGAATTGCATAAATAGATATCCAATTCATCAAAATATCAAGACATTTACTAAACATACCACATCCACAAACGAGAGGACAGTGCTGTAGACGGTTATACGATTAAAAAACCTAGAATTTCATAAAATCATAAGAGATATCTCCCAAAAATGGATTAACTGCATTCATTCCAAAGATAAGGCACCAACAAACCCAACAAATGCCACCAGACAGACGTGACTATACCCCTAAGACATCGATCCCAAAAACATGAATTATCAATAAAATCCAGAGTTAAAAAACTGAATTAAATATCTAATATGCAGGGGGCTCAAAGAGGTACATTCAAGTATTAAACAGAACAATGTTTCTGTATCCGTCTTGCAAAATGTGCACATGGTTTCTTCTAATGGAATTCTCATGTATCAGGGCTTGTGAGGGAAGTACTGGATCTGTTCCCGGCGCCTAAGGAGTGAAAATCTCGAGATCGGGGGAAGGTGAGCTGAGAATATGAACTTTCCCAATCAGAAGTATGGGGCAGAGTGTGGCGGGATCAAGAAGTGTCTTTCCTGATGCTGCTTTGCTGCCTGACAAAGCTGGGTAGCAAATGATGACTCAACGATGGACGGCACTTGTTTGCTGCTCCCATCAGTACAGATTTTACTCCAAGGGACCAAGCTCTTCCTAGTTTCTGAGACCAATCCTGCATTTGTTTTAATGTATTTTATTTATGTACAGGAGAACACAGCTCTTTTGATCAGAAAATAACATACAATACATAAGAAATCAGGTTTGACTTGAGGTAGTGAGGTTCTTACAATGGGGTGATGTTGAGGGACACTCTGGCCAGGTTGTGGATGGGAGTTTTTTAACACTAATTTATTGCAAGAGTCATTGGGCCTCATTCCGAGTGCTTTTAGCAGGCGTTAAGGACGGGACCCATGAAGGAACTCCGGGGTCAATAACGGTACCGTAATTTATGGTACCCTTATTGCCGCCTTCCCCCTTCCCATTGAGCCCTATGGGGGCTCAAATGGGAATGGGGAATGGCCCTGGTGAATGGGGAATTACCGGTCCCTCCAACCAAGGAATGGACCGGTAATTACTCCATTCACCAGGCCGGAGTTTGGAAGAGTTCAGAGGCAGCCATGCCGCAAATAGCGGCGTGGTTATCTCCGAACTCGGAATGAGGCCCATTGTACTGGATGTTTGCACCATTATCAGTGACAGAAGCACATTCATTCCTAAACTGTTACTATTATTGGAGAGTTAGACTGCAGGACACTATTGGGCTGGAGATATAATCATAATCGGTTTTGAATTGTCACAGCCTTTCTGGGAACCACTACACATACTCAAGAAGTGAATATATTCTCTTCCCTTGATTTTTTGTTGCGGGGGGTTGAGAGAATGGGTGGGTTGAAGGGTTTAGAAAAGTCATGTCCCTGGAATCCAAAAAATCCTGTGTGTGTGATAGAGGATACAGTGAATGTCCCAGAGTTATTTGCACGTGAAACCTGTCAAACTGCATTAATGAACCTTGATCTCCCGTTGCTTCCAAAATCGAATAGTCTAATGGAGATGAGATGATATATTTGTGAAAGGAGCCCTGCGTGGGATGGGTAGGCCCACACGTGGGTCCTGGGCCTGCGGGCCTAGAGGCCCAAGCTACTCCTCACTGATGAGGCCCAACGAGGCAGAAACATGTTTGGCGATGCATGTGGTCTCCTGCAGAAGGGCTGTGACCAAACAGTTCGGGCTGGACTTCCTCTTTGGGGGTAGGACCAAGCCTGATTTGCATATGGTCTTTTCCCTTTCTGGAATGGCTTGGCAGACAAAGAACAATGGTCTGGAGGGTTGCCCAGAGCAATGCCAGAGGTTAAGATTTATTCTAAACCTTCCAGCCATCACCTATTTTGTTTTGCTTTAGTCACCCCAAGTGTGACGAGTATGCCAAGACATGGGTATGCCAAGACATGGGTCCCGTGCCTGCTGGGCCTAGAGACCCAAGCTACTCCTCTCTGATGATGTTTGGAGATGCTTCTGGTCTCATGCAGAAAGGATCAGACCTAGCAGTTGGAGCTGGACTTCCCCTTTGGGAGTGGGATCAAGCCTGATATGCATATGGTCTTTTCCCTTTCTGGAATGGCTTGGCAGACAAAGAACGATGGTCTGGAGGGTTGCCCAGAGCAATGCCAGAGGTTAAGATTTATTCTAAACCTTCCAGCCATCACCTATTTTGTTTTGCTTTAGTCACCCCAAGTGTGATGGGTATGCCAAGACATGGGTCCCGTGCCTGCGGGGCCTAGAGACCCAAGCTACTCCTCACTGATGATGTTTGGAGATGCTTCTGGTTTTATGCAGAAAGGATTAGACCTAGCAGTTCGAGCTGGACTTCCCCTTTGGGAGTGGGACCAAGCCTTATTTGCATATGGTCTTTTCCCTTTCTGGAATGGCTTGGCAGGCAAAGAACGATGGTCTGGAGGGCTGCCCAGAGCAATGCCAGAGGTTAAGATTTATTCTAAACCTTCCAGCCATCACCTATTTTGTTTTGCTTTAGTCACCCCGAGTGACCTATGGGCGTGTCCTTGCTCCATTTTGCACATGGATATCCAAAAGTGCTCAATAGTTACTTAAGGAAGACATTATCATTAACATGCACGGATACAAAAGGGGTTTCAATTTAGCATCGTAAACTACACCATCCACCCCTAACTTGAGTCTTAAAGAGATAAAAGGTGAGGTCATTAGGAGAGAGAACATTTTCTTCACAATGGACATTTCCTTTTTCTTCAGTTTCCTGACGTCAGAGTATCCCCAGATATCAGCTCCATACATACAGACGTATTGGCGCATCCCCTGAATAGCTCTAGACTCTGGAGAGCTCCCTTTCCACCATAGTGTTTCCGAAAACGCTGTGCAGCTGCCCCTTGTCTTGAAAGCTGATTAAGGACTTGTCATAATGCTTGCCCCATCAGCTTCTTTCATCAAGATGGACTCAAGGTAGTCACAAAAGCCAACCCTCTCAACCTTGTTGCTTCCCAGGTGGATTGGAGAAATAAGCTTTACACTGCCTTTTGACCAAACGAATAACTGATTTTTTAATAGATTCATTTCAAGTCCCAAAATCAAAGATAAGGTTTCAAACAGATTCAGTGTTTTTTTAATGTCTTTCGTTGTTTTACTAATCAATACCGTATCATCGGCATATAGGAAAAAAAATCAATTTTCTGTCCCTCCCAGGAGGGGGGCATCTATATTAAATCTTCCTGGTTCTGCTGTAATTGTATTTACATAGAGGATAAAAAGGGTAGTGGCTATGACACATCCCTGCCTTATGCCCATTTTGAACGGAAAGGCCTTAGTCAAGCCACCACCCTTTGCCAGGTGCACCTGAACTTAGATGCCAGTATACATGCTACAAATAGCGACTAAAAGATTTACCGGGACACCCCAATCGAAGCAGGTACACCAACAATTGCTCTCTAAGAATTGAGTCAAAAGCTGTACGCAGGTCAAAAAACACCAAATATAGCTTTTGATTTCTACGCATTATATACTTATTGCAGAGCAGGGTTAGCCTAAAGACCTGATGCAGTCGGCCAATGCCTGCGCTGAAGCCTGTCTGCAGATCAGAGAGCACTTCATTATGAGACATCCACTCCTCCAGTATCCTTAGTAATATTTTGCTGTATATCTTTGAGACCACATACATTAAGGACGTATGCCTATAATTTTGAGGGTTGCCCATGTTCCCTTTTTTAAATATTGGGACTAGTATGGCTCCTCGCCATGTTTTGGTACCATCTGGGGGCTCTTAATGTTTGTGAACACTTGCCCAAGGATGGGTTCCCATGCTCTCACTTCCATGCTAAAGAGATCTGCCAGTATTGCATCCAGCCCCAGGGCGTTTCTTCTCTTCTGGGCAAGAATTGCCTCTTCCACTTCCTTAAGAGCTATTTCCAGTGTATACTCCGACAAAGGGTGCTCCCATACAAGAGACCCGTCTCTTGTTGGTGATTCTGCATCCTGACCTCGGTAGAGTGCACTAAAATGAGTGTACCAGACTTTCTCTGAAATCATCTGAGCAGTGGATAAAGAATGCAATTCAGTATGGGGAGAAACTAGCTTCCAAAAAGTATTAACATTGTTTGTTTCAGTCACTAATTTAAGCTCATCCCATTTCTTTTTTTCATGCGCATTTTTTTCATCAAAGTCTTATATTGATTCCAGAATTGCCTTCATTCCTGAATATCCCTTTGATTTCAGGATTGCTGAGAGTTTAGACTTCTTAATGCGGCACAGCCGATCAAACCCCCCACTTTGACACAGGCTTTGTCAATAATGGTGTTAGTGCGTGTGCAACCTGTTCCCAGAACTCTTTAGATGAGACTCGAGTTGACTCATCTAAAGCTTCCAGATAAGTATTAGAACTCCATAAAATGGTGCAATTTGATTTTTGTTAGCCAAAGATTGCCATGTAACCCTTCCCCGTTCCCAGCATCCCTCAGATTTATCAAAAAAAATACTCTCTCTGTTCTTTGAGACGTGGAAGGGTAGCAGCGACGGGCATAAAGGGTCATTGTCGCTTTCAGTTTGTTGAACAACCTGGAAATCAGCTATCAATTTCCAGCTGTCTACTCTATCCAGACGCGAAGATTCCCTGAGTTAAAGGTAGGTCTAGGGGGAAAATCGAGACCAAACCTGCCATTACAAGCCCTGTATCCCTTAGTCATAACTTCTCAAAAGCAGTACGGGGCACATAGAGCATGCTGTACTACAGAGGAACATCCCACTTTAAGGTTTTTACATAGAAACGTATACTTAATGACTGTTTCCAATGCATTATAAAATCACCCAATTAACCAATGTGATGGTCTTTGGCAGTTAGCGAGTTCACTAACAACTCTAAGGGCCTCATTCCGAGTTGGGCGGTAAGGGTTTAACGGTGCCGGTAATGGTGCCGGAGCCATCAACCCCTTACCACCCCATTATGAGTCTGTTTGCGGGACCCGCAAAGGGCGCCTGGTAAGACCAGGGAGCTAACAACGGGCCTGTTATTAACGGGCCCATTGTTACCTCCCTCCCCATTCCCATTGAGCCCTATGGGGTCTCAAATGGGAATGGGGATGTACGGGGTCCGGGTTCCTCGAATGAGGAATTACCAGGTCCTCCAAGGTTGGAATGGCCCGGTAATTCCTCATTTAAGCAACCCAGACCCGGTACCCGGTATGGAGGTAACCATGCTGCAAATTGTGGCATGGTTACCTCCAAGGTCGTAATGACCCCCTAAATCTTCTAAATGAAATAATAAGGTATTTATGGCTTTCTCATTAGGCCATAAATAAAAATGAACAATAAAAAAAGTGTGGTCTGGCTATCAAAGACCCATTTCACAGTTAAAATATTGGGGGAGTAAGAGTGAAACAAAGACTGGGAACCAGGTAATGTGTTTATGAGACATGTAATCTGACTCCCACTCAGGCAATTACTAGATGATGTCCTCGCAGGTCTATTATAAGAGCTGTATACCTGCCTTTCCTCTTGGAGTAAAAGCCATGTCTCCTGCAAGCAAACCATTTCAAAATCATCCTAAAATTGCTGTCAATCCACATAATTGCTTTTACTCATAACTCCAGCGATATTCCATGAAAGAAGGTTCGGTTTTGGCTCACCAAACTTTGGGCTCATCGGGGTGTATGTCAAATAATGTGGAGGACCACTTTAGGCCACCTTTGCATGAGTATTGTTGCCCAAAATATCAACCCCACACGAGAACCCGAGTGCGCTAACCCCTATTAAAGTGAGGCACATGCAATGCAACACCTCAACCTTGTTAAAGATTAAGTAAATAATGTACTATCAACATGAGCATTCACAATAAGCCTATTATGGGACAGATCATCCCTATACCAGATTATGGATCGATAAAGATTTCAAAGGTGGCTGTACCACAGTCTGGAGTCTGAAGGTCAGTATTACATATAGATGAAGTTCCCTTGTATATCTTAAATGTGTGAATCCGTTTGAGGAGCTAGGATGGACAGTTACAGACATCTCGTAGTTCTTGCAAGATAAGTGTTTATTTAAAGAGGGCGCTAGAGAGCCAGCCAAGATGGCCGCTTCTTAGCGAGCTCCCGCACGGCCGTTATTAATCCTGACAAATCCTCCGTAACCCAGTAACCTGCCGCCCCAATCAACAGCCTCCCAGCTGGGGAGTTTCTGTCCTCCACACACACGAAATTTGAGGCCAGATCGAGAAAGCGGCAACCCCCAACTCGACCATCCTGCTCCGGTGCAACGAAGGACCGGGGACGCCGTGCAGTAGCCCAGGCCACGCAGAGACCCATCTGGCGGGGCCCCCCCTGCTCCTAGCAGTCTTCTGCGATGGAGCGGATCAAGCGACCCAGGGCTGAGAAGAGGAAATCCGCCCCACCACCACCCTGCGGTGACAACCTCACACCCAGACCCGCGTGGACGGCGACTCCACCAAGCGGAGGCCTACATCTGGCGGAGGCGGACCCTGCCGACAACGACAGGGGAGGGAGGCAGGAGTCGAGTCGCAGCGGTGCGCTCCTTCTCCGGAGCCTCCCCTCCCTCTGCGCTTTCCCCTGCCTGCAGTGCCCGGCTGACAGCGGCGCTTCCCACTCGCCGCACATGTGAGGGAGGAGGTGCGCGGAGGAGTGCGGAGGCCCCATCCCGGGCCCAATCCTTGAGCGGCTTCCCTCGGAGGACCGGAGGAGCCTGGCGGCAGACGCCCCTCCAGCAACGAAACACACAGGTACAGCACGCATTTGCACTGTATTGGCCTGGTGCCGCGCGCCCTTGTATAAACACTGCTACATCCCCTGCAACCTCCCTCCCGGAGTCAAATCCCACGCCTTAACCCAGCCCTCACGGGGTGCAACAACAGCACAAAATCGCACAAAACTGGGCCATCCGTACCTACAGCAGGCAAAACTAAGCGACTCCCCTGCCCCTCCGGCCTCTCCTTCCCAAATAACTGCCTAGATCCTTACTCCACGGCCCTGAACCCTGCTGGGAACTGCAGGCCCGAGGGCCGGACCTGGACCAAAGCAGCACCATGCCACCGACCCAAAAGGGGCACAGCTCTACCTGCAGCAATCAACCGCTTAGCCCGCAACCTTCCCCTTCAGAGTCAACACCCACGCTACAACTCATCCTCCACAGGGTGCTGCAGCCAAAGTACGCTACACAACGTTGAGCCATCCGCTCCCGCAGCAGACGAAGCTGGGAAGGTCTCCTGCCCCCGACCTCTCCCCTTAACACAGCGCGCTTCCTACTCGGAATCTCACTCCAAGGCCCTGTGCCCCGCTGAGAACTGTAGACCCGAAGATCGATCCTGAACTATAAGCAGCACCCTACCACCAAACACCGAAGGGGCTCAGCTCTCTCAGCAGCAACTAACCGTCCAGTCCATACCCCACTCGACTCAGAGGCATTTCTGGTGCCCATTATTCAGTGACAAATCTCACCTGGCACGCGAGGCCACCCCTAGCCACTCAAATCCAATGGGTAAAACAGACAGATCCCAAAGGAAGCTGACCTTTGAAACTGGAACAGTTCCCAAAACCCCCAGACACCAAGAAGATCCTGAACCCCTGATGGCTAATCCACACCTATCAGATGAGGAAACCTCCGCCACCGACATCAAAGGACTCCTCCTCGATTTGAAAGCCGGTATCGGGAACCTGAACAACAAAATGGACGGTCTCTCCTCCAAAGTGGATCTCCTGCAGCACCGCATGGACACCCATACTGAACGCCTGAACGAAGTCGAACAACGCGTATCCAATCTGGACGATGGTGCAGTGACCCTGGCGGAAAATGTTGCGCGACTAGAAACTCAAATGAAGGCAGCCAATGCTAAATGCGAAGATTTGGAAGGCCGGTCGAGAAGGAACAACATCAGAATTGTCGGGGTGAGAGAGCACACAATGCAATCCAAAATTGAAGACTTTATCGAGGCACTCTGCACCACCGTGTTTGGTAGTGAAGCGCTCTCTCACATGTTCGTAGTAGGGAGAGCCCACAGAATTCCATCCTCCAAACCTGCTCCAGGTGCGCCCTCATGGCCGATAATAGCGAAACTACTTAATCACAAAGATCGCGACACCATCCTCCGCCTGGCTAGAGAAAAAGGTGAAATACATCACAATGGCGATAAAATACACTTCTTTCCCGACTTCTCCCCGGCAGTCCAGTCACAAAGAAGATCATTCACCTCTGTCAGACAAAGGCTCAAAGACAATCAAATACCCTACTCCATGCTCTTCCCTGCCTGGCTGAGAGTACAACTTGAGGGCAGGGTACACTTTTTTCCGACACCAAAGGAGGCAAACGACTTGCTGGACCACGCAGGCTGTCCCGGACCAAATCCCAACCAGCCACGCGCGCAGAGGGAAAGATTCCACAGGAACCCAACATAATTGATCTGAGATTGAAGGCACAAATCCTATGAACACAACGCAGCCTTTACACCGGAATAACCACAGGAGTCACGCACTCTGAGGCTGTGCAGCCTGGGAGGCCCCTTGCACCCCTTGCACAGCAAAAGTTACCTAAATTGTTACTGTTAATGGGTGGGTTTACTAGTAACGGACCGTACCGTTGCGGTCCTTACTCTGTTCAAGCAAACAAACGGGCGAGTTGGGGGTTGCCCGTGGTAGGAAGGAAGTTGAATGAGGGAGACGGGCGTGCACCCCCGGGTCACCTGCCCACACCAACCCCCCAGAGCACCAGGCGATGCATCGCCCTCTCTCTCGAACTCTGTGGAAACCTCCCATGCTCAAGCGTAGATACTGGGAGCGATACCTAGCGTGTTTACAACTCAGCTCTAGCTCACAAACCGAGCGAACAATTCAAAGTCACCACATGGAACATTAGGGGAGGCAACCTCCCTTCAAAGACTAGGAAGATCCTTCAGTACCTTAAAAGGCACAGCATAGACGTGGCCATGCTCCAAGAAACACATCTTTTACCTGAAAAAGAACACCAATGGGCTCGTCACTGGGGCTGCCATAGATATTTCTCCTTATACTCGACGTACGCCAGAGGAGTGGCGATACTAATCAACCGCAAAACTGGCTTCAGGCTAATAAACACTGCCAAAGACACTGACGGCAGATCACTCTTGGTGAGGGGAATCATAGATGGCATAGACATCACCCTAGTCAACTCCTACGGCCCCAATGTAGATGGAGCCAATAATTTTGACTGGGTGCTCACAAACCTGTTGTGACACTCCTCCTCAACAATCATCTGGGGAGGTGACCTAAACACCACCCTAAACCCCTCGAAAGACAAGTCGCAGACCACGTCGCAAACCAGGTCCAAAGCCAGCCTTCAAGTACATGAGATATGCAGAGCCTATGATCTCGTGGACGCATGGAGACACAGCAACTGGGAGCGACGCAAATTTACGTTCCACTCAGCAGTACATAACACCAGCTCTAGAATTGATTACTTATTCTTCTCAGCCAAGGGCCCACTCCAATGGGGACCATGTCAAATCCTCCCTCGAACATTCTCAGATCACTCCACAGTCACCCTTGTCTGCAATCCGGCATTTACCAAATCTCACCTACTGCACTGGTGCTTCAAACCCGGGTCACTGCAAGACCAGGTGTTCGCCTCGGAGCTCCGAGATGAAATTACATCCTTTTTAGAAACAAATCTGGGCACCGTAAACTCGATCAGCACAATCTGGGAAACACTGAAATGCTTTGTAAGAGGCGTCTGCCTAGCTAAGGAAAACACCATCCTTAATTATCCGAAGGGAACTATCCTCCAGCGAAGAACGACTAAAACACTTCGAATCCAAAATCTCCAACGCAAATGACCCACGCTCTCAAGCAGAACTCAAAGAGGAACTAGAAACATTTAGAGTCGCGGCTGAACGGGAGGTGAAATTCTCAAGAAGGAGCAGCCAAGTCCGTCAATACAGAGAAGGCCAAAAGCCAGATGCCCTCCTCGCAAGGCTTCTAAACGCCGACAGGAAACCGATGACAGTCGAAAGAATACGGACCAGACAGGGCATGCTATTGCACACCGATGAAGAAATAGCAAACAAATTCAAAATCTTTTACCAAAACCTGTACTCCTCACAACACAACTCAGACACCAACACCCTAAAAAGCCACCTCGATGACACTGAATTCTTCTGGGCAGTCAGCGAGCTCTGCGAATCCCTCGATGAATCCATCACCCCTGAAGAGATAATGGAAGCTATTAAAACCCTTCCAAACACAAAAGCTCCAGGGCCCGACGGCCTAACGGGAGAATTCTACAAAGCATTTGCCCACACTATAGGCCCCCTTCTGGCAGAAATATGCGCTGAGGCACTAGACACATGTTGCCTTCCACAGTCCTCCCACAAGGCCAATATAATACTATTGCACAAAGCTGGCAAACCCCCAGAGAACTGTGCATCCTATAGGCCCATATCCCTTCTAAATCTCGACAACAAGATTCTGGTGAAAATACTTACGAACAGATTACTACCGTTGATGCCCACCCTCCTGCTTGCTGATCAGGCCGGGTTCGTGCCCGGTCGCAACACAACATTTGGCATCAGGAGACTATTTGGAATTATCGGAGTCCTCGACCCCTCTCATCAGGCCGTGGCGGTACTGCTAGATGCCGAAAAGGCCTTCGATTCAGTGGAATGGCCCTTCCTATTCGCAGTGCTCACCCAGATGGGACTAGATGCGCGATTCATCAGACTAGTCTCCTTGCTATATAAAAACCCCCAAGCAAACATACTAGTGGGCTCTGCAAGGTCCTCCCCAATTCAGCTACATCAAGGCACTAGACAGGGATGCCCACTGTCAGCGCTGATTTTCGCGTTAATAATGGAACCCCTGGCGTCGAACCTCCGAGCCCAACATCTCCACAGAGGGCTCAGCTTTGGCCCTCACAGGCTGATCCTACCCGTTTACGCGGACGATATAGCTTTATTCATCAGCAACCCCAACGAAAACCTAAACCCAGTGATGAGAGAGGTGATCAAGTTTGGAGCAGTATCCGGCCTAAAAATCAATCAGTCTAAATCCATTATCTTCCCACTCACACCAGAGACCAGAGCATTTACTGATGACTACCACTTCACATGGGGGACCTCACGGGTACGGTACCTAGGAGTATTAATGTCACTAAACTACCTCGAGGTGTTCCGAGACAACTACGAAGGGGTATTAAAAACACTAGAGAAAGCTCACCGCTGGCAATCGTTCCCGCTTACCCTGTGGGGAAGAGCCTCACTTGTCAAAATGGTGATCCTGCCGAAACTATTATACCTCTTTAGTAATAATCCCATTTGTCACCAAATCCTTTTTAAAGAAAGTCAAAAGCCTTGTCCTCGAGCTGCTTTGGGCAGGAAAACCAGCCAGGGTCGCATACTCAACACTCACACTCCCAGTATCCAGCAGAGGATTAGCTCTCCCTGACCTTGAACGCTATTTTTGGGCAGCCCAGACGCAGTTTCTAGCCACTGGTACACAACACATTTCATTAGGCCACATGTACAGATTGAACACGCCCTGGCATCCCCCAACCTATTGAGGGCAGTGATTATAAGTCAGCTCCTGGTACCTTTCAACACCATGAACGTGGTCCTTGCGACCTACGGGATCTGGAGGAAACTCGCACAAGAATACAAAATCCAAGTAAGACTCGCCCCTCCTCCCAGTAAAATGTATACTCAGGATCCCCTGACTTCGGAAAAGGTATTCCATCAATGGGTAGAGAAGCTACAGATAAGCACCCTCGGTGACCTGTTCAGAGGTGGAACCTTCATTACACCCCAACAAGCAATTGAAAAGGGTGGCGACACCCCCCTAGACATGCTCCTATACTTTAGAACTCGATACACGCTCCAAGCACTATTCCCCTCATTTCCTCAGCAACCCCCAACCTGGCAACTGCTACACAACGTGATCCAAGCACAGGGCGAGGGCAGACTAGTCTCATCCATCTACAAATCCATCCTAATGGACACTGTGCTAGCTAAAAAAGCAAGATGGAAATCTGCCCTCCAACTCACAATCCCAGATGAAGACTGGACATTTATCCTCCGCCAAACACAAAAATCGGCCTCAAATCCCACTTCAAACAAATCCACTTTAATTTCCTTCACCAAACGTACATTACACCCGCCAAAAAGAGCAGGCAACAACCAGAGCTACCCACAAAATGTGAAAGATGTGGGAGTCATGCTGCTGATTTCATACATCTAGCATGAGACTGCCCGAAACTAACACTGTTCTGGACTCAGGTCCTTCAGATGACAACATCGATCATAGGAGAGGAAGCACGGCCGATCCCGGCGATAGCCTTGCTAGGTTTGACTAATCAACTGTCACCATCCGTGAGGAAACTGACTGGGCTTCTGTTAACACTAGCGCGTAGAAGAGTCGCCATGTCATGGGGCAGAGGCCCAGCACCAACGGTCACAAACAGGCAGAAAGACATTCTCCACTGTCAAGACATAGAATCCAATTTCATCAAGACACTACCCCAACACGCACGCCCCACCCCCCCCACCCCACCCGATATATGGGGCCCAGTAATAAAATTTCTAATAAACGAAGCAGACGGCGACCAGTCTTCTACACCAGAAAAACACGCCTCCCAAGATGCTGAGTCTGACCTTTCCTAAGATTCAAAGCCAGCACGCCAATAGATAAACAAAGAGGACGAATCAAAGCACTACAACTTAATGAACTGAGAGGGGGAGAGGTTTGGGGGGGTGGGGAGGTGGGGGTTACGGTTGATGCACGATGAACACACCCTAATGTGGGTGTTATTGTTGTATTACAGTTGAAAATCAAAAATAAAGTTCTTAAATAAAAAAAAAAAGTGTTTCTTTAAGAAAGCAAAATTGGTTAAAAAAATAGGATGCAATCAGCCTTTGACCAGTTACTGAATATGTACATGGAGGAAGCTTTATTATATGGGTGGCTCATTTAACATTCAAGTTCAGGTTTATTGGTCAGGGATTTTGGGTGTTTTAGGAAGAGCATGAGCGTAGTACTTCACAGGGTCAGGTGCTACTGCATCTGGGGCCACCTCCCAAGGGAGAACCCTTAGGAGGTTTCTGCATTTGCCCATATATGTTATAATTCATGTTGGTGGTGGACTATATTTGAGTTTTATTTGCAAAACCTTAACCAGTAGGAAATGGGTAACTTGTGTAATACATTAACAATGACAATCATGGACTATGCAATTTCAATTGGGATTAGTAATAGTTCGAACTGCAGAGTGAATCTGCAGATGCATCAGAAACCAGGGTCACTGGTCTCCTTTGGGTGCTTTATATCGGTGCATGGAAGAACACATGAGAGAGGGAACATGCGGTATATCCCTTCAGAGCCCCTGTGCCGAGTTTGTCGTGCTCCTATGCCACATAATTTCTGATCTATGTGGTATAAACCTCAATATGTTATTTTCTTTCCTAGCTCAACTTGAGCAGCTATGGAGGATGTGGAACTTTGGCTTCTCCCCGTCTAAAACGAGAGGGTTTACACCTCCCCCACTTGCATTTTAATATCTAGAGCTATTACATGGAGACTTCATGGGTATTACATGGGACTTCCCTTGTTCTTGAATACATAAGAGTATGACACATGTAAGAGTATGAGCCGCACAGCTATCCTCAGTAGAGGTATATAACTGTGTTGTAGTATTTGTACTTAGCTTCCCCGGTGCCAACTTGGCAGAGTGTTGCAGTCTGAACTGCCTGTATCCAATATTGCTGTTGAGTGGGCAGTAATGAAACTGACATTGGATTGCACACATATTCTGTGTGAGTCTCTCCTCTTATGAGCTTCGGCACCCTCATGGTGCTCACAATGTTACTGTGCAGAGACATGGTCCTATATTGGCTCCTGTATAGGCAATTATACATTTAAAGGCCCCCACATATCTTCAGTTAAGGGTAACGTCTTATGTGTTGGACGAATATGGCTAACCTACAGTTTCTTAAGCATAGGAAATGGCAGAATGTGCTTTGTGGCACTGCCGCATAGGCCGTTGAATCCTCCTCTCCTCATCAGGGTTTCATGTAATAATGTCCCCGCAAAAATGTCACCTGACAAAAAAGTTGCCGTTTTTTGCAGAGACATTATTACATGGAACATGCAGGGGACCAAGCCGCAACCCCCGTTATTTTTTTTTTTTAAATGGGAGCAGGGGATATCCCCGGAAACTGTCCTGATACATAATGTCAACATATATAATGTCGCCAATGGCTTTTCCCGCCGACATCATGTATGGGGACATTATTACCTGATACCCTCATCAGTCATACATTCCTATCAACATTCTTCTTTTTAGCTTGGTGCTGTAGACCACACTATTTTCCTAAACAATCTTTTCTTTCTGTTCTTGGGTAATTCCATCAGTTCAATCGGAAATTGGATTTGCAGCGTTGGAGTCTTAGAAATGCCAAGCCAACTCAGATCTAAGTAGCCAGGCATTGTTATTCTCCATAATCGGCAGTGCAGTGAAGCCAACCATCCCATGGAGGATTGTACTTTGGCCCTTCACCAAATGTGCATCGTCATGCTGCCATACGCCTCATTGCTGGAGAAAGATAAGCCAACTACCCAATTCTGATAGTAGCAAAATTGCAGTACCTTCTATTGCTTACCATAAATACTTTTAAAGAAGCCCATCTATCAGAAAATGTTCTCCTTTTTTCAGAAATACCTGTGACTGTAAATATCACATTAGATGGTGGCATTGTTGCCAGTCATCCCTATGCAGATTTTAACACTGCCAGAGATGGATTTCAGAAATGTGGCCTCTGCCAGTGGTATTCTCTGATGTGTCTTTATTTCCACCTTCAAGTGATTGCAGAAATGATTAATGTATACAAGTGGTTCGTACCACTACTGTACATGTTTTTAAATGCATACAAGTGACATTACTGACCATTGTATGCACTACATGGGCAAGGTGGTGCGTGGGAGGCATCAGGTATGCCTACTGTGTGGGAGCAAGGGGTTGTTTGGCCCCCCTCACATATTCAGCACGAAATAAGCCACTTGCTAATGCATCAGCAGGGGACACCCCCATTGCCCATATGCTAACATTAGCATAAGTGGGGCTAATGCGGGAGACACTTGGCTTCCATTTTGTGTGCCCTCGACTCCATCTTTGGATTAGGCCTCACTACGAGAATACGAAAAGGCTTCTCTCCCCTCTGCAGCGCCGCGCACAGTGCGCTCACAGCCCCCACCTTTTCTCACCCAGTCTGAAAGCTTCACAGATATCTTTCTCACGGATGTGCCGGGATAATTGAAACAAATAACACACGGTATCATCTCACTCTTCCTCTGTGATCACTGTCCTGTGTGTGAACCGGCTCGAACCATGCCCTATGGCTCATCCATCTCCACAATCCCGCCCATGCCCTCTTACTTCTGCTGGTGGAAAATTACTGCCATTGTAACCCTGTGCCCTCCTATGGTATTCTCTTGATGTACCAGAAGTGTGACCCCACTGTGCAGCCCACCCCAGCATGCCCCCTACTAAAATCAGACCTCTGTCACAGTATATCGCCCCCTCAAACTAACAAATGTCAGTGTGCCCCATACTTGCTTAGATACGCATAGGCCTGCCCCATGACCGCGGTTATCATGCAAACCAAGACCCCTAAGCCCGGTACCCCATATAAGTCCCAATGAGTTGTGATTGTATGCATGCAATTTATGCGTTTTTAAGATTTACTCAAAGGTATAGCGATAATCATGTTTTATTATATGTATAATAGTAGTTTCTCATGCCAGCTTAGTTAGTGCCAGCTTTACCTCATTGTGACCTCACCCTCACCCCACCAGGACACAGGCAGATGGACCATGTGACGCCTACCCTCCCGCCAACCGAGCAGCCAATCAGGAGAAGGCAGCACCTACAGAACATTATGTTACTTTTCTTTTTACCGATCCTGTGCCACTGTTGTCCCATATGTAATGATGTCACTGATGATACTTTTGCCCTTCTTAAGTTCATGTAATTGTAATGTTTGCCAGAGCGCTCTCGAGGCAACAGAGTTCTCTGGATACCAACTTTATAAAGCAACAAAATCTTGCAACCTGTTCTCTTAGTCTCATTCCCCACTGGGGTGTCTTATATTTATTTTGGAAATACATGTGTAAATTGGGGAGTGAGCCTTTAAATTTGGTGACCCCTGCAAACGTGATTGGGACAGGTGTGCCGAAACCCCATGCTGTGCGGTGAGATCCGGGACATCCCCAGCAAAACCATCGCCTCCGTGGTTGACCAGTGTGCGCACAAAACGAGAGGTTCCAAGGGTCCCCGTCATCTTTGCAAATACCCAACTAACTGCTTGCCGAGGCGGGTCACGGCTTGGTTGGGGGGTGGACCCGATTGTGGATAAACTGTGAACGGAAGCTCTCTGACCACCCGGCTGAACACGTGAGTACTGGTTGCGAGATTCCCAGGGAAGAGGGAAAAATTGAGAAATAAGGGTGTAGAAAATAAGGGTAACGAAATAGTGGAAAAGTGGGAATTGAAAGTTAGGTTCAGGGCCTGTGTGAGTGAAACTGTGAGGCTTTTCTTATCTATCCTTTATATGGCCATTAGGTTGTTGTTGAAAAAGAGTTAAAGAGGAATACAGGATCCTCGCTCCGAAGGGAGGTAGAAGGTGGCGCCGCACAGCATTGTCTCGACCAGTGCAGGGAACAAGTTGAAATAAAGAGAAAAAAGTAGGAGTCTCATATATTTAGTAGGCTCGGAGTAGTAATTTAGAATATTCCTTTTCCGTGTGAGCAGAATTCTTTAAGAGGTAGCCTAAGGGGGCTCAGAGGTGGGGAGTGACTGAGAAGATAAGAATAAGGGGTAAAGAGCTAAAGCAATCTAGAGGGGGGAGCAAACCCAAAAGGTAGTACATGTTACATGTTCAATGTTGTTAATGTCCATTGGGCCTCATTACAACCCAGGCGTTAAGGGTTAACGCCGTCGTTAAACCTTAATGCCTGATTCCAATTTGAACGGCTGCTTTTAGCAGCCGTTAGAATCCATGGCGCTAAACCGTCTTGGTGCTAATTACGGCACCGTAATTTACGGTGCCGTAATTAGCGCCTTCCCCACTCCCATTATGCCCTATGGGGCAAAAATGGGAATGGGGAAGGGTAAATGGGAAATGGGTATTTACCGCCCCACTCACCTTGGAATGGGGCGGTAAATCCGCCATCCACCATGGTGTAAACATAGTTTACACCATGGTGGTAAAGTCAGTGTACTTACCGCCTGGGTCGTAATGACCCCCCATGTGTATCTGTGTGTTCTCTAAAATAAACTTTGATGAAAAGTGTTAGTAAATAATTTGTGATTCCTGCAAAAAGGTGTAAGTAAAAAAGGTTATTAGTGTTTCTGATGATGACAATGAAATAAGGTTGAAAAGAGGTGTCAAATAAGGGTGTTCATTTGGTGATTTGCATTGTGTAAGTATAACAAGGAGAAGAGTGAATACATATCAGGACGAGAAATAAAGGCCCTCATTCATGGATTATTTGCGCCGAAAAAAAAACCGATTAGTGTGCCATTCTCCCCTGGAAATACCCATTTGTTAAACAGGGTTTTGCGGGCAGAATGGCGCACAGATCCCGTTATTTTCGGCGTAAATAATCCATGAATCAGGGTGAAAGTGTCATGGGGGGAACACACAGCGCATATTTGCCAACACCTCCTTTTGTACAGTCAAAAAATACAGAAGTATCATGACCAATGGCTAACCGAAATAAAAGGAGAGAGTGTGTCCCCAATATGGCCAGAGGGAGGATCCTTTGAGAAAAGAGTATTAGATCTTGTATCAACACATTACTAGCCAAATACAGGGGGAAGCAATTGCAAAGTAGGAGGGAAGTATTAGACTTATGGAGGATGTTTGAAGAGGCAACCCCTAGCAGTGAGATAAGTAAGGAAACATCCCTTGAACAACAAACAGCCCTGGATGGGGGAGAGGGAGCTATAGGGGATGAACGTACAGTAAAAATGGGAAAGAATGACTTCACTAAACTTTACCCGTTACTGACAAGGCCTGCTGTGGGATACAGTGAGCCGAGTTATGTGCCGCCACCCAGACCCCTGCAGCAGCCGGGGCCACAGCAGCCGTTGCCACAGCCCTGCCACCATTTGAAACTGGGGGACTATACGGTCCGACTAGCGCCCCTCCAGTGAATTTAGCACAATTAACTGGGGATCTAGATAGGCAGCTCGCTCACGCCCAAATGGAAATAACACGACTAAGAGCATTGTGTGATAGGGGCCAGATGCTTCCAGGGGGAGGAGAAGTGCCACCATTAGCAATCAATCTACCACCTCCGCCAAGTATAGCGGGGGGGTCTGCACCGTCCCCGCTGCCACCGGCACCAATAACGAGAGGACAAGAACAGGAATGGCAGTCAGGAGAATTCCTCTTCCACTTAAATGGAAAACCTTTAAGAATAATATGACCAGAGACATCAGACAGCCAAAGGGGAGAGGGACAAGGAGAAAGAGAGGAAGAAGAGGAGACAAAGTATGGAGCGATCTAGATGAGTATGAAGATGGGGTAGCAGCGGAGGGGGCACAGCTGCCATTTCGATTTGACCAAAAGGAGGGAAGCCTCCCGAGGTGGCAAGGGAGGCTGAGGCAAAGAGTAGGAAACATGCTAATAAATAAGACAAAGACGGGTACGGTAAGTAAAAAAGGAAGTAAGGGAAAACTACAGATGCCACTGATACACAAGGTAGCAGGTAGACCACACTACATACCATGGGCCCAGATGGACGAAAATAACCTGTTGAAACTCCTCCCTCCACTTTCGGGTGGGGCGGGGAAGTGGATACATGCATTCGAGAAAAACACATCAGGAGTGCCATTAGCTATAGGGGATGTAAAAAGTTTGCTAGTGTCCGCCGTTAGTGACCAAGCAGACAGTGTGGGTGAAGGCAAGCATCCCGGGTGTGACAATGAACTGTGACTGCCATGATGGGTCGCCCTTTAACAACGTAACGGCACAAGTGTGGGATGCACTGCGGAGAACTTTTCCAGATACTCCAGATTTACACTTAGTGATCCAATGCACTATGGGAGAGGAGGAAGAGGCTATGCAATTTATCCTCCGGGTGCAAGACCTGTGGAGATCTGAAACAGGCATGGCGTGGGATTAATCCACCGCCTTGTTCTACTTTATGATTAAAAAAGGGCTCCCGAAGGAGGGACAGAAAGCCTTGGATAAAATAGCTGGGATAGAAGCCAAAGGCTGGCCAGAGATACAGAGCATACTAGTGCACCATTGTAGGAGGATCAAAGAAAGATAAAGAGTGATAATGCAGAGAAGGTTGGCAAAGGAAGCAAAATTGGTCCAGAATAAATTAGTGAAGGTTGCGGCAATGAACGCGGCAACGTCAACTGACAAGCAGGAAGATGGGGAGGAGGGGTCAGGAAATACACCAGCGAGGATGGCAGCTACTTGGTCCACAAACGGACAGGATCAATGGGACGGAGAGGAGCAGTATGAAGGTCCGCAATGGCAGGGCAGACCCGCAAGGGGACAAGGTGGGTACAGAGGGCAAAGAGGAGGATTTGGAGGAATGGGAAATAGAGGATTTGGAGGATAAGGGATGAGAGGAGGACCACAAGGGTCATGTTGGAATTGCGGGAGGTGGGGAAATTACTCTAGAGAATTCAGGATGCGACTAATGGGATCCTACCAAGGGCAACCTCCCATGGGAAATGAACAGCAGTACGGCCACCCACATCCAGGTAGTCCTTGTGGGTTACCAATGGGAGGAAGTGGGCAGAATGAACAATGTTATAATGAACCGCCACAGAGAGCGCATCAAATGCAATCCAGACAGCAACCACAATAGCGAGAAGTGCAACAGCAGGTAGCACGTCAGAAAACAATGGGAAACACAAACACTAACATTTTTTCTACAGCTGCAAATGGCACGCTGGCACCGTTTTGCGGTGCAGTAGTAGTAGGGGATAATGTTTTTTCTGTCCCAGGAACTGTTACAAATGCAGATTAGGACAGCCCACAGAAAGCACTTACGTGTCCAGTCCTATCAACTACCCTACATGCAGAAGAGGAACCACTAGTGGGGGCAGAGATAGGCAACAAACAATTCATCTTCATGGTGGACTCGGGAGCTGAAAAATCGTGCCTCGTGGAAGGCTGGTTCCCGCTCTCGGGAAACTTTTTGGAAACGCAGGGGTTCTCTGGGGCTATTTTGAAAGTTCCTTATACAAAAGATCTAAACATAATGGTGGGAGGGAAAACAGTGCGAGCACCACTACTGTACCACTAAGACTCGTCAATACATTTGTTGGGACGGGATCTCATGAGCAAATTGAATATGACCATCTCTTTTACAGATCGGGGAATAGTATGCTCCACCCCAGGAGTATGCCCAGTAAGAGCAATGTTGATGATAAGCACTATGACAAATGAAATTGCAGTAAGAAGGGTGCCCACAGATATGGACATGTTCATTTATGGATAAGAGTACTTGCCAGGGTAGTGCCTGAGATAACACGCAAGGAATGGAGAGTGCCTTCTGATTTTGCTTTCCACCCAATTGTAAATTCAGACCTTGTGCCAGGCACAATTATGTCCATTGATTTGGAAGGGGTACAGGTTTCAAGCAAGCGTATTGCAGTAATAGGGCTGGACAACCATGGATGCGCGTGGAGAACAGTACTATGTATAGACCCAAAAATAGCTTTATGTGATTTGGCAGATGAGGAATTGTTCACTGACAGTGACACAGATGGGGAAATAATAATGGAGGTAAGTGTACCTTGTGACATAATGATTCAACATAGAGAAGTACATAACCCTCTCATGGCCAGTGTTAATATACCACCAACTATATTTGAGGAAGACATGGAAAAGGTATTGTCCGAATTGTGGACCACAGGACCCCATGACGTAGGGCTATTACAAGAGGTCACGCCCATAAAAATAAAATTGAAACCAGGTGCAATACCGTCTAGAGTGAAATAGTACCCATTGTCAAGGGAGGCAGAAGAGTGAATAAAAGAAACAATCAACGCATTACGGCAGTAAGGTATAATAGTACCATAAAACTCACCTTGTAACACAGCGATCTATCCAATCAAAAAAGCAAGGGGCGGGGCTGGGAGGATGATCCAGGACCTATGCCCCCTTAATGACGTCATACAGAAAGAGTTCCCTCTAGTGCTTAATCCTGCATCAATTTTATGTAGCATACCTAAAGATGCCACTTGTTTCACAGTAGTGGATTTGAAAAATGCCTTCTTCTCAGTACCACTTGACCCAAGTTGCTGGTATCTCACAGCATTCACATTGGGAGGCAGCAGATATGAGCATTGTAGATTACCACAGGGGTACTGTGAGAGCACAAGCATTTTCTTTTTTTTTCATCTTTTTTTAAAAAAACTTTATTTTTGGTATATGTACGGTCAACAAATCAAATTACAACATAACAACAAACATGGAAGTAGTGTGGCTTTGTATCCAGTCCCCCCTTCCCCCACTCCGTCTCCCTTCCAGGGCGCCCTCTTGTATTGGTGGCGGTCGTCAATTGATTGCTGAGCTCAGGTTGAGGTGTGTGCTCTCATGATTCTGTTGAGGTTCTGGGGATGAGTCTCTTGAGGAGTCGCTGTTTCCTGTGGATAACAAATAAGCAGTATATGGGCCCCATATATCGGGTGGTCGAGCATGCAGGGGCAATAACTTGATGAAGTTTGATTCTGTGTCCTGACAGTATGCTATGTCTTTCAGCCATTGTTGTACAATCGGTGTGGGTCCTTTTCCCCATGACATCGCAATTCACCTGCGTGCCAGTAGTAGCAGGAGTCCTCCCAGCTTGCGTGTGAAGATGGGAAAATGTTTAGTGAGGCCCAGGAGTGTGATCTTGGGGTCAGGGTCTATGGGCATGCTTACCATTGCGGCTGTCTTTTCTAGTATTATTTCCCAGAATTGATGAATTGATGGGCAGGACCATGCGAGGTGGAGAAAATCCGCTGATGGCGCACCACAGCGACTACATAGTGAGGGTGTTGAGGGGTGATAGTGATGGATTCTAGCAGGGGTGTGGTACGCCTGATGAATGAATTTTAGGTGTATTAGTTTGTATCTTGTATTTAGCGATACTTTCTGAGTTTGTGCTAGAATATATTCCCATTCTACATCTGGGATTGAGATCTGGAGGGCTCTCTCCCATCTCACGTTAGGTGTTATCGAGTTCGGGGCTGTTTCCATCAGTAGCGATTTGTATATCGTCGAGACCAGTTTACCCTCCCCTTGTGACTGGATGACCCCGTATAGTAGTTGCCATGTTGGGGGTTGTTGTGGGAACAAGGGTAGTCTGGCTTGTAGGGAGCCTCTAAGTCAGAAGTAGATAAACGTGTCTAGGGCAGTGGAGGCTCTGCATGTTTTGGCCTGTTGGGGAGTGAGGAGGTTCCCTTCGATGAAAAGATCACCCATGGTTTTTAATTTTAGTTTGTCGACCCAATTCAGGTAGACTCTCTCTGCGGTCAGTGGAATACCAGGGATGAATTTTATTGAGAGTAGGGGAGAGAACCTCGTCTGAATGTTACATTTCAGCGCAATTTTTTTCCATATTGCTATGGTGGACAGCACCGTGTTTAGGGTATTGTGTGGGGTGTGTGTCAGGCCAAATATGACTGCTATGAGCAGGTTAGGGGATGCAAGAGCACGCTCCAGTTGGACATGGGGGCGAACGAAATGCGTGGCGTACCAGTGCCCCAGGAATTGGGCTTGAGCAGCCCAGTAATAGCGTTCGACATCTGGCAGTGCCATGCCTCTTTTTTAACTGGTTGGATTAGGGACTTATAGGCGATTCTGGCTGGTTCAACCCCCCCCCCCCCAGAGGAGTTCTAGGATTATGTTCTTCAGGTGGTGGAGATGTTTTTGGGGTAGCAGTAGGGGGAGATTTACAAAGAGATAGAGGAGTTTGGGGAGTATTACCATTTTTACTATCGACTCCCGGCCCCATAGAGTGAGTGGGAGTGATTTCCATCTCTCTACTTTCCACTGCAGTGTTTGGATTGTCTTTCCATAATTGTCCTGGAAGAGGTTATGGTGGTCTCTGGCCATTTGGATACCTAGGTAGCGAACAATTGAGTGTTCCCATTTGAAGCCAAAGTCATCTTGGAACTCTTGGGTCTCTAGGGTGATTGAGAATATAATTGACTTGCTGTGGTTGATCTTTAGGCTGGAGAAGTTACCGAATTTTATTATATCCCTTATTACTGGATTTAGGTTTATTGTTGGGTCACGTATATATAGGGCGATGTCATCTGCGTACAGGGAGATTATCAATTTGTGGGGACAAAAGGTCAACCCTCTGTGAATGTGTCTGGCACGAAGGTCTGAGGCGAGGGGTTCCATCACCAGAGCGAAGAGCAAGGCGGACAGTGGGCACCCTTGTCTTGTTCCCCGCTGAAAATCTATCACCATTGATCTGGTTTTCCCCAGAATTATGTGTGAGCGGGGTTGGTTATACAAGAGCGCTGTTTGCTGGTGAAATCTCTTTCTTAGGCCCATGCGTTAAAGGATCTCGAAGAGGAAGGGCCACTCGATGGAGTCGAAGGCCTTCTCGGCATCAAGAGGGACCGCTACTGCTTGGTGTGAGGGGTCTAGAGCCTCCATGACCCCAAACATACGCCAAATGTTGTGTTCCGACCTGACACACCGGCTTGGTCTGCTAGTACCAGCACTGGCATTAGGGGAATGAGTCTGGAGGCCAGTATTTTGGCCAATATTTTATTATCCAAATTAATTAGTGATATTGGTCTGTATGAGCCACATTCTTCTGGGGGTTTGTTGGCTTTGTGCAGTAGTGACATGTTTGCCTCTCGGAGGGTCGGGGGGAGTGACCCGGTCTCTAGTGCCTCCTCAAAGACCTGCAGCAGCAGTGGGGCGAGGATGGGTGCAAAAGCTTTGAAGAACTCGCCTGTTAGCCCGTCGGGGCCAGGCGCCTTTGTACTTGGTAGATCCTTGATGGCCTGGAGGATCTCCTCTGGAGTGATGGATGCATTTAGAGGTTCTCTTAGTGAGGCTTCCACCCAGTACAGTTCTATGTCAGCTAGGTAGCGTGCCAGTTCCTCCTGAGTGGCGGTGAAGTTGGTTTTGTATAGCTTTTGGTAATAGGTGCGGAAGACTTCAGCTATTTCCTTGTCAGTGTGCACTAGGGAGCACTGGGAGTTCCGGATCTGCTCAATCTGTGTGGGCCTCCGATATGCCGCTATCAGTCTCGCAAGGAGGGCCCCTGGTTTATGCCCCTCTCCGTATTAGCGGATGCGGTGGCCATGTGACAGGAATTTTAGTTTGCGGTCTGCTGCCGCTCTTAACTTCTCAAGCTCCTCCTTTAGCGACACTAGCGCCTGTGGCTCTGGTGAGGTGGATTGTAAGTGTTCGAGCTCTTTCAGGCAGGACTCGCACGAGGACAGCTCCCTCCTAATGAGTTTCAGGATCCCTTGTTCCTTGGTTAAACAGATCCCTCTGATGTAGCATTTCAGAGATTCCCACAGGGTTCCTGCTGATGACACCGAGCCCTGATTGAGTGCGAGGAACTTTATGATCTCTGTACGGAGTTCATCAGCGAATATTTGATCCTGTAGGGATCCGGGCTTGAATCTCCATTGTCTTCTCCCTTCTGATGTGTCTGGTGGGATACACTCGACTGTGACCGCTGAGTGGTCTGATAGTGCTGTAGGTAATATTTGGCTGTTTGTCCATTGCACCTGGCTTTGTGCGGAGACCAGTATGTAATCTAGGCGGGAGCTGGTTTTGTGGACCCAGGAATGAAATGAATAGTCTCGGGATTCACTGTGTTGGCGTCTCCAGACATCTACCAGGTCGTATGCTCTGCAGATCTCTAGAACTTGGAGAGCTGATTTAGAGGTGGTTGTGGACGACGGGTGAGATCTATCCATCTGCGGGTCCAATGCAGTGTTCATATCACCTGCCTATATGATTGTCACGGGTCCTGCTTCTCCCAGGTGTGTCATTACCCAGTCGAAGTTGTTGTGACCGTCTGTGTTTGGTCCGTAGGAGTTTATGATGACAAATTCCGTGTTTTCCAGGATCCCGCGAACCAGAAGTGACCTTCCCTATCCGTCATTTTTGATTGCGAGTAGTTTGAATTTCAGTGATTTGTGTATTAGGACTGCCACTCCTCTGGCGTATGTGGAGTATGATATAAAGTATCTATGACAGCCCCAGTCTCGGGCCCAGCGGTTCCCTGTTCCAGGTAGTAGGTGGGTTTCTTGGATCAGAGCAATGTCCACTTTGTGTCTCCGTAGGTATTACGTCATCTTTCTTGTTTTGGTCGTGTCATTGCCCCCTTTAATGTTCCAAGTGGCTAACTTGAATGGTGTAGGTAATTAATTGTTTGAACGGATTTGGGACAAGGTAACGTTCTTTGTCGTGGCACATACCAGTGGAACTGTGCCTGGGTTCTTGCTATTCCAAGTGAGGGCCGCTTTTGATGCATCCATTGGGCTGTCCTGGGCGGTGATTTGGGGAGGTTTGGACCCCTGATAAGCACACTTCCATAACTTTAAACGGTTTCCCTCCCAAACACGGGCAACCCCCAACTCGCCCGTCGATTTTCCCAACCCAAAGTCGCCAAAACATAACAAAGCTGCGCTTGGGGCGCTAGGGAACTTGCAAGGTCTAGAGCACTCTGGGGTCTGACGTGGTTGTAGAAACCAGGGAATCTTTTTGAAAGGTGTAGAGTGGCATGATGATGGGCGTAAGTGGGTTTCATGATGGGTCTCTGTCTGCCTGGCCACCCCTTTGTGGTCTCGGGTTGCCATTATTTTGTTTGCATCCCAGCTTGTCGAGGAACCAATTTGCCTCTTCAGGTGTGTTAAAGAATTGTGATTTGCCGTCATGTTGTATTCGCAGTTTGGCCAGGTAGAGCATGGAGTATAGCAATTTGTTGTCTTGTAGTCGGCGTTTTACTCCGGTGAATGTTCTGCGTAACGTTTGGACTGAGGGGGAGAAATCGGGAAAGAATTGGATGTCGTCTCCGGCATTTTGTATCTTCCCTTTCTCCCTTGCAAGGCGGAGGATTGTGTCCCTGTCTTTAAAATTGAGCAGTTTTGCTATTATTGGGCGAGGGGCTGTCCCAGGGATGGGCCGGGTGGATGGGACTCTGTGGGCCCTCTCTACCACAAACATGGCGGACAGCGCGGGGCTTCCAACATCTCTTTACACAGGGTTTCCACAAAGTCCTCCATTTTCCTTGTGGCTTGCTGCTCTCTCACCCTGAGGATCCTGATGTTGTTCCGGCGAGATCTCCCTCCGAGGTCCTCGTTTTTAGCCATGACGGCCTTCATTTGTGTTTCAAGTGTTGAGACTTTGGTGAGCATGGAGGACACGCTGTCTTCAACATCGGAAATTCTTTGTTCGGCAGTGTAAAGTCTGTCTCCGTGTTTGTCTAAGCGATGCTGTAGCTGGTCTACTTTAGTGGATAGGAAGTCAAGCTTGCTATCTATGTTGCCGATCTCCGCTTTTAGATCGAGAAGGATTTCCCTGATGTCAGTGGTTTGTGCGGAGTCGTCGTCTAGGGGCATGGGCCCTTCTGAGCTCACTTGACTCTCGTTTGCCTCGGGGGTTTTGACGATGGCACCCGTTTCAAAAATCAGCTTCCTCTGAGATTTATCCGACTTTCCCATTTTGGTGGTGTTTTTGTGCCGGGCCTAGTCATCGGAATTAGCTGTAGTTATCCACCCCCTGACAGCTACTCTCCCGGGGACTATTCGTAGGATTCACAGCGAAGTTTCTCGAGTCCTGTGGAGTCACCTTAAGTGGGGGTAATCGCCTTCTGTTCTGTTGACTTTCGCCTGGTTTACGGGGCCGCAGGGGGTAAGTGTTCAAATCCCCTTATGCCTTGGTTTCGTGGGGGTTCACTGGGTCGCACAGGGTGTCCCACTTGTTCTGGGTGTGTACTTGGGGCCTCTCGGCTGGTGCGGTTGTAAATGTTTCGCCAGGCCCTGGTGTGACTTTGAAGCCTGCCCCCCCACCGCGGAAGCTGTGCGGCTGTGGATGGAAGAAGCCTCTGGTGGCCTCCATCTTGCTGATGTGTGCTGCGCTTTGTCTGGGGGCGCAGCGTTCCCTGGCTCTTAAGTCATCGGGTGGGGGGGCTGCGGGGAGGCTCACCTGGAGTGCTCGGTTGCTGTTGCTTGCCTGCTTCCTCGAGCGCTGTTTGGGGGGCGCTTGGCTGCCGGATGATTGTGGGGTGGGGGCGAGTCCGCTGCTTGAATCTCCCCGGGCCTCCCCTTCTGTGTGCTGTGGCGGGAATCCGCTGGAGAAGGACCACTCCGGATGTGGGCCGGTGTGCGGGATGGTCGTCGCTGGTTCTGCCCGCGGGGGACCTCGGGCGGGTCCTTATGGTTGCGCTCCCGCGCGTAGTTACCAAGGCCTCAGGGCAGCTCTGGCCTGCCCCTCCGCGGCGCCGCCGTTACGCAGATGCCGCCGCGGGATGAATCCTGTGCGGGTTTCACTTCCATCAGGCCCGGGCCCGAAAAATGTGTTCTCCTGGGTCAACGGGAAAGGTAGTGATGCCAGTAGAACTGTTAGAAGTAGCATTTCAACAACTACACTTCCCGACACATGTAACTAAACAACACATTGCAGCAGAAATTCAAGAAGAGTGGTTTGTGTCAAATTTGCAGGAACATTTGTACAAATTCGTAATTGAGTGCACAACATGCAAAATGTACAACTCAGCTATGACTCTTAGAACGCTGCGAAGGACACTGCCATGTCCTGTGGGTCCTTTCAGAGAGCTCCACATTGACTACGCCGATATGGGAGAAAGGTGAAAGGTGTAATGGAGCCAGGTATCTCATCGTAATAGTTTGTCCATTTTCACGGTGGGTGGAAGCTGGGCCCTGTCCGCACCCCGACGCAAAGTGTGCGGTGAAGTTTTTGGTACGCGAGGATTTCTCCAGATGGGGAATATGCGATGTGATCAGGTCAGATAACGGCACCCATTTTGTGAAGGAGCTCTTCAAGGAAGTGACAACTTTGTTAGGTGTAAAGCACAAATTATGTTGGATTTATCACCTGCAGGCTAACAGAGTGGTAGAAAAAATCAATGGCCTGCTCAAAAGCCAACTGTCCAAGCTGTGCAACACACTTAAAAAGAATTGGGTGTATTGCTTTCCTCTAGCACTGTTCCAACTCAGAACGCAACCAATTAAGGACCACAATTTGAGCCTGCACGAAATAGTGACGGGACAGCACATTTATACGCCACTCTCACCAGTAAGGAGCACATCAGATGCTCACAGAGCTGCCACAGTGCTCGGGGATGAATTCAAGGAATACCTTACACAGCTGACTCGTGCAGTATGTAGTATAACAAAACAAATAGTGCCAAAGTTTACACAGAACAGTGGGACAGATACGACCACTCCAGCACAAGACAGCCGAACAGGACAATTAATGCCAGGAGAAAAAGTGTATGTACAAAGTTTTGTGCGCAGATGGAATTCCCCACCGTTTCATGGTTCCCTATGAAGTGATTTATTCCACACCTACTGCAGTGAAGGTGCAGGGGTTGAAGTATTGAGTGCATCTCTCAGATGTGAGAAGAGCTGACGACAGTACAACTCCTCAGAGTGACCAATGACACAGTGAAGAAATTGCATGTGGTTAAAACAAAAGGGTATAACGTGTAAATTAACAGTAAAAACAAGAGGGAGGCTCACCTGGAGTGCTCGGTTGCTGCCGCTTGCCTGCTTCCTCGAGCGCTGTTTGGGGGGGGCGCTTGGCCGCCGGATGATTGTGGGGTGGGGGCGAGTCCGCCGCTTGAATCTCCCCGGGCCTCCCCTTCTGTGTGCTGTGGCGGGAATCTGCTGGTGAAGGACCACTCCGGATGTGGGCCGGTGTGCGGGATGGTCGTCGCTGGTTCTGCCCGCGGGAGACCTCGGGCGGGTCCTTATGGTTGCGCTCCCACGTGTAGTTGCCGAGGCCTCAGGGCAGCTCTGGCCCGCCCCTCCGCGGTGCCACCGTTACGCGGATGCCGCCGCGGGATGAATCCTGTGCGGGTTTCACTTCCACCAGGCCCGGGCCCGAAAAATGTGTTCTCCTGGGTTTCCCTGGCTGTTGGAAGGCAGCAGCCGATGCACCCCACGCTGGGCCATCTGCCACACCGTTGGGGGGCTTGGATGGCCACTGGATCCGTCATTTTTCAAAGGATTAATCAGGGTGCTCTGCTGGAGCTCACGTAAGAGTGGCCATCTTGGTTGCGCTCTAGCACCCTCTATCCACAAGCATTTTCAATAGAATATTGCATGAAGATCTTGGTAATGTGAACTTAGAGAGCACAATAATCCAGTACGTGGATGACTTGCTCTTTTGCAGCAAAAGATGGCAAAAGGATCATTCCAGACAGGGCAGCGGCAATGCGTCATCTGATACTACCAAAAACAGTGAAGGAAATGCAGAAATTTCTCGGCATCTGTAATTATTGTCGTGCATTGGTACTTGACTATGCAGCATACACACGCCCACTGTTACAGGCCTTAAAAGAAGCACAAAAGAACAATGTCCCCTTAAAATGGACGCAAGAGATGATGACGCAGTATTACAAATTAAAAGACCTCATGGCGCATGCGCCAGTTTTAGCAAACCCTGATCATGACCGGGAGTTCTATCTGTTTTCACATTGCAACGGGATACTAACGACCGCAGTCCTAACACAAAAGACGTCATTAGGCCACAAGCCATTGGCCTATTACAGCAGCACACTAGACTCAGTAATGTAGGGCCACTTCGCCTGCGAACATGCTCTCGCAGCAGCGGCCTTCGCCATAGAAATAAGTGCTACCATTGTAATGGGTTATTCCATGACATTATACGCAGAACACTCATTATTTGCAATTTTAGAAAGGTCCAAATCAACACTCACTATGCAAAGGGCAATAGCATACGAGATCATAATATCCAGCCCAAACGTTCATATGGTAAGATGTAAGACAGTGAACCCTGCCATATTCATTACAGAGCCATGCACGGTAGAAGACATGCAAGCACATGATTGAGCAACATAAGAAGGGGAAGGAGATGACATCCCGAAAGCAAGAGAAAACGCACTGGAGAATGGGGAAATGTCATGATGCCTACCCCCGGAGCATCAGGCCAGGCCCAGCACCCCCGGAAGCAGGCATCATGCCCTCGGGTAAAAGCCCAGCGGCCCCTTATAGGGACTCTTTGGACTCAGTCCTGGCGCCTTTGGCGTCAGGCTCATGTTGGACATCAGTCCTGGCGCCATAGGCGCCAGGCTCATAAAGGGAGGTGTTTTGTGCACTTACCTGATGCAGACCATGCTGCACGCTTCAGGCCTCCCTGAGATCTGAAAGGGACTATTTTTTCATAGGGACTATTTTTTCACTCGGGCGTGGCCAGGGAAGAATACATACCTAGTTGGGGAAGGATACATACCTGGGACTTCTTTGGAGGCTATTTAAGCCACGCCCAGACAGCAGCTCATGCTTCGCGTTGTTCTGCTTCCTGCAGCTTAACGCTCACCGTGTCTGCTCCTGCTCCTGGACTACAGCCATGCCCGTCTTGAACCTGGAAGACCTGCAAGGAAGGAAGAGAAGAGAAAGGTGAAAACCAAGGATTATTTCAAGCTTCTTACCTGCATCCGGAATCTTCTCGCCAGCATCCCTGAAGGAAGACTTCAATTTAAAAGCATTGCGTTGCTCGCTGCAGCGCCACGCTTCACTCACCTGTCCTGTCCTCGAGACATCTCCCGGCTCCATCGCGGCTGTCAGCATCGGACGCCACATCTCTGCACCTAGGGGACAGAGGAAGAAACAAAAGGTGAGCAGAAGGACACACAGAAGGAAAGCCTGATTAACAGCCATAATACTTACCGGCTTTTCTTCCACATTTCGGGTCGACGCCGCCCCGTTGGCCGGTACCGTACCCCGGCCCCTATGGGGAAAGGACTAGAGACATTTCAGAGGAATGATAAGGACATCTAGAGGGATCGCCCTCATTACTACTCACCTCGGCAGGTTAACCCCTCGACGCATCGCCTTCATTCTGCACCTGAAATAAAGGACAGATCACAGGTGAGAAAGACAGCATAAAGGGGGCCTCACTTGAACTTTGAACTTTCATACTTATGGCGCATCGCTCAGGAAAGTCAAGTGGATTTTGCCAGCGCCATTCTGAAAACCAGTGAAGTAACTGGACGAACGCGCGCCCCTGCACCAGAAGCAGGATGGAGAGTTCAACCTTCCAAACCATAAGGTGAGCTTAAACCGGGTTTGGAGGAATAGAGAGGAACGGAGGGGGGAAGGGGGGAGCTAGCCCACCATTCTGCAGACTGTTAATCCCCTTTCTCATCTGCAGAAGGATATTCCTACGGGCCAAGGAAGCACGATTTGGAGGTCCTATCCAATCGGTGTTCCGGGTCCTGCGCATCACGCTAGAAGAGGCCGCAGTAATCCAGACTAGATCAGCGCCCCCGTGGGAACCAGGTGGGCGTTACAGAACGCGAAGCCTCCCTACAAATTCCCACCCAGGCGCTATGGAAACTTCTGAGACTGACCAACTGGCCCAACTACTGGGGGAATTACGGGCCGAGGTACACGCCGCTCGTCAAGAGACTAATGCCCTCAGAAGAGAAGTGATTGTAACAAGGGAAAGGACTGATGACCTGGCTAGACAGCTTTTGCAAGGTCAAGCTGGACAAGCTTCTTTACCAGGTTCCGGGGGAAACCCCACTCCTGTGGTTTCCAGTAACCCTGTGCTGATTAATCTACCTGCAAACATGCCGCTGGCCCCAACCGAATGCTTTGCTGGGGACCCCAAACGATTCGCCGTATTCATGAATCAGTGTCGTTTGCACTTCCTATACAGACCCGGGGCCTTCCCTAATGATCAGACCAAGGTAGCCTTTGTGTTGTCATATCTCAGCGGCTCTGCTGCCGATTGGTCAGTCTCACTGGTAACTCAAGATGACCCGATACTTCGTGATTTTCAAGGATTTCAAACAAGCATGGAAAGGTTATTTGCTCGACATTCCCAGGGACAGGTTCTGGATGACGAACCTCTATCTCTGCGACAGGGCAATCAAGACCTTCTATCCTACATTGCAACCTTCAATAGACTAATTGTGGAAACTGGTTGGCCAGAGGATAAAAGAATCACGTTATTCTATCGAGGTCTACGCGGAGAACTTAAAGATGTCCTGGCACAAGTTGTAAATCCGCCCCAAGAATGCACTGAATATATAGACTTAGTGGTCCAGTTGGATCACAGGCTGCAAAACAGAAAAGCAGATCGGTCCAAGTTTGAAACCCGGGTGTGGGCCAAAACCCATGCTAACCCCAAGGGGGCTGATGCCTCGGAGCCTATGCAAATCGGAGGTGTTAAAGGACCCCTAACTCAAAAAGAACGGGAAAGAAGACGACAGATGCAATTATGCCTTTATTGTGGGTCCTCAGGACACTTTCTATGAGATTTCCCGGTTAAGCCGCCCAAGAAGGTGGTAGGAGCCGCTGATAAAATCCATGGAAACTCTGTATCGGGAAACGACCACGCCCGGCAAGCGTAGGGGTCCACTTGCCGAGCTTGAAAACTAACTCTCAGACCTTCGCATTTCATTGTGCCAATGGTCCTCATAGATCCGGAACAGCCAAAACGGTTGCATGCTATAAAGGCATACATCGATAGCGGGGCCATAGGAAACTATGTGGATCGAGAATTGGTCTCTAGGATAAACCTCCCTCTGCGTCCTAAAACCAGCAAAGATGTCATCACCACTGTAGATGGAACCAAAATTGCCTCTGGACCGGTAACACATTCCACAGCTGAGGTGACACTTGTAGGTCCGGATGGCCATCGGGAGGCAGTTGTGTTTGCTGTGATCAAGGCTCCACAGTTTCAGCTTATTCTCGGAGTCCCTTGGTTAGAGACACATAATCCTCGAATTGATTGGCGAGCGAAGAGAAGAACCTTCCCGGATTGTGCACAAACCTGCTACCCAGAAAATCCAAAGATTAATCTAGCATCAGTAACCTCTGTCCCTGTGCAACTACCTCCAGAGTACCAAGACTTTCAGGACGTCTTCCAAAAGGAACAGGCCAACACGTTACCTCCCCACAGATCATACGATTGCCAAATCGATCTGGTGCCCGGTGCACAACCCCCTTGTAGCAGGATTTATGCCCTTACTGAACCTGAGAATCTGCATTTGAGACAATATTTAGATCAATACCTCGCCAATGGTTTCATTCGCCCGTCTAAGTCCCCGGCATCTTCAGCTTTGTTCTTTGTGCCTAAAAAAGAGGGCGACCTTAGGACTTGTATCGATTACCGCGCATTGAACCAGATAACTGTTAAAAATCGTTACCCTCTGCCTCTGATCCCTGAACTCCTTGACCAGGTGAAGGATGCTTGCGTATACACCAAGTTAGATCTCCGGGGGGCTTATCATCTGGTACGAGTAAAAGAAAGCGACGAATGGAAAACGGCCTTCCTTACAAAATATGGACTATTCGAATACCAGGTGATGCCTTTCGGGTTGTGCAACGCGCCTGCTGCCTTCCAATTCTTCATGAATGATCTCCTTCGGGAACTCATCGATGTCTGTGTTATCGTGTATATCGATGACATTCTTGTGTACTCCTCTTCGGAATCTGATCACAGAAAACATGTCAGGGCCGTCCTAGACAAACTGCGCCAGAACAAACTGTTTGCCAAGCTGGAAAAATGTGTTTTCCATACCACCGAGGTTGAGTTTCTCAGATTCATCCTGACACCTAAAGGGGTCCGAATGGATTCACGGAAAGTGGATGCCATCCTCAAATGGCCATCACCTAGTTCAGTGAAAGGTGTCCAAAGCATGCTTGGTTTTGCCAACTTTTATCGCAGGTTTATCCCGGAGTTTTCACGTGTGGTGCAACTCATCACTGCACTCTTGCGAAAAAATAAACCTTTTGAATGGACCGAGGAAGCCGAACAGGCCTTTCAGGAGTTGAAAGCTAAGTTCACATCCGCACCTATTTTGAAGCACCCGCGTCCTGATCTCCCATATATAGTCTAAACCGACGCGTCCAGCTTAGCCATGGGAGCTGTCCTGTCTCAGAGAGACCCTGAAACCAACCAACTGCACCCCGTAGCATTTTGGTCCAGAAAGTTCTCACCGCCGGAGATAAATTATGCGATTACTGATAAGGAACTATTAGCCATAAAGTCCGCCTTTAAGGCTTGGCGGCATTATCTCCTCGGCGCCCGGCATACCATCACCGTGATCACTGATCACCGAAATTTACAATATTTAAAAACTGCCAAGGCCCAATCGTCTCGACAGCTTCGATGGGCTTTGTTCTTTGCTGAGTTCGATTTTGTAATCACCTACCGCCCCGGTTCTAAGAATGGTAAGGCGGACGCTCTATCCCGAATTGGAATGGAAGAAATAGACACAAACTCAGAACCTGTGCCGATAATTCCCGAACAAAGAATTTTGGGAGTAACCACTTTACACACCCTTGAAGACATTCAAGCACGAGTAAAACAAGTCCTGGACTCTTCAGCCTTGCAGGATTGGATCAAAAAGGGGGTCTAACTTTTCAGTCAAGGATGGCTTACCTTACTTCCAAGGACGCTTATTTTTGCCAGAAAAGGAATTGCAAGAACTGGTTATTTCCCGTCATCATGACACCCTGATGGAAGGACATCCTGGCATTGCCAAAACTGAGGAAAAGGTTAGACGACAATTCTGGTGGCCTTCCTGGCGAAAGGATATTAAATCTTTCGTGATGTCCTGTGGAGTTTGTGCCCAAAACAAAGGTCAAAAGACAAGACCCGCCGGTCTCCTTCAGCCCTTAGACATTCCACCAGCACCTTGGCACACCCTGTCACTAGATTTTATCACGGACCTGCCCTCTTGTAATGGTTACAATACTATTCTGGTCATGGTGGATTTATTTTCCAAAATGGCCCACTTTATTCCGTTGAAAGGATTACCTTCAGCCTTTGTTCTTGCCAAGGAATTCCTCGAGAATATCATCCGTTTGCATGGATTCCCGTCCATACTAGTCTCCGATCGGGGAAGCCAGTTTATTTCTCATTTTTGGAAAAAGTGTTGTCAGCTGGCACAAATCGACGTAAGACTCTCAACCAGCCACCACCCACAGACCGATGGTCAGACGGAGAGAACGAACCAGACCCTTGAACAATTTCTACGATGTATGTTGCACCAATCGGAGGGTAATTGGAAGGATATTCTGTGGGTGGCTGAATATGCTTATAATAACTCGATACACTCTGGAACGGGTCAAAGCCCCTTTTTTACCCTATATGGACATCACCCTCGTACTTCAGACTTGGACTCACCTTCGAGCCTTGAAATGCCCGCAGTGGATCATTTGCATTCTACGATAACTCAAGCCTTCAAGGATGCAACTGCACATTTGCAACATGCGAAAGAGAAATACAAAAAGAATGCGGATCTACATCGAAAGGAGGCGCCTCCGTACCAAATTGGGGATCAAGTATGGTTGGCTACCAAACACTTATCGCTCAAGGGACCTTGAACTTTTAATCCAAGGTATTTAGGCCCTTACTCAATCAAAGCTATAATTAACCCAGTAGCAGTCAAGCTCGATCTACCAGCCAACATGCGGATTCACCCCGTTTTTCATGTGTCACTTTTGAAACCAGTACAACCAGGAACCAGATTAATAAAGCCACCAGACCCAATCCTGATAGATGGAGAGGCAGAAGTCGAAGTAAAGAACATTTTGGATTCCAAAATCTTAAAATCAAAGCTTTTCTATCTAATTGATTGGAAAGGGTACGGGCCTCAGGAAAGTCTTGGGAACCCAGTGATCACGTACATGCACCTCGGCTGGTAAAAAGGTTCCATCGGAATTTCCCAAACAAACCGAAACCTCCAGAAGGAACGACCTTGGGAGAGGCCTTGGGGGGGAGTGCTGTCATGATGCCTACCCCCGGAGCATCAGGCCCAGCACCCCCGGAAGCAGGCATCATGCCCTCGGGTAAAAGCCCAGTGGCCCCTTATAGGGACTCTTTGGACTCAGTCCTGGCGCCTTTGGCGCCAGGCTCATGTTGGACATCAGTCCTGGCGCCATAGGTGCCAGGCTCATAAAGGGAGGTGTTTTGTGCACTTACCTAATGCAGACCATGCTGCACGCTTCAGGCCTCCCTGAGACCTGAAAGGGACTATTATTTCATAGGGACTATTTTTTCACTCGGGCATGGCCAGGGAAGGATACATACCTAGTTGGGGAAGGATACATACCTGGGACTTCTTTGGAGGCTATTTAAGCCACGCCCAGACAGCAGCTCATGCTTCGCGTTGTTCTGCTTCCTGCAGCTTAACGCTCACCGTTTCCATCTGCAGAAGGATATTCCTACGGGCCAAGGAAGCACGATTTGGAGGTCCTGTCTAATCGGTGTTCCGGGTCCTGCGCATCAGCTAGAAGAGGCCGCAGTAATCCAGACTAGATCAGCACCCCCGTGGGAACCAGGTGGGCGTTACAGGGAAATATACTTATTGCCAGGAGAAAAAGTATATGTACAAAGTTTTGTGCGCAGATGGAATTCCCCACGGTGTCATGGTCCCTATGAAGGGATTTATTTCACACCTACTGCAGTGAAGGTGCAGGGGTTGAAGTATTGGGTGCATCTCTCAGATGTGAGAAGAGCAGACGATAGTACAACTCCTCAGAGTGACTAATGACACAGTGAAGAAATTGCATGTGGTTAAAACAAAAGCGTATAACATGTAAATTAACAGTAAAAATAAGACATTTTAGAATTATTAAAGAAAAAGAGGGAACGATAATGAAACATGTGAAGAAAATGGCATCACAAGTTTACAGTATATACATTTCTTTCTCTCTTTCCATCTTTTCTTATTCTCCACCTCACTGTAATTATGATGTGTTATAATTAAGTTGAACTTTTCCAAGGAACAGTGATGAAGTAAGATGAAAATGTGTAAATTAACAATAAATATGATAGAAAGTAGAACGATAAGGAATTAATGAAGTAATAAACGAAAAGTAGATATGTTTAAAAATATGGAGGTTTTTTGCAATGCACTTACCAATTTTATATCGCCCTTTCAGGTGAAAATATGACGGAAAGGAGGGCCCTCACTAACGACGACACAAATGTAGATAGTGATAGAGAAGATAGTAGAATAAATATATGGTACAGTTATAAGTGCAGACTGAAATTTGAAGAAATATTATTTTCTGTAATGTTATTTTTTGCGACCTGGTACTGAACTTTCACTTTCATAACTGGGGATATGAAAGAGGGGGGGAGTGGAGTAAACCTAATAGGGGAAGGCTCAAGTCTCATATGGGCCTGAGTAACAACACTTTGGAGACATAATGGCTCGACAAGCAAGAATCTCACCACGTTGCATAAAAACCAAACTGTCAAAACCCCTGTTTTTTCACTCGCTGTTATGGGTTTCCACAACAATGATGAGACTAATGAGTATGACGGCAATTATTCCTGGTTCAATGAATTTGATCTGACTAATACAAACACAGCCACAGAACCTACCTCAAATAGCACTGATATTCACTTTAACCACAAGACTCCAAGCACCAAAACCCCTCCCACACCGCAGCCCTGGCAAAATCTGATGAGCAGAGTGATATGACATGGGCAGATATCTTTCCCATAAAGTACCAGAGGGTAAAAATGTTGCATGCTGGCCAAGGGGGGAGGAGGAGATGGAAAACGGGGGCGGGAGGGAAAAGGTATAATGTATACCATGGCCTGGCATTAGATGAGATTGAAGACCCCTGCCACCCAGATCAATCAAACAAATGGTACTCAGACATGAGTGCAACAGTGAAACAAGCCACAAATGAGAGCTGTTATGTTTGCTCTCTCATACCGCATTCTTCAGGAATACCTAAAATACTTGTACCTCAAGAAGTACCCTTGTCGGATGCCCAATGTTTAGTTCATCCCGTATTGTGTAGGATTCGGAGCATCTTCCAGTCACACACAGTTACAAGAGAAATGCTGCAGAACGAGAAACCTGCACGAGTAAGCTGCAAGAAGTGATTTGCATCAAAGAACCATTTTTTGTCATCAGAGGGACAAGGTTCACAGAAAACAAATGGCACGACGAGACGATCACGTGCAAGGCAGAAGCGCTACGAGGATTTACTGAGGAGAACTTTCAATGGGTCAAAGAAACATGCACTCCCATCTGGTCCCAGCACATTGCAAAGCTCACGTGGGTTACTGCACTCAAGAAACCCATCAAAACACAAAAGGAGATTCCACACAAACTTTGTTTCCATGGCGAAGGCAAGGTACAAATGGGCTCTAACAGACAATGCAACAAAACAATCATCATTCCAGATATGAAAAAGCATACAGCAGCACTCATGGACATGTATTGGGTATCTGGCAAGCAAGCATACCTGCATCTGCCGCCATTGCGGAGGGGCAGCTGCTCCCTAGCCACACTGCATTCAGCGCGAATGGTAATCCCAGAGAGCCATATCCGAGGGGGGAAAGGTTTGGCTGACATATCGGCAGTAGGATAGTCGGCTGGCATATCAGCAGCAAGGGATTCGGCTGACATATCAGCAGCATCAGAGCAACCAACAATAGAGCCATCCACATACGACATTCTGTCTGAAAACGAGCTGTAAGATAGAGTGTCCCGCCAAAAAAGGTCATCCAACTATATCTTAAGCAAATCATCCGACCTCCTTGCTGAGATTCATGACAAATATAAACTCTTCAATTCTGCTGAAACTTTCTTTGCCTTGCTCCTGGTGCCAGGACTTCAAGCGTGAACAAATGCCAAATGGCTGCAAATCGTGCATTGGGAGCTGATCCAACTGGCCAATGACACTGAAGAGGGGTTCAATGTAATAAAAGTCGAACTTCGAGCTTTACGCTTAATGACAATGCAGAATCGGTACGTCCTGGACCTACTCACAGCAATGGACGGCGGTGTTTGCCGAAAAATCGGGAGTGCCTGCTGTACATTCATACTTTCTGAGGACGCGGACAATAGGACACTTTCTCACGTCATCTCTGCAGTGCATAGCCTAGGACAAAGAATGTGAAGGAAGGAGGAATAGAGCATAGTAACTGGTTTGAGGACATTGTTTATTGGATACCATCCTGGTTCAGCATCATGATGAAAGTTTTTGTTCCAGTCATAGTTTTTCTTTTACTATTTTTCTGTGTGTGCCAGATGGGCATACAATGTTGTGCAAAATCCATGCCTAGTTCAACAATGATGATGGTAACAATGAACAAATCCACAACGGTGGAAACCATTATAGACACTCAAATACAGACAGGGGAGTAAAATCCACCTAAGTATCGCCTGATAGCTGTATATCACCAGCATGGGGACAGGGTAGATAACTTATACCACACCACAATTAAAGAGCCAGGGGAATTGCAATGGTACAGGGAGGTGTGGGTGGATCTGGATGGGGATGGGGGATATACATGACATGCACACCTGATGAATACGCCAGGGCAGGTCAAAGTTTACAGGGTGTTTGTAGGGCTTGGATTCCAATCAAATGGACACCAGCATGGGATGAGGCAGTACAAGAAGCTGAGAATTATCGGAGTGAGAGTAATAAAGCAGATTAGTTTGTTACTTTAGATGTAACAAAAGGGGGGAATGTGTGGGAACAAGGGGTCATTTGGGCCCCCCTCGCATATTCAGCACGAAATAAGCCACTTGCTAATGCATCAGCGGAGCACGCGCCCATTGTCTGTATGCTAAAATTGGCATAAGTGGGGCTAATATGGGAGACACTTGGCTTCCATTTTGTGTGCCCTCGACTCCATCTTTGGACTAGGCCTCACTACGAGAAAACAAAAAGGCTTCTCTCCCTTCTGCAGCGCCGCGCACAAAATGCTCACAGCCCCCACCTTTTCTAACCCAGTCTGAAAGCTTCACAGATATCTTTCTCACAGATGTGCCGGGGATAATTGAAACAAATCACACACTGTATCATCTCACTCTTCCTCTATGATCACTGTCCTGTATGTGAACTGGCTCGAACCGTGCCCTGTGGCTCATCCATCTCCACAATCCCGCCCATGCCCTCTTACTTCTGCTGGTGGAAAATTACTGCCATTGTAACCCTATGCCCTCCTATGGTATTCTCTTGATGTACCAGAAGTGTGACCCCGCTGTGCAGCCCACCCCAGCATGCCCCCTACTAAAATCAGGCCTCTGTCACAGTATATCGCACCCTAGACCTAACAAATGTCAGTGTGCCCCATACTTGCTTTGAAGCGCTCAGGCCCGCCCCATGACCGCGGTTATCATGCAAACCAAGACCCCTAATCCCGGTACCCCATATAAGTCCCAATGAGTGATGTTGTGATTGTATGCATGCAAATTATGTGTTTTTAAGATTTACTCAAAGGTATAGCGATAATCATGTTTTATTGTATGTATAATAGTAGTTTCTCATGGCAGTTTAGTTAGTGCCAGCTTTACCTCATCGTGACCTGACCCTCACCCCACCAGGACAGAGGCAGGCGGACCGTCTGACAACTAACCTCCCGCCACTGAGCAGCCAATCAGGAGAAGGCAGCACCTACAGAACATTATGTTACTTTTCTTTTTACCAATCCTGTGCCACTTTTGTCCGATATGTAATGATGTCACTGATGATGCTTTTGCCCTTCTTATATTCATGTAATTGTAATGTTTGCCAGAGTGCTCTCGAGTCAGCAGAGTTCTCTGGATGCCAACCTTATAAAGCAACTAAATCTTGCAACCTGTTCTCTTAGTCTCATTCCCCACTGGGGTGTCGTATATTTATTTTGGAAATACATGTGTAAGTCTGGGAGTGAGCCTTTACACTACCTTATCACCCTCAAACTCTGGCCCAATCTAAAAACATGCTTTACTGTATTGAAGGGAGATTCCTGCACTTCTCTTCTTTACAGTAAAAAAAAAAAAGACACACATATTTCTGGTGCCAGTGTGCATTTTCTTTCCCCACCTCTAAGCTTGAGGTACAAATAGGCAGATTTTGGCAAAAGTCTACCAGGGAACTTACCTTCGATGGTGTCCCTGTGGGATACTGCCAGAGGTAATACCTCCAAATGCTGAATCTAGAGGATGATAATTCCATCAGTATTTTGACAATACCACAGAGCTACCATTACCACCAAACAGGTCATTACCCTATACATACTGGATCAATCGTTCTCCAGAGAGAGCCGTACATGTTGGAACAAACTTCAGAAGAGTTTAAAATCACTTCAAAGCTTTTACCATTTAGAATCGAAAATCAAAACCACATTTTAGACATAGGTTCGTCACTTCCCAAACATGGGCGCTTCTTTTATCATCTTTTCCTAAAATGTTGATGTCATTAGATTATTATTTTTACTTCGTAGAGCAGCCCAATGTCAAATATTTCCCGCAAAAAGGGGATCCAGCTCCATGCTTCATAAGACATGCACACATCTAAATAAATAAAAATAGAAGATGCTCTCACATTGACCTATTTCGGCGCACTTTCTTACTCTGCCTCGTGCAACCTTAGTAGTGAACCGAATGCCGCAACTCAGCATGTTGCTTGCCTCACATTTCAGTCATCTCTTCTTTTGAATGCATTCCACAAATCACTAACACTTGAATTACAATTCCCAGGCTCACCCGAGGGCCCTAGAACCAAAAGAGCTTTTAAAAAAATGCACCCTAAGGTATCACGCACTTGCACGTTCTTAGAAAAAGCCCTCCACACAAAGGAGACCCTGATTGGAAGGCAGGTGCTGTAGATGGGAATCTGTAGATAGTAACATACAGTGCAGAGAACCAGCAAAGTATTTAATATGAGATGACTTTCTCCTGTGTGTAATCTGATCTGCAAGTTCAGAATTCTTAAATAGAATATTGAGCAACAATTCATTTGAGTGATGGTAAAACGATCACTTAAGCAATAATGCCGCATTCCCAGGACGTTACCGGGTGGTAATGGCCCTCAGCCCAAAATGAGGGCCAGGAAATGTTAACATCTAGTAATAACTAGGGAAGGGGCTTTTAGAACATTCGATCCAATGAGGGAAGAATACTTTGTTCAGAATAAGGAAAGACAAACATGGGGCATTACTGCTCTCTGCCAATGCACTGTCTACTACGGAGCCGCCAACATTTCAATTTTCTGAAGCCTGATATGAATTTGTAGTATTTAATGTATTAGGTGACTTTGTTTAGCCTATACTAGAACACGTGTAGAAGTAATAACACTACACAGGTGCATCCTCATGTAAAAGTAGAGGAGGCAGTGAGGGGTAGGGGAGGCTGCATGGCCTTTCTAGAAGACAGAGTATCTGTAACGCGCGTTTCAGTGAAGCTGGCCCTAGGTTGGTGGTGGCACAGAGGGAGTCAGTCAGTTTCAGTTTATATCGTATTTACATAAATCCACAATATTCACAATTAAACAGTACAATGCATAAACAAACAATACCAGCAATGTTAAACATGCAATACAACCACAAAACAGTTAAAAACAAACCTCAACAGTGATACAAAAACTCTACATCAAAACCTGCAAAGCTGTAGCCTGAGGCTGCCAGATCCTGTAGCCCATATGTTATTTACTTTAGGGCAGTTTTCAGTTGCCTTGATTTTCTCTACCACGCTCCCCTTAAATAGCCTGCAAAAACATATGCCACAATGGCATCTGGGGCAGATAATGGGCCTCATTACAACTGGTGGTCCGGAAATAAGGGTGCTGGTAGCAGCATGCTGGCACCCTTTCCGGATCACCAGACTATGAGAATGCCTGCAGGGGCTGGTGCTCCCGGCAGGCCTGCCGGGAGCACTGGCCCCTGCAAGCATGGTTTTCAAGGAAGAACCTGCACTTTTACCAATGGGAACTTAAACCTTCTGCCGCATCACATCCCGGCACAGCGGCACCTGGAAAATCCCAGTGGCACTGGGATGTCAGGTGGAGGAATGGTGTTACGAGGTCAGCGGCAACCCACTGATAGCACCGGCGTGTTACCGCCGACCTTGTATTGAGGCCCACTCAGTATCAGTAAAAGAGCCGGCCTCCATTGTCGCAGCATGCTGCTCCTCAGATAGCTCAACAAATATTGCATGCATGATTCATTATAAGCAGGAGAGAACAACACAATGTGATAGCATGTTTCCTTCATGCCGTAAAAGCAAGTAACATGTGCTACAGTTTGATGTCCTCTCCACTTAAATGTGATGGTTTTAAGAAGGAGAGCATTGAATGCACTTTCGTCAGCATAATCTGATGGCACAGATTAGCAACTGCCAAAAGAGATCAGTCTGCAGCTTCTGGTGGACGGAGGGGTAAGCAGGGCCTTACTGAAGTCTTCAGAGAGTTAATTTCTTCCCAAGTCTTATCCCAAATAATCCTGATTTTTTATTTGAGCGTGTGCTTAGGAACTATTACAATATTTTCAGGCGTCTCAAAACAAGTCCTCAGCCCACCCTCTGCAGAATCCTCTTAATGTGTCAAGGGTAGCATAATTTATTATGTCTCCCAGCGATATCAAGTTTCTAGTTAGCACTTTATTTTTTTTTAAATAAACCGGAAATTTCACTTTTATATGTTTGACCTTCTATGAAAATAAGATGAAAATTCTACTTCTTTTGTTGATAAATGTGTGCTTTTCACGAGAAGTTGTGACTCTGTTTAATGTTTCGTTGTATATATAGTATGTGATATTTAGCTATGTTATGCTAATATATTTGTCATGCTATTGTGATATGAGTCTTAAACCTTTACATGCAATTATGACAATAATTGAGTCTGCCTGTTTGTTTAAATTATTTGCTTCTCACTTTTTCACTGTAAGCATTTTCATTTGAATAATAAAAGAAAATCATTGCTAATATGGTGATGCATTAATAAGTGATTTTGATTGCCTTGATTGACACTATTTTTGTGAATATAAATAGGTTTTTAAATCATTTGTAGAATCACATTCCCAATGGGAACAACCTCCTTTGTGATATCTAACTAGAACTTTAGGCAAGCCCCATCCACTTCAGACCATAGCGTATGCCAAAATAGAATAGGCCTTACAGTTAATAAATTGGTAAGATAGGTTACACCTGTCTCCAGGAGTATAACATACATTGATGTGCTAAAAGGGACACCCAAAAATGCGTGCAAGAAAATAATTATTGATTCTTTAAAATACTTCCAGATTTCCAGAGCTGCACAGCTCACTGCGATAAGCGTGTTCAGCAATTCCCTTACAGAGGGAGTCGTGATAATACAGAAGGTTTAAATAATGGAGATAAATAAAAGTTAAAGTTCTTTGATGACTGCTTTAGGGTACAAGTTTGAGGATCGTCCTTGAAGAAGGAAAGATTATGGGGTTTCTTGTTTTCATTCAGATCATAGGGACTCGTTATAAGTTGCCCGGTGCTATAATAACGTTCTGGTATTACCGCATCCCGGCACGTTACCGCACTGGCCAACTACACATTTGCTAGTAGAGTGGAGGAATTACCTCCAGATGAGACCTGGAGGTAATTACGACACCCTACCAGCAAATATAGCTGGCATTACTGGCACCGGCATTACCGGTAGTGGCAATACCAGCAAATCCCCCCATGGAGTCCAGTAGGACTCCAAGGAATGGGGATTTACCACCAATTTTGGCACTCGTAATCTGGCAGTAATCCCGCCAGACGGAGTGCTGATACCAGTATTTCTGTTTGCAGGTATCCTGGCAGAATTACTGCCAGGATACCGGAAAACTTTTAATGAGGCCCTAAAGTCTGTTATTTGGCTTGGATTGAATATTTATGAAATGGACTGAACAAATACAGTGGGCTGGAGAAGATGTTGTCTAGTGGGTTAATTGGACCCAAATTACAGCTTTTGCACTTGACCAAAAGGGTGTGATTTTAGACAAATTGCTCTCTCGGCCTCACATCTTAAATAGTTACAAGTAACAAGCATTTGAACGCAAGTTGTATGGCCTGATGTCTTGTATAGTCCATCACTTCACGGCTTCTGTAAAATGATCTCTACTTGACCTCACACTGAATACCGTGCTGTTCAAAACACCTTAGGTGCCCGATGCTCCTACTACATACTTGCTCTCTGTGAAACACAGCTCTGTGCACTATTTTGCATGGCATAAAAAAAATGTATGTCGAAAGTACTAGGACTCCAAAGATGGACAATTCAACATCGGCACCTCATTATTTTGACATAAACATTCAAATTAGCAAATTGACTGTTCTATTAGTCGTTAATATATGAATGTTTTACTTTCTTGTTCTGTGTTCTCTCATGCATTAATAAATAGCTATTATGTGGAGCTATGTTGTACCAAAGTGACGCTTTGGGCTCTTTTTGGATGAACACAGCATTATCCCAGAGGGGCCACGTATGGTCTCATATATTTATTTATCTATTGGTCTATTTATTAATTTATTTATTTATTTCTGTTTAGTAAGGTCTCAACTTCAAACACAGGCACTTCTTGGAACTCCAAGAGCAAAAGAGGGACATGGTAAAGAAGGGAATGGAAAACATGGATTTGACGGAAAAGTGCAGAGGGAAAGCACCACACGATCAGAAAGTTAATACACAAGAGTCAGTGCATGCAGGCCCTGAAAATATTCCTTGAATGTCAGAGGTCACATTGAATAAAAATGTGTTTAGCCTTGTATCGAATAGCAAGCAATTGTCTTCTGCCATCAAGCTGGAGGAGAGATTGTTGCATAAAACAACACCAGCCCTGCTAAGCATTCTACCCCCAAATTCCTTTTTCTGGCACTGATTTTACTGGGGCCAGAAGGAGATAATAGATTTTAAGAGAATTAATGGACAGTACTTGGTGATTGTATTGTTGGGTATTAACTGGATGAGGCACAATTTGTTTTGATATTTATGCACTGGCTGTCCCCTTTGTGCGATTTGTGTTAAATCTGTTAATGAATTTAGTGGTTCCCCAGGTTAGTTTCCAGCCATCACCCAGATAAATTGGAAATTCCACCTGTCATGCACTGCTTCCTGTACATGCAAAATCCATACAAATTCCATGGGAATTTAGAGCATCTCTGCCTATATCAGACGTGGGCAGACATGCTTGTGTATTTTTGTGACACGGTTGATGGATTTGGCAAAGTTGTACATTTCGATCCTAGCCCTGCCTTCCCCTAACAAATACACAAAATCTCATGGTGAGTACAATCCATGTATAAAACACTGCCTGTTCTTCACTCACCACAAGCTTTCAATGCCGGAACAATGGGATTACAAAATGATCCCCTTTGTGTTCTCCCCTGGTTTGACCTATATTTTGACATTTTTTTATTTTTTTATTGTGAATTGGTTTACAAGAAACCTTACACAAAATTGAAAAAATAATTGATACGCAACATACAATTCATACAACTGACATCATAGAATCAATCGTGTGCAAAAAGCAAACAAGTGCAATCATTAAGGATATGTTATCACCCCACATGACTCTCAACCAAAAATGTTCCTTAGAGTGGTCGCTAGTGAGGCTGTCTAGTTCCTTAGAGAGGGTTAGGTGGTTCGAGTTGCAGCCAAAGCACAACAGTCCAAAGCCCAGTGTCTTAATGTTTCGGGAGCTGACTTAGAATTACAAAAGTGACAGATCAAAAGTGAATCAACAGGCAAATCCTCAAGTGTGCCCCTGGACCATTGATGGGTCCTCTCTTTGGTGTGGAACGGATTCAGTTTGAATCACAAATATGTGTTCTGATTCTTGTAACAAGGGAAGCATCTTAAGTAGTGTGGTAGGTGGCCACTACTGCAGGGAAACCTAGCGTACTCACGATATGAGTGGTAAGTAGACAAGGATTCTACGATCAGCCGTCAGTCATCTTTAAAGAGTTTGGATTTAGTTGCATTGGGGTTCAACATAAGCTCTGACTCGCTCCAACAGATTTTGCATAAGGTCCCTGAGCTTAGTAACTGAAGTTACAGAGCGATCTTCCCGGATCTGATGCAAGTCTGCCATGAGGGAAATGAATGGATGAGACAAAAACCTGGACTAGATTGATAGCTGCCCACAGTGATACCGCGCCTGTAAAGAAATTAAGTTCAATTCATGGCGTATGATAGCATTTGGAATGGAGATAGAAAGCCGCAAAATATTCTTCCAAATGAGGCCCTGAAGAGAGTCAAGGTATGGGCCCAAGTTCACAGTCGCCAAGTCCAGCCATACAGTAAAACTGGCTCGATCTTTCCCAAGTAGTATTTGAGAATAGGAAGTATAGAAAATCTACAATTTGCCCAAAAATCCACTTCATGTGTGCTGACAGTGGAGATGGCTTGTCTATCAGAACAGCCGTACACGTGAATGCAGAAGAGGTGGTCGTTAAATTGTACCCTATGTAGCAGAGACATGCCACCAGTTCGACCCTTTCAGAGCCCAAAGACCACAGGGTTCTTTGGGTTTGAGAAAATAACAACCTTTGATTTCGCTCCATTGGCCACCAAATTGTTCCTTACAGCGTAAGCATATAAGATGTAAAATGTTTGTTGGAGGCCACATGGGATCCTGGCAAATAGTATGATATTATCTGCAAAGGACACCCAGTGGATCTTTAGGTGGCCCAGCTTTGCAGGTATCAGATCAAGGGCCCGCCACAGATCATTTATGTTGCTTAAGTACATGTTGAACAGAGTGGGTGCCAAGATACAACCCTGTCTGAGACCAAGGTACACCGAAATAGGCACAGAAACCACCCCTTTCTTGTTTAGTCGAATTGTCAGGGTAGAGTTATGAAGCAGGAGGACCGAACGTTGTACCCGAGCAGCTTGTGCCATAGCCACTCGCGCACGACGCAATCAAACGCTGAAGACATGTCCAGTGAGGCCATATAGATGTTACCACCCTGATTTACTTTTACATTGAGCAGTAGATGTTTCAGTACAGTGGCGTTCAGGAATGTGCCCATGTTTTTTTGAAGGGTAAGTATTTCGGTCTCTTAACAACAGAATGGCAAAAACTTTGCTCACTGCGTCAATCAGGGCGATAGGCCTGTACTTGCCGGGTCAGCCCGGTACACCTTCTCATAGATGGGAATGATAATGGACTGGGACCATGAAGAGGGGACAATGTGTGTTTCATAGATGGAATCAAAGTGGGGCTTGAGAAAGTAGGCCCAACCAAGACTATCCTTTATTTATTTATTTTATTTGCATTTTTTAAGTGCTCACTAAGCCCAGGGACATCGAGGCGCTGTTACAGAATGTTTTTGTTTTTTTGTTGTTGTTGTCTTAGTTGCATATTTATAACGCACTTAAATACCCAGAGGTTTCTAAGCGTGAACCCGGGGATTGAACCTGTGTTGCTTCGTGTCATCTTGCTTCCAAGGCAAGCACGTTGCCACTCAGCTATCCTCCCAAGACCTTTTTCAGGATAAACGGTGGGAGACTATCCGGTCCTGGCGCCCTTGATGGTTTAAGCTTGTTAATTGCCCACACTATGTCATCTGTTTCCCAAAGGCAAAGACAGGAAGCAACCAACCTGCCAAGGTGATCAGGACAGTTTGCGTATCTAGCCGGAGTACTGATTTCTTAGAAAAGGAGAGCACACAGGTGCGCTCTTGATTAGAATCACCAACTAATGAGTTGCTGACACCCGATTTGTTGTTGATACAGGCACACAATTGCCTAGATTCAGAATTCAATAGAGTCCTCAACATAGACTGATTGTCTCTCAAATAAAGATCATATTTTAAGGATTTGATAAAATTTCTGTGGCGCGGACAGGCGTGTTTATTTTGCTTCAGATAATGATATAATATGATAGTTTATTTATATAGCACCAATTCACAATGTGTTTATAAGCGCTTCAAGGCAAGAGAGGGAACAAGGGAAAATACAATGACATTCTCACAGGCAATGAACAGTAAGGGTGTGAAATTAACTATCATACTCGGCTTGACGACATTTCAGATAGTGCAAGTGCTGAGACATGTATAAGGAAGTGACGGGGAAAGTGGGAAGGAAATGGAAACAGACAGGTGACTACCGTAATAGGCCTGACAACATTTTGGGTAGAGCCGGATAAAAACAAAAGGTGAGGGAGAGGGGTGCAGAAAGGGAGGGGAGGAATAAAATAAGCGATTAATCGTACTAGGACTTACGACATTTCAGATAGTGCTGGGGGGGGTAACAAGTAAGGGGTGGGAGGAGAAGACAGACACGCTTGCTATCTTACTAGGTGCAGGGACAATTCTGATAGATTAAGTGCATAGAAGAAAGTAAGAGGAGGAGGGGAGGAGATAGGAAAAGGGAGAAAGGGAGAGGAGGAGAGAACAGAGAGTAAACAATCAAAAAGAGTGGAGAAGCAAGAGGGGAGAGGGAATACAATTGCAGAAGTCAGTAGTAACACATAATGCTGCAAGCCAGGATACAAGATGAAGGTGGGAACAGCATGATTCAGGGCCATCACGAGTACAAGATGCAAAGGAAGTCCAGCATGAGATTTGAGAAAGGGTGACTCACCGTGAAACAATGAAGTGCATAAAAGTCAAGTCCAGCAATGAACACAAGACGGTGATAGTCAAACCAGAATATATCAGGACAGACTCCTGCAGAAGTAGGCTGGAAGGGGAGGGTGGGGGAGCAGGGTAGAAGAATCAAGCGAAACAGGCAACACCTGTGATTGAGAAGGGTGGGGGCACAAGGGAACATCACGGGGGACCAGAGGGGGTGGGGATGGCCTGTGGGGACAGAGGGAGTAAACACATGTTGGTGCATGCTTACCTGCTGTCTGAGCAGGGGTTCAGGCCCTAGGTCCTCTGGGTCCGAACTGGTCTAAACAGGAATTGCCCTTTTCTTCACCTGCCCTTCACTTTGAACCAGGAGGACCCAGGCCGAGAGACGCCCTTGATCTAAGAGTTAAGAGCAGGAAGTAAGAGGCAGGGCTAAGAAGGTGTGGTGGTGCTTAGGTCAGGTGACCTAAATCCACTTGCACCTGCTCCCCATCTGGAAAGGAAAAGAGCCTGGAGGGCTCCTTAAGGAGTGAAAAGAGCAGCAACCAGGAAGGCACTAGGTGGGCGGGGCTTGCTAAGTGGGGAAAAAGAGCGGCAACCTGGAAGTCACCAGGTGGGCAGGGCTTAGGGCAGGTGACCAAAATCCACTTGCACCTCCTCCCCATCTGCAAAGGAAAAGAGGTTGGGGGGCTCCTTAAGGAGCTAAAAGAGCGGCAACCAGGAAGGCACTAGGTGGGCAGGGCTTGCTAAGTGGGGAAAAAGAGTGTCAACCTGGAAGTCACCAGGTGGGCAGGGCTTAGGCCAGGTGACTTAGATCCACTTGCACCTGCTCCCCATCTGCAAAGGAAAGAGGCTGGAGGGCTCCTAAAGTAGGGAAAAGAGCAGCAACCAGGAAGGCACCAGGTGGTCGGGGCCTGCTAAGTGGTGGAAAAAGAGCGGCAACCTGGAAGGCGCCTGGTGGGTGGTGCTTAGGCCAGGTGACCTAGATCCACTTATACCTGCTCCCCATCTGCAACAGAAAAGAGGCTGGAGGGCTCCTTAACTAGGGAAAAGAGTGGCAACCAGGAAGGCACCAGGTAGGCGGGGCTTGCTAAGTGGGGAAAAGAACTGAAACCTTGAAGGTGCCAGGTGGGTGGGGCTTTGGAAAGGTCCTGGCCCTTAGGGACTTGATGCCCTGTCGTCTCTGCCCTTTGGAGAATTTGATCCTCTGATCAAAGTAATGCAGATGGAATTTTTTGAGCGATCATATTTTGGTATCTAGAGTTACCTTCTTGATGCTTTCAATAATGGTACATCTAGTGATTTGAGTCATAATTGTACAAAAGCCCCACCAGAGAGCGCCCCCTCCTCCTGTGCCCGCATATCATCCCTGAACAGAAGCTTAGTTACTTTGTTGTACAAGCTACCGTCCCAACAGCAACCTCGGCCGCTCCTATCTGGTTTGACTGGAACCAACAAAGGCTGTACGTCATGCTTCAAGGTTGTATCTTTCAAAGTAAATTTAACTGTGAGAGATAGTCACCTACAAGGGGTCCAGCAAAGGCCAAGTCACTATACTTGGAATCAAGAGAGGAAGAGACAAAGAAATAGTCTGTCCATGATGTAGAGAGGCCTCAATGCCAACTGAAGATAGGTGCTGTATTTGTATTTGTATTTTATTTATTTATAGTGGAGTTGTAGTGGACTTAATAACAGATTCGGAACATTGGGAGTGCAGGAAAGTAGATTAAAGCCACGACCCCTTTCACAATTAGCGTTGAAGTCTGCCCCCACAATGATCGCGTGGGGGTGACCTTCCAACAACCATGATTCAAAGATTGATAATAAAGATAAATGGAAATCCTCAGTAGAGTGCTTGGCCAGGTTCCAGTATGAGTTAACTAGATGATTCAGGCAAAACAACATGAACAGCCAAGATGCCCTCTCCTGCAGACCACTAGGTAGCAATGATATTTAGATTAGTATTAATGGAGATAGCTAACCCACCACTGGGACGCCCATTAATCAAACATGTGGTTGGAGAGGAAAAAGTAGAATACTGCCTCAAATTAAGGCACTCCATAGACACAGTTTCCTGAATGAACAAGATATTACACTGTCGCAAGTGGGGGAAGCCATTCCATGCCTGCCAGAAATTTGGCAGACCACACACATTCCACAAAAAGAACTTAAGTTCATGAAGGCTAGGGTTGATTTAAGCCATGGGTTAGAGACAAAAAGGTCTTAATTGCAGACTCCACCCACAACTGATTCTTTACCTCTTTTATCTTAGAGATGAGGGGAGTCTTAGAGTAAGGAAATGGTAATGTAGGCAGCTCCAAACTGTCTGGGGCTGCCTACAATTTCAATACCAGCATAGGAGGAGTTAAGAAGGAATTGACTGCATCAGTGGAATGGAGCTCAAACAGATCATATCCCAGGCAATGGAGAATAGCCCTCTGTTCCCATACCAAATTAGCCACAATGTCAGAATAAAAGTGAGAATCCATACAATTGCTGTTCACCAAAGGCAGAGAGATACATTCAATGTCCCCAGAGTGTAAAGATCTTAAAGGGGGGATCAGAGTGAAAATATCCAACAACTTTGATCTGTTCAATCGTATTGAACCACGCTTCAGGGTATTAACCTCCCAGCCCAAGATTTTACAAGAGCAGGTGGCTGTAAGGTCAATTAATGCTGCCTGATCAGTAGTATTGTCCTTCTGTTTGGTCAGAACGAAAGAGGCCATCAAGCTAGAAGAGCTAATGCTAGGATCCCTTATCTGGTGATCTGGGGGTGTATCGGAAGTCAAGGCCACAGGTCCCTTTGCACGGTAGACACAAGATCCACTTGTGTCAGCTGGACATCTCAGGACAAGGTAGACGTGTCCCTTTGTGGCAATTTGGATGTACAAGAAGAAGGTGCACTAGGTGGTGTAGAATATGAAGAGCAAAATGAAGTGATTTTAGACTGATGACCTCTGATGAGCACCTCAATCGATTTCAAATTTACACCAGCAGATGAACCCATAGTATTGGTAGAATTGGACAGTGGCAAGGAGATCTCATCAGATGATTCTTAAGTATGGGGATCTACACCTGTTTCGCTCACCAGGCGATGGGACTGATGGAACTGTCAGCTACCAAAGACATTGGACAGACCAAACCGGCTTTCTGCATTTGTTTCTGTTTCAAACGCCCCTGCTCCAGTGTTTTAGGTGAATAGGAGTTGACAGGTGAAGTATCTGATGAGACCTTGGATTGAGCATTTAGGTCGATAATGGTATCAGCACCAGATAGTTGACCCACATGCTTTTTAGAAGCATTTCGCATTTCTAGATTTAGATTTTGGGGCTGCCTGATTTTTTAACTTTTTTCCCTTGTTGATTTTCCTCCTTTTCCTCCTGTTTACATCATTTATGAATGCTGGTGAAGAAGGATCCTCAATAACCGGGAGAGGAAGCTCTTCTTCGTCAACCATGGGGTCTCTCGCTTTGGCCATCGAAGGTTTGGATACATTAGTTTCCTGGGGCATGGTAATGCTAGTAATGCAAGCCACCAGGAGAGATGGATAATTGGGGGGCATGGTGCTGACAATAGAAGAAGCCCCTATAAACGGTGACACAAGGGCGAAGGACCCAAATGTATTCTTGTTAGGCCTATTGACCCACACACCTACCTGTTTGGATGCCGGGGATTCAGGATCTAGGCTGACTTTTCCCCTGCACAGGAGTCCCCTCAAGAACCCCTCAACAAAATACATTTTCTCAATACGTTTGTTAAGAATTGCGGTGTTAGACCTCACCGCACATAAAACCAGTTCTTGTTGGTCGCATAAAGCAGTTAATTCTTTATTGATGTCCGGTGAAAATTTCCCACAAAAACAACCTTCCATGGCCCTAAGAGTCTCTTCCGGAGGCGGCTTATTCCAAAAGTCCACCGCAGGTAAAGTTACTCCTAACAAATGTTACAATGTGGTAAAACCCCTGTTTTCAATTACAGATAAGAAAGATGTCACAGTACAACTATCTGGAAGAAGTATCAGTTACCCCCTGGTAAATTTCTGTATTGTTTGTAGACAAATGCCAATTAAACATATCAATAGGATCTGTGTGATTCTGCTGGTGGAACCATTATACTCACTGCTGCCATGTCCAATCTGCAGGGCAGCAAGCAACGCTCCTTTGGAATCACCTTCTTCGCTGTAGTTGGCAGGATAGCAACTGTACGTTATTTAGATGAAACCTTAAAAGGATTATATTAATTAAGTAACAAGTGATTTCTTCATATCAGTTTCCATGTTTACACTCAGAAACAGTCCTGAAGTGGTTCACTTCCTACCTCTCCAATGGAGATCAACTTGTCCAGTTGGGTCCCAATAGATCACAGCACTGCCCAGTAACCTGCAGAGTTCCCCAATGCTCAATTGTCCCCCTATCATCTTCACTTCCTACCTGGTACCTCTGGGGGAACTCCTCACTAAGATCAACTTCAGGATATACCAATATGCAGATGACTCACAGCTTTACCTAAAGATCATTTGTATCAATGACATCCATCAACTCATGCACTTTCTGTCCCTCATCCAAGTCTGGATGTCAAGCACCTACCTGGAGCTGATAGTAACAAATATCAAGTTAATTCTACAAGGAAACTCCACCACACAATTTCCTGAATCCAGAATTGGCTGACTGACAAGAAGCTCAACATATTCATGCCTCAACTCTCACCCAGTGCTACATCTCTCAGCTAGACTATTGACTGTGACCATTCATACAAAATACACATCACCAAGAAGATCAAAGCAGCATGGTACCAGCATGTACTACTCCACAAAGGCAAGCCTTTCTTCCCTAAACCAAGTTTTACAACAGTTGTCCAAGTCTTGGTAATCTTTCAACGGGACAGTGGCAATGCCACAGGAGTCCCAGTTGCCAACTTGTCCTGTCTAAAAGCCATTCATCAGGCTGCAGGACAGCTCAACACAGGACTAAGTCAATTCTACTAAATCACGCACATTGTAATGCAGCTGCACTGGCTACCCCTTCAAGCATACATAATGTTCAAGACAGCCTACATCACCTAGAAATCAATCTCAACCAAAACACCACTCTACCAGGCTGAGAAACGCACCATCTCTGGATGCCAGCACACCACTAGAAGGCACACCATTGCCAGGCTGGAAACAAATAACAGCAAGCTGGAGAAACCAGGAAACAGGCCTTTTTCTTGTATGCACCATGACTCTGGAACAAGTTACCAAAGGCGATAAGACTGCCCCATCCACTCTACACTTCAGGAAGGATATGAAGGCCCTACTGTTTAAAGAACACCGCAGGTCACTGGTTGTTTATCTCATCCCTGATGCTCCCCCTCTGAAGCCCCCTTCCCTGCTCTCTATCCACCCTAGCTCCTCTATTACCCCTAGACCCCAACCTTTAAACCCCTCACTGGTGCATCCCTAATGTACAGCACTCTGTTGCTTCATAGCTAGTTTGTGCTCTATAAATTGCATACCTACATGCATAATCTGCATGTTCCTTCACCATTCCTCTGTCCCGCTTAGTGCTGAAGTGCCCTTAGCACGAACGTATGTACTTTACAAAATGTTCCCAAAACCAAACAAAAAATAAAAAATGGGTGCAGACACCAGTAGGCTTGTGTGCTAGTTGAATTGTTGTGCTCCTTAATGGTGCTTGCCTTGTATGATCACTCTTCACTCCTTTCACCCTAATTCTAGAGCTCCATGCACCCTCCTTTCTAACCCTCAGACCTATCCTTGCTGATGTGGAAAGAAACTTATTTAAACACACCACCGTTCCCATACCACTCAACCAGCTTTTTTGTTGTTCAACCCATTTTCCGGCATGTGTCATTTTTAAGCTGTTTAGTGATCAGCATTGATGCACCGGAATATTGACCCAATAAGAATCAATTGTCACCTGAAAAATAAATATTAAAAACTAAATTAATTAATAAAATGGTGATCATAGGTGTAAGGCAGAATCCTGTGCAGTGCCCTTAGGGACCACTACACACAATTAAGACTATAGGCGGCAATACAAGTTTTACCTTTGGTACAAGTCTGTACTACTATGTCAGAGTGGTGGCAGTGGCGGAGCAACCAGGCTTATCTCAAGAGTATATGAGCAGTAGGAGAGATTACACAAAGGGACCACAATTATTGTGACTCAAGCAAACACTGACTCAAGGTTTCAGGTAGAAAAATATAAATACATTTATTTTTAAACCGTTCGTTATAAACACAAAACTTCTATGAAACTTCAATAAAAACTACACCTTAACTATACTACAACTAACTAATTCACTTTGTACAGTATGTCTCAAGATAAGTACCCTCTGTTTAAATGAACCGGTGTTAGGCACAAAACATGTTACCACGAACATAATTGCGATCACTTTTTGACAGTTCAGTCTACTAAATAAACGCGTATCCGTGACATTAAATGCTACCGGGGCAAAAACACACTTAGCACCTGAGATACCAAGAGGGAGTTGGAGGCAAAAATCACAGTCAATATTTTGGTTAGGCAGACAGATTCGAGCAACACTCAGAGACAGGAGTTCAAAAGTCAAAGGGCCGGAGCCAGGGTCAAAAGACACCAGGGCCTGTTGCCGAAGATCACACAGTCAGACAGTTCACGATTCAACATAGCCAAAAGTACTTCGATATTGTCAATGTTCGGAAGCAAAAGTTATAAGAAGGAGGGAAGACAAGGGCAAGCCTTGGAAATGAAGAAAAAGGGATTCACCCAGTTTCCTTAGCAGAACACAGTATCTTGTTCCAATGGTGCAGCTGGTGCCCTGGCAGTTGTTCCTGATGGTTTCCCGCGGACCCACGATTCCTGGAGCTTCGTTGTGAAGGAGGACGTCTAAAGGGGGTCTGCACCACTCAGGGATGAAGCCGGCAGCAGCGACAAGGAATAAAAGGTGCACGCCTTAAAAACAGGAGAGGCTCTTCAGGTGGCTATCCGGACCACTACAGCAGCGTGCAGCGATTTCGACCAAGGAAGAGGATCCTCTGGCTGTAGAAGAGGAGCTGGTTTTCCCCACCAAGCTCAAGGGAAGAAGAGTCCGGACTGGATCTAAGTCGTTGAAGGGCAGATAGCTCAGGACTGCAGCAGGGCTTCACCGGAACAGGGTAGTTGCAGCATCCGTCGTTCTCTCCCCTTCTTTTCGGTTCCTTGTAGTTCCAGTGGCGACTCTCTGACTTTTATGCGAAAAACCCCCATTCACACAGCCTGGCTGTCAATCACCCAGCAGGGGGGTTGTCCAGCCCAGACAACTACCCTGGCCAATCATGACAAAGTGCGACTTGGGTTTCCTAGGATACCCTCTGCAGGGGGTGACTACATCCCTCCCTCACATTCAGCCCACCTAGACACCCAGGCGCCTTGAGGAGGGCTTCTGGAGCAGAGGCCCGCCAAAAGACTTTGAACAAAGAAGGCAAACCTAGTTTGCCGCGCAAAGTAAAACAAAAGAAGGACTTTAACAAAAAGAAATGGCGAATAAACCCAACCGGAGCTAAAGAAAGACGATTTGGTCAAGCGAGTTTATTTTCGAGGCTAATATAATAGCCAAGAACAGTACCACGTTTATCTAATATAATCGCGGTAGAAAGGGTAGGGTAGATACCACTGCCACCAGCCAAGTCTAAATGTTAAAAGAGCGGAACAATGCTCTAGGAGGTACAGATAAAAAGGGATACGAGTTAACCCTTTACAGTACTCCATGGAAGATGGGGTGTACTGGGTCTGTGGTAGATTGACTAAGTAAAGTTAATGGTAACTTTACCCTTTTCTGGGGGACGGTAGTCACCTGAGAAATGGAGTCGAGGGAAGTCTCAAAGACAACCCTGTGCCACGACACTGAAGGTGCTGTGTGACACACAAAAGAAGGGGGCTACTGAAGTGGTGTACTTCAGAGTCCATAATCACAAAAACAGATAGAAACACATAGCAAAACACAGGTAAGAGTGGGGGAAAAGCTTTCACTCTTACCAAGTGGAAAAAAATAAATTCCAGAAGTCCAGCAAAGCTGCTGGGGGACTCACTAGGTGAGGAAAATTAGCCATAGATGAGAATTCTCCCTAACACTTGGTTTGGCTACAATTCTCTGAAATCTTCCAACAAAGGTTTCACAATTTGAATTGGAGTGATTCAGGGAGATGACAAGGCCTGCCATGCCCACTACCAAGCCCCCAGGGAGTCTATAACTTGAAGCACCTGGTAAAAGAGACAGATGAGAAGATACAAGAAGTTATTGCTATTTGAACAGAAGTGGGCTAGGTGAGTTAGATAGAATGAGTCATTATTCACAAAAATCTGCATGTACACCAGAATGCTTCAGGACAGGACTGCAGAGTGAACAAGGGATTCCAGAGGGGGTGTCTTGGAAGTATTGAGGGATAAACAATGGGTGATGAGGGGACACGGTGGCTCGAGATAAGTGCCATGGGTAAAGAAGTTCAAGTTCATGTTTTTTCCGACAAACACACATTTTCCATCAAAGTATTATGAAATATAATAAAATATGATATGCATAAAATGTACAACTATTTCAGTAACATAATCACTAGAAAAGTGTGGTATAGAACATATAGTTCCTTATAAGGGCAACCTCATAACAAATGAAGGGCTCTTCAAGAAAAAGAAGCAGCATTGTAAGCCCCAATTTCAGCTGATTTTGCCGTTTTGTGGCAGTATGGTCAGGTGGAGGGTTTACCACCAAACCCATGATACAGCGGTGTGGTAATGTGGTGGTAATGAAGTGGTAACATATTTATCACTGCATTACTACCATTTTTACCACATCACCATATTCATAATGAGGCCTAAAAGGGCATACTAATCTACATTAAGGAATTGTTTTACCTCTAGAATGTTTTTCTACAGGCAGAATAAAATGAACAGAACACCATGAAGTGCATGAGTGTTTCATGTTCCTAGGCAACAAATTACTCAGGTGCTATTGGAAGACGTTTTTTCTTTTCTTTATTGTTATTATTATTATTTTTTTGGTCATTATTCTAAATTTTCGAGTTGGGCATTATTCTCAATTTTCCATTTGCTTTTAAAAAAAAATAATGACGGCAGAAGATCACCTAAATCCTCTGCCCAGTCTTATTTTTAATGTTTTTTATTTATTATAATGTGATCACTAGTTCATTGAACTATTTCCCATTTTCATGCAAGCATTACAATCAACAAAACATTAAAATCCAATAAATGAAAAGAACATATAATATTTCAGCACACATAAACTAATTCAGGGTGGCAATAGAACCCACCTTGCGGATCAAGATATGTTTACGTGCCCGCTTTTCTCCTAGGGACATAATTCCAGTTTCTGCAGCCAGCCCTTCCGAACATTATATCAGGCAATCATCAAAGTTCTGTTACACGAATTAAGACTATACTGCAAGAAACTGTCCTCCTCCAAACCTTGGAATCTATGGACAAAGTGTGCGAGTAACTCTCTATAAAACCTTTCCATTCCAGAACAGGCAGTCAAGACATGTCGCGCCGTATCACATTCCAGAATATCTTTACACATACTGCATGCTCGACCTTCCCTGGGAATCCATAGTTGGGGGTCCACAGCAGAAAGTGTGAGCAATTGATTGCATCCAAGCATCAGATAAAATCTATGTACAAAGACTGAAGGGCATTTTATCAACTAAATGTGCAGGGTCAGAAATGTAAATGCCAATTTAAAGTGTTTCTGGTAACTATGCCGACCTTCCAAGTGCGAGAAATGTGCAACCCAATCTCAGGCCTTGGCCTTAGCAACCAGCTCATCCTTAAATTCAAAGAAACACTAGCACTCAATCCAGGGACCAAGTCAAAGAAATGCAAAGACATTTTCGACCATTAGAGACATTCATTACCCAACTTGTCCTGGCGCATTACCAGCCCCCAAAAACTAAGTAAGGGACACTGAGGCTCCTTCCAAGATTTAAGTAATAGGATACCTCTTCTCATTTTGACCTGCAACTCAAGCGAGACCAACCCAAATTCCAATGGAATTTTCTGAATGGGAATCGAATTGGGGAGGCCAAGAAGATAGCACCAGAACATTCCTTCAATCCTATTCAGCCATTTAAAATCGTTCATATAAGGCAAAAGCTCTGTTTGTATAATTTAAGGATCCTAGCATAGCTAAAGCCGCCTGTATTGGTCGCAAATTTCTTGATAAGAAAAGTTTGTAGTAAGGCCTTGAATGTTTTTTCAGCTTTTAATGTAACATACTGCCCCTTATCTTTTCCAATCCTGGAAATTTGTATGACATTACTCGATCAACGGTGCTCTCAGATGTCCTTAATTGGTCAGTTCGACAACCTTTACCAAAATACATGTACTGTGTCTTTTCAAAATGATTCACTAGGCTGTTCATTTCGGTATAACTTGTTAACCTGTTTTCCACCCTACGCAGACTGACATAGGTGTGATCAAATATCACTATGTCTGCGTAGGAAAGCCAGTTACCATACTCACCTCCGATTCAAGAAGAACAACAATGATTCTGTGACAAGTAACCCAGTAGATCTGCCAAATATAGCTTGAAAAGTAGGGGTGCAAGCACACAGCCCTGCTTTACCTCACAAAAAGAAGGGCCTGTGCTGGTTCTCGCACCTCCACTGTCCAGCTGCACATGTACACAAGTATGTTCGTGTAATTGCCTGATCGCCACTAACAGCCATGGAGGTATCCCCATGCATTCAAGCTTCCTCCATAGCCTGCAGCGATCTACTGTGTCAAACACAGCACGCAAATCAACAAATAACGCATATAAGGGCAATGCAGCCCTCTTCATGGCACATCTTACCAAGGAGTCTACAAGCAGTATATTATGTGTTGTTGAAGACCCCGTCCGGAATCTCTTTTGAACTGTTCCCAAGATCCCCGCATGCACAGCCCATTTCTGTAGTGCTTTGAGTAATAACAGGGAAAATATTTTCCTAGTAACATCTAACATTGATAAAAGGAGGTAGTTAGCTGGATTATTCCAACTGCCTTTTTTATAGACTGGTATAAGTAAAGAGTGGCGCTTGGATCGGGGGATGACTACTGAGGCCCATACCTCATTCATCATAATCATTAGTATTGGTGCCCAATACTCAGGGTTATCTTTGAAAGCAATTTTAGCCAGGCCGTTAGGGCCTGGTGCACAGGATTGTTTTATTTTTTGAATAAGGATGACTAGATCATCAATGTCATATTTTAACTTAACTGGGATAGCCTGGTTGACCGCTGTCCAAGTTTTTAATGTGGAAGGCTATAGCTGAGTTATGGCTGAATTAACAATCACTAATCTAGACGTCAATTCTGCTATCCATGTCTCAATTTCATCCAGGGCTTTAGCTAGGATAGTCCTCATATTCACGTCTCCATTATTTTCCATATACCCACTAATTTTGGACAGATTAAGTTCTGACCAACTAAGACGATTTTTCCCATTATTTACACTAACCCCTGCTTTTATGATCGTATTGGTGGTTTCAGTGGGTATTTGCAGTGCTTGGTAACTAATTTTAATTGCTATTACCTTAAAATATCTTACCTACGCCGCTAATTCCAGGGAGAAAAATACATAGCCATTTATTGTGATTTCATGGCCAACCTGTCACATTTAGATTGTCCATGATTTGTTCGAATCAGAGATGTCAGAGGGAGAAAAAAACCAACGTCATCTAAATGAAAATGACTTTTGTTTTTTTCCCCGCTGACATTTCTGACAACGCGCACCCCCAACCTCCTTCTTACCTTTTGGCGGCACTCTCAGCTGTGCGCTGCCAACTCCTCCATTCCTTTGCGATGCATGTTCGCTTCACTTATGTGCATTGAAACCGGCGCTGAAGGGTCAATTTTTATCTTTCTTTTTTCATTTTTGTAACCTTTTTTGTTTAGGTCGTGGGGGACACCCCTGTAATTCCTGTTGCGATTATTGTGAAAAATAGTGAGGTCGACGCCCCCGCAATCTCTGCTCCCCTTTGTTCACTATAATCGAACTGAATGGGATATTTATTCAACATTTTTGGCTGTTCGTAATTTTAGTTCAGCTGAAATGACCATAAATACCACCATTCGTTTTATTTTTCTGGTCATTTTGACAGATTCCCTGCATATATCCTCTGGAATATCTCCTACTGTGCAACCGTTGATCATAATCAGGTCTCACTCCCGCATAAAAGCAGACCAATTTAATCCTGCTTGATTTGTCTTAGACTGTTGCAGAACCAAGTGTACTTTAACCCACTCAGACTTTTCAAGCTTGGTCCCGTCCTTACAGTAAGTGTTTAAGTCACTTGTAAGAATAATTACGTCCATTTAGCCCCTCCACCATGTAATAATAACTTTAGTGATAGAGACGAAAATGTCTTCAGTGGATTCATCACCAGGCGGATCATATACATTCAATATAAAAGTATTCTAGTGTCAGTCACTTTACCTGTTCCTATTTCAAATGCCATATGTTCTTCTGAGCAGTAGATATATCAATCACACTTGAATAGAGACCATGTCTAATCCCTGTAACTAGCCGACCATAAGGTCTGCCCAACGGTCCTTTCTCAGCCCTATTTTGGAAAAGAGCAAAGTCTTCAATAACTACTCCCCTATGACCCAACTTTCCTGCAACATAAACATATCCACATATTGTAATAAAACAAGTGAACCAACAGATCGAGTAAGTGTTTGTATCCACAGATGTTCCAACTTTACAAGCAAATTCACTCTTCGTTCAGCATAGCTGTAGGTAGGAATTTAATCAGCCACTTCCACCCCTGCAGATCTTCTATTTGTCCACCCTGCATTTCATCAACCACAATATTTTTCTGCCTTTTCTTATTTACTGGGTCTTCTTTCTTCAAATTCGATGATGTCACCTGTTTAAGTTGTACATCCTTAACTAAAAAGCAGAGTTTTACAAATAGATTGTCATGTAACCTTATGAGATCATCTTCTTGTGAAACACAGTGAATTTGGGTTGTATTGGTCTTAGTTCCTTCCAAAATTTCGACAGTCAATGTCCGCTGTGCTGGACACTCAAAGTGAAGGGATTTGTTGCAATATGTTAAACAGTACCTATCTATTGATTAGTTGATCCGTGTGGGCAGACTATAAGCTAGAGATAACTAAAATAGCCAGCTCATTCCCTTTTGCCTGATGGTCACTATCCCTGCCTGGTGGTTCAGTCAGGATCTTCTTTCTTACCGGCCTTGTCTGTATCAACCTCCTTGGTTCTGGGGTCGAACCCCTCCACTTCTGTATTTTCAGCACCAGCTGGTGAATTGTATTGTTAATTTTCTTCCGTCACATCTAAAACCACTGTCGGGACACAGTTAATCAATCTAGGCAACCCATGTGTTTCAGCAATTTTAAGTTCTCTCTCTGCGGTGGGCCCATTTCTTGTGCCATACAGCTTCAATTTTTGTACGCATTGCTCGTTGATGATTCATTTCCTTATTTGTCGACCTCCCAGCTTCAAGAGAATTTTTAATATCAAATTGCATTGTGGAAATTGCTGCCATTAAATCCATATAGGGATCTTTACTCTGGCTTAGCTGTTGATCATTTACCGAATCAGCATATAACAATGGTGTGGTGCTTAACCTAACATTCGGGAGAGAGGCGTTCATTTTCGCGTGATTCCCACTGGGTACAGCCTCCATATTTACTGTTACCAAATTGTACTGCTACAAGCTCGGATTGTAATGAGTAGAAGAAATTGAGCAACAAATTGTCGTCAATTTCAGGTAGTTTACCAGCATCATGGACACTCGTTATTCCCTCACTTCCCATATTCTTGTTTGGAGAGTTTTCTGCATGTTTTTTGTTCACAGCAAAATATTAGGTGATTTTTGCATCCCCCTTAGTCAACTGGCGCATCTCAGTCACCTCTTCCCTCTTTGAAGTGCTTGCCACTAATACCACTATTGTGTCTGTATGTGTCATCCGGTTGGTCACTTTCTTGTTTGCACGTAAATGATAAATCGATTTCTTGGCTTTTGCTTTATTACCATTGTGCTGTATTCGATTAATTAACCAAACAGCTAAACCTTCTGGCCCCTCTGGCTCTATTAAAGTCTGCCACTCCATACATTATAAAGAACTGAAATAAAAAATATCAGTTCAACTGACGGTATGGCTGTTTATCCAATTCCACGTACCTTGTGATGGTCGAGGCCTGCACCAAGCAGCCGACATGCCGAACCGCCAAACTGCTTTGTCACTTTCAGTTCACTTACTAGTAAGCGTGCACGAGCGCTCAGGAACTGAAAATATACTTCTTCAGTAAAAGTGGGAGGAGCTGATGTACCACAGGTTAAATCCTGGTAAAACAGGTTCACCCAGAGCGCTTGCCAAACCACCTTGTCACCCTTCTTTCACTTACTAGTGAGCGTGTGCTATTATAATACATAGGACATCAATACTTTGATATCAATTGAAGTTGCACTAGGACAAAACATTTCTTCCTTTCCCCCTATGCTCTGATCTCTTTTGCATGCCCAGAGAAATTTTGTTTATTTACAGATTTAGCATTCGACAGAATAGACTTTGAGGAGATAAAACATGGGCTCAAATCTAAATACATCAAAATCACTATGAAAATAACGAAGCAATTGTATTATTTCTCTCAGGAAATGATGCATTAGAACTGACTTATTGTTTAGCCAAACGGAAACCCAAATCAAGAGGGGTGGAACTGCCAGACCCTCAGCAAGGCATGGGGCCTCATTGCGACCCTGGCGCTCCCGGAATGAAGGGGGCCGGTACGGGACCGGCCCCCTTCATTACGGGAGCGCCGATTACGAACTTCCCTTTGCGTGACCCGGATCGGACGCCTGGTAAATCCAGGCGTCCTTTCCGGGTCCGCGAGGGGAAGAGGGAGGTAACAACAGGACACTTGTAATATGCCCGTTGTTACCTCCCTCCCCATTCCCATTGAGCCCTATGGGGACTCAATGGGAATGGAGAATGGTTCCTGCAAGGAGGAATTACCGGGTCCTCCTATGTCGGAATGAATGACCTGGTTATTCATCATTGCAGGAACCCGGTATTGGAGCCCGGTTTGGAGGCAGCCATGGAACTAACAGCTCCATGGCTACCTCCAAACTCGTAATGAAGCTCATGGTGTTCTCAGCACCAAGAAGATGTTAAAGGTGGATGCTTAGATGCAGTCCCTAATAGTTGCAATAAAATTGTTCTGGGCATTTTGAAGAATAGAGGAATGTGCGTAACACCCTGCGCCAGCACCATAGTTTTTGATAGCCACTGACTTCGCTCTGTACACTTTTAGCATGTGCTCCACTTGTTTTCCTTTTAGACCTTGACCCAGATTAACTACCTCCCGATTTGCTTGAACGATTTTAATGACATGTTTTGCCGAATTTTGATTCCTGGTACCTTTTCTTTCAGAAACTCAAGCAAAAGCAATCGTATGCTGCAGATTTCTCTAATTTTAAGCCTCTATGTGTTATTTCTCTGGGGGCCATGTTCTTCATGTTAAGTGCATGATATTTGATATATTAGCATTGACACATAATCCCCTGCCCCCCCAAAAACTGCACATGAACAGCATTATAATTGTGTGATGTAGTTGGATCTCTCCTACATCCAAAACATGGGACATACATTGTTACCTGCTCTAAAACTTTGGACAGTGAGATGACATATAAATTGAACAGGAGAACAGGAAGAGGGCCAAATCACAACCCAAACGGACTCGCCTTCCAATTTTCAAAGAATCTGTTGGGTCACCACACTTCCCTTTCTCACTCTGGCAATAGTATCCCTATGCAGTGATATAATCATAGACAATATTACCTCAGGGAGTTCCATCTTTTGTAAACCCCCGTAGCATAGCATGGCAGTCTTCTATCTATGTAATCAAAGACTGATGTCAGATCCACAAAAAAAGATCTATCTGAACACCAGCTCTATAAATTAACAAGTGAAGATTCACACATTGGCCCTCATTATTAGTTTGCCGATATCCTGCAGGTAATTCCAGTGGGATACCGGCAAATGGGCTACTGTTACTGGTGCCTGAGATGCCGGAATTACCATCATATTACAGGTGCTGGCAATGGTAGGCAAATCCCCATTCCATGGAGTTCATAGGTCTCCATGGGGGATTGCCAGTGGGGTGCCTGATTTACCTCCAGTTCTTGGCGGGAGGTAAATAAGGCCACTGCACCTGCAAAGATGTAGTTTGGCAGTGCAGGAAAAGCGACGGTCATGAATTCACCACCACTTTTTTCCATAACACTGCCAAACTTGCAATGAGACCCATTGTAACTCTGTGCCTAAACCCTCTCCAAATCCCAGTTGGGGATCCCATAGACTAGCAGTGCTGGTAAGCCACTCGAAGAGTCTGGGGTGGAGGATTTTGCCATATAACTATAATGTGTCATCCAGCAAAGATATGGCTCTATATGAGGAGGGCTCCCACTATCCCAGGTATTATGATATCTCAGAACTTTGTATTATTATAACTCGGATCCATTGCAGGCAGCCGGCGTGAGGTGAGGAAGCCCATCTCTGGACGTTTGTCTATTTTTTTGGCCTAAACTAGGCCCCCAGTCCCTCGAAGCATCCCTCTCCCACCCTCTTCATGGTCTCGGTTCCCCTCCCGCCTCCCAACCCACCCATCCCCGCTTTGATTGGGCCGTGAGCCCCAATGGAAAGGGTCTAACGACCCTCCTCACACCGGCCCGTGCATCCAATGCAGGCAGCCGGCGCGAGATGAGGAAGCCCATCTCTGGGCGTTCGTGTATTTTTTTGGCCTAAACTAGGCCCCCAGGCCCTCAAAGTGTCCCTCTCCACCCCCCCACCCTCTTCCTGGTCTCTGTTCCCCTCCCGCCTTTCAACCCGCCCATCCCCGCTCTGATTGGGCCTCGAGCCCTTCATCACTGGTCCTCCCAGGGCAGCCCTCTGCCCGGCAACCCCCTGCGGCTAAGGACCCCGAGGCCAAAGGCGGCTCCAACATAGGCGGCTCCAGGAAGTGTCATCAGGTGTCCGCAGGGGAAGCCAGTGGCCAGCTGTCAACCAGCAACTACAAGGACCCGTAAGGTAGGATGGCTTGGGTTGGGGATAGGTACAACTCTACCCCAGATACCGGACCACTAGGCAAAACCAATGTCGATCAATGTAATCACCGCCCATTGCCCCAAACTGCATTGATAGCAGGGCCTCTGCACCCAAATTGCATGGTGTGACCTCCAGACTGCATTGTTAGGCCTCTCTCCAACTATACAGGTGTCTCAAACTTAGCAGGGCCTCTGTGCCCAAATTGCATTGTGTGACCTCCAGACTGCATTGATAGGCCTCTCTCCCACTATACAGGTGTCTCAAACTTAGCGGGGCCTCTGTGCCCAAATTGCATTGTGCGATCCCAAACTGCATTGATAGCAGGGCCTCTGTGCCCAAATTGCATGGTGTGACCTCCAGGCTGCATTTTTAGGCCTCTCTTCCACTATACAGGTGTCTGAAACTTAGCAGGGCCTCTGTGCCCAAATTGCATTGTGTGACCTCCAGACGCCATTGATAGACCTCTCTCCCACTATACATGTGTCTCAAACTTAGCGGGGCCTCTCCCAAACTATGCAGGTGTCTCAAACTTAGCAGGGCCTCTGTGCCCAAACTGCACTGTGTGATCTCCGAACTGCATTGCTAGGCCTCTCTCCCACTATACAGGTGCCTCAAACTTAGCAGGGCCTTTGTGCCCAAATTGCATTGTGTGACCTCCAGACTGCATTGATAGGCCTCTCCCCAACTATGCAGGTGTCTCAAACTTAGCAGGGCCTCCTTAATTGCATTGTGGGATCTCCAGGCTGCATTGTTAGCCCTCTCTCCCACTATACAGGTGTCTCAAAGTTAGCAGGGACTCATGGCCCAATTACATTGTGTGATCCCAAACTGCATTGATAGCAGGGCCTCTGTGCCCAAGCTGCATTGTGTGATCCCCAAATTACATTGATAGCAGGGCCTCTCCACCCAAATTGCATTGTGTGTCCTCCAGACCGCATTGATAGGCCTCTCTCCCACTATACAGGTGTCTCAAATCTAGCTCACTAGCACATTTAGCAAGCTCTCAAGTGAGACAGAAACCACCAGCGAATTACGGTGGTGGGTCACTCTAACTAGGGCCTCTCGCATCACAAGGCGAAAGTCCAAGCTACACCCATCCAAGCCACCCTCCAACGAGCGGATACCTTTCCTAACCCACACAGCCTGCACACCACAGTGAACCGCGCTTAGGGAGACGGACAGTAAAGAGAGCCACCGATAACACCCAACTCAATAACCCTTACCTCCCCCTTCCCCTCCTAGGACAGCGACTGAACGAGTCATCAACCCAAGCCAGAATACCACCCACAGACGGAGCCCAAACCAGTAGCGGACACCCCCCCAACAGCCACTACACCGCAAGACAACCAGACCTAAGCAGGACCATCTAGACGTCACCAAACAAAGACTAAACAACTCTCAACCCTACAATGCCACACAAACGACCAATTCCGAGAAAAAGACGAAGAGATGAAAGAACAAACACGCCAGAACAGCAACCTAGAACAACCACAGACTGGACCCCCACAGGCAGGAACACAAACCGAAGGAACTCTGAGAGAAGAGAAAAATCCCTCTACCTAACTCCATACCTCGCAGACAACTGGCCACCACGGCAATCCAGCCCAACATTAGAAGCAGCAACATCAATCAACCTAACACAAGCAAGTAGAAGAAGGATGGCCAAAACAAACAACAAACAGACGACAGACCCAATAACCCCCTACATCACCAAAGCAAAAGGAACTTCCAATTAACAACCACAACTCCCAGAAGACTAACCCGATGAAAACACTAAAAACCCAAGACAAAACCTAGAAGAACTCTTCAAAGATGCTGACACCCTGAACCCCACAGCCCAACAAGTGACCGACCAAGAAGGAAACCTCAACACCGAGCGGAAGACGACCTCAACAAAACCCAAACCAAACAACACCTCCAAACTTCACTGCAATCTAATAAACGCAAGATCCATGTCAAAACACTCAACAGAGATCTTCGACCTGCTCGACAACAATGGCATTGACATCCTGTTCATCACAGAAACATGGCTGGACGACAACTACAAAATCATATTCCAAAGCTGCCTCCCGACCGACTTCAAATGCCTACAAATAAACAGGAAAAACAAAAAAGGAGGAGGCATCGCTATAGCATTCAAAGAACACCTGAAAATAAAAACTGATGAACCACTCTACATCATCAACTGCGAAACCATGGTAATACACCTAACAGAGAGCCCAAAAACCAACATCACATTCATCCTGGTATACAGACCACCAACATATGATGCAACATTCGTCGATAACTTCATAGAAGCCATCACCAATTTAGCCATCAACCACGAACACCTAATCATCCTGGGGGACTTCAACATCTGGTTTGAAGACAGCCACGCCAACTCCCAAAACTCACTAATTGATCAACTCAGCACCATGAAACTACGACAACTAGTCAAAGGAGCAACGCACTCGGCAGGACACACCCTAGACGCAATTTTCGCCAAATCACAGCACCTGCAATACAAATACTATGGAGCGACCATCTCATCATCCCATTCGTGATCACTCTGCCTACCCAAGCCTACATCCAACATCCGAAACTCACAACCACCACCAAAAGAAACTTGAAACACGTCAAAGATAGCAACCTATTTGAACAACTGGAATTAACGAAACCCTGAACTACAGAACTGGAGCTAGCTGACCTAGACGGAAAAACAGAGATACTGCACAAATGGATTGCAGATACTATAGACAAGATCGCCCCAGAAAAACCGTTCACCCCATCAAAAAAAAGAGCAATGGCAAAATGGTTCACCCCACTGTTAAACAACATGAAAAAGGAAAACAGAAAGATGGAATTGGAATGGAGGAAAGAATACAACCCAGGGAAAAAAACACTGTACCAAAAACAAATCTGTGCATACAAGAAGGAAATTCAAAAGGTAAAGAAAAGACATTACGATGACAGAATCAACAATGCCACCAACACACAAAAAGAAATGTTTAGCATCATTGAAGAAATGAGAAACCCACCAAGCTGCGATTACACCCCAACCCCCTCAGGAAAACTATGCAACGACCTGGCAGATCACTTCAAAAAAAAAAATCAATGACATCCGTCAAACCATACAAAAGCGACCAACCAACCACAACATACAACCCAACAAACCCAACTCGGAACCACAACACAAACTTCAAAGCTTTCCTGAAATATCAGCAGAGGCATTCGCAATGCTGGTTAAACGAAGTAAGAAAGCGGGATCACCTATGGACCCATGTCCCCCAGACATCTACAAATCAATCCTCGCACAAGGATCGCCAGCAGAACACTACAGAAACCTTCTAAATCTATCACTTTCAACAGTGACTGTACTGAAGATCTTCAAATCAGCATACATCAAGCCACACTTCAAAAACACAAGTGGTGACGTAGATGACCGTTCCAACTACAGGCCAATCTCCAACATCCCCTACCGAGCGAAACTTCTAGAAACCTACGTATATAAACTAACCCAAGAACACGTAGAAATATACCACCTGCTGGACCAATCTCAAATTGGTTTCAGACCAGCGAGAGGAACTGAAACAGCACTACTATCCATCTGGGACGACCTCAAAACTAACGCAGACTCAAACACTACCTCAGCCCTTATTCTACTCAACCTCTCTGCAGCCTTTGACACAGTTAGCCACGACACCCTGACCAAAAGACTAGAAGACATAGGCATAACAGACACAGCACTACACTGGACCAAATCATTCATAGCAGACAGAACAGAAACCGTATGGATAAAACCTTTCAAATCCACTCCACGAGTCAACGTTTGCGGAGTACCACAAGGATCCTCACTATCTCCACTATATTTCAACATCTATCAGACTCCGGCCATCAGAATCTTCAAAAAATACAACATTACATGTTACAACTACGCAGATGACACTCAGATCATCTATAAAATCAAAGACACCGATGCCGACCATCCAACCCTAACCAACTGTCTAAAAGAAGTCTTCAACTGGATGGATGGCAACAACCTGAAAATCATCCCAGGAAAGACAGAAATCATGATCGTATCCAAAGACCAAGAGAACAAAACTACCATCCCATGGCCTACGGAAATGGGAAACGCACCCACACCATCGAAGGTAGTAAAAAATCTGGTCGACCTAAGGGACAACAACCTAACCCTGGAACCACAAATAAATGCAACAGTGAAGAAATGCTTTTTCCTCTTCCGCACGGCAAGAAGAATTCTACCTTTCCTCTCCTTTGCGCACAAAACACTCACTATCATCGCCCTAATCATGTCTAAAATCGACTATACAAACAACCTCCACCTCGGAATACCAGAATACCTCCTGAAGAAACTGCAACAGATCCAAAATGCAGCAGCAAGACTACTCCTCAAACTATCCAGGAAAGACCACATCACTCCAGCCTTAAAAACATTTCATTGGCGCCTAGTAAAACATTGCATCACCTTCAAAACAATGTGCATAACGCACAGGGCAATCAGCAGACAAGGAGCAGAATTCCTACAAAAGAAAATAACAGTCTACAAACCAAGAGACCCCTCTGATCAAGCAACGAAATCGGCCTGGAACTCAAACCATTCCATAAGAAAAAACTTGGAGGCACCTCCTTCTACTACTTAGCCGCAAAAACCTAGAACAACATCCCAAAAGAAATAAGAAACACTGAAGATCACCTAAAATTCAGGAAATCACTAAAAACCTGGCTCTACAACACCACAGACACTTAATTAATTACTACCAAGTACCACATGGGTGTGGAATTATCGAGATATTGGCAATCACCCCACCATCTGAGAGGTTATCATTGGCAGGTGCAATTGCCACAGGAGTATGAATGGAAGATAAGGGGAGCTATGAGAGAGCATGTTAGAGGCGGGGGCTAGAGGAGTAAGGAACCTGTATGCCAGTCAGACCCAGATCAGGACAGAGCCGCAACAGGGGAGACTACGCAAGCCGAGCGCTTCTATTCAGGATAGAGACGCAAACTAACCAACCCCTACTAACAATTTCCCTTTCTGCATACACCTCTCAAACTCCAAACCATACACAACCAAAACCTACAGCACAACAAATCACACAAACTTCACTAAACTACAACAACAACAAAACAAAAAAACACATAGCCTTGAACAACAGTACACAACGACTACCGGCCGCAAACACCCTAGGCCCAGCCAATGGACCCACCGGGCTGAGGCCGCCAACAGCACATCACTGCTCTTGTGCACTTTTCCTGCTTCCTCCCACTAACTCAACCTCCCCTCCTCTTTCAGAGCCGCCAGAGCGCTAAGGGACCACTCCGGTGGTGATATTGCGCGGTACAAATGTCCTTTAACATTAACATTAACATGTATTTTCTGTTTGGAATGATACCAGATCAAATACTACAATTGAATATCAAAGCCTAGGAAAGCACCCGCTAGTCAAGAAAACCTTTCAAAAGGCCTCATGGAACTCCCCTCAGGTCTGCAGATTTGAAAGGTTATCTGTTTTTTAAAAATACATTATCAACTTTGTTTACCACAATGGCGATAATATCTGTTTATCTGCATCACAGGTAAAGCACAACACTTATATCCATTTTGAGTAAGGAAGAGTGAAATGCTCTTTCCAGGTTGAGGCAAAAAGGATAATAAGGCGTATAGAATTTCTCATTATGTAGGGTCAGTAGCAATCCTCCTGAATTTGTATGTTGTTAAATTTGAGATATTTTTTGCCTCAGGTTTTTATGCAAAAAAGTCTCAATTCTATTATGGATTTCTAAGTTTGGAATAATAGTGGGAGAACCCCATCAACCTGATCTTGTGTCTCTCCTGCCTCCTTGTTTTGTGGCATGTCTTTATGCTCTCCTTTTCTTGACTGATGAGGCATGTTGTAGTGTTGGGGTGTGTGTGTGTGTCTGAGTGTGGTGTGGATGGGCAGTGTGGTGTGGTATGACTGATATCTGGTCGTGTGACTGGATGTGTGCGCTGGGCGGGAGCTGCAGATGAGATTGTGAATGTTCATCTCACTACTGTGGATAGCACCAAATTATGTCGGGAAACTCAGATGTGGTAACCAAGTTGGCCCCAGGCTTCCCCTAGCAAACTCTTCCTGCACTGAGTGCAGGTGGTGAAATGTTGGCCCGGTTTTTAAATCCTTTACATTTTGCATTTTCATAGTGTGCTAAAACATAGTCTACTGTAAACAAACTGCAAAGTTGGTCATTGGCTGGTGGTTGTGGTGGCGCCATGCTTGGTCTGGCCACCACACACTGACATTTTTCCCTTACAGATCATACAGATTGTTCTTGAAAGGCACAGTGCACAGGGGGAGGAGTACCTTTGTCTTTCCTTACCCTCCCTGTGACTGACATTGCCGTCATCCTCCTCCTAAGAATCAGTAATGTTCAATATCATGTGATACTGCTCCCTTTTGATAGCTAATCATCATCATTAATCTCAGACTCACGGGATGGGAGTAGTAGAAACTAGAAAATGCTGGTATCCTGCTCAAGGGCACTGTGTGCTGTTTCTCGTAGTTCATCATGCTCCTCTGCACTGTTCTTATCTCCAGGTTAGCTAGGCTTGTCTATTGTGTTTGGCTCATGCTCTACACCCTCAGGGGGGAAAGGGGTGCTGATGACAGATCAAAAGGTGATAAACGTTTCTTAACGCTATTGTCTCGTTTCTGTGGGATTGTGCTGGCCTTTGGAGGCAGATTGGCATCACAGAGGACAGTCACATTTCCACCTCCCCTTCATCCAGCACCTACAAAACCACTTGATTTTACGCCAGCCTGTCATTTTCATGCTTGCATAAAGCCAATTGATGTTTAGGTAATCCACCTCCTAATATCTCCTCATAAAAGCCAGAGGATTGCATAGGAATCCATTGAAAATGACTTGCCATGCATAAATACAAGCCAAAGAATGTGATGTGTAGAGGATTGTGATTTAAACCACTGGTGGTTCTCTAGGCAACTTTCCACCCCACTGTTTTTAGCCCTACTATGCCATTTCAAGGGGGGACCAACAATTTGCACATCAGCCTGGTATTGCCACCAATAGGAGCAGTCCAGCCTGAACTGACAGACCAGGTACCCTCTGTATGGTAACACAAGGCCTGCTTGTGCCTCATCAGTGAGGTGCAGCTTGGTTCCCTATGGTACAGAGAGCAAGGGACGCATGCCTGGGCATACCCTCTCTCACACAGAGGGACAAACCAGAGCCAAAAAAATGTGATGGGTGGAGGTTTTTTAATTATTCTTAACCACTGAAAGTGCTCTGGGCAACCTTCCACACCACCATTTTTAGCCTGTTTGTGCCATTGCAAAATGGGACCAGCAATATGCAAATTAGTCTGGTACTGCCACAAATAAGAGCAGTGCAAGCCCGAACTGCCAGGCCACGGCCACTTCCACCTCCTGTAAAACATCAGATACTGCAGGTATGAACACTTTGCCATTCTGAAAGAAGTGAAAGAACTGGAAAGTCCCATTCCCACAACCTCTCCCACAAATACCAGCAAAGCTTGGTGTACTACCATACAAAATGCACTGGCTTCAAAAATTGACACACTCCAAAACATAATTACAGCCAAAAGAACCTCACTGGTTATAAAAAAAAACATCTTAGCGCTGGACTTAGAACCAAGAAACCCAATAACAGCCTTTAAAATCTCTCAGGTCAGCCAAAAGCAAGTCCTTGATACCATCTCTAAACTCAAATCCTCTAATTGTAAATGAGACTGCTTCCCATCAAACCTTGTTAAATTATGTGCTCCCACCTTTTCACCCATCATCACAAAATTTGTCAATGCCTCTTTCGCTTCCATGGAAGTCCATACCAGCATCATAGGAGCCTGGGTCACCCCTTGCTTAAAAAAACTTCCCTTGACCCGGCAATACCACAAACTACCGCCTTATAACCACTGTCCCCTTTCTACTCACAATAATCGACAAAATAGCCTATTCCCAAATTCAAAACTACTTGGAAGAGAACCACCTCCTAGGTGCCAGACAATCTGGCTTTCGGCCTAACCATAGTACCGAAACAGCACTTTTGGATTTAAAATTCCAAATGGATATTATAAGGGACCCCCGGAAACCTTAGCATTATACTGTTATTAGACCTATCTGCTGCATTCGATCTGGTGGTCCACGAAAAACTATGCAATACTATACTGACCAACTTCAATTTCTCAGAAGAATCCACACTCTGGGTCATATCATTCTTATCTGATCACACCTCCAGAGTCAGCATTGGTAAGGAAGCAGCCGACCGCATCCGAGTCCCGATAGGAGTGCCATAAGGCTCTTGCCTATCTCCAACCCTCTATAATGTATACACCAAGTTACTCTTTCCTGCACCAGATGGCATGGTAGTGATCTATACAAATGTTGCCGACGATACGCAGCTCCTATCTCGATTATGGGTAACCATGAGCAAGACACAATCACAGTTAACAAAATGTATGCTATCATCCAAAATTAGATGGCAAACAATAGTCTTTGTCTAAATGACAAAATGATGGAGATCCTCATCGTGGGATCACCAGAAAAAATCAAAACCCACCACAAAGATTATAACTCCATAACCATTGACGGCACACCCATCCCCATTCTCAACCCAGCCAAAACACTAGGGGTTCACGTCGACACCAACCTTACACTGACCAAACACGTCAATGCACTCTCCTTAGCCACGTCATACACCTCTAAGCTCATTGCACAGAGTCGGAAATGCCTGACCCCCCCAAAATTGCATTACTCTAGCTAGGGCACTCATACTGTCTAAGTTAGACTACTGTAACATACTCATGCGTGGTGCTTCCAATACTAACATTGCCAAGCACTGAGAGCAGCATTAAGCTTAAAAAATCCGACCATATCTCAAAGATCTGACGGGAGGCCCATTGGCTCCCTATCAAAGCTAGAATCTCCTTCAAACCACTCTGTATCACACACAAGTGCCTCAACAAAACAGATCCTATTTACCTGAACAATGCCATCGCTCATAAAAAGAGCATTAGAGCCACTTCTCTTCGTCCCCCGCTACCAAACAACCAAGGCAAGGGGTCATAGCTTTGAGGTGTTGGCCCCAAAATTATGGAACATCCTTCCCTCCTATATCAGAGATGAACCCTCTAGCCAGCTATTCAAGAAATTGTTAAACACCTGGCTTTTCAATATGTATGAATGAACCACAACAACCACTTCACTCTGTAATATGTGACTCAGTCCTGACCAGAACTATAACATTATATATTGACTGTGACCTGTTAAGCAGAAACGTAAGCATACTGTATCTCTAGTATTGACTTTGAATTGTAACCAGATAAGTAAGCATTCTGTAACCTAGGCCGTGATACCTTCGGGTCTGGGAGTATAACAAATAACAAAATAAATAAATAAATAAATATGATCATATATGATCTGTGGCACAAGATCATATATTATGCCTAAACTAAAAAGTGGTCCTACACAGTATCGGTAAGAATGAGGCTTCACTCTTCAATTGACTCCACAATTGCAATTTACAGTAAATGTTCAATTAAATGTAGCAATAAACAGATACCAGATTATTTTTTACTTTAGTATCACATAATGCAATCAAGAAACATATACAAAGTATTTGCAAATTCCTCGGACACTGACAAAAAGCAAAATGATATGCAAGATACTAGAAAAAATACCAAAAAATGTAAATCAAATTTAGATTCACTAAACCACACTCTTGACCTCAAACGTTACAAATACTTTTCATTAAGCAAATGATCTCATGCAGCATTAATTTTCTGAAATTCTTATCTCAACAAATCAGGGTCACTTTGTTAAATTCCACACATGTTCTTTTTGCCATTGAACTCTTTTTCACTAGAAGCAAGCCTCATAATGCCCTGTCGGAAGTGAAAAAGTTAAAATAATCATGCAGCACATCTTTGAATGTTTTGGTTAGAGGAAAGGTCCACTGCATTTGCACAAGCTGTTAGCAGAATGTACTTCTATGAACACTACTGTAACTATGGCAGGAAGACAAATACGGTTTGGGTCTGGAGATACACAGTTATTGTTTTAGATGAAGATACATCCGAACAGGCCAGAGGAAAAAGGTCATCCAGAAAAACTACTCAGATAATAAGAAAAAGTTAGGGACTTAATTACCTGGTATTGCATTGACCACGTTTTCATCTAGGCCATTACACAGGGGCCTTCCTTTTGTACCCACGTACAATACATCATATTTTAGAAAATAAATTGACCGTTATGGGTTAATTTGAAAAATGTGATAAAATGTTGTATGTTCTACCCTAGATTCAGAACATTACATTTCATGCAATAGCTGAATATAAAGAATGTTGGCCAAACACACAATTTAATCCACAAGTGTAAAACCAAAATTGTATTTCAATGACAAACATCATTGTAATCTGTCATGGAACCAATGCAGTATTTTGAAAGACTTATCAATATATAGGATTACGGTTGAGTCTGACGGTAAAGGAGGTGTATTAGTGATTCTTAACACAACTAAATGTAAGGATGAATGCATGTAAAAACGTAATGACATTACAACGTATCTTCCTATTGACTCTTATCCAACTTTAGCAAATACAACATTGAGTAATGAAATTTGGAAATGGCTGAAAACAAAGGGTGGATTATATCCCATGAGACAATTCTTAATGAATTTACATGTGATGACACCCATGTTCTACATTCTTCTAAAGATGTATCCATCTTTCCTAAAACCCCCATGGATTCTAATTATAGTAACTCTTAAAAGCCTCCTGAGCCCGCACAACAGAATATAGATGGTATTTTGCAGCCACTGTTACAGAAAATTGACACTTAGAAATACTGGTGATTTCATTAGGTTGTTTGACTGGGAAATAGGATTCATGTTTTCTGTGGATTTAACATGTTTGTACACCTTAATCCCACACGAGGAAGGTTTGAAAGCGTTGGAATGTTTTTTTCTGTTACACAATACATTTGTAAGATAATTGTTTAGATCATTAAAGTTAATCTCGAATAATTACTTCTTTAATTTTTGCTGTATGCGATTTAAATATGTTTTTAAATAGTTAACTCTTTCATAAACAAGTTTTTCTATACAGGAGGGAGCAGGCACAACTATTGTTATAAATTAGACAAAATTGCTGACTTACATTTATATAAAAACCTCAACTTGTTTGTAAAAACCTATGACGTGGCTTTGCAACCTGTGGCTGAACTTGCTTATTTAGTCCCTTCAAATGTAGCCATATTAGCACTTCTTATTCTTATAGTTATTTTGAGTACTACCTAGGTGGATGCAGTCATTTTTACACTAATCTCTTATAATAGGTTTCAGTCATTATTATTTAATTTTAAGGACAAATGTGTAAAAACTGTTGGAAGACTGCTGGTGAACACAGAGCTCCCTTATATTCATGGGTGGTTGGCAGGAGCTAGAAGTTGGGCCTAATGTCACTTCTGGTCAAATCTGTTCCTTTAAAAGAAGCTGCGGATAGTTGCGAGTTATAACCGCTATAATACTGACGCTGGGGATGCTTCTTTTGTGTCTGTGTTGAAAGGTATCTGAGCTATCTTTTAAGTATAGGTAAATAGGCGTATAATAGAGAAAACCTGAAATAAATGAATTACTTTATTTTCAGAAATACTGAGTAGGAGTGACAACTAACACGCAATAAGTTAATAATATAATTAACAAGGTACTTTTGTTTTAAGGGAAACGGTGTGTGATGAACACTATTAGATACAAGACTGACTACATTTCTACTAGAGTGGATATTGAGAGATCATCTTATAATGTGCACATTTGATCAAGCTTGGTGTGACAATGTTTTGGTAATGTTTTTGATCAAACAATTTATTTTGAATTATCTTCAAATGTATATCTCCCATAAATGATCTGGTAATTTAGGGCAATTTAACTGAAATGGTTCATAAATTCCTAGAATATCTTTGTTACTTTAGTCGCTTAAATATGTTTATGTAATGAAGTTTATCGGGCACAGTATCAAGACTGTGCCAGATGCTTCGAACATAGCCCATGAAATTTTAAGAGTTAATAACCTACCATGGAGCTTGTAAGTTTCCTAGAATATATTTGTGCACAAAACTGTTAAATCTACACTAATATAGAAAATGATCATATAGTTTTACTTTTACACTTCCTATAGGATGTTGTTCGTCTTGCGCTCCTGAAGAAGGGTCTGCTGGAGATTCAAACTGGTAAATTTTAAAAACAGAAACCCAAATTTGTTGAGATTCGTATTTTTGAAAATACATGTTGTGTGGGAAAATGGGCTTGTTGACAAAAATGTGTCAACTTTGGAGTAATGATTTTGGTTTACAGAATGAAAATGTAATGTATTTGTTCTACTATTTTTCTAATATTTTGGGCATTTTTATTTTTGAACATGTGTAGACAATTCTTTGTAAATCCTCTGTCGATGTGTCTTGTTTGAAATATGTGATATTAAAGTTTTAAAGGTTTTGCAAGGTTTCTGATGACTGTACATTACCACATTCGATTAAAATTGTACTGTAAATTGCACTTGTAATGCCATTGTGACACAATTGAGGAGTGCCCAATTGTTCTGACTGATACAATATAGGAGCATCATTTAGTTTAGTCAGATTATAGGATTCAATTGATGTTTACACCAAAATATGATTTCGGTTATTGAACGTACAGTCCACACCGATATCCTTTAAAACGACCTCTGAGCACATGTTTCCCTCACCTCTATGGATGGTTAGGTGCTTCCCTCATGCTGGCACTGAAGCTGTTTATAAAGTAATCGTATACTGCTTCCAAAGAATTCTGAGACTTTTGTACACAAGCAACAACTATTTGTCTGCCCACAAAAAGATTATGCACTCAGTTGCAGCTACTGAGCATTATATCCTCCTGTTTCCAAAGAATTATAAGACTTTTCTACACCAGCAACATGTGTTTCGTCAGCTTTCCTAAAAACAATACCCATGACCACAGACACTAAATGCACACTCTTACAGAAAGAATATATGACTATTCATTTGTAATTTGTCAATCAACAAGTATGTGACTATTCTCAAAAAGAAGGAAAACGAAGTTACAGCCATTTAAAGTAACCTTTTGCCTGCTGCTACCTTCACTCCATATTGCCATGGTATGTGCGTTTATATCATCCAACTTGTTAACTGGGGTTCGCTCCTCACTAGTTTAGAGATAGACAGAGTTACAGCCGAGGTGTATAATCTCCAGACATCAACGAATTTTGAGATGTTCTAAGCTAGCAAAAACAATGGTGCACTAAAATGGAGCCACTGAATATAATCTCCTCTTGCCTCCAAAAAAGTATAATATAAAATACACCAGGGTTCCCTGAAGACCCTCGGAGGGAAGGGAAACGCCAATTTATACAAAGCACAATCCTCTCCTTTAACCCAAATATTTTAAACAATTCAGAGACACATTATTTAATTACCATGCTTTAGGACTCATTGAGAAAATACATCCACTTAATTATTTAAAGCTAAATGAGTGCTATGTACTCAAACGCAATGAGGTCTATTATTGAAAAAAATACATTTTAATCTATGTTTCTTGAATAGATGATGGCTTCTAAAGTGCATAAATAGGACATCATACAGTATATTTTAGCATCCCTCACATTACATGCATACATTGATCTATATGATCTGTATGAAACATACAAAACATAAATAACTCTCATGGCGTGATAAAAACATAATAAAATACAAAAACTTAACAACTAGCATAACAATTTGTAAAAAAAACATGTAAAGTGCAAAGTGCAGCAAAAGGTGCAAGTCACAAATGCCAACTGCATTACATGTCTATATCGTTGCAGCTAATGATGCTGATAGTTTAAAGTGCAGAAATGCACATCAGAATTTACCATGAGGAAACTCTCCCTGACCTCGCATATACCATATGCCAATTAGTAAACACTAAAATACACAAGGTATTTCATAAAAACACCTCTTGGCTGCAAATCCATAACGCAGGTGAAAAATTCTATACGTTTTTGGTGTACTAGTTTTGACGAAGATTTGTCTTCCTCTGGGCAAGTATTTAATGAAAGGTCTACAATAAGAGGAAGAATCAACTGTAATTAGGCTCTGTGATATCATAACTACATATATAACTGAAAGCACACACCCTCCACTTACAGAAATCACTATATATATTTGTGAAAGTTGGCTCCAGCCCCATTATAGTTGGTGTCTGAAACTTTGGCCCACGGTCAGCATACCAGTCTGGGGTTTTCCTGGCAATAGTGGCATTTCAACAACCCCACCCATTCGCCCTGCACAAGGCAGGATCTGGCCCTGTGCTATCAGTATAGGCGGTTTCGGGAGATTGCCAGTTTTGCGATTGTTGGCTCCAGCCCCACAACCGTTGGTGGGCTGAAATTTTGGCCCGAGGTCGGCATACCAGTCTGGGATATACTGGTGATAGTGAAATCTGACCAACCACACCCATTTGCCCTGCACAGGGTGGGGTCAGGCCCTGTGCTATCAATAAAGGCGATTTCAGGAAATTGACGATGTTGCTGTTTTTTAAAAATAGTAAGTTATTACACAATAAAACATACACAAGGCTATAGCAGACGCCTACGTTCATGTCAGCTACAGACCCAGGAACGTCAGGTGGTACCGCTAGTACCTGAAAATTCCATGCATCTTTGTTGAGGAGTAACAAATCTCCCTTATCTTTAATAGCTGAATATGCTACATAATATGTAAATGAAAGTTAAATCAGCAAGCCATTTTAATAAGAGGTAATATTACTCCTTATAACTTAGACTGCAGTTACCCTTTGCTCCAATCATCCCTTTTAAAAAAACCTTTTTTGTAGGGCAGTCAGCTAGTACTGTTTCACTTTCTTTTTTTTAAAGTTATTGTTATTAATTTTTAATGAGAATAATGAACTTAACATCAAATGTCAAAGAAGATTCCCAACAAACAAAATAATAAAAAACGAAATAATAATAATTAAATTAAAAGTCGGTTGGATTGTGGGACTGTCAGAGCAACAGGAGTTAACATTGTCTTGAGTAAATCTTTAGGTATGGTGTTAGGAAAGAAGGCAGTTGTAAAATCAAACATCTTCAGTCAATGCCCATATGTATTGAAAAGCTTATGGGACCTTTTTTTCATTGTGCAAGGAGATCTATTAAATTAAGGAGGAAGTGCTACATTGCCATGGGGTCACCCCCGATGTTCCTCAGCATATACATATGTTACAAACGGTTTCCAAATTGAGATATACTTAGCATAAATGTCTGTAAGTGTGGCAGTGATTTTCTCTGTGGAACAAACATGCCACAGTTTCGTCCACCCCATATGTGGCAGGGGTACCTCTTTTTGTTTACAATTTTATGGGCAACAGTTAAGTGTTCAGCTATTAAAATATAGTTAGCCAATTTAGAGTGTTGAGCACCAAGTGTAAAGATCTCTTGATCATCTATGTCTCCCAATAAAAACCCCAGGGGGGTCAGTGGCAGGGCTATCCCCACAATTACATGGATTAAGTTGACTATCTCTGCCCAAAAAGGTTTTATAATTGGGCACTGCCACCATATGTGAGCCATTGGACTAATCTTTCCACACTCCCGCCAAAAAAGTGGAGGGCTTCCAGGAAGCCCTCCACATCCTCGTGAATTTTATCAGGAGGAAGGGGCCAGCTGTAAAAAAACTTTTATTCATCTTCTAAGATGGTACTACAAATGGATGTTTTTGAGACTCTCCTTCAAGTGTTTTGTCAAGAAGACACTGGAATGGAGCATTCTAGCTCCTCTTCCCACTGACTCATATAGGTGAGCCTCTCTTCTATTTGTCCCTCAGATAAAGCTTTGTACATGTTTGAAATATTGTGCAAAGAAAGATTCAAGGAGATAAGCTTCTCAAATGGAGTACATTCTCTGCTTTCCCTCTCCACTAACCGATGGATGGGAAATCCAATGTCTGAGTTCCATCTCAAGGAGGGAGAAGGATGAGGGTTCGATTATCCCTGCCCAATGAGAAATCAAGAGGTTCAAAAATCAGTGATAATGGAGAGGAATAAGTGGAGGGGGCCAATTTATGAACAGCTCTGTCCCAGTAAGAAAGGGTAAACGTGGTGGACCATCTCATAAGGGGCCTGGGTGGTCAGCATATGGTAGGGAGCCATGGGATTGAAGCCAGAGGAACAAAAGACCAGAGTCAAAAGAAGACCACAGGGATCAAGGGTTTGGGAGTTTAGGCCCGCTTTTGTTGTATTCTTGGCCCAGGACAGCCACTGTATCACGTGGTGGGAGAGGCCACATTCACCCAGTTTAAAGGACTTCAGCAACACCCGCAGGGCCGAAAACCGTGGGGATCAAGGGTGCAGGTATTGCGGCCTGTTTTTGCTGTATTCTCGGCCCAAGAGGGCCACCGTTTCCCGTGGTGGGAGAGGCCACACCACCCCAGCTTGAAGGTCTCCAGCAACACCTGCATGGGCGAAGCCCGCAGGGATCAAGGGCCCGGGTGTTGCACTCACGCAGGGTGTTGCGAGAGTTGGGTGAGGGACGCCTATACTCCGACCCTCAGCTTGCGTTCCTGCCCACTTGGAATGGTGGATCATCACCAGAAGAGCCCCACAAGGTGAGGTGAGAGTGTGAAAGTGGGGCTGGGAGTGTACCGATAGCTGCTACGATCTGACTTTATTGAGCGGGCTAAATCGTATACTTCTGTGGAGGGGTTTCTCACCCCCCCTCTCCAATCTTAGTTGGTCTTATACTATATAGCCAGCTATGTACCCTGCGCTGAGGCCAAGGATAAGATTCAACAGTGAGGCAGAAACTGGGAACCTGCCCCCCTTGCCATAATGGGGAGAGTGCTCTTGACATTGATACTGTTCCCACAAAAAGTGCCTGCAACCCTATTAAAATTACGGTAGAAGTCTATTCATTGATAAAAACAAATCCATCAGTTCCTGGGGTCAAATTGAGAAGGCTTGGGGGGGGGTACTAGATAAACTGGGGGATAATCATGGAGGACTACACATTGGCTCCCTGGAGTACATAACTGGGGTCCTCTTTGGTCAAAACGCCTCTGCCGTAAACCAGGATGAACTAACTACCAATGAAGGCCTGTTGATCTCCCTGAAACCCTCTATCTGCCCTTATAACCATGTAACATTGTAATGAAAACTACAGAACAAGGTACTGGTAGGTGAGATGACTTCTTGTTGCCCGCTATGGCCGATCCACCCCACCTCCCACAAAAACCCTCTTATTGCATATTGTGCTCTCCCCAAACGGCCACTTCTCACTTAACACCAGAGTTATCCAGTCATAGGCCAGAGCTGCGAATAGCATTGGTGGCGGTAGATGTTAGACCAGTCTCCCCTACCAGTTGCAATTATCTCTGGTTGCAAGTTAGGGACTGCCCATCTTCGTTACCCCTGCCTAGCCACAAGAGTACTTGTATGGATTCTGGGCTTTTGAATGTGCTTGGTCCAGTCGAAATGGACAACAGGCAGCCCATGCTTGTAGCGAAAGCTGGCTCCATGGACTTGATGGATCTGGCGAAATATCTGCTACAAGTTACTATCTCCCTCACCAGCAGCATATGGAGTGACAACCTTGATGACCACGTGTCCAACAAACACCTCATTGCTTAATTTAACGCCATTAAGAGGCCCTAAACATCCTACCCAGCTTATTCGACCCAATCCTATTTGAAATGTTAAGGAGGATCGATGTGCTTAAGGGTGCTCCTGTGCATATGTGGCACTGAACCTGCTGCCATTAAAGGGTTATTAATGACCCTGATACAAGCCCAAGTTAGGGATGGAGGGGGCCCTATGGGGGATTGTTTTTAGGTGGACAATCAAATGCAAAGGGGTCTCTCCAATCATCCCTATGTAACTCTGAGAAATTAAATATAGTTGGCACGTTGTCTCTTGACGATAGGATTGATCCCCACAAATTCAACAACATAAAACAACCCAAGGAGACCATTTGTTGTACATCTAACATTGACTTCGATGTGACACAGCACCAAGATGAGCAATCTGCCCAGTCAAATGCTCCCACAGAAGATATTAAAGCTACCATTTGTAACCCCTCTTATACTACATGGGAGGGCTGGCCCATCACTATGGCGGGAACACAATGTCAGAGTAAGGGCGAGCATAGAGCACATAGAATTTGCCCAAGGGAAACCATATCCAGTAACAAGGTCACTACGAGGTCAAGAAGGGCCATAGTATTTCTCCATAGGATATCAAAACTACTTCCTAGTCAGCAAGGATCGAGGGATGGACTCCATACAGTAAGAGGGTGTGCCTTTGTAACTAGGGAAGCCATAGCGAGATGCCACAGAGTGTGTAATGAGGGTGACAACCTCTGTGATTCAGTCAAGCTGGAGTTTTGGGACCATGGAGTGGCTAACAGTGGTTTTGGGTAGAACATGGAATTTGGCCTGGACAGCAAATAGCAGTATTGTGATTAGCCTTCATACCCATTTGAGTTCTGATGGCCGATATGGTTATCATTCACACAACCCTATTCTGATAAGTACAAACGTAATACCTTTGGGGAAAAGGTCAAATGGCACTCACGCTTGCCTTATGTTTGAAGGACACTGACTGTTTCGGGAAGGCAAAAGATACATCGATTTCTCCTTTTCTCCCCTCCTTTTTGGACTTCGTTTAGTGAAAATGTAATGTAAGCATTTTGTGTTTGTTGTGATAGGATGCACTTTGATGGCCGAAGAAAGTATTTTGAAAATTGATTTTGAAACTTGACCAGACTGTTCTGATCTTTCCATTCCTTCATCAGAGTAGTGCCAGACCAGTCAAGTAAGATGAAGATGTGTGCCACTACCACGTATTGGTAGATAATAGGCAAAGCTATTCATCCTTGTGATTTAGGGCACATAAGGATTTTCTTGGCTATCCTGGAGGGTTTGACCAGCAATGCAAGATGCCAAATCATCATGTCAAATGGAGGCCTGGAACCGGTACAGAACACGTGGGAGTACGTTCATTTTCACAGTAATGCAGTGGACGAACCAGGAGATCTCTACCTTTTACCAACACTCCAGATCTTGAAATAGCAGTTGTAACAAGCCCAGGAAATTGTGCCGGTATTGTTTTTCAGGGGCCTGTTTAAGAACAATGCCCTAGTGTTTGAGCTTCCCTCTTTCTCATCTAAATGGAAACTAACAAGCCACAAATTGGGCATCTGTTTTTCGGGGTTGAAATATTTAAGTAGATTTATTATAATTTATGACGAAAGCCTGAGACGAAACAGAAGTTGTCTCGTTTGTCCAGTATAGCTGGAAGGGTAGACTTGGGGTTTGTCATGAGGATTATTATGTCATTTGTGAATAAGACCACTTTGTGGGCAGATTTGTTTGTTTCCACCCCCGTTATCGAGGTGTTATTTCTAATTCTGCAGGCTAGAGGCTCCTGAGCCAAGGCAACCAGGAAGGGTGATACAGGGCAGTTTTGGCATGTCCCCCTATGTATGCGTATGGAATTTGAGAGCATTTAATTTAATCCAATGGGTGTGTGTGATCCTTTAAAAGTTGCTAGAACAAGACTGATAAAGTTGGGAGCAAAGCCAAATGCTTCGAGAACTTTGGTTAGGTAATTCCATTCTATGCTATCAAATGCCTTGATTGCATCTAAAGTTAACAAGGCAAGAGGGGTTTTCTTTTTGTGGCATAGTTCTCTTGCATCCAGGACCCTACGTGTGTTATCATGAGTCTGTCGATTAAGGATAGAACCTGATTGGTCAGGCTAGATTAGGTTAGGAAGGAGGGGGGCCAAGTGATTAGCCAATATTTATTTGTAGATGCTGGCACGGTTGTTGAGCATGACTATAGCGTGAAATGATGAGCAGTCTTCCGGATCCTTGTCTGGTTTAGGGAGAAGAGGAAGTGTGGACCCAGACATTTACATGGGGAGGAATTGGTTAAACAGGCGTGTTAGAGGATCCACCAAATTGGCTAGTTTCTGGATTTATACCCACCAAAGAGGATTGTAACACACAAAGGGAAACATTCCACTTCTTTAGTCACATGAGCTATTATCATCCTATCTGTCCCTCAGGAAGAACGTAGCTATCCTTTATGGGAGCAGAACAAACTGTCCTTAAAACAGCAGTAGTGTACTGCCTGTCTGAAAGGGATAGTGGTTTTATGTGACTAATTGCGACATTCAAAATAAAAAAATGGTTGCTACAAAGAGTTATCTACTCCCAAAAAAAAACACGATAGGGAGTGAAAATCCTGAGTGTAACAATGCATAAAAACACCTGATACAACTCGTGATGTTACAGTCAAAGTAGAATTTTTCTTTATTCTACCCACACTGGAGTGTGTACATCATCAGGACATCAAGTGAAAGAAACGTGATTAAAACCAACAATATTGTATTCCATCAGCTAGGCATCCTGCACCCTAAAGGATTTCCCAATGTTCATGGTTGACCGGTTTCAGCAACTTAATTAGTACTGTCGCCTTCATCAGGACTGAAACAAGTTAGTGCTAATGTCGGGGTCTTCTAGGCTTTTCTTTTGCTCCACAGCTTTCTTGCTCGAGTCATAATTCTCTCTGAGGGAAAATAAAGCGTCACTGCTAGTCTGAATTTGCATGCGTAAGCAAGGTGAACACATGAGAATTTGCACAGCCAGAGAGTTATTATGTGTTGCAGCATTGCCTCCATATTTGGTAGGCTCTGCATGCAGGAAGAGACCCGTAGTTGCATCCATTTTGATTCTCTATCGTATTGCCCCTTTTTGTCATCCTTCCTTTTAATGCTTACTTTCCCTCACCCAAACCCTTTTCCCTGTCTTTTCCCATGTTTCTTTAACGCTTTATGTTACCCAACATGTTTTAAACAGCAAAGGAGAACCTCTTGTTTTTGTAATCCTTATCACATCTGTATGTGTGTTTCTCCTCCAAGGCCTTATGTGACGTATTTCCTCTGGTTCCCTCTCCTTGGCTCTTACGAAAACATAAGAAACTCTTCCTTCTTGGTTGTGTAGCCTATACATCTTTCCAATGTGTATGTAAATCGGATAATCATTCCTGTTTTAGCCACCTTCCTTTGTATGACTGTGAAATAAATGTGAATCCATTTGTTTGCCAGGCGGCCACTTGTCTTTGTTGTCATTGTGTATTCGCGCCCAGAAACACTTGTGTAATGGCGCGTTATAAATGACTCATCATATCATTTGCCTTTCCTAAGAAGAAGTTCAATTGAAATGCTGAATCAGGGAAGGAATTTAGAAGTGAGAGAGTTCAATGAGGAAAAGAAGGTTGGCTTCTTGTGAACAGAGAATGGCAATTGTCAAGTGGAGCTCTTGAAGGGGAATGGTGTGCCACTTGTGGTTTGGGGCCCTGACGGTGCCAGGCAACCTGAAGTAGAATGTGGGCAAGTCATGAGTGGATGGCACCGAAAGAGGAAAGAGGGCATGGCCGGTGGAGGTTTTGACACTGCCACACGGGGACGAGATGGAAATGTCGGAGTGTATGTCGCTGACACAGAAGGAGACATCAAATGGCAAGATGGAAGTTGGAGGGCCCGTGAATGGAATCCCTATGCCAGAGATTTTGGATATGGCTGAGGAGGACTGGCACGCAATACCTGACTGGATGCAGGAGACTGGCATTCTATTTCCGGAGCCACTAGAGTCATTCCAGCAGAATGCCATAACACATTTTTGATTTGTCGAGGAGATGGGCAGGGTGCAGTAGAGATATTGGGCTGCTGGTGCAAGATGAGGAAAGGACACAGGTGGTGGTACAAGTGGATATGGAATAGCAAGAAGCAGATAAGACGGGGTGACCCCCAAGCACATGTCTTATTAGAAGGAAGAGGTTGAGGCATCTTCACCTGTGCCTGCTCTTTCAAATAGGCAAGGAAGGCGCTGTCATCTTTGTTAAGTATTAGAGAGGAAAGAGGACATCACAGACACTGCCTACCTAATAATTGGTCTGAGAGAACTTAAGATTTCTGGTGGGCAAGGCAGTGAGGAGGCAGGAAGTCACTCTCAAATCCAACCTCTGTAACACACTAGTGAAGTGGAGTACACCAAAGAAGGTACAATTTGGGTTGATCACTAGAATGTGCCGATCACTGTGCTGATCATTGTAATAAGTTAGTAGATCCTGCTGCCAGTGAGGGGTTCTTAAAAGACAGTGCTATTGCGTCTCAGCGAGGTTAGAGTGGTTTTGGGTAAGAACCGTGTCACCCGGGCACTGGCTCGGAGATCTTATTGTTGACAGTGTAATTTAGGTTGGACTCTTAAGAATAAATGAGAAATTACGTCACTTCATGCTTAGGGTGATTTATTTACACACTTAAACTGACATGTGTCTTTGACCCAACATTGGTCTTTTTCAAGGCATGTGTGGTGAGCACATAGATATAAGATGGTGGTGAGCTCAGCGTGGGGCTCTGGTTGGTTAACCTGAAAGGCCAGTAGGCCTCTGCATAAAGATGGGCGGTCACAGCGATCTGGTGTGTAAATAAATCACACTAAACATGAACTGACAAGATTTCTAATTTAATCTCAATTACACAGTCAACAATAACATCTTTGAGCCAATGCACGGGTGACTCGGCAAGGGGCCTGTCAACACTTCACACTGGAAGAAAGAGGTTGCCGTTTGTGCAAAGGGTCAGGTGTCATCCAATCACTTTCACATGTTCTTACCCCCTGTAGAAACATGACTATGTACTTTGTGAAACATTATATACTTTTTGCAGAGAGTTTGCTGGTCTTACGGGGGTTGGGGGGTTGTTTTGGTGGAATTGTCTATCTGGATGCAGTTTACCTAGATCTATAGCTCTGCTTAAGGTTTGGCAGGCTTGTGTGCTTGAATTGTCTGGTTTGGAAGTGAAGACCTAATCATCAGTGAATATGCTTTTTACGCTGATTATATTTTTTATGTTGATTGCATTGCTTTTTATCTTCTTTGGAGGATCTTTTAAGATGCATTTCCCCTTTCCTTTCCTTTTTTTATTTGTTTTAGTTTGTGTTATTTGATGTTATTTGGATGTAATTTTGTAAAAAGTTTGTAACGAACTATAACGCAATAAAAACTATTGTCATTAATTGTATTGTACAACATATTTATTAATTGTCCTTTTGCCATGTTTTATCAATCATTAAAACAATTCATGTGCATTTGCATTTGTGCTGAACTGCTTGTGGACTACATTGAGTCCACATTTGAAGTGAATTATTGTTTTGTGATATTTGGTATGCTCATTTATGTTTCTAAATTAATTTGTTGGGTTTACTCTCTTTTTTCTTTCATGCCAAGCATGTTTCGGCAGGATTCAGAGCAGCATCTTATACTCAAACTAGCAGATAATGGCACCAGAAGCTTGCATAAGGAATCACATGTGGGTTCCCACAGTTCGTCATTCATCAGGATTCATACCACCACCAACCACTCAAACTGGCCGGTACTGGTGGCAGGACTGCATGGGAGGAAACAAACGTGGGGTCCCACAGCCCAAGACATCAAAGCATTCAGCAATGGTTTCACATATGGCATGACCAGAGACCCACCAGAAAGTGTGCAAAATACATCCACAAGTATGGAGAAAAGACACTGCTAGGAGTTTAAGAAACACATGAAGGCAAGTTACCAGAATCTGTCGGGCGGTCCGGCAGTGACAGTGACAGCAGAAATCTGACAGGCAAGATGGCAGAAGGCTTGTATCAAGAGTTGGTTAAAAACTCAGAGCGTAACCTCGGAGATCAACAGGGAGCCGCTGTGAGGTTTGAATCTAGAGAACCAATACCAACCCTGAGTTGCACAGCTAAGCATGGTTTGGCAGTCGCAAGCCCCAAGGTATTACGAGTGTCAGATTCCTATACCAATTGCGCGTAACACTGAATGGAGACGTAAAGAGGTGACAATTCCAATCAGTGAGGAGATGTCAGAGAGTGAGGGCGAAGGTGGGTGAGCAGGAGGGATGAAAAAAAGAAGGGGTGAAGAAGAGAGGGTGGAAGGAGGTGATTGGGAAGACTTAGGAAGACCTGCACAGAGCATGGAGGTGGTGGGATAGAGTAGAGGGAGACCAAGAGCGCAGAAGGGAGTGAAAAGGGGGTTACAAGGAACAGGTAGGAGAAAAAAGAATAACAACAGGAGAGGAGCTAGTTGATAGACAAGTGTAGAAATGCAAGGAAGAGGAGAGAATGAGAAGAGAAGTGAGAATAGTGGAGGATGTTGGCACAGAGTTGCTGGAGCAGAAATAGGAGGAGGGGAGAGAACAGAGAGAGGAGGATCTGAGGCAGTGGCTAAGGATATCCTTAAGAGGAGGAAGGGAAGCATGCGGGAAGGCAGAACCTGAAAGAAAGTTAACACCTGGAGAGGAGGAAGGAGGCTGAGTGATAGAAAAAGAAGGAAATAGAAACACAAGGTTGAAAGCCAAGAGGGAAAGTTAATGGGGCAGATTGTTTCTGGGCATCAAGAAGAAATTAGGAGAAAGTAGAACTCTAGAAGAGTGGGACAGAGCAAGGGAGTCCAGGAGAAAGAGGAGTTGTCCAGCCCAAGTGTCTCCCGGTTGGCAGTACACTTACCACCCCAGTGACGGTGGAGACTGTGGCTGAACCAGCTAACATCATTCTGGGTGAAGTTGAGGCTGCCTGCCAGTGATTGCAATTCTTTTACTGTGCCCTTGTCTTTTGTGCTTAAAGCTCAGATTTCTTCTAGTAGTTTTTGTGTTGGGGATTCTGCAAATATCCCTGGCTGAGTCTATCTCAATGTCCAGGAAGATTATGTTGGTGGATGGCTTGGTTGTCTTTTCCTTGGCCAGAGGGATGCCCCATATGGTGGCCATTTGTTCCAGCTCTGCTAATGCCAGTTTACATTCTCCTGATTCTGAGGGGCCCATGACCATGAAATCGTCTAGGTAGTGTACTATTTTTGCCCCAGGCTGCTGCCTCTGGAAAGCCCATTGAAAAAAGGAGCTGAACTGTTTGAATAGGACGCAGGAGACTGTGCAACCCATGGGGAGGCATCTATCAACATAACATTTTCTTTCAAAGGTAAAACCCAGCCATTGTTGGGATTTAGGGTGGACCGCCAAGAGTCTGAAAGCAGATTTGATGACCAACTTGGCAATTAGAGTGTTCTTGCCGCATTCTTGTATGAGTCTTACTGCCTCCTGGAATTGGGTATATGAAACTGCTGATTCATTATGCAGAATGCCGTCATTCAGCGAGTGGCCCTTTGGACAGGATAGGTGGTGAATTAGCCTCATTTTGCCTGGTTCCTTTTTTGGGAACCAGGCCTAGCGGTGAGACTAGGTAGTCATGGATTGGCATGTCGTAGGCCAACGAGATTCTGTCTTTTTGGGCGATTTTTACTTCTCTGACTTTATCCATGTAGGCCCATAGTTTGGTCCCATCCCCGGGAATTTTTTCCAAGTATATGGTAGCTAAAATGGCAAAGGATTTTAGCCAGTTGTCCCAGTCCTGTTTTACTTGGGCATTTCTAGCTATTACTCTTTCTTCTATTTTCTTTGGATCCCTAAAGGCGTCCCTCCCTTTTCTTTGGGCTTCAATTAGTGAGAAGATTTCAATAAATTCTTTTGCCCATATGGCTTCTTTGATTGTGTTGTCTGTGTTCCATGCTAGGCATCTTTTGCATCTATTCAAAATTTCTGTTTGGAAAGATTTAAACTTTTTGTCTAATTGAGTACTGGTGATAATTACCATCTCTGGCTCGCCACTTCTGGCTGCCTCTGTTTGCCCAGGTGTACTGGCGTTGGGGGTTGCCCATGCCCATGCCTTTAATGCGCCATCTTGATTGGGTGTGGCTGTTGTTGTTGTAAACCTATTTGGGCTTGGATCAGTTGTGCTGGTGAGTGACGGGGGTGTTGTTGCTGCTGCCTGATCCACCATTGCAGGTGTGGGGACGGGGGGTGGAGGCGGTATTATGATAACTGTTGGCTCACTGGGGGTGTTGTGGTTTCTTGAGTCATTTGAGTTTGCAGGGGACTGTTGTTTGCTTCTAAAATCTAACATCATTTGTTGTATGTCCCTCATGTTTTCGCACAATTTTGACAAAATATTACTTTTGTTACCTTTGCCTGATCCTTCGCTTGACTTCTTCTTCTTTGGGGGTGGTGAGGTCTCCCCCAACTCGGGTGGCATGGGCATCCCTTCTTTAGGTAGCCAGTATAGGTTTTCCCTGACCCAAGCCCATGGTGTTCAGCTGCCTCGATTGCTGCAAGGAGGTGGGGTGATTTGGCTTCTGTTGGTGGGCTTGTAGTTCCCTGTGATTTTCGTTTGGGAGCCATCTGCCTGTTGAGTGGAGAAAAACAAATGTTATTCTGTGATAAAACTTTAACTGGTGGCTTGTTTCTGCGCCTTTATGCCGGTTTTCTTGGAAAAAATGGGGCGTGTTTACTAAACAAAAAGAAATGGGGGGGTCTTGATTTGTTAAAAGATTTCGCCACCCCTCCTTGCTGATAACATTTTCATTTTTGCATTGTGTTGAAAAGACTCCCGGGATTGGCTCTTGCGGCTTTGTGGTGCAAAGCTGTGTTGCTTTGTGTCGTCTTGCTTCCAAGCGAAGTGTTGTTGATTTAAGATTGAGTAAAAAACTCCCATAGTCGGTTTACTGAGTGCAGTCCGTGCCTTGTGTAGGTAGTAAAATTGGTTGTTAAATATATTCTTTGTTAATATTTTTGTTAGCGAGCGCGTTCCAAGTTTATTTCTTTTCAAGGTTATCGCCTTTCCTTGCACGCGCCCTGTTAGTCACCCTGTTTCGTGACGGCGAGGTTTTGGGGCAGGGTTTGATGTAAGCGTGCGCTTAAAACGAGCAGCTGTGCTGCTTGAGATCGTGCAAACTGCCCAGCGTGTGGCCTGTTGATGTGCAACCCGGGGCTGGGGGCTCGACTTACTTGAAAATGTAGCGAGTATGCCGCCAGCGCCGGGCTGCTACTTTGTTGGTTCTCCCGCTTTGATTCGTGCCACGGACACCACTGGAGCTCCCGGCCTTCTGCGACTCCTCGCTCTGCGATTGTTTTGAACAGTACGATGTTCGATAGAAAAAAGGAAGAAAAAAGACTCTGCAAGTGCAGTGAACTTTTGTATAGGGAGAAAGCAAAGCCTCAAGAATGTGCCAGGTAACAGCAAACTTCAAAAGGAGGAAGAAATGGAGGACACTGAGTTCACAGTGTACCTCCAGCCTGTTTGAGTTCCTTCAGGGACTACAAACAGATTGTGATTTTCTGTTGAGCTGGAAGCTCTTTTCAGAAGACCCAGGGTAAGCCCTAGGTCTTTGAAGTGTATCTGTTGGGGCTGACCCAGCCCCCAGGCCGGCAGAGCCGACTGTCTGTCCCTCCAGGCAGGGGGGGTGTGTGTGTTCCTGCTCTCTCAGCCTGCCTATTTTAGATCCTTAGGGTGCTTAGCACCCTCTTGCTTATTGGAAGGGTGAGGTGGTGGGATAGAGTAGAGGGAGACCAAGAGCGCAGAAGGGAGTGAAAAGGGGGTTACAAGGAACAGGTAGGAGAAAAAAGAATAACAACAGGAGAGGAGCTAGTTGATAGACAAGTGTAGAAATGCAAGGAAGAGGAGAGAATGAGAAGAGAAGTGAGAATAGTGGAGGATGTTGGCACAGAGTTGCTGGAGCAGAAATAGGAGGAGGGGAGAGAACAGAGAGAGGAGGATCTGAGGCAGTGGCTAAGGATATCCTTAAGAGGAGGAAGGGAAGCATGCGGGAAGGCGGAACCTGAAAGAAAGTTAACACCTGGAGAGGAGGAAGGAGGCTGAGTGATAGAAAAAGAAGGAAATAGAAACACAAGGTTGAAAGCCAAGAGGGAAAGTTAATGGGGCAGATTGTTTCTGGGCATCAAGAAGAAATTAGGAGAAAGTAGAACTCTAGAAGAGTGGGACAGAGCAAGGGAGTCCAGGAGAAAGAGGAGTTGTCCAGCCCAAGTGTCTCCCGGTTGGCAGTACACTTACCACCCCAGTGACGGTGGAGACTGTGGCTGAACCAGCTAACATCATTCTGGGTGAAGTTGAGGCTGCCTGCCAGTGATTGCAATTCTTTTACTGTGCCCTTGTCTTTTGTGCTTAAAGCTCAGATTTCTTCTAGTAGTTTTTGTGTTGGGGATTCTGCAAATATCCCTGGCTGAGTCTATCTCAATGTCCAGGAAGATTATGTTGGTGGATGGCTTGGTTGTCTTTTCCTTGGCCAGAGGGATGCCCCATATGGTGGCCATTTGTTCCAGCTCTGCTAATGCCAGTTTACATTCTCCTGATTCTGAGGGGCCCATGACCATGAAATCGTCTAGGTAGTGTACTATTTTTGCCCCAGGCTGCTGCCTCTGGAAAGCCCATTGAAAAAAGGAGCTGAACTGTTTGAATAGGACGCAGGAGACTGTGCAACCCATGGGGAGGCATCTATCAACATAACATTTTCTTTCAAAGGTAAAACCCAGCCATTGTTGGGATTTAGGGTGGACCGCCAAGAGTCTGAAAGCAGATTTGATGACCAACTTGGCAATTAGAGTGTTCTTGCCGCATTCTTGTATGAGTCTTACTGCCTCCTGGAATTGGGTATATGAAACTGCTGATTCATTATGCAGAATGCCGTCATTCAGCGAGTGGCCCTTTGGACAGGATAGGTGGGGAATTAGCCTCATTTTGCCTGGTTCCTTTTTTGGGAACCAGGCCTAGCGGTGAGACTAGGTAGTCATGGATTGGCATGTCGTAGGCCAACGAGATTCTGTCTTTTTGGGCGATTTTTACTTCTCTGACTTTATCCATGTAGGCCCATAGTTTGGTCCCATCCCCGGGAATTTTTTCCAAGTATATGGTAGCTAAAATGGCAAAGAATTTTAGCCAGTTGTCCCAGTCCTGTTTTACTTGGGCATTTCTAGCTATTACTCTTTCTTCTATTTTCTTTGGATCCCTAAAGGCGTCCCTCCCTTTTCTTTGGGCTTCAATTAGTGAGAAGATTTCAATAAATTCTTTTGCCCATATGGCTTCTTTGATTGTGTTGTCTGTGTTCCATGCTAGGCATCTTTTGCATCTATTCAAAATTTCTGTTTGGAAAGATTTAAACTTTTTGTCTAATTGAGTACTGGTGATAATTACCATCTCTGGCTCGCCACTTCTGGCTGCCTCTGTTTGCCCAGGTGTACTGGCGTTGGGGGTTGCCCATGCCCATGCCTTTAATGCACCATCTTGATTGGGTGTGGCTGTTGTTGTTGTAAACCTATTTGGGCTTGGATCAGTTGTGCTGGTGAGTGACGGGGGTGTTGTTGCTGCTGCCTGATCCACCATTGCAGGTGTGGGGACGGGGGGTGGAGGCGGTATTATGATAACTGTTGGCTCACTGGGGGTGTTGTGGTTTCTTGAGTCATTTGAGTTTGCAGGGGACTGTTGTTTGCTTCTAAAATCTAACATCATTTGTTGTATGTCCCTCATGTTTTCGCACAATTTTGACAAAATATTACTTTTGTTACCTTTGCCTGATCCTTCGCTTGACTTCTTCTTCTTTGGGGGTGGTGAGGTCTCCCCCAACTCGGGTGGCATGGGCATCCCTTCTTTAGGTAGCCAGTATAGGTTTTCCCTGACCCAAGCCCATGGTGTTCAGCTGCCTCGATTGCTGCAAGGAGGTGGGGTGATTTGGCTTCTGTTGGTGGGCTTGTAGTTCCCTGTGATTTTCGTTTGGGAGCCATCTGCCTGTTGAGTGGAGAAAAACAAATGTTATTCTGTGATAAAACTTTAACTGGTGGCTTGTTTCTGCGCCTTTATGCCGGTTTTCTTGGAAAAAATGGGGCGTGTTTACTAAACAAAAAGAAATGGGGGGGTCTTGATTTGTTAAAAGATTTCGCCACCCCTCCTTGCTGATAACATTTTCATTTTTGCATTGTGTTGAAAAGACTCCCGGGATTGGCTCTTGCGGCTTTGTGGTGCAAAGCTGTGTTGCTTTGTGTCGTCTTGCTTCCAAGCGAAGTGTTGTTGATTTAAGATTGAGTAAAAAACTCCCATAGTCGGTTTACTGAGTGCAGTCCGTGCCTTGTGTAGGTAGTAAAATTGGTTGTTAAATATATTCTTTGTTAATATTTTTGTTAGCGAGCGCGTTCCAAGTTTATTTCTTTTCAAGGTTATCGCCTTTCCTTGCACGCGCCCTGTTAGTCACCCTGTTTCGTGACGGCGAGGTTTTGGGGCAGGGTTTGATGTAAGCGTGCGCTTAAAACGAGCAGCTGTGCTGCTTGAGATCGTGCAAACTTGCCAGCGTGTGGCCTGTTGATGTGCAACCCGGGGCTGGGGGCTCGACTTACTTGAAAATGTAGCGAGTATGCCGCCAGCGCCGGGCTGCTACTTTGTTGGTTCTCCCGCTTTGATTCGTGCCACGGACACCACTGGAGCTCCCGGCCTTCTGCGACTCCTCGCTCTGCGATTGTTTTGAACAGTACGATGTTCGATAGAAAAAAGGAAGAAAAAAGACTCTGCAAGTGCAGTGAACTTTTGTATAGGGAGAAAGCAAAGCCTCAAGAATGTGCCAGGTAACAGCAAACTTCAAAAGGAGGAAGAAATGGAGGACACTGAGTTCACAGTGTACCTCCAGCCTGTTTGAGTTCCTTCAGGGACTACAAACAGATTGTGATTTTCTGTTGAGCTGGAAGCTCTTTTCAGAAGACCCAGGGTAAGCCCTAGGTCTTTGAAGTGTATCTGTTGGGGCTGACCCAGCCCCCAGGCCGGCAGAGCCGACTGTCTGTCCCTCCAGGCAGGGGGGGTGTGTGTGTTCCTGCTCTCTCAGCCTGCCTATTTTAGATCCTTAGGGTGCTTAGCACCCTCTTGCTTATTGGAAGGGTGAGGTGATTTTCTCACCTCACCCTTCCTTTGCTTTGTCCTGCAAGGAGACTGCTGTCACCTGGCTAAGTGGTGGGGTGGAGAGGGGCCAGGTCCGGATAGTGGGGGAGCTGGCCCTCTCCCAGGCTTACTGGATGGTACCAGCAGTTACCCTGCCTTGCTTTGGGAGGCTCTACAGCATTGTCAGATTGGAAGGAAAGGGGAATGGGAGAAAGAAAGTAAGATGCATGCTGGTGTAAGCTGTGGGTTGGAACCCTGGTGTTTTCTTTGGCCTTCACCACCACTTTTAATCAGTAATGAGCTGATCAAAGCTCGTAGGGGGTCAGTTACGAAATGTAACCGAGTGCATGGAAAATTCTAGGGACCAATGTGATGTCAGTGGCAATCACATGTACCAAGCCACATATACCTCATCCTTCTACTACATTAAATGCAGTAGTTATCTTGTAGTATTCATGTTTTTATTTAAGTATGGTATAGTTGTATCATTGATACTCCAGGAAGGAGGTGATGTTGTTGAGTGGAATTGATAACTTACTTGCAGCTTTTCAAATAGTCGATTTTTGTTTTTGTCGCTTGGTGGCGTAAGCCACCAATAGCAGAAAAACATTGGTACTGTAAAAAGAAAAGGAGAAACGGGAGTTCAGGAGCAGTGTAGGGCGTTGGTATGGCAACTTGCTGATGCTTGGTGATGAAATGACTGAAGCACGATCCAGGCCTTCACCCTCTCGCTCACGTCTGCTGGCCTGCCACTGTTGCCGGGTAGCTGTGCATGCTACTGAAATAGGAGCAAAATGACTGCACTCAAGTAGATACCCATTAGATTTTCATTTCTATGTACCAATACTTTTTATTAATTGAACTCCTTTTGGACTATGTTTCAAGTTTGCAGCACAGTGATCTCTGTTTCAATAGCTTTGCCTGGATCTTGCTTTCGGCCATACGTGGAGGAGCAGGCTCACAGGGAGTTCAGACAGCCGACGCCAGGCAAGGATCCATGAGCTGCAACACACCCCGCAATCGGCATCCAGTCAGCCCGGGCGCCAGCAAGGAGAGATATAAGTGGAGTAGATGGGTTGGGCGACTGGGACGCCCACCCTTGCCTGGAGGCATTCAGGGCCTCAGCATTTCATCCACTTTGCAGGGAGAAATGTGGATTGGGGGGCTGAGACAAAGTTACTTGGGATGCAGATTAAACATTTTCTGTGGAACAATAGACAATAGATAGGAGGAAAGTATGATAGCGGATACGGATGGTTCTAAGGGTTACAGGTATTTTTATGGAGTGATAGGACCAGTCACGCTAAGTGCTGGCCGTCGCCAGGCTACTCCATAAGTGCCGGCTGGTGGTTCCTCCATGGTGGTGCAGTTATGCGCTACTTCCCCCGCAGCTCAGGAATCAGCATTTTCATGGTGTCCGTTGGGGACGCAAGTGCTCAGGTTCCCTGGGTTTAGAGCGCTTCCTTGTTGTTGTCCCTCCCACGCCTGGTAAGAATACCTGCCACTGTGGAGTGGGACACTGGTGGGAGCCTCTCTTCTACTCAACCCCAGTGCTGACTCGGGAATGGGGGAGGATTTGTGCAGTGGCGCGGCTACCATGTCTTAAATTGGGGAAGAGGTGATGATTGGAAAGCAGCAGCCACAGTCCGTAAGTGCTGGTGGTATTGGGGCAGCGGCCACCGTCTGGTTGATTTGGTCAACACAGAGTTCGAGGTACGTAGGACCTCACAAGGATTTTGCTGTTTCTGTTGTTGGCAGCGTTGCTGCCCCTTTTCTGGCTACAAAGCACTTCTACACACTGACCTGTTTGCTCAGTGTGGGGGTTGTGCCTGATGGCGCTTCCATGGTGCATTCAGAACACGATTTGGTGTCTCTGATGTTTGGCTGAGTTTCTGCGCTGTTTATTTAAGAGGCGCTTCCACACGCTGAGAGGCGTTGAGGCGCTTGGATAGCGTGGTTTGCACAGTTGTACGCCTAATAGCTATCGGGACTCGGCTTGCTGCTGCGGGTGTGAGCACTGGAGGTTGCTGCGTGCGATGTGTAGCAGGGCTTCTATTGGTTTTTCGCAGTTAAAGTGGGGTGCGACTACTGAAAACTTGCACGCTGGTGTGTTGTCAGTTATGGGGAGCAGGATGGTGAACACATAGGGAGCGTGCCTTTGGTGAAAGATTGCCCGACATAATTGAGAGCAGGATGGAAGGTACGGATTGGGGGCTTGCTTCGGTAACAGGTTTAAAAAAAAGAATGAAATATATATGCGCTAACAGGGGGTTGCCACTGCCCTGTTGCTTAGTGGCTTGCATGTTTGTCATGCTTTCATTTATGACGATAGGTACAGCTTTTCCCAGTGCTGCAGTGTATTGCAGGATCTCAATGGCTGGTCTAACACAGTGTTTTGTCATATGGAATAGGCTATTTTACCCCGTTCTGCACAGAGTCTCCAGGTTGGTTTTCTTTGCTGCTCATCTGGTTTTTAGGGCGATGATGCAAATGAGTGGAATGCTGTGGTAGAATGTAGAGCAGAGATTGTTATCCTATGAGAGTGCACCACGGTTGTCAGTGGGAGAGATGTGGCACAATAGTACACCATCACCCAACTTGGCCATGCTGCACCCATAATATTCCAGCACCCAACCCGGCCATGCTTTAAACTCAGTAAAGAAGTCAACAGCTCAACCAGAGATGTCAGAGTCATTTGTGGCCAGGGACCCAACGTAACAAACGGCCTGCTCTAGTACACGAGTACCTTTTGTCTCTCACGCATGGTTGTAGGTGAATGCTTATAGTGGAAGCATGGCCATGTTTGTTGCATGGGTCAATGTGTTATCCGCCGCACATCCCAGATGTTGAATCGACTGGGCGGACATTTTACCAATGACACGTGTTTAAAGTGTGCGCTGAGAGGTGATGTACGTGACGTGGATTGAGGTTTGCAAATGTGGTGTGGCTATGGAGACGAATTCTTTATCTAATACAATGTTAACACATTTATTTTTTCAACATCTAATTGTATCTGGAATGCGGCTCACAGTACAAAAGTTTGAGCAACTTGCTGCATCTCATTTAGACGGCCAGTAATGTCTTTAAAGTGGTTACAGGTCATTTGGTAAAAATAAATGGTCGACAGGACAAATGGTCGACGCAATTTGGTCGAAAGACAAATGGTCGAAATTTTTTTTTAGTATTTTCACTTTTTTTTTTTTTTTTTGGGGCGGTCCCCCAACCCCCTTTTTTTTTTGCTAAAAAAACCTTTTTTTTCCTAAACGAAAACCTGAAAAATATATATATAAATTTAACAAAAAATTCAACCATTTGTCTTTTGACTAAATTGCGTCGACCATTTGTCTGTCGACCAAATGACTGGACAGCCTTTAAAGTATGTTGTGGAAATGGCTGGTTGCTGTGTTATGGCTGAATGGTGTCCCCGGAAGGGGGTCCGCTTATGGCCCCGCTGGGGCGCTTTGAGTCAGACAGGCCCCCACACGGCTGACTTGGATCCCGAGTACACACTTTTTGCAGGGTGGGCAAGCCCCAGAATATGAGCCCATAATGAATGCTGCTGTGGACCGCCCACAGTTTTGTTCCCCAGTTCTTTGGTGGTTAGGAGGCGAATGCAGGCGCACGCTTGCTTTAAACAATGAGGTGCACGTTTTAATAAGGTGTTATTGGGAGTGCAGGATCCGAGACCACACTTGCACATCTTGACTGGGAGAGTGCAGGCACTTCTGTCAAACACGTACAAGTAATACGAGAATATAAATATTTATATATGATATAAAAGTGACAAAGCTGTTTCCAAATGGTACCTACGTGCGTTACTGCGCCATTACCCCCACTACATACCAGGGTGAGATCTGGGCTTCAGGAGTGGGGTCTGCTGTCCACAATAGGGGGGTAAATGATGTGGCGGGCCGTCATTTTTGGCTCGCTGCACTGCGAGGGCGGCGGGAAGGGAAGGGTCCGCCCGGGCTGACACTGTGGCGCTTGCTTATGCATGGCCAGAGATAACTGTGTCTTTTGAATTTCATTGTTCGTTTCAGCAGAGCGCGGGAATGGCAGATGGCCGCAGGTGTCGGTAATTTATTTGCATGATGGGAGATTTCTTGGGAGAACCTATGGCACAATCAGCTAATGCACGAGGCCACTAACTGGGAAGTTTTTGACTCCTGCCAGGCTGGAGCCCCCCCAAGGATGCTAGAAATATGGTAGGTCCCGCGCGACACTGATACAGATCACATGATCAGCCTTCAGAAATGCTGTCAGCAGTATTTTGTATTTGTATTTATTTTATTTGCATTGCGCACCTGGCCTGGGGCATCTGGGCGCATGCCTTACATAGGTACATAGAGTTACATAAGAAGAAAAAGTACAGAGATACATAAAGTTACATAAGCAGACAAGATTGCTCATAGGTTACATCGTAATAGCAGGTCAATACGCAGTATTGAGTTGATGCAGATTTTGGACCACGTGTACATAAGGATTATACAGCAGGTACATGTGATGGCTGGGAGTGTACAAAGGGAAGAGCAGGTACATACAAAATAACAGTAGCAGGTACATAGGTGTAGCCTATGAATGTATGGATGTGAATTACGCATTGCAAGTGGAGGTAAGTCCGGTAAGGGGGTGTGGAAGAGAGGAGAGCCCTCCATCTCAACAGGGCAAGGCTGGGCCAAGCACAGGACAATTTGCTGTATGCCAGGGGTGGGTTTACTCCTTTTTGGAGGGTACATCCCCGGATATCACTTTTTGCAGGTGGAAAGAGGCCAGGTTATAAACAGCCCCCTAGAGGGCTGCAAGTGCTTGCTAGGTGTCCAGCGTGCCCGAATTTGTCATAGTTCCATTCATTTGTCAGGTGTTGAAGAGCAGAGTGGTGTAAGGGGAGATTTATGTAACCAATATGACTGAATAATTTCAGACATAATGGCTATGTCAACTATCTTGTTTGAAGGGCTGAGATGGCTCAGTGGGTTGAAAGCTTGCAGCAGCGATTGCGGGTGTGGGAACTGCTGGTCGCAGGTTGGCATCCTGCAAGGACAGCTGAGCCTTTGAATTTTCTGAGGTTGATAAAGGAGTACAGACTACGGTTGGAGAGGAGAACAATGCAGGCATCTCACTCAGACATGGAGGAGGTGCATTAAAGCATTACCCAATGCATGTGCTTGTATGTTGTGCTTGACAACCTGTGCCCTTCATTGCCTTAGTGTATTACCCTCCTACACCGGACACGCGACTAGGGTGTTTTTACTTGCAGGAAAAGCCCAGAGTGCCTGCAGGTTATGTCCTGGGATGTTTGGGAACATCAGAGTTGTTTCAAGTGGCAAGATAGCTCAGTGTGTTTGAGCGCTTGCTGCAGCGATATGTGTGGGGTCGGCAGGTCTCAGGTTCAGATCCTGGCAAAGACAACTGACAATTTTCCAAGATCGATAAGTACAGGCTATGGTTGGGATGATAATTGTATGTGAATATGTGCTATGTACAGCACTGGAGAAGTTCCCCAGCAGCATTTGCTCCAATCAGCAGCCTTGTAAGAAGCAAGTCAGGCACCTGGCTTTCCATTTCCCAGCTACAGTTATTTCATATTGGGCTATTGCTTTATTCTCCTTTCTTCTCATTATCTTGCACACCTGTGCCTCTTATCACATCCTCATTTAAAACTTTGCACCCTCCTCCTTGCACCCTAGCAGCTATAAATGCAAATAACCTCAGTAAACGCCAAAACTTGTGGCATTGCCAATGCTTGTTTGAGTAGGAATAGGAGTGTACTGGGGGGTAATGGCCAAAAATGTCACCCTCACAATTACAACGGCCGAAAATGCCAACTTAATTTATTTTTTAGACCCCCTTACACCACATATATATGTGGGGGGTATATGATATGATATTATGGGGAGACCCCCCGCATATATATGTGGTGCAAAAGGGGTTTTTAAAAAAAAAGTCAGCATTTTCAACCGTCTCAATTGTGAGAGTTGCAGTGATCACATTGATCCTTCTGGGCAGCAAGGTGTATGTTGTTTTGACCCCGTTTGCGTGTGCAGGTGTGCACGTGCATGTGGGCTCAGCGAGATCACACACAGAAAATATTTATTGAGCAAAGTGAGAAGTAATCTGTTAAATACGTGTTTTCGAAAGGATAGAGAAAAAAGTGACAATATTAAATAAGAAAGAGCCATAAAAGCAATGAATCTTCAGTTCATTTTCTAAGCAGAATCTGATGACTATCCCAGTGGAAACACAAGCCTGGTTGGTAAGTTGGGGGTAAATACTGGAATATTATGAGAGCAGATTTCTAGCAGTGCATTGGGAGGATAGCTCAGGGGCAACATGCTCGCCGTGGAAGCAAGACAACACAGAGCAACACAGGTTCGATTCCTGGGTCCGCACTTAGAAACCTCTGGGTATTAAGCAGGAGTCTGTCCTGATACATTCTGGTTTCACCATCACCGTCTTGTGGACAATGCTGGATTTGACTTTTATGGACTTCATTCATTCATGGTGCGTCACCCTTTCTAAACTCTCATGCTGAACTTCTTTTGCATCTTGTACTCATGGTGGCCCTGAATCAGGCTGTTCCCATCTTCATCTTGTATCCTGGCTTGCAACATTATGTGTTACTACTGACTTCTGCAATTGTATTCACTCTCCCTCTTGCTTCTCTACTCTTTTGACTGCTAACTCTGTTCTCTCCTCCTTTCCCTTCTCCCTTTTCCTATCTCCTCCCCTTACTTTCTTCTATGCACTTACTCTATCAGAATTGTCCCTGGACCTAGTATGATAGCAACCTCGTCGGTCTCCTCTTCCCTCCCCTTACTGGTTTTTTCCTCCCCAACCCCCTCCAGCACTATCTGAAATGTCGTCAGGCCTAATATGATAGTCGCTTGTTTTGTTCCTCCCCTACCTTTCTGCACCCCTCACCTCTTGTTTTTTTTCCGGCTCTGCCAGAAATGTCGTCAGGCCTAGTACGGTAGTCGCCTGTCTGTTTCCATTTCCTTTCCACTCTCCCCCTCCGTTCCTTATCTATGTTTTAGCTCTTGCACTATCTGAAATGTTGTCAGGTCGAGTACCATAGTTAATTTCACATCCTTACTGTTCATGGCCTGTAAGAATGTCATTGTTTTTTCCCTTGTTCCCTCCCTTGCCTTGAAGCGCTTTGAAACACATTGTGTATAGGCGCTATATAAATAAACTATCATATCATCTCAAGCATAACCAATTACAGTGTACCCAGACACTATTGAAAACCCAACAAGAAATACTTCGGGGGCAGAGCTGCCAATGTGCTCAGGGCAACTTGCTAGGGCTTTTTTAACCATGTATTGCCAGAATCATGTCTGCAGAAGTGAACACAAGGAAAGTATTCTCAGACTCTGGATTGTGAAAGACGCTTTGTTGTCTTCATTCGCATAGTTGGGGATGTTCCAAAAGCGAGGAATACCAGACTCTTTTATTGTGGTAATCAGTGATCCGACTACTGGCGTTCCCTTGATGTGTGCTCATTGAACTCAGAAAGTAAAATATGTCAACAATCCTTTTTTAGAAGTCGCGCATGGATGATCCAGTACTACTCGTGTGTGCCAAAGTATGTTCTAGGGAACACATGTTATTGCTGCTTTTCATCTTATCGGAGAACATGTCATGAATGGGCGTTATGCTCGGTATATTGACCATTGCAGTTTAATTGTATTCTCTCAGTAAATGCCAACACATGTGCGAGCGCACTGGTGAAGGACCACGCTTTGGTAGGAGCGCTTAAAAGGCACCGCACTTCAACACAAACGGCTACTTATTCATCTTCCAGGAATAGGAAGAAGAGTGTTTACGAGCACATAAGTATTGGTGGATTTCGGAATCAACAGGCAATGGCCAAGGCAAAGTCAGTACCTTTGGCTGGCTTCCTGGCAAAGGTGCGTTTCTGCCTTTGTGATGAGGATACTATTTGTCTGGTGGAGATAGAGTGTGAACCAGGTATGTATGTGTGTGATGGTTTTCTAAGAACTCCTCCAGAACTGGAAGCCATTGTTCTGATAAAGACCCTAGAACTGGACGCGACTTAATCTGGGCACCGTATGTGGTGCTTTTAGACATATTTACTTGAAGGAATGGACACGCCACAGCCATGCGTGGCTGTATAGACACACGGGTGGATGGGAGGATTTTTTATACACGGGGTACATATGTGTGTGTCTAATGATATGTGTGTGTTTGTTGGCTTTGGTAGTTAGATTTCGTAATGAAGCTATTGTGTGTTATGCGCCGAGAGGTAAAATGTTTTTTTGTAAAGGTGTCTAGCTATATGAGGGTAGAGATATGTGCAGTGAGCTTAATCCCCCGAACCCCCAAGCCCCCAGTCCCCTAGAACACAGAGACATAAGCAGTGGGGCCAGATGGAGTATTTATTTTGCTTGACTTTGTGGGTGTGAGTGTTAGGGAGGCACGGAAGGCAGCGTGGCGTGGTAAGTTTGTGTGGGGGGGGGGTAGTTAAAACCCTCAAGCTACATCTGCAATGAATACAACACCGAATGTTCCTATTGCTCTTTCCATGGGACATTCAATTGGAAAGCATTTTCCTAAATGAATGACTGTGAATGTCAATGCTTCGTGTTGCTAGAGAAGCACACTGAGCAACGTGCTCATCGAAAGCCATAAAAGCGAAACCTCAGAAATGAAACATGAGCTGAAATGCTGGGCAAGGGCTTGGGACTGGCTTCAAATGAGGACATGTTACTGTTAACAAAAGAGATTGTTTCACTGGGATGTAGAAGAGCAAAGTGGCATTGCCCATGTAAAGGGAAAGGGAGCTGTTTGGGAATTGCATTATTGATTGGACTTCACCAGAAGAAAGGAGGAGTGGGGAATGTAGCCCCTTTATGCATAAATTCACTTTGAATGTGTTTGTTTTAGTATTATTCGTCATAGTAATGGCATTTTTTCATAATCCCAATGGCGAGCCATGGCCAGAAAACTGGATGTAGGCTGTGTGCTGAACTATTGCCAAAACCATTGCACACAAAGAATGTCCTGCTAAATCTGGCATTGTCACCCAGTTTAGTGGCCAATTTGAGTGCTATTCTTCATATTGGCATCTTGCATGGTCACAGTTAAAGGTGTTTTTGTCCAACCAACCAGCCAATGCCTTCTGTTGCATCATAAAAAAGAAAGTTTGTGCTTTTACCAAACCACACCTATTTAGCCATTTTACATTAATTGGGTGAAATATTGATCATGCATCGGAACAGCATTTTGTGTATATCAATGGTAAGTGAGTTCAGATACTTTGAGAGGATAGCTCTCTGGGTGAAGCAATTTCTGAGGCGATCTGTGTTCATGTGCAAGCCTACTTTCAATACTTAACAAGGTGGGCCAGTAACACTTTTTAGTCTGGTGTAAGGATCTTGAAGTAACATCTGATTTTGAGGACAAAAGGGGCACATGCCCAGGGCCCATAAATGGGAGAGGCCTCCAAAGGGCTATCTGTTTTTAATAAGTGAGTGCCCCACATATTTTTGCACAAACAACTGAATTCATGGTATTGTAGAGCGCACTGGTCAGGATCTGATCACCGAGGCTGCTGCCTGGCTGGTGTCGACAAGTACATTTCATGCTGATCCATTTGGCCTATAGTGTGTTCTCGGTTCCTGGTAGGAGATACTTCTTTCACTAGAGCACACGTGGTGTAGCGTTTTCACCTTTATCTGCTGAATATATTCGTTATGTGCAATAACCAAAGCTGAAATGCATATTAATAAATTAGGGTGCCCTTCTTGCACCGATTATATAACACCAAGGCCCTTATTCACAGAGCGTTTTCCAAAGGGTTTTGCCATTATAAAACGCTTCTGTGAATTAGGCCCACAGTGTTACTTACTTGTTGCAGAGATCAATCTATCAAAATCAGGCTAAGCTGCGACAGCCTTTACTCTCTTTGCGGTCAATTGAGTGTATTTACACTTGTGTGGTAGCAACACCTGTGGTGCTCCAAATGAACAGACCTGCAACACATAGCCCTTGATTTAAAAACGAACATAGCATCAGTATGATGCAGGTCTAGAGCGCTGATACTTCAAACGAGGGTTATCAAAACTGTGATTTGCTGTCAATGAAGAGCTAGGGCTGTGGGATGTATTTACCCATGCATCCGAGCCATACCTCAAAACTGTGCAGTACTGACATGGAAAACATCATGATGGCCAGAGCTTCCCAGAAAATGCACAGGGAAATGCATGAAGAATAGGCTGCCACTCATTTTTGCCGATGTTATGGGCACAGAAGGACACTGCCTAAAACCACCATTGGACTACCCACACAGTAGTCTGAAACCATTGGGAATGGCAATGCTGATTGCCAAAAGCAAACCCATAACTGTGGAGAATTCATTTTCTTAAATCCCAAAAAGGGGTGCAGTACCAGTACTCACCACTATCCAAAAGCCGGCGTTTTAAAACCACCAGATTTTGTAGAAAACTGAATAAATGAACCCAAAATATGCCAATGAAAGACATTTTAAGAGGTGGATCCAATGTAAAGTTATATTCTGAAGTGACTTGAAGGTTTATAACAAGACTGGCTGAGCTGGGGATTTCAGCAGTTTAAGTAAATTTGGACTGAAAGACATTAAAAATCTCAAGGTTTAAGAGAAATGAGTGACCTACTTTGAGTGTCACATAGGTTGCAATTGTTTAAATGTCATAGTTTTGAACTTAGAATCAGCATTCTAGCTGCATATGTAAAAAAATTGTCTTGACTTAAACTGGGAAACAAAAAGTGACATTTTATCTGAAACCTGGCTTAAGGAACTGAATTCTGCCTGGCAACTACCCCCATCAGGAGTGAAACTTGAGTCACAGCTGTGTTCCCAGGCCTAGCTGCCCATTTGCTGGCTACACTAAGGATATGCCATCTCTCTGATAATTGAATTAAGGGGAGCCCCACAGAACACAGGAGCTCTGAACAATGCAACCCCCTTCGCCCAGGCAGATGGTTTATTACAGAGGTCGTAAAACAGCTTCCTCTTGGCAGAAGCTGGGAGGGGCAGGGTCTCTGAGCTTGGCAGAAACTGGAAAGACTGGTTTCTGTACCATGTGACATGAAAAGACACACCTCTATAGCCAGAATATGGTTTTAGAAAAAGATGAATAACTCATAGAGCGGACTTGTGAAAATTATTTAAATGACACCATAATTCTTGTGATTTTTCTGCCCACATTTTAAGAGGTTTTTAGAACCGGTGGCATGTTCAGGGGGGTTTTAGCGGAAAAGAGGATATTACTCAAAATGTGTGCATGTGAAAAATCTGACACTTCATCAATTAATGTCCATACTCCTTGCGCACATGTGTGTAAATTTGGGTTAATGTCCGGAATTGCAAAATCAGTTAAAAAGTGAAATATGTGCCATTTCTGAATGCAAGCCCCCAGGAAGAGCAAAGTTTGGACAGGGTATATCTCCTGTGATATGTGATGTGTGCATGTAATTTTAAACCAATGTTTACCTGTGCAAATATGTCTTTTGTTATCAAATATAGAATGTGTGCAATTTGACTGGGGAGTGTCCTCTCTGCAAGCCATAAAATGACATCACTCTGACACAACTTAGCTTCCCCAATCAAGTGAGAAATGGAAGTTTGACCAATTAGAAGCTGAGAGAGAGGTAGGGTCAGTGATGCTAGAACACACCCACATTCTAAACACATAAAAGCAGACAGACAGGACAGATAGGGACATTCATTTCCATCTGCAGCGGGACGCTCTGCCGGAAAAATCCATACTTACCTCCATCAACCTTCAGAGAGCAGACATAGAGACTTCAAATCTATCAAATTTCCAGAACCAGAGAGAGAGCAGAGCTGACCCAGATCACTGCTAGCAGAACCAGAGAGAGCTGACCCAGATCACTGTTAGCAGAACCAGAGAGAGCTGACCCAAATCACTGTGAAGTGCAGAGTCCCGTCTAAAACCTGACCAGATCCATGGCGAGGCCCATTTCACTCAAGAATATAGTGTGAGTACCTAGAAAACTGTGCAGAACCAATCTCCTAGTTAAAATAATATAATTCAATCTAGCTTAATCTAAGTAGAACTGTCTCCTAACTGTCACCTGTCATTTGTAAAGCTGTCACCTGTCATTTTCTAGTTGCAAGCTGCACTTGTCTTTTTGAACTTTAAAATTTCAAATCTGAAAAACGACCTGTATTTAATCGCTCATATCTCCGCGACCGTTTGTGCTAGAGACTTGCAGTAACTTTCATCTGAAAGCTGAGATCCTAGGCTTTCTTAGGACCCCAAAACGATAGTGATAGTCCTTGTAGTTCCTCTGTAATCGCGCCAGACGCATTCGCGAATTTTACCGCATTTTAGCATATTTTTTTTCTTCATTTCCAGCACATTTAAAAGCATTTTGCCTGTGTTTTCAACTTCTGTAGTCTAAGTTGCTGGGTGAACTGAATTACATTTGAATTGCATTTCTGAGAACTGTGTGCTTCCTTCCATTTCCTTGCATTGCATAAAAGGGGGGGTGAATTGTACAAGAAAGTGATTACATTGTCTTTGCTGAAATCCTATCAAGTTATTTTCTGTACTGCATTTCATTCCACATTGCATCCATTTGAAACCATAAAAGTATTGTTGCTATCTTATCCATTTCATGTCAACTCCTTAGTGATTATAAAGAAGTGTGCTAGTGCCAGATTCTCCTTGTTAATCTTTATCATATCAGATTAAGTGTGATATTCAATTATTAATTTATTATAAAGTGTGATATATATACCTATTGTTGAAACTATCAATTAAACCTTTTTAACTTGCAAAACAGAACTACTTCTTGGCTCAGTGGGGTCAGGGGGATTCCAAGAGAGGGGTGTTATATAGGGGTAGTCATCCAGAACGCATGAACTGGACATAAAGATATATTAATAACGGTTTTCATTCAGTATTATAGACTAGGCGTTGACTTAGCTGTAGTGTTGAATTGAATCCTCTTACAAATTGGGGGCTCGTGCCGGACGTTTGGGTTAGATCTACCATTTGTGCAGATTAATACAGCGTGCCAGCTGACCAGATACACATATCCGGTCGGATCACCACGCTGTGTTACGCTGTAAAGCATTCCTCAAAAGGGACACTCCAAGAAAAGTTCTGTTCTGCAAAAATAAAATACAAATTTCTGTAAGTCAGGACAGAGACCAATCTCTAGAATGACGACCTTAGTAGACATGAAAATAGCCAGAGAGCACTTCTTACATAAGTTATTTGTGAGAGGTGAATGGGCTGAGCAGGGCCAGGAGGCCTGGTTGCAGGCCATCACGCGACAGGCCACTGAAACAGGGTCAGACTTATGGAGAGATCAGGGTCCATTACATGTGGCCCTGAGTGAACTATATATGGCTCCTAAGGCCAAAGATGAACACGACAAGATTGTTAGGATAGCGGCATATTTATATTTATATATGGGAGCCATACAGAATAAATGTGCTGAAGGCCATGACCTGGCAATAAGGCAACAGATGGCGTTAGCGAAGGCCCAATCTGATCTGGACTCTTCTGAGCAAAGGCTGCACAGAAGCCAGGAGTCAGAAAATGAGACCAGACAGTACATCACTAAAATAAAGGAGGATATGGATGTGCTGCAAAAGGAAAAGTCAGAACAGGATACCAGATTTCGGGCCTTGCAGAAGGAACACCAAGAAGGTTTGGACTCCCTACTGCAAAGCCAGAAAAAGCTGGAGCAACAACTGGACTTCAACAGGGTATGTGCTGAGCAGGTAGTCACCCTGCAAGGCCACCTAGATAGGGAAAAGGCAGAAAGCAATAAACTGATTCTGAAAGACCTGGATACCCAGGCAGAGTTTGATGAAGAGCGCCGGAAAGCTGGTGCCCTTCAAAGGCAGAGGGACGACCTGGCAGCACAGATGCAGGCTCTCAGTCAGGAAAGAGACACTTTAGGCCAGGAAGTCTGCTACTTAAAAAAGGAAATTGAAGAAAATCACCTGGCCCTCCAGGGGCTGGGTGACCTCCAAAAAGAAAACCAGAACTTGGTAGAGCACACCAGAAGGGTGGAAGATGCTCTGGCAAGAAAGGAGCAGGCCGGTAGGGATGGGACTCAGGAGGTAAACCTCCTGCAGCAAAGACTGGCCCAGTTCTCCAGGACCAACCAGGAAGCACAGAGGGAAAATGAGGCCCTCTGTCAACACAATGATAGGCTCCAACAACAGGTAGCGATGCAGGAGAGACTGATAGAGTCTAGTAAGGCCTTGACTGAGGAACTGAAAGCACAAATGCAGGCTCTTGCATTGCAACAGGGAGCAGGGGCGGATAGAGATGAGGTCCGCTGGGAAAGAGAGACTCCTGACCATAACCTCAGGAGCCCTAACACCAGGGACCTTCATCTCTCCCAGTCCCTGGACTCTACCACCCCCATGTCCCCTGGCGCACATGAGCACAGGGCCACAGGGATGGCAGATTACTATCCAGCTAAAAGTATGGGGCTCATAGGCCAGTACCACTCAGGAATGGAGGAGTGGGCATCCGGGTATGGGCACCCAAGTACAGTACAGTTCAGTGGGGAACCCCAGGAGAGTAGGCCCATTAAGGGCATCCTGAAAACCTCTGCCCAGTTAGGTCAGTGGAGGGGGTACCCATCAAATCCTGGCAGCAAGGAGGAATCTGAAGACTCCTCTGAACTGCGCAGGACACAGGAGACCAGGTCCCCACAGTCTGCCAGCCATTCCCAGGCTCGCAGAATCCGGGAAAACCTGGAAGAACAGACGGGAACCTCTGGGAGCAGTGCCTCTGAGTCCGAGGACGAATGGACAAGGGTTACCCGAACCAAAAAGGCCAATAAGGCAAAAAGGGCCTTGCTTAAGGACCCCTTAAAGCAGATTAAGGTGATCAGGAGCGTCATCACGCCTTACCATAAGAACGCTAAGTATTCTGTTTGGGAGCACTTAGAGTTGTTTGAACAAATGATGGAGACTTTCCATTTGAAGGACAGCCAAAGCTGTATTCAATATGTAAAGTGGACCTTCTCCCCGGAATGCTCCAGTTTCTTTGCGGGGCTGGAGGACCAAAATCATTTAAGATGGTCCACCTATAAGGCGGCCATCTTGAAACATTTTTCTGTTCACAGAAATCCTCAAGAGGCTCGCAAGGCAGCCTACAATTTGCAATGTGGGGAGGATCAGGCCCCACAAGAATTTGTGCAAGAACTGAAACGTGCTTTTGCGCAGACCACCAGAAGGGTGCGCACAGACAGTAGAGAATTCATCAATACATTTTTTCATGCCTTGCCCAAATACATAATGACCCAGCTCGTGAGGGATTTTCACGAGAAAAGATCTTTAGACTGGGTCCTTGAACAGGCTACCCGGATCTATTAGGTGCAGAAACCGGTAGATAGCAAAAGTAATGCCCAGAAAAACCCCAAAGCCAACAGCACCCCTGCTGCTGCCAAGGTGGCAGAGGTAAAGGTCACCCCCGTTTTGGATTTGGAGATGGGGGGGCCTAAAAACCTACCTGCACCTAATAATGCTAGGCCCAGAAGGTCCTCGGGCCAGTCACAGACAGGGAGCCAGGGAGGCAGCCCCACAAATGGGGTCCCTCGCTCTCCTGATTATGTAAGTCCCCGTTACAAGGGAAATCGACCCATCCCAAGGGGGGGGATCCAGCCAAGCACCTAACCCAGGGAACTTCCCTCCCAACTTCCCACAGGAGGGCAGAAATTCTCCAAATCCTGGGCAGAACTTTTTCCCCAGGTATCCACCCAATTTCCAACCCCAAAATCATCCATCCTTCTTTCCCCAATTCCCTGAGCCCAGACAACCTAATCCGGGAGGGGGGAGGCCAAGGGTGGAGGGGTACCAAAATCTTCCCAACCCGGGGTATTACCAGAGGAGGGACAGCTACCCTTCCCGGGATCAGCCCAGGGGAGAAAACAGGGCCCCGTATCAGCCTGAGCGGGTTTCCCAGTTAGAGCGCCAGGTTCAAAACATGGCGCGGGATCTGGGTCACATACTGAGGGCGCAGCAGAACCCTCAGAACGGCATGCCGGCGCAGAACGCACCCAACTCTGGACCTGGTGCTCCAGAACAATGACGGGGGCAGCACCCCGATAACTCACCGGTTCCCAGGGAGGAGGCACAAAGGGAAGGGGGGTGTAAAGCCTTGGAGGAAGCTTCCTTCCTCACTTGTAAACAGCCCCTGGAAACCCAGGAACCGGAAACAAAATCTCCTGCCCCGGAAAGTCTGCCTCCTAAGGAGCAGAGGGGGGGTAGGAGAAACAAAAGACCCAAACAGACACAGTTTGAGGAGGAGGTACAGATCGTCCAATTTGAGGGAGAGGGATCCTCAGAGGATTCTGGGAAAAGGATCTTCTCCTTCAGAGAGGGGGGAACTCCTCCCAAAGAAAAATGGGTCCCTAGGGATGCAAATCCAGACTGGGGAGATGTGGAGACTGAGCTACCGCCGCCCACCATCTCATCCCAGAACCAACAGCAAGAAAATCCCCTGGTTCAAACCCATTCTGGTGACTGCCTCCAAAAAGGGGGGGGCGGCCCGGAACCGGAGCCAGCGGAACCCACAATGGCTCTGATCTCCAGTTGCCAACTTTTTCTTTCAGATTCCCAAGGCTCTCCACAGAATTCTGCCCAAATCTCTTCGCTAGCGATGTCCAAAACCAGAAAGTTAGCCAACCAGTTGTCCAAAAATGTGCATTATCTGTGCCCCCTTGAGGAGAAGGAGGGAAGATATTATGCCCCGGTACAAGTACAGGGACAGGGTACAATTTCAGCGCTGGTGGACACGGGATCTCAAGCTACCCTTCTGTCCAGAAGGGCCTTTGATGAACTGAATGCAGGAAGGGGAGAGAATTACCAAATTCCTCTCACCTCACTTCCTGGACAACTCCAGAACTTTGACGGGAAGGAAATTCCTGTTGAGGGGACGGCAGACTTGGACATTAAAATTGGGCGACACAAGTTGAAACACCCGGTCATAGTTGTGACCCCAGAGGGCACCCCTTGTTTACTAGGGAATGACCTCCTGAGAAGGTTGTCACCCCTAATAGATTGCGTAAACAAGGTCCTCTGGACCCAGACTAGCCGACCAATAAAATTAAAACAGAGTGTCAACCATGTTAGTTTAAACGGCACCTGCCACATGGTTGAACAAAAATCTGACCAAGTAGAATTTCACTTCCAGAATAGCCAAATTCCAGACGTGACAGTAATAGCAGTAGGACAACAGACTGGTGATGGAGGGTCCTCTCTATTTCTGAAAATCAACCTTCCTTCCAGTCTAAAGTGGTACTCCACACTGGAGGGAAACACTCTGAGATTCTATACTAATCCACAATCAGAAACTCCCACTCCTATAGTCCAGAAAGATGTGAAATCAGCTCAGAGCCTGGCTGATATTCAGCAAATTGGAGAGCAGTTGTTCATCCCTGTTCAGTTAAATGATGGGAAGGACTCTGTTCTCGCTCGAGTGTGTGTGAACAACGGTAAGAGCTTCATCAGCGAAGCCATGTTCCGCCAACTCCCAAAAGATCCAGCCATTCCCACATTCAAACTGATAGACAAATGGGAAATGGACCTGGAAGCGCCTAATTCCAAACATCTCCTGCCAAGCAGGTGTATGCTCAAAATCTCCATTGGCAACAAGAGCATAGTCCATAATTGTTGGGTCGTGCGAGACGTCCCTTCCGCCTTTTACTTAGGCAGTGACATTCTCAATCGCTTTGCCATTAGTTTGGACCTAATAAACTTCAAAGCTTGGTCCCGATTAGCGGATAATCCCATGGGCTTTGATGATCCAGAAAAAGCATTTAGGTCAGCTCAATTGCTACCTTATGCAGTTGAGATTCAGATCAAAGAGGAAGTCACCATCCCAGAAAGGACCCGACAATTCTCCCTGGAAGTGAAAGTTAAAAGGGGACAACATTTGAAAAACCCTGATTCTTATATACATCTAAACGCTTCTCTCCAACAGCAAGGGTTGGGGGTAAACCCAACTCCATTAGTCAACATAGAACATGACACCATTCTAATAGAGGTGGATAACAGCGACTTAAAGAGTATTACTCTAGCCGCAGGCACCATTATTGGAATGGCGGTTGATGACCGACATTTTTCCATCGACTTAGTAAATGAACTGTTAGGACCAATCCCCAAGGACTGTTTTGACAGTGACAGTGAGGACAAAACAACACCAGACAGGATTTTTACCCGGCATGGGGGGAACTTCCTGGTGTACACTTCCTGCCCCTATGGTAAGGAAGATGTGACTTGTGACGTCAGGAGGGATGAGGTGATTTTCCAGGTCCATGAGGGCTGCCTTTCCCACCTGAAGCCTCCAGTCCAAATCAGCACTCTGACCAGGGACTTCTCCACCCAGCTGGAGGAGGCCGCTGAGATAGCCAAACCAGAAGTCTTTCCAGGCTTCAGGCAGATGGTGGAAGAGAGAGTCAACCTAGCTGACACCTGTGTGACTCTGGAACAAAAGCAAAAGTTGAAACAAGTTTTCTTGGATTTCCAAGATCTCTTTGCGGTAGACTCATATGACTGTGGCCGCACCGACATCCACACAACCACAATCCCCACGGACCCTTGCATGACTCCTGTGTTTGTGAAGCAATATCGCTTGCCTCTCGCATCAATGGAGTCCCTTACTGAAATAATTAAGAACCTTGAGTCCAGGGGAATAATCCGTCCAGTCCACAGCACCTTCAATAACCCGGTGCTGGGAATATTGAAGCCGAACGGCCAGTGGAGACTCTGTGCTGACCTTAGGGAGCTCAACAAACGGGTCCATACTTCCCGATGGCCTCTGCCCTACATTGACCAAGGGCTGGCCCAGATCCAGGGGTCACAGGTATTCACTGCAATAGATCTGACCAATGGATACTGGACTGTGCCTGTCAGTAGGGAGGACCAATACAAACTGGCTTTTACCTTTGGGGGCCAGCAGTACACATGGACCCGGACTCCCTTCGGATACCTCAACTCCGGCAATGAATTCAACATTTTTCTACATAAGGCCATGCCCGACCTGGGTGCGAGGGGTAACCTGGCTTATGTAGATGATGTCCTCATCAAAAGTTCATCTGTGGAGGAACACATAGCGGAGATCCATTATGTTCTGACCCAGTTGAGGGCCGCCGGAGCAAAACTTTCCTTTCAGAAAGCACAGTGGTGTAGAACCCGTGTTAATTTCTTGGGGCATGAGATTACTCCCCAGGGTCTCTGTCCCCAGGAAAAGAAAGTGGAAGCACTTCAGAAACTGAAAGACCCCACAACTCTGCGGGAACTAAGGAGCCTCCTTGGACTGACTAATTACAGCAGAAAGTTCATTGAGGGCTACGCAGAGATCACCAGACCCCTGATTCATCTCCTGAAGGGGGGGGTCAAGTGGGAATGGGGTCCACAACAAGCCGAGGCAGTAAGACAACTCAAGAGAAGCCTCTCACAAGCGCCTTGCCTAGCTTACCCTGTCAGAAACAAGGAGTTCTTCCTGGAGACGGGGTTCTCTAATACGTGCTTGACGGCAGTATTATACCAAAAGCATGACAAGGTCAATAAAGTAATCTCCTATGCGAGCAAAACTTTATCCTCTGTGGAGGAAAAATTCAACGATTGTGAGAAGGCACTCCTGGCAACGGTGTGGGCATTGAAGAATTACCGCCCGTTTATCCAGGGGGAACACATCATAGTGGAGACTCCACACCAGCCTCTGCAATATCTCCAAAGTGACAGAATCCGGGCCGGAAATGTGAGTAATTCCCGAATTACTTCCTGGATTCTGTCAATGCAAGGCTTTCCTGTGGAGGTCAGATATGGCCAAAACAAGAAGAGTCCCCTCGCGCAAGGTCTGGCTGACTTGCATGAGAAAACTGTCTCGAGGACGAAAGTCTAAAAATCAAGGACAACATGGAGGCATACCTTAATTCCCCACACAAAGTCTTTGAAGAAGACAAGTGTGAGGGAATGCCCACTGTCTATGTGGATGGATGCTCTTACCATGTTGACAACAACGGGGAGAAAGAACTGGTGGCCGGCGTAGGGAATGCATGGGTGAATGAGTCCACAGAACCCTCCGCTGGATACAAAATTGGTCCCCGAAGTAGTCAGGTGGCAGAATTGATGGCTGTGCATCAGGCCATCCTCACTGCTGTCCAGCATCAACTCCACGAACTGGTCATAATCACAGATTCGGATTATGTACGGAACGGGTTCGTGGAGCACCTGGTTAATTGGAAAACCAGAGGCATGTTATGTGCTAACAACAAACCCTTGAAACATGGGAAGTTGATCCAAAACATTGATGATCTGGTCACCTCGAATGAGATGACCATCTATTGGAAAAAGATCAAGGGTCATTCCAAAGTAGAGGGACCAGACAAAACTGGAAATGACTTAGCTGATCAGCTGGCCAAAACCGGGGCCATCCAAGGGGATCTAATTGAGATTGAGTCCCTGTTGGGGGAAATCCAGGTCACTGCCATCACTAGGTCCCAGACAAATGCTCACAACGACCTTTCAATTGCACAATGGAGTAAGGAGACCCCTGATGCTGATTTGATTACAGCTCAGAAGGGGGATCCAATAATTGGTAAATTTTACCAGCACCTTGAGGACCCTGAGAACTTTCCCCTGACAGATACCGATTACATTGGGAAAGAGGACCTAAGAGTGTTGATGAAATGTCCAAAAATGTTCCGAATCCAAGACGGTTTGCTGGTAAGGAAATCCAAAGCTGGCCACGATCAGTGGGTGGTTCCTACCTCATTCCGAAGCCTGATGTTAAGTCACGCCCATGATGCGGCCACCGCCGGTCATAGGGGGTTTCACACAACACTGGAAATCTTAAGAGAGGTTGCATACTGGCCACACATGGGGCAGGACCTCGACCAATACTTGAAGGGGTGTCTCGTGTGTGCACAATTTCAGCCATCATCCCTCACGCACCGCGCGCCTCTCCAAAAGCGGGGGATGATCTTAAGAGAGGTTGCATACTGGCCACACATGGGGCAGGACCTCGACCAATACTTGAAGGGGTGTCTTGTGTGTGCACAATTTCAGCCATCATCCCTCACGCACCGTGCGCCTCTCCAAAAGAGGGGGATGACCCTGCCATGGTCAGATTTACAAATCGACTTTGTAGGCCCCGTGATTCGCTCGGCTAGGGGGAATAAGTACATGTTGACTGTCACATGCTTGTTTACCAAGTGGGTGGAGTGTCTCCCAGCCCCAAACTGCAAGGCAGAAACAGCAGCTGCCTTGATGATTAACCACATCTTTTCCCGTTTTGGTCTACCTCAAAGGATTGAGTCAGACAGGGGTAGCCACTTCACCAGTGAAGTAATGACAAAGATGTGGGAGATACTGGGGGTCAAGAGAAAGCTACACATTGCTTATAGACCAGCTTCTTCTGGGGCAGTAGAGAGATATAACCGGACAATTGTGAGCATCTTAAAAAAGTTTGTGGCAGATTCTGGGCCAAGTTGGGATATCCGATTACCTATGGTCCTAATGGCCATCAGATCTACCCCTTCATCTGCAACCAAAATGTCACCATTTGAGTTGATGACTGGGCGCAAGATGGTGCTTCCGCAGCATTTGCTCTACAGGACCCAAGAGCAGACACTGATAAATGCCTCCACTACTCATGAGTATGTGGAGAATTTAAGGAAACACCTCCAACATGCTTTTGCTTACGCTCAGCGGAATCTAGAAAGATCGGCTGATAGCATGAAGACCCACTATGACCTGAAAACTTCCAGGAAGGAATATCAGGTGGGGGACCGGGTCTATCTATACAACTTCCAAAGGAACCAGGCCAAGCAGCGCAAATTTTTGCCTACATGGAAGGGACCCTTTGAGATCATCGACAAGATCTCTCCTGTGGCCTACAAAATCCACATCCCCAAAGGTCCTTTGGCAGCGGGGGAAGACAAGTGGGTCCACATAAACCAGTTGAAATGTTGCCATCCCAGGCACACTCTGCAACAACTGGAGGAATCCTCTGGAATCCTAGCGGGTACTGTCTCAGACTAATTCAGTTCCAATCATAAAACATACCACATCTAGTCTCTAAAATATTGTGATTTGCATGAAACTGTCTCTTAGTTATACTGTTTTTTATCAAAATAAGAATGTAATGTTTCGTTATGATGAAATGCATATGCTGCCCCACTATCTCAACAGTGGTGGAAAAACGTCTATGAATAGGTATTGCCGCTCTTCCTTTGTCGTCCTAGGAGAAAGAAAACCTGGAGACGGGACAAGGAGGACGATCCGGAGACCGGGAGCAGAGACGCAACGGGCCCGGGGTACCGCCCAATTTTCCCATCAGGACCGGCGAGGAGAACCGATCGATCCGACCGGATGGAGAAAAAGATGCTGAACTGTGCCATCTATTGGAAGAAGATGAGGAAACATCCCAGGTCTTGCGAGTCCCATTCGCGAAATAGAATGGCCATCGCAAGAGGGGGGCTTGTGGGATGTATTTACCCATGCATCCGAGCCATACCTCAAAGCTGTGCAGTACTGACATGGAAAACATCATGATGGCCAGAGCTTCCCAGAAAATGCACAGGGAAATGCATGAAGAATAGGCTGCCACTCATTTTTGCCGATGTTATGGGCACAGAAGGACACTGCCTAAAACCACCATTGGACTACCCACACAATAGTCTGAAACCATTGGGAATGGCAATGCTGATTGCCAAAAGCAAACCCATAACTGTGGAGAATTCATTTTCTTAAATCCCAAAAAGGGGTGCAGTACCAGTACTCACCACTATCCAAAAGCCGGCGTTTTAAAACCACCAGATTTTGTAGAAAACTGAATAAATGAACCCAAAATATGCCAATGAAAGACATTTTAAGAGGTGGATCCAATGTAAAGTTATATTCTGAAGTGACTTGAAGGTTTATAACAAGACTGGCTGAGCTGGGGATTTCAGCAGTTTAAGTAAATTTGGACTGAAAGACATTAAAAATCTCAAGGTTTAAGAGAAATGAGTGACCTACTTTGAGTGTCACATAGGTTGCAATTGTTTAAATGTCATAGTTTTGAACTTAGAATCAGCATTCTAGCTGCATATGTAAAAAAATTGTCTTGACTTAAACTGGGAAACAAAAAGTGACATTTTATCTGAAACCTGGCTTAAGGAACTGAATTCTGCCTGGCAACTACCCCCATCAGGAGTGAAACTTGAGTCACAGCTGTGTTCCCAGGCCTAGCTGCCCGTTTGCTGGCTACACTAAGGATATGCCATCTCTCTGATAATTGAATTAAGGGGAGCCCCACAGAACACAGGAGCTCTGAACAATGCAACCCCCTTCGCCCAGGCAGATGGTTTATTACAGAGGTCGTAAAACAGCTTCCTCTTGGCAGAAGCTGGGAGGGGCAGGGTCTCTGAGCTTGGCAGAAACTGGAAAGACTGGTTTCTGTACCATGTGACATGAAAAGACACACCTCTATAGCCAGAATATGGTTTTAGAAAAAGATGAATAACTCATAGAGCGGACTTGTGAAAATTATTTAAATGACACCATAATTCTTGTGATTTTTCTGCCCACATTTTAAGAGGTTTTTAGAACCGGTGGCATGTTCAGGGCGGTTTTAGCGGAAAAGAGGATATTACTCAAAATGTGTGCATGTGAAAAATCTGACACTTCATCAATTAATGTCCATACTCCTTGCGCACATGTGTGTAAATTTGGGTCAATGTCCGGAATTGCAAAATCAGTTAAAAAGTGAAATATGTGCCATTTCTGAATGCAAGCCCCCAGGAAGAGCAAAGTTTGGACAGGGTATATCTCCTGTGATATGTGATGTGTGCATGTAATTTTAAACCAATGTTTACCTGTGCAAATATGTCTTTTGTTATCAAATATAGAATGTGTGCAATTTGACTGGGGAGTGTCCTCTCTGCAAGCCATAAAATGACATCACTCTGACACAACTTAGCTTCCCCAATCAAGTGAGAAATGGAAGTTTGACCAATTAGAAGCTGAGAGAGAGGTAGGGTCAGTGATGCTAGAACACACCCACATTCTAAACACATAAAAGCAGACAGACAGGACAGATAGGGACATTCATTTCCATCTGCAGCGGGACGCTCTGCCGGAAAAATCCATACTTACCTCCATCAACCTTCAGAGAGCAGACATAGAGACTTCAAATCTATCAAATTTCCAGAACCAGAGAGAGAGCAGAGCTGACCCAGATCACTGCTAGCAGAACCAGAGGGAGCTGACCCAGATCACTGTTAGCAGAACCAGAGAGAGCTGACCCAGATCACTGTGAAGTGCAGAGTCCCGTCTAAAACCTGACCAGATCCATGGCGAGGCCCATTTCACTCAAGAATATAGTGTGAGTACCTAGAAAACTGTGCAGAACCAATCTCCTAGTTAAAATAATATAATTAAATCTAGCTTAATCTAAGTACAACTGTCTCCTAACTGTCACCTGTCATTTGTAAAGCTGTCACCTGTCATTTTCTAGTTGCAAGCTGCACTTGTCTTTTTGAACTTTAAAATTTCAAATCTGAAAAACGACCTGTATTTAATCGCTCATAACTCCGCGACCGTTTGTGCTAGAGACTTGCAGTAACTTTCATCTGAAAGCTGAGATCCTAGGCTTTCTTAGGACCCCAAAACGATAGTGATAGTCCTTGTAGTTCCTCTGTAATCACGCCAGATGCATTCGCGAATTTTACCGCGATTTGAAAATTTCTCCACTTGCAAAAAGATAGCTGCTTTTGCTTTCCTCTGAAAGAAATTCGTTTGCCTCATCAAAACTATCCCTGCATCACTGCTAGAGTGAGCCTGAGCTAATATTAACTTGATTTCACTCACCCTGAACCTCTAAAGGGAATTAAAAGCATTTTAGTATATTTTTTTTCTTCATTTCCAGCACATTTAAAAGCATTTTGCCTGTGTTTTCAACTTCTGTAGTCTAAGTTGCTGGGTGAACTGAATTACATTTGAATTGCATTTCTGAGAACTGTGTGCTTCCTTCCATTTCCTTGCATTGCATAAAAGGGGGGGTGAATTGTACAAGAAAGTGATTACATTGTCTTTGCTGAAATCCTATCAAGTTATTTTCTGTACTGCATTTCATTCCACATTGCATCCATTTGAAACCATAAAAGTATTGTTGCTATCTTATCCATTTCATGTCAACTCCTTAGTGATTATAAAGAAGTGTGCTAGTGCCAGATTCTCCTTGTTAATCTTTATCATATCAGATTAAGTGTGATATTCAATTATTAATTTATTATAAAGTGTGATATATATACCTATTGTTGAAACTATCAATTAAACCTTTTTAACTTGCAAAACAGAACTACTTCTTGGCTCAGTGGGGTCAGGGGGATTCCAAGAGAGGGGTGTTATATAGGGGTAGTCATCCAGAACGCATGAACTGGACATAAAGATATATTAATAAGGGTTTTCATTCAGTATTATAGACTAGGCGTTGACTTAGCTGTAGTGTTGAATTGAATCCTCTTACAGGGCTAGTCTGTTAAGTTGATTAGGGGCTGAATGTGAGACTGTGAGGAGAAAGTGTTCAAGCTCGTGCCCAGCTGTGCCACGGGATGATACAGTGAGCCTGGTGAAATCTTCTGTTCTGATCTCACTGTCTAGCATTGTGCTGTATTCTGTAGACAGTTTTACCGACTCCCATGTTGGTTGCATTTTTCAGCACGATTTATTCACCTTCTTTTCACATAGACCATTTGAGTGGAGCGAGCTCTGGATAGTGAAGAAACAACCAAAGGTCACACGTGCCTTTTTTTAGTTCTGCATATTTACCACAACATTTTATTTCTTTTTGTACAATTTCAAATGTTCTTCTGCATATCATCATCACTAGTAAAACATAGATGGAATATATGATATATTTTAGACACAAATCAATTATTATTCTGGTAATTTGTGCTGTCCTTTATTTCATGTAGGAGAAGGTAAAGCTGCAATAAATCTTCTTTTGACAAAAATGATTCTGCATTTTTAAGGAACATATTGTCATTGTTCTTTATTATGTGGTTTGTGTAGTTCCCAGTCATGAACACAACATAAGAAATTATGTGAGTTCATGAAGTAAAATATGGACAAATAATGTCACCCTCAATGCATGAAGATCACATTCACTAGTAGCAGCAACCTGCAGATGCGCTATGTTTTCTTAACAAACACATAAAGGTTTGATGTCATGTGAGCCTTACCTCTGAGCATGTATGGAATTCAATCTTCTGGCATCCACTTTACCTACAGAGCCTTGACATCTGTGATTGGACTGAACACACGCCTGCTGATCAAATCACCTCATTTCTCTTGGGTTGAGCAGACCTCTCCTCCTCCCTCCTGGCCTCTACCTCTCAACTCCTCCTCCTCAGTGACCTCAATATACATTTAGACTCTCCTTGTTCCTCCTCTGTACTCTTCTCTGATCTCTGCGACTTCCTCTCCCTGTCCATCCTCCAGCTCTGGCCTAAGTCACTCTGCAGGGCACACACTCGAGATCTTGATCTCTTCTGCCCTCCCCCTCTCCATCCCTCTGACCACTCCTCTCTCCTGGATCGATCACTCCCTCCTCTCCTCTCATCTCTCCCTCTCTTCCCCCCAAGCCAAGCCTACCCCAACCCTGCCACCTACCTTCTCAGACATCCGGCCCATGAAGCGTGTGTCAGTTGAGACTTTTGCTGCCACTTTCTCTCCCCGCCCCCTCCACCCCTGGCTGTCTCACATCCTGATACAGCCCTGTCTCTGCTCTACTCTTCAATTGCTGATACACTTGATGCTCTTGACCCTGTCATGAGGATCTGTTTCAAGTCCAAAGCAAAGTGAAATTCCTGGTATGACTCCGACCTAGCTACACTTAAACGTAAGTGTAGGATGGCTGAGAAGAAATGGAGAGCTTCTTGTTCATCCTCTGACAAACTGGCCTGTAGCCTGCTTCAAAAGCTTTACCGACTCTCTGTCCTCACCAAGAAGAGAGTCCACATTCAAGCTTGTGTCTCTGCGGCATCTAACAACTCGGCCAAACTTTTTAAAATCTGCAAGGAGCTGGCCAACCCTGCTGCAATCTCTACCCCTCCTGTTACCTCTCATTCTCTTTGCAATACCCTTGCCTCTCACTTTCTCTCAAAAACCCAGGACATCCTGTCCAGCCTCTCCACCTCACCCCTCCTCTGCCCTCTCCATCTGTGCTTGCTGACCCTCCTTTAGCCACCACCCCACCATCCTTCTTGTCCTTTCCTCTTTTCTCCCCTGACGAGGTCACTAGACAAGTCTGATCTATGGAAGCCTTGTCAAAACAGGTTCATCCCTGTTCCTCTAAAACCATTAAGGACCACATTGACACCCTCGCTCAGGCCATTGCTGTTTTTTGCAACCACTCTGTTGCCTCAGGATCCTTCCCCTCCCCTCTGAAGCACTCCCTTGTGCATCCTCTTCTCAAGAAACCCACAAGCTGATCCTTCTTGTCCAGCTAACTATCGCCCAATTTCCATTACTCTCTTTCTGGGCAAACTCCTGGAAAAGTTGGCCATCTCTCAGCTTAACCTTCACTCCATTTCTGTTGGCTGTCTCCATGACCACCAGTCTGGCTTCAGAGCTGCCAGAAGCACGGAAACTGCTCTCCTGAACATGGGTGAAGATCTGCTCTCCAACCATGATTCTAACATTCCCTCTGTCCTCATCCTCCTAGATCTCTCTTCTGCCTTCAACACAGTCAACCTTTTTTTTAAAACCTTTATTTTTAGAATTTTCAACTGGTTATACAGGAAATTACAACATAAAGAAACATGGAAGTAACGCGTGCCCTGTATACCGCATCTCCCCCATCACCTCGATCCCCGCGTCTCCATCTATGCATGAATTTAGTGGTCATTATCAGTTCGTCGTAGATCATTGACTGGGCTAAGTGCCTGGGTTATTTTGTTGGGGTTTTGGGGATGCTTCCCGTGAAGAGTCACTGTTTTCGGTGGACATCAAGTAGGCGATGTAGGGGCTCCAGATGTCGGGGGGCCGTGCGTGAAGGGGTAATCTGATAAAGTGCGATTCCGTGTCCTGACAGTAGGAAATGTCTTTCAACCATTGCTGTACAGTCGGTGTGGGACCCTTTCCCCATGGCATTGCAATCCTCCTGCGCGCCAGCAGCAACAGCAACCCTCCAAGTTTACGTGTGGGGGGGAGTGTTTGGTGAGTCCCAAGAGTGTGGTCTTGGTGTTGGGCTCCATGGATACGCTTATGATTGCTGCTGTCTTTTCCAGTATTGTTTTCCAGAAGTGTTGGATGATTGGACAGAACCAGGCGAGGTGGACAAAGTCCGCCGACTGGGCGCTGCAGTGACCACATGATGGGGAAGTTGAAGGGTGGTAGTGATGGATTCTGGCGGGGATATGGTACGCTTGATGGATGCATTTTTGGTGTATTCGTTTATATCTTTTGTTTAGCAATACCTTTTGGGTTTGTGCTAGGATGTAGTCCCATTCCTCATCTGAAAATCCCACCTGGAGGGTCCTTTTCCATCTCACCTTGGGTGGTATCGGGTTCAGGCATGTTTCTGTTAGCAGTATTTTGTACAGTAACGACACTAGTTTACCTTCCCCCGTGACTGGATAACTCTGTGTAGTAGCTGCCAAGTAGTGGGCTGTTGCGGGAACAAGGGTAGTATAGCTTGGAGGGTGCATCTGAGGCGGAAATAGATAAATGTGTCGAGGGCGGTGGTAGCTCCGCAGGTTTTGGCCTGTTGGGGAGTGAGAAAAATCCCTTCGATGAAAAGGTCACCCATGGTTTTTAGCTTTAGTTCGTCGACCCAGTTCAAATACACTTTCTCTGTTGTTAGGGGAATTCCAGGAATTAATTTTATCGGCAGGAGAGGAGAGAACCTAGTCTGAATGTCACATTTTTGTGCAATTTTTCTCCATATTGCTACGGTGGAGAGGACTGTGTTTAGAGTGTTGTGCGGAGTGTGTGTTTGGCCGAAGATAACTGCTCTGAGTAGGAAAGGAGATGCAAGAGCTCGCTCTAGCTGGACGTGGGGCCGCACGAAATGTGTGGCGTACCAGTGGCCCAAAAATTGGGCTTGGGCCACCCATTAATAACGTTCAAAGTCGGGGAGTGCCATGCCGTCCTTCTTTACCAGTGGGATTAGTGATTTGTATGCGATTCTGGGTGGTTTGCCTGCCCATAGAAGTTCTAGGACTAGGCTCCGCAAGCGTTGGAGATGTTCCTGGGGTACTAGTAGGGGGAGATTTACGAAGAGATAGAGGAGTTTGGGGAGTATCACCATCTTCACTAACAACACTCGTCCCCAGAGGGTGAGTGGTAGTGACTTCCATCTGTCAATTTTACCCTGGAGTGTTTGGATTACTCTACCATAGGTGTCTTGAAAGAGGGTTTGGTGGTCCCTGGCCATTTGGATGCCTAAGTACCGGACGTTTGTGTGTTCCCATTTGAAGCCGTAGTCATCTGGGAATTCTTGGGTCTCAGGAGTTAGTGGGAATTTAATTGACTTGCTATGGTTGATTTTTAGGCTGGAGAAGTTGCCGAATTTGATTATATCACGTATTACTGAGTTCAGGTTTGTTGCCGGGTCTTGAATGTAGAGAACGATGTCGTCAGCATACATGGAAATTATTAGTTTGTGGGGGCCGAAGGTGAGGCGTCTGTGTATGTGTCTGGCTCGAAGGTCGGAGGCGAGGGGCTCCATTACTAGCACGAAGAGCACAGCGGATAAAGGGCACCCTCGCTGAATGTCAATCGCTGACGATCTGGTTTTCCCCAGAGTTATGTGAGATTTGGGTTGGTTATACAGGAGGGCGGTCAACTGGATGAATCGTTTGCAGAGACCTATTTGTTGGAGGATCTCAAAGAGAAAGGGCCATTCAATGGAGTCGAAAGCCTTTTCGGTTTCTAGGCCGACCGCTGCTGCTTGTTGCGAGGGATTTAGTGCTTCCATGACTCCAAACATACATCTGATGCCGAATGTTGTATTGCGGCCTGGTACAAATCCGGCTTGGTCTGCGAGTACCAGCGCGGGCATCAGGGGAATAAGCCTGGAGGCCAGGATCTTGGCTAATATTTTATTGTCGAGCTTGATCAATGAGATCGGTCTGTAGGAGCCGCACTCTTTAGGGGGTTTGTTGGCTTTGTAGGGTAGGATCACATTCGCTTCGCGGAGGGTCGGGGGTGGTGAACCAATCTCGGTTGCCTCCTCGAAAACCTGCAGCAGTAGTGGTGTGAGGATTGGTGCAAATGATTTATAGAACTCGCCTGTTAGCCCGTCGGGGCCAGGCGCTTTGCTTCTTGGTAGGTCTTTAATGGCCTGGAGGATTTCCTCTTGTGTGATGGGTAGGTTTAAGGGTTCTCTCAGCGTTGCGTCTACCCAGTACAGTTCTATATCTGCCAGATATTGCTTTAGTTCCTCTTGAGTGGCAGTGAAGTTGGTCTTATATAAGTTTTGATAGAATTCGCAGAATGTTTCGACTATTTCCTTGTCTGTATGAACTAGGGTGCCCTGAGGGTTTCGGATTTGCTCTATCTGTTTTGGTTTACGATCAGCTGCTATCAATCTCGCAAGGAGGGCACCTGGTTTCTGCCCATCTCCGTATTGGCGGATGCGGTGGCCGTGTGATCGAAATTTTAGTTCACGGTCCGCAGTCGCTCTGAAGTTGTCAAGCTCTTTCTTCAATGATGCCAACACATGTGGTTCTGGTGCTGTGGTCTGTAAGTGCTCGAGCTCCTTTAGTCGGGCCTCACTTGATGCCAGTTCGCGTTTTATGAGTTTGAGAATGCCCTGTTCTTTGGTCAGACAGATCACTCTGACGTAGCATTTCAAGGATTCCCACAGGGTTCCGGCCGATGCCACCGAGCCTTGGTTGAGTTCGAGGAAGGAGATAATCTCAGAGCGGAGTTTGTCAGCGAATATCTGGTCTTGTAAGGATTCGGGTTTGAATCTCCAGTGTCTTCTCCCCTCTGATGGATCTGGTGGGCTACATTCGACTGTGGCTGCCGAGTGATCGGATATTGCTCTGGGCAGCATTTGGCTGTCTGACCATTGGACTTGGCTGTGTGCGGAGACCAGTATGTAGTCAAGGCGGGAACTTGTCTTGTGGACCAAGGAGTGGAAGGTGTAGTCTCGGGTCTCACCGTGTGGGCGTCTCCATTTGTCTACCAAGTCGTATGATTTACAGATTTTGATCACCTGGAGGGCTGCTTTAGGGATGGTTGTGGACGATGAGTGGGACCTGTCCCGGTGAGGGTCTAGTGCGGTGTTCATGTCGCCTGCCCATATGATTGTTCCGGACCTTGCTTCTGCCAGGTGTGTCATTACCCAGTCGAAGTTGTTGTATCCGTCTGTGTTTGGCCCGTAGGAGTTTATGATGATGAATTCTGTGTTTTCCAGGGTCGCATTTACCAGGAGCGTCCTTCCTTCTTCATCATTTTTGTCTGAGATTAGTTTGAATTTTAGGGATCTCTGTATGAGGATTGCCACTCATCTAGCGTATGAAGAATACGAGGCAAAGTATCTATGACATCCCCTTCTGGTCCCAGCGGTTCTCCATGCCGGGGAGAAGGTGGGTTTCCTGAATCAGAGCAATGTCTACTTTGTGTCTCTGGAGGTACTGTGTCATCTTTCTCGTCTTGGTCGGGTTATTGCCCCCTTTAATGTTCCAGGTAGCTAACTTGAATGTTATTGATGATAGACTGTTTGGTTGCCTTTGGAGCAAAGAGGCAGTTGATTGTATCAGGCCAGGTTGCTGCGGTGTTGTGCCCAGGTTTCTGCCCTCTTGTTCGAGCGCCAATTTCAGCGGATCCACTAGGTGATCTTGGGTGTAGACAGGGGGGTGCGGACCCTAGGTAAGCACACTTCCATAACATTGAACATAATCCCTCACGGTCACGGGCAACCCCCAACTTGCCCATCAAATTTCCCCACCCAATTTCCCAAAACATAACTGAGCTGTGCTTGGGGCGCTAGGGAACTTCCAAGGTCGGGCGCTCTATGAAATTCAATGTGGATGTAGAGTCCAGGGGTTCTTTTGAGTGCCGTAAGGCGGCCTAGGTATGGGCGAGAGTGGACATCACGGCGGGTCTCTTTCAACTCAGTCTCTTCTTTGCGGTCTCGGATTCCTAGTGGTTTGTTTGCATCCCAGCTTGTCGAGGAATAAATTTGCTTCTTCAGGTGTGTTAAAGAATTGCAATTTGCCATCATGTTGAATTCATAACTTGGCTGGATATAGCATGGAATAAAGCAGTTTATTGTCCTGTAGCCGACGCTTCACTCTTGTAAATGTTCTGCGTTGCACTTGGACTGACGGGGAGAAGTTGAGGAAGAATTGAATGTCGTCTCCGTCATGTTGTAACTTCCCTTTCTCCCTTGCAAAACGGAGGATCGTGTCCCAGTCCTTGAAGTTGAGTAGTTTAGCTATTATTGGGTGAGGAACAGACCCTGGGATAGGCTGACTGGTCGGGATCCTGTGGGCTCTTTCCACTATGAATATGTTGGAAAGCGCGGGGCTGCCAAATACCTCTTTGCATAGGGTCTCCATGAAGTCTTTCATGTTCTTCATATTTTGCTGTTCTATCACCCATAGGTTCCTAATGTTATTCTGGCGGGAGCACCCTTCGAGGTCCTCGTCTTTGGCTAAAACGGCTTTCATTTGGGTTTCTAGTGTTGTTACTTTGGTGTATATGGAGGCCACGTTATCTTCGGCATTGGAGATTGGTTGTTCTGCGGTGTCACAGCCGATCTCCAATCTTTTCCAGGCGATGTTGTAGCTGGTCAACTTTTGTAGATAGGGAATCCAGTTTACTGTCGATATTTCCGATGCCGGCCTTTAATTCAGGGAGGATCTCTCTGATGTCTGTAGTCTGAGTGGGTTCTTCGACTTGAGGCATGAACCCCTCTCGGTTCCCTGGTTGATCATTTGCTTTTGGGGTTTTGACTATGGCTCCTGCCTCGAATGTCAACTTCCTTTGTGATTTGTCAGATTTCCCCATCTTGGCGGCTTTTTTGTTCCCAGATTATGTGTGGTGCACTGTCCGTGGGTTTCCCCCCTTGTCACTTTTGCCTCAGGGAAATGCCTGGCGGTAATCGCGACTCGTGGGTTCACCAGGGGTTCTTTAGCCGTTTGAGATGTCTCTGGGATGGGTGGCTATAGTGGGGGGGATCTCCGTTGGTCTGCGAGTACTCACCTCCTTATGTTGACTTGCGATTGGGGGGGAGTCTCCGCTATTAGCTGTCTTTTTTCTCGCTCAGGTGGGGGTTTGCTAGTTGTAGCTTGTCTGGCATAAGGCTGGGGCCCTCGGGCTGGTGAGTCTGCTGGTGTTCAGTTGGGGCTTAGGCTGCCCCCGTTGACTGCCCCCGCTTGGATGTTGAGCAGGACACCGCCCTGGGCAATGGTGACTTTGCCCAGCAGCTTGTTGAGCTCCTCGTCGCCGTGGATGGCGAGCTTCAGGTGTTGTAACGCTCACCTGATTCCCGCAGAGGCGCCGGTCTTGACTGGGTGAATGCCGTATCTTCAAAGGTGATGTGTAACACACGGTTGGCTCTTTGGGCTGGACCTCTGTGCACTGTATGTCTGACTCGAAGAGTAAGATGTCTTAGGTAAGTGAACGCCGAGCTCTCCATCTGCCTCGGGGCAGGATGCCGTAACCAGTTTCTTCACTGGATAAGGGTGCAGGCCTCTTGACCTCAGAGGACTGCTGTCCGTTGTTAACTGCACGAACGGTAAGTTCTGGGCACTTCAAATGTCTTAAAAGTCTTTTGTAATGATATCTCTTGTTTTGCAGGGTTCCGGCGATGGCGGATGGCGGGCTGATGAGAGTTGAGGACCGAACCCGCGTGAGGAATAGAAGCGCCTGGAAGCACGTAAGTAAGCGCTTGTAGCCTGCTTCACGATGCGCACTAACTGTCCCTTTTATCTTGCAGGTACAAGTTCGGAGCTTTAGAGAAGCTGAAGGGTGCTGGAATACCCACTGGATTCGGCGTGGGAAGGAGTAATGGCACGTGAGTAATAAAGTTGCCCAATGTCTTTAAACGCACCTTTTTTTGTCTTTCAGATGCGGGATGCAGCGCCGAAGGCCTCCGGAGCGTGCAAAGAGCTGGTAAGCTTTTGTCTTTCAGATGCCGGAATGCAGTGCGAAGACCTCCGGAGCATGCAAAGAGTAGGTAAGCCTTTGTCTTTCAGATGCCGGAATGCAGCGCGAGGCGTTGGTGACAGCCGATGGACCAGGTAAGAGATGCGCTGCCACTGAAGACCGTAGTGCTAACCTGTTCTTTCTTTGTCTTTACAGGTGCTGCTGAAGACTGGATTCCAGGATGGTAAGCCTTTGTTCCCTTAGGCCCAGGATCAGAAGCAGAAGACACGATGAGCGTTCTGCTGCAGAGAATGCAGAATAACGCAAAGCAAGATTCATCCATCGGGTGTGGTTTAAATAGCCTCCTGTAGTGCTTAGGTGTCTCCTTCCACAGCCACGCCTAAGAAAAGAGTTCCTGCTTTCCAGAAGAGTTCCAGTGTTCTGAACCTAGGGAGTGGCTCCTGCCCCACCCAACAGGAAAAGTAGTCCCAAACAGAAGAGGATCAGGGGTTCAACTGGCAGGTAAGTAAGCAGCATGGTCTGCTGCAGGTAAGTCCACCCAAGCATTATGAGCCCGGCGCTTCCAGCGCTGGGACTGGGCATCTTTATGAGCCTGGTGCCACTGGCGCCAGGACAGGGTCCAAAAGGTCCCAATTGGGGCTGGCTGGCACTCGGAACCGGGGTTATGGGTCTGCTTCCAAGGTAGTCGGGCAAGTCCTGATCTTTTGGAAGCAGAGATCATGACAGCACCCCCCCTCAAGGCCCCTCCCAAACCGGGCTTCTCCGGGGGTTTGGGCTTGTTAGGAAATGTTCGATGAAATCTTTTGATTAGACGAGGCGCGTGGACATATTCTGCAGGTTCCCAGGATCTTTCTTGGGGACCGTAGCCTTTCCAGTCAATCAGGTAAAACAGTTTAGATTTGGAGATCTTGGAATCCAGGATGCTTTTGACTTCAAACTCGAGTTCTCCATCAACTAGAATAGGTTTTGGAGATGTAGTTAGTCGGGTTTGAGGTTGCACGGGTTTTAATAGAGAGACGTGGAAGACCGGATGTATCTTCATGTGAGGGGGCAAGTCCAACTTGACCGCTACTGGATTTACTATGGTAGTGATGGAATAGGGACCAAGGTATCTTGGGTTGAATGTGCGTGATCCTTTTAGAGGTAGATATTTGGTGGATAACCAGACTTGATCTCCTACTTGATATTGGGGGGCTTCCTTCCGATGTTGGTCTGCTCCTTTCTTGTATTGTTCTTTAGCCCTTTGAAGGTGAGAAACGGCTTCCTTAAAGGCTTGGGTGATTGTAGAATGCAGGTGGTCTACTGCTGGTGTTCCAAGATCTTGGAGTGGATCCAACTCCGAGGTTCGAGGGTGACTACCGTATAAAAGAAAAAACGGGGTCTTCCCAGTTCCCGAGTGGACAGAGTTATTGTAGGCATACTCGGCTATCCAAAGGATATCTTTCCAAGTTTTTTCAGTTTGTTGTAGCATGCAGCGCAAATACTGTTCCAGAGTTTGATTGGTCCTCTCGGTTTGTCCGACGGTTTGAGGGCGGTGGCTGGTCGAAAGTCTCACATCAATTTGAGCCGACCGACAGCAACTTCGCCAAAAATGAGAAATAAATTGACTACCTCGACCCGAAATTAGAACTGAAGGAAAACCGTGCAGTCGGACGATGTTTTCGAGAAATTCTCGGGCCAGAGTTGCTGCTGTTGGTAAGCCTTTCAGTGGAATGAAATGCGCCATCTTGGAGAATAGGTCCACGATTACTAGGATCGTATTGTATCCGGAGCATGGAGGTAGATCGGTGATGAAGTCCATAGAAAGCGTATGCCAAGGGCGAGGCGGGATGTCAATAGGGCGTAAGAGGCCGGCTGGTTTTTCCTTTTGACTCTTGTTTTGGGCGCATACTCCACAGGACATTATAAAGTCTCTGATATCTTTTTTCCAAGACGGCCACCAGAAGTAGCGCTTGATCTTTTCCGAGGTCTTGGTCATACCGGGATGTCCTTCCATTAAAGAATCGTGATAACAAGAGATTACCTTTTTCTGTAAATCTGTGCTGGGCAGGTATAACCGTTCTTGGAAATATAATAGGTTGTCCTTCACCGTAAAGTCCTTTCCCTGCAGATGCCAATTCTGTATGTCTGCTGGAGTTACCAGTAGCCTGGCTTTATCCTTAACTTCCTCTATGGATTGTGTGGCGATTACACCTAGAATTCTTTGTTCGGGAATGATAGGTACAGGTTTAGGATTGATCAAATGTTCTTCCACTCCCATCCGAGAAAGGGCATCAGCTTTACCGTTTTTTGTACCAGGTCGATAGGTAATTATGAAGTCAAACTCGGCAAAGAATAGTGCCCAACGGAGTTGCCTAGAGGATTGAGCTTTTGCGGTTTTCAAATATTGCAGGTTTCGGTGATCTGTAATCACAGTAACGGGGTGTCGGGCCCCCAGAAGATAATGCCGCCAAGCCTTGAAGGCGGACTTGATAGCTAGAAGTTCCTTATCAGTAATAGTGTAATTGATTTCAGGAGGCGAGAATTTGCGGGACCAAAATGCCACGGGATGCAACTGATTGGTTACTGGGTCCTTTTGTGATAGAACTGCCCCCATGGCAAGGCTCGAAGCATCAGTTTCAACGATGTAGGGGAGTTCTGGGCGAGGATGTTTTAAGATCGGTGCAGAGATAAATCTAGTCTTCAAATTCTGGAAAGCTTGTCCCGCCTCGGTAGACCATTCAAAACGTTTGTTTTTCTTTAACAAGGCGGTGATGGGCTGTACTATTCGAGAGAATTTGGGGATAAACCTGCGGTAAAAGTTAGCGAAGCCTAACATGCTTTGAACACCTTTTACGGAGGATGGCGATGGCCATTTGAGAATTGCATCAACCTTCTTTGAGTCCATACGCACTCCGCTAGGTGATAATATGAATCCCAAGAATTCAACTTCAGTCACGTTGAAAACACATTTTTCCAACTTAGCGAAAAGTTTGTGTTGACGCAATCTCTCGAGGACCATTTTCACGTGTTTCCGATGTTCAGTTTCCGATGAAGAATAAACGAGGATGTCGTCAATGTAAACAACAACACACACATCTATGAGCTCTCTGAGGACATCGTTCATAAAATATTGAAAGGCGGCCGGGGCATTGCAAAGTCTGAAGGGCATGACCTGATATTCAAATAGCCCATACTTGGTGCGGAAGGCCGTCTTCCATTCATCGCCCTCTTTTACTCGTACCAAGTGGTAGGCTCCTCTAAGATCCAGCTTTGTATATATGCATGCTTTTCTGACTTGGTCCAGGAGTTCAGGGATCAAAGGTAACGGATATCTATTCTTAACGGTGATCTGGTTCTGTAACGCTCACCTGATTCTCGCAGAGGCGCCGGTCTTGACTGGGCGACTACCGTATCTTCAAAGGTGATGTGTAGCACCCGGTTGGCTCTTTGGGCTGGACCTCTGTGCACTGTATGCCTGACGTGTAGAGTAAGATGTCTGCAGATAGAAAATATGGGGTTAATGAACTGGGGTTATTGGGGTGTCCCTATCTCTTTCCTCTTCTCCTCTCCTGTAGACCCCCAAAGGTTAACGCTCTCACCTTAGGTAAGTGAATGCCGAGCTCTCCATCTGCCTCGGGGCAGGGTGCTGTAACCAGTTTCTTCACTGGATAGGTAGCGCAGGCCTCTTGACTTCAGAGGACTGCTGTCCGTCGTTTACTGCACGAACGGTAAGTTTCGAGTCATTCAAATGTCTTTAAAGTCTTTAGTAATGATGTCTCTTGTTTTGCAGGGTTCCGGCGATGGCGGATGACGGGCTGAAGTGAGTTGAAGATGGAGCCCGTGTGATGAATAGAAGCGCCTGGAAGCACGTAAGTAAGCGCTTGTTGCCTGCTTCACTATGCGCTCTAACTGTCTTTTTATTTTGCAGGTACGAGTTCGGAGCGGCTGCAGGGTGCCGGAATACCCACTGGATTAGATGTGGAAAGGAGTAATGGCACGTGAGTATTAAAGTTCCCCAATGTCTTTAAACGCACCTTGTTTTGTCTTTCAGATGCGGGATGCAGCGCCGAAGGGCTCCGGAGCGTGCGAAGAGTTGGTAAACTTTTGTCTTTCAGATGCCGGAATGCTAACCTGTTCTTTCTTGTCTTTATAGGTGTTGCTGAAGACTGGATTCAGGATGGTAAGCCTTTGCCTTTCAGATGCCGGAATGCTAACCTGTTCTTTCTTGTCTTTATAGGTGTTGCTGAAGACTGGATTCAGGATGGTAAGCCTTTTTCCTTAGGCCCAGGACCGGATGCAGAAGACACGATGAGCGTTCTGCTGCAGAGGTTGCAGAATAACGCAAAGCAAGATTCATCCACCGGGTGTGGTTTAAATAGCCTCCTGTAGTGCTTAGGTGTCTCCTTCCACAGCCACGCCTAAGTAAGAAAAGAGTTCCTGGTAAGAAAAGAGTTCCTGCCTTCCAGAAGAGTTCCAGTGTTCTGAATCTAGGGAGTTGCTCCAGCCCCACCCAACAGGAAAAGTAGTTCCAAACAGAAGAGGATCAGAGGCTCAACTGGCAGGCAAGTAAGCAGCATGGTCTGCTGAAGGTAAGTCCACCCAAGCATTATGAGCCCGGCGCTTCCAGCGCTGGGACTGGGCATATTTATGAGCCTGGTGCCACTGGCGCCAGGACTGGGTCCAAAAGGTCCCAATTGGGACTGGTTGGCACTCGGAACCTGGGTTATGGATCTGCTTCCAAGGGAGTTGGGAAAACCCTGACCTTTTGGAAGCAGAGATCATGACAGTACCCCCCCTCAAGGCCCCTCCCAAACCGGGCTTCTCCGGGGGTTTTGGCTTGTCAGGAAATGTTCGGTGAAATCTTTTGATTAGGCGAGGAGCGTGGACATATTCAGCAGGTTCCCAGGATCTCTCTTGGGGGCCGTAGCCTTTCCAGTCAATTAGGTAGAATAGTTTAGATTTGGAGATCTTGGAGTCCAGAATGCTTTTGACTTCAAACTCGAGTTCTCCATCCACTAGGATAGGTTTTGGAGATTTGATTAGTCGGGTTTGAGGTTGCACGGGTTTTAATAGAGAGACGTGGAAGACCAGATGTATCTTCATGTGCGGGGGCAAGTCCAACTTGACCGCTACTGGGTTTACTATGGTAGTGATGGAATAGGGACCAAGGTATCTTGGGTTGAATGTGCGTGGCCCCTTTAGAGATAGATATTTGGTGGATAACCAGACTTGATCCCCTACTTGATAGTGAGGGGCTTCCTTCCGATGTTGATCTGCTCCTTTCTTGTATTGTTCTTTAGCCCTTTGAAGGTGAGAAACAGCTTCCTTAAAGGCTTGGGTGATTGTAGAATGCAGGTAGTCTACTGCTGGTGTTTCAAGATCTTGGAGGGGATCCAACTCCGAGGTTCGAGGGTGACTGCCGTACAAAAGAAAAAACAGGGTTTTCCCAGTTCCCGAATGGACAGAGTTATTGTAGGCATACTCGGCTATCCAAAGGATATCTTTCCAAGTTTTTTCAGTTTGTTGCAGCATGCAGCGTAAATACTGTTCCAGAGTTTGATTGGTCCTCTCGGTTTGTCCGTCGGTCTGAGGGTGGTGACTGGTCGATAGTCTCACATCAATTTGAGCCGACCGACAGCAACTTCGCCAAAAATGAGAAATAAATTGACTACCTCGATCCGAAATTAGAACCGAAGGAAAACCGTGCAGTCGGACGATGTTTTCGAGAAATTCTCGGGCCAGAGTTGCTGCTGTTGGCAAGCCTTTGAGCGGAATGAAATGCGCCATCTTGGAGAATAAGTCCACGATTACTAGAATCGTATTGTATCCGGAGCATGGAGGTAGATCGGTGATGAAGTCCATAGAAAGCGTATGCCAAGGGCGAGGTGGGATGTCAATAGGGCGTAAGAGGCCTGCTGGTCTTTCCTTTTGACTCTTGTTTTGGGCGCATACTCCACAGGACATTATAAAGTCTCTGATATCTTTTTTCCAAGACGGCCACCAGATGTAGCGCTTGATCTTTTCTGAGGTCTTGGCTATACCGGGATGACCTTCCATTAAAGAGTCGTGATAACAAGAGATTACTTTTTTCTGTAAATCTGTGCTGGGTAGGTATAATCGTTCTTGGAAATACAATAAGTTGTCCTTTACTGCAAAGTCCTTTCCCTGCAGATGCCAATTCTGTATGTCTGCTGGAGTTACAAGTTGCCTGGCTTTATCCTTAACTTCCTCTATGGATTCTGTGGCGATTACACCCAGAATTCTTTGTTCGGGAATGATTGGTACAGGTTTAGGGTTGACCAAGTGTTCTTCCACTCCCATCCGAGAAAGGGCATCAGCTTTACCGTTCTTTGTACCAGGTCGATAGGTAATTATGAAGTCAAACTCGGCAAAGAATAATGCCCAACGGAGTTGTCTAGAGGATTGGGCTTTTGCGGTCTTCAAATATTGCAGGTTTCGGTGATCCGTAATCACAGTAACGGTGTGTCGGGCCCCCAGCAGATAATGCCGCCAAGCCTTAAAGGCAGACTTGATAGCCAGAAGTTCCTTGTCAGTAATCGTGTAATTGATTTCAGGAGGCGAGAATTTGCGGGACCAAAATGCCACGGGATGCAACTGATTGGTTACCGGGTCCTTTTGTGATAGAACTGCCCCCATGGCAAGGCTTGAAGCATCAGTTTCCACGATGTAGGGGAGTTCGGGGCGAGGGTGTTTTAAGATTGGTGCAGAGATAAATTTAGTCTTCAAATCCTGGAAAGCTTGTTCCGCCTCGGTAGACCATTCAAAACGTTTGTTTTTCTTTAACAAGGCAGTGATGGGCTGGACTATTCGAGAGAATTCGGGGATAAACCTGCGGTAAAAGTTAGCGAAGCCTAACATGCTTTGCACACCTTTTACGGAGGATGGTGATGGCCATTTGAGAACTGCATCGACCTTCTTTGAATCCATACGCACTCCGCCAGGTGATAATATGAATCCCAAGAATTCAACTTCAGTCACGTTGAAAACACATTTTTCCAACTTAGCGAAAAGTTTGTGTTGACGCAATCTTTCGAGGACCATTTTCACGTGTTTCCGATGTTCAGATTCCGATGAAGAATAAACGAGGATGTCGTCAATGTAAACAACAACACATACATCTATGAGCTCTCTGAGGACATCGTTCATAAAATATTGAAAGGCGGCCGGGGCATTGCAAAGTCCGAAGGGCATGACCTGATATTCAAATAGCCCATACTTGGTGCGGAAGGCCGTCTTCCATTCATCGCCCTCTTTTACTCGTACCAAGTGGTAAGCTCCTCTAAGATCCAGCTTTGTATATATGCATGCTTTTCTGACTTGGTCCAGGAGTTCAGGGATCAAAGGTAACGGATATCTATTCTTAACGGTGATCTGGTTCAGGGAGCGATAATCGATACAAGTTCTAAGGTCTCCTTCCTTTTTTGGAACGAAGAACAAAGCTGAAGAAGCAGGGGACTTGGAAGGACGAATAAACCCATTTGCCAGGTATTGATCCAGGTATTGTCGAAGGTGAAGGTTCTCAGGATCGGTGAGGGCATAAATTCTACTACAAGGAGGAGTAGATCCAGGTATCAGGTCTATCTGGCAGTCATAAGACCTATGAGGAGGTAGAGAGTTAGCCTGATCCTTCCGGAAAACATCTTGGTATTCTAGGTATTCAGGAGGTAACTGGGGAGTCTCTGAAGAAATTGCGGCCAGTGCAACACCAGGTGGAGGGTGACAAGTAGAGACACATTCTGGAAAATGGACCGTTCTTGCTCGCCAATCGATCAGAGGATTGTGTTTCTCTAACCAAGGTATTCCTAGAATAATCTGAAACTGAGGGGCCTTGATCACATCGAACACGATCTTCTCATGGTGTCCATCTTGACTTACTAGCGTCACCTCTTGAGTGGTATGCGTTACTGGCCCGGAGGCTATCTCCGTACCATCCACCGTAGTAATGACGTCCTTTACAGCCTTGGGACAAAGAGTTAGATTCATCCTCAAAACCATTTCATGATCCACATAATTGCCGATGGCACCGCTGTCGACGTAAGCTTCAATTGCATGTAATCGATCCGGATTATCAGGGCTAATGAGGACCATAGGTATCACGAAATGCGAGGTCACGGAACTGGTTTTCACGCTCGGCAAGAGGACCTCTATTCTTGTCGGGCGAGGTCGTTTCCCTGCTCAGAGTTTGTAACTTTGGTAACTGCAGCTCCTACTGCCTTCTTGGCAGGTTTCACCGGACAGTCTCGAAGAAAGTGCCCTGAGTTTCCGCAATATAGGCATAATTGCAACTGTTTCCTCCTTTCCCGCTCCCTTTGTGTTAGAGGACCTTTCAGACCCCCTATTTGCATGGGTTCCCCGGAGTCTACTCCTTTGGAAGGAGTTGGCGGTTCGGAAAATACTCGAGCATCAAACTTGGAACGATCGGCCTTCCTGTTCTGCAGCCTGTGATCTATTTGAACGACCAAGTCTATATAATCTGAACAGTCTTGTGGGGGATTCACTACTTGGGCTAAAACGTCTTTGAGCTCTCCACGTAGACCTCTATAAAACAGCGTAATCCTTTTGTCCTCAGGCCATTGAGTTTCCACTATTAGTCTATTGAAAGATGCAATATAAGCCAAAAGGTCTTGATTACCCTGTCGCAACGAAAGAAGCTCATTGTCCAAGGCCTGCCCCTGTGAATGTCTTGCGAACAGTTTTTCCATACTAAGCTGAAAGGCTTGAAAATCATGGAGAACCGGATCATCTTGATTAACTAGAGGGATCGACCAGTCTGCCGCATTGCCACTAAGGTACGAAAGTACAAAAGCTACTTTTGCTTGATCAGTTGGAAAGGCTGCTGGCCGGCATAAGAAGTGCAACCGGCACTGATTGATAAATACTGCAAACCTCTTTGGGTCACCAGAAAATCGTTCGGGCGGAGCCAGAGGTACATTCCCAGGTAGGTTGATCTGCACTGGATTCATAGAGGATGTTGAAGGAAGATTTGCCCCTGATGCGGGTAACGGGGTCTGTCCGGTTTGTGACTGTAGCACTTGTCTAGCAAGATTGTCTGTTCTCTCCTTGGAAATAATTAGTTCCCTTCTTAGAGCATTCGTTTCCTGACGAGCTGCATGCACTTCTGCCCTTAGTTCCCCAAGTAACCGGGCTAGGGGGTCAGTATCCGAGGTTTCCATAGCGCCTGGGCGAGAGTTTTGCGGTAGGCTTTGCATTCTGTAACGCTCACCTGATTCTCGCAGAGGCGCCGGTCTTGACTGGGCGACTACCGTATCTTCAAAGGTGATGTGTAGCACCCGGTTGGCTCTTTGGGCTGGACCTCTGTGCACTGTATGCCTGACGTGTAGAGTAAGATGTCTGCAGATAGAAAATATGGGGTTAATGAACTGGGGTTATTGGGGTGTCCCTATCTCTTTCCTCTTCTCCTCTCCTGTAGACCCCCAAAGGTTAACGCTCTCACCTTAGGTAAGTGAATGCCGAGCTCTCCATCTGCCTCGGGGCAGGGTGCTGTAACCAGTTTCTTCACTGGATAGGTAGCGCAGGCCTCTTGACTTCAGAGGACTGCTGTCCGTCGTTTACTGCACGAACGGTAAGTTTCGAGTCATTCAAATGTCTTTAAAGTCTTTAGTAATGATGTCTCTTGTTTTGCAGGGTTCCGGCGATGGCGGATGACGGGCTGAAGTGAGTTGAAGATGGAGCCCGTGTGATGAATAGAAGCGCCTGGAAGCACGTAAGTAAGCGCTTGTTGCCTGCTTCACTATGCGCTCTAACTGTCTTTTTATTTTGCAGGTACGAGTTCGGAGCGGCTGCAGGGTGCCGGAATACCCACTGGATTAGATGTTGAAAGGAGTAATGGCACGTGAGTATTAAAGTTCCCCAATGTCTTTAAACGCACCTTGTTTTGTCTTTCAGATGCGGGATGCAGCGCCGAAGGGCTCCGGAGCGTGCGAAGAGTTGGTAAACTTTTGTCTTTCAGATGCCGGAATGCTAACCTGTTCTTTCTTGTCTTTATAGGTGTTGCTGAAGACTGGATTCAGGATGGTAAGCCTTTGCCTTTCAGATGCCGGAATGCTAACCTGTTCTTTCTTGTCTTTATAGGTGTTGCTGAAGACTGGATTCAGGATGGTAAGCCTTTTTCCTTAGGCCCAGGACCGGATGCAGAAGACACGATGAGCGTTCTGCTGCAGAGGTTGCAGAATAACGCAAAGCAAGATTCATCCACCGGGTGTGGTTTAAATAGCCTCCTGTAGTGCTTAGGTGTCTCCTTCCACAGCCACGCCTAAGTAAGAAAAGAGTTCCTGGTAAGAAAAGAGTTCCTGCCTTCCAGAAGAGTTCCAGTGTTCTGAATCTAGGGAGTGGCTCCAGCCCCACCCAACAGGAAAAGTAGTTCCAAACAGAAGAGGATCAGAGGCTCAACTGGCAGGCAAGTAAGCAGCATGGTCTGCTGAAGGTAAGTCCACCCAAGCATTATGAGCCCGGCGCTTCCAGCGCTGGGACTGGGCATATTTATGAGCCTGGTGCCACTGGCGCCAGGACTGGGTCCAAAAGGTCCCAATTGGGACTGGTTGGCACTCAGAACCTGGGTTATGGATCTGCTTCCAAGGGAGTTGGGAAAACCCTGACCTTTTGGAAGCAGAGATCATGACAGGTTCAGGGCGCGATAATCTATACAAGTTCTAAGGTCCCCTTCTTTTTTTGGAACGAAGAACAAAGCTGAGGAAGCAGGGGACTTGGAAGTACGAATAAACCCATTCGCTAGGTATTGATCCAGGTATTGTCGGAGGTGAAGATTCTCAGGCTCGGTGAGGGCATAAATTCTACTACAAGGAGGAGTAGATCCAGGTATCAGGTCTATCTGGCAGTCATAAGACCTATGAGGAGGTAGAGAGTTAGCCTGATCCTTCCGGAAAACATCTTGGAATTCTAGGTATTCAGGAGGTAACTGAGGAGCCTCCGAGGAAATTGCTGCCAGTGCAACACCAGGTCGAGGGTGACAAGTGGAGACACATTCTGGAAACTGAACCGTTCTTGCTCGCCAATCGATCTGAGGATTGTGCTTCTCTAACCAAGGAATTCCTAGAATAATCTGGAACTGGGGGGCCTTGATCACATCGAACACGATCTTCTCATGGTGTCCATCTTGACTTACTAGTGTCACTTCTTGGGTGGTATGCGTTACTGGTCCGGAGGCTATCTCCGTACCATCCACCGTAGTAATGACGTCCTTTACAGCCTTTGGACAAAGAGTCAGATTCATCCTCAAAACCATTTCATGATCCACATAATTGCCGATGGCACTGCTGTCGACGTAAGCTTCAATCGCATGTAATCGATCCGGATGTTCAGGGCTAATGAGGACCATAGGTATCACGAAATGCGAGGTCACGGAACTGGTTTTAACGCTCGGCAAGAGGACCTCTATTCTTGTCGGGCGAGGTCGTTTCCCTGCTCAGAGTTTGTGACCCTGGTAACTGCAGCTCCTACTGCCTTCTTGGCTGGTTTCACCGGACAGTCTCGAAGAAAGTGCCCCGAGTTTCCGCAATAGAGGCATAATTGCAGCTGTTTTCTCCTTTCCCGCTCCTTTTGTGTTAGTGGTCCTTTCAGGCCCCCTATTTGCATGGGTTCCCCGGAGTCTACTCCTTTGGTAGGAGTTGGTGGTTTGGAAAATACTCGAGCATCAAACTTGGAACGATCGGCCTTCCTGTTCTGCAGTCTCTGGTCAATTTGAACGACTAAGTCAATATAGTCCGAACAGTCTTGCGGGGGATTCACTACTTGGGCTAACACATCTTTGAGCTCTCCACGTAGACCTCTATAAAACAGCGTAATCCTTTTGTCCTCAGGCCATCGAGTTTCCACTATCAGTCTGTTGAAAGACGCAATATAAGCCAAAAGGTCTAGATTACCCTGTCGCAATGAAAGGAGCTCATTGTCCAAGGCCTGCCCCTGTGAATGTCTTGCAAACAGTTTTTCCATACTGAGCTGAAAAGCTTGAAAATCATGGAGAACCGGATCATCTTGATTAACTAGAGGGATCGACCAGTCTGCCGCATTGCCACTAAGGTACGAAAGCACGAAAGCTACCTTAGCTTGATCAGTTGGAAAGGCTGCTGGCCGGCATAAGAAGTGCAACCGGCACTGATTAATAAATACTGCAAACCTCTTTGGGTCACCAGAAAATCGTTCGGGCGGAGCCAGAGGTACATTCCCAGGTAGGTTGATCTGCACTGGGTTCCTAGAGGATGTTGAAGGAAGATTTGCCCCTGATGCGGGTAACGGAGTTTGTCCGGCTTGTGACTGTAGCAATTGTCTAGCGAGATCGTCTGTTCGCTCCTTGGAAATAATCAGTTCCCTTCTTAGAGCATTCGTTTCCTGACGGGCTGCATGCACTTCTGCTCTTAGTTCCCCAAGTAACTGGGCTAGCTGGTCGGTATCCGAGGTTTCCATAGCGCCTGGGTGGGAGTTTTGCGATAGGCTTTGCGTTCTGTAACGCTCACCTGATTCCCGCAGAGGCGCCGGTCTTGACTGGGTGAATGCCGTATCTTCAAAGGTGATGTGTAACACACGGTTGGCTCTTTGGGCTGGACCTCTGTGCACTGTATGTCTGACTCGAAGAGTAAGATGTCTTAGGTAAGTGAACGCCGAGCTCTCCATCTGCCTCGGGGCAGGGTGCCGTAACCAGTTTCTTCACTGGATAAGGGTGCAGGCCTCTTGACCTCAGAGGACTGCTGTCCGTCGTTAACTGCACGAACGGTAAGTTCTGGGCACTTCAAATGTCTTAAAAGTCTTTTGTAATGATATCTCTTGTTTTGCAGGGTTCCGGCGATGGCGGATGGCGGGCTGATGAGAGTTGAGGATCGAACCCGCGTGAGGAATAGAAGCGCCTGGAAGCACGTAAGTAAGCGCTTGTAGCCTGCTTCACGATGCGCACTAACTGTCCCTTTTATCTTGCAGGTACAAGTTCGGAGCTTTAGAGAAGCTGAAGGGTGCTGGAATACCCACTGGATTCGGCGTGGGAAGGAGTAATGGCACGTGAGTAATAAAGTTGCCCAATGTCTTTAAACGCACCTTCTTTTGTCTTTCAGATGCGGGATGCAGCGCCGAAGGCCTCCGGAGCGTGCGAAGAGCTGGTAAGCTTTTGTCTTTCAGATGCCGGAATGCAGTGCGAAGACCTCCGGAGCATGCGAAGAGTAGGTAAGCCTTTGTCTTTCAGATGCCGGAATGCAGCACGAGGCGTTGGTGACAGCCGATGGACCAGGTAAAAGATGCGCTGCCACTGAAGACCGTAGTGCTAACCTGTTCTTTCTTTGTCTTTACAGGTGCTGCTGAAGACTGGATTCCAGGATGGTAAGCCTTTGTTCCCTTAGGCCTAGGATCAGAAGCAGAAGACACGATGAGCGTTCTGCTGCAGAGAATGCAGAATAACGCAAAGCAAGATTCATCCATCGGGTGTGGTTTAAATAGCCTCCTGTAGTGCTTAGGTGTCTCCTTCCACAGCCATGCCTAAGAAAAGAGTTCCTGCTTTCCAGAAGAGTTCCAGTGTTCTGAACCTAGGGAGTGGCTCCTGCCCCACCCAACAGGAAAAGTAGTCCCAAACAGAAGAGGATCAGGGGTTCAACTGGCAGGTAAGTAAGCAGCATGGTCTGCTGCAGGTAAGTCCACCCAAGCATTATGAGCCCGGCGCTTCCAGCGCTGGGACTGGGCATCTTTATGAGCCTGGTGCCACTGGCGCCAGGACAGGGTCCAAAAGGTCCCAATTGGGACTGGCTGGCACTCGGAACCGGGGTTATGGGTCTGCTTCCAAGGGAGTCGGGCAAGTCCTGATCTTTTGGAAGCAGAGATCATGACAGGTGTCTGGCAATGATGCAGGTCTTCTTGTTGTCCCGGGCGGCGTTGTCGGCCAGCTCGATGATCCCAGCAGCCAGGTACTCGAGCATGGCAGCCAGGTAGATGGGAGCTCCAGTTCCCACCCGCTCACCGCAGCTCCCCCTCCGCAGCAGCTTGTGCACACGACCCACTGGGAACTGCAAGCCTGCCCGGGCGGAGCGAGTCCCTGCTTCAGCACGGGCCTTCCCTCCTTGCTTTTCTCGCAGGGGCTGTATGCTTGGGGTGGGGGGTGACCCCCTGGTGGTGGACCGGGCTGCGTTGTTGTGCTCTGCCCCATGTCCAGAGCTCTATATGTCCGCTTTTGAATTCGCTGGGGGAGGGCGGGCTCACCTGAGGTGTCAGCTGCTATCGCTGCCACTCCGCAACGGTGTCTGGGCCTCCGGGCATCGGGGCGAGCCGGGGAGCCGCCAGCTCGGTAGATGGCCTCATGGTGGGCCACGGTCCATGTGCCTCGGGTCCGCTTATCAGGTGCACTGCGCCGGAGCTCCACTGTTCTGATTGCTCTGTTGGGTTGATGCGGGCCGCCGCAGGGGACGTTGGTCGCTGGGTCCATCCCTGGACCTGCGTGTGGTTCTTCTGGATGGCCACGCGGCAGCCATGGCTCCCATGGGGGCGCCCAGGGATGTTGCAGGTCTCCATCGATCCACCCCGCATCGCAGCCGTGCTTTGGATCTTGCCACGGGAAGCTGCTCCAGCACGCCCCGCTCCGCACAGGCCCCGACCCCGCCAGCTGGCCACGGGAAACTCTGCTGCTGCAGATGGACCACAGGGCAACGTGTCTCACCCAGGAACGTCAGCCTTGTTTTGGGGGGGTCGGATGTTATTTTATAAGGATTGATTCGGTGCACCACCAGAGCTCACACAAGAGCCGCCATCTTGGTCGCGCTCTAGCGCCCTCAACAACACAGTCAACCATACCATCCTGCTCAACCGTCTCCGTGATAACCTGGTTATCACTGATCAGGCTCTGGCCTGGCTGACCTCTTTCCTCTCTGATAGACCCTCCCAGGTCCAACTTGGGTCCTTCCTATCATCTATCGTCCTCTCTACCTGTGGTGTTCCCCAGGGGTGTGACCTCTCACCCTGGCTTTTCAACCAATACCTGGCAACTCTCACCCACTGCATTCCCATTTTCTGCTCAAATTTCCAGTGATATGCTGTCGACACTCAACTCATTTTCAGGCTGCCCTCGGCCACCTCCTCTCCCTCTCTCATCTCTGATTGACTAATGTTCTTTGTCTGAATGCCAGCAAGACGGAGATCCTCCTCATCGGCACACCTTCACCATCCTTTCCCCTCCCTTGGCCCTCCTCCTACCCCGGCCTGCGAGGCTAAGAACCTCGGGGTCATCTTTGACTCCACACTTTCCTTCTCCGCCCATATCTCTGATGTCTCTAAAAAGTCAACGTTCCTACTGCACTTCCTCAGAGGTACGCTGCCTTTCCTCACCTTCCCCCAGATACTAATGGTCTCCCAAGCTCTGGTTCTCTCTAGGTTGGACTATTGTAACAGCCTCTTTCTAATTCTACCTGCCTCTACTCTCAACCCTCAGCAACTAATCCCAAACAGGACTGCGAGACTTGTCCTTGGCCTCAAGCCCTGGGATCGTATCTCTCCAGCTCTGAAATCCCTCCATTGGCTCCCAGTGCATGCAAGGATTAAATTCAAAACCCTCTGCATTGTCCAAAAGGCTTTCTGGGGCCTGGGTACAAAAAACCTTCAGCTATCCCTCTGCAAATACCTCCCCTCTCGAGCTCTTCGCTCCTCTACCTCTAACTCCCTCAGGGTCATTCGTTTTTCAAAGAAACAAGCTGGGGGTATATCTCTGTTTTAAGCTGGGGTCTCCCTCTGGAACAGCCTCTTGCCACTCTAAAACTTGAGGAGAACCACCTCTAGTTCCGGAAGCACCTCAAGACTTTCCTCTTTTCTTCTGCCTTCGCTCTCCCTCTCCCCTGGTGATCTGTTCTCTCTTGCCACGTGCACCTTTTGCCCTCTGTCCTCCGGGCCCAGGTACCTCCTCACCCTGCCACCCTCCTGCTCTGCCTCCTGGCCACCCCTTGCACTGGGGTCTGTATCTGTACCCATACAGCCCCCACTTTTCTTCCTGCACTTATCAGACATACCCTGTCTGCTGCCTTAAACCCAGCACTTACCAATTGCTGGCTGCACTACCACTGTGCGTTGCCTTTATTATTTATCTGTTTCTCCTTTGCTTCGCACTTTCCACTTGTTCCCCCTTCCATGAACTTTCCCCCTCTCCCTCTCCCATGCACTTGTGCGTTCTAAATGTCACTGGGCCTAGTAAGATCGTTGTTTTGTTCTCCCCTGTTCGCCTCCCTTGCCTTGTCACGCTCTGAAACACTTTTGTACGAGCGCGATAGAAATAAAATATCAATATCAATATCACATAATGGTACCCACTGGAAAACAATTAGCAGAATTACCAGTGCTGGGTATTATATTTTCAGCAGGCACGCATTGTTCACAAAACATCGAGGAATGAAACGTGTCCAGAAAAGTAAGTGCAAAGCATCTTGAATTCGGTACCCAGTAATAATGATAAAATATTCATGGTATTGCGGGGAACATGAAAGGAAAGATTTGGAGTAGCATGTTCCATTTTGAATTTACCTCAAACAGTCTGCAGATGCCTTAACACCTGTCTTTTATTTGAAAGGCAGCGGATCCATTGACTTCAATGTTGATATGCTGCGTTTATGGAGGAATCTAGCAGCATGTTTTCGAACCCTCTGAAGCTTCTGTAGAAAGTACTTTAGGAGTCCAATGAAGAGGCTAATACAGGAGTATAATCAGATGGCAAATGTGGGCACAGTTGTAAATCCGGGTGCATCCAATCGTAGGGAAGTGTATGTTCTCTACAGAATTTAAATAAAGGTTCCTATGCGCCTAAAATATGTGCAGCTTGTGTTTTTGCAACAAAACTTTATTCGGCATATAAACCATAAAAGCAATACAATAAATCAGATTAACACACAAGTAAGAACAATTTCCTATCCAAATCCCTTGGAATATAACATAACGAGATTTCACGTCATTGTTAAAACACATTGGGCCTCATTACAATAGTGTCGGTTCGGAAACAACGGTGCCTGTAAGCCTACTGGCACCATTGTTTCCAGGCCGGCACGCTACAACTCAGGGTCAGACCTACCGGGTGGGACGGCACCCACACGCAGAGTTCTCAGGGGATCACTGATACCGTTGTTAATGGTGCCTGTGCTCCCATGTCCCCATTCCCCAGTCCTATCGGACACCATGGGAATGGGGACAAAGACAATTGCCGGTGCCTGGCTTCCCAGCTGCCCAACTTGGAAAAGCCTGGTGGCACCGGGAAGTCAGGTGCCGGTAATTTCTTCCGGGTCCGGCGGCATCCAGCCAGTTTTACCAGCATGGTTACTGCCGGACCTGTAATGAGGCCCACTGTCTTCTCAGCCAGGCTCTAACAACACATTTGTATACATAAAAACTGTATTTATATCATCATTGCATTTTCAGAAAATCACAGCTTGTATAGTCAACTTGATGTTCTTAAAAAGTGGGAATAGATACTGCTACTGCAGGTCTAAATAGCCTTGACAGAACAGAAGAGAATGTCAAGCTGTCTCCTCGAGCGCCCCACAGACCCTGCATAGTGTAATATTCTGTGGTGTCCACTTAGCTGTATAAGATGCTAATTTGAGCTGTAGAAATAACGTGCAAGCGTAACTGGGAGCCAACCAGTCCAAGTGATTCTCAAACCCCTGGACTTGTTTTAAGTCTTAATATCTAGCCCCAGTGTTCAATGATTGACAGGCTTGTCTCATACCTGCAGACATGGAATCCTTGCATACATTCGTGACCACTATTTTAGTGTCTGATGTTAACTTCATGAGATTTGACCAATATGCCTCCAATCCAACACCAGCAAGGCTAGTGTGCACATATTTAAACCAGGGCAGAGCCCCTGAGCCAGGAAGTCTCAATAGGTTACCCATCACTTGAATCATCACTTAAACAGCTGGAACTAAGAATTCATACTGTGCCACGTCATTTTTCAGACACAACAACCTACGGGGTTAAATTGGGATCATGCATGGATATCCCTCAACATGGGTAACCAGTCGGTACCCACACAGGTCTTGCAGGCCTCAGACTGCTTACCAGTTGGGTAAGAGCTACATCTGGTTCCCCCAATACTATGTGTGTTTATGATTACCACGTAGGAGGGGACGCACTGAATGATGGCCATTATGTCTAATCACTTATAGATCTCCCAGATGCGCTGCCACTGCAGTGGGAGTGTCACGCCTATGGTGTACTTGAATCATTGAACCCACGTGCTTAAGCATTAAGGCACGGAAAGTGTGCCCTTTCGAGGGCCTTGTTTTGCTACTTTTTGAGCACTTGAACGGAATTTCCCATACACAGACCCACACGCATCCACATTATATTTGTTTTTTAGGGCAGCCAACCTGAGACCAGCCATTAATTCCCCGTCCTGATGAAGGTCTTCTAACTTGTAGCCCACAGAATAGGCTCTAGGCCGAAACACAGTTGTGTCGACTTTTAAACTGCATAGCACCTGTCATAGAGAGCGGGCACTCACTATGTTGGTGTAAAAACCTGTATGAATTTCTTTCCTGGTTTAACCTCTCTGGGTACATGAATTAGTTATCAGAAACTCTTTTATGTACCATGTGTCACTATCACTATTAAGTACAGTGTATGTTAAATGTTGGGAATGTTTCGGTTCCTATCGATATGTGGATCTCATTGAATTGTATATACTATGTCATGTTTTGTTATTGTGAAAATCTTCATTAAATTGCCCTTAATAAGGGCATGGCTACCCCCAAACTCGGGTCCTGGTCCGGATCCCGCAAAAGGGGACTTACGGGGTCATTCTGACCTTGGAGGGCCCGGTTATTCCCATTCAAGGGACCTGGACCCGGTACGTCCCCATTCCCATTTGAGCCCCCATAGGGCTCAATGGGAATGGGGAGGATGGTAGCAGCGGTACCGTTAACAACGGTACCGCTGCTACCATACTAGTCTGCTCGCAGGTGCCACTCTGCACGCCTGGTCTGACCAGGGGTCCAGAGCGGCACCCGCGAGCAAACTCAGAATGTTGCGTTGAGGTACTGCAACACTCCTAATGAGGCCCATTGTGTTTATGGGTTCGCCCTGATCATTTGTTGTTTGAAGTGTACCTGGGAGGATCAGGGAATAGCCAGATGCCCCTTTTTTCTACAATAATCCTCACACCCTCCAGGGCCCAATGTTGTAGCCGTGCCAGGAGCACCTTGGCAAAAACCTAACCAGCAGAATCTAACAAGGAGATGGGGAAGTAATTCCCTGGGTGCTTATTCTCGCTCTTTTTATAGATGGGCAAAATAACAGCCTCCCTCCAAGAATGGGGGACATTTCCATATCAAACTATCATATTAAATACACATGCAGGGAGGGGTGCCCAAATGCCAGGCTCATCTTTGAACAGATCGAGGGGGATTTTATCACGGCCTGGAGTCTTCCCCGCCCTCAGCCCACTGATTTCCCATTCAACCTCTTCAATGGTTGAAAGGGCAAGATTTACAAGCTGGTATGGGTTTTCTATGTCCCCAAAGGGCCCTGGTTCCTCCTCCAAATCAGACCTTATAGTCCACTGAAGTGACCGTGCCAGGTATCCATAGATATCAGGCCGGCCACCTGTCCCTTAATGTCCCTCCAACCAGCTCCTATCAACTTCCAAAAGGTGATATAATCCCCTCTTGCAAAGCAGGACTGTAAAGTCTCACATTTTACGTGGACAAAGGCCATTTTCTTGTCCATGATCATTGCCTTGTATTCTGCCCTTAACAATCTGAGGTGTGCTCTATCTGACTGGCATGGAGTCCTAAGGCAGGCCATAAGCGTTTTTTCAACCATCTGACATTCATCATCAAACCAGCCCCAGTTATCAGGGGCTCCCCTACTAGCCCTCCCCATAGGTTTGGAAAAAAAAGAATGAAGGACCTGAACACCTTAATTAGTAACCTGTCATGCAAAGGATGGGATGCAGAATAACTCTTCATCAACTAATCACAGACCGACTCAGGAAGTTGGCAAAGTCTCATTCGACTGTTTTAATATCAATGTCTAAAACAGCGAGTTCCAACAGACATTGACGGACAATCACTCAAGCTCTCAACGCATTTCATAAAAAATTACATTTATATAGTAAAGATGTGTCATATGTGACGTCACTCTACGTGGCAACATATAAAACCTACGAGGTGTTGTGGTTGGGTCAAGGGGAACATCTAAGTATACTTTCTAAAGGGATTGTGTTGTGATTGGGTCTCTACAGTCAGGTGGACAACTTATGCCCATCCCTAGTGCAAGTCATCTTCAACAGTTGTTTGACACAAAGCTCATCATTGGCTATCAGACTATAAGGCTCTTCATTATATGGCCCTCTATAACTGGTTGGCACGCTTGTGCCATGTCTGGAACATTCGGCTCCTTGGCAGCACCTAAGCTCATACCCAGGTGCTGGGGGAAGACATGACTTTGCTTCCCACCCAATTAGCCCCTCTTCTCTCATAGCCCATGCCTTCTGCCATGAAGACTGTCTTTGAACTTGGCCTTAAGTAGATTCTCTTCCCTTGGGAATAGAAGGGAGTACAAGTAAACACTTATCACAGTTCTGGTCTGCATGCCAAACTCCTATTTCCATCCTTGGCTCACGTGACAGGAGACCACAATTTGGCTAATTTTCTAGCATTTAATTGTCTTGAATTAATAAATGTGAAACTCATGGTGTTCCTTTTTTGCACCATAACGGGAGATAATTCAGCTTCTCATGTTCACTGTTCTTCATGGATAGATAACCAGTTCTTGGCTGCTTCAGCTTTGATACCAGGCAAAACAGCTTCACCCTTCAAGTCTGCGATCTTTCGCTAATTATTTGCTGCAACACACACATCTCTCGATCCTTCTTTCTCCGTGGGTTTGAATTTACTAAAATTGTGACTCCGATGTCCAGACGCTATATATTGGTGGCACTTCCTGCAGTCTATTCACTACATATAGCAAGTTTCTATGATCACTTAGTCTACTTGCATTGCTGCATCTCTACAGTTATTAAATGGCTTGCATTTTCTGCGGTGCTCTTCACACATGCATTCTTCATTTCTTCAAATGGATATTCACTTGATTCCTTATTTTGTCATCAGTTTCTATAAGGTCTATACATTCTCTTCTTTAGCCACTCTTCTTAGTGCGTCATGCTCATCTCTTGTGATGTCACCAGCTTCTCTTTCTTTTGTCTTCATATTCCTTCAGGGATCTCTTCCAAGAGATTGTCATCTCTTCGAGGATACATCTGGTATGGCTTTCTTAATGGATAATTTTTCTTGAATGCTCGTCGCGGTATAATCACAACTATTGGTGTCAAGCATGGTGCAGTTTTAGGCTTCCGACAGTAGGGGTGGGTCTTCCTGCAGGCACATTCGGCTGCTCTTCTACAAACCTTCACCATGTCTTTGTAGACCTCAACTGGGCCTCCCAGCATCATATCCTCTGAGCAGATGCTCGCAATATATGGGTCAATGGATGCGTATAGCAGTGGCTTCGCCACAGGTAAATACAAAGTGGACCATTTCACTGTTTTTCTTACGTGGCACGCCAGGGAAACTTGATGTTCACCCTTGGAGGCGCTTACACTACTCAACCTACCCCTCTGGCCCTGCAGAACACAGCTAACTGGATTGTGGTAACTTTCACACCGGCTGAGCACCTCGGTAATGTTCACACAGTTCCAATCACTCAGACTTATCAGGATGTAGTCGACCCTAGAGCTCCCCTGATGACCAGCATTTATAAATCTTGCAGGCTTATCTGGCGCTACCCTGCCATTGCAAGCATGCAAACCATTGTCATAGAATAACCTAGCCACCTCAGTTGCACCGTGATGACATTTCACAGGATTTGTTGTCATTAACGTAGGAATCCCGAAGGCAGTATCCTGATGGTCCCAAAGGCCCGCCAGAATACTGTCTCAAACTGCATATTCATATCCCCCCATTGCGAGAATCATAGGCCGAATCTTATTTCTTGTTTCATACTCTCTGTTAAAAAAAAAAATTTCTTTAATACTCTCCAGAGGTGTAGGGCCACAAGGTTTGTTATATAGTAAATAACATAATGTTCTTACCCATAAGGGGAGTAGAGTTTAGGCACTGTAAATCGACTGAACCAGTATCAATCATTTTGAACCCTAGCTTAAGCGAAAGGCTCACCAGGGTCACGACAACGTGTGATATTTGTTGCTACCAACTGTAGTCACTGTACGTTTATCCATCCAAATTGTTGCCTGCTTGTGTAATGATCACCCCGTCTCGCTCCTCCTGTTTTTTTCTGCTGGATTGTGGCGCTACCTGCATGTATGGAGTCCCGGCCAGAAAACACAAAATGAACATGCACATTGCTGAATCTGTGTAAACTTTGAGTGCCTCCTGCTTTTTCTTAGGGCAATACATCCCTATATCATGATGAGGCAAATCACACACAATTCCACTCATGAGCCGACATTATATCAAGAAACCATACATTGTGCATCAAGTATCTTATTTATCTGATGCAGGATTTTTGTTGAGGAAAGAATGATGATGCAGAGGTTCAGATAGTTTCTAATTAGGAAATTTAAGGCTGGCAAGTATATACAATGTAGGATCCATGGACATGCATAACTAATAATGACTTTCTAATGAATAGTGACTGGTCATCAGATGTATGATATGATATGATACATCATTTATAACGCGCCTGTCCACAAGTGTTTCTAGGTGCGCCATGTTTGCTCCACAGGGATAGACAACTTGAAGGGAGCCTTATTACTTTTTTTCCTCACAGTCTCCTCTGACTTGTGTCAGTTACTGACCCTACAAATGCCTCAATGTCTAGATCTGGAACAGATGCAGCATAGGACTTTAATTTCTTCCACCTCCTTCCCAGAACGACCTCATTTTTTATCCCTAAAACACCAATATTATTGGCTGCCAGGTGGCAATCTATTTCCAAATATATCAAGAGCCTTGTGGGGGCAACCTGTTTCCAAAGAAAGTTGGATACCTTTGGGACAACCTGTTTCTATGACTTCTGTTGATTACAGAAATTAAATCGGACTGCCCCCTACAGGGGAGCAGCAAATATATAATGATTCCAAGTCACGCATCAGATGACTGAGGAGCAACAGTTTACAACAGCCTCTCTCTACCCTGGCACCTGTGGGGCATGACCAGTCTCTGACAACCTCTCCAATTATCCTATGCTCGTTCCCTAACCTTTCACACTATCCACTGGGGGCACAGGAGCAAACCAGGTTCCAGATTCCATGTTCCGATTCGTACCACTGTTCTTCAAAGCATCACAATACCAGCAGTCTGCAAGTCAAGTCTTCCAATGATAAAGAAACCAAAACCCTTACTGGGTGCCTCATCTGTGCATAAACACAGGAGGTCATCACCCCACAGATGAGCTGCTGCTGTATTTTAGGAGGAGACAATGTGTCATGGGTCCTGCCATGATGTGTTTAGGCTCCCTCCCACCTGGGGTAGAGGGGAGCTAAGAATTTCAAAAATAAATCTTTTAATCCAAGGACACTGATCGATCCACACCTCGCCTGAAATAAATATGCTCTCTCCCTCTGCTGTCTTTTCCCCCTCCTCTCAGGGAGTCTCTTCCTCAGCCTGAGCGGTCCCAATTCCTGTCAAAAGTGCTCACACCCAGTGGTCCAGTTGGTTGTCAGCCATGCAACCACTAATGTTCAGTTACGTCCTTTTAGCCTCTCTGAGAACACCCTGCCGTCAACTACTGCAAGACTGTCCTCACCACCGCTCAGAGCAGCCCAGTCAATAAGCAGCAAGCATGAACTTTACTGAAAGATGTACTCCTGCTATCCCAGGCAGCCAGCATGTTACAATTTAAATAGTGACAACACTGTTCTTGGCTAAACTGAATGACATAGGGGCTACATGATTACTTCCGGTATCCTAATTCCCTCGCTAGTTTGAGCCTTTTGATGTCGACACATTTTAAACATGTGATTTTCTCATTAAAATGTATCTTAACCCAGTGTTTGGCTGAACGTTGGTTAATAGCTTGGCGAAGAACACCTCTCATGTATTCTAGTATTCAGTCGTTCTCTGTTTTACTGGTACTCCCAAAATGACAGTGAGTGCAGTCACCTTTGATGAGGCTGAAATGTGTCCTCAGTGTCATTTATTCAGTGACATGGACATGACGAGGCCAGACTGTCCTGCTCCGAATGCTTGTTAGCATGACGCCACCCCGTTTCAACCTGACTACTAGTCATTACATCGCGGCATGAAACTGTGGCATTCATTGTCCAGTTTTCCAAAGAACCTTCGTCTTCATTTTCTCATTTGTGTCGCCTTACAGCACTGTTTTTATTAGAAATTCTTGTAAACCGCTCCACATGCCCGTGGGCCTCAGAGGGCGCACATACAACAGACACACAGAATAGAGCATTACAGTAAAACAGTAAATCTGAGGGCCAGTAGACAGGAGAGAGAGAGAGAGAGAGAGAGAGAGACGGAGCAATTAGTCAGGCGGTAGGTATCACAGACCATTCACCTTTCGAACAAGTGAATGCCATTCACATTACACTAACGCTGGCCTGCTTCCCACCCCCATTCTGCTCACCCCTTCCCTGCACTGCCCATACTCCCTGTGAGATTTTAGCTGGATTACCGGCCCTCCTGTACTTTGAATTCCAGGTGCACATACCGCCCTTTCAGGAAGGCCTCCATTGTATACTTACCAAGTATTACTTACGCCAGCATATTTTCTGAGCGGGTTAACAAAAAAAAGGACTTCTCATGTCAATGCACTAAGAATTTCCTTAACAGTGGTGGTATGCGGACAGGGCATTTTTTCTAAGAATCCTCAGCGAGGGAGTTTTTGAAATTTTGAATTTTCAAACTAATTATATAGTGCTCCTGGCAAGACCTAAATTGATCTGGGCGCCAAAAAGGCAGGTAATTCAATACAGGATCACATTGTGCACAGTCGTCTTCCTAGGTAGCAAAACAGGTATGCAATGCTTCTAAAAGGAGGCAAGTTGGTTAATCATACAGAGTTCTCTGGGTAGGAAACTAGTGGTGCGAGATATTTGCATCAGTGCAAAACCTTTCAACTTCAACGGACCAATCAGACATCCTTTGAAAAAAAAAGACTGTGTCACTGTTTACACCTTTTTACCTTGCACTTGTATCTCACTTTGCATTAGCATTTGAGAACATTTGACGAGGCTGAAACGTGTCGAACCGTTAGCAGTTCAGGGTCTGCGGATCACTGCATCTGCCAAAAAAACCTACTTCTGACAGCATTGAAAGTTTCCTGAGATTCTTCTCCTCCTTATTTGTTATTTTTACCGCTACTGGTCTATTCATTTTAAAACTGTATTCTTTGGCCTCTAACAACCTATTGTATTTTAAACTGCAATATTTAGTCGCAATCAGCCAGATGATTAATCCAACAGCGAAACACTATATCCCCACATCTCCTCTGGCACACTGCTCTCAGCCCCCCCACTACTCCCTCCACATTGCCCTGAATAGACTCCAACCCCATGGCTATCATACTCCTTCTCCAAACTGTTCTCCTACCTCTTCCACAATGCCTCCGCCTACCCCTAGGTACTACCCCACCACACCGCCGGGAGGAGGACAGTCACTATCTCCACATCCCCATCATCCACTCTCCCTCTAAATGGTATCCATACTGCCCCTCACCACTGCATGCCACCTACTCGAACTTCATATATACTATCTACCTTGCCTTCATTTCCTGTCCATCTAACACACCTTAGCTGGGAGAGCTGGCTGGAATGCTCAATCCCTCTACAGTAAAACCTCATTCGTTTCTGACCATTTTAACTCCCATCACTCCAAACTCTCTGCCATGGCCACTGCTAAAACCTGTATGTCACCCACAACAAGTCCACTCTGGTGGCACTCCACATATACTTTCCGTCTTTTGCACTCCACTCACACTACTAAAAAAGGTACTGGTGTTGGTCTAATGAGACTATGCCCTCTTCCTTTCTACAGATCTTCATCTGAAACAGTTGAGTATAGGCGCGTTACAAATGCCATATCATATCTAACTTCTCTCTCCTCATTTACCACCCTTGCAGCATCCACAATATCCTCTTCTATGAATATGATCTGCTACTCAAATCTCCCTTAGTCAACATCCCCATGGTAATTATGGGAGACCTCACCCTCTCTAACATCAAAAAGGTCTACCAGCTACAGCTTGACTCCACTCCCTCTGACCGTTCTCTGGTCAATGTACACATCCTTCCCACCTACAGTCATTTGGGCTCCTTGAATCCCATATTTCTACTCTCCTCTCTCAAATCATGTTTTCTCTCCACTCTTAATACAAATACTTAGATCACTCTGTCAACTGCTTTACTTTTTGATTGTTAAAGCCGCTTTTGGAAGATGTCAAATAGCATTCTGAGTTTTTTGGGAGAGGTTATTACATGATGTTTTTGTTTATAATTATGGGGTGACTTTATTGGATTTGTGAGTGGGTTTTTCAAGGAATCAAATCTTAACCTAACCTTATTTGATAAATGTCAGGAAGGCAATATTTATATGCATTACAGGATAAAACAGCTTCCACCGTCCGTTTCCTTTCTTTTCGGCCCACTGACTCATTCACTTCCCCATCTCAATTCCAGCCCTCTCTGGTTTCCCCTTTTTGTCCTATAACCAAAAGGAATTTCAAACCTGACTGTATGGCCCCATACTTGGACTGAGTCAAGTCATCCCTTCATGCCCATTCTCTCCCTTGTGTCCATTTCATGGAACTTCACTTGCCACCCAACCTACTTGCTCCTGCACCCCTCCTTTTTATCACACTCAACCTTAGATGTCCACTGACATCCAACAGCTGATAGCAACCATAGAGCTCAACCCACACGCTTCACTCCCCCTTTCTTCTCACTGTCTAAAGACTCTCTCCTGGCACCTTGCTAATTCCTCAACTTGTCCAAATACATTTATAATGTCTGTATATTATCTTTGCGCTCTGTTCCTTGCAAACTTTCACTGACCCTCCAGGATATGTTACACTCCCTAACTGCCGCTCCCGATCATCTTCCTCTATTTCCACAAATGATTTAAGGGCTTCATTATAAGTTTTGCAGTGCAGGAAAACTGGTGGGAAAAGTGGTGGTAATTCTGTTACTGCCACTTTTGCTGCACCGCCAAACTACAAGTTCGCCGGTGGGGATTACCTGATTTACCTCCAGCCAAGAGCTGGCAGTAAATTGGGCCCTCTAGCAAAAACACTAGATATTACTGGCACAGTGTAATACAGGTAATTCCCCGCCAGGGAGTCCCATGGTACACCATGGAATGTGGAATGACCGCCGTTGCTGGCACCTGCAATATCCCGGTACTACTGGGATATCAGGTGCCATTAATGGTAGGTCTGTTTGACGGTATCCTGCCGGAATAACCTGTGGGATACCAGAAAACTCATAATGGGAGCGTTCTGGCTATAAATACACTCCAAAACATACATTTCACCTGTGCACCATCTTATTTACTTTACTTGAATCCATTTGTAATGCACACCAGTGACACAGAGGCTTAAGGGCACATGCAAAACACAAGTAACAGGGGTAAAAACATATTAGAACAGACAACCAAATAATACAGTTCTCATAACCAGTACAATAGGTACCAGAAAAATCACAGTCCTCAAACAATATAACCACAAGCATTATTTAAACAATAGGGTTTTCAGTTTTTTTCTGAACATTGCAGTCGATGTCTGAGCTCTCAGGTCAGGGGCCAGCGCATTCCATGCCTTTGGTGCGGCCAAGAAAAAAGCACCTTTCATAACCTGGGTTAGTTTACAGGACGGTATTTCAAGCTGGTTGGTATTTTTGGACCTAAGTGTCCTGACACATGGTTTAGGAAGCAATACTTCACTCAAGTACAAAGGCCGAGAGCCAATCAAGCACTTGTGGGTCATCAAGAATAAGCAAAATGGTAGCCTTGCTTCAATAGGCAACCAATGCAAACTACGTCTAGCATCGGAGACATGATCTCTCCTTTAAATGCCAGTGATAACCCTAACCAAACTGTTTTGTATGATTTGCAGTCTTGTGCAATTTGATTTGGCTATGCCCACCAGAAGGGTACTGCAATAATCAATTTTAGAGCACACAATGGCCCTATCCACCATCTCGCAAGATGTAGGGATGTAGTTGCGCCAACAATTTAATATTATAAGCCGTAGAAGGCACTGACTTGGGCCTGCATGTTAAGATTTTGGTCCAGATGGACCCCAGGCATTTTAACTTTCTTTTGTGTGTCAATACTACAGCCGGCCACTAATAATTGCTCCTAATCTGTGCTCAATATCCGTATTTTATTCTCAGTGCCGGCCACCATCAGCTCTGTTTTTTCTTTGTTGAACGCCAGATCATTACCCACCATCCATGTTTGAATACGTTCGTAAACTTTATTAATAGATTTTTCATCATCAGCATGATTCCCAGATAGTGGCATGACACATTGCATGTCGTCAGCATAATTAATAAAGCCAATATATTTCTCTTCTAAAAGATTAAAAAAGGGTGCCGTAAAAATATGAAATAGCCCCCTGAGGAACGCCGTAATCAAGGCATGCTGGTTGGGCCTCTGCCTCCTTGCTGCATACTCTACACCATTGATTGCTCAAAAATGAACCAACCCAGAGTGCGGCCTTGTCAGAAAAATAAGCAACTTCTTTTAATCTGGTGAATGTGTGGTCAACCAGATCAGATGCTGCAGGTCCAACAGCATGAGCAAAACTCTTTGCCCCTTATCCATAATCCGAAGTTATCTGGATTTCAAAAATCGAGTATTGCTGTTTCAGTGCCGTGCCCTTGCCTAAAACCTGATTGTCATTTGTTTAAAATCACATGTTCATCCTGAATGTATGCCACCCGATCTAAAAAATGTAAAAGGAACGGCGTATTAGTAATAGGCCTATAGTTTCTTTGTGTGGTGTTACATAAACCTGGCTTTTTTAGTAGAGGGGTGATCCAAGCATTCTTGAGAACTGCTGGCACATGATTTTCTGTAAAAGAGGCATTAATAAATGTACAGAGAGTGCTTATGAGAATGGGAACACAAGCCTTTACAACTGGCCAGTTTAAGATTAGCAATAATCACTGCCACTTCGGTTTCTGTCACATGTGGTGCACATGTTTCAGCCATGTTGGGCCTCATCAGTGAGGTGGAGCTGTGCCTCTCTGAGCACAGTGAGCAAGGGGTCCACGTCTGGATGATCCCCTGAATAAACCTAGGTCCCTCAAATAATCAAAAAATAGTCCATATTCTCCCCTCTGTGAGAATGAACATGGCCCATTGATCTGCTCTTTGGGAAGGTACCCACTCGAGAGTCTGCAGCCACACTTAAGCTCACTGTGCCTTTCACAGATGGGAAATACCCATTTGCATATCAGTTTTCGTCCCGCCCACATGGGCAGTCCAGCACCGAAATGCTATGGCAATTCCCTTCTGAACAAGAGTACCAACAGTAACCCCGTACACATGTTTCAGCCTTGTTGGGCCTCATCAGAGAGGTGGAGCAGTGCCCCTCTGAGCACAGTGAGCAAGGAGTCCATGACTGGGTCATTCAGACGTGGACCCCTTGCTCACTGTGCTCAGAGAGGCACAGCTCCACTTCACTGATGAGGCCCAACAAGGTTGAAACACATGTATGGAGTTGCTGTTGGTACTCCTGTTCAGAGGGGAATTGCCATAGCATTTCGGTGCTGGACTGCCCATGTGGGTGGGACAAAGACTGATATGCATATGGATAGTTCCCATCTGTGAACACTACAGTGAGCTAAAGTGTGGCTGCGGACTCTCGAGTGGGTACCTTCCCATAGAACAGGTCAATGGGCCGTGTTCATTCTTGCAGAGGGGTGCATATGGACTATTTTTTGATATTACAAAGATGCATCGGAAATTCAGGCATTGGGACAGGAGGTCTATTACTCCAACATCCTCTTCCTCTCTCCACCTCCTGCCTCCCCACCACTCATTCCTCACCCACTTCTCCCTCACCTCTCCAACCAATCTCGTATCCGCTGTTCACTCTTCTAACCCTTGTTGTGCTCCCATAGACACTGTTCACTATCAATCAGATTGCCTATTTCTTCCTCTTCAATCTCTATCTCTCCAATAGCTTCTTCCCTTCCTGCCACAAAACAGCAACTGTCATCCCCATAAATAAGAAACCCATGGCTGACCCCTCCTCTCCTCCAACTAGAGATCTGTCTTCCTCCTCTGCCTTCAATCCAAAAACCAACAAAGAGGTATCTTCCACCATATTATTGACTACATTGAGGTTCATTTACTCTGTCACACCGTTATCCCCTACAATCAGGCATCTGGAGCAAACACTTAAATGAAACAGCTTTCACCCACATATCCAACTCTGTAACTACTTATCACCACTGTCACCTGTCCTTCATTCTCATATTACTTAGCCACTCCTCAACCTTTGACACTGTTCACCCTTCCTCCCACATTTTAACATTGTCTCTCTTGATTTCAAGGATCCAGCACTTAGGTGGATGGCCTATTGTCTCTATTGTCACTTCTCCATCTCCTGGTACCTAGCACCTCTTCCTCCACACCCCACCCTGTGATAATCTCACAAGGATCCGGCCTCAGCGCTCTGCTCTTTACTCTTTAACACACCTTCAGAGACAAACTAATTTCAGCCTTTGGCTTTTACTACCAACTTAACTGCCTTCTCCTTTCCCTCCTTCATGCCTGCTATTACTGAATGCATCTCCATCTGCCTAATAGCAATCCATCACTGGATGGTCTTATGCTACCTAATGCTCAATTCCTCTAAGATGTAAGTCATCGTTCTCCCAGCCTCCAATGCTAATTCCAAACTCCCAGCTCCCATCTCCTTCACTCTTGACCCATCACTCCAACACAAAGGGTTTGCAAACTTGATGTCCTTTTTGACAGTGACCTAAAACTCCAACAATGCATCATGGTCACTGCCAGTGCTGCCAGGTTAACCTATTTAGCATAAGGAAACTCTTCCCACACCTCACCCATCATTAGACCAAAACCCACATCTCAATCCTTGCGCTCAGCTAAATTTACTACTGTTTGAGGCTATTCCTTGGTCGCTCCCTCTACTCATTTTCTTCCATCCAAATAAAGTCTCACCTTTTCTACCAACAACCTCTACAACCTACTCAGAATCTCCCCCTACCTACACACAGAAGCCATGTTGGATGGCTCTGCATGCACTCTGACTTTAAACTCCCACCCCTCCTCTACAAGTGTGTCAAAGGTCTTTCCCACCTCTACCTCACTAGCTACATCAATCTCTCTACTCTTCCTCTCTAATTATGTGTCCCTCATCCCTCCACAACGTTTCTATCTACCCCTACACCACCACCTGCTTCCAATTATTCTGTTTGCCCATCACCAATGGAATGATTATTCTCAATAAAAAGGTGGGGCATAAGTGCAAATATTTAGGACCAGAAATAAGCTTCACCTGCTAGCCAGTGAGGAGCAGCACCCAACCACCATCTAACCCCAGTACACCCCTCCACATATTGACATCCTTTGTATAACAATGTACAACTATTACTAGCTTGCCCAGACTATAGGTTCCAAATGAATGTCTTCATTATGGCTGTAGTCTTGTCTCTGACCCTGTTTAGGTCACTCCATACCACTCCCTCATCACCTGGACTTTCACCAAAATAGCCCCCCATTCCCTTATGCAATGGCACCCTAAACTGGAATTCCCTTTGTCATATGCTTTTCCACCAATATGTTTCATTTCTATTAGAAGTTCAATAAAACAACAACATACAAAAAAGCAAATATTTTGTGGAATGGCAATGCAGTATTCTTTGATACTAATATTTATATTATATATTTATTTTATATAATGAAACTAGGTCTGCAATTAATGAATTGATTGATAAATGGCGTGGATTCTTGCATATTTTAAGTGAAATGTAGTTCTACTTTATTTTTATTAATTCACAAGCTCTACAATTGGTTCATTTAAAAATACAACGTGGCTCTGGTTGTAACCAAGTCTTCGTTTCAATATTGCATGGTTGCCAAAAACTTGGGGTTGTGAGCTAAGCTTTTTCTCTTCTCTAGACTATCAATGTGACAGATCTTTTTTATAGCTTTATTTATGGACCTCGCTAAGGTACACACCCTAATGTAATGCCCGTCAGTGTATAGTCCCACAACACAATTCTGGGACAACAAACAGGCTGTATTAAGAATCATAATGTCATTTTATTTAAATCCAATCACTTGAAAGGTCGTCCCCCTAACTTTATGCTTGGGAACTCTCCACAGTAACATACCGTAACACATCAATATCAGTTATGAAGTAATGCATTATTTTAGCATCTCTCACTTTAGATCCAGATAGTGTTAATTTCTCTTTTATTTTCCCCTGCAATAGATGGGCATGGCTTCCATTAGAAATCCTTCTTCTCTACTGAAATTGTATCCAAATCGAAGCATTTCTCCTATCAATATTTTGCCAGTTGTTTCCCTGAGATGTCCATTGTTAGTGTGGAGATAATAACTCAGCCCAACAAAGCAATTTATTTTGTTTTTTACTTTAGTTAATATAATCTTGAAGTCATTGGGCCTCATTCAGACCTTGACAGTCCAGAAACAACGGTGCTGGAAAGCTTACCAGCACCCTTGTTTCCGAACTGGTGTATTACAGGTCTGCCTGCGGGAGGTGCCATGCCCGACAGGTCTGACCCTGCCAGGCACAGCGGCCACGGTAGGCAACAGTGCCGGTGCTTCCGTGGTCCCCACTCCCATAGAGTCCCATGGGACTTAAAATTTGACGGCGCCTGACTTTCCGGGCCGCCAGGCTTGTAATCCCCCGGTGGCACCGGGAAGTCAAATAAGGGTCCAGCGGCAACCTGCCGGTAGCACTGGTACGGTTACCGCCGGACACGTAATGAGGCCCATTGTGACTTAGATGATTGGTGTACAACTACAAGCTTGGGAATAGGACTGAACCTATAAATAAGCTGTTATTCCTGTTAAAACGTTTACACACAGTGTGGCCAGCAATAGTGGCAGGAGAGTACTATACAAGACCACTTACATTATATTACATTACATTACTTTTCAACCCAGTTTCATACATTTGTATTCAAGTTTAAATGGACATTCTTGATTTCAATTGCTTTTTTGTATTTTACAATGTGTGCATACTATGCACAGATTTTGCTGTCGTTGACGTACCATATTTATAGTGATGTATTTGGGAGTTGAACAAAAGAATATATTGCTAAGAGGGAAATGTAAGATATAAAATCGAATTTCTGTTACCTGCTGTGTAATTACTGGAGTGATCCATTAAATAATGTTTAACTGCACAGATGTTTGCCCTAGAAATGAAAATAAACATTGTTTTAGAAACAATTATTAATAATGTCATACATCACATCTGACATATTTTAGGACTGAGTTGGTTTACTAATCTAACTCCAGCGCTAGAATATTTGGATAATGCGCTCAATGGAGGTCGGTGAGCAATTAGGAATAAATATAGTTTCCAAAATTATATTTAGTCCGCCAATATCATCACTGGATATCATTTGATACTTCAGTAAAGTGAATTGACGTGAATTCCTATAATGTGTGTAGTACATTTGTCTTGAGTATGTGAGTGTAATTGTGTTGATAATGTAACGATGAAAAGACCAATGCATTTTGCTATGGGCTCTGTGAGATATCTTATAACGGGATAGATAGATGGTTATAACTTGTTTAATTAATTTGGTAAAGTAAATGAAGCACACCCAGTTTCACATATGGAATATAGAGGTATTTGGTTTTATCATCATTGAGAAGGCCTAATATGTACCATTCATCAATCTTATCATGTAGTTCAATTTTGGGATTTAAGGGTCATGATGTATTTTCATAAAATCATTTTGTAATTGTGTATGTGTTCTACTGTGTAGAATTTTTTGTCCATGATCACAGTATTGTCTTCTTTATCTGCTCAATTATTAATTATTAAATAATGAATACTTTGGTCCTCTACAAAATGTGCAATGATATAACGTGCTTGCCTGATAGATTTGACCTGAAACACACCAATAATTACCTGACTGTACATCTCTGGTGCTAATGTCACTGTAGAACCTACAATGGCAGTGAAGATATTGGTCATCGCCATTAAAATGATTGACTATATATTGGACCACCTTGGCACACCACACATCAGTCTTCACTTGACTAGGACCCTTTGTTGGTTTATGGCTCATTCCTCTATGTAAGCAAACTGTTATGATTGTTTTAATATCACTGGTGCCAGCAAATGCATTAAAATACTGTGTGGGTCAGCCTAGTGCAGGTTAGTTGCCCTTTCAATTAATATCAATACTGTTTATTATATGGGTCACTTTAGAACCCTTCAAAAAGGTTTGCAGTAAGGCAAGTCAATTAACCTAACTACAAAAGCCTACTTTCACAAACACTCGCTGATGTTCGGAGAGCCCCATCACACATGTATTTTATGTTCATTCTGCTACTAAAAGTCCTTTCCATTTAATTGTTTCTGCCACATGTTTCTTATGGTTTATAGTAATACAGATTTTTTGACAGATATTCTTGCTCATTGATAGGTGCAGGTCTTGCTCCAGTACAAGATAATCAGGTGTGGCCTTGAAACATCTCTTTGATTTCTGTATGGAACATTTTAATTCCATTTTGGATATGATGTCTGTTTTTTATGTGAAGTGGTTACTTATTTAAATATTTGTCATGCCCAAATAAATTCAATTAAAGCACTATGACTGATACAATAAGCACTGTCACAGCCAATGGGTCTCACTTTTATTTTACAGGTGATAGTATTTGTTTATGGACAGATAGAAGGTTAGATGGATGAGATTGATTGTGAGTATGGAGATTGGATGTCATTGTGTGACTGGAAATTAGTTGGTGGATGTGTGGGTGTATTATGCTGCATGCGAGAGTGGCATTGGTCTGTGCTCAAGGAAGGCATTCCATACATGGCTGAAGTGAAGGGGTTTGGATGATGGGCCTGGGACAAGCCAATCAAGGTTGGTGTGAGGATTGTGACAAGCAACATATGGTTGGTGTGTTTGAGTAACAGGGGTACATGCCACAGGGGGTTGGTATGTGTGCGGAAGAGCATGGGATTGAAGGGATAAGGCATGCAAGAGGTGGTTGGATATGTGGTGGAGTAGCATTATAATCGGCAAAAGCTTCTGTAGTCTGCCACATGAAAAAGGCAATAGATGTGAGATGACCACCACTGCACAGGCTGCGTTTACAGAGTGTTCATGGTGTCTATGCCCTACAATATATGCCAGCAATCCCACTCTTAAACACTTTGATGATGCTGAACCAACAATATTTGGCATTGTTCTTATTTTAAAACAGTTTCATGATGCTGCACCCACAATATATGCCTGCATTCCTACTGTACAACACATTTATGGTGCTGTACCAACAACATCTGCCAGTAATCCCATGGTAAAACATTTTCATGAAGGTTCTCAACATATATGCAAGCACATCAACTTTAAAGCACTTGCTCGTGGTGGCTTGTGTCTACAATATATGCCAACAGGGTCCTATAAAACCCTTTACAATGCTGCCTATGCACCACTATAAGCCAGTATCGGTCCAGAAAACTCTTGATATGCTTGAAGGGTCATGTAAAAAGCATTTCCACATTGCCTTTGCCCAAACACATGGCAGTATTGCAACTGTAGATGCATTCAGGATTTTTGGTGTTGGGATGGTCAGGAAAGGTCCCAACAATAAAGAGGGGTTCATGTTGCTCATGCCATTTTTGTGACTGGTGGTGCGGCGAACGAGGCGCAATTTTGCAATTTCATAAGTATCCAGTGTATTTAAATGTGAATGGGAATTGTTACTTTAGTGTTACATTTTGTTTAAAGTTGATACATATTAAATGTGCACGTGCATGGAAAGATAAAATGCTAAAACCGCAAAATGAAATATAAACACGATTCAGACACGATGTGCTACAGCGTGCCAGAAGCAGGCAACAAGGAGTTTCATAATGCGCATGCGAGGAAGGGGGGCCTATCCTGATAAATCCAGTGTAAAGAAGAGGCGACAGTTATTAAACATGCATGCACACTGATGTACACACACAGGGCATTTATACATCTACATATAGTGGGCTTTATTTAGAAATGGATTAAAACACAGCAGTCTGGGCTTGACTTTGAGTTTCAGAGGCCAGAGGATGGGTAAATAAGGAACTACGACCTTAGTTGATGGTCAGCTCAGCTAGAGAAACCAGCCATGTTTTTTATGACCTGGTAGCATTGCAGAAAGCAGATGTAATCTCTGAAAGGGCATGCGAGCTTGACAGTCAGTTTTGGCTATTTGTTTTTGACCAGCAATAAATGTGGGGTGAAGCGATGCTGGAGGCCGAAATGATTGATACGCATTGTGATTCAATTATTTACTCAGGATGTGGCCAGGGGCCATGAGTGTTGAAATGGTTGTTATTTAGATTAGAGTGTTCCTCAACGCCATTAAAATTGGGGTGGATGAAATAGTTATCGTCTGTTCAAAGAGAACTTGTTTATTCAGCTTTCTTCATGTTACATGAAGTATCCATACAAACCATGTGCAATTACATTTAGGGTTAAAAGGTTTCAGGCCAGTTGTGGCACGTAATGAATTATGTTTGTATATGAATGTGTAGCCATGTGCTGATGTCATGACTTACCACGGATGAATCCCAAGAAGGGGTGTGCTATGAATAAGATCTGAAGATGGTAGTTAATATAACAAGTGGCCAATGAGACTGTAAGAATTGGAGAAAGATTGGATTTCTTTGTATGTGTTTTATACAATCACATGTGGGGAGTGGATTGTGATAAAATATATGGGAGTGTTTTAATTGTTTCAAACATTTATATAATGTGTCAAAGTATGGGTTTTGGCAAAACTTGGTTTTGTTCGGCACGACAGGGTCATCTAGCTCCTCCCCAATAAACTTGCTTTACGTACAAACGTGCACTTGCTTCTTAAGTGGCGGCCTGCTTGGTTAAGTTGTTTAGGGCCCATCCATACATTGGTGCGTATGCAAAACATGTGCAAGACATATTTATTGATGGCATGCCGCAGGTGTGGTTCCTTCCTATAACATGCAAACACAAAAACATGTCCTTCTAGCACCACACAGACTAATTCAAAAACACACACACAGCACCATTTTCAAAGCATGCATGCAGTGAGTTGTAGTGCTTCTGTAATAATTGGGTAACACCACAATCAATCGATGTACAAAGCTCCTCAACCGTGTGCAACCACAATAATGTCAGTCAGTAATAAATGTATTCAGACATCAAGCATAAAAGTACGTTAACATTAAAACACTGCTCATTAAAAAAAAAAGCACTAGTGTAGATTAGAATGTTCTATTGTGATGACTACTGCTTCATCCAACGTTTTGATGACTAGATGACCTCGGCAGAGATGGATTGAATCGGCCAAGCCTTGTATATGGATGAGTAGACAGTACAGACAATTAGCTCACTAGAAGAGGACATGCATACAGAAAGGGCTTCCCTGCGGTTTTGAACAGAGAGCTTCTGTAATAGAGGCTTAAGTAGTATTTAGTATGTGCAGAAAAAAAGGAAATTAATTAATTCTTCTTTGGTTACCAAGCATAGAGGGCAAATAATGGCAGGGTACCTAGAAAGAGGTTTATGTAAAGGGACCATGCAGAGCTCGGCGAAATGATGTCTAAATAATTGTCATACCCGTAACCCTTTTTTGTACTCCATTAGACGGCAACAGACAATACTTTCCTTACTACGTGATGCACTGCCAGGTGCCTGGGACAGGATGGATTTCGACATTTTGTTTATTATCAATTAGGGCCTTACATGTCTGCACCATCTGAGATCACGCCCCCTCCAGTTTGAATTTTAAGATCTAACATCGCCTCTCTATATTTGCTGGGATAGGGGGATGACCGTGGCCAGTAGCGAACTGGGCAAGCAGCATTCACGTCAGTTATTTGCCTGTGGTTCAACTCAGTGTAGCATAAGGTGTGCTTTTGGGGTAAGGGAAGTGCTTTTTTCAAAAATGTATTTTCAATGGTGACCCTCCTGGTGGTGTTCGAGTGGCCCATATCTCTGCGCCAAACATTACAGAGGCTCCTGCCTGCAAATGAGTACAGGGGAAAATGCACCTTACACAAGAGCTAGGAGGGCCTTGTCCACCTGGCTGACCCAGCTGCCATTGCTGGCAAACCGGATGCCAATAATTGCCTAAACTGGAAGCTGACTACCAAACAGCAGGAACAGCCGATGGAACAAAGAGCAAAGATGATACTAACAAGGACAGGTTGACAACAATGATGCCCAAAAAGAATATGACACGAGCCCCCTCAAAGATCCGGCAATGCCAAATGTCACTTCAGCAGTAATCCTCAAGGACTGCAGAATGTCCTGACACCCATCCCACCTTAGACATCTAAAGCCATGCACTTTAACAAAGGGCTAGTCACTGAAACTGCTGGCACCCTGGCATTGACAATACAGCCTGATTCCCATGATGTCTGATCACAGCAGGGGTATGGGTTACTGTGTGAGCCCTCTTCTTCTGTAAGCGATCCCCCCAAAAACCTGAAGCCTAATGTGATTTTACATTCATACATTCAGAAACGATACTTTATTGACATGAAATGACACAGGTGAGACAAATATTGCCAAAGTAAATACATACATGTTACATTCTGTTCAGTAGTGATCGTTTTGGTTTCCACTTTTTTTAAAGTCCATATTGCTTTGGACACTTTGGGGCTCATATTGGAAGTCCCCATAATTTGGCGGCGGGGACCTATTATGTTTACACTTAAGCGTAGCCAGGTCATTGTCGCCAAGTTTTCCTCATTTGCACCGCAGAGTGCAAAAGGGGAATGTAAAAAGGTGGTGTACTCGCTTGTATGCCGCTCTTTTGCAATCTGCCGTGCAAATAAAGTAAACGCCCCTGCCATCTAGGGGCATTTGCAATGAATTACTATGTAGTCCACCTGCATTTTGCTGGTGTAAAAATCAGCCGGTCTCCGCAGGAATCCACAGCATCCATGCTGGGGCAAATGCTGTACTATTTGTATGGTGGAGAGGAAGGGACTGGCAGAAGCCTTAGTTACGTTGTGCCCCCTCATCTCTGCTATACAAATACAGGAAAATGGGGCTTACTGTAAATTAGTACCCGGCGAGAGACAATCAGAATTCAATAAGCATTCTGATTGGCTCTCACCAGGTCCCTACCCGGCCGGGAATCCCTCTGTCGGAATTCCACTGGCTTTGTCCCCGGCAGGGGCCGTGGCAGCCCCTCAACCAATGAGGAGGCTCGGAGCAGGGCCATCCCCGCTCCGAGCCTCCCCACGGCTGAGAGGCTGCCTTCGCCCCCCACCGGGGACACGGGTATGTCTTCTTTTTTATTTTATTTTTCCTTCCCTTCCCTCCCTTAAACTTACCTTCTTGATCCTGCGTCCCCGGCGGGGGACGAGGGAAGCCTCCAGCCATGTGGAGACTCGGAGCAGAACCATCCCCGCTCTGCGCCGCCACACGGCTGGGGGCTTCCCTCGTCACCCGCCGGGGATGAAGGTACTTTTTTTTTTTCTTTTTTCTTTTTCCCCCGTCCCACTCCTGCACTCCCAACCCCACTTACCTTTTTTGTGATCCTTTATTGGGGAGCGGACGCGGTGGGAACACTTGTGTTCCCAGCGCGTCCGCTCCCGATGGCCGCCATGGAAAGGGAAAACGGACTCCGTTTTCCCTTTCCATGGTGGCGGCCATTTTCTTGGTCGTTTTTTTTTTCTGTCCCAAAACGCTGCAGCGTTGAAACGCTGCAGCGTTTCGGGACAAAAAAAATTGCTTTCAGTACCCCGGTCACGCAAAGTTTGCGGGCCGAGATACTAATAGCAATAGAACCCTCGTGGCGGGGGCATTACCGACTCTGGTAATGCCCCGCCACTCAGGTTCTATTGCTTAATTAAATACATAAAAGACTTACGCCAGACTTTTACATATTTCGTTTATATTATGTATAGCACAACATGAGCTCCTTTGTCTTCCCTGATGACATGCATAAATATATTTGCTGTTCACTCTGCTAATTCTGGTGTTCATAGAAGGAGCAGAGATATATTTGGCCTGTTTTAATTGTAAAAAACTGCTTTAATGTTTTTGCAAAAATTAGGAAATCTGCAAGTTCTAATCTTTGTGATGACCTGTAGAATGTATGCTTTTTTGCTGTCCTAGTGCTGCTCTCCAGCACATTGTGTTTGCTTCTTTAGGGCCTAGTCTAAGGCCTTGGCCAGTTTATCCTCCTGTCTTTGGTTTCCTATGCTGTCAAACCGCTTCTGAATTACCACAATTCTGTAATATATTGATAAACATTTTCATATATTCCTTTCCTCTCTATGCTTCTTGAGAGGATTGTCTACTCTCAAATCTTGTCTTATCTTCTTCTTCATTCTCTACTTCCTCCACTTCAATCTGGTTTCAGGCCTGGCCACTCTACCAAGAAAGCTCTTCTTTGTGTCTCGGACTTTCTTCTCTCCGCCCGCACAACAAACTTTCCTTCATCCTTATTCTACTTGATCTTTCTGCAGCCTTTAACACTGTAGATCACCTCACTTTGTTGTCTACTCTCTCTTCTTTCAGAAGCTCTGGGCTCCCTCTTATCTCTCTGGTCGCACCTATTCTGTGTCCTGGGCAGGCCAGCGCTCTGCTTCTCATACTCTTTGTTACGGGGTTCCCCGGGGCTATGTCCTGGGCCCTCATATATTCTCGCTTTACACTATTCCGCTTTCTTCTCTGATGTCTTGGTTTGGTCTCTCCTGTCACTTCTATGCTGACGACTCGCAAAACTTTGTTCTTTTTCTGACTCTCTTTACTCTAAAGTTTCTGGTTGTCTTTCCTCCTTCCAAACCTTTATGGCCTCCCATTTTCTTCACCTAATCCCTTCAAAAATGTAAATTCTCTACTTTCCCTCCTCTTCTCCATCTCCTCTCCCCCTCCTCTCTTCTGTTCCCTCCTTCCGAGCTCTCCTTTACTTCCTCAGACCGTAGTCGCAGAATTCTTTTTGGCCATTTTCTTCCATATTCTATTACTGCCCACAATTGCCACTTTCTTCTTTTCAATCTTCATCGAGCTTGTGCCTTTCTGTCCGTCCATGCTACTAAACTCCTTATATTTGCCTTAGTGTTCTCTTGTATTGACTACTGTTCTTCCCTTCTCATTGGATTATATGTTACCTGTCTTGCCCCTCTTCATTCAATCTATAATTCTGCCATCCATCTTCTTTTTAATGTATCGCCTCAATCTTCTATTTCATCTTCTCTCTCTATTGCTGCCATTCTCTGTTTTGAGCATCGCCTTTTGTTTTATTTTATTTCCATTGTGTTCAAATGTCTCCATGGTCTTGCTCCTTCTTATCTTGCCTCGCTTGTTTCTTTCTATTCCCCTGCCCGATCTCTTCACTCTGAGTCCATGTATCTCTTGGTGTTCCCAAACCACATTGTGCCTCATCCCGTTTCCGCTCTTTCTTGCTTCTTACTCCTTTTCACTGGAAATCTCATCCTCTTTCAATTTATTTTTCTCCTATTTACTGTCTTTTTTGTACACATTTAAAGTCTTATCTTCTAACCCGGTCCTTCGTCTCATAATTTATTTCCTCATGACCACTATGAAGATTGCACTGCTCTTATTTTAAATTTGTAATGGGGCTTTGGCGAAAGCGCAGTATAATTCCAAATAATACAATACAAATACAATGAAGAGATTATTTTGAAGATTTTGCTGTTTGGTCCTACATACCTTGTCGTGTAGGGAGTTTTGGTTACTGCTCTTGACATGGTACCAGATTTTAAAAATGCTCTTTTGGATGTTGAGCAGCAGGGAGGATCTCCCTAGTTCTGCTCTGCACCCGTGATTTGGGAGGTTTCTATGCACACAAAGTACTAGTTTGCAGAGATGGAGGGGCAGAATTTCTGTGGAAAATGTTCCCATTCTGCATACTCTTCTTTTATTGTTGGATACCACACCTCTCTTCTGTAAAGTAGGATAGGGTTATGGTGCTGTTAAAAACCTTTAGCGTTCATTTTACAGGTGGATTAAAGTATGGTGCTTCTTGATGGCATACAATGCATGCAGAGATTTTTCCTGAAGCGTTTTAATTGACAGATGCTCATATCTGAGACCTAGGTAAGTGCAGTCTGTAACTTGCTGAAGCTCTGTGCCAGTAAGGAACAGTTTGAATTTGTTGCTTTTCTTCTTTGCTTTATTCTGAAATACCATGTTTTGGCCTTTGATAGGAACACTTCTAAAGCCCAGGTCTCGTAGTATTCTTCGAAGAGGTTCCCAGTATGACCAGGTCAACTGCACATAGCAGGTATTTTATTTCTGAGCTGCTCAGTTTCATAACTGGGGCCTGGGATTCCGCTCGTAATTTAGGTAGATCATCGGTATAGAGAGTGAACAGGTTTGGGCTGAGGTTCACCTCACTCCTGTGTCCTGTTCAAAGTACTCAGTTTGCATATTGTAAATCTTCACCTTGAAGCTGAAAGCTGTGCATGGAATTTATTTTCTTTAAATCTTCTAATCTATTTTAGCATGCAGTAATTTAAGGTTTAATGCTGGGTGCCAGATCAAATCAAACCCTTTTGGAAATGTATAAAGCAAGCCAATAATGCACCCCTGTTTTTGTTCTGTACCTATTTGCTCATAAAGGGACTGCAAGATAAAAATATGGCGTGTTGTTTGAGAGAAGGAATCCTATCTAGCTTGTAGATATTACTGTTGATTAGGAAATTTAGTATTTAGTATTTTTTGGCTACAAACCAGTTTGCTCATATTACCGTTTACATATAATCCTTTGTAGTTGATTGGGCCCAGGGTGTCACCATCTTTGTAGATATGAGTAATGAGCCCCTTGTACCAAGTATCTGGGAATTACCCAGATTGTAGAATGATATTGAATAGTTTCACTAGTGATTTTTGAATCTCCTTTTAGTTTTTGGATTTGTTCTTTTAATTTCATAATTGTTACAGGATTGCCTATGAGGGATTTGACTCTTTAATAATTCCTGCCAGGCGATTTAGTTTTGTCTGGTCATTTTTCTAACCCTTTTTTGAGATTTTCAGCAGGCATGTCTAAAGTAGTCTGTCCATATATGGCCATTATCATTGGCTATATCATGTTTCTTGTTTGTTCATACTTTCCCTGGAGTTCCCAGAAGGAGTTGCTGTTAATGGCATACTCTTTCTGAGCCAGTTTTCCTCTCATGTATTTCATGTTTTAAATCATTATTGTTTATATTGTTGCAGCTACTGGTTCACTTGGTTCTTTTGTTTTAGGTTAGACAGGTTTCTACGTTTTCGTTCAACTTTTTTACAGTCCTTTCCAAATCAAGTATCCAGTTGGTCATATGTTTTGGGGGTGTTGTAATTTAAGTGAGTCTGTTCCTGCTCTTGTGTCCCTACAGTGATGGGCAAGCCTTCAATAAAAGGAACCAATACAATAGCCCCAGAAAATCCCTAGATGTCCATCATTTTGTCCGACAAAGGAATCCTCCCCTCCTGCAGGACTTGATAGCCCCTGTGTCGACCAAAAAGGAAAATGTTTGATACACTATCTTAACCCCCATTGAGGGTTCCTCATCTGGGTTGGCAGTTACTGATAGCACTGGGCACATCAGTTCTCTGTCGGCTATCCTTTTGTAAGTGGGCATTTGTACCTCGGAGTGGGAAAGGTTCGCCCCCTAACACACTTGCACCCTTGTAGTGTGTTGCTGTACCGTATGGAAAGGGGTTCTTATGCCACAGCTGAACAGCTGACTGCTGCATATGTGACTGGATGAGAGTTGGTACTGGGTACTGCATTGGTTGTGGTTGCATGAAACCTGGGGCGTATGGGGCAAACTGGGGCTGTAATAATTGGGGTTGTTGTTGAAAGCTGGGGAGATACCCTAGGGCATTAGTGTGGGAAGGCATGTTTGGACTACTTCTGCATTCTCGTGCAAAATATTCTATCCTCCCACAAGACCAACACTGTCCTCCAAATCTGGGTCCCATGCCCACAAATCTGCCCCCTCGACCTCTCTGAAAATTCCATCTTACCCACGGGAAGCCTCTCATTTCACCTCTACCATCAGTCGGTCCTTCTGTCCTCCCCTGCACCACGCTATGTTCAGCACCCTTCCACAGGGCTTGTTATTACTGCCCCTTGCAAGCTCAGTTTAGCAACTTTTTCTGTACAATGCTTTGCCCCTGCCCTCTGAGTTTTCTCCACCCTATCCTTCTCCTTCTCCTGTTTCTGTCTGCAATAATGTATTATGTGTGCCTGTATCTCGGGCCATCCCTCTGCTTTGATCCCAACTACCTTGTTCAAATCTGTGTGTGCCTCTGCGGGGAGACCCTTGCGTAGCATGTGATAGAAAACAGCAATGTTATTGTCCCAGGTGAAGCCCGCGATGAGTCAAGGGCGCGCTGTTGTCGGCTGTTCGGCTGGAGGCTCAATCTGGTGACCTGCTGGTGCTTTTGTTACCTGTGAAATTGGTGCATCTGTGAAATCATCTCTAAATCCTTCGACCCGCTCCATTCGCGTAAGTCTAGCAGCATAACACCTGGAGCTGCTAGCAGTTTGACGCGAGCAGGCCCTGTGACTGCCTGACCACGTGACATCGGTCACGTGACTTTTGAGACACACCCCCAGGAATTGACACACAAATACAGTGCAGCGCGACCCTTGTGGTGTGAAGCCCGCGAGGAGTCAAGGGCACGCTGTTGTCGGCTGTTTGCGGCTGGTAGCGGTGGTAAGTACTCTCTGAAGAGTAAGAACTCTTCCACTTGATTCGAATCACAATGGGGTTTGATACAAACAATGGAAAGCCAAAAACCAAGAACCAGGCTACAAGGGAAGTTAGAAGAATCCTCTGCATATATATCCAAAATCATTGTCCCTCAGACGACATCTGAGGCACTTACTCTTAATGAGGATAATAAAACTGAAGATTTAGCCACACATAATAATGACCTAATCACAAATAAAAATTCAAATGCAACACTGCTAGAGGAACATGTTCCCCTTTCCCCGAAAGAGCACTTTCCGAGTATAGATAAATTAATTGCAAAACACCAAATGGATTCTACTCGTCCTTATAAATGTAAGGACCAAAAAGCGTCTCCCTTGCACCAGGTGGAAATGAACCATTTGATGCCACCAAACTATGACTCTGAGATTCTAGATCTTGATGTCCCGATAACAAATGGTAGCCAAAGAGTCTTACGAGTGGTGCAGAGCAATGTGAGAGCTCAGCCAGGAGATATAAAGAGGACGAAACAAGGTGAACAAGAACCTTTTGTTACACTGTCGCGGCAAGAACGAGCTAAAGTGGCAAAATTACATTGGCAATCTACTTACTCATCAGTACAAAACCATAAGAGTGATCAAAGCAAAATAGCATCACGGAGAACTGCTCGACTTTCACTCGATATCACTGAAATTGAGGCCATAATGGAGTCTCAAGAAAAACGAAATGAACCTTTTTCTGGGGTAAATACCCCAAAGCATCTGAACAACATCAAGACTTCAACACCAATTATGCGCCCAAGATCGAACTCACTTGGTGAAAAAAAGACATTTCACTTGACTAAAGTGCTACAGAAGCCCAGGATGGAAGAACCGTATGGCTCCCCGGAAAAGGTTCACCCGGAACAGCAAGAACATGTACCCGAAACCCAACAAAGAATCCCACCAACAATGCTAGATTTGCAAAATACGTTGGTTGCAATCTTGTCAACTGCAATGATATCGTTTTTGAAGATTCAAGAATATATGGTTGATCCTACTAAAGACCAGGCAACGCTGCTGGCTATGATAACGACGAAACAAACATATGTGGAAAAAACAAACATATGTGGAAACATTTATAAATACCATTCAAGATTGTCTAAATCAAGAAGCCGAAATATCCAGACTATGGCAATCTCGTTTGGCAGAATTCGCAAGAGTCGACCGGGTAGATAAACAGAACCTCTTGGAGACTGTATCAACCCTGACCAAAAAATTGATGGAAGAGAAAATGAAAAAACAGCCGTATTTGTTGGAACACAAACAATCCGCAACATGCCATACACAAACGGAATCAAGAGATAAAATAGTAGATAAAGCAGATCAAAATGCTCAACATGAGACCCAATTGACCCCTATGGTCCCAATGAACCTGATTATATCCACACACCCAGTCAATAACGAACCGCTGGTGTGTACCCCGTTTGATATATTTGATCTTACAAAACGTGGAATTGTAGGACAAGAGCCGACAACTAGGCCTAAAGGCAAGAACACAACTAAAAGAAATCAAAATGGATCCCATGCATTTTTGAGGAAAATAAATTTAATACATAAAGTATTACCAGAGGACGCTAAGAAAAATAACAAGCAGCCGACGCTTAATCAAAAAGATATTCAACAAAAAACTAAAGAAGCTAAAAAGATGATAACACACACAGAGAATAACAATGTTGATGATAATGTAATAATCAACCCATTGGATGCACTTCTGGAGATAATTAATAAAGATACTCCTGTCCAACTGGAAAATCTCACTCCTATAATTGATCTATCAACAGCTGACGATATGAGCGATTATAATTTCATAAAAATCAACTCTCAAGATAACACCTTGATATTGGTTGATGAATATCATGACACGGCAACTGAACAAATGTTAATGGAACCTCATGAAGAAGAGGCAGCGGACCTCGATTTGGAATACTCAATAATTTCAAATGATGAAACGTGGTTAGAAAGTGAGATGCTTCCTGAAGCTAGTATCCTTAAAAGTTTGGTTCCCCAACCCAGTCCAATTTTAATTAGACCTAAATTTCAAAATCCAAACGACACATCAGCTGCCTATAGAATAGCTTTATATCCAATGACAGAGAATACAGAAGATACGGTAATAATGAATAGAGCAAATATTTTACGCCTGTTTAAAGCTATTCCACAACTGGAGAAAATAAAATCGGATGATTTGGACCTAGTACTTTTTCCAAATAAGCAGGACATGGAAGAAGTCCAAATTGATTTTTTCAAGGAGGATATATTCCAAAAAGTTCTAGCCACGCACTATCAGTTTGAGAAACTTGGTTTCGGCGTAGAGGAAATCTTTGTCACAAGGGCGGCAGCAGAAAAAAAGGCAAAAAATATGGCTCCCTTTAAATACTATAAAACAACCGACAAGGAGGAACGGACCACAGGGACAAAGGCTTCTCAAAATTTTAATAATGCAAGACCAAGGAGGCACGCGGAGGATGATTTGTTGCAGCACCCCATATGGCGTGACTATCAAGAGTCCCTACACATGAAACCAAATTCAACGTCCCAACAAACTGGTAACAAAACCTATTTATAACAATCAAATAGGAATGTAGCCCAAAAGAATTCAATAGCACTGGGCTCGTGGAATAAAAGAGGAAATAAACACCTCCTAGAAAAACACTCAAAAGTCCTGCTGAATTTAGATATCAGATGTTTGCAAGAAACATGGATAAAGGATGAGGTAATTTGCGATGGATTTAGTACCTTAATCAATCCGGCGATTGTAGCCCACTTGGGTAGACCAGCATCAGGTATGTTGATTCTAACAAAAATAGTTCCCACATGGACAATCTTAACAAGCAAAAATATTCATCTGTGGGCCCAATATGTAACTATTTAAATTTCGTCAGACAACAAGGTTGTTTCACCTGCTGTCAAGGACAACTATGCGATATCCATATTTAATATATACTGGAACCCAAAGGCAATGTCGGAGACGAGATTCATTGATTCGATATTTGATGAAATTGACAATCTGGCCATTACTAACAGTGAAATGGACTTCGTTATAGCAGGAGACCTTAACTTTCATTTATTCGATAAAAAAGGAGGAAAGCTAGAGTCCACCGTACTCTCAACTAGAGCAGCAAAATGGATGAGAGAAGCGAACCAGAGGAACCTCTTCTTAAGTACCCAACCAACAGATATTGAAGGTACACCTTTACCAACTTGGGTAAGTGAAAATTCCAACTCAATCATTGATTTCATATTTACTTTGGAAAGAATCAATAGATTAATTTTTTCAATAACCAACTTGTCTCAGCAGGATAGCGATCACCATTTAATACAGATAGAATGGACCACTCAAATAAGAACCGACCAATGCCTAATACTCCCAGACCTGGAGCTAACAAATGGGATGAATGGACTCAGAATAAAACCGATCCATATGGAGGAAATAATCGCAACCTTTGAAGATGCACCAATACAAGATAACATAAAAATGGAATACGGTTGGATACTAGAAAAATATCAACAGAAGGGTGAAAAGAAGATCCAAAAACAAATACACTCCCACTACTTCAATTTTGAAATTCAAACAAAAAAGAAACAACACTACAAAGTCCTACGACAACTGCGGAAAAGCAGGGGACCTAATTTTGAAATCGAAATAAAAAAAGCAAAGAACAAGTACTCTAACGAAATAAAAGCGATCAAAGCTTCAATAAAACAGAATGATGCAGAAGCAATCTTGAGAGCTCTTAAAGAAAAAAATATGCGAAATTTATGGTCAATGTTAAATATGTCATCCGCTAATCAAAACATGATCCAAGAAGTTGATGCAAGCAGATGGGTGAAGCACTACTCAACATTATATCATAATACGGAACAGACAAGTATGAAGTGTTTAACATCTGATGACGAGCCTTGGGACCTTAAATGGGAGAATGAAGACATTATTAATACCATCAATTGTCTCAAATCCTCTAGAACTCCAGGACCTGATGGATTAGCAAATAGCGATCTAAGAAAATCCCCAATCCAGTGGGCCAAGTTCATGAGCCACTTATTAAGAATAATTGCTAAAACGAAAAAGATACCTCACACCTGGACGACAGCGGTCTTTATACCAATCTTCAAAACTGGAGATAGAAAAGATCCTGCTAATTACAGACCGATAGCTTTACTGGACCCTTTGGGAAAACTATTTGCTGCTTTCCTTCAAACAAAGCTGACTCAATGGGCAAGAGATAACAACAAAAAAGCTATAAGACAAACGGGATTTGTAAAACAAATAGGCACCAATGTCAATCTCCTATTGCTGAACATGTTGAAATATGAAGCAATGGTTAAATCACAACAACTATATGCCATCTTCGTAGATTTAAAAACTGCCTTTGATTCAGTAAATAGACAATTGTTATCGGCTAAGCTAAGACAATGGGGTTGTCTGCCAAACATTCTGAATCCTGTAATAGAATTATACTCTAATACGTCGGTATGTGTTCGATTGACGAAAGAGGGAAGAGTAACAGAATTTATCCCATCGGAAAATGGATTGAAGCAAGGCTGCCCATTGGCTGCATGCCTTTATAATCTCTTCACATATGACTTTGAAGAAAAAATCCAAAATAACTTTGCGAATCCACCAAAAATTAATAATGAATCAATCCAAACGTTAATCTACGCAGATGACATTATTATTCTGGATAAAACATTAAAAGGATTGCAACATACAGTGAACAAAGCAGAAGAGTACATGATGGTTAATAAGTTACAAATTAATATTGACAAGACAAGAATAATGACATTGATTACTCCAAAAACAAAGAAAGAACCTAAAATGAAGATTCAGATAGGAAATCAAGTGCTCCTGACAACTAAAACAATCAAATATCTAGGTGCAATAATCAATCCATCATCAAATGAAGCAGAATGGCAACAGCACATTGAAGGAAAAGCGAGAGCGCTGGTGAAACAAGGACGTTTCTTTCATGCAAAATACGGGACATTTTCTATGAAGGCCACAATCTTGCTGTATAGACAGAAAGTAATCCCGATCCTTACATCTGCAAATGAGACAATTGTCAATCAAAACATAATGAGATGGTCGTACTATGAAGCTCTGTTTTGGAGGAAAACCCTCGCCCTGCCGCAATCATTTCCAATGACCAGACTAAGATTTGAATTAGCACTACAATCAGTTCAATCGATAGTATTGTGGAAGCAAATGGACTTGCTAAGAAAAATCATGTCTGAAGAAGAAATACCAGCTTTAGAGATTCTAAAATTAAAAAAAGAAGCTGTCCAAATGGCAGCTCTATCGAAATGGTCGATTGAAATAAAAGCGAAAATGACAGCGGAAGATATCACAGACGAATTGTTACTTAATAGACCACAATACGCAAAACACAAATTACAAATTAATGATTGCCTAAGAACAATAGAAGCTCAGAAAACTTTCAAGCGACACCTACACTCAGAAACAGAGGTGAGGGCACTTAACCAATTACCTAAATACTTAGTAGAATTCCCCAGTGGCAGTATTCGTGACCTGTTTTTGCGTTTTCGATTGAATATTCTGCCGACCTGTGAATATCAAGCGATTATAGGCAAAACAAACAACAAATCGGACGCCTGTCGCTTCTGCAAGTTAATCAGACCAGAAACCCTGTTCCATGTGATTATGGTATGTCCGGCCTTGAAGGAGAAAAGAGACTTATATAAAGACTTTTTCAAAATATCTGGCAAACAAGCAACTACAGAGGAAAGATGGGAGGAACTCCTCGAAGGAAGCAATCAACGATTGATATTCACCGTCATCAAATTTTGGTCAGACATTACTAATGGAAATATAGTTGATTAAGTTGAAGTTTCCTTTCTGTTTTATTGATTACGTGTAGACAAATGAAAAGTTTGTTAATTCAAACAAAACATTTTAATAAAAAAAATTAAAAAACTAAAAATTGTCCCAACCCTCCCCTGTCTCTAACACCACATCTCTTGTATCTGCTGAACATCGAGCGCAGGGTCCACATCTAACTTCATTGTCGGGGCCATGATGGAGTTTATTTAAGGTCTGTCGGAGTGCATTTTCGGCCAGTAAAGTCAAGTGTTTCACTGAGTCACTTCTACATTGCTCTTCAGTTGTGCTACATACTGGCAGGTCATCCAAGTATTGAATCACTGTACTTTATGCTTGTACGCTTCCTAATATGTTACTCATGGGTATGTAAAACGACAATGCATTTTGAAAAGTACTTCGCTTTTGCCTTCCTCATGAATTCTAATGGAATCAATATGTTTTGAATACTACAGCATACTATTTGTGAATTCAATATATCGGATGTATATGTTTATTGAAATTCGACTGTTTTCAGCATTAAGGTGTGCAGAGGACGGGAGGGTCCACAGATTTGACTCTTATCTTCCATTATTTGTATTACAATCCTGTGTCAGTCAGTATTCCTCCTCTGCACCCAAATTGTGTATAACTTTTCTAAAGTAGGTTTTGTTCTAAATTGGAGTCAGTGTGCACTGACGATTATAATTGTCTTCTTGAACTATTGTACCAGCTCAATGGTTTTCAATTGCAAAAAACAGGGGAGACTAGAGATACATTAAAAATATTTAAAGGAGTTCACAATGTTAATCTCCTCAGACTCCAAAGACCATCTGAATGGATGCTTCCTGACGGGCTGTCCCTTCTTTACTATCAGGAGCTTTGTTTTCGTAGTGTTCATTTGGAGGTCATTTTCCACTGCGTATTCAGTCAGAGTCTTAGTTGTTTCTGCAGTCCTATGGCTGTTTGGTCTAGGAGGACTAAGTCGTCTGCATATAGAAGATGGGGCACCTTTCTGTTTTGTTCCATCTGCTTTGCCAGGTCTAAGATGTATAGAATGAAGAGAGCTGGGGCCAGAGGGCACGCCTGCTTGACCTCCTCACTTAGCCACTCAATAGCATTTAGACAAACTCTGATTGTAGTGTGAGTGTGGAGGGACCTTAGTTGAGCCACAAGATTTTCTGGGCACCCTGAGACTGCTAATTTACTCCATAAGCACTCACATTTAATGCTTTTGATGGCATAAGGAAAGGCCAGATAAAGTTTGCCCTTTTCCCTGGTGGTTTTATCCTTCAAAATTGAAAGCAAGAAGATTGGGAGTCAGTCCCCAGGCCTTTGACAAATCCACTCTGGAAGATGTTGTAGCCTACGCTGCACAACCGCTTGTTCAGACTCTTTAGAAGTCAAGCAGCATAGGCTTTTCCCAAAATGTCCAAAAGGGTGGTAGGCCGGTAGCTGTGAGCGTCCTGTCTATTATAACTCTTAAAAATCAGAACCATGTTGGCCGACTTCCAAGAATCTGGAACCTTTTGAGCCACCAGGACGTTCTTCAGGATCAGTTCCAGCATTAGGGTCCATTCATCCAGATTTTCTTTCAAAATTGCGTTTCAAAGACCATCCGGTCCTGGAGCACGTGAGGGGTTAGCACACCTAATTAAGTTAACCAGATCTTCTTGGTCAAAAGCCAATCTCCAGGGACTAGATGCTGGCTGCTGAGCCTTCTCTTCTAGATAAGGTACGGTATATTGGGACCGAAAAAAGTCCATCCAAACGTCCTGTGCCACTCTGTTTATTTCAGTGAGCTTAGAGTCCTGGCTCAACTGGTTTATAAGCCCCCACATCTCAGCTGTGTTCTTAGTGCTGATAGCTTACAGCTTCTGCTCCGCATCCTGCTGAATAATGGAAGCTTTGTATCCCTGGAGACAGTTTTTATAGTTGTTTCTGTTCTTTCTCACAGCCGATTTCCAGGCCATTGGTCCAGCTCTCTTGAGCATCCGAAACACACTCTTCATTGCTCGTTTCTTTGAGGCTACCAACTGATTTTATGCATGCAGGTGTCCAACGGGTACTTTCCTGTTTGCTCCATTCTTAAGCAGAAATGGTGCCAAAGTTGGCACATAATTAAAGAGTCCATCTCCCTGAGTTTAGCATAGAAGTCGGCGGTTGCGTGTTCTATGTCTTCTTTCATCATTCTCTAACAGCGTCCATTATTTACTGCCTCAAGTTTCAAGTTCATTATTTGTGGGTGTGTCACCATTTGAGTCGCCCACGTCATCTTTAGTATGTTATGGTCGCTAGGACTAGAAGGAACTACTTCTAGGTGTCCATGGTGTCAATCAGGTCCCTGGAGACAAAGATGTAGTTGATGATGGATCTTTGCAAACCCCGTTCCCAAGGGTGGTGACAGCGCCCAGCTGTTTCAAAATGTCCGTTTAGGATGTGGAGATTCTTGCTTTCCAATTAAGACCAGCCAAAGGATTCCTGTTTGGACGTGCATGGTACGTGGGTGTGAATCTCCATGGATCACTTTCACATCTTCATTGGTACAGGACAAGTTCAAGTCTCCACAGAGAATTATTGATGGATCATTTTGGCTGTAGGCCTCATCAATTGCTTGACTGACTTCTTCAAGCATTTCTTTTTCACCAGTTTGTAGTGGGTTCCAGAAGATATTTATAATTATCAGGATTTTAGACCGCCCCTCCTTTCAGTTCCCGCATCTCCCCCCATTCAGCAAGGTGGTTTGCTGAATAAAGGGGCCTCTTCTAGTGTGAGATTTGACTTCAAGACCCTTCCATGTCCTGATTAGGGTCAGCAGGGCAGTTTGGGGCGCCCTGCCACACCCATTGTAGCAGGGTTCAAGAGAGTGTTAAACCCATCCAATACTGAGCATTCTCAGTTTTATTGTCTGTGTCAGGTTTATCCTCAGATGACTTTGAGGGAAGCCCTCAGTGACTGAGGGGTCAGTGGCAGTTATAAAAGGAGTCACTCCTTTTGGCCCTTGGGGCTGTCCTTCTAGGGTAATATCTGTGGTATTATGTGTAGAGGAGCTGATAATCCCAACCTTCCTGTGACAGGGACTCTTTGTTGATGGTTGGATGACATCTATAGCCTCCTCGTTGCTCAGGTCTGTAAGGTTAAAACCAATAAGCAAAAAAGCTCAGCGACAGACAGCATCAAGTTCTTTACCACAGTAGAGCAAAGATGAAGGTGTACCAAGTGCAAACCCTCTTCTCTTATAAACTCCACAATGGCAAGATCATTAGTGTAGAATTGATGAAGAGCAGGGATACAGTGACATAGCCCCAAGTCATTGGGCCTCATTACACAGTAGGAGGTAACCATGCTGCTATTAGCGGCATGGTTACTCCCTTACCGCATAACGGTTCCAGGTAGGCGGTATGGGGACTTACTGAGTCATTCCGACCCTGGAGGACCCGGTAAATCCCCATTCCAAATACCATTCCCCATTCTCACATTCTCATTTGAGCCCCTATAGGGCTCAATGGGAATGGGGAAGGAGCTAATAACGGTACCGCAATTCGCGGGACCGCTATTAGCTCTGAATTCCCTCAGCGGGTCCCGTCCTTAACGCCTGGTCAGATTAGGCATTAAGGACGGGACCCGCTGAGGGACCTTATAGTAGGGCGCTAAGGGATTACCGGCACCGGTGACCTTACCGGTGCTGGTAATCCCTTAGCGCCTACCGTGTAATGAGGCCCATTATCTCTGTTTAGGATAAGTTCCACTCCTTTGTCCACGACCTTCTCTAATCACAGACATCTCAAGTAAGGTCTGTTAAGGTGGTTAATCTTATTTCCTCCAGGAGAGCCTGTTTTACCAGGTCTATGCCCAGATACAGAGGGTTTTTTCTAGGTTCTGCACAATCCACCGCAGAATGATGGTGCGGCCTAACAAGCAAACAATAAAATAAATGAAATAAATAAAAAATAGGGTTAAAGACTGTGGCCGGACCCTTTGGTCCTTTGCTAGTGAAGTACAGTTGGTCATCATTGCGCTGTGTTCTTCTAAATTTTTTTTTAGGTGGACCCGTGTGGTCCGAAGTGGGGGCTGAGTTGCTTCCTCGGTGCGAGCAGACCACAACATCCCTGTTCTCCTGATCCAAGGCTTTTGCCATACCTATCTCTTTTTTTTTTGGGCCAAGGTTAGGAAGGGTTTAGGCGGCTTCACAACATTAATGTTGGCTGACCTATAATGGTCATCCAAATACCCTGAGTAGATTGAGATTTCATCTGGGACACAGCTCGTGGTATCCCCTTCCTCCTCCCCAGAATAGGTGGATACATTTAGGAGTGTTTTTACAGCCTCCACATCCAGGGAATCCTCTGCTGTACTTGAAATGTGTTCCTCAGCCCTCTTTGGGTCAACCTTCCTTTGAGCTATAATCGTTTTATTAATGTTCTCATGCGTCGGTCTGACCGGTTGTGGTTGGATGACATTTATCAAGAAGCTTCGAAAGTCCTTTGGTTTGGCCATTGGGATATATACTTTAGAATTGGGCAATGACGGCCTCAAGTACCTTCTCGTTCGTTTCTTGTCAAAGAGTGGGACTTTTTTTTGCCTACCTTCTATGTTTGTTTTTAGGGCTGTAGTTGTGTTTAGATTTAAAGCCTTGTCACACGCTGGTGTCCCAACAGCACCCCCCTTCTTAGACAGTGTGTCAGTTATAACTTCCATCATGGGTGTGCAGACATTTGAGGGTTCACCCGCACGGTCAGGCTTTGCTCCACCACCTGGGCAAGTCCAACTACTGATGGTGTTTTAACCAGCTTATTTCTGGTTATGTCGACCCTCTGGGTTTCCAAAGTGGCATTTGTTTTTTTAAGTGGTCTCCTTTTACAGATCTTCGTGGTAGATCCTCTCTCCTGCTTTCTTCCCCGTGGTGATGTAGCCTTCTACAAAGATCAATCTTAGAGTGTAGCATTGCTAACAAAGATGTTTGATCTTTTAATGTATTGTATAGCAATTCATATAGCTTCATAAAGGGGACCATTGCAATAGTCACTACTGACATGTGACTGAAGGGATCCTGGCCAGATTTTCTTGAGTGGTCACTTTCTCTCGTTCTAGTTCTGGGACTTTCATGTTTCACTGTCAAGCAATTTATCTTGTTGGTAAATCTCGAGACAGGAGAGGAAAGATGGTTTTCAGGGTTTTGAGCTAAGGCTCCTGTTGAGAAACGTTTGCTTGAGACATTGTTCCCGCAAGGCCTTTGGCACCCAATTGCTAAAGGATAGTCAATTGGTTTGTCTTGCCGTCTGATATTTTGAATGAGAAGAGGCTCGGGGTATGGCGTGTTAATAGGTTTTCCTGCCTTGCTTGTGGCGGTGCCTTGAGTTTCTTTCTCAGGGGTGATCAGGGCTTTTAGTAGGGTTCAGCCGAAGATTCCTCGACCCTAGAGACATCCGGTTGTTGGCCCGGTCTGCTCTGGCTGAGACTCTCGGTCTGCTTGTCCATCACCCTCTCGTCTGCTGGAATTGTCCTTCCTTCCTCGTGGTAAGGCATTGGGCCGTTATCGTAGGTAGCTCAGCCTTTAGCTGGGTCAGATGAAGTTCAAGCCCTAGATTTTAGGATCATTGCCTACTCCCAGGGATTGGCTCCATCACAACAGCCATTCAATGAGTGCAGTCATGGTCTTTTCTGTGCAGGGGTTCTCCCCCAGTCAGTTTGATAGTTGGCTGGTGGCCCACTCTCACCAAGCCCTCCAGAAGTTGCACATCAGTAAGTTCAGTAGGTTCACAAGCCCTAAGTCCCGGGCAAATTCGCCCACTTAACATGTCAATGGGCAAGGACGGCCTTGATTTGGGCTTCTCCAGGTCACACGATATCCCGGAAGGTGTCAAAAAACCACTTGCACAAACGTTCATATTTTTCTAACTCTTCCACTTCCATTTCAACAGGGCAATGGACGTCTGCATGGCCAGGTGGGTTGACTTTGAGTTTGAATTCAGTTTCTTTCTAGTTCGGTTGAAAAAGGATGCTATTTCCTTTGGCAGGCATGGAAACAGGAGAGGGCTCAGTGATAAAGAGGGGAGAGCCTGCTCCTGCCCCTCTTGCTCATTGCCCAAGAAAATTAGGCTTACCTACCCCTGGCATTTTGACTCCAGGATTGACAGTTCAGGGGCAGGGGCCACACCCCCTGCCCGTCTCATCGAGTTGTCTAGTATTTCTGTGAGACCATTGCAAGCCTCCCTCACGATGTCAGACACCTGGCCACCGGGGCCCGCACCATCCACCCCCGCTATTGGGGTGGCCTCCCTGCCAGTCTTATGTGCCAAGCCAGTGTCTACAGATTCCATGCCGATTCCACACAGGATAGCCCCCGACTCCAGCCGGGACAAGGCCGCCACTCTCAGAGGTGTCCCAGGATCCTGGCGTGTTGCAAGTTGAGCTTCAGAGGCGCCTAATACCACCCCCCCAATATCTGCGGGCAGTGGAGAGTAGTGAGGGCAGGGGCAGAAGAGGAGGCTAGAAGGGAAGCGGGCATCAGGTAAGTGGCGATGGTCACCAAGGTTACCTGTCTGTACCTCGAGGGCCCAGTCCCCTTTTGACTCCACAGGTGCTCTTGGGGTGTGCTGCAGGGTGTGTTGCATACAATTACTCTGTAGATTGTGAGACCGCTCCACCATGTCTCGTGGGTCAGCCACATCGTGTTTGGCTGGTTTCCTGGACATTACTCAAACTATTTAGCCCCACTCGGCTACAGTCGCGAGTGGCAGCTGTCTGGGCTAATATAGGAAGCCATCAGCAGCAGCAGCAAAAAGGAAAAAAAGTATTTCCCCCAACAAAAGCAGAGTGATGTACTGGAGGGAATTAGGGGATTAGGGGCACATTCAACTCTAGCCGTTAAAAATACTGCCCCTCAGTTAAATCACAGGAGAGGGAAACGGCTTTATCAAACCAGACGAGAGTCCATAGGGGCACCACCAGATTAAATTTACCGGCACTCCCCCAAAAATATCAGCTCAGGTTGCAGTACTCGCAGCCCGTGTTCAATCAATGTTCATCAGGCCAGAGCTCCATGGCCCATCACCTTTGGGTCTCTCGCTCTTGCTCTAGGTACAGGCTTAGAGTGCTCTAAAGAATGCCTTGGAACACCAAACAGAGCTCACAGCTCCTTAGGGTACCTTAGAGGAAAAGCACTCTCAGCATAGTCCAAGCATGTCAAGCCACGCTGCTCTGCACTCTCAGCAATTCTCCAGGTGGCCGCTTCCGACACAGCTAGTCCCCACCACTGTTACTACCCCATGATCAGCACTTTAACTTTGCAGCCTACGGCCTGCCTGGAGCCTGAGGAGCTTTTACTCGAGTTGCTCGCGGAAGATGAATGGTCATAAAATTAGTGAAGATACGTACATTCATCCTCCATGCAGGGCCGTCAAAACGGGAGTACGAGTCAGAGGGGCAAACTACCCCAAGCCTCGCACAGCAGGGCGGCCTCGCTGGGTGTGGGTTTCTCATGTGTTGTGCAGTAGGTTATTTGCATAGCACTTCTGGTGTCTGTGGCCACTCTCAGTGACAACAAATTGGGATGTGTGGCCCAGTGTCCACATTACTGAGTTTAGCATGCAGATACTTCAATCTAAATCATAGCTTCAGTACCTGATCAGCACAGTGTTATTCAGGATCAATCTTTGCATCTAACTGAGTCTAAAAGTGCAATTATGTGGAATGTGATGTGAGACTGTAGCCGCTAGCTGCTGTGCTGCCTTGTGCTAATATCGTACCATCACTTCTAGGATTCGCTAATTTGGCCTCCACAGCCCCAAGGCCAAATATCAGCTTTTATCAGGCAGGATGCGGGAGATGGGCAGTACCAGTTCACCTTTTACATTGTGTTGGATTTGTAATAACCTGCTCAGAGTATAAAAATATATACAAAGTTAAAGGAAAAGTAAATGGGTTGCTGAGCTCTGTAACCCCATCAGGGTCGACTCAGCCTTTCATCCTTTCAGAGGTGGATACAATGAATACCGTTTAGCTGAGAATTGTAACCCCTGAATACTTAAGCGCCAGTTTAGTTTCAAGTGCCCAAAATAACATGACTCATCAATTTTTTTTAAAAGGCTTGTCTGAGGAAGAAATGCAGTCGTCACATTGGGGAAGGGAGCCTGAGGAGGGCATAGGCAGGTCCTCACTTTAGTGGAAAGTATTTCTGATGTGGCAGCCCCTGCCTGAGCCCTTGATTCTGCAAGGCACACAGTGAGGGGTCTTCTCCATTCACAGGCTCCATACATAAGTGTATGGTTTCAGAAAGCAGGGAAACATGAGAGGGCCACAATTCTGAAAGCAACTGAGTTTAGTTTTTGCACAGCATGATGTACGAGCTAAATTATGTCTTTGTCTTCTAATTTTTTGTATTGCGCCTTGTACCACACATAGGCCCGGGAAAATGCTATCTCAGTCAGATACTGGGCCACTTCTAAGCCATGGCACATTTGATTACCAGTTGTCATTGGCCAGGGTAACATCCCTGGAGCCTGTATCTCTTAGAGAAATCAAAAGCAGGTGACAGATAGCCTGCGTCCCTAGATGTAACAGGAAAGTAATAGTAATGGAAATTATGTTGACCCAATGAACAATACATATGTTTTGGTGTGTAAAGGCTTTGATTGAGAATATTTTCTCTGCAATTATGTGCAAGTCGAACTGTGGTAGGAGTTGCACAAATTAGAATATACAGACATAGATAGCAATCTGCCTTAGTTCCTGCCTCTCAATGTTGGCAATCATTTTGCAAAACAAAAAACACTGACATGCATACTTCTGTGTGAGTGTGTGCTATGCAGTATGTCTGTTACAATTCATCTTTAGTGCAGGGCTGGCATCCTTACCCTTGCCATTAGCACCTTGTAAATCTCAATCAGTGCCTAGCTAAGGTGATGGCTGCCAACACAATGAGAGTGACTACATTCAGGGCAAGTGTGATCTATTTGTCTGCATACACTGAGATGTTGCACTGTGGGAGGGGCTTCCACCTGGCTGCATGGTAAAGCCATTGTTACACTTTTTCTAAAGATTTAAACACATCATGATAATGCATAGTGTGCTGATGAGGTATTGCAACCAATTTCAGTTCAGATCAACTGAATCTCTAACTTCCCACTTTGTGCATCCACTACAACGCAACCTCTGTGGCGATTCCATCTTTCTCTGGGGAATATATTATTAAAAATGCAATAAACTAACAGGGTAATTCATAGAATTTCGCAGAAAAGTGTCGCAAGCGGCTGGCGCAGAGTGTCCGCGTGCGATTGTCTGCGCCAGGCGCGTGCGCCAAAACCGATTTCCGCGCACAGCGTATTCATGGATTTCAGGCTCCCAAACCAGCCGTGGCGCAGAGTATCGCAGCGACCCTGCAGCAGCGCCAGTAATGCCCCCAAGAACGCCCTCGCGCAAGGAAAAGCCATCAAAATCGCTAAATCATCGCAAAGGGCTGCGCCAACCCTGGACCAGTTTACAGGGCTGCCAAACAAGGAACGCAAAGCGGGTAACGTTCATATCAGGGGTACGCGGGAAGTATTACATGCGATTAGCCAGGGTACGTGTATGACAGGGGTACGCGTGAAGTTTTACACGAGATTAGCCAGGGTACGTGTATTACAGGGGTACGCGGGAATTGTCACACGCGATTTGGCTGGGTACGTGTATTACAGGGGTGCGCGGGAATAATCACACGCGATTTGGCTGGGTACGTGTATTACAGGGGTGCGCGGGAATTATCACACGCGATTTGGCTGGGTACGTGTATTACAGGGGTGCGCGGGAAGTTACACACGCGATTAGGCTGGGTGGGTCCTCACAGGTGTTTCCTGTACACCCTCCACGGCCCCTGCAGGCAGCCCACAAAACAGGGGACTACCCTGCACACCTGCTCATGTCTCCCAACCCCCACCCCCCCAGCAGTGTGGGGCACCCTCCACCAAGCCCCCACTCATGTCCCCTATCACCCCCACCCCCCAGCCACCATGGGCAGCCCCAACCAGGCTCCCACCCATGTCTACCACCACCCCCACCCCCCACCTACCATGGGCAGCCTCCGCCAGGCCCCCACTCATGTCTCCCACCACCCCCACTCCCCCAGCAGTGTGGGGCACCCTCCACCAGGCCCCCACCCATGTCTCCCACCACCCCCACCCCCCACCCACCATGGGCAGCCTCCGCCAGGCCCCCACTCATGTCTCCCACCCACCCCCACTCCCCCCCAGCAGTGTGGGGCACCCTCCACCAGGCTCCCACTGATGTCTACCACCACCCCACCCCCCAGCACTGTGGGGCAGCCTCCACCAGGCCCCCACTCATGTCTCCCACCACCCCCACCCCCCAGCCACCATGGGCAGCCCCCACCAGGCCCCCACTCATGTCTCCCACCCACCCCCACCCGCCAGCAGTGCAGGGGCACCCTCCGCCAGGCCCCCACTCATGTCTCCCACCCACCAGCACCCCCCCCAGCAGTGTGGGGCACCCTCCACCAGGCTCCCACCCATGTCTACCACCACCCCCACCCCCCAGCACTGTGGGGCAGCCTCCACCAGGCCCCCACCCATGTCTCCCACCACCCCCACTCCCCAGCCACCATGGGCAGCCTCCGCCAGGCCCCCACTCATGTCTCCCACCACCCCCACCCCCCCAGCAGTGTGGGGCACCCTCCACCAGGCCCCCACCCATGTCTCCCACCACCCCCACCCCCCACCCACCATGGGCAGCCTCCGCCAGGCCCCCACTCATGTCTCCCACCCACCCCCAACCCCCCCAGAAGTGTGGGGTACCCTCCACCAGGCTCCCACCCATGTCTACCACCACCCCCACCCCCAGCACTGTGGGGCAGCCTTCACCAGGCCCCCACTCATGTCTCCCACCACCCCCACCCCCCAGCCACCATGGGCAGCCCCCACCAGGCCCCCACTCATGTCTCCCACCCACCCCCAGCAGTGCAGGGGCACCCTCCACCAGGCTCCCACCCGTGTCTACCACCCCCCCACCCCCTAGCCACCATGGGCAGCCCCCGCCAGGCCCCCACTCATGTCTCCCACCACCCCCCCCAGCAGTGTGGGGCACCCTCCACCAGGCCCCCACCCATTTCTCCCCCCACCCACCATGGGCAGCCTCTGCCAGGCCCCCACTCATGTCTCCCACCACCCCCACCCCCCCAGCAGTGTGGGGCACCCTCCACCAGGCCCCCACCCATGTCTCCCTCCACCCCCATCCGCCAGCCACCATGGGCAGCCCCCGCCAGGCCCCCACTCATGTCTCCCACCCACCACACCCAGCAGTGTGGGGCACCCTCCACCAGGCTCCAGCCACCATGGGCAGCCCCCGCCAGGCCCCCACTCATGTCTCCCACCACCCCCACCCCCCCAGCAGTGTGGGGCACCCTCCACCAGGCCCCCACTCATGTCTCCCACCCACCCCCAACCCCCAGCAGTACAGGGGCACCCTCCACCAGGCTCCCACCCGTGTCTATCCCCCCCACCCCCAGCCACCATGGGCAGCCCCCGCCAGGCACCCACTCATGTCTCCCACCACCCACACCCCCCCAGCAGTGCAGGGGCACCCTCCACCAGGCCCCCACCCATGTCTCCCACCACCCCCACCCCCCACCCACCATGGGCAGACCCCGCCAGGCCCCCACTCATGTCTCCCACCACCCCCACCCCCCCAGCAGTGTGGGGCACCCTACACCAGGCCCCCACCCATGTCTCCCACCACCCCCACCCCCCAGCCACCATGGGCAGCCTCCGCCAGGCCCCCACTCATGTCTCAACCACCACCCCCACCCCGCCAGCAGTGTGGGGCACCCTCCACCAGGCCCCCACTCATGTCTCCCACCACCCCCACCTCCCCAGCAGTGCAGGGGCACCCTCCACCAGGCCCCCACTCATGTCTCCCACCACCCCCACCCCCCAGCAGTGCAGGGGCACCCTCCACCAGGCCCCCACCCATGTCTCCCACCACCCCCAGCCACCATGGGCAGCCTCCGCCAGGCCCCCACTCATGTCTCCCACCCAACCCCACCCCCCCAGCAGTGTGGGGCACCCTCCACCAGGCTCCCACCCATGTCTACCACCACCCCCACCCCCCAGCACTGTGGGGCAGCCTCCACCAGGCCCCCACCCATGTCTCCCACCACCCCCACCCCCCAGCCACCATGGGCAGCCTCCGCCAGGCCCCCACTCATGTCTCCCACCACCCCCACCCCCCCAGCAGTATGGGGCACCCTCCACCAGGCCCCCACCCATGTCTCCCACCACCCCACCCCCCACCCACCATGGGCAGCCTCCGCCAGGCCCCCACTCATGTCTCCCACCCACCCCCAACCCCCCCAGAAGTGTGGGGTACCCTCCACCAGGCTCCAACCCATGTCTACCACCACCCCCACCCCCAGCACTGTGGGGCAGCCTTCACCAGGCCCCCACTCATGTCTCCCACCACCCCCACCCCCCAGCCACCATGGGCAGCCCCCACCAGGCCCCCACTCATGTCTCCCACCCACCCCAAGCAGTGCAGGGGCACCCTCCACCAGGCTCCCACCCGTGTCTACCACCCCCCCACCCCCTAGCCACCATGGGCAGCCCCCGCCAGTCCCCACTCATGTCTCCCACCACCCCCCCCAGCAGTGTGGGGCACCCTCCACCAGGCCCCCACCCATTTCTCCCACCACCCCCACCCCCCACCCACCATGGGCAGCCTCTGCCAGGCCCCCACTCATGTCTCCCACCACCCCCACCCCCCCAGCAGTGTGGGGCACCCTCCACCAGGCCCCCACCCATGTCTCCCTCCACCCCCATCCCCCAGCCACCATGGGCAGCCCCCGCCAGGCCCCCACTCATGTCTCCCACCCACCCCCCCAGCAGTGTGGGGCACCCTCCACCAGGCTCCCACCCATGTCTACCACCACCCCCACCCCCCAGCCACCATGGGCAGCACCCGCCAGGCCCCCACTCATGTCTCCCACCACCCCCACCCCCCCAGCAGTGTGGGGCACCCTCCACCAGGCCCCCACTCATGTCTCCCACCCACCCCCACCCCCCAGCAGTACAGGGGCACCCTCCACCAGGCTACCACCCGTGTCTATCACCCCCACCGCCCAGCCACCATGGGCAGCCGCCGCCAGGCACCCACTCATGTCTCCCACCACCCACACCCCCCAGCAGTGCAGGGGCACCCTCCACCAGGCCCCCACCCATGTCTCCCACCACCCCCACCCCCCACCCACCATGGGCAGCCCCCGCCAGGCCCCCACTCATGTCTCCCACCACCCCCACCCCCCCAGCAGTGTGGGGCACCCTACACCAGGCCCCCACCCATGTCTCCCACCACCCCCACCCCCCAGCCACCATGGGCAGCCTCCGCCAGGCCCCCACTCATGTCTCAACCACCACCCCCACCCCCCAGCAGTGTGGGGCACCCTCCACCAGGCCCCCACTCATGTCTCCCACCACCCCCACCTCCCCAGCAGTGCAGGGGCACCCTCCACCAGGCCCCCACTCATGTCTCCCACCACCCCCACCCCCCAGCAGTGCAGGGGCACCCTCCACCAGGCCCCCACCCATGTCTCCCACCACCCCCAGCCACCATGGGCAGCCTCCGCCAGGCCCCCACTCATGTCTCCCACCCATCCCCACCCCCCCAGCAGTGTGGGGCACCCTCCACCAGGCTCCCACCCATGTCTACCACCACCCCCACCCCCCAGCCACCATGGGCAGCCCCTACCAGGCCCCCACTCATGTCTCCCACCCACCCCCAGCAGTGCAGGGGCACCCTCCACCAGGCCCCCACCCATGTCTCCCACCACCCCCAGCCACCATGGGCAGCCTCCGCCAGGCCCCCACTCATGTCTCCCACCCACCCCCACCTGCCAGCAGTGCAGGGGCACCCTCCGCCAGGCCCCCACTCATGTCTCCCACCCACCCGCACCCCCCCCAGCAGTGTGGGGCACCCTCCACCAGGCTCCCACCCATGTCTACCACCACCCCCACCCCCCAGCACTGTGGGACAGCCTCCACCAGGCCCCCACCCATGTCTCCCACCACCCCCACTCCCCAGCCACCATGGGCAGCCTCCGCCAGGCCCCCACTCATGTCTCCCACCACCCCCACCCACCCAGCAGTGTGGGGCACCCTCCACCAGGCCCCCACCCATGTCTCCACCACCCCCACCCCCCACCCACCATGGGCAGCCTCCGCCAGGCCCCCACTCATGTCTCCCACCCACCCCCAACCCCCCCAGAAGTGTGGGGTACCCTCCACCAGGCTCCCACCCATGTCTACCACCACCCCCACCCCCAGCACTGTGGGGCAGCCTTCACCAGGCCCCCACTCATGTCTCCCACCACCCCCACCCCCCAGCCACCATGGGCAGCCCCCACCAGGCCCCCACTCATGTCTCCCACCCACCCCCAGCAGTGCAGGGGCACCCTCCACCAGGCTCCCACCCGTGTCTACCACCCCCCCACCCCCTAGCCACCATGGGCAGCCCCCGCCAGGCCCCCACTCATGTCTCCCACCACCCCCCCCAGCAGTGTGGGGCACCCTCCACCAGGCCCCCACCCATTTCTCCCACCACCCCCACCCCCCACCCACCATGGGCAGCCTCTGCCAGGCCCCCACTCATGTCTCCCACCACCCCCACCCCCCCAGCAGTGTGGGGCACCCTCCACCAGGCCCCCACCCATGTCTCCCTCCACCCCCATCCCCCAGCCACCATGGGCAGCCCCCGCCAGGCCCCCACTCATGTCTCCCACCCACCCGCCCAGCAGTGTGGGCCACCCTCCACCAGGCTCCCACCCATGTCTACCACCACCCCCACCCCCCAGCCACCATGGGCAGCCCCCGCCAGGCCCCCACCCATGTCTCCCACCACCCCCACCCCCCAGCCACCATGGGCAGCCTCCGCCAGGCCCCCACTCATGTCTCAACCACCACCCCCACCCCCCCAGCAGTGTGGGGCACCCTCCACCAGGCCCCCACTCATGTCTCCCACCAACCCACCTCCCCAGCAGTGCAGGGGCACCCTCCACCAGGCCCCCACTCATGTCTCCCACCACCCCCACCCCCCAGCAGTGCAGGGGCACCCTCCACCAGGCCCCCACCCATGTCTCCCACCACCCCCAGCCACCATGGGCAGCCTCCGCCAGGCCCCCACTCAATACTCCCACCCATCCCCACCCCCCCAGCAGTGTGGGGCACCCTCCACCAGGCTCCCACCCATGTCTACCACCACCCCCACCCCCCAACCACCATGGGCAGCCCCCACCAGGCCCCCACTCATGTCTCCCACCCACCCCCACCTGCCAGCAGTGCAGGGGCACCCTCCGCCAGGCCCCCACTCATGTCGGCCCACCAACCCGCACCCCCCCCAGCAGTGTGGGGCACCCTCCACCAGGCTCCCACCCATGTCTACCACCACCCCCCAGCACTGTGGGGCAGCCTCCACCAGGCCCCCACCCATGTCTCCCACCACCCCCACTCCCCAGCCACCATGGGCAGCCTCCGCCAGGCCACCACTCATGTCTCCCACCACCCCCACCCCCCCAGCAGTGTGGGGCACCCTCCACCAGGCCCCCACCCATGTCTCCCAACACCCCCACCCCCCACCCACCATGGGCAGCCTCCGCCAGGCCCCCACTCATGTCTCCCACCCACCCCCAACCCCCCCAGAAGTGTGGGGTACCCTCCACCAGGCTCCCACCCATGTCTACCACCACCCCCACCCCCTGCACTGTGGGGCAGCCTTCACCAGGCCCCCACTCATGTCTCCCACCACCCCCACCCCCCAGCCACCATGGGCAGCCCCCACCAGGCCCCCACTCATGTCTCCCACCCACCCCCAGCAGTGCAGGGGCACCCTCCACCAGGCTCCCACCTGTGTCTACCACCCCCCCACCCCCTAGCCACCATGGGCAGCCCCCGCCAGGCCCCCACTCATGTCTCCACCACCCCCACCCCCCCAGCAGTGTGGGGCACCCTCCACCAGGCCCCCACCCATTTCTCCCACCACCCCCACCCCCCACCCACCATGGGCAGCCTCTGCCAGGCCCCCACTCATGTCTCCCACCACCCCCACCCCCCCAGCAGTGTGGGGCACCCTCCACCAGGCCCCCACCCATGTCTCCCTCCACCCCCATCCCCCAGCCACCATGGGCAGCCCCCGCCAGGCCCCCACTCATGTCTCCCACCCACCCCCCCAGCAGTGTGGGCCACCCTCCACCAGGCTCCCACCCATGTCTACCACCACCCCCACCCCCCAGCCACCATGGGCAGCCCCCGCCAGGCCCCCACTCATGTCTCCCACCACCCCCACCCCCCCAGCAGTGTGGGGCACCCTCCACCAGGCCCCCACTCATGTCTCCCACCCACCCCCACCCCCAGTAGTACAGGGGCACCCTCCACCAGGCTCCCACCCGTGTCTATCCCCTCTACCCCCCAGCCACCATGGGCAGCCCCCGCCAGGCACCCACTCATGTCTCCCACCACCCCCACCCCCCCAGCAGTGTGGGGCACCCTACACCAGGCCCCCACCCATGTCTCCCACCACCCCCACCCCCCAGCCACCATGGGCAGCCTCCGCCAGGCCCACACTCATGTCTCAACCACCACCCCCACCCCCCCAGCAGTGTGGGGCACCCTCCACCAGGCCCCCACTCATGTCTCCCACCACCCCCACCTCCCCAGCAGTGCAGGGTCACCCTCCACCAGGCCCCCACTCATGTCTCCCACCACCCCCACCCCCCAGCAGTGCAGGGGCACCCTCCACCAGGCCCCCACCCATGTCTCCCACCACCCCCAGCCACCATGGGCAGCCTCCGCCAGGCTCCCACTCATGTCTCCCACCCAACCCCACCCCCCCAGCAGTGTGGGGCACCCTCCACCAGGCTCCCACCCATGTCTACCACCACCCCCACCCCCCAGCACTGTGGGGCAGCCTCCACCAGGCCCCCACCCATGTCTCCCACCACCCCCACCCCCCCAGCCACCATGGGCAGCCTCCGCCAGGCCCCCACTCATGTCTCCCACCACCCCCACCCCCCCAGCAGTGTGGGGCACCCTCCACCAGGCCCCCACCCATGTCTCCCACCACCCCCACCCCCCACCCACCATGGGCAGCCTCCGCCAGGCCCCCACTCATGTCTCCCACCCACCCCCAACCCCCCCAGAAGTGTGGGGTACCCTCCACCAGGCTCCCACCCATGTCTACCACCACCCCCACCCCCAGCACTGTGGGGCAGCCTTCACCAGGCCCCCACTCATGTCTCCCACCACCCCCACCCCCAGCCACCATGGGCAGCCCCCACCAGGCCCCCACTCATGTCTCCCACCCACCCCCAACAGTGCAGGGGCACCCTCCACCAGGCTCCCACCCGTGTCTACCACCCCCCCACCCCCTAGCCACCATGGGCAGCCCCCGCCAGGCCCCCACTCATGTCTCCCACCACCCCCCCCAGCAGTGTGGGGCACCCTCCACCAGGCCCCCACCCATGTCTCCCTCCACCCCCATCCCCCAGCCACCATGGGCAGCTCCCGCCAGGCCCCCACTCATGTCTCCCACCCACCCCCCCAGCAGTGTGGGGCACCCTCCACCAGGCTCCCACCCATGTCTACCACCACCCCCACCCCCCAGCCACCATGGGCAGCCCCCGCCAGGCCCCCTCTCATGTCTCCCACCACCCCCACCCCCCCAGCAGTGTGGGGCACCCTCCACCAGGCCCCCACTCATGTCTCCCACCCACCCCCACCCCCCAGCAGTACAGGGGCACCCTCCACCAGGCTCCCACCCGTGTCTATCACCCCCACCGCCCAGCCACCATGGGCAGCCCCCGCCAGGCACCCACTCATGTCTCCCACCACCCACACCCCCCCAGCAGTGCAGGGGCACCCTCCACCAGGCCCCCACCCATGTCTCCCACCACCCCCACCCCCCACCCACCATGGGCAGCCCCCGCAGGCCCCCACTCATGTCTCCCACCACCCCCACCTCCCCAGCAGTGTGGGGCACCCTACACCAGGCCCCCACTCATGTCTCCCACCACCCCCACCTCCCCAGCAGTGCAGGGGCACCCTCCACCAGGCCCCCACTCATGTCTCCCACCACCCCCACCCCCCCAGCAGTGTGGGGCACCCTCCACCAGGCCCCCACTCATGTCTCCCACCACCCCCACCTCCCCAGCAGTGCAGGGGCAACCTCCACCAGGCCCCCACTCATGTCTCCCACCACCCCCACCCCCCAGCAGTGCAGGGGCACCCTCCTCCAGGCCCCCACCCATGTCTCCCACCACCCCCAGCCACCATGGGCAGCCTCCGCCAGGCCCCCACTCATGTCTCCCACCCACCCCCCCAGCAGTGTGGGGCACCCTCCACCAGGCTCCCACCCATGTCTACCACCACCCCCACCCCCCAGCCACCATGGGCAGCCCCCGCCAGGCCCCCACTCATGTCTCCCACCACCCCCACCCCCCACCCACCATGGGCAGCCTCCGCCAGACACCCACTCATGTCTCCCACCCCCCCACCCCCCAGCAGTGTGGGGCACCCTCCACTAGGCCCCCACCCATATCTCCCACCACCCCCACCCCCAGCCACCATGGGCAGCCTCCGCCAGGCCCCCACTCATGTCTCCCACCACCCCCACCCCCCCAGCAGTGTGGGGCACCCTCCACCAGGCCCCCACTCATGTCTCCCACCCACCCCCACCCCCCAGCAATGCAGGGGCACCCTCCACCAGGCTCCCACCCGTGTCTACCACCCCCCCACCCCCCAGCCACCATGGGCAACCCCCGACAGGCCCCCACTCATGTCTCCCACCACCCCCACCCCCCCAGCAGTGTGGGGCACCCTCCACCAGGCCCCCACTCATGTCTCCCACCCACCCCCCAGCTGTGCAGGGGCACCCTCCACCAGGCTCCCACCCGTGTCTACCCCCCCACCCCCCAGCCACCATGGGCAGCCCCCGCCAGGCCCCCACTCATGTCTCCCACCACCCCCCCCCAGCAGTGTGGGGCACCCTCCACCAGGCCCCCACTCATGTCTCCCACCACCCCCACCCCCCCAGCAGTGCAGGGGCACCCTCCACCATGCCCCCATTCATGTCTCCCACCACCCCACCCCCAGCAGTGCAGGGGCACCCTCCACCAGGCCCCCTCCCATGTCTACCACCACCCCCACCCCCCAGCCACCATGGGCAGCCCCCGCCAGGCCCCCACTCATGTCTCCCACCCACCCCCACCCCCCAGCAGTGCAGGGGCAGCCCCCACCAGGCTCCCACCTATGTCTATAGCCCCCCCACCCCCAGCCACCATGGGCAGCCCCGGCCAGGCCCCCACTCATGTCTCCCACCACCCCCACCCCCCACCCACCATGGGCAGCCTCCGCCAGGCCCCCACTCATGTCTCCCACCACCCCCACCCCCCCCAGCAGTGTGGGGCACCCTACACCAGGCCCCCACCCATGTCTCCCACCACCCCCACCCACCCACCCACCATGGGCAGCCTCTGCCAGGCCCCCACTCATGTCTCCCACCACCCCCAACCCCCCAGCAGTGTGGGGCACCCTCCACCAGGCCCCCACCCATGTCTCCCACCACCCCACCCCCCAGCCACCATGGGCAGCCCCCGCCAGGCCCCCACTCATGTCTCCCACCCACCCCCACCCCCCCAGCAGTGTGGGGCACCCTCCACCAGGCTCCCACCCATATCTACCACCACCCCCACCCCCAGCCACCATGAGCAGCCCCCGCCAGGCCCCCACTCATGTCTCCCACCACCCCCACCCCACCAGCAGTGTGGGGCACCCTCTACCAGGCCCCCACTCATGTCTCCCACCCACCCCCCAGCTGTGCAGGGGCACCCTCCACCAGGCTCCCACCCGTGTCTACCCCCCCACCCCCCAGCCACCATGGGCAGCCCCCGCCAGGCCCCCACTCATGTCTCCCACCACCCCCCTCCAGCAGTGTGGGGCACCCTCCACCAGGCCCCCACTCATGTCTCCCACCACCCCCACCCCCCCAGCAGTGCAGGGGCACCCTCCACCATGCCCCCACTCATGTCTCCCACCACCCCACCCCCAGCAGTGCAGGGGCACCCTCCACCAGGCCCCCTCCCATGTCTACCACCACCCCCACCCCCCAGCCACCATGGGCAGCCCCCGCCAGGCCCCCACTCATGTCTCCCACCCACCCCCCAGCAGTGCAGGGGCAGCCCCCACCAGGCTCCCACCCATGTCTATAGCCCCCCCACCCCCCAGCCACCATGGGCAGCCCCCACCAGGCCCCCACTCATGTCTCCCACCCACCCCCACGCCCCAGCAGTGTGGGGCACCCTCCACCAGGCTCCCACCCATGTCTACCACCACCCCCACCCCCCAGCCACCATGGGCAGCCCCCGCCAGGCCCCCACTCATGTCTCCCACCACCCCCACCCCCTCAGCAGTGTGGGGCACCCTCCACTAGGCCCACACTCATGTCTCCCACCCACCCCCACCCCCCAGCAGTGCAGGGGCACCCTCCACCAGGCTCCCACTCATGTCTCCCACCACCCCCACCCCCCAGCATCCAGGGGCACCCTCTGCCAGGCCCCCACTCATGTCTCCCACCACCCCCACCCCCCCAGCAGTGCAGGGGCACCCTCCACCAGGCCCCCACTCATGTCTCCCACCACCCCCACCCCCCAGCATCCAGGGGCACCCTCCGCCAGGCCCCCACTCATGTCTCCCACCACCCCCACCCCCCCAGCAGTGCAGGGGCACCCTCCACCAGGCCCCCACTCATGTCTCCCACCACCCCCACCCCCCCAGCAGTGCAGGGGCACCCTCCACCAGGCCCCCACTCATGTCTCCCACCACCCCCACCCCCCAGCCACCATGGGCAGCTCCCGCCAGGCCCCCACTCATGTCTCCCACCCACCCCCACCCACCCAGCAGTGTGGGGCATCCTCCACCAGGCTCCCACCCATGTCTACCACCACCCCCACCCCCCAGCAGTGCAGGGGCAGCCCCCACCAGGCTCCCACGCATGTCTACCACCCCCCACCCCCCAGCCACCATGGGCAGCCCCCGCCAGGCCCCCACTCATGTCTCCCACCACCCCCACCCCCCACCCACCATGGGCAGCCTCCGCCAGGCCCCCACTCATGTCTCCCACCACCCCCACCCCCCCAGCAGTGTGGGGCACCCTCCACCAGGCCCCCACCCATGTCTCCCACCACCCCCACCCCCCACCCACCATGGGCAGCCTCCGCCAGGCCCCCACTCATGTCTCCCACCCACCCCCAACCCCCCCAGAAGTGTGGGGTACCCTCCACCAGGCTCCCACCCATGTCTACCACCACCCCCACCCCCAGCACTGTGGGGCAGCCTTCACCAGGCCCCCACTCATGTCTCCCACCACCCCCACCCCCCAGCCACCATGGGCAGCCCCCACCAGGCCCCCACTCATGTCTCCCACCCACCCCCAGCAGTGCAGGCGCACCCTCCACCAGGCTCCCACCCGTGTCTACCACCCCCCCACCCCCTAGCCACCATGGGCAGCCCCCGCCAGGCCCCCACTCATGTCTCCCACCACCCCCCCCAGCAGTGTGGGGCACCCTCCACCAGGCCCCCACCCATTTCTCCCCCCACCCACCATGGGCAGCCTCTGCCAGGCCCCCACTCATGTCTCCCACCACCCCCACCCCCCCAGCAGTGTGGGGCACCCTCCACCAGGCCCCCACCCATGTCTCCCTCCACCCCCATCCGCCAGCCACCATGGGCAGCCCCCGCCAGGCCCCCACTCATGTCTCCCACCCACCACACCCAGCAGTGTGGGGCACCCTCCACCAGGCTCCAGCCACCATGGGCAGCCCCCGCCAGGCCCCCACTCATGTCTCCCACCACCCCCACCCCCCCAGCAGTGTGGGGCACCCTCCACCAGGCCCCCACTCATGTCTCCCACCCACCCCCAACCCCCAGCAGTACAGGGGCACCCTCCACCAGGCTCCCACCCGTGTCTATCCCCCCCACCCCCCAGCCACCATGGGCAGCCCCCGCCAGGCACCCACTCATGTCTCCCACCACCCACACCCCCCCAGCAGTGCAGGGGCACCCTCCACCAGGCCCCCACCCATGTCTCCCACCACCCCCACCCCCCACCCACAATGGGCAGACCCCGCCAGGCCCCCACTCATGTCTCCCACCACCCCCACCCCCCCAGCAGTGTGGGGCACCCTACACCAGGCCCCCACCCATGTCTCCCACCACCCCCACCCCCCAGCCACCATGGGCAGCCTCCGCCAGGCCCCCACTCATGTCTCAACCACCACCCCCACCCCACCAGCAGTGTGGGGCACCCTCCACCAGGCCCCCACTCATGTCTCCCACCACCCCCACCTCCCCAGCAGTGCAGGGGCACCCTCCACCAGGCCCCCACTCATGTCTCCCACCACCCCCACCCCCCAGCAGTGCAGGGGCACCCTCCACCAGGCCCCCACCCATGTCTCCCACCACCCCCAGCCACCATGGGCAGCCTCCGCCAGGCCCCCACTCATGTCTCCCACCCAACCCCACCCCCCCAGCAGTGTGGGGCACCCTCCACCAGGCTCCCACCCATGTCTACCACCACCCCCACCCCCCAGCACTGTGGGGCAGCCTCCACCAGGCCCCCACCCATGTCTCCCACCACCCCCACCCCCCAGCCACCATGGGCAGCCTCCGCCAGGCCCCCACTCATGTCTCCCACCACCCCCACCCCCCCAGCAGTATGGGGCACCCTCCACCAGGCCCCCACCCATGTCTCCCACCACCCCACCCCCCACCCACCATGGGCAGCCTCCGCCAGGCCCCCACTCATGTCTCCCACCCACCCCCAACCCCCCCAGAAGTGTGGGGTACCCTCCACCAGGCTCCAACCCATGTCTACCACCACCCCCACCCCCAGCACTGTGGGGCAGCCTTCACCAGGCCCCCACTCATGTCTCCCACCACCCCCACCCCCCAGCCACCATGGGCAGCCCCCACCAGGCCCCCACTCATGTCTCCCACCCACCCCAAGCAGTGCAGGGGCACCCTCCACCAGGCTCCCACCCGTGTCTACCACCCCCCCACCCCCTAGCCACCATGGGCAGCCCCCGCCAGTCCCCACTCATGTCTCCCACCACCCCCCCCAGCAGTGTGGGGCACCCTCCACCAGGCCCCCACCCATTTCTCCCACCACCCCCACCCCCCACCCACCATGGGCAGCCTCTGCCAGGCCCCCACTCACGTCTCCCACCACCCCCACCCCCCCAGCAGTGTGGGGCACCCTCCACCAGGCCCCCACCCATGTCTCCCTCCACCCCCATCCCCCAGCCACCATGGGCAGCCCCCGCCAGGCCCCCACTCATGTCTCCCACCCACCCCCCCAGCAGTGTGGGGCACCCTCCACCAGGCTCCCACCCATGTCTACCACCACCCCCACCCCCCAGCCACCATGGGCAGCACCCGCCAGGCCCCCACTCATGTCTCCCACCACCCCCACCCCCCCAGCAGTGTGGGGCACCCTCCACCAGGCCCCCACTCATGTCTCCCACCCACCCCCACCCCCCAGCAGTACAGGGGCACCCTCCACCAGGCTACCACCCGTGTCTATCACCCCCACCGCCCAGCCACCATGGGCAGCCGCCGCCAGGCACCCACTCATGTCTCCCACCACCCACACCCCCCAGCAGTGCAGGGGCACCCTCCACCAGGCCCCCACCCATGTCTCCCACCACCCCCACCCCCCACCCACCATGGGCAGCCCCCGCCAGGCCCCCACTCATGTCTCCCACCACCCCCACCCCCCCAGCAGTGTGGGGCACCCTACACCAGGCCCCCACCCATGTCTCGCACCACCCCCACCCCCCAGCCACCATGGGCAGCCTCCGCCAGGCCCCCACTCATGTCTCAACCACCACCCCCACCCCCCAGCAGTGTGGGGCACCCTCCACCAGGCCCCCACTCATGTCTCCCACCACCCCCACCTCCCCAGCAGTGCAGGGGCACCCTCCACCAGGCCCCCACTCATGTCTCCCACCACCCCCACCCCCCAGCAGTGCAGGGGCACCCTCCACCAGGCCCCCACCCATGTCTCCCACCACCCCCAGCCACCATGGGCAGCCTCCGCCAGGCCCCCACTCATGTCTCCCACCCATCCCCACCCCCCCAGCAGTGTGGGGCACCCTCCACCAGGCTCCCACCCATGTCTACCACCACCCCCACCCCCCAGCCACCATGGGCAGCCCCTACCAGGCCCCCACTCATGTCTCCCACCCACCCCCAGCAGTGCAGGGGCACCCTCCACCAGGCCCCCACCCATGTCTCCCACCACCCCCAGCCACCATGGGCAGCCTCCGCCAGGCCCCCACTCATGTCTCCCACCCACCCCCACCTGCCAGCAGTGCAGGGGCACCCTCCGCCAGGCCCCCACTCATGTCTCCCACCCACCCGCACCCCCCCCAGCAGTGTGGGGCACCCTCCACCAGGCTCCCACCCATGTCTACCACCACCCCCACCCCCCAGCACTGTGGGACAGCCTCCACCAGGCCCCCACCCATGTCTCCCACCACCCCCACTCCCCAGCCACCATGGGCAGCCTCCGCCAGGCCCCCACTCATGTCTCCCACCACCCCCACCCACCCAGCAGTGTGGGGCACCCTCCACCAGGCCCCCACCCATGTCTCCCACCACCCCCACCCCCCACCCACCATGGGCAGCCTCCGCCAGGCCCCCACTCATGTCTCCCACCCACCCCCAACCCCCCCAGAAGTGTGGGGTACCCTCCACCAGGCTCCCACCCATGTCTACCACCACCCCCACCCCCAGCACTGTGGGGCAGCCTTCACCAGGCCCCCACTCATGTCTCCCACCACCCCCACCCCCCAGCCACCATGGGCAGCCCCCACCAGGCCCCCACTCATGTCTCCCACCCACCCCCAGCAGTGCAGGGGCACCCTCCACCAGGCTCCCACCCGTGTCTACCACCCCCCCACCCCCTAGCCACCATGGGCAGCCCCCGCCAGGCCCCCACTCATGTCTCCCACCACCCCCCCCAGCAGTGTGGGGCACCCTCCACCAGGCCCCCACCCATTTCTCCCACCACCCCCACCCCCCACCCACCATGGGCAGCCTCTGCCAGGCCCCCACTCATGTCTCCCACCACCCCCACCCCCCCAGCAGTGTGGGGCACCCTCCACCAGGCCCCCACCCATGTCTCCCTCCACCCCCATCCCCCAGCCACCATGGGCAGCCCCCGCCAGGCCCCCACTCATGTCTCCCACCCACCCCCCCAGCAGTGTGGGCCACCCTCCACCAGGCTCCCACCCATGTCTACCACCACCCCCACCCCCCAGCCACCATGGGCAGCCCCCGCCAGGCCCCCACCCATGTCTCCCACCACCCCCACCCCCCAGCCACCATGGGCAGCCTCCGCCAGGCCCCCACTCATGTCTCAACCACCACCCCCACCCCCCCAGCAGTGTGGGGCACCCTCCACCAGGCCCCCACTCATGTCTCCCACCAACCCACCTCCCCAGCAGTGCAGGGGCACCCTCCACCAGGCCCCCACTCATGTCTCCCACCACCCCCACCCCCCAGCAGTGCAGGGGCACCCTCCACCAGGCCCCCACCCATGTCTCCCACCACCCCCAGCCACCATGGGCAGCCTCCGCCAGGCCCCCACTCAATTCTCCCACCCATCCCCACCCCCCCAGCAGTGTGGGGCACCCTCCACCAGGCTCCCACCCATGTCTACCACCACCCCCACCCCCCAGCCACCATGGGCAGCCCCCACCAGGCCCCCACTCATGTCTCCCACCCACCCCCACCTGCCAGCAGTGCAGGGGCACCCTCCGCCAGGCCCCCACTCATGTCGGCCCACCAACCCGCACCCCCCCCAGCAGTGTGGGGCACCCTCCACCAGGCTCCCACCCATGTCTACCACCACCCCCCAGCACTGTGGGGCAGCCTCCACCAGGCCCCCACCCATGTCTCCCACCACCCCCACTCCCCAGCCACCATGGGCAGCCTCCGCCAGGCCACCACTCATATCTCCCACCACCCCCACCCCCCCAGCCGTGTGGGGCACCCTCCACCAGGCCCCCACCCATGTCTCCCAACACCCCCACCCCCCACCCACCATGGGCAGCCTCCGCCAGGCCCCCACTCATGTCTCCCACCCACCCCCAACCCCCCCAGAAGTGTGGGGTACCCTCCACCAGGCTCCCACCCATGTCTACCACCACCCCCACCCCCAGCACTGTGGGGCAGCCTTCACCAGGCCCCCACTCATGTCTCCCACCACCCCCACCCCCCAGCCACCATGGGCAGCCCCCACCAGGCCCCCACTCATGTCTCCCACCCACCCCCAGCAGTGCAGGGGCACCCTCCACCAGGCTCCCACCTGTGTCTACCACCCCCCCACCCCCTAGCCACCATGGGCAGCCCCCGCCAGGCCCCCACTCATGTCTCCACCACCCCCACCCCCCCAGCAGTGTGGGGCACCCTCCACCAGGCCCCCACCCATTTCTCCCACCACCCCCACCCCCACCCACCATGGGCAGCCTCTGCCAGGCCCCCACTCATGTCTCCCACCACCCCCACCCCCCCAGCAGTGTGGGGCACCCTCCACCAGGCCCCCACCCATGTCTCCCTCCACCCCCATCCCCCAGCCACCATGGGCTGCCCCCGCCAGGCCCCCACTCATGTCTCCCACCCACCCCCCCAGCAGTGTGGGCCACCCTCCACCAGGCTCCCACCCATGTCTACCACCACCCCCACCCCCCAGCCACCATGGGCAGCCCCCGCCAGGCCCCCACTCATGTCTCCCACCACCCCCACCCCCCCAGCAGTGTGGGGCACCCTCCACCAGGCCCCCACTCATGTCTCCCACCCACCCCCACCCCCAGTAGTACAGGGGCACCCTCCACCAGGCTCCCACCCGTGTCTATCCCCTCTACCCCCCAGCCACCATGGGCAGCCCCCGCCAGGCACCCACTCATGTCTCCCACCACCCCCACCCCCCCAGCAGTGTGGGGCACCCTACACCAGGCCCCCACCCATGTCTCCCACCACCCCCACCCCCCAGCCACCATGGGCAGCCTCCGCCAGGCCCACACTCATGTCTCAACCACCACCCCCACCCCCCCAGCAGTGTGGGGCACCCTCCACCAGGCCCCCACTCATGTCTCCCACCACCCCCACCTCCCCAGCAGTGCAGGGTCACCCTCCACCAGGCCCCCACTCATGTCTCCCACCACCCCCACCCCCCAGCAGTGCAGGGGCACCCTCCACCAGGCCCCCACCCATGTCTCCCACCACCCCCAGCCACCATGGGCAGCCTCCGCCAGGCCCCCACTCATGTCTCCCACCCAACCCCACCCCCCCAGCAGTGTGGGGCACCCTCCACCAGGCTCCCACCCATGTCTACCACCACCCCCACCCCCCAGCACTGTGGGGCAGCCTCCACCAGGCCCCCACCCATGTCTCCCACCACCCCCACCCCCCCAGCCACCATGGGCAGCCTCCGCCAGGCCCCCACTCATGTCTCCCACCACCCCCACCCCCCCAGCAGTGTGGGGCACCCTCCACCAGGCCCCCACCCATGTCTCCCACCACCCCCACCCCCCACCCACCATGGGCAGCCTCCGCCAGGCCCCCACTCATGTCTCCCACCCACCCCCAACCCCCCCAGAAGTGTGGGGTACCCTCCACCAGGCTCCCACCCATGTCTACCACCACCCCCACCCCCAGCACTGTGGGGCAGCCTTCACCAGGCCCCCACTCATGTCTCCCACCACCCCCACCCCCAGCCACCATGGGCAGCCCCCACCAGGCCCCCACTCATGTCTCCCACCCACCCCCAACAGTGCAGGGGCACCCTCCACCAGGCTCCCACCCGTGTCTACCACCCCCCCACCCCCTAGCCACCATGGGCAGCCCCCGCCAGGCCCCCACTCATGTCTCCCACCACCCCCCCCAGCAGTGTGGGGCACCCTCCACCAGGCCCCCACCCATGTCTCCCTCCACCCCCATCCCCCAGCCACCATGGGCAGCTCCCGCCAGGCCCCCACTCATGTCTCCCACCCACCCCCCCAGCAGTGTGGGGCACCCTCCACCAGGCTCCCACCCATGTCTACCACCACCCCCACCCCCCAGCCACCATGGGCAGCCCCCGCCAGGCCCCCTCTCATGTCTCCCACCACCCCCACCCCCCCAGCAGTGTGGGGCACCCTCCACCAGGCCCCCACTCATGTCTCCCACCCACCCCCACCCCCCAGCAGTACAGGGGCACCCTCCACCAGGCTCCCACCCGTGTCTATCACCCCCACCGCCCAGCCACCATGGGCAGCCCCCGCCAGGCACCCACTCATGTCTCCCACCACCCACACCCCCCCAGCAGTGCAGGGGCACCCTCCACCAGGCCCCCACCCATGTCTCCCACCACCCCCACCCCCCACCCACCATGGGCAGCCCCCGCAGGCCCCCACTCATGTCTCCCACCACCCCCACCCCCCCAGCAGTGTGGGGCACCCTACACCAGGCCCCCACTCATGTCTCCCACCACCCCCACCTCCCCAGCAGTGCAGGGGCACCCTCCACCAGGCCCCCACTCATGTCTCCCACCACCCCCACCCCCCCAGCAGTGTGGGGCACCCTCCACCAGGCCCCCACTCATGTCTCCCACCACCCCCACCTCCCCAGCAGTGCAGGGGCACCCTCCACCAGGCCCCCACTCATGTCTCCCACCACCCCACCCCCCAGCAGTGCAGGGGCACCCTCCTCCAGGCCCCCACCCATGTCTCCCACCACCCCCAGCCACCATGGGCAGCCTCCGCCAGGCCCCCACTCATGTCTCCCACCCACCCCCCCAGCAGTGTGGGGCACCCTCCACCAGGCTCCCACCCATGTCTACCACCACCCCCACCCCCCAGCCACCATGGGCAGCCCCCGCCAGGCCCCCACTCATGTCTCCCACCACCCCCACCCCCCACCCACCATGGGCAGCCTCCGCCAGACACCCACTCATGTCTCCCACCACCCCCACCCCCCAGCAGTGTGGGGCACCCTCCACTAGGCCCCCACCCATATCTCCCACCACCCCCACCCCCCAGCCACCATGGGCAGCCTCCGCCAGGCCCCCACTCATGTCTCCCACCACCCCCACCCCCCCAGCAGTGTGGGGCACCCTCCACCAGGCCCCCACTCATGTCTCCCACCCACCCCCACCCCCCAGCAATGCAGGGGCACCCTCCACCAGGCTCCCACCCGTGTCTACCACCCCCCCACCCCCCAGCCACCATGGGCAACCCCCGACAGGCCCCCACTCATGTCTCCCACCACCCCCACCCCCCCAGCAGTGTGGGGCACCCTCCACCAGGCCCCCACTCATGTCTCCCACCCACCCCCCAGCTGTGCAGGGGCACCCTCCACCAGGCTCCCACCCGTGTCTACCCCCCCACCCCCCAGCCACCATGGGCAGCCCCCGCCAGGCCCCCACTCATGTCTCCCACCACCCCCCCCCAGCAGTGTGGGGCACCCTCCACCAGGCCCCCACTCATGTCTCCCACCACCCCCACCCCCCCAGCAGTGCAGGGGCACCCTCCACCATGCCCCCATTCATGTCTCCCACCACCCCACCCCCAGCAGTGCAGGGGCACCCTCCACCAGGCCCCCTCCCATGTCTACCACCACCCCCACCCCCCAGCCACCATGGGCAGCCCCCGCCAGGCCCCCACTCATGTCTCCCACCCACCCCCACCCCCCAGCAGTGCAGGGGCAGCCCCCACCAGGCTCCCACCTATGTCTATAGCCCCCCCACCCCCAGCCACCATGGGCAGCCCCGGCCAGGCCCCCACTCATGTCTCCCACCACCCCCACCCCCCACCCACCATGGGCAGCCTCCGCCAGGCCCCCACTCATGTCTCCCACCACCCCCACCCCCCCCAGCAGTGTGGGGCACCCTACACCAGGCCCCCACCCATGTCTCCCACCACCCCCACCCACCCACCCACCATGGGCAGCCTCTGCCAGGCCCCCACTCATGTCTCCCACCACCCCCAACCCCCCAGCAGTGTGGGGCACCCTCCACCAGGCCCCCACCCATGTCTCCCACCACCCCACCCCCCAGCCACCATGGGCAGCCCCCGCCAGGCCCCCACTCATGTCTCCCACCCACCCCCACCCCCCCAGCAGTGTGGGGCACCCTCCACCAGGCTCCCACCCATATCTACCACCACCCCCACCCCCAGCCACCATGGGCAGCCCCCGCCAGGCCCCCACTCATGTCTCCCACCACCCCCACCCCACCAGCAGTGTGTGGCACCCTCTACCAGGCCCCCACTCATGTCTCCCACCCACCCCCCAGCTGTGCAGGGGCACCCTCCACCAGGCTCCCACCCGTGTCTACCCCCCCACCCCCCAGCCACCATGGGCAGCCCCCGCCAGGCCCCCACTCATGTCTCCCACCACCCCCCTCCAGCAGTGTGGGGCACCCTCCACCAGGCCCCCACTCATGTCTCCCACCACCCCCACCCCCCCAGCAGTGCAGGGGCACCCTCCACCATGCCCCCACTCATGTCTCCCACCACCCCACCCCCAGCAGTGCAGGGGCACCCTCCACCAGGCCCCCTCCCATGTCTACCACCACCCCCACCCCCCAGCCACCATGGGCAGCCCCCGCCAGGCCCCCACTCATGTCTCCCACCCACCCCCACCCCCCAGCAGTGCAGGGGCAGCCCCCACCAGGCTCCCACCCATGTCTATAGCCCCCCCACCCCCCAGCCACCATGGGCAGCCCCCACCAGGCCCCCACTCATGTCTCCCACCCACCCCCACGCCCCAGCAGTGTGGGGCACCCTCCACCAGGCTCCCACCCATGTCTACCACCACCCCCACCCCCCAGCCACCATGGGCAGCCCCCGCCAGGCCCCCACTCATGTCTCCCACCACCCCCACCCCCTCAGCAGTGTGGGGCACCCTCCACTAGGCCCACACTCATGTCTCCCACCCACCCCCACCCCCCAGCAGTGCAGGGGCACCCTCCACCAGGCTCCCACTCATGTCTCCCACCACCCCCACCCCCCAGCATCCAGGGGCACCCTCTGCCAGGCCCCCACTCATGTCTCCCACCACCCCCACCCCCCCAGCAGTGCAGGGGCACCCTCCACCAGGCCCCCACTCATGTCTCCCACCACCCCCACCCCCCAGCATCCAGGGGCACCCTCCGCCAGGCCCCCACTCATGTCTCCCACCACCCCCACCCCCCCAGCAGTGCAGGGGCACCCTCCACCAGGCCCCCACTCATGTCTCCCACCACCCCCACCCCCCCAGCAGTGCAGGGGCACCCTCCACCAGGCCCCCACTCATGTCTCCCACCACCCCCACCCCCCAGCCACCATGGGCAGCTCCCGCCAGGCCCCCACTCATGTCTCCCACCCACCCCCACCCACCCAGCAGTGTGGGGCATCCTCCACCAGGCTCCCACCCATGTCTACCACCACCCCCACCCCCCAGCAGTGCAGGGGCAGCCCCCACCAGGCTCCCACCCATGTCTACCACCCCCCACCCCCCAGCCACCATGGGCAGCCCCCGCCAGGCCCCCACTCATGTCTCCCACCACCCCCACCCCCCACCCACCATGGGCAGCCTCCGCCAGGCCCCCACTCATGTCTCCCACCACCCCCACCCCCCCAGCAGTGTGGGGCACCCTCCACCAGGCCCCCACCCATGTCTCCCACCACCCCCACCCCCCAGCCACCATGGGCAGCCTCCGCCAGGCCCCCACTCATGTCTCCCACCACCCCCACCCTCCCAGCAGTGCAGGGGCACCCTCCACCAGGCCCCCACTCATGTCTCCCACCACCCCCACCCCCCAGCAGTGCAGGGGCACCCTCCACCAGGCCCCCACCCATGTCTCCCACCACCCCCACCCCCCAGCCACCATGGGCAGCCCCCGCCAGGCACCCACTCATGTCTCCCACCCACCCCCACCCCCCAGCAGTGCAGGGGCAGCCCCCACCAGGCTCCCACCCATGTTTACCACCCCCCCACCCCCCAGCCACCATGGGCAGCCCCCGCCAGGCCCCCACTCATGTCTCCCACCCCCCCCACCCCCCACCCACCATGGGCAGCCTCCGCCAGGCCCCCACTCATGTCTCCCACCACCCCCACCCCCCCAGCAGTGTGGGGCACCCTCCACCAGGCCCCCACCCATGTCTCCCACCACCCCCACCCCCCACCCACCATGGGCAGCCTCCGCCAGGCCCCCACTCATGTCTCCCACCACCCCCACCCCCCCAGCAGTGTGGGGCACCCTCCACCAGACCCCACTCATGTCTCCCACCCACCCCCACCCCCCAGCAGTGCAGGGGCATCCTCCACCAGGCTCCCATCCGTGTCTACCACCCCCCCACCCCCCAGCCACCATGGGCAGCCCCTGCCAGGCCCCCATTCATGTCTCCCACCACCCCCACCCCCTCAGCAGTGCAGGGGCACCCTCCACCAGGCCCCCACTCATGTCTCCCACCACCCCCAAAGTCTTTCTTGGAAAACACCGAGAAGGGACTATAGGAGGAGGAGTTCCCATTTTATGTAAAAAATCACTGGGTTTCTATGAGGCTAACATCGAATGCACTGGGAGTGATATCATTCATATTAAGATGACCTCCAACCCGAACTTTACCCTTAATCTAGTCCTTCTTTATAGGCCTCCTGAAGCCGACGACAGTTTCAATGAAGACTTTGTCAATACTATAACACCTATGATGACCACCAATACGGGTCTGGTCATTTTAGGAGATTTCAACCGTTGGAAAGGGGACAAAAGGGACAAAAAAGCTCTGGCCTTAGAAAAAATGCTCAACAATCACCAAGTCATAATCCAAAATATGGAACCTACACACAATAAAGGGCATATATTGGACTGGATTGGTATTAACAACATACAGATTGGAGACATTGTGACTAAACCATGTTTTTGGTCCAATCATTCCCTTATCTCATGTACTTTGAGGCTTCCCGCTTTAGCACCTAGGAAACATGTTCCTACATATAAAGTCAAAGCCCGAAACTTTAAAAACATTACTCAGCCCATCTTGGCTGAGTGTATGCAAACCCTGATTAAAAAAACTACCGACTCCGATGACCCGGTGACACTGATAAACAACTACAACCAGGTGATCACCGAAATGCTCGACAAATTCGCACCTATGAAAGATAAATTGGTTAGAGATCTACCAAATCGCCATAAATGGTCTCCTCATCCCTAGCAGAACTTAGAACGAGTAAAAGACAGGCCGAACATACCTGGCATAAAGATAGGTCTACTATTAATCTGTTAGATTGGAAACAAAAGGAGAAACAGTACAAAGTAGAAATCATTGAGGCCAAAAAAACCTTTTACAACAATCAAATCAGTTCAGCTGGCGACGAGACGAAGGAACTTTTCCGCCTTTATAGATCCTGGGAGAAACCATCTGCCTGTTGCCTCCCTATAAAACCGACCAACGATGACTGCGAACGGGTACAGAAGGCCTTCGCAGCTAAACTACTAAAAGCCCAAGATAAAATTAAATCTGAAGTCCTGTCGTCTGCACAAATGCCTACCCCAATCCCTGCCAAGATGCACCATATTTGCATACAATTGCCCCAAACTCAGTCAGGTTCTATATCAAGTGGAGATATTCAACCAGTTTCTGTTTCAGGTTTCACCTTCCGAGAATCCACTGCTGCTGATATTTTGGATCTCCTTAAATCTATGCGCCCTACTAACTGTCCGGGTGAATTACTTCCATCTAAATTCATCTTGGAACACAAGGAACTCTTTGCACCCTTTCTCTGCAGATTTGCAAACGCTTCCTTCCGTACAAGTGTGATCCCCCAATCAATAAAAAACATAGCAGTTTCACCACTGCTAAAAAAAGCAGGTCTTGATCCCACCGATGCGGCAAACCTTAGGCCCATCACCAACACTCTGTTTTTCTTAAAACTTATTGACAAGATAGCAACCATTCAGCTACAGGCCCATGTCCAGACAGCTGCCATCTTGCATGCTAAACAGTCAGGGTTCGGAAGCCATCATGGCACAGAAAGCGCGCTTCTGGACCTGCAGACACATATGCTCTCTAGATTAGAAGATAGCGAGCCGGGGCTGCTGATGTTGTTAGACTTATCGGCAGCTTTCGACCTGCTAGATCACAAAATCCTACTCGACAGAATGCGAACTGTTGGAGGTCTCTCCGACAATGCCTTAACTTGGTTGAGAGCATTCCTGGAAGGCCGTCGGTCACAGGTGCATTGGGGAGACAGTTCCTCTGGGTCTCAAACCATAACATGTGGTGTGCCCCAGGGAGCATGTCTTTCCCCATTGTTGTTTAACATCTACATCTTTCCTCTGTGCTACAAATTAGACCTCTTCCAGACCTTTTTCTGTAACTATGCAGATGATTTCCAGCTGGTTCTTAACCTCACTGGCGTTTATGACAAAGATCAATGTGCAGTAAACGCAGTTTATCAACTGATCAAGCAGTGGTTGTCCACCAACTGGTTATGTCTGAACGCTACAAAAACTGAGCTCATGATCTTTGGCCCACGCCAGGCTCAACTCAAGCTGGGGCAGGAATATACTGGGTTCACGATAGATGGTAGCTTCATCAACACTGTGCAGAAGGTAAAAACCTTGGGTACATACATGGACAGCAGTGTAGACTGTGAAGCACATGTTGCAGCCATTACTGTCAGCACAAATTACCACCTCAGAGTGCTTAGGCAAGTTGCGCCTCTAGTTTCGATCGACAACCGCATCAAGCTCGTGAGAGCCGTTATCTTGCCTCGTATTGATTACTGCAATGCACTCTTGGGTGGTGCAAGTAAAGCAGAAACCCAAGAGCTACAAAAAATTCAAAATAAAGCTATTCGCATTATTTTTCAAATGAAGCACTCAGAACCTACCACTGCAGCTAGGAAAAAATTGCATTGGCTTCCTGTGGAACGCAGAATTCATTTTAAATTGTTAACTATTTGCCATAAATGCATCTTTGGCAGTGCTCCTGCTTACCTCAAGGATGTCATTGGCATCTACCAGCCCAAGAGAAACCTCAGGTCAGCTGAAGGCCATCTTTTGGTTCAGCACCGAGTTAATCGCTCTCGAGGCTCTGGAAGGGCCTTTTACACCCAGGGAGCTAAGGCATGGAATGCATTGCCCATATCCCTGCGCAAGACTACAGATCTTCTTGCGTTTCGTAAGCAACTGAAAACACATCTCTACTATTAGAGTAATCCCCTGCGGAGTCTCTGTTTCTCTGTACTCAGCTCTCTCGGCGCCTGGATGCCTACGGGCTTTGGCGCGTGAAAGGGAGCGTCCCCAGCCAGCACGATCCTCCCCGCAATGAGAGACAATGAAGGACTCTCCCAGGTAGGGAATAAAGCCAAGACAGAGTGCGGGTGAGCTTAAATGGGAGTTTATCAATCAGAATAGGGCATGCAAAGAACTCTGCAAACTCCGAGAGCGCTCTGTCTGACAATCGCAAAGACAGGCGTATATAATTACAAAAAACGTCATCAAAAACCTACATACTATGGGGGGCACAAATACAATGGGATTGGGTGGCGATGACTAACTATAGGTGCTGCTGCGAGGTGGTTGGTCGTGGCAGAAGAACGTCACTGGTCAGCCTCGTGGTTAGGGCTGGGCTTGACAAATTGGCAGAGTTCATCCGGGCGGTGTTGGTGTGCCTCCGCGTCCAGTGTCAGAGATGAATGTCTTTTCCTGACTTCTTTGCCCTAGGCCATGCACACCGCAGTCATTCAGTCATTACAGTGTTATTCTCTTTAGTAAATCTTTCAATAGGTTATCTTACAGGTCAATGCAACACAGGAGGAATGCACCTTGTGAGAGGTCTGATGGTCATTCATCAGGGCATGGTTACCAGCGTCCTGTTGACCAGTACCATAGGTTGAGGGGCTAAGCTTCGGGGCATGGGACGGACGGTACAAGTCTCCCTGTCTTGTTAGATGTGGTTATAAATGTGTCGCTGTGTGTTGCCACAGTGTTGGGTGTCCTCGTTGTACAGGGCCATAAGTCTAAGATGATCTGGTGGGTTGTGGGGTTTACGAGGGGGCGCCTTTGGAAGTGTGGGTTCAAGCAGAGGTTTACTGCTATGCTGTAAATAATGCAGGTGGCGGCCCGTGGCCTTGGGTGCTCTAAAGGGGGGCTACGCATCTGTGGAGCGGCTCCAGCCTAGTTGGGGGAGGTGGGGCAGCGCGGCTCGGGCCTCTGTTCTCATGCTTTTGGCAGCCTGCGCAGGGTGGGAGGGGAATGGCCTTGCACATATTTGCAAAGGTATCTTCCTCATGTGTTGCCGGTTTTTGGAGGTGTAAACATTACAATCATTAGAACACTTTATAATATTTGTTTGAATTACTTGAGAACACACATTTCACTTTGCTGGAAGCATTTCAGTTATGTTCAGTCCGAGCACCTTATTAGTACACGATATTTCAACAATTACAGTATTAAACTATATGCATATACATCTTGCAATAAGTGAGGTAGCATTACGGTTTGTGCAGCACACAGAAAATGAACCGCCCCCGTATGTGACGGTGGCGGTATGCAAGGGGCTTTGAACATACATACGTGGCGAGTGCATTCTCGCACTCCCATCACTGGTGCCCCCTGCATGGTTACACTCGCCTTCTTGTGTACTGTAGCAGCATTAGTTCTGGTATGGCGCGGGACCGCGGGATGTGCGGGTCCTTTATGGCTGGTGTTATGTACACTAACTACACAATTCTACAGGTATCTTTGGCATGCATGGTGTGTATGGGGGGAATGCAACAAGTAGTTTTTTACATTTATCTCTGGGTACTCTTCCTCTTTCATCAGAGGACCATTCTACAGACCTTCCCATCACGCAGGCCCTGCTGACCGGGTCATTCTGGGAGCAGTGATGCCCTGCGGACGGTGAAATGTTACAGTGTCAGTGTATTGTGTTAGCTCATGTCCGTCCTTCTCGTGGGAACATGCTTGCAGCGGATCTGCCAGGGAGCTGTGGCGACAGGGATAATTGAAACTCTCCGTGGGTGGGGGGCCGCGCTGCAGCGCGCAGAGCTCACACCAGCTTTGCTTAGACAAAATGGTTTCTGGGCCTAGCTAAATTCGATATATGTGGGCATCAATACGTGTGGGCAATGTCGTCAGCAGGTGAACCCTCCACCACCTGGGCCCGGGTGGTATGAGGGGACGCCCAGTGAGCCATGGCCCTCACCTGGGGAGGAGACGTGGGCGAGGAGGGTCTTTTGGACCAGTCCTCCCCTACATTTCCCCCCTTTCGTTACTAAAGTAACGAATTCTTTAACTCATTCAATCTCCTGCACTCTTCTGCGTTCATAACTGCCTCTTCCCATGCTGGGGTGCCTTTTATGGGCATCCAGGCTCTGCACACCCCCCTTAAGCTCTCACCCCTCCTGGCATACTCATCTGGGGTACAGGTCAGGTATATACATCCGCTGTCTCCTTCCAAGTCTACCCATACCTCCTCATACCATTCTAGTATGCGTGGTTCTCTGATGGTGGTGTGCCATAGTTTGTCTATAATGTCCTTGTCGTGGTACCTAGGCACTAGTTGGTACCTAGGTGTGTCATCAGTTCCTGTTTGTACCTGTACTTTCTGTGTGGCTTGCATGGTACCCCTGGTGTTGCCCATTGTCACCATCATCATTGCTCCATTAGGCACTGCGTTAGCACAACATCGAAGACCCACCTGACACAGGCAAAAAATGAAGAGGAGGAACACCACCGCTGGCATCAAAAATTTCATCGTTACTCCAAGCCATGAGGGGACCCAGGAAAAAAGATCATTGAACCATGTACTGTCTTCTGCTCCTCCTTCCATCTTCATTTTTTCTCCTAGGTTATGCACTGCTTCGATCACATGGGACAGGGAGCCGTTTTCCGCATCTTCGGAAGGTACGAAAGTGCAACATGCACTTCCGATTTTTCGGCAAACACCACCGTCCATCGCCGTCAACAGGTCCAAGACATACCGGTTCTGCATTGTCATCAGCCGTAAGGCCCTTAGTTCCACCTTGATAACATTAAACCCTTCTTCAGTGTCATTGGCCAGTTGTATCAGTTCCCATCGCGTTATCTGGAGCCATTTTGCGTTTGCTCTTGCTTGGACACTTGAGACGAGTGAAGCGAAGAATGTTTCTGCTGAGCTGAATAATCGATATCTGTCTGGGATCTGAGCCAACAGTTCGGATGATGCCTTTGATATGTAATTCGATGCTCTTTTGTTACGGGTCAGCACCCCTCCCTGGTTTCCGGAAGACAAGACATACATGTGTTCTTCTGTAGTAGGCTGGGCTGCACTTGATTGCATGCGTTCCTGTGCCCTTTTGCTTGCATCAATGTGGCTTTCTGGTATTACCATTAGGGCTGAGTGCAGAGTGGCCATTGAGCAGCTGCCACTCCAAGACGGGGGGAGATGCAGGTACGCCTGGTTGCCGCATACCCAGTACATATCACTCAGGGCCGCTGTTCCTTTTTCCAAGTCTACCCATACCTCCTCATACCATTCTAGTATGCGTGGTTCTCTGATGGTGGTGTGCCATAGTTTGTCTATAATGTCCTTGTCGTGGTACCTAGGCACTAGTTGGTACCTAGGTGTGTCATCAGTTCCTGTTTGTACCTGTACTTCCTGTGTGGCTTGCATGGTACCCCTGGTGTTGCCCATTGTCACCATCATCATTGCTCCATTAGGCACTGCGTTAGCACAACATCGAAGACCCACCTGACACAGGCAAAAAATGAAGAGGAGGAACACCACCGCTGGCATCAAAAATTTCATCGTTACTCCAAGCCATGAGGGGACCCAGGAAAAAAGATCATTGAACCATGTACTGTCTTCTGCTCCTCCTTCCATCTTCATTTTTTCTCCTAGGTTATGCACTGCTTCGATCACATGGGACAGGGAGCCGTTTTCCGCATCTTCGGAAGGTACGAAAGTGCAACATGCACTTCCGATTTTTCGGCAAACACCACCGTCCATCGCCGTCAACAGGTCCAAGACATACCGGTTCTGCATTGTCATCAGCCGTAAGGCCCTTAGTTCCACCTTGATAACATTAAACCCTTCTTCAGTGTCATTGGCCAGTTGTATCAGTTCCCATCGCGTTATCTGGAGCCATTTTGCGTTTGCCCTTGCTTGGACACTTGAGACGAGTGAAGCGAAGAATGTTTCTGCTGAGCTGAATAATCGATATCTGTCTGGGATCTGAGCCAACAGTTCGGATGATGCCTTTGATATGTAATTCGATGCTCTTTTGTTACGGGTCAGCACCCCTCCCTGGTTTCCGGAAGACAAGACATACATGTGTTCTTCTGTAGTCGGCTGGGCTGCACTTGATTGCATGCGTTCCTGTGCCCTTTTGCTTCCATCAATGTGGCTTTCTGGTATTACCATTAGGGCTGAGTGCAGAGTGGCCATTGAGCAGCTGCCACTCCAAGACGGGGGGAGATGCAGGTACGCCTGGTTGCCGCATACCCAGTACATATCCATCAGGGCCGCTGTTCCTTTTCTCAGATCTGGGATAGTGAGGGTCTTGTTGCAGTTCTTATTTGTTCCCATTGCGGTTTTCCCTTCTCCTTTGAAACATAGTTCATAGTCTATTTCGCTTTGGAGTTTGAAGGGTTTTTCGATGGCAGTTACCCAGGTTAGTTTTGAAATGTGTTCCTTCCATACTGGTGTGCATGTTTCTTCTATCCATTGTAGTTTTTCTGGCGCCACACCTCTCAATGCTTCAACTTTACACATCACTTCTTCATCCTTCCATTTGTTGTCTGAAAAAAGTGTCCCTTGTATCACAAAAAATGGTTCCTCCAGGCATACCACCCCTACAGGTTTGGAGTAGCAGGTTTTTTCGTTCTGTATCATTTTAAAAATAACTTCATGTGCCTGGAAGGTGTTCTTAATCCTGCATAACGTTAAATGAAGGAGACATTGGGCGTTCACCATTGGCAATTCTTTGGGCAATAGTACTTTGGGTGTGCCTGAAGCATGGGGAATGAGGGAGCACACATAACAACTTTCATTTGTTGTTTGTTTTGCGGTGGCACTCATATCTGCATACCACTTATTTGTCTGGTGGGGGTGTCGTGGGTCTTCCATTTTGTCTAATCCTAACCCATAATACTCATCATATCTTCCCCTCCCGGTGTCCCTTCTCCGTCTGTTGTTCTTATTCCTCATGTACTTCCCAGCCTCGTGGGCGAGGGAAAGAATAGACCCCCCTTTCTCATTCCCGCCTCCCTTGGCCCAATCCTCGTATAATGTTTCGTGTACTGCTAGCATTTTTTCATTTTCGTCTTTTACTTTATTTTGCAGGTTGTCTTTTAAAACGGGGGCTGGTTGACTGGTAGGCGTATTGTACAGCCATGATATAGCAGATGGGTTTCTGTCATTTAAACTGCCAGCATTATACTTTGGCATCCCAGGTGGGGACATTGTGTTGTTTTGCACTTCACCCTGTGGTCCTTTCTTTTCAGATATGACAGTATTGGATGGTGTGGTGTAATAACCCCATACAAGTTTAGTACCATCCCATACCAGAAAATCAGCTTCCCTTATATTGGCACTTGCAGTTACATTGGTCCCAGTGGTGCTGTTAATTCCAGTGCTGTTAATCCCTCCCCCCTCGTTCATCTCGATAGAGATGAACGCTATAAACCAATATGTGACCAGACCAAACAGTATCATAAAAAACGTAATAATACACACAGATAATCCGCACTCATACGAATACATGCATCTCTCAGTTATTAATTCTCTCATTCTACTAATTCTATCCGTTGCAGGCTGCCTGTTAGATGCCATGGTAGTTCCTGTTTGAGATATAAAAGTGCATTAAGTGCATTTGTGTAAACAATTTGTGTAAACATTGTGGTTGGCACTGTTGGTACCAGTAAACACGTTGACGGGGAAGGGAAGCGGGGAGGGTTGCAGGGGAGGGTTTTGACAGATAAAGGTATCAACATCTCATGTTTTGATCGCTTCATTAATTACTTTTAAACAAAGACCCCCCTTATTATCAGTCCATTATGCATTGTTTTTTTTTTTTTTTATATATATATATAACCACAAAAACAAAACAAAAAGAAAACCCACAGGTATATTTTATCAATCACTTTCCCATTTACGTCCATTGCTGACGCACATACACATAGGGTAAAAAATCATTCATTTCATTCAGTTGCAGCTGTTGCTGTTGTTTGTGCCTCCTCACCTCCCTCCTCTCGCACATTGCTATATGCTCTTCGCACATCTGTCAAGTGGATCCAGTACCGCAATCCCTTAACTTTTACAGCGGTGGGTGTGCAGAACACTACCTTGTATGGGCCGTGGAACCGTGGAGCATTCCATCGACGCACAAAACTCCTGACATATATTAATTCTCCCGGCATTAGCTGTAGCTGTTGCTCGGGTTCTGTTGCAGACCCTGTTATGTTTTCCTCCTCTCTAGTAATGGGTGGGGAGAGCTGCTTTGATATTGCGCGCGCTGCCCTTGTCACTTTTTTCAAATAGTCTGTGAATTCTTCTCCCAATATCGCTGCGCTCTTGTGTGCATCTGAGTGTTCGCGCAGTGGAGAGTGTGCTGTGTGCATTCGTCTCCCAGTCACTATTTCGTGCGGGGACAAATGGTGGTCCTTACTTGGCTGATTTCTCAGTTCAAATAGTGCAAGGGGCAGACAGTATATCCAATTTTTCTTCAATGAGAAGCATAGTTTTGACAGCCTGCCCTTCAACAGTCCGTTCATCTTTTCCACTACGCCATTACTTTGAGGATGATAAATTGAACACAATTTATGCTTTATACCCAGTAATGTTGTCACCTCCTTGAAGAGTTCATTCACAAAATGTGTGCCGTTTTCTGAGCGGATCACGTCACAAATCCCCCAGCGCGGGAAAACTTCCCTCACTAAAAATTTTGCTGCGCTCTTGGCATCCGGTCGCGCACATGGACCTGCTTCCACCCACCTTGAAAATGGGCACACAACCACGATCATGTATCGTACACCATTACACCTTTCCCCCATGTCTGCATAATCAATATGCAGCTCTCTGAATGAGCCAATGGGTTTTGGGATAGTTCCTCGTAGTGTGCGTAATGTCATTCCTGAATTGTAGATCTGGCATGTTGTGCATTCCATTGCTAACCGGGATACGTGCTCCTGGAGACAGGGTACGTACCATTCTTCTTGTATTTCAGCTGCAATGTGCTGTCTTGTGTTGTGCGCAGGGAAGTGTAGTTCCTGGAACGCAATCTCTAGTAGCTTCATTGGCATTACTAACTTTCCTGAGTTATTTTGCCGCCACAATAAGTCTGTTCCCGACTTGCTGCACCCTCGTTTTGTCCACATCAACTTTTCGTCAGCACTAGCCCCATCCTGTAGTTCTAATATTTGGGATATATGCATCGTATTGTACCCTTCTGGGTGCTCTTCGTTTGTTTTGTGCTGCATCATGTACTCACCTGTTTCATATTTCTGAAAATAGGAGGCTTCCTTGGCGGCAGCGTCCGCTGCCGCGTTTCCCAAAGACACAATGTCTGTGTTGGATGTATGTGCTTGGCATTTAACTATTGCCACTGCAGTAGGGTTTTGTAGGGCCTCAATTAAGTCTTTCAACAAATCTGCATGCTGTACTGGTGTTCCGTCTGCTCGCCGAAATCCCCTCGGCCCCCATCTTGCTAGACCTCCATGCACTGTTGTTGTCATGTAAGCTGAGTCCGTGTATATGGTTACTGCGCAACCTTTTGCTGCATGCAACGCTTCTATGAGCGCAATCAATTCTGCTGCTTGTGTGGAGTAATGTGATGGGAGGCGGTACTGCACTAGTGTTTCATACTCACCGTCTTCTAATCTCACCACCGCCATCCCAACATGCTTTTCTCCTGTATCCACATCAATCGATGAAGACCCATCCACGAAGTACACTTCCCCCTCGCTCAGAGCGTTCTCACACACCACTGTGTCCCCTTCTCTTTCCCCTGTATAGGTTGCGCAATCGTGGTCTTGCATGTCTTCTAATGTGCAGGTCTCTGAAATGAATGTCGCGGGGTTTACTGTTTTGCATCGTACCACATGGATGTTTGTACTAGACAATATTATTTCATATGCTGTTGCCCGCTGTGTTGTTAGTGTGCTTTTTGACCTCTCAAGTATTGCAAACAATGAATGTTCCACAAACAATGTTACTGGGCAACCCATTACTATTGTGGCACTTTTCTCAATCGCGAACGCGGCTGCAGCGAGCGATTGCTCGCACGCGAAATGGCCTTGCATTATGGCATCCAAAGTGCCACTATAGTAAGCCAAAGGCTTGTGTCCTAAGGACGTCTTTTGTGTCAGAACAGCTGTCATGAGTGTTCCCTTGCAGTGTGAGAATAGGTAAAATTCGCGTCCATAATCAGGGTTGGCTAGCACTGGAGCGCTTGAAATTAACTCTTTTAATGACTGAAATGACGCACTCATTTCTCCTGACCACTCGATCTTTTTATTGTCCTGTTGTGCTTCTTTGAGTGCTTGCAGTAGGGGTCTGGTGTATGCCGCATAATCTAATATCCATGCTCGGCAATAGTTGCACATTCCCAAGAATTTCTGCATCTCTTTTACTGTTGTGGGTTCCGCTACTGATCTTATCGCTTCTGCCCTGTCGGGAATTATTCTTTTTCCATCTTTGGATATCAGCTGACCCAGGTATAAGACCTCTGTCAGGCAATACTGTAGTTTCTCCTGATCTACCTTGTACCTCTTGTTGGCTAATAGTGTCAGGAGCGTTGTTGAATCCTTCCTACATGCTTCTTCGTCTTGTGCACACACTAACAAATCGTCTACGTACTGAATGATTGTACTCGCAACTGATAGGTTTCCCAAGTCTTCATGCAATATGCGGTTGAATATGCTCGGGCTCTCACAGTATCCCTGTGGTAGTCTGCAGTGTTCATACCTTTTCCCCCCTAGTGTGAATGCTGTAAGGTATCTACTCTCTTCGGCAAGGGGTATTGAGAAAAATGCATTTTTCAAATCCACCACTGTGAAATGTGATGCCGTCTTCGGAATGCTGCATAATATGGATGCAGGGTTCGGGACCAAAGGGAACTCTTTCTGAATTACATCGTTTAGGGGGCGTAAGTCCTGTATCATCCTCCAAGACCCTCCTTTTGCTTTTTTAATTGGATAAATGCATGTGTTACATGGGGAGGTCGAGGGCACTATGATTCCTTGTTGTAAGAGTGCATTGATGGTCTCTTTTATCCCTTCTTCAGCCTCACGGGACAATGGATACTGTTTGACTCGGGGTAAAATTGCTCCCTGCTTTAGTTTTATCACCACAGGTTGTACTCCATGCAACAGCCCTACATCATGGGGGCCGGTTGTCCACAAATTATTTGGTACGATCCTCATGTCATTATCAAAGAATGACGGTGGTGCTCCTACCACTGACATCAGTTGGACGGGGGTTTCTCTGGCTTGAATCAAAATGTCACAGGGCATCGCTATTTCCATTACTATCTCACCATCCCCTTCTGCATCAGAGAAGAGATCCTCATCTGTTACCTCTCGTAGGGCGATGTTGGCATCTGTACATAGTACTGTGCACCATTCACATCCTTCCCTATCCATTCCAATCACAGCAATTCTTTTTGCTGACACCTGTACAGCGTGCAGGTCTAACGGTACCACTGTTCCGGGTGCGGTATCAGGGCACACTATGGGGCGGAAGAGGAATTCCGCTGGAATCCTCCAGTTCATTCTTCTTAGCTCTGGAATTATGAGGGCCAATGTTTTTAGCCCTTCAATAAACATTTCTTTATTTTCTGGTACTCCTCGTACTTCCAGTGTGGTCGTGTAGGCTTGCACTACCAGCATTGCCCGCAAGGGGCATATCCCGGGTGTAGAGCACACTATTCCTCTCTCAGTGAATGATATGGTCATGTTAAGTTTGCTTAGGAGATCCCTCCCTAATAAATTTATGGGCGAATGCTCATAATACAGTAAGGGTGCCTTTACAGTTTTACCCCCCCACTGTTACATCCAATGCTTCTGTGTAAGGAACTTCAATTACAGCCCCAGAGAACCCATGCGTCTCTAACTTCCTGTTAGACAACGGGAACCGGCCCTCCCTGATACATGATTTTTCCGCTCCCGAATCAACCATGAATATGAACTGCTTGTCTCCTATCTGCGCCCCAACCAATGGTTCCTCTGCGGCATTGTAGGTTGTAGATAGAACTGGACACGCAAGTGTTCTCTGTGGGCTGTCCTATGCGGGATGTCTCATCGCCCCCCCCTGGTTGAAGACACTCCCTGAAACCACTGACATGCTGTTGTAGGGTGCTGGAGCAGGGGCTCCGTTTGCTGTTATTGCGAAAGGGTTGCCTGGCGTATATTCCATATTGTCATTATTTTGTGGGTGGGCCTGTGTTCTGTACTGGGGACCCTGCTGCTGTTCAATGTTACCTTGTCCTGGGTTTCTCAGCTGTTGCTGTCCCATAGGGAGACCGTATGGGCTCACCGGGTGGGGGTGGCCATACTGTCCTCCTTCTTGGAACCCATTGTTGGGCCTGGTTCTGCACTCCCTAGAATAATGCTCCCATCTTCCGCAGTTCCAGCAACTCCCTTGCGCACCTCTAGGGCCCTGCCATCCATTTCCTCCCATCCCTCCATATCCCGTTCCACCTCCCCTTCGGCCCCTGTACCCACCTCGTCCCCCTCGAGGGGTCCACTCTTGCCACTGCGGACCTCCACCTTGTTCCTGCTCGTTCCACTGCCGCTGTCCTGTTCCTGCCCAATTAGTTGCCACTCTTCCTTGTATTGCTGTCAGCCCCTCCTCCTCCTCATCTCCCTCCCTGTAGTGGGGGAGTGCAGCTACAGCCGCTGCGACCTTCACCAACTTTGTCTGCACTAGTTTTGCTTCATCTGCCAATCTCTTCTGTGCCACTTCCTTCTCCCGTTCCTTTATTCTTTTACAATGGTGTACTATTATGCTTTGGATCTCAGGCCACCCCTTTGCTTCAATACCAGCTATTTTATCGAGCGCCTTTTGTACTTCTTTGGGGAGCCCTCTTTTTATAATAAAATAAAATAAGGATGTTGATTGATACCAGGGCGTACCCGTTTCAGCTCTCCACATCTCTTGGACCCGAAAAATGTAATCCATAGCCTCCTCTCCATCATTCATTGTGCACTGCATTACTGACTGTAAGTCTGGCGTGTCCGGGAATGTTTCCCGCAAGGCATCCCACACCCTTGCCCGTACTGTGTTAAAGGAGGCTCCATCATGGCGGTCACAGTCTAGTGTTACTCCCGGGAAACCAGCCTTAACCCATACTCTCTCAGCCTGATCTCCCACCGCTGATACGAGCAAGCTCTTCACGTCTCCTATTGCTAGGGGTACCCCGGCAGTGTGCTTCTCAAAGGCGTATATCCACTTGCTTGTCCCTCCTGACAACGGGGGCAATAACTTTAGTAGGTTGGCTTTATCCATCTGAGCCCATGGAATATAGTTGGGCCTCCCTCCTCCCCTATGTATCAATGGGAGCTGTAACCTTCCTTTTGTCGTTCCATCGGGACCCGGTTTGACCGCTGATGTCCCCAGTGATGCCATTTTCCCCACCCTGTTCCTCAATCGCCCCGTCCACTCATCGTCCAATGTTCTCATCGAACATGTACCTTCCTCTCCGTCGCTTCCCCCTCCCATCGCCATACTCAACCTGTCGCTTTCTTCTAACTCGTCCCTTATATCACATAGTAATTCCTCTCTAATTCCCCCAAGCCTTTCTTCGTTGCCAACATCTCCCTCTTGGGTCCCTACTTTTATTATTCGTGTTGGTTCTTCCTCAATTCTAAACAGGATCTCGCCCTTTTTCCACCCCTCTTCGGGCTTTCTGTTTTCACCTGGTGCTCTAGACGTACGCCCTGGTCTAGTTGCATCTAGTGCTGTTCGTTCGCATATGTCTTTTATCCTTGAGAGCTCATCTTTTGCTATCGACAGTCTTGATTCTAAATCATCTGTGAGCTTCTCTATGTCTACCCTTTGTGTGCCTGCCTGGGCTCGCTCCCTGGTGCTTTCATATGGCGGAGGTGCCGTGGGCCGGTGGGGTGTAGTAGCTGTTGGGGGAGGTACGTAAGTGGTGTCACTGTACCTCTCTGCGGGCACAGGCTTGTTTAATATCGGGTACAAACTTATTACCTCTACTGGTGGCGCTACACTTGACACTTCTTTGACATCTTTCTGTATCAGTATTGGATTGTCTGTGGTGGACGGGAGATCAGGATTCAATACTGGTGTTTTAGGCGGTGGTATCTCTTCAAATAACCTCCAGAAATCTAATACTTCTCTCCTGTTCTGCAACTGCTTCCCCTTGTACTTTAGAAAAATGCATGTGGCCACCGTGTCCAAAACGCTTTTATCAAAAGACCTTCCCTCGGGCCAAATCTGAGGTAACCCCTCCCCCTTTAACTCGGTCACCCATTGGTCATGATATTTCTTAATCCGCTCCGCGTGGCCTGGTAAACTCTTACAAATGTGCGACAAGGGTGTCTCGGCCCCCATCTTGTGTGTTCCTCTAGCGTTTGTTTCTAGCTGTGTGTCTACAATTACAATGTAAACCTCTTACCACTATTGTTTTCGTGTGCTCTATCCCCTCCCTGCGCAATGCACAACTGGCTGTACACAGTAGCTATTCTCTTCTCTTTTTTTTTGGGGGGGGGCACATACAAGAGCAAACCATCAGTTATTTTGTCAACATTTACCCGGAAACCAAGATAGGCACACACTCACTCCTCCTTGTCGTTTTATCTCTTCAACAGAAATCCTATCTGGTCACACTTACCATGACCGTTCCATTTATGTACATTTATAGCCAGTTTACACACTTACAACATCAACTTGTCGTCTGACCCATACGAGGTGCACACACCTCCCAGTAACACTCTGTCCACAATTCACGCTGCCCTCCCTTTCCTCCCTAGCCGGCTGTCCCTATCCTTCTTATCCCGATATATGGATGCGCATGTATATATATATGTATTGGTCTCCTCTTTTCTTTTGTAGTAGGATTCTCCCCCTCTTACTTTCCCCCTTAGCTTTGTACTGATCTCACATTTATTTTTCCCCCTAACCCTAAAGAAAAAGAAAAGAAGTAATAGCGGTCTCTAATATATTCTCAGTGCCCCCTTTTGCTGGACACTTTTTCTTATATTCCACTTCTTCATATATTCCCAGTACTAGTCAAGATAGCACTATGCGGCGCCGCCTTCCACCCCCTTTCGGAGCTAGGTTCCCGTCACGTTTATCTCTTCTTCACCTCTTAATCCTAATGGCCATATGCAAATAAAAAGCAAGGAAATTTTAGAATGATCTTTAGAAGATCTGCGTACCCTCTCTTCGTTCCCTGTCCTACACTTATTTCCCCACTCCCTTTACAGTCGCTCGCACTCAATACTCACGTGCCCGTCTTGAACCGATAGTCTCCGAAACTGGGTCCGTCCAGGCAGTGTCGCCGTCAGCTCAACAGTCAGCCCCGGCTCCGGCGAGCGGTACTCAAAGGGGATTTTGCAACTGGGATCCCGTACCCCCTCTCTTTTGAGTGCGCACTTCTTATTGTACCGGTCGCCGTTGGCGGCCAGCCTTCCGGAGCCGGCTCACCGTGCGTATCCCTTTTCGACCGGAGATTCTCGTGCCAAAAGGGGACGGTAGCGTTAGATCGGGAAGAAATAATAGAAAAGAATCACGCTTTCGGGGTCACCACTGAAAGGGAGCGTCCCCAGCCAGCACGATCCTCCCCGCAATGAGAGACAATGAAGGACTCTCCCAGGTAGGGAATAAAGCCAAGACAGAGTGCGGGTGAGCTTAAATGGGAGTTTATCAATCAGAATAGGGCATGCAAAGAACTCTGCAAACTCCGAGAGCGCTCTGTCTGACAATCGCAAAGACAGGTGTATATAATTACAAAAAACGTCATCAAAAACCTACATACTATAAGGGGCACAAATACAATGGGATTGGGTGGCGATGACTAACTATAGGTGCTGCTGCGAGGTGGTTGGTCGTGGCAGAAGAACGTCACTGGTCAGCCTCGTGGTTAGGGCTGGGCTTGACAAATTGGCAGAGTTCATCCGGGCGGTGTTGGTGTGCCTCCGCGTCCAGTGTCAGAGATGAATGTCTTTTCCTGACTTCTTTGCCCTAGGCCATGCACACCGCAGTCATTCAGTCATTACAGTGTTATTCTCTTTAGTAAATCTTTCAATAGGTTATCTTACAGGTCAATGCAACACAGGAGGAATGCACCTTGTGAGAGGTCTGATGGTCATTCATCAGGGCATGGTTACCAGCGTCCTGTTGACCAGTACCATAGGTTGAGGGGCTAAGCTTCGGGGCATGGGACGGACGGTACAAGTCTCCCTGTCTTGTTAGATGTGGTTATAAATGTGTCGCTGTGTGTTGCCACAGTGTTGGGTGTCCTCGTTGTACAGGGCCATAAGTCTAAGATGATCTGGTGGGTTGTGGGGTTTACGAGGGGGCGCCTTTGGAAGTGTGGGTTCAGGCAGAGGTTTACTGCTATGCTGTAAATAATGCAGGTGGCGGCCCGTGGCCTTGGGTGCTCTAAAGGGGGGCTACGCATCTGTGGAGTGGCTCCAGCCTAGTTGGGGGAGGTGGGGCAGCGCGGCTCGGGCCTCTGTTCTCATGCTTTTAGCAGCCTGCGCAGGGTGGGAGGGGAATGGCCTTGCACATATTTGCAAAGGTATCTTCCTCATGTGTTGCCGGTTTTTGGAGGTGTAAACATTACAATCATTAGAACACTTTATAATATTTGTTTGAATTACTTGAGAACACACATTTCACTTTGCTGGAAGCATTTCAGTTATGTTCAGTCCGAGCACCTTATTAGTACACGATATTTCAACAATTACAGTATTAAACTATATGCATATACATCTTGCAATAAGTGAGGTAGCATTACGGTTTGTGCAGCACACAGAAAATGAACCGCCACCGTATGTGACGGTGGCGGTATGCAAGGGGCTTTGAACATACATACGTGGCGAGTGCATTCTCGCACTCCCATCACTGGTGCCCCCTGCATGGTTACACTCGCCTTCTTGTGTACTGTAGCAGCATTAGTTCAGGTATGGCGCGGGACCGCGGGATGTGCGGGTCCTTTATGGCTGGTGTTATGTACACTAACTACACAATTCTACAGGTATCTTTGGCATGCATGGTGTGTATGGGGGGAATGCAACAAGTAGTTTTTTACATTTATCTCTGGGTACTCTTCCTCTTTCATCAGAGGACCATTCTACAGACCTTCCCATCACGCAGGCCCTGCTGACCGGGTCATTCTGGGAGCAGTGATGCCCTGCGGACGGTGAAATGTTACAGTGTCAGTGTATTGTGTTAGCTCATGTCCGTCCTTCTCGTGGGAACATGCTTGCAGCGGATCTGCCAGGGAGCTGTGGCGACAGGGATAATTGAAACTCTCCGTGGGTGGGGGGCCGCGCTGCAGCGCGCAGAGCTCACACCAGCTTTGCTTAGACAAAATGGTTTCTGGGCCTAGCTAAATTCGATATATGTGGGCATCAATACGTGTGGGCAATGTCGTCAGCAGGTGAACCCTCCACCACCTGGGCCCGGGTGGTATGAGGGGACGCCCAGTGAGCCATGGCCCTCACCTGGGGAGGAGACGTGGGCGAGGAGGGTCTTTTGGACCAGTCCTCCCCTACACGCGGTATAAGCACAATAACAATAACAATAACCCCCACCCCCCAGCATCCAGGGGCACCCCCCACCAGGCCCCCACTCATGTCTTCCACCACCCTCACCCCCCCCAGCAGTGTGGGGCACCCTCCACCAGGCCCCCACTCTTGTCTCCCACCCACCCCCACCCCCCCCAGCAGTGTAGGGGCACCCTCCACCAAGCCCCCACCCATGTCTCCCACCACCCCCACACCCCAGCCACCATGGGCAGCCCCCACCAGGCCCCCACCCATGTCTCCCACCACCCCCACCCCCCACCCACCATGGGCAGCCTCCGCCAGGCCCTGACAATCCTCAAGCATGTGCCTCATGGCCAACCACCACAGCCCAAAGACACAACCAAGTATTACATGTGCCCATGATACTACTCCAATGGAAACAATGTAAATCAACACATGTGTCTCACACACACACAATGGTTGCAAGTGAACCTGAAAACCTATATCATGACATGCATGAAAACAATGAGATGAAACCACACATTGAAGAATGAAAAAATCCAAATAATGTATTAAAAACAACAACAATGGCAATCAAAATTAACCAAAATACACAAGTAAAAAAATAACAAAATTAAGCTGGCTGTCCCTTTTCAAATTAAAATCAATAAATGATAATCCAAAAAAATATCTTCCAAAGTTCAAGTCCATGAAAAGGAAATGAAGGGAAAAAAGAAATAGAAAACCATTGCTCCATGGGAAAAAATATTCATAGTAAAAAACATATCCAAATCCAAAGTCCAACTATGTACAAAGTATTCAGGGTCCATCATCCCAAGAGAAGAAATGAAACCTACCAAAAAACCTATCTAAAATGAAACTATATACAAAAGGTGGAGCAGTGTCCGCCGACTCCAAATAAAAATAAACTATAAAGGAAACCTATCACTAAATAACTATATACAATGGCGGCGGGCCAGTCCAGCGGCTCACTTAGTGGTGTTCCGGGCCAGGGTATCATCGAACTCCTGCTCAATGTCCCAGAGGCGGTCCTGTTCCATGGCCCTGAGGGTCTGCAGGGACGCCGACATGTTCACCTCCAACTCCCTGCGGATTGCCTCGAGGCACTCGGCCCGCCTCAGGGCCCCCCGCATGGAGTTCTCCGCCCTGACCATCGTGAGCCGCGCCTCTTCCGCCCACCGCCGCTCCGCATCTATGGCGTGGCCCAACCGCTGCCACACGGAAGACACTTCTCGTCCAGGGTCCTCCTGCCCTCCGGCCGATGCCTGCCCCTCCGATGTTGAAGGCCCCGAGCTATCGTGGCTCCCACCTACAGCCTCCTGCTGCTGCAGCTGCTGCTGTCCATGTGCCCTGTCCGATGGTGCCTGCACATCCTCCTCCAGCTGGGGTGCAGTCGTTGATGTGGCCACCCCTGCTGGACGTCCAACTCCCGACTGTGGCAGGGATCTGTTGTCCACCAGCCTGGCCGCACGGTCGGAGGCAGCTCCACAGGGCACCCAGGTGACACATGGGTGGGAAGATGGCATGGAGGACGACTGGGGCATAGGGGGTTCTGTGGAGAAGGGAGTCGGAACAAGGTCCAGGAAACGGAGGAACCCAGCCCTGGTGAGCTGTCCCAGTGGGTCAACGCGGTCAACGAGCCATGCAAGAAGACGTGCAGACTCATCATGAAAAGACTGCAGGTCAGCTCGCATGGCCCGTTGACGCAACGCCACCCCACCCTGGACAGGCTCAACCTGGTGCAGGATAGCCACATCCACAGGGAGAGGAAGGCCAGGTGTTGTAAGCCAATCCTCTCCCTGAGAACGGGTCTGGAGGTAGGCATCACCGCTGGTGCAAGATGATGCAGTGACAGGAGCAGGGACAGGATTGCACACAGGCACCTCCGCGGCGGCCTGTGCTGCCTCCTGTCCCTGATCCTGCACTGCACCACTAGCACCAGTGGAATCCCCACCTCCAGACCCCGCCACTGTCGCTTGCACGGCCTCCTCCTCCACCAAACCCCCCACCAACCTGGATGACTCCGTGCCATCTTCCTCCGTTGGGCCCTGTGGGGTCCCAGCTGCCCCTTCTGCTTCCGAGGAGTCCAACTCCAACCTCTGCCTCTTGGACCTCCTCTCGGCAGCTGCGGCCTGGGACGCGGCACCGGACTCCTCACTCCCCGACGAGATCACAACCTGGGAGGGGATCCGGGCCTTGCGTCTCCGGCTGGTGGTGCGACCCCTGCCGCTGTGCTCCACAGCACCTTCTCCGCCCTCTTCATCAGTTGACGCTGCAGACAGGGAGAAAGAAAACACAGGCATCAGGGCACTGCAAAATGGACTCATACACACATGACAGTTATACATGAGTGGCATTGGTAAACCTCAGACATGGCATCACAATCCCCAACACACATGTCATTTCAACTTGCACACATGAGCCATACCACAGCCATATTGCAACAGCCAGCACCATCCATTCACATACAACAGCATGAGGTCATCCACACATCACATGCAACAAAGGGAGTACACTACACATGCACACACAACACCAAACTTGCATGCATGTGTACACCTCCGCCAACTGTCGCAGTGTTTTGATTGACATCCATGTCACACCTGACAATCCTTCCTCCACATCCTGTGCCATGCAAGCCCACACACACAAGCACCATCCATGTGTCACACATGAGACCCCTCGCATGTGTCACCCTCACGGCCCTGTACACCCCCCCTACTTGGCCACATAAAAATACATGTTCAACCTGCACACTCCTGGCACACCACCACACGCACAGCTTACAATCAGTATGCATGTACACTTACCGCTCGACTCCAGACGGGTCTGCTTCTCAAGGACCTGGATGTGGAGCGCTGGGGATATGCGTTCCAGGACCCTCATCTGATCTTCCGACAAGTGGCCCCGGCGCCCATTAGCATCCGCTGCCTTCAGGAGGCGCCGGGCCTTGTTGAGGGTCCTGGACCTGAAGTCCTCCCAGCGCTTCCTGACACGTTCGTAGTCGCGGACTGCCACCTCCTCCGCGTTGATGGCAGTCACGATGTTCATCCAGATCCGAGTCCGTCCTTCCTTGTCAGCGCGCAACCTTCCGAAGAGGGCATCATACTGCCCCAGGACATGCTCCACCAGGACACCAACTTCGGTGGCAGTGAAGCTGGTGCCCTTCTGCCTCCTTGGCCGGGGGTTGCCACTGGTGCCAGATGTTGCAGTGCCCGACATGGCAACCCCAGAGGCAGGAGTGGGTGGGCAACTGGGTCCTGGGGCTGGGCTGTGGGGCAATGGAAAAGCAGTCGGGAGTCTTCGGTTCCAGCAGGGGTGGTCACAGCAACAGCACCCCTGGCTGATGTGCAGGCAGCAAATGACAGGGCACGTGGGCAGCAGGCACTCAGGCAGCAGCAGATGGCAGGTGGGAGCGTGCTCAGGGCTCTGGGGGGCAGTAATTCGGCCTTCTGGGCAGGAGCGTGGTCTTCCGTGTGTGAACGCATGGCCAGCTTGATAGGGAGTGATTTTGCACGTGAAAATCCAACACGTCTGCGTGTAATTCGAGGAAAGGCCCTTAGCGCGTAAACGCATCAGCACACTGTACATTCATTGACCCAAAGGCCACCAGCGTATGCGCGTCTATGAAGTCACGTGCACGTTGAATAGGGCACACGTTGGAAATGTTGCAATTGGTGGAAATGGCCTTAGTGCGTACTCGCGGAAGTGACAAAGCGTGTAATTGGTGGAAATGGCCCTACACGCAGAAGTGACAAAGCGTGTAATTGGTGGAAATGGCCCTAGCGCGTACACGCATCGTAAGTGACGCTGGACGTGTGGGCCTGCATAAAAGGTACGTGTAGAACACCATTTCCTTGTACGTGCTTTTCGTGGAGAGCGAGTGGGTGAATTCTGTACTTCTTGTCGTTTCACACGCGATTTACTTCACGGCGTTTCAAGTTAGTACTCCCTGTTACCTCTGACAGCTTTTTCTCTTTTTTCTCTTTTTCTGGTTTTCCTGGGTCTGTTCCCTCAAACAGTGTTCCCTTCTACTGTTGTCCTGTCTCCTCAGACAGCGTACAAATCTTCTTTTAGCGGGGGTGTTGCCAACCAAACGCGTTTCTTTTTCACGCTCTTTTTCCTGGCAGACGGTGAGTCACGCACGTATCTAACATCTGTGCTTGCCCCGTGTGTAGCCTACCCCTTCAGAGGTCATTCTAGGCTGCGTGTGACACGCATACGTTCATTCTTGTGTTACTGGGTGCCACAGCGTAGTGCAGGTTTTTTTTCCGCACACGTGGTCTAGGAGGGGTTGCGTGCACGTCATCTCCCTTTTTTGGGCTTCCTGTGCGTTGCGTGACCCGTCATCTTTCCCCAGGGGTCACATTCAGCCTTGCTAGAGCACTAGGGTACAATGACCATCTGGTACCCAACCCCTTTGACCCCCAATTGCCCAGGACAATAGTTTACAGCCACTCCCATACGCACATTAACATCAGTGCCATGGTTGGGAGGCGAGGATTCCGTAAGGGTGGCAAAGGTGGACGAGCCACAAGTGGTGGCCGTGGTGGATCCGGTAGGGGACGTGGTCGATACTTGCAGGGTGACCCTGTCCCCCCATGTGTGGAGGACCAGTCAAGGGCACCCATAATCCCCCCCCCTCCCTGGTTGAGGCTGATGTGGCTGACACCATCCATGCTCAGCCCTTGTTGGACCAGCCCATTGTGGCACCAGACCTGGCTGACTCCATGGCTGACTTCCAGGTCAGCAGGCCTATGACACGTGCGCTGGTGCACGTTGATGTCATCAGGCCACATGGATCAGGGGCAGCAAGGTCATCTGCTGCCCCAAGTAGGCAGGGTGGAGAGGCTGCAGGGGCAGCTGCGGCTCCATCCACCCCAGCTCTCACACACCCAGCCAGGACAGTGTCGGTCCTAGTCCATCCTGCTGACATTCCCCCTGACACCATTACACTTGAGCCAATGCCTGCACCAACTCCCATGCTGAGTGTGCAATCCCACACTCCTGATACAGAGTCCACCAGGGCTCCTGCCCCTAGTGTCCAGAGCGGCACAGGACACTCAGGATCACCGCCACCTTCCAAGCGGAAGGGGAAGAGTGCTCGTCCGGCACAGGCTGATGCCCCAGACACGGCTACACAGCCCGGCCCGTCGAGGAAGCCCAGCTTCACGGATGCCGAACTGAATGCGGACACTGAGTATGTGTCCGCACATGATAACGAGATGGTCATTGTTGCAGGATCCAAGACCACACCTGCACAACGCCAGGCACACTGGCAGACCATTGCGGACATCGTAAGTGCCCTTGGAATCGTGAGGCGCACAGCGAATGATTGCTATAAGCGCTGGAATGACCTAAAGCGCAGGGCAAAGAATAAGCTGGCCTCAAGTCATGCCGCAACTCTAGTGACTGGAGGTGGGTCTCCAGTAGAAGACATGGAACTCACTCCACATGAGTCAGTCGCTGGGACCTACGTCACGGAGGAACAGATCCAAGGCGTGGGAGATCTGCCTGATTATGAGGCATTGTCCGGTGAGTGCACATGCATGTGTGTGTCATCCATGTGCATGGTGTGTGTGTGAGGGCTTCTGTTTGTGTGCCAGGTGAGGGTGTGTGCGCCTGAGTCGTTTGGGTCACCCATGTGCTTCATGCAATACATTCTGTGCAGCAGCATTTGGCCATAGCAGTATCCCTTCTGCCAACAGTAGACATCTAGGCCAACAGCACGCCAGTTGCCCTTGAAGTGTCACCTTGCCACAACATTGTTGCTTATTTTTCTCTGTTCATTCAGGCAGATTGTTTGCATTCCACCACTTTTACTAGGCATTCTCAGTCCTCTAGTCACATGTCTGACATGGCTATGGTAAAGTGGAGTGACTTTGTTACCTGGATATCATTTGTTCACACATGTCCCTGTGCAATCGGACCATTTTGGACTGGCAGCTCCAGGTGAAAAATCAGACCTGTTTGAATTAGAAAAGCTATTACATGCGGGAACTGGACTGAATGAATAAGTGCTGCCCTCCTCTCCATCTTCACTCAATAGCAATGGTACATGCCATCTGTGTGATGGCATGTGTATTTCACCTGGCAATCACAGGCCAATGTGTGATGCCACTGCCGGGCAGCATGCAGAAAATGTGTTCATCTTCCATCTTGGTGTCATCAGTGTGTGCCATTTGCCTGCCCTTCATACGCAGTGAGGGTGCATGCATGGGAGGGTTTTAGTCATGTGGGACATGTGTCAATCAAGTACTGGTTCTCTTGCTTCTCAGCCCTCATTGTGTGCCATGATGCTAATGCCTGTTTCCATTTGTTTTCTTTTATGTCTTTGCAGGGGAAGACGCACCTGATACTGCTGGGGTTGTGGAGATGGTGCAGACCCAGGAGGGGTCCGAGGGCCGACCGACCACCAGTGAGGGACGTGGTGTGGTGGTGGGTGAGAACCCACAACTGCTGCAGGTCATGCTCTCAAGGGGTGTCTCTGGCTGCACCTCCCCCGAGCTGTACTCAGGTGTTGATTCGGATGATGAGACCTACGTGCCGTCGCAGGTGAGTGTTCCTGGGAGGGATTCTGTTCTGTCCCACCCACCTGCACCAGGGTCAGAACCCTCAATGGGGATGTCAGTGTTGGCAGCTACGCCTTTGGTGGTTACGGATGCAGGGTCACACTCCGCGACATCTGATCCTGTTCCTGGGCCAGCAGATCAGAGGGGGAATGCAGTCCTGCAGCCTCAGGCAGTGCCGGCACAGCAAGGCGCAGTTCGCCTTGCCCCAGACAGGTGTGGTGCCCGCCGACGTGGTGGCCGTACGCCACCTGGCAATACGGCATGGGAGCAATCCATTTACGGTATGGCAACCCAACAGGCAGCATCATCCGAGATGATGGCTCAGGCCATGGATAGGGTGGCCACTTCCATTGTCCCCCCCCGAAAGGCTGATGGAGCGACTTCAGCAGGTAACCGACTCCATCTTCCAGTCACACAAGGAGGACATGTTGGCGTCCAACAGGGACAGGCGGGCGGCACTGGCGACTCTGCAGGGAGCCATCTCCATAGAGTCCCAGGGCCACAGGGAAGCCCTGAGGCAGGAGCTCCTTCACCTCAGGACAACTCTTGTTGAGCTTGAGGCTTTAACAAACCGAAGGACAGAACAGCAGCTGGAGCGTCTCACCCGTACGCTCTCAGCTGAGATGCAGGCAACTAGGGCGGAGGTCCGGGCATCCCGTGAGTTGTTGCATGGGGACCTCCGCACACTCATCCTCCAGAACGAGACCTACCACACCCGCATGCTTGCAGCCATGGAGGAACAGACTAGGGCCTTGCATGGGCTGCCTCCCATAGTGCAACCACCTCCGCATGCAGCTGCACAGGGTGATAATAGCGACAGCAGTGATACTCCCACAATAGGGCAGCCGTGTGGGCCATGAGCCCATGGAGGTGTTTTTTTCCCCAAGATCCACACAGGTGGGTTTTGGTGTGCACCCTGTCCTCGGACCTCCTGGGTGGCCTCCCCAACCCCCCCGGGCCCATTAATGGCCATTTTTTTTTTTTTTTTTGTTTTATTTATTTTTTTTTTTTGGGACAATGTGTTGCCTTCCGTGGCTCCTGGGGGCATACGCTGCATTGTGGCTGGGCACATGCAGGCTTGTCATGTATTTGGTTCAGATGCTTGGGTTTTTGTCACACACACCCCTCCTGCTTCCCGTTTCCATGGGCTTGCAAAGGGTGTGCCCAAGTGACATTGACGTACATAGTGACATTGGACTCCCACTACATGTGTAGGTAGTCTAGTCAATACTGTGTATACATTCCTAGTGCATATTGCTGTTGTGTTGTACACTGCATGTTGCATTGATGTGTAACTCATCATCCGTGTCTACCTCCTAATTTGCAGGTCCTTTCCTCATGTTTACACAAGGCCCTCTACTTTGGAGATGGGGTCCATGTTGCCAGCAGTGCACCTACAACTCTACATGGCGGCAACACTGTACAGTTGGAAGTGGTGGGAGTGCAGGCATTTCCAGGTGGTGAGACTACTAATTCCTTACATTCGTAATGTCATGTTAATGGTAGTTTTGAGGGTCAGTGGCTGATAAGTGTTATTGCTAAATACCTGCTCAAGTGTGTTGTTGGTCCTGCATTACTGTGAGCATTTCAGGTGTCGCGAGTTTCAATTAGGGACACTGTACATTGTGACACTTGTGTCATGTTGTGGGGATTACTTTGTTTACCTGCACATAGCATGACATGGCACGGTGTGTCGTGTGGCGGTGCTGGGGATGGGTTGGGTGACATGGCACTGTCCTCATGTTGCATTTTGCAAGTGGGTATTCATTTTAGCTGCTTGAATGTGTTTTTTCACAAAACTGCATTGGTGGTGTCTGTGTAGGTAGGGATGCACACATTGTAACACTTCCAGCTGAACAATCTCAGGCTGATATGGTTTTGACGGTTGATTCTCCAGACATTCAGGATCAGTGTCAGGTTGAGTCATCATTGATTGTCAGATGGTATGTGCCAGGGCAGTGTGCACTCCACAGGGGTGTGATTTCTAGGTGAAGTAATTAGCCACTAGCTGTGTCCGGGCTGCCTCCCCCCGTGCCCTTTCCCCTCCCATGCGCAGCGGCCGTGCATGTGGTTGGGAATGTGGGGCCACCACCATGTCCACGGCCAGGCCCCGGCGTGTTGCAACGTTGTGCAGGACACATGCTGCCACTATGATCCTGCACACTACTGGGGGAGCGTATAACAGCTGCCCGCCAGAATGGTCAAAAGCAAAAGCGTGACTTAAGCACTCCGAATGTGCGCTCCACTATGCCCCGGGTTGCAATGTGGGCTGTGTTATATCTTACCTCGGGTGGCGTGGTGGGGTTCCGAATTGGCGTCATCATGTGGGGGCTGAGAGGATAGGCACTGTCCCCTGTGGAGGTGGTGATTGGTATCATTGGTGGGGTTGTGACCTTGCTCAGTATCTGACATGCATGCATGTGCAGTGGCATTCATACTCACCAATCAGCCATGTATCGCCATGCCGCCCAGCTTCTAGGTCCCGGCTTAGGGTGGACATTCGGTAAATGAAGCTGTTATGGGTGGACCCGGGATAGTTGGCATATACTGAGGTGATGATTCCCTTGGCATTACATACTACCTGCACGTTGATGGAATGCCAGTGCTTGCGGTTCCTATAGATGTGCTCAGATGCCCTGGGGGGACGTAGAGCCACATGGGTGCAGTCGATGGCACCTAGCACTTTGGGGAATCGTGCCACACCGTAAAAATCCAGGGCGGCAGCATGCCTTTCTGCAGGTGTTCTGGGCAGGTATATGTGCCTGCGGACTGATGGGCGTGCAGTGATGATGTTCAAGACCTGGTGTAGGCAGCGTGACTGCGTGGCCTGTGACACCCCACCCACTATGGCACTTGTCCGCTGAAATGATCCAGTGGCTAAGAAGTGCAGTACATTGAGGACCTTCTCCAGGGGGCTGAGTGCTTGGGAGCACAGGGTGGGTGATGTGAGGTCATCCTCCCACTCACTCACCAGGTTCATTATTATGTGTGGTGGAAACCTGTACCTCCCATACACCTGGTCATCAGGCATCCCGAAAAGGCTGGTTCTGGTTGTGAATATTCTGGCCCTGACTATCCTCCTCCTCCTCCTCCTTTGGTAGCCCACGGCCACTGCTGCTAGGAACGGTATATTCATCCTGGCGTCAGAGCTTGTTATTTTGTTTGCGCGCAAATTTATGCGTCGCGGGTCGACGTATGCCTGCTTCCTACTGGCATACGTGTTTCTTTGCGCGTGTTGTAGGCGAGCGTGTGAAACTTCCCGCGCACCCCTGAAATCCAGTACCCAGGCCAATAGCGTGTGGAAATTCCCACGCACCCCGGTATACACGTGCGCTGATGTACTCGCGTGTGTAAGTGCCCGCGCACCCCTGAAATACACGTACATAGGCCAATCGCGTGTACGCGCACTTTTGTCCAATTACACGCGATGACACTCTGACGTGCAGTCTTTCCACGTGTGCTCCGTCATCACGTGCTATGAGGGAAACACCCGTGCGGGTCACGTCACAGACGCGCTTACGCGCTGAGGGCCTTTGGTCCAATAGAATCGCGTATGCGTGCTGACGCGCTTACGCGCTAAGGGCCTTTCCTCGAATTTCACGCTGACGTGCAGGATTTTCACGTGCCAAATCACTCCGTATCAAGCTGGCCACGCGAAAACACACGGAAGACCACACTCCTGACCAGAAGGCCGAATTACTGCCCCCCAGTGCCCCGAGCAGCCTCCCACGTGCCATCTACTGCTGCTGCCTGCCTGCCTGCCTGCTGCCACCTTGCCCTGCCATTTGGTGCCTGCACATCAGCCATCTGCAGGGGTCCAGTTGCTGTGTCCACCCCTGCTGGAACTGAAGACTCCCGACTGGGATAACATCGCTCCACAGCCCAGCCCCAGGACCCAGTTGCCCACCCACTCCTGCCTCTGGGGTTGCCATGTCGGGCACTTCCACATCTGGCACCAGTGGCAACCCCAGGCCAGAGGGGCAGAGGGGCACCAGCTTCACTGCCACCGAAGTTGGTGTCCTGGTGGAGCATGTCCTGGGGCAGTATGATGCCCTCTTTGGATCGTCCCGCGCCAGCAAGGAAGGACGGGAGAGGATCTGGGCCAACTGTGTGGTTGCCATCAACGCGGAGGGGGTGGCAACCCGCGACGTCCAGAAGATCAAGAAGCGCTGGGAGGACTTGAGGTCCAGGACCCTCGTGAAGGCCCGGCGCCTCGTGGCGGGGGGCCGGGGCCGCATGAGTTCCATCCAGATGAGGGTCCTGGAACGCGTACGCCCAGCGCTCCACGCCCAGATCCTTGAGAGGGAGACCCGTCTGGAGTTGAGCGGTAAGTGTCCAAGCATTGCTGTGTGAGATAGGGCATGTTGCGGTGTGCTGGTTGTCTGATACTTGCCTGTATGTGTGACATAGGCCATGTATGCATGTATGTGTGCAGGGACATCATGGTAATGCATGTGCGACCAGTGATGTGTGAACCACATGGTTGTTGCATGTGTTTAAATGCGAAATGGGGGGCCCTATGCAGATTTTACACATGAGAGCATGCCAGTCTCTATTCCTGGACATGGGTGGGGGTGAGGGATGGGTGCTGATGCCAGGTACATATATGGTAGCCATGTCTGTGTGCCTGACCTGCGTGTCTGTGTCTTGTGAATGCCATGGATGCATGACACATGTGTGTGACAATGCACAGATTCACTGATGCAGCCTAGTTACCCTTGTATCCGCTGTGTTTGGGGTGTATGAGGCCAGATGGATGTGACTGAGGTGAAGTGTGTGCATGTGATAGGCATGACCCATGATGCATGTGAGTTCCATATCATTGTATGTTTCAAGAGTCCATTGGACATGTATGGAAATGTCCATGGCATGCACCATGCCTGTTACTATGTGTGTTTTGCCTGGACTGACCCATGTGTTGTGGAGGGACATGATGGAAGTGTACTTTGACAGTGGTACTCATCTGCTATTGCTTCCTGTCTAGGGGACCATTGAACAGTACCCTGATGCTTGTGTTCTATGTCTCCCTCTACGCAGCGGCTAGTGAAGAAGAGGGCGGAGACGGGGCTGTGGAGCAAGGCGGCGGGGATGCCCCCACGGCTGCAGCGGAAGGAGTGGGTGAGCCCCCACAGGGGCCTGCTACGGCGGAAGACGGTGAGGAGCCATCCAGGTTGGTGGTTTCCACAGAGGAGGAGGAGGCCGCCACTGAGGCACACATGGGGCCTGGTGGGGGCATCCCTGCTGGTGCAAGTGGTGCAGTCCAGGGGCAGGGTCAGGAGGCAGCACAGGTCACCGTGGAGGGGCCTGTGCATGTCGCTGTCCCTGACCCTGTGAGTGCACCACCATGCACCAGCAGGGATGCCCCGTCCCAGGCCCGTCCGCAGGTAGAGGGGATGTCCATGTCACCTGACTCCCCTCCACCTGCGGACGAGGGGACCTGTGTCCGTATGGAGAAGGTCCTGATTGGGGTCGCGATGCGCGCAGGTGCAATTCGTGATGACGTGCGTGCTTCCCGGAAGGAGCACGCACATCATCACAAAGAGCACCGTGCCGACGTGGCCCAATTGGGATCTTCCATGTTCGGGGGTTTCCTGCATGTGTCGGCCAATCTGGCGGCTCTCTCCTCCTCTGTGGAGGCTATATGCCGGTCGTTCTCCTTGCCGTCTTCCAGCCCAGATGCCACCAGGGCCCCCTGTGGACCTGCCCTGACCAATCCAGCCAGCTCGGTGGGGATCCCATCCCTGCCACAGTCGGGAGTCGGAGGTCCAGCAGGGGAGGACACCACAGCAACTGTACCCCAGCAGATGGAGGATGTGCCGGCATCATCAGGCAGGGCACGTGCACGACGGCGTCGGTGGATTCCATCAGCCTGGATGCCGTCATGCTGACAGAGGCAGTTGCGTCGGAGGCAGCAGCAGAGTCAACGTGGGAGGCATCATGGCTCAGGGCCATCAACATCGGAGGGGCAGGCATCGGCCGGAGGGCAGGAGGACCCAGGACAGGAAGTGTCTTCCGTGTGGCTGCGGTTGGGCCAGCAGATAGGTGCGGAGCGGCGGCGGGCGGAAGAGGCGCGGCTCACGATGGTCAGGGCGGAGAACTCCATGCGGAGGGCCCTGAGGCGGGCCGAGTGCCTCGAGGCAATCCGCAGGGGGTTGGAGGAGCAGATGGCGTCGTCCCTGCGGACCCTCGGGGCCATGGAACAGGACCGCCTCCGGGACATAGACGAGGAGTTTGATGATGCCCTGGCCTGGAACACCACGGAGTGAGCCGCTGGACTTGCCCGCCGCCTTTGTATGTAGTTCTTTAGTTTTAGGTTTCATTTGTTTCTTCTTATGATTTGGAGTCGACGGACACTGCTCCACTTTTTGTATATAGTTGCATTTTAGTTAGGGTTTTTTGTAGGTTTCCTTTGTTCAGTTGGGCTCATGGACCCTTGGATGTTTTGTACATAGTTCTTCATTGGATTGTTTTAATTTTTTATTTTTGATTTATTCTCCATGGAGCAATGGTCTTTGCATTTATTTTTATCTCTCGGATTGATTTTATTTTTAATGTGACTTTGAACAACATTTTTTTGGATTTGGATTTGTAGTTTTGATTTTTTTGGACGGACATGCAGCTTATCTTTTTTTCATTGCCATTGTAGTTTGTTTCATTTCATTTGCATTCAATTTTTTTTAATACAATTTTGTTTTCATACTTCACTGTGTGGTATCATCTCATTGGTTTCATGCATGTCATGTTGGGTGTTTTCCCATTCATTTGCAACCATTGTGTGTGACGGACATGGGTTCATTTGCTTTATGAACATTGGGGGTGTAACATGTAATTTCCATTTCCATGTGGGTGAATGGGTTACTTGGTAGGGCCTTTTGGCTGTGGAGGCTGATCATAACGCACATGATTGGGGATTGTGAGGACCTGGGTGCAGGGGGACATGAGTGGGGGCCTGGTGGGGGATGCCCATGGTGGCTGGGGGGTGGGGGTGGTGGGAGACATGAGTGGGGGCCTGGTGGTGCTGCCCCTGCACTGCTGGGGGGTGGGGGTGCAGGGGGACATGAGTGGGGGCCTGGTGGAGGCTGCCCCTGGTGGCTGGGGGGTGGGGGTGGTGGGAGACATGAGTGGGGGCCTGGTGGGGGCTGCCCATGGTGGCTGGGGGGTGGGGGTGGTGGTAGACATGGGTGGGAGCCTGGTGGAGGGTGCCCCTGCACTGCTGGGGGGTGGGGGTGCAGGGGGACATGAGTGGGGGCCTGGTGGAGGGTGCCCCTGCACTGCTGGGGGGTGGGGGTGGTGGGAGACATGAGTTGGACATGAGTGGGGGCCTGGTGGGGGCTGCCCATGGTGGCTGGGGGGTGGGGGTGGTGGTAGACATGGGTGGGAGCCTGGTGGAGGGTGCCCCACACTGCTGGGGGGGTGGGGGTGGATGGGAGACATGAGTGGGGGCCTGGCGGAGGCTGCCCATGGTGGGTGGGGGGTGGGGGTGGTGGGAGACATGGGTGGGGTCCTGGTGGAGGGTGCCCCTGCACTGCTGGGAGATGGGGGTGGTGGGAGACATGAGTGGGGGCCTGGTGGAGGGTGCCCTTGGATGCTGGGGGGTGCGGGTGGTGTGAGACATGAGTGGGGGCCTGATGGAGGCTGTCCCTGCACTGCTGGGGGGTGGGGGTGGTGGGAGACATGAGTGGGGGCCTGGTGGAGGCTGCCCTGGTGGCTGGGGGGTGCGGGTGGTGGGAGACATGAGTGGGGTCTGGTGGAGGGTGCCCCTGCACTGCTGGGGGGTGGGGGTGCAGGGGGACATGAGTGGGGGCCTGGTGGAGGCTGCCCATGGATGCTGGGGGGTGGGGGTGGTGGGAGACATGCGTGGGGGCCTGGTGGAGGGTGCCCCTGGACTGGATGCTGGGGGGTGGGGGTGGTGGGAGACATGAGTGGGGGCCTGGTGGAGGGTGCCCCTCACTGCTGGGGGGTGGGGGTGCAGGGGGACATGAGTGGGGGCCTGGTGGAGGGTGCCCCTGGATGCTGGGGGGTGGGGGTGCAGGGAGACATGAGTGGGGGCCTGGTGGAGGGTGCCCCTGGATGCTGGGGGGTGGGGGTGGTGGGAGACATGAGTGGGGGCCTGGTGGAGGCTGCCCCTGCACTGCTGGGGGGTGGGGGTGGTGGGAGACATGAGTGGGGGCCTGGTGGAGGCTGCCCCTGGTGGCTGGGGGGTGGGGGTGGTGGGAGACATGAGTGGGGGCCTGGTGGAGGGTGCCCCTGCACTGCTGGGGGGTGGGGGTGCAGGGGGACATGAGTGGGGGCCTGGTGGAGGCTGCCCCTGGATGCTGGGGGGTGGGGGTGGTGGGAGACATGAGTGGGGGCCTGGTGGAGGGTGCCCCTGGATGCTGGGGGGTGGGGGTGGTGGGAGACAACAGTGGGGGCCTGGCGGAGGCTGCCCCTGCACTGCTGGGGGGTGGGGTGGTGGGAGACATGAGTGGGGGCCTGGTGGAGGCTGCCCCTGGTGGCTGGGGGGTGGGGGTGGTGGGAGACATGAGTGGGGGCCTGGTGGAGGGTGCCCCTGCACTGCTGGGGGGTGGGGGTGCAGGGGGACATGAGTGGGGGCCTGGTGGAGGGTGCCCCTGGATGCTGGGGGGTGGGGGTGCAGGGGGACATGAGTGGGGGCCTGGTGGAGGGTGCCCCTCCACTGCTGGGGAGTGGGGGTGGTGGGAGACATGAGTTGGACATGAGTGGGGGCCTGGTGGGGGCTGCCCATGGTGGCTGGGGGGTGGGGGTGGTGGTAGACATGAGTGGGGGCCTGGTGGAGGGTGCCCCATGACTGCTGGGGGGTGGGGGTGCAAGGGGACATGAGTGGGGGCCTGGTGGAGGCTGCCCCATGACTGCTGGGGGGTGGGGGTGCAAGGGGACACGAGTGGGGGCCTGATGGAGGCTGCCCCTGGTGGCTGGGGGGTGGGGTGGTGGGAGACATGAGTGGGGGCCTGGTGGAGGGTGCCCCTGCACTGCTGGGGGGTGGGGGTGCAGGGGGACATAAGTGGGTGCCTGGTGGAGGGTGCCCCTGGATGCTGGGGGGTGGGGGTGGTGGGAGACATGAGTGGGGGCCTGGTGGAGGGTGCCCCTGGATGCTGGGGGGTGGGGGTGCAGGGGGACATGAGTGGGGGCCTGGTGGAGGGTGCCTCTGCACTGCTGGCGGGTGGGGGTGGTGGGAGACATGAGTTGGACATGAGTGGGGGCCTGGTGGGGGCTGCCCATGGTGGCTGGGGGGTGGGGTTGGTGGTAGACATGGGTGGGAGCCTGGTGGAGGGTGCCCCACACTGCTTGGGGGGTGGGGGTGGGTGGGAGACATGAGTGGGGGCCTGGCGGAGGCTGCCCATGGTGGGTGGGGGGTGGGGGTGGTGGGAGACATGGGTGGGGGCCTGGTGGAGGGTGGCCCTGGATGCTGGGGGGTGGGGGTGGTGGGAGACATGAGTGGGGGCCTGGTGGAGGCTGCCCCTGCACTGCTGGGGGATGGGGGTGGTGGGAGACATGAGTGGGGGCCTGGTGGAGGGTGTCCCTGCACTGCTGGGGGGTGGGGGTGCAGGGGGACATGAGTGGGGGCCTGGTGGAGGGTGCCCCTGGATGCTGGGGGGTGGGGGTGCAGGGGGACATGAGTGGGGGCCTGGTGGAGGGTGCCCCTCCACTGCTGGGGAGTGGGGGTGGTGGGAGACATGAGTTGGACATGAGTGGGGGCCTGGTGGGGGCTGCCCATGGTGGCTGGGGGGTGGGGGTGGTGGTAGACATGAGTGGGGGCCTGGTGGAGGGTGCCCCATGACTGCTGGGGGGTGGGGGTGCAAGGGGACATGAGTGGGGGCCTGGTGGAGGCTGCCCCATGACTGCTGGGGGGTGGGGGTGCAAGGGGACATGAGTGGGGGCCTGATGGAGGCTGCCCCTGGTGGCTGGGGGGTGGGGTGGTGGGAGACATGAGTGGGGGCCTGGTGGAGGGTGCCCCTGCACTGCTGGGGGGTGGGGGTGCAGGGGGACATGAGTGGGTGCCTGGTGGAGGGTGCCCCTGGATGCTGGGGGGTGGGGGTGGTGGGAGACATGAGTGGGGGCCTGGTGGAGGGTGCCCCTGGATGCTGGGGGGTGGGGGTGCAGGGGGACATGAGTGGGGGCCTGGTGGAGGGTGCCTCTGCACTGCTGGCGGGTGGGGGTGGTGGGAGACATGAGTTGGACATGAGTGGGGGCCTAGTGGGGGCTGCCCATGGTGGCTGGGGGGTGGGGTTGGTGGTAGACATGGGTGGGAGCCTGGTGGAGGGTGCCCCACACTGCTTGGGGGGTGGGGGTGGGTGGGAGACATGAGTGGGGGCCTGGCGGAGGCTGCCCATGGTGGGTGGGGGGTGGGGGTGGTGGGAGACATGGGTGGGGGCCTGGTGGAGGGTGCCCCTGGATGCTGGGGGGTGGGGGTGGTGGGAGACATGAGTGGGGGCCTGGTGGAGGCTGCCCCTGCACTGCTGGGGAGTGGGGGTGGTGGGAGACATGAGTGGGGGCCTGGTGGAGGGTGCCCCTGGATGCTGGGGGGGTGGGGGTGGTGGGAGACATGAGTGGGGGCCTGGTGGAGGCTGCCCATGGTGGCTGGGGGGTGGGGGTGGTGGTAGACATGAGTGGGGGCCTGGTGGAGGGTGCCCCATGACTGCTGGGGGGTGGGGGTGCAAGGGGACATGAGTGGGGGCCTGGTGGAGGCTGCACCATGACTGCTGGGGGGTGGGGGTGCAAGGGGACATGAGTGGGTGCCTGGTGGAGGGTGCCCCTGGATGCTGGGGGGTGGGGTTGGTGGGAGACATGAGTGGGGGCCTGGTGGAGGGTGCCCCTGGATGCTGGGGGGTGGGGGTGCAGGGGGACATGAGTGGGGGCCTGGTGGAGGGTGCCTCTGCACTGCTGGCGGGTGGGGGTGGTGGGAGACATGAGTTGGACATGAGTGGGGGCCTGGTGGGGGCTGCCCATGGTGGCTGGGGGGTGGGGTTGGTGGTAGACATGGGTGGGAGCCTGGTGGAGGGTGCCCCACACTGCTTGGGGGGTGGGGGTGGGTGGGAGACATGAGTGGGGGCCTGACGGAGGCTGCCCATGGTGGGTGGGGGGTGGGGGTGGTGGGAGACATGGGTGGGGGCCTGGTGGAGGGTACCCCTGGATGCTGGGGGTTGGGGGTGGTGGGAGACATGAGTGGGGGCCTGGTGGAGGCTGCCCCTGCACTGCTGGGGAGTGGGGGTGGTGGGAGACATGAGTGGGGGCCTGGTGGAGGGTGCCCCTGGATGCTGGGGGGGTGGGGGTGGTGGGAGACATGAGTGGGGGCCTGGCGGAGGCTGCCCCTGCACTGCTGGGGGGTGGGGGTGGTGGGAGACATGAGTGGGGGCCTGGTGGAGGCTGCCCCTGGTGGCTGGGGGGTGGGGGTGGTGGGAGACATGAGTGGGGGCCTGGTGGAGGCTGCCCCTGCACTGCTGGGGGGTGGGGGTGCAGGGGGACATGAGTGGGGGCCTGGTGGAGGGTGCCCCTGGATGCTGGGGGGTGGTGGTGGTGGGAGACATGAGTGGGGGCCTGGTGGAGGCTGCCCCTGCACTGCTGGGGGGTGGGGGTGGTGGGAGACATGAGTGGGGGCCTGGTGGAGGCTGCCCCTGGTGGCTGGGGGGTGGGGGTGGTGGGAGACATGAGTGGGGGCCTGGTGGAGGGTGCCCCTGCACTGCTGGGGGGTGGGGGTGCAGGGGGACATGAGTGGGGGCCTGGTGGAGGCTGCCCCTGGATGCTGGGGGGTGGGGGTGGTGGGAGACATGAGTGGGGGCCTGGTGGAGGCTGCCCCTGGATGCTGGGGGGTGGGGGTGGTGGGAGACATGAGTGGGGGCCTGGTGGAGGCTGCCCCTGCACTGCTGGGGGTGGGGGTGCTGGGTGACATGAGCAGGTGTGCAGGGTAGTCCCCTGTGGTGTCGGCTGCCTGCAGGGGCCGTGGAGGGTGTACAGGGAATACCTGGGCGCACACAGCCAAATCGCATGTAGAATTTCCCGCGTACTCCTGTCATGCACGTACCCAGCCAAATCGCATGTGGAAATTCACGTGCACGTACCCTGCCAAATCGCGTGTGGGACTTCCCGCACACCCCTGAGATCCACGTACCCAGCCAAGTCGCATGTGGAAATTCCCGTGCACGTACCCGGCCAAATCGCGTGTGGTACTTCCCGCGCACCCCTGAAATCCACGTACCCTGCCAAATCGCATGTGAGACTTCCCGCGCACCCCTGAGATCCACGTACCCAGACAAATCGTGTGTGGAAATTCCCGCGCACGTACCCGGCCAAATCACGTGTGGAACTTCCCGCGCACCCCTGAAATCCACGTACCCTGCCAAATCGCGTGTGAGACTTCCCGCGCACCCCTGAGATCCACATACCCAGACAAATCGCGTGGGGAAATTCCTGCGCACGTACCCGGCCAAATCGCGTGTGGAACTTCCCACGCACCCCTGAAATCCACATACCCTGCCAAATCGCGTGTGAGACTTCCCGCGCACCCCTGAGATCCACGTACCCAGACAAATCGCGTGTGGAAATTCCCGCGCACGTACCCGGCCAAATCGCGTGTGGAACTTCCCCCGCACCCCTGAAATCCACGTACCCTGCCAAATCGCGTGTGTGACTTCCCGCGCACCCCTGAGATCCACGTACCCAGACAAATCGCGTGTGGAAATTCCCGTGCACGTACCCGGCCAAATCGCTTGTGGAACTTCCTGCGCACCCCTGAAATCCACGTACCCTGACAAATCACGTGTGAGACTTCCCGCGCACCCCGGAATACACACACACGTTATTTTTCAGTCAGCGGGTGTCCGTGTTTGTGGGTACCCCTTTGCACGTCATTTGTCCTGGAGGGCCACAGTATAGGACATTCATCATGGCTGTATATAGGTGCTATTTGTTGGCGCACCTTTTGGCGCACATTTATTACAGGCGCAGAGACGCTACCGCCTGCTTTCTTGTGGCGGTCGTGTTTGTGCCTGTACGCTGGTTTGACCGTGCGCTTTTTTGCCCTATTCGATTCCATGAATACGGGTTGTAGGCGAGCGTGTGGGCGTTCCGCGCACTTGCACCCTGTACTTCCCCCGTGACGCCCACATTTTGGCAAGTTGTTCCCCATTCCGAGTGTTACGCCCCGTGTTCCGCCTACTTTTGTTGTGTGCGCTGCGCTATGTGCGATTTTCGCTGTGGCCTGTGCGATTTTCGCTGTGACCTGGAGCACGCCGTTAGATGGCATGTGCGCCAGCGTGCGCCGCGCACTTTTTTAGCGCACATCCGATGGTTTTCTCGCGCACGGCCTTCCATGAATCGATGTGCGCTGCTTTTCGTGCGATTTTCCCACTTGCACTGCGATTTTCGCTATTCCACTGCGAATCACACGTTTTTGGCCACTTGCGCTGCGCTAATTATTCCATGAATCGGCCTGCATGTTGAAATGAATAGTGATAAGTTTGAGTTCCACCATGGTGAAGAAGATAGCTCAGTGAGTCAAGCACTTGTTGCAGAGATCTATGTGTGTGTGAGTGCTGGGGTTCATATTTGTGTATATACATGCTATTGATAGGAATACTTACTGGGCTACTAAACAACATACATGCAATAAAAAGAACTAGTTATGTCAACTAAAATAGCGTCATTATGATGCTGGTCTAGTTAGTGGTGGTGTGTGTCTTTTTTCACAGCAATATTTTGTATAGCAAGAAAAGCATTGTAAGATAAATGATAGCTGCTACATTTGTCAGTATCACCCATCTACTAGTTTCTGCAAAATGTGCAAAAAAAGTGATGTTAGTGTTTCTCAAGGTCCCCTTATAATTGCACTTTTCATCTCTTCTTTACTTTAATTTAATTAGTGATTTCTTTGAGACATATCTTTCATTTTATGGGTCCCCTATAATCAATGTAATGTTTTCCTAATCACTTCCTGAGCATGATGTGCGCCACATTGTAGACTGTGCGGTGTGAAGAATTGCCATCTGGAAAGGGTACAAAGCCTTGCTTTTTTTGATTTGTGTTAATACATAAAATGTTGTGGGCAATTCTATCCTCAAAAGGTTAATCTGCAAACAAGATTCCACTTTTCATCAACTCCATGCCAAATTCATAGTGTACTTGTGTCCTGCTGCATCAGTAGCCTGATCTACAGAGTCTGCTCCACTCGTGGCACAGAGCAGATTCAAAGGTCAGAAGATGCCCTTCGACTGCCGCAGCAACAGGCAAGTTTCTGCCATGCAGTGGCAGCATTTAAGATATACCCCTGTACCAAAACTCCAATGATCATAAGTAACCCATGCTAGTGGCAGGGTAATATCTAAATAAAGCTATGCCTCAGTTTAGGCATGGTGCATAGTACTACTTTTGATCATGGCCATAACATCCTAATTGCTATCGCATATGTGTCAGCTCCTGTGGGTCAGCTCTACTGTGGAAGGTGATCTGTATTCTGGCCAGCCAGGTGGAGAGTGCCAAATAGGAGTACCGGAACCTGGAGGACCAGGTCTCTTCTTTGATCTCTTTGTGAGGGCAGGTAGCACCCTCCGCCAGAGCATCAAAGGAACAACCCCATTCAAAAGGAGTAGTCTCACACCAGGGTGCTGCATCTCTAAGGGGCTTTGTTATTAGTGGGAAGGGAACAGGGCGGGATTAGAGTAGGCAGGAGGCCCTGGTTAATGGAGGACTTCCACCATCTTGTTTGTCTCTGTCTACTTTTCTCTTTCCTGTCCCCTCCACTTCCTTTCAAGAAAAGGGATTGGGCCACTAAGTCAAGCTAGCTTTGATCAAATCACCACAGAACTTTTGCCTTTAAAACAAGGAGTCTCCCATCCCTTCTTCAGATTCTCTCAGATTCTCTCGACTCCTCTCAAGACATGAAGATTGACCTTTGAAGAACTCACTGGCCTTCCTTTGGGAACGTTGTGCTTTCCAAAGCCTTCAGCCTGAGATAAAGAAGGAGCTGTCGAAGGCAGAAGGAAGGTCTGCCCCCTACCCAATCCCAGGGCACATAGGGTGTTACCTTTGTGGTGGACCAGGACCTACCACTCTGCACCAGAATCACCTGAAGCTGGGAGAGCAAACCATGAATGGTACCACCCTGTCCTCAAGTTCCGTGCAGTGTGCTTCACAGCATCTTGAAGGCTAGACCAGCCAAAGCTCTCTGTTCTACCGAACCGGTTGCTCCTTGTTTATTGCACTGTGAACAAGAGGGATGGTGCCGGACCTGGCTTTAGCAATCCTTGACCAAGTCGAGCTGTTGCATGCACTTCGAACCAGCTTGATGCTGCTTGGTGCCCTATCTAAGCCTGTCACCTGCTACGCCCGAATGGACTGCTCAGCGCCGGGGCCCGATCCGAATCACTGGTGAGTCACACATCGACTGACCAGGGGATTCAACCATCGCTAAACCCAGCAAGCTCTTTAACAGCTGTCTCATTGCCCTGCAAAATGAAGCCCCCAAAGTCACCACTTTGATGGCCGTGGCCCACTGACTTGAACCGCTAGAGCCTCACTCCTTGAACCTCTCAGTAGCTAAAGCCCGACTCAGCCAGGCTCAGTTGAGCAAAGAAATCCTGGAACTACTCTGACCTGCGTCATTGAGATCACCACTTCTGCTGCACAGAGTGACTATATTTGCCCCCACTTGGCACCCACCAAGAACTAAATCTAGGTACTGTTGACCCTGAACTGCCCCCTCTGTCCATTTGGGCCCTAGAGACTGGTTAGGTCATGATCGCACCTGTTTTCAACATCAACATATCCTTTTTGTGGCTAGTATTTCAACTACTAGCCCTGGAAACATGTTTAGAGTGCTGGTTTCTTCTTACATCTTCTATATTCTTCCTTTGGGGTGGGTTTTTGTACAGTAGTTTCAATTTGTTCTATTACAGGTGGTGTTTTTTTATTAAAGAATATGTATTTGTATAGACCCTCGATTGGACATTTGCTTTATTTTGGACTGTTATCCTGTGTTGTTTGGGTCCCTTCTGGTTCACCTTCACACCCCTCTTGAGAGCATGGCCTTTCCTCGTCCCACATTCCCATAAAAGGCGAAGGAAGTATATCTCTTAACTGTCCCTGTTTTACCTTTTTGATTGAAGCCCGATTTAATTATTTGGCTCTGTTAAGCATTGAGTCTGGAATGGTTCAAGAGATAGAATTTTCTGACATGATTAATGTTTTTGCAGTATGTAAATCTAGCTGGAAATGAATAATTGAATCTTAGCAGTGTTTCAGGCACATCAGCCGTGGGCAGTAGAAAGCCTATTCGCACTGGGTGCTTCTCATTTAATTATTTCTATGATTACTTGAATTGGTCTGCTGTGTGGTCATGAACTGAAATGCTAAATGAATTTTGATGTTTGTTCCATGCCTTTTTGTTTTCTCTGCTGCCTAGACATCTAATGTTTTTTCCAAGTGTATTTACTTTGGACACATTCATTCAGAACAAAAATCCCCAGGTTCAACTGTTAGGTTATCATTGTATTAAATACTTCATTAAAAATAATTGTCCTTTATTTTCTTTCAAAATATGTCATGATTCGAAAAACAAAGTGAAAATATCTTTGATATAGCACCCTCTTGCGGAAACAGGTCACAGAGATGTGTAATGTTTATATTTTATTGACAACTAGATAATCTATTTCAAGTCTGGAAGGGTTTCTGTTGAATTTGACTCGAAGCATGTAATCCCTTCATTTTGCGGATTGGGAGGGTGCATGGGTTTTCGGGGGATTGACATGGGCTTCAGGGGGGTGGGAGGAAGGCATGGGTTTCATGGGAGGACCCCAAGGCAGTCTGTGCCCATGCCCCAGAAACTGTTAAGATGGCCCTGCTAGAGAACAAACCCCTGATCTAGAGCAAGGCCTTTCAATGTGGATATTCCAGGCTTTTGTGGAGTCTCTGGAAGCCCGCAAAAAAAAATCTTTCTACAGTCTAAACCCAAAATACATCTTTGCAATCCTGGAGTAGAGGATTTTGTTTTAAACTTCGGTGTGACACTGCAATGTATTTGTTATGTGCCAAAATGCACGGACCACGTAGCTAAAATGCAGGCCCCGGGTTTCCTTATGAAGCTCAGAAGTCCCTTTGCTTTTTGTATGATAGCTCAGTTATCTGAAAACTTAAAATGTGAGACATATAAAATTTGTTTTTGAAAAACAAAACCTATAAATCATAAAGTCATTCGTGCCTGCTGTATGTGCTTACTGTAAAAAGAGATAACCACTTGTTAGGCAGTTAGTTTTAAAATGATGACTAGCAAACCAGACTTGTGTGGCAAGCCGTGACAAGTAATTTGTACAATACAGAATTATCAAGTGACTCCGTGTCATTGTGAGTATCCTTAGCCAGTGCTTACTTATTTAGCCTTTGGTGCTTTGCATGCATGGACATGGAGACCCACAGATATTACAGAAATGTGCAAAAGTGCAAAGGGATGTTGGAAAAATACCAGAGCTGGATAAAGTCGAGACTGCTACTACCAGGCCATTTGTGGACCTTGCTAATGCAAAGGTATACACGTGTTTAACGCGTACTTTGCGCATGTCATTGCCTCTGTCTCTTAGCCATCACACTGAATTGGACAAGGTCTGAAAATATTGGAAATATGATATAGTAGTTATGGTGGAGAGTCAAAATAACACTGTTAAACTACGTAAGAAAAACAAAGATAGGATAATAGGTCAATAACTACACGCGTCCAAAGACAAAGAAAGGACTCTCTAATACATAAACAGGGCTTCGGCTATCCCGTCATATGTCTGGTTGGATAGAGCTTGATTCCTGGCAGAGTAGCGAGCAAAAACCAGCAATGGGCTGTCCTGTCCATCAGCAGACTTGTGATGCATGAACTGTGTTTTCATTGGTTCAGTGTTTGTATCCTTCTGATGGAGCTTGGATGTTGAACTGGTTTTGAATGGATGAGTATAGTTGAATCACAAGTAAGTGTGCTTCTTATTTGTTTCTGTGTTAGTAACTTTGGTTTCTTTCGGGAGTGTTAGGGTGTCTTCTGGGCTACAGTGGAGTAGTGATTTGGAGGTTATCATTCATGATTTCTTCTTACAGAGCCGGAGTCCGATATGTTGTATGGTCTGCACTACCTCTTCTAATCAGGGGACACGTAAACACCATGATGTATTGGTGAAAATTGATTGCACAATTGCCACAATAGCCATTATTGTGTAGTACATTTAGCTGTCGACTAATGGTTGGTTGCAAGCAAACAAAGTAGTCATGATGTATTGGTCAATTGTTACGACCCAGATCATTAACATTTAGCTGGAAGCATTGTTTCAAGGGTTACATTCATACTGAGCAATTACACCTCAAAAACACAGATGTTACATGGAGTGCTGTGTATGGATGAACTGTGTGCTGTTAGCTGATGGGCTGGTCACAGAGACAGGCTGTGAAGGAAGACAACCGGAATAATTCCCATCTAGCACCACCCTGTTCCCCTGAATCAACATAGCCATACCCAGAGTACCTCCAGCTGGCACAGTGACCCCTCCCATCAGCATCAGCAGAACCCCAGAATAAACATCTTTATTGACACTGCCTTCAGATGCATCCCAGCTGCCCTAACAAGGTTTAGATTTAGTATAGGCTTGGGGGGCAGGTTGTGTGTCAAGGAATGCCTCCTGCCCCTGTAGAGGTTTAGTACAATTGGTCAATCCTGGTTGGTGGGGGCAGTATGAATTTTACTTTGATATTGTGAGCCAAGTGTGAGAGGGATGTAAGGTTTGTAGGAGACAGCGGGGTGAAGCTTTGGGAGAAACAAGAAGAGATTCTGGCCACTGCCCCAACCTTCTGACAACCCTCTTGCACTGCAAGAATGCTAGGTTGGGCACCACCACTATTATTTGTGGTTTGAAGAAATAGAGATGTAAAACAAATTGTACTTAAAGTATGGAGCTCTGCAGAGAACATTTCCCTGGTCGAAGGACCCCTAAAAGAATGCAATGTGATACTCAGAGAATCACCCTGAGTATTGAATGCTCACCAGATTGGTCAAAATGACCCCTGTGTATTAGTATACATCAAATATATATAATTATATCATTCCCATATAGATCTGAATGATATATAGACATTCACAATAATGAGGATGTAAAGTTTTAATACAGTTTTAATACAGATAGACATAAAAAGCTAGGAGAACAGAAGTGTGAAGCCATCATCAGGGTTGTATCTGCTTCAACTCTCACTGTGTGCATGCATAGAATCACCAAACACAAGCCAACAAATAAGACGAAAGCCCTCTGTCACTGGTGCACCTGCACGTGTGGTCCTGATTCATTAAAAGGTTGTTCTGAAATAACAATCTTGCACTGCCCCTGATGGACATTCCATCATGTGATGGAATGGAATCTGTGATGGTGTAAAAGCTTTAACGTTGATTGATTTTAGTACTAACATGGTCTGAGTAATTCTCTCCCTGAAAGGGAGGCTTCATAATTAGACACCCCTTTCATAATGTTCTATGTCAAAGCATAATGCACTCATAAACATTTGCTCCTGCCATCTCCAGCAAATGCTTTGCAGTGGCAGAAGGGCAGATTCAAAGATCACATGTGCATTCCTGACAAATGCTGGAGCACAAGGTTCCAGCACGCAGAGATGACATTTTAATCAAAAGCACCTCTGGTTCAAAATATAAAACGTATGCATCCTAATTAGCCTAGTAGCACACTGAACTGTAAATATAAACCATGGCGTATGACCTGGTTCCTGGTGAGGGTCACACAATTATAGATAAACAGCATTTGGATATCATATAATTGTCAGCTTGGTGAGTAGTACTTCAGCTGTGACAGGGCTGATGTGTATTAGCTATCTGGGTTGTCTCTACAACAACCATGTGGAACAATGCAGTCCCCAGAGTCCCCAGAGAAAGGCTCACAGATTGTCCAAGGTGACCGTGACCGCACTCAAACGGCACCCTCTGCGTGGTGCTCCATGCAAGGGCTCTTACAGAGCATGGAGTAACAGCTGAAGCAATTCCCACAGAAACAATCACAGATTGTCCAAGGTGCATGTAAGTGCACTCAAAAGCTACACTCTATTTGGCGCTCTGCACTGTGCATGGCCTCTTACAATGCAGGAAGTAACAGCAGAAGCAGTTACTCAAAATGGGGGACAAAAAGGTATTTACAGTGGTTCTGTGACCCTGGCCTGCCTTTGAGGGGCTTGGTGTCTTGTAAGACCCCACCATCTAACATTTTCCAAATCCATTTTATTTTTATGGCTTTGCTGTTGAAATCTTGTCTGTTCTGCCCCTGTCTACAAGACCCAGATTTCCCTTTTCACTATGAGCCTCATTACCACCCTGTTGGTCCCGTAATGAAGGGTGCCGGGACTGGCACCCTTCATTACGGGAGTGCCTATTGCGAGGTTCCCTTTGCGGGACCCGGAACAGGCGTCTGGTAAAACCAGATGTCCTTTCCGGGTCCCGCAAGGGGAAGAGGGAGCTAATAACGGGCCATTTGTAATGTGCCCGTTATTACCTCCCTCCCCATTCCCATTGAGCCCTATGGGGGCTCAATGGGAATAGGGAATGGTTCCTTCAAGGAGGAATTACCGGGTCCTCCAATGTTGGAATGACCCAGTAATTCCCCATTGAAGGAACCCGGTATTGGAGCCCGGAATGGAGGCAGCCATGGCGCTAATAGCATCATGGTTACCACCATACTCGTAATGAGGCCCTATACATTGTGAATTCTATGTGCTCTCCCCAGCAGGGCAGCTATTCAGTGATTTGAATTGGTGGTGTCCATTTTTAGTTTGTTTAAAGATCCTATTTTTTTATAGAGCTTTGATTGACATTCTTTTGTTTTGGATTTATCGTACTAATGCTGTTCAGGTTGTTACTGCTGCCAGTTTCCGTCTTTTTCTGAAGAGTATAGCCTACCAAAAGAGGGTAAGGAGATATACCTACCAAGCTGTGTCTTTTTCACATTTATGAATGGGATTACTGTTGGTTTAGAAGTAGTGCAGGGCTGAGTACGCACTTGAACAACTACCCATCTGTGTACACCTACATAACAGTAGTTATTTTGCCATATCCCAAAAGGCCAAATATCCCAGCAGGCCACTGAGCACAGCCCCTGAGCATGTTGGAGTGAAGTGAAGTTTGAGGTGTCTCTTAGTCTGCCAATAAACATACTAAGGAAGATGAAATGGGAACCCATGGCCATCAAATGTAAACGTTCTTGCCTCCAATAACCATTAGCATGTAACCCATGGCCCTCAAATGTAAACGTTCTTGCCTCCAATAACCATTAGCATGTAGTTTATGGTAATGAGTCAAGTTTTTAGACAGCCCCCCTTTCAATCATTTGCCAATTTTCAGTTTGATGTATTGCTGCTCATGGGTTATAATGTATCTATCTGACACACATAGAGACACATATAGAGAGTGAGAGAGAAAGAGAGAGAGGAATTGACCGTGGCAATTTTAGAAAGTGAAATTGACCTGTTTCCAAGCGACATGGGGTAGGAGTTGATGGTTTGTTTGCCTTAAAGGCCATTTTGCCTCTCCTTTGGCTAATCCACTCCCATCTAAAATCTCCTACCACCTATGGCGAACCAGAAGGAGTCAGACTAAGAACTGTTCATTAAAAATAAAATGCCTATCTAGTCCTACCACTATGAGGGACCTGGCCTGCAAAACAAACTAAAATTAATGGTGCTCATCCAATGTCCCAAATGAGATAGTTTTTATTCCAAATCCTAACAGCTAACTGGCCTTACCACTTAGGAACAACATGACAAAAAGAAAGGGTGCAGAGCAATAGCCTCTGCCCTTGTCTTCTGCCTGGCCCCAACACTTGGATCCCTCATCCAAGAAGAAGGTTTTAAAAGTTTATAAAGTTTGGATCTCTTTCCACAAAGTTCATAAATATTACTCGTAGTACAGTCCTCAGCCTCTCTGCAGGTTCTACTTGCCAAATTTCAGGTTTTATCTATATTCCATACAGTTTCCTTTTCTCCACAAAAACAAGGTTTTCTTTATAAAATTCTAACATTTCCCCCTTGGTGTTTTGCAGTGTCCTCGTCTTGTTTTTAAACTCTGGATCCCTCCAAGTTCTATCTCCTCACTATGTTTCGTGTTTCCAGGACTAAAGTCCTCTAGTCTTCTGGCAGGATCGCTTTAGCAGGGCTTGGGTGGGGCATCTGACGTTCGGGTTTTGCGGGCTCACGTAAATGTTTTGACTTCTCTAGCCGTTAATGCTAATGTTTCTTGATTCCCGAGGGCTCCCCAAAGCCCCTGGCCCTCTGATATTCGTGCCTTCTCAGGGCTTCGGCAAGACGACTGACCGTTCGGGATTTCCAGGCTCCCGTAGCCCCTACAGCTTTCCCAACTTCTGATAGGATGGTTCGCTCCTCTTAATGGCATTACATCTTAGGGAGTGGATGCTTCCCTTACTCAGCCAGTGGTTGAACTTCTTATGCAGAGATTGGGGATCTGACTTCTCCGCTGCAGCCTGGTCTCCGAGTCTGTTGACGTCTGTCTGTTGACAGGCGCCAGCCTCACCATGTCTTCCGCATGGTCACGCCACCAAGTGAGATGTTTGCTTTCCCATCTCCATCCCTCTAGCGACTGGAGCTTCTGGGTCAGGTCTGGACGGCAGCTTTCTGGTGTCTTACTAGTGGTTTACCTGCTCTCCACGCTACCGCAGGCTCCACAGATTAGCATGGATCCCCTCCTCCAGGACGTCTTCCCGTTAGAGGCTCTCTTTCTCTCCTCTCTTTTCTAGGTACCTTGTCATTTTATGTACATCATCAGAAATGAAAGGGGTGTGTCGCTCCTCTTTGACTGTGGAGTTCAGGCGGTATCCAGCATTACCTGAAGCCAAAGAGGTTGAAGGGATGGAGTACTTGGAAAGTCCAAAACAGAAGTAACCACAGCATTTCTGATTCCCATGTAGGCAGACAATGTACTCTGGGCTGGGAGTTCCTTATCAAAATGGGAGTACCTGTCCCCAAGTTGGGAGTCACTCCCAGTGAGGTCCCACTTGCCCAGACCGCTAGGGGGTGTCTTGCTGTGTGGGTTCACCTCTGCAGCCTCAGAAGGCGTAGCTCCCTTCTGGAGTGAAGGGACGAAAAGACCAGATTCATCACATACCCCTCCCATTAAATGATAGGCTTTCCCTTGATTGGAAAGCAGGAAACGTCTTAAAAAGTCCGCATTGCCTTGTTCTTTCTATTTTTGATGTTCCACCGAGAAACAACAAGGTTGAAGATTTAAAAGCCATCTCATGACTCTGCACTGGAATCTTTCTTTAGGCTCATCCACGTCGGTCAGATAGGAGTGGTCTGTCACAAGGCGGAATCTTTTTCCTGTTAGACGATAATGCAAGGTCAAGATTGCCCTTTTGATGGCAAGAGCTTCCAATTCAACTGTGGCATATGATTGTTCTCCAGGGATCAACTTCCGACTTGTATACAAGATGGGGTGTTCCAGACCATCATGCTTTTGTGACCACACAGCTCCCAATTCAACCACAGAGGCATCAGTCTGAAGGATGAATTCCCGATTGATGTCAGCCATCTTCAATAACAGTTCTTGTCATATTATTTGTTTCAAACCTTCAAAACATTGCTGGTCTTCTTTTCCCCAGACAAGCTTTTGTGGGTGAGAGTTCTTTAACTTGTCTGTAAGATTGGCGGGCAAGGTGCAATAATTGAGTATAAAACGTTGGTAGTAGCCTGTCAATCTTAACAAAGCTCCAAGGTCTCTCCTGGTTTTAGATACTAGTGTTTGTTGAACCGCTTTGACCTCAGCTTGAGGTTTCATTCCACTTCCCACAAAGTAGCCCAGATACTTACAGCTGCCTTGGCCGGATGGCATTTCTTCTGGTTCACTGTTAAACCTGCTCTCCTGTGGGCTCATGCAATTACATAGAAATGGGGAATGTGTTCGGGCTAGTTCTTACTCTGTATGATAATGTCATCAAAGTAGGCTCTGGAAAAGCTAGAGTACAGTATTAAAATCGTATGCATTAACCTCTGGCTTGTGGGATGTTTTAACACCACTAGTCCAGGCCATGCAACATTACTGTGCATTGCTTGCAGCAGAAAAATCAGAAATGGCCGCCGGAGAGCATTCTGCTCGCTAAAAATCACCCAGAAGTGCGCAGGAAAAATCGGAAAAATAGGCTGCCATCCACTTTTGCCTATGTCAGTGGTAACACAGGAGATCACTGCCAAAACCAATCATTTGGCTGCCCACAGAGCAAAATGACTGAAAAAGAAACACAGAGCTGTGTGGAAATCCGTTTTTCTTGGTTGTCAAATTTGCAAAAATCATGGCTCACAAACCACCCAAAAGGTCCAAGCTCCTTGTGGGGTGTTGAACATCATTCTACTTCAAGAATCCACATAAATATAATGTCAGCAGAAGTATATGTTATCAGAACAAAATTCATTTTTGAAGATGGTTGCTGGAAAGAAATATGTCAAAAATGGGTGCAATACTGTTACTCGCCTCCATCAGACGCTGGCGATCTCTAAATCTGACAGGTGAAACTTGTGTCTCAAAAGCTAAATATGCCAAAGAAGGGACTTCCATCAAATACAATATAGGATGCTACACATTGATCTTAATGTTGAAAAAGACTAGAATTGAAGATATGTTTGCTTATTTTAAATTTGTAACTGTAATTTTTCACAAGGAACAATGTCACAATTGAACATAAGGTAACCTGATTCAGCTAAACTCCAAGAGGTTTCCCCACACTGAGCTTCAAACACATTCCACACCTTCCCCCTAAGCAAAGGAATCTTTTCCCGGGTGTTCTGCTGAGTATCTGACAGGCAAGTGTGAAAGGAAATGGGAGGAGCACTCTGGCATGTTGCTCTGAGTGTAGACAAAGGACTCCCTGAGCTGAAGGAAAATGCTAATTGGGTTGTGACTGACACCAACTGCCCAGGAAGACAAGCCCATGTGACTCTCTGACTAAGCCAAGCCTTGGAGGCGGGCCAGACTGAAAATGTGGATTTGAAATTGAAGAAACTGTATGTTTGAGAATAAGACGTGTAGCAAACTGTACTGAACTGATAAAAAGATTGGATTTATAGGTTATTAAAATGAAAAATTCGCCCACAGTTCAAAACTAATCTGGAATCTGTGAGACTGAACCACGAAAAAGTTCATATTCTAGCTATTGTGATTATGTTAGGAACATGAAAAATTACAGGAATATGCCCAGAGGATATGTGCATCCATGTGTACAAATTGGTACAGAACTGACACTGAGTAATTGCCCAGAAGCGCAAAAAAGTGTAATTTGTGAACCAAAACTCGTAGGAAGATAAGATTTTGACTTGAAACATACCTTAGTCAATCTGTCATGTAATTATGTATTATTAACAAGTTGTGCATATTGGAAATGTGTTTTTGGGGAAAAATAGATTTTCTGGGTAAGAACAAAGGGGAGGGATTTTTTCTGGACCCTAAACACTGCGTCACTCTGACACATGAGGACACATCATGACACACTGTTGCCCTCTCAAATCAGGAGAGGGGGAATTCTCCGACCTATCAGATCCTTAGAGGGTTGGGCATTGTATAATCAGCCTCCCCACCCCTTTGGAAAATAGATAAATATGGACTGTTGAGGACCTAGACAGACACACATTCACTCATCAACTGATCCACTGGCAAAGCACCCTGCAGGAAGATCCAAACTCCAGAACCTAGATCCAGACTCCAGAACCCAGAATCCAGACTCTAGAACTCTGAAGCAAAAAGGCCAATCCAAAAAGCTGAACCCTTCTCAGCTGGCCTTTAGAATCTTTTGCAACCTGATTCTAACCCCAAACTTTCAAGGGGCACCACAAAATCCAACAGTCTGGCTGAGCTGCTTTGTTGCTTCTGGCCAAGAACCCATGCTAGAACCAGAGCTCCAAACCAGTAGAGCAGTGCTGTAACCCAGAACCCGTCAGGTCCAGTCCAAGAGGCCGTGCAGACCAGAGTGCCTTGTTGAGAGCAGAACCAAGCGTCTGAGACCTGTCCGGTGGTGAGCGAATCCCAGCCAAACCTATGACCAGATCTTTGACAGGCCCATTCCATTCCAAAGCCATAGTAGTGAGTATTTAGCATAGAACTGCCCACAGTAACCTCTTAGTTTGAAGTAATCCTATTCAATCCATTTCAACCTATCCAGAACTGCATGTCATGATGCCTACCCCCAGGGACCCAGACCAGGTCCAGCAACCCCGGAAGCAGGCATCAAGTTATTTTGGGCAAGCCCAAAAACCGCTGCTAGGGGCTGTTTGGGTGCAGTCCTGGCGCCTATGGCGCCAGGCTCATATAGAGAGTCAGTCCTGGCGCCTATGGTGCCAGGCTCATAGAGTAGAGCTTACCTGATGCAGACCATGCTGCAAGAGCTCCAAGCCAAATGAGGCTTGGAAGGGACTATTTTACCTAGGGCTTATTTTTTTACTCGGGCGTGGTGGGGAGGAATACTTACCTGGGACTACTTTGGAGGCTATTTAAACCACGCCCGAAGAGCAGCACACGCTTCGTGTTATTCTGCATCCAGCAGCGTAGCGCTCACCATGCCTGCAAGTCTGCATCCAGTCTTCTGCCACGCCCGCCTCGAGTTTGGAGCCCAGAAAAAGGGAGAAAGAAGGAGAAAAGGTTAGAACAAGAGCAATACCTTTGATCCTTACCTGAATTCCCGATCCATCGCGCCTTCGAGCTGGAAGAAAGAAGTTATTTTATGCGCATCGCCTCACCTGCTGCAGCGCTGCGCTGAACTCACCGGCCTTCGTAGCATCTTCACATTCCACCGCATCCTCCTGCATGTTCCCGCCGCATTCCGGCACCTAAGAAGTAGACAAGAACAGCAATGTGAGCCAAGGGAATACACAGAGGAATATTAGTAACCCCCCCATAGACTTACCTGATTTTACCACCGGGGGTACTATTCCTCTTCACGGGTCGGCGCTGCTTCCACTGTATCTTCGCCGAACCCCGGCCCCTAAGGGGAAACAAAAGGACAGCAAGGTGAAACAAAGGGACTATCAAGGGGAACCCCGCCTCACCACATTAGACTTACCTGATTTTACCGCCGGAGGTATTATTCCCCGAGACTTCATACTTTCTCTCAGTGCCTATATAAGGGAGAAAGCAACAGGTTACATATTGACGTTATTTATCGAACTGTGCTGGAAATACAAATCCTTACCAGAATATTACTGGTTGCCATGAGGAACTCTTCACTAGGGTAAAGCTGCAATCTGCAAGGAATCGGACAAGAGTGAAAGTCAGGCATTTGAACGCTTACGAACTACATACTTTTCGGAGTCAATGGGCCTCATTCCGAGTCTGGCGCTAACCAATGGCGCTATTAGCGCCTTGGTCGGCGCCGGACCCGTACCGGCACCGCCCTGGTGGAATGGGAAATTACCGCCCTATTCCGAGTTGACCAGGGCGGTAATTTCCCATTCCCCAGGGCTCTTCCCCATTCCCAAATGAGCCCCCATAGGGCTCAATGGGAATGGGGAAATTGCAAATAACGGTGACCGTACTTTACGGTCACCGTTATTGGTTTAAAAGCCCCTTTGCGCCTTCGTCCCTAACGCCTGCTAAAAGCAGGCGTTAGGGACGAGGGCGCAAAGGGAACTCGGAATGTGGCGGTAAGGGATTACCGGCACCGGTCTCGTTAACGGTGACCGGTATCCCTTATCGCCATACTCGGAATGAGGCCCAATATTGTTCTGGAACTCACCAATTCCTTCGAGCCAGTGAAGCAACTGGTTATCAACGCGCCCGTGCGCTCAATGCAGGATGGAGAGCTCATCTTTTCAAACCATCAGGTGAGACTATAAGAGGGGACATCAAAGGTGATCCGTGGGGAGAACAGCGGGTGTGGGGGGATTTACACTCAACTCCACGGGTGGTTAATTCCCTTTCTCCATTTGCAGAAGAATATTCCTACGGGCCAAGCAAACAAAGCTAGGTGGGCCAGTCCAGTCTGTCATCTCGGCCCTACGCGTCACATTGGTGGAGACCGCAGCTGTCCAGTTCAGATCGACGCCCATGTGGGAGCCAGGTGAGTGTAACACTGCATTGTAGAACCTTGTGTCCATTCTGAATCCTTTTCAGCATATAGTCTTGTCGGGGGGAAATTCTGCCGGGGTCGGCCGGGCCGTCCGCAGACCTCCGGGCAGGGAGGCCCCAACTCCTCCCGTATATCCCAGATGAGATAGAGTATGAGACACACACAAGAAGCAAGGTGACTCTGCTGTTTATTTAGACAAAACGGCAGGGATGGGTCAAGGAGCGTACGCGTTCGTCCTGACACACACACAATCGTGGGGCTCGCAGGCCCTTTTTACTGCATTATGACGCGCTACTTGCGTCACTTCAGAAAGTTAACAAAAACCTATCGCCACTCTTAATTGGTTGCTCGAGTGGTAGGGTTAGTATAGTACACATATAGAGAATGATATTAGTGGACAAGGTGTAGTCAGGTGGTATATCTGGGTTGTCCCTACAATTAGATACATAAGAATTGTTACATGAAGACTCCTGAGGATTGGCTAATATTACTGACGTCTGAGATAAGAGCCCCATGTTCTGATTGGTGCACCCGTGAGCTTCCCAGCCTGGGACCACCGTTGTTCCCAGCTCTCGGTGTACCTGTGATTGCAACAATGTTTCAATATGGGTACGTGCAGACAATGTGAGGATTTATTCATAGGTGGAAGGCTGACCGCTCCCACTGTAGCAGATGTCCATTGAGCCTTTCAAGTGTATCGGCCTGTGTCTCGTAGCGAGGGACCCAGACGCCTTTTCTCTCCTGGGTTTTGGCATCTCGTCAGGTTCGGCTTGGTCACGTGGGGAGGGACCGTGAAAGAGGCAGAATTCTGCACAATTAATATTGTTTTTTCTACTGCGCGTCTGGTTTAATTTGCCGGCGTGCCTTTATCGTTGGGGCGCGGAGTGCGAGGTTGCAACATCGTGCCTTTGATGATTTGTTCTTGGATGTGGGTTTGCAACATTGTGACCTTGGCTGGTTGTTCCACCGGGTTCTTTCTGCAGGATCAGCAACCTGACTCTTGCTTTGTTAATGTCCACGGGAGCTCTTGTTTGAGGCCTACTCGGGCCTGGTGCTTAAGTAGTCCGTTTGGTGCATAGGTGCTTTTAGGTTATAATGGCATATATTTCCATGACCAGTATCGTGTTTCCATTATACCTCTCATGGTGGTAACGGGTTTCAAGAGAAGCGTGAGCAAGCGTTATAGATGAGTTCATGATGCGTCTTGCGTTTCTGCATTCTGAAAGCCTATGTAAAAATAATAAAGATGCACGTCCGTGAATATGCCTGTCGCCTACGTCAGAGCACTGAGTATGTTCTTCGTGTAGATTGGTGTGGAAATGTTCAGTGTGTATATTTGTACAGATGTGCTTCCCGTTGTCTAGGTCGTCATGGCATCTCTAACGACGTGTGGATTTTAGTCTAGCTGATCCGAGCCGCAGGTGTCGGCATGGCCAGTGCGGGCTGCTGGGCAGGCAGATGGACACATCCGTATGTTCCTGTACCAGGGTACCTGGTCGTCTGGTAAATGGACAAACTCTTCTCGCGGCGGGTGTCTGGGCCGTGACCCTCTAGGCCAGGCGCGAGAGGTGAAGGACGGGAGCCTGGTCTTCCATTCTCCCACTTCAGTCCCCCCTCTGGTCGACTTGTCGACCACAAACATATCCTTCTCGTTATCTCCTCTTACCCTCCATATCTTAGTTATCCCTCCGAGATGTCCATAATGGTTTACATGATCTTCAAATGACCAATACATATATTCACATGTTCCTCCAGGAGTACAGTATACCCATCTTCCTATGTAGCTCCTGGGGTTCCTCGGGTTCTCGATCTTCACTGATGGTGGGTCTAGATGATTGGTGATGATTTGGGTGCGCAATTTCTCCCTTTCTTGTATTATCACACCTGTATGCTGGCCGTCATCTGCTGGCATTAAGGGGTGCATTCCCACCATTTCCAGCAACTCGTCAGTCGTGCGTGCCTTCCGGGCCTTCCAAAATCTAATTATGATCAGAGTAGCTCCAGCCAAAATAGTACACCCCACTATTATTTTCAGTCCATCTGACAGCCAGGATGGCATCCATGACCATAATAGTGAAAACCAGCTCTTATCCTTGTCTACACCGTTACTTTCATCCATCATTTTGGCGTGCATCTGGGCCAATTGTGAAACTGCTTCTGTCAGTGTACCATTGTCAGCATCGTTGGCAGGTATGAACGTGCAGCAAGATTGTCCTATCTTTGCACAAACTCCTCCTTCCATTGCTGTGAGAAGGTCCAATACATATCTGTTCTGGAGTGCTACCATCCTTACAGCTCGCAGCTCCTCTTTAATTGCGTTGAACCCATTTACTGTTGAATTGATGGTCATCATTAGTTCCCATCTGGTTATTTGGAGCCATTTTGCGTTTGCGTATGCCTGTAGTCCTGGATGTATTATTGAGGAGAAGAACATTGCTGCTCTGCTGAATAGTCTGTGTTCTGGCGGTATTGATGTTAGTTCCGTTTCCGACCTTCCCCACAGGTAATTTCCTGTCAGTGGCTCTCCTTGTCTTTTTCTCCTATTTAGGACAGTATCATTACTGTCGGTCCTGTTCTCTTGCTCCTTCTGAAGTGGTGCAGATCTCTTTCTTCTCTTATCCCCTTCATCCATTTTAGGAAATTTCGCCACATCGACATGCTTCTTAGGTACCACTAGTGATGGTACATTGACGTGTACCATTGTGCACACACCATTCCACAGGGGAGGCAGTGTATGATATGCCTTTTCTCCACAGGCCCAATAATGGTCCATTATTACTGCTGTTCCCGCTCCCCCCTCAGGTAACTCCATCACGCTTGCACAATTGGTGTTATATCCTACGTCCACCTCTCCTTTATGCTGGTAGCATACTTTGGGCGCAGTCAATGGTAGTATAGTTATTGGGTCTTCATCTTCTTCTACCCACGTGAGCATTGGTACATACTTGATCCACGTCGTCCAACATCGATGATTGTGTGTCTCGATGGTTGAGATAGTTTCTTTTGTTACCATGTTGCTGCCAAGCACTCCTATCTCCCAGCTGTTGCCCAGATACACCTTTCCTGTTATCGTCAGTAGCGGCCTCTCCCAGCATCCTTGTTTACCCGGAACTTCAGTGGCGTACCAATCACATGGTAGATACTGCAGTGTTACCTTCTTTGTTTCTCCTTTTGCAGGGCCACTTGTTATGTATCTGAATGCTTCAGCATGTAAACTGGTCTTGTGATAACTCAGATAGGTCTTGAGGAAGTTGTTTTCATATGGGTATGAGTCTCGTGTTTTCCATGTCATGTGCACTACTGTTCCTTGAAACCTTCCTTTCGTTTGGAACAGGGCCAAATATATTATGCACTGTGCTGTCTTTTCATCTATTTCTGCGGCAACAAATGTTCGTGAAGCGCTCATGGCGTATGGTATTAATGAGCAAACGTAACAGCTATCCTCAGTTGTCTGCTTACCAATGCGGGTCATGTGCTGGTACCATATGTTGTTTGTGACGTGTGCTGAATCTTGTACATAATTATCAATACCTTTATTGTCTGAGTATGTGCTGCGTTTAACTCTATTTTGCTTGGGTGCAAAGTTACTATTACCACCTGACGTAACACCTGTTGCAGCAGGGAACGGGGGTATATTAGGTTTGGTTGCAGCAATAAAATTGATAGCATAGCTGTACTGCCAGACAGAGGCAGCCAAGAACCCGGTGATCATAAAAATCCCTATTATTTTTATTACATATGCTAATCTCACCGGCATTTTGCTCTTACCTTGCTGCAGTCCTGGCAGCGTATTCTTGCGACGTTAAAGTTGCCCGCCTAAAAATTCTCAAAAGTGCTCATTATTAAATGTTAGTTTTGTTTCCTTTAAGCTCTCCCTATCAAGTAGTCATTCAGTGCCCAGGCGAAGAGCTGCTCCCACGCTACTCTAAGTGATCGGTCTCTTAGGACCGGCAAGTATGGGCGGAGGTGGGGCATGTAATATTCTATGGCCAGGAGGAAGGCTGTGTAGTAGACACGTACCCTTCTCCTTTTTAGGTATGTTGGCCTTTTTATTTCGTATACAAATTGGTGTGACAATTCTTCTGGGTAGTTATCGTCTGGCAGCACCATCTACGCCTGTACACTGAACTTGTTAATTAGCTTTTTCTTAACAATACAATATTACGCAGTTCCTGTATGTGCGAGAGAAAAAAGAGAACATTCACGTGTTTACATGTGTATTGGTGCAAGCAATGTCCTCTAGTTTTAGTTACAACTGTACTTAGCAGTCAATGGGGGGGGGGATTTGCGCTCAGATGGCGGAAGTATTTTTACTCTTTGAGCGTGTGACCATGGGGTGGGCAGTATGGGGATCACCCCTTTCTTCGTCAGTTATCGTCTCCGGGGGAACAATTGGGTCGTTGTCTGTGGTGGAACTTTCTTCCGCTGTCGGGGATGTTGTTGCTGTTCTTCCAATGGACCTGTCGTTGGCGCTGGGGCGGGTCTGCAGTTTGTAGATCTTTACGTCATGTAGGTGGTTCCAGGCACGCTTATCCTTTAGTTTTACTGCTCTTGTTGATACGTCCTCTACCAGATGGGGGCCAGTGAACCTCTTCTCGTTCCACTTTCTATTGAAATTGCGAAGTAGCACGTGGTCACCTTTGGCAAGTTTGCACAAGTTCTCCTTTCCCAATTCTGTACTTGCGCCGTTTTCTTGATTGCTGGTAGACCCGCCCCGTGTGCGCTCGAGCTGTTGAGACACAAACACGACACTAGTAATCAAAGAAGACACATATTGATACATTTCATCACCTAACACACTCGCTGAACTTTCGTGGTCGGTGAATGCCCTTGACGTTGGGGTTAGGGGAAGGCGCATTTGACGTCCAGTAACCACTTCGTGAGGGGTGAGGTGGTGGTCGGACCCTGGCCTATTTCTAAGTTCAAATAAAGCTAACGGAAGGCAATACAACCAACTTTTCTTTGTTGTTTGTTGTATTTTAGCAATTGCCTCCTTCAATAAGCCATTCAGGCGTTCACATACACCATTAGCCTGTGGGTGGTATGCACATGCAAATTTGTGTTTAATGTTCAGCAGGGATGTGATATGCTGGAACATTTCGTTTGCGAAATGTGGGCCGTTGTCTGATCTTAACACCTCGCACACTCCCCACCTGGGGAAGACCTCCCTTACTATGAATTTGGCTGCTCTAAACGCATCAGGGTGTGAACAGGGCCCTGCTTCAATCCACCTAGAAAATGGGCATACTACTACAATCATATACCTATTACCTTGACATATGTTGATCATATCGACATAGTCAATGTGAAGGTGCCGAAAAGGTCCTTCTGGCCGGGGTATGGTACCTCTTATCACTTTTAGAGTATGACCGGCCGTAAACTGTTGACATGTGAGGCAATTGCTGATAAAATTTGACACATGAGAGTTTAACTCAGGACAAAACCAATCTTCTCTAATTCGTGCTGCGATTATTTCCTTGCCTGTATGGGCAGGGTGATGTAATTGGCTCAGGGCGGTATTTAACAGTGCCAACGGTATTACAACTTTCCCAGTGCCACCCTGGCGCCATAGTGCGTCGGTTGGTGACATTGTACATCCTCTTTTTACCCATACTTCTTTTTCGGCCATTGGTGCAGCCGCTTGTAGCTCCATAATCTGTGTGGCTGGGAGATGGGTGTACCCTTCTCTTATTAACATCTCCCTAGCTATTCCCCTCCCTCTCCCTCTCTGTGAGTCTGTGGGGTTCCATATCTCACCAAAGTATGCAGCATATTTCGCATGTGCGTCTGCTGCTGCATTCCCTTTTGAGACGTAGTCTTCTCCATTGGTGTGTGCGGTGCATTTGACTAGGGCTAGTTCTTGGGGGTCGTTTATTACTTCAATTAGTTCAGCCAACAAGAGGGCATGTTGTACTGGAGTGCCATCAGCTCTCCTAAACCCGCTTCTTCTCCATTTTGATAACCCTGAGTGGACAGTGGATGTAACATATGCACTGTCGGAATATATGGTTACTCTTTTATTAAAACTTTCCTTTAATGCCAATATTAGTGCAACCAGTTCCGCGGCTTGAGCAGAGTAATGCTGTGGTAATTGTACACACTTCATAGCCACACACACCGGCGCCTCCATCATTTTTACTACTGCTGCCCCAGTCCTTCGTATCCCATCTCCTTGATCAATAGTTGATGACCCATCAATAAACAAAAGCTCACCTCCCTCTAGTGCGTTTTCTTCAACTTTCCTAGTACATGAGTACATTTTAGTTATTTGGGTGCAGTCGTGGGCGTAATCTCCCTCTTCAATTACTTCTGCTAGGAACCTTGCAGGGTTAACCGTGCTACATCTAACAATTGCTAGTTCAGCTTTAGACAAAATGATCTCATAACCTGATGCCCTCTGCGTGGTTAGGGTGGACTTAGGTTCATTCAATATTGCAAATAGTGCATGTTCCACAAACAGTGTAGTTGGACACCCCATGGTTATTGCTGATGCTTTTTCCACTGCAAAAGCAGCTGCGGCGAGACCTTGTTCACAAGGGAAGTGACCTAACATCACAGGGTCTAAGTGACCGCTGTAAAATGCTACTGGTTTATAGCCCATGCTCGTTTTTTGGGCCAACACTGCTTTCATCACTGCTGAGTCGCAATGTGAAAATATAAAAAAGCGTCGCTCATAGTCTGGGGATGCCAGTACTGGAGCAGTTGATATCGCGTCTTTCAATTCGTCAAATGCCTCCCTCATTTCCATAGTCCACCCCAACTTTTTCTCCCCTTTATTTGCTTCCTTCAAACCCTCAAGCAGGGGTCCTATGTATGAGCTGTAATCAAATACCCATGCTCTACAGTAGTTGCACAGCCCCAGAAATTGCTGCAGTTCTCTCACAGTCTGTGGCACGGGAGTGCTTGAGATGGCCTGTGCTCTTTGTGGTGCAATCCTTCTTCCATGTTGGGATATCAGTTGGCCAATGTAAAGTACCTGTTCCTGACAGTATTGTATCTTTTCCATGTCTACCTTGTACCCCTTTTCAGCCAATATTGTCAACATTTTTAAGGAGTCCTCTCTACATTTACTTTCGTTTGTACTGCAAATTATTATGTCATCCACATACTGTAACACTGTGCTTTCCACCTCAACGTTACCCAAATCCATCTGTATTACTCTATTGAAAATTGAGGGTGATTCACAATACCCCTGTGGTAATCTGGTATGTTTCCACTTTGTATTTCGGTAAGTGAAGCTTGTCAAATCTTGTGAGTCTGGGTGTAATGGTATTGAGAAAAAAGCATTTTTAAGGTCAATCACTGTAAATCGTGATGCTTCTGCTGGAATGCCACACAATATTGTGGCCGGGTTTGCTGTTACTGGATACTCTGCTTCTACTATGTTGTTCAAGGGTCTGAGGTCCTGTATGAAGCGCCAAGACCCCCCTTTAGCCTTGCGCACCGGGTACACAGCTGTGTTACATGGTGATTCTGAGGGGACCAATATGCCATTGTTTATAAGGGCCGTTATGGTTTCATATATGCCCTCATCTGCCTCTTTTGACAATGGGTACTGTTTCACTCTTGGTAGTATGGCACCTTTTTTCAATTTTATCCTTACACCCCCTATGCTTTTTATGCATCCCACGTCATAAGGGCTAATAGTCCATAATGATTTGGGCACCTTTGCCATATCTTCCTTAAAAAATGGGACTGGGGTGCCTGCGGGTGCCTCAAGTGCCATTGCAATTTTCTGTGCTACTTGTTTGTGAGCCACTCTTAGCCATATTTCTACACTCATCATGAACACCATTTCACCTTCCTCCTTTTCTTCTGAGAACAGCTCTTCATCTGACACCTGGGTCAGCCTACATCCTTCTGCTAGTGCTATCACTGCCCTCCATGCTCTCCCTTCTTTATCTTGGGCGTGCACAGCAACATAATCAGCTGTTGCAATAATGCTCTCAATGTCCATTACAAACACCTTTCCTTCCAGTTCATTAACTGGTGTTTCTGGTCGGAACAGATAGGCTGCTGGCCTCCTCCATATTTTCCCTTCTATCCCTGGCATCCATGCAAATGCCATGTCTGTGCCATACTGGAATAGCTCGCCATCTACTGGCTCCGCCCTAATCGCTGTCTGTCCACAGTATGCTTGCAAAATCTGTCGTGCTGCGAGCATGTTAATCCCTGGAGTAGTGCAAATTATGCCATCCTCTGTAAAGGAGATCGTCATATTCAACCTGTTCATTATGTCCCTCCCCAGTATATTTACTGGTGAGGCACTATAATACAAAAGTGGGACTGACAGATCATAATCTCCAATAGATAAGGGAACGTTATCAGTAAATGGAACCAACCCTTTAGCCCCAGAAAATCCTTGGGTGTTCATGGCTTCGCCTAACATCTTAAATTTACCCTCCCTTATGCAAGACCGGGTTGCCCCGGTGTCAACAAGGAATGATAATTTTTTGTCACCTATCGTCACCTCTATGCGTGGTTCCTCCGCACTATTAGGTGTTACTGACAGGATGGGACACACCAAGGCCGTCTGTGGGCTGACCTATTGGGGGTACAATGATTGGCCATTCCCTGTGTAAGGGTTGTGTCCCAACACCGTCACCCTACCCAATTGCGTTTGTTCAGTTTGGGGTGGTGGTTGTATTAACGCTACTTGTTGTTGTGGCGGTGGCAGTTGCTGTGTTATTTGTTGTTGTGGCAGTGCATATGTTTGTGGCTGTTGTGTTGTTTGTTGTTGTGGGTCACTCCCTTGCTGTGACATCTGCTGTTGTTGTATGCCCTGCTGTTCTTGTGAGGTCCTAGGTTGTGCTTGTTCATTCCATGCTGGTGTTCCTGGCCTGACCCTACACGTACGTGACATGTGACCTAATAGTCCGCAGCTCCAACACACGGGTGGTTCCCTGCTTTGCCATGGGAAGCTCCCTGTGTTGTCCTTGTATACGGGTTGCCCTGTGGGGTAGTAATTTCTAAGTCCCCCAGCCTGTTGTTGGGTATTATATCCGTATCCTCTCCCTCTCATAAATCCTCCTCTCCCTCTGTTATAACTATAATACCCAGTTCCTTGCATTGGGTACCCTCCTCCCATGTTTGGTGCGTGTAATTGCAGAGGCGGCACTTGCTGTATTACACTTTGTGGAGGCGCTATTTGAGCGGGATCTTGTGCAGCCACTACTTGCGTTGGGCTTTGGGCCATTGGTGTGGGCGTAGTTATTAGTGCCCCTTCCATTGTGTATTTAGTAAGTTTTTTCTGTACTAGTTTGGCCTCTTCTGTTTTCCTGTCCTCTTCCTTTTGTTTCATTTTTCCCTGCCATGTCCTGCAGTGGTGTACTATAGTCAGTTGTATTTCTGGCCATGGTTTTGCTTCCATCCCCACTACTTTCTTTAGTTGTTTCTGAACTCCTTCTGGGAGCCCTTGTACTAGTATATGATAAAATATAGCTGGTGTTTTGTCCCATTGTTCTCTAGTTTCCATGCGCCACTTCTCTTGAATATCCTGGATATAATCAACAGGATCCTCATTCTCACCCATCTTACGGGAAGTAATGGCTCCTATGTCTGATGTGTCTGGGTACTGCACTCTCAGTGCTTGCCATAGCGCATGTCTGCAGTTTGCAAATGGTGCCCCATCATGCGATGTGTTCGTTATTGTTACCCCATGGAATCCCGCTCTCTTCCAAATGTCATCCGCTCTATCCCCTAATATTGATATTAACAGGCCCTTCACATCTCCTACTGCTAGTTTCTGTCCTGCGGTGTGTTTTTCCATTTCATATATCCACTTACCCGCACCTCCACTTAGTGATGGGAGCCTACATTTTATGTTTTCTTTATCCGTGTGTTTCCAAGGTACATACTGTGGTCTAACCCCTCCTCTCTCCAACAGTGGCATTAAATTCTGTCTTGTGTCACCCTTTACGCTCCATAATATTGAGTCTTCACACCCCTCCTCTTCCCCCGTTTCCTTTACTACTTCAAATTCTTCCTTACTACCTCTGCTCCTACCTCCCTCTTCTTCCTTTCCCCTTTTTTCGTCATTTCCTGTGTTCAATATGGGTATGTTTATTTGTCTGTCTTGCCTGCGACTAGGGAGGTCCCTAAGCCGACATGCATAAGGTGTAAGTTCGTTCATGAAGGGCGCAAGCTTTATTCTGTGCAGTGAGCGTGCGGTGGTTGAACATGTAGGGTGTGATGTGGGAGGGCGTGATGGGGATGTGGGTGGCGTGGTTTCATGGGTTTGTGTTTCCCCTATTCCTTTCACTCCCTCCTTACTTCTCTCCAGCTCCTCCCATCTTCTACTCATCCATGGCGAATCTATGTTTGTTCTAGTGAGGTATAGTTTATCTAAGCTTTCCCTTTCACTCTTTCTTCCATCCTTCTCCACTCCTTCTTCCTCCTCACTGCAAAAGTCATTCATAAATGGCACCCCCCACTCTGCCTTTTTTCCTTTTATTGTTACTGTTTTTAAGTCTATTAGGTCTCCTTCTCCCCTTCCGTTGTTACCAACTGTTCCCCCTAGTGCTGATGTTGTTGCTACCTCTCTACTTTTATATACATCTCCCCATCTTTCACTCTCCCTACTCCTCCCTTCTCTTCCCCCTTCACTTCTCTCCTCCATTTCCCTACTATTTTCCTCCCTTTTCCTTTTCAATTCCTCCATTACTTCGTTGCTCATCTGTTCCAATATTCTTTCATCCTCTTTCTTCCTTTCCCATTTCACCCTTTCTCTTTCTACTATACTCTCTATTACCTTCCCCTCTTCATATTTCTTAGCTGTCTCTGATATTATCCTCCTCCTCCATATTTCCATTTCCTTTTCCTTTTCTTCTTCTTCCTTCTTCTTCTCTCTCAGCACTACTCTTGATACCCTATCTGCTGCTGCTTTTACCCTTTCAGCTTCCCTCTTTTGCTCCTCATTTCGTTCCCTTAATTTTTCCAATTCGTTCTTACCTTCCTTCCTTTTCCTCACTCTCTCTCTTTCCTCCCTCTCAAGTTGTTTGGTCAATTCATTCTGCTCATCCCTTAGTTTTGCTAATCTTTCCTCCAAAATCTCTTCCTTCTGCCGTAGTAGCTCCTCTCCCCTCATTTCACTCTCTCTGGCACTATCCTCGTTTGTTCTCTTTACCGCCTCCCTTTCTTCTCCAGTTAGTGAGCCTCGTAATTTCAATAATATCTGTGCAGCTACCCACTCATCGTTTCCTATCTCTTCAGTCTGCTCTTCTCCAATCCTCCCTTCCCCCATTGGTGTCTTCCTATGAGCCACATATGGTGGAGGGCTGTATGCCGGGTTCGAGTATCCTTCAGCCGCCCTGAACTGTCCTTCTATTTCTCCTAATTCTCTTAAAGGGTACAACCCTCCTCCCTCTGTTTTCACTCCCGGTGTTATGGTTATCTCATTGCTCGGTTCCTTTTTTATGTCGTCTGATTTATCAATCTTTTCTCCTCCCTGTCCTCCGTTCCCCGTATTCTTTGTGCTTTCACACCCCTTTTCCCCATCCGTTCCTTCTTTCTTAATCTCCTTTTCTTCTGGTGTTTCCCCCATAGTGAACATTCCATTTGGTCCTGGTCGGGACCCCTGGAACATCCTCCATAAATTAAACACCTCCACATGGTTTGCCAACTTCTTCCCCTTGTATGTATTGTGCAGATGGTTTAGTAGTGAATGTTGGGCATATGGATCGAAACTACCATTAGGCGGCCATGGTGTTAACATTTTGTTATCCGTCCCCTGGGTCCACTCTATGCTGTACTTAATTAATTTCTCCCTATGTGGTGGCAGTGTGGTGCATATATGTTGTAGTGGGGTAGTGAGGGTGTTCCCCCACCCTCCCGACCCTCTCCCGTATGACATAGTGGCACTCCCCTTGTTACCCTTCCCTTTACTAGCAGTTTACAATATACAACCTTGTATTGCTTACCTTGCCCCGCAAGTGTGGGGACTTACGACAATCCTTTGACAAATTATGCAATAATACTAAATATAATGTTATATTATATTCCTTCCCCTACGGCCCCCTGCGGCCGAAGCGCACGCAGCCCCCTGCGGCTGCGTACCCCTTACGACGATTTTATACAGTCGTCCTGTTTCTCCGTTTTCCTCCCCCTTTTATACTTGCCGTGGCCGGCGTTCTCCGTGCGCAGCCACGCCCCTTTCCCCTTCTCCTCTTTCGATCCACTCGTTTATCGTTTATCTCCGTATCCGCTCCTTTATCATGTTTCTCTTCCCCACCACTCTCAAACCCAAAGTTCCTTGTGCTCGCGATATCCTATTAAATCCCTACTGGTGACGTCACCGATTTCTTCGAGCTACTGGTATATTCTAGTTATGTTCTTTAAGTTCAAAATACGTTAACCCTACAGCTGTCTTCCTGTCTCTCCTGGAACAAGGTAATCTCATCAATAATATAACCGGACTGCGCACGCTGCGTCGCCTCGCGTGTGATACGCCCCTCAACAGGAGGGCTTAACCAGCCAATTATCTTCCGTTTTGGGCAACTATGTAACTAGCTACCGCCCACAGGGAAACGTCATCTACCTATCGAGTTTCTTGCTCGAACAATAGGGAACCTCATCTACTCATTGATCAATAAATGTCAAATCGTAGGAAACCACACACACCCACCCTTACATGTAGTCGCAATTTAGGCCATCATTGTCTTACGAGCGGCTGCACGTGATGTTTTCGTGCCCCGCCCCCCTCTTTCGCGTAACGTAGCCGACTGCTCTCGCACTCGTTTCACTACCATTCATTCCATTGGCAACACTCAGTTAAACCTTAGCCGCACATCTGTACAATACCTCCCTCCTCCCTTATTTACTTCCTCCCCCTCCCTCACAATTTCGCATTGCTTGTTGTGCGTGTCATGCTCACCAAGTTCTCTCGATGCAGGGCCGCTCGACTGCGTGCACCCCTCCAAGCGGCTCGCCACCTCCCCTCGTCTGGACCACGTCTGGACACTCGCCGACCGCGGGCGGGATACTTCTCAACCGGCTCCCGAGGGCCAATATCCGGATTGCGCTGTCCGGTCTTCTCGCAGCTCCGCGATGGTCCTGTAGTCCTCAGAAGGGGGCAACGGCAGAGGGGGCCGCGCCGCCGGGCCTCCTCGCAACGGGAGTGCCTGGAAAAATTAAAAATAAAAGTCGATCTTAAACAGATCTCAGCAGTGCCTCCAACTTGTCGGGGGGAAATTCTGCCGGGGTCGGCCGGGCCGTCCGCAGACCTCCGGGCAGGGAGGCCCCAACTCCTCCCGTATATCCCAGATGAGATAGAGTATGAGACACACACAAGAAGCAAGGTGACTCTGCTGTTTATTTAGACAAAACGGCAGGGATGGGTCAAGGAGCGTACGCGTTCGTCCTGACACACACACAATCGTGGGGCTCGCAGGCCCTTTTTACTGCATTATGACGCGCTACTTGCGTCACTTCAGAAAGTTAACAAAAACCTATCGCCACTCTTAATTGGTTGCTCGAGTGGTAGGGTTAGTATAGTACACATATAGAGAATGATATTAGTGGACAAGGTGTAGTCAGGTGGTATATCTGGGTTGTCCCTACAATTAGATACATAAGAATTGTTACATGAAGACTCCTGAGGATTGGCTAATATTACTGACGTCTGAGATAAGAGCCCCATGTTCTGATTGGTGCACCCGTGAGCTTCCCAGCCTGGGACCACCGTTGTTCCCAGCTCTCGGTGTACCTGTGATTGCAACAATGTTTCAATATGGGTACGTGCAGACAATGTGAGGATTTATTCATAGGTGGAAGGCTGACCGCTCCCACTGTAGCAGATGTCCATTGAGCCTTTCAAGTGTATCGGCCTGTGTCTCGTAGCGAGGGACCCAGACGCCTTTTCTCTCCTGGGTTTTGGCATCTCGTCAGGTTCGGCTTGGTCACGTGGGGAGGGACCGTGAAAGAGGCAGAATTCTGCACAATTAATATTGTTTTTTCTACTGCGCGTCTGGTTTAATTTGCCGGCGTGCCTTTATCGTTGGGGCGCGGAGTGCGAGGTTGCAACATCGTGCCTTTGATGATTTGTTCTTTGATGTGGGTTTGCAACATTGCGACCTTGGCTGGTTGTTCCACCGGGTTCTTTCTGCAGGATCAGCAACCTGACTCTTGCTTTGTTAATGTCGACGGGAGCTCTTGTTTGAGGCCTACTCGGGCCTGGTGCTTAAGTAGTCCGTTTGGTGCATAGGTGCTTTTAGGTTATAATGGCATATATTTCCATGACCAGTATCGTGTTTCCATTATACCTCTCATGGTGGTAACGGGTTTCAAGAGAAGCGTGAGCAAGCGTTATAGATGAGTTCATGATGCGTCTTGCGTTTCTGCATTCTGAAAGCCTATGTAAAAATAATAAAGATGCACGTCCGTGAATATGCCTGTCGCCTACGTCAGAGCACTGAGTATGTTCTTCGTGTAGATTGGTGTGGAAATGTTCAGTGTGTATATTTGTACAGATGTGCTTCCCGTTGTCTAGGTCGTCATGGCATCTCTAACGACGTGTGGATTTTAGTCTAGCTGATCCGAGCCGCAGGTGTCGGCATGGCCAGTGCGGGCTGCTGGGCAGGCAGATGGACACATCCGTATGTTCCTGTACCAGGGTACCTGGTCGTCTGGTAAATGGACAAACTCTTCTCGCGGCGGGTGTCTGGGCCGTGACCCTCTAGGCCAGGCGCGAGAGGTGAAGGACGGGAGCCTGGTCTTCCATTCTCCCACTTCAGTCTTGTGATAACTGTAGCGATAAATCATCCTTGCGCTAAATATATTTTCTGAAGAAAGTCAAGTGTCAAGGCGGACAAAAGTCGTAGCGGAGGTGCCGCTGCTCTGGTGTCTGGCTGGCTGTTGGGTATCTTGCATCTTCATAGCCCCTTAGTATAAGCCTATCCTTGTTCGTAAATCTTCAAAAGCACAATCCCACTTGTAAAATCTTGACCCTTTTTGAGAAAAATCTACCTTCACTCAAACATCTGTAACTTTTGAACCGTACGTCCTGCAAACAAAATGTAAATGCCATTTTGAGGCTAACATCCTCAACAACATTCCATTTCCTTATAGTTTTTCTGTAATCGCATTTCTCGCGTGCAGAAAAGTTTCCGCAAATTTGCATTTGGCTCAATTTCACCACATGTAAAAACAGCTATTTCTTGCTTCAACTTTTGAAGTTCGTTTTCCATCTGCTAATCATCCAACAATCATTGCTAGTGTTTACCTGAACCAATCCAAAGCAACTCTCACTAGTTCTAAATCCTGTTTAATGAATTAAAATCATTTTTAGCATTTTTCCCATTCAATTCAAACCACATTTAAAAGCAATTGACCTGTTTTAAAATCATTACTGTTCTCTCTAAGCTTGCTGGGGGAATCAGGATTGAAATTGCAATTGTTGATTGTTATTCCGGAAACATGTGTGCCCTCATTCCCTCTCTTCATATTGCATATTGGGGGGAGTGAGTAATAACAGGGGGGAAGAGTGATCACATTGTCTTTGGTTAAATTCATATCAAGTTTAGTTCTGTGTTGCATTCTTTCCTATCATTGCATTTCCTTGAACCCATACAAAATGATTCTTTGCTACATTATTCCTCCTATTCCTACTCCTAATTGATTAAAAAGATTGTTGATATTGTAATATTACCCATTGCTGATCATTTCATAAATATTCATAAGTGTGATATTCAGATATTATTCATCTATATAAAAGTGTGATATATATATATATATTGTTCAATTCTTCAAATTAATATTTTAATTTGCAAAACAAACCTCCTTCTTGGTTCAGTGAGATATGGGGGATTCAAAGAGAGGGGCGTTATATAAGGGTACATCATCCAGAAATAAAAGAACATTTGACACAAAAATATATAAATAAGGGTTTCCATTGGGCATCCCATACTAGGCATTGGCTTAGTGCTGGGTTGAAACCACTTGCAGGAATATAGTGGATGATTTTGGCTGAATTCAGTATCCCATTTTTAAGAAAGACGGAAAAGGTTGTGTTGGGACTACTTATTAGTCAGGGTAGTAACCGGGTTATCTGGAATAAATCTAAAGTGGCCGTGCTTAATGAGAGAGTGGCAGCATTGATGGCTTCTACCTCTTTGGAATGGAAGAGGTATACTTTTAACACCAACAGTTATGACCACTTCCTGGATGATCTCCTTAAGACAGTGGAGTCAAAGTCTGCACTCCATCCCATTAAACATTGTCATCAGTATGATGAGAGGGTTAAGTTGGAAAAACATTCATTAAGGGCTAAAATGCGGTCCAGAAAAGAACCAATTCAGGGAGGACCGAATTTGAGAATGGGAGCAATTAAAAAGGTAAGACAATCATATCGTAATTGGAGTAGACTACATCGTGCCAAGTTAATGCAAAATGATGCAGAAATAATTCTAGAAGCATTATGTAAAAAGCAATACTGCTTCTTTTTGGTGAATCATTCATGATTTAGGAAGGAACCAAGCAGATTTGCAATTAAATCCAATAGTGGAGCAACAATGGGTTAGTTATTTTGAATCAGTCTTTGGCAAGAGGCACAAATTAGAAAATGCTACAAAGTTACCGGTAGAGAGTGAAGAAGGTGGCTGATGCCTCGATGTTGATGTGGAAACCATCTTCAATATCATGCAGGGCATAAGTATTGTAGGAGTGGGCCTTCGATAACTGTAACACAAAGTAGGCCCACCACTTAAAGAGCAAGAGCACGTTTGTCCGTAAAGCAAGTTTATTGTAAAAATGGCTGGGAAGAGCAATATGACATCAAAGAGTCAAACTAACTAGAGTCTCCGTGATACAGAGAACACACATTTTACACAAATTGCAACACTTAAAACACTCCCACAGGTTATTTTACAAAGTCAACCACCACACATGATTGTTCAAACTGATATAATGCAACTATATTCCCTTCAGTTCACACACTTTTCTTTGGATACATTCATCTAAGCACCATCCTTCTTAAATGTATAATTGCATGTTTCATATTTACAATACATCTCTCTTCTGGGTTCCTTCCATATTTGGTCACAGACCCATCTCCTAGTTACACAGTTTGCACAACTTACAAACAGTTTCAATATTACAAGTTTCATCTGCTTGGAAAAGTTTACCCCTTCTTGTGACGCAAGAGAATTAAGAAAAAGACTAAAATAGGTATGAGTATCTTCATAGTTATGCTCATCCACGAGGGCACCCAGGAAAAAAGATAGTCCAAAAAATAGTCACCAGTAATTCCTGCCCCCTTCTTCACGACCCCGGTAAGATGCAACATGTACTCCCACTCTTCTGACAAACCCTGCACCCCATAGCTATTCGGAGGTCGTGGATATATCGATTCTGCAACGCCACAAGCCTCAAGGCCCTGAGTTCTTCTTTAATTGCACTAAATGCTGATTCAGAGGAATTAGGAAATAATAACTCTTATCAAACAATTTGCAACCATTTAGATTTCACCGAAATGTATACACCAGGGGCCAAAAGGGAAGTGAAAAATGCCTCTGTCCACCTGAATTGTCAAAATTGTTCAGGAATATTCATAGGTGCCTCAGTGGATGCTGATGAAATATAGTTCATCTTCTCAATTGTTCCAATGAGTCCTTTTCTCTGAAAGTCTGTAAAGTCCTTGGATTGTCCATATCTGATGGCTCAATGGATGCAGGGGCCATGGGGGATAAAGAGGGCACAAATGTAGACTCATATTTTGAATTTGCAAGTGTCAGGTGGCTCTGGAGAACCACAAGGACGGACATGTGCAGGGTGGTGAGACTGCAAATGCCTCACCAGGCCAGAGGTAGCAGCTTGTAGGAAAAAGGTCAGCCAGACCAGAACAAGTTGTGATGTGTTGCCATACCTCTAGCCAGATCAGCGAAGGGAAGCTTGAGGCTGCAGTTTTGACTTGTGCCTACAGGCAGCATGCCATCGCCCTAAAAAGACAGAGTAAAGCATGTAAGTAACTGGATCTTAACAGGTTTCTCTGGCTTCTTGAGCCATGTCAAAGAGTTCACATACTTTTTCCATACACTACCACATACTAGGTTTATTTGTGCCACCCCTTCTTCAGAGAGTCCCACCAACCCTCCTGCTCTGCAACTCTTCACCCCTTGCTTCAATTTATTGTTCATGATGATAAGTCCTTCAAGATTTAACTGTAGTCTTTTCATGCAACAGACATCCTTCTGTTTGTCCCCATCTAATGGTAAAAATTCTTCTTTGACTGGGAGGATAAAGCTTCAACAGATTGACCTGTAAACTGCACTCAGATCATGCACAATGCTAGGTGCCCCAGACACTGTGCCTCCACCAGGGGTGTACTTGGAACCAAAAGAGGCCCTGGAAATGATTGTCAAAGTGTCCCCATATTACACATTTTCTGCAAGGCCAACCCTTTTACTACAGGAAAATGTGGAAATACCACACAAAAGCGGCCCAGGGTACAGAGGCCTACTGGGAAATCTCCAGCTTTCCATATAGCCCAGTCCACCCCTTGCCTCTGCTACCTATATCTCGTCATGAATAAATGTATTTACTTATTTTATTGTTCATTTATAACACACTTAATACCTGCAAGTGGTTTCTAAGCGCACAACCGGGATTCAAACCTGAGTTGCATCGTGTTGTCTGCCATCCAAGATAAACGTGTTGACCCTGAGCTATTCTTCTTCCTCTGAAAAAAATAATCTGAGGACACCAGAATTATGGGGGATAAGAGAGCAGATATAACATGACTCTGTCACTCTCTCTCTCCCCATCTTCTTCATATGATGATACCATATATTATCTGCTGCAAATCTGCATGCATCATTTATTATTTCTAAAATTTTATTTACTAAATCTATTTCAAAGTCTTCTTGTGCTTTTAATAATTTTTCTGCTGTATCCATAGTACTTAATAACTCAGATCCGTTTACATTCCTACTATTAAAAATATATACCACAGAAATCAAGAGAAAATAAACGGTACATTCTCATGCACATTTTAAAATCCATTCTTTTGTTTTACAGTCTGAAAAACAATTCTTTGTGTGCTCCCCCTTTCCAATGGCATTAACTGCGATTCCCTTGGGCACATTTATCTTTCTAGGACTGCTCTTCCCCTTGTGTCAGTGGAGGGACTCGGGTGTCTCTTTACATGTCATGTATGTGGATCCAATTCTTATTGCCATCCACTTTGACTGCAGTCATTGTAGGAAACATCACTCTATGTGGCCCATGGAAACACTGTTCATTCCAGAGGTGAACAAAGGAATGCACATAGATGGAGTCCCTGGGGGTAACAATGGTTTCTGATGATCTTCTTGTTCCTTGCAGTCTTTTTCCGTTGTTTGCTGATGTGATGCTGTAACCTGTGAACACACAATTCTGACACTCTTAGTTAAGGCCCTAAGATATTCCCCAAACTCTTCTCCAAGAATCTCTGCTGACTTATGTGCATCTGAACCTCTGCGTGCAGGTGAGAGTAGTGTATACAATCTACGGCTTGCCAACACCCCATGAGGGCTGAGGTGGTGATCTTTCCCTGGCTTATTTTGTAAGTAATTCAGGGCCAATGGAAGATAGTGCAACCAACTTTTTCGCAATTCACTTCATAGTTTAGACAACTGTATTTTAAGTTTTAAGCAAACCATTAAGTCTTTTCACTCCACCGATGGCTTGTTGGTGATACACTGAGCACAACCTGTGCTTGATCCTCAGAAGTGATGTAATCTCTGCAAATAATGCATTAAAAAATGGGTCCCATTATCTGGTCTCAGGACCTCACATATTCCCCACCATGGAAATACCTCCCTCACCAAAAATGTAGCTGCTGATTTTGCATAAGGGTGCATGCAGGGACCAACCTCAAGTCATCGGGAAAATGCACATACAATTACAATCAAATTCCTAAAGTTAGTACACTTCTGTATCATATCGACAAAATCGATATGAAGTTCTGTGAAAGTACCTGAAGGCAGGGGTATTACCCCTCTCACTGATTTCATGGTGTCACCAGGATTGAATTATTTACAAACTATTCCATTCCCTACAAAGCTACTTACCTATTAGTGAATGATTAGTATAAACCACTTCTCCTGGAGTTCTGTTGCTATTTGTTGTCGCGACAGATGTGACGGGAAATGTAGTTGCTCTAGAGCCACAGAAAGTAGCTCTTTGGACAATACTACCATCCCCATCAGCTCCTATCTCCACAACAAATCTGTGGCTGTGAGCATACATCCCTTGCTTGCCCATAGCTCCTTCTACTCTCGAGGTGCTTTTCCCTGCATTTCTACTATTTGAAGCAAAGGGACTGCAGTATATGGAACTGGAAATTGTACCTGTTGGGACACCATTTCCATTTTCTGAGGTTCTGAAAAAGGAACATATGCTGCTTCCTTTGATACTGTGTCTGTGGCATCATTACCAAGCACTATTAAATCAGTTCTGTTAGTATGCGCCACGCACTCACTATTCCTACCTCTACGGGCAATGTTATTGCTTCGATTAGTCAGCATAGCAGCGCGGCATACTGGACAGGGGTCCTGTCAGGTCTTTTAAACCCTCTTCTCTGCCATCTAGATAACCCAGAATGTCCCGTGGAGGTGACACACGCAGAGTCAGAGTAGATACTGATTATCCTCCCCTTACTCATCTCTAGCACCTCGATGAGTGCCTCTAGTTCTGCTTCTTATTCATTTATTTATTTAAATAGCACCAGAGCCTGCAGGAATTGAGGCTAAATCAAGAGAAGAGGCCATAGCCACAATCAGGGGATTATCATTCAAACAAGGCGGTTTTCAGTTGTTTCCTAAATTTCAAGGGGTCGTTTATGGTACACAAAGAAACCAGAAGTTTATTACATTTCTGGGCAGCTTGTACTGGGAATGAACAGCCATTCCCTTTGACCCCCCTTGCTCTTGGGGAAAATCATCCTCATTGTATCAGTGGACCGAGTAGTTCTGACGGACATTTTTACAGTAAAACATTCTTTAATATACTGAGGGGCTTGACCATAGAGGCATTTGTGGACAATTGTAAGGGCTTTGAAACTAATTCTGGCTTCCACAGGGAGCCAGTGGAGTTCCCTCCTGTGTACCATGATAGGTTTTTGCCGGGGTTCATTCTTCACTATCCGGACTGCATCATTTTGCAGCTGTTTTCTTAAACAGCCCTTATTTGCCCCGATCAATAAGGCACTACAATAATTGATTCTGGGCATTATGATGGCACTAACTAGCATAGAACAGTTAGTTTCAGAGAAGTAAGGCTTCGCCAATCTCAACAGTCTTAGATGATATTGGATCTTGCCTATAACTGTGTTAATGTGGGTCGAAATACTGAGAGATGGTTCAAGAGTTATCCCCAATGTTTTTACTTTGCTAGCAACTTCGATATGGTGCTTCTCAATATCAAAGCCAGCATGTTGGGCCTGCAAGGAGCCAAAGATCAAGAGCTCAGTTTTATCTCATTCAGGCACATAACGTTGAGTGCCATCCAACTCTGTATTGTACCATAAACTGTGGAAATTATTTCCACGTCTTTTTCGTAATTACCACTCACCTCCAAAAGGAGCGGACTGTCACCGAATAGTTGGTGAAATGGACTCGAGGGTGTCCAGGAGGTCACATAGTGGACGGCAAAGTACGTTGAACAAGGCAGGAGAAATGCAAGCCCCCTGTGGTACTACACACTCAAGTAGCTCCAAACCGAAGAGCACATCTCCCCAAACAATCTTGGACCTCTGATTGCTTAGGAAAGATCTAAGCCAGCAAGTTGCATCCCTTGAGCAGTTTCCCACACTATTCAGACTTTCTAAAAGCTTTTTGTGGTCCACAAGATCAAAGGCTGCTGATAGATCCAGTAAAAACAGCAGCCCTGAGTTACTTTTATCCATGATCTTTAGCATTAAAGTTTGAAGATCTAAAAGAGCACTTTCTGTACGATAAAATTATCTAAACGCTGATTGCCTGTAGTTTACGATATTTGTTTTTTCAGATGTTGCTGCAGCTGCAAGGTGGCTAGCTTGTCTACAATCTTTAAGAGGAAAGGAACATTAGTTATGGGCCTACAGTTAGTGTATGATTTATGATCTAGGCCAGGCTTTTTGATAAGGGGTGTAACCGACAAACATTTTCTTTTTTTACTTTGATGTTTGTTAGCATTTTCAAAAAGATATACAATCAGCAACCTTCCCCAACCCCCCCTACCCTATTACTCACCCCCAAAAATAAAGTCATAGTGACCATTCCAGGTGACAGGACAACCTGGACACATAATCAGGCAAAGGTGTCACATCAGGCCAAGGCAAGGGTTCTGCATATCGACCCCTGGGTTCAACACTGTTCTCCCCTGGTGGAGGTCACGGAAGCAGACGTTCACTCTTACTCTGGGGACCACATCAAAGGCTTATGGTTCCACAACCCCATTTCAGCATAAAGATTCCCCACTCAAGGGAGAATGTCTCCACGCAGTCGTTGACAATCACGGCCAGTTTTTCATAAGTAAAGACGTCCCATAATTTCGCCATCAGTTGTTTGCATGATGGGGTGGCTTTGTCCTTCGATTCTGGGCTACGTCTACTCTCCCCACTCTCAACATTGGTTCTGCAAGTTTCGGGAGGCTGAAATCACCATTTTTAATGTCTGAGGCGCCCAATAAGATCTGGAAGAGGTCCAGGGCAATTCCTACTGTGTCTTTGATCCAGCTAAGTACTTCGGCCCAATATAGTCTCACCTTTGGACGTTCCCACAACATATGTACCACAAAACCACCTGACCACATTCCCTAGGTTGGAGCGGGGAAGATCCCGAGAACATCTTTGACAATCTCAAGGGGGGCAGGTGCCAGCAGTGAAGTAGCTTAAAGTTGTGCTCCATTGCTGAAGTGTATAAATTCCCAGAGAACATCAGTTTGTATTTGATTTTCCAGGTGGTGTCTGGGATTTCCCCTCCAGTTTTTTCCTCCCGGATTGCTTACATATCTGCATATGATCTAGCTCTGTAGTTACCAGCACCTTGTATAACCTGTACAGTATACCTTTCCTCCCCGGGCTTCACTATGGATTTTCTCAAAGGGTGTGAGGGGACACTAAACCCCACGGGCCATTTGGGAACGGACATTAGGCCATTTAGGCACAACTATTCAAACACATTCAGGGAACTTTTTCCCAGGATTTGGCTAAGGGATTCATATTTAATGGATCCAGCTGGAAAAGGTTGGCCAGTTCTCTCCAGACCCATGTCTGACCACATTTGCATGAAGCGAAAGCCCCAGCATCCCAAGACGAAGAGTTCCCCCCATACTAAGCTCAATGGGGATGGCTAGGAGGAGAGGTGTAAATTTGTCTTGTTTTTTTCCATAGGAGTCACAGCACTACAAGGCTTGGGTGGGTCTTGGCTTAGCCCAGGATCGCATTTTTCTGGGACAACAATAGTAGGTCCAATAAGTGCCTTGGTCATCTCTCAGATGCTCCACAAGGACTCGCAGCTGAGCTGCATTTTAATAGTGCCAAAGGTCTGGGAAGCCATATCTGCCATAGTCTCTAGGGAGAGTTAAGTTTGTATATCTAATTCTCTGTCTTTTATCCTGCCATACAAATGTATCAACCATGGATTTTAATTTATCGAAGAAGGACTGTGGCAGGGGTACAGGGGCACAGTGAACAGGTAGAACAGGCAGGGTAGTGCATTCATTTTCACTGTCACCATGATCAAACCATGGCAGCGTAAGGGGGGCCCACCGTGCCAGGTCTAATCTTATTTTTTCAATTAGGGGGGGAAGTTCACCTCCTCCAGCCGTGTCAGATCATTGGGCAATTTAACTCCCAGGCATGGAGTAGCAGAGTTTTCGAGTCCCATGCCACAGAGGGTCTTCCTACCTCTGGTGCGGGGTCGTCTTCTCCTATGGGCATGACATTGGATTTGGGGATATTTATTTTCAATCCCGAAACCCACCAAAGTTGTTTATCTGATTGAGGAGTTCTGGGAGGGCTGTTTCCACATTGGTTAGGTAACAGAGAACATTGTCTGCAAACAAGGAGAGCTTGAAGTCAGTTGTCCCACACCGGATTCCCGTGATCCCTGTGTTCTCCATAATTGCAATGGCCAGGGGCTCCATAGATAGGGCATAAAGCAGAGGGGAAATGGGGCAGCCCTGTCTCGTTCCTCTGAAAAGATGGAGGTAGGGAGGAGATTGTGCGTTCACTGCCACTCTAGCTATGGGGTCATTGTACAGGGCCGTGATCCATTCCCTAAATTTAACACCCAAGCCCATTTTTTGAAGGACTTTTCCCATATAGCCCCACTCGACCCGGTCAAAGGCTTTCCCTGAGTCTATGGAGAATCCCACTTGCTCTCTGTGCACAAGGGTAGTCATAAGGTGACTAGTCTATTGGCCAATACCTTTGCCATGACTTTGACATCTGTGTTGAGTAGGGACATAGGGCGGTACGACTAGCACTGCAATGGATCTTTCCCTTCTTGGGAATGACTACGATAAGGGAAGAGAGCAGACCTTGGAGGGAGCCCAATACCATTGCCTCGTTAAATAGTTTGGCCATAAAAAGGACTAACGTAGATCGAAATCATTTATAAAAAATAGAATGTGAAGCCATCCTCACTTGGGGTCGTACCCCCCTTCATACTAGCAATGGTGTCAATGATCTCCTACTCAGACATGGCTGCTTTCAATGTCACCGCTTTGTCTGGAGGAAGCCTGGGGATTGGCAGGGCGTCTAGGAACCGGCCTACGTGTGTTCCATCTCCTTTATACTGATACGTGTAAAGGTTCTCGTAGTACATTCTTAACTCTTCCACGATGTGGGCATACTCAAGGAGCCGCCCTCCCCCTATCGGGCGAATCGCTGCAACCCTTCTGTTGTTTCTCTGCTCCCGTAGTCGCCAAGCCAAGATTTTATCTGCCCTCTCCCCTCTTTCCATGTATTTCTGCTTGCGGAAGTTCATCTTCCATTCTGTTTGGCCAACCAGCAGGGCCTTAAGTTTAGCTTTATGTCCCTGGAGTTTTCTCAACTTCCCTGTCAGCATTTGGGATTTCAACTTCCCTCCCGGCTGCAGGGCTCCAATCTTCACCCTCAGTACATTCCCCTCTGCTACCTTTTCTCTTTTCCTCCTGGCCCCCATTCCTATCAAAACTTTTCTCAACGTGGCTTTAAAGGCCTCCCAGACTCCCTGAACTTCCACCTCACCATTGTCATTCAGGTCAAAGTATTCCCGAATCGCATTCAGTACCACCAGAGCTTGCTCGTTTTCTCTCAGAAACAGGTTGTTGCAAGACCACCTGGATTCCGATTTCTGTGGAGGGGATTCCTCTATTCTAACCTTCAAAAGGTCATGGTCCAACCATGGGATGGATTCTGTCATGGATTCTTGGACCCCACTCTGGTGGGAGGCGTCTACGAGGATATAATCAATCCTCGAGAAGGAATCGTGAACCTTTGAGTAATAGGTGAAAGGGGGGTTCCTGTCTCGTACCCGAATATAGTCATCCACCCCCCCCCGATCTGAGTTGACTTGCTGGAAGCAGGTGGCTTTCTTAAGCTGCGGGTGGGAAGCTGTGTGTTGGGCTCACTTTTTCCAAGGTCAGGGTCCAGGACCATGTTAAAATAACCTCCTATTATCAGGGCACCTTCACGAACCCCTGGATCTTGCTTGAGATTGATTCCCAGTACTGCTCCTGGTCCTCATTAGGGCAGTAGATGGAGACCACAGTTAATGCATGCCCCCTCACCTCTCCTTTCACCATCGCAAAGCGGCCATCAGGGTCCTTCAGAAGCTCCTTAGGGCCAACATTGAGTTTACTAACAACTACCACCTCTGCCCCTTTTTTTTTTTTATAGAGAGGATGCGTCAAAGGCCTCCCCTATGGATTTCGCCTCCAGAGATGGTTCTCTCTCTCGGCCAATGGGTCTCTTGAAGGAACATCAGATCTAACTTCAAGCTATTGAATTTGCGAATGGTCAGTGATCTTTTATGGGGGGGAGTTCAGACCAATTGTGTTGAGAGAACCCACTGCCACATTGCCTATTGTTCTAACCATCTGGGCCTGTTGGCTTTACCATTAAACACTGTACACTGACTCTGCAACGCCTGACATTGTGTCATGTAGGCCTCATAACGGCCTTTCCGGCTACCAAGCACAGATTATCACCTTAAGCCCCCCCAACAAGCCCATTTATTTCAAATCTCTACTCGCCGTGCTCCCCCCAACACAAATAACAGCCCCAAGAACACTTCAACAGGTAAACTCAGCATCAGGAAGCAGGGTCGGACTGGGACAAGAAATAGGCCCGGACACCCCAAAAAAAAAGGCCCACCCCTCGCCTCAAAAAGTGGCCCACCCCTCACCTCAAAAAAAGTGGCCCTCAAACGATCATCCGTGATTCGCGTCAGTTCACGACTTTACAGAAAATGCTACTTATGGAGGGTTCATGTGTCTGTTGCATGTTATGTTTTGTGTAAACGCTTGAGAAAGTGATAAGGCAGATGAAGACTGCACGGCTGGGTACCAGCTGCTCCCGATGCCTCCTTTCTGAACTGATAAGAGAGGGGGGTGCTTTGAAACACAATTTACTTGATGTATAAGCACCTTACAAATGCACGATACATAAAATGAAATAAATAGGCCAAATAGGCCTCTGGTGCCAGCCAGTGCCATGCCCAGTCACAGCTCACCTTTACTATGCCATGACCTGCCTGGCAGAGTCCCTTTGCCACATTCAGGAGTTTCTGGGCAGGATGTCACCCACCACCTCGCTCTACATTGACCCTTCCTCCATTCCCTCACCTCATTCAGCCGCATCCCCTCCCAGCTACCCCCACAATAAGCTCCCACCACAGGTCACGCGTCCACGAAAGTGAAAGAAGTAACCCTTTGCCCCTCTTTCCTGAGATCACATTTCTTTCTGAGGAGCCTCACAGCTTGGAAATCTGCACTACGGTGATGCACTATAAAGGGATCCAAAGGGTGAAAGGACTATTCAAAGCTGTGACATATGGGAGAAGCTTACGAGTTTGATGTGTGATTCAATGTCGTGAGATGGTGACACCTATGCGGAATTGCATAATGAGACAGATAAAAGACATGGGTAAGTAAATGAAGTAATGATGTTAGTGCGTCCGAAAAGCAAGCTAGCACACTGTGTGGCCCTACCTTGATGATCTCACTGACCACCAGAAGAAAACATAGAGAACGAAAAAGAAACACCAGCGCGAGAGACATACAACAGAGCACAGAACAAGACATAGAAGAGAAAAGGAAGCAAAGAAAGTGGGCAACAATAGAAATAGGAAAAACGAAATAATGAACCTAGTCTAAATACAAAAAACAATCATACATCTAAATCATCATCAGCATCATTACAAAAAATGTGTTCTTCACTAAACGTGTAAAAAACGATAGCAGACAATAAACGTCTTGGTAATAACAAAAGAACACCAGAAGTGAAGGGCAATGCAATGTAGGGCCTGCCATCCTGGTCAAATAATATTAGCTGGGGCGGCCAGTCGGGCACCTGGGGTGGGGGTGAACAACCACAGGCCTGGTGCCAGCCACACACCACCGCCGGCCCACTGAGGGAGTCACACTCTGGGAGGGTGGACTCGTGGACGTCTGACGGGCTGTCTGTCAGCAGGTGAGACTAGGTACTGTTTCATAGGGGGCCAGATCCTGGTGGTGGTCCACCACCGGTCCCGACTCCCTTCATGCCAGGCAGCAAGATGTGATGGCAGCAACGTGACTGCAGACGTTGAAGGGCAGATGGCGGCTGCATGGCTGGGTACCAGGCACCAGTTGCTCCCGATGCTTCTTTTCTGAACTGATAAGAGGAGAGCTTAAACACAATGTACTTGATGTATTAGCACCTTGAGGGGACATGCTACTCCCTGGAGGTCAAAGGGGATGAGCTCTAATAGTGCCAATGTGATCCCAACTTATAGTTTAATTCCAATGTTACCCTGTCAGGAGGAAGTGACGCATGCTGGCACTCGAGATGCCAAGTCCAGGTCTGCATTGGCATGTAGCTTTGGGGAAAACCAGTGAAACAAAAAAACGGAGAGATAACACAGTTAGGGATGCAGGCCGTCTGTCTAGTCCGAGTGAAACAGACACCTGCATTTTTAAAAGTTGACTGTGCCCTTTTATACAAAGTAAAGTTGGTAGACTTTACTTAATGTGGTTTAATTGCCTATCCCATTTAACAACTGTAGAAAAGTATTAAATGTCACATGGTCTGTAACGTGTTGCTTATGGAAGTCATGATGAGCCCAGGCTATGTGTGACTCGCTTTAAATATAATACAGTGCATTGAACACCCCTTTCCACTGCCGTATCCACGGGAGCAAGTGTAATCACTTCATCCAGTCCTGGTGCTTACTTGAGGTCATTTTGCGGTTGCCAATCAATATCCACTAATAATCCCATACATAAGGCAAGTTACTTTACACAGTTTGGACAATGCACGATAAGGCAGTTTTGAACTCCTATCTGTACTGTACGATTGAGAATGCACCTATTTCTGTACTCCAGTCTAGCATGCATCTCTTTCTATGTGTGCACACAAATGCACGATACGTAAAATGAAATAAATAAATAGGCCAAATAGACCTCTGGTGCCGTGCCTGCCAGTGCCATGCCCGTGCCCAGTCACAACAGGGCGACACGATACACACATCACCGCCGGCCCACTGAGGGACTCACGTTCAGGGAGGGCGGACTCGTGGGCGGCTGACGGGCTGGCTGTCAGTAGGTGAAAGGAGAAGAACTGCCAGGCCAGTGCAGTCAGTGCCTGGACTTTATTCTTACCTTACGGGCCGGCTCCTAGCTGCAGAGTCTCTCTCTGTCTCCTCTTGGATGTTGTCTGCTGGGCTGCCTGCTGCTGGCTGCCGCGGGGGCTGGCAGACCTGGGCTGAGCACTGCTGAGCCACCGAGTGAGGTGGTGGCGCAGGTACGAGGTGCCAGGCCGGGGCGGCAGTCACCAGCAGACAGTGTACAGTGCTGCCTGCCTGCTAGTACCACCAGTGCTGCAGACTGAGTTGGCAGTGCCACTGCAAGCCGGTTCCTGGCAAGCAGCCGGATCAGCAAGAACTTCGGACCGGGTGCTGCCTGCAGCCGGTGTGGAGTAACGGTCCACTGTCTCGGTCTGCTGGCTGGCCTCTGCTGTGCTGCACGCAGCCCGTGGTGGTGTCGTGTTGTGGCTGGCTGACAGTGGCCCGTGGCAAAAATCATCATGCAGGGCAGGGAGGAGAGGCTCAACTAATATCCTTTCTCTCCAGGGAGAGAGGGTCACATGTCACACGTCCAATGGCGGCACAGAGTCTGTGCCGGATCAGCCTCATCCACAGCCCCAGGCACAAGTTGCTTTCAACTTTGCAAAGTGCAACAAATTCGTTGTTGTTACTTCCTGCAAAGTTGAAAGCAACTTGTTATGAGACTGCACTTGGTTGGTGCCCCCGTGCCCCCAGTGCCGGGCCCAGGTCAGCCCAGCCCCAGGCCAGCGGCCCTGCAGGCAGGAGGCGAGCAAGCCAGCCAGCCTGAGGCTGAGCCTGGCTGCAGTAGGTGTTGTAGTTGTAGCCGAAATAGCATTTCAGAGGAGCCGGGGCGGGCCCGAGCGGCGACTAGCACTGCACGTCGCGGCTCCCCCTGGAGTGGCTGCACCATGTCAGCGGCCCTACCCCAGGGTCCAGGCTACTTGATCAGGCATTAATAATATGCATGCATCAGAATTATGATGCATGCAAATCACCAAAGCAAGGTAACAACTTGTTTGTTGTTACCTTGCTTTGATGAATAATTATGCGCACAGCCCCAGCCCCTCCTGCAGAGTGCCAGTTTCCATCACTGGCGCTGCCTGCTGCTAGCAAGGCGAGCTGCTGGCGTGGCCACTGTCGGCAGCAGCCAAGCCAATCCATAATTGTACAAACACTGCAGGCAACAAATAAAAAAAATGTTTCAAATGGCCCAGCTTGGCCTGCGCCCACAGCGCTGTACAGCACACTGTGACTGTGTGTCACTGGCTGGCTGCTGCAGCGCTGTGCCGGCAGCGAGTCAAATGTAATGATAAACAAACATTTTATTTATTTTTTTAAAACCGGCCCTGGGGTGGCTTCATAAAAAACCAGCCCATGGTGTCGCGGCCTGCAGCATTTATCAAAGGAAGGTAACACTTAGGTGTTACCTTTCTCTGCCTCTGCGGCGGGCTGGCGGCGGCGGGGCTGCAATTGCAAAGGATCTGTAAGATACTTACTTACAGATCCTTTGCAACTTGCGTCCGTCCGGCGGCGGCGGCGAGGGGGAGGCCCTGGGGGCCGGTTCCTGAAGTGTGAAGGCACAGACTTGAAGCCCATGACTGAGCCGGAGACCGGCCCAGCGTGGGCTTCAGGAACCGGCCCCCAGGTCTCCTCCATGATTTTGTATCGGCCACGGGCCGATTGGCCGACGGCTCAGTCCAGCCCTGTCAGGAAGTAGATTTCGGGTGGATTATGTCGCAGGCTTCTCAACTTTCCCCGGGCTATTTAGCTGCTCCTCTGAATTCAACTTCAGTGTGGGGAGTGGGGCGCCCGGGAACCCCCAGGGTACAATGCTGGATTCCTTGTATCTCCCCTCTCGAATTGTATAGTGGAAGAGGGCCACACCTCACGATTGCGGGGGGGACTCAGGATTCAGTTTCTTGAATTTGTGGTGGCCCCTGACTCAGCGTCTGTCCACAAAGCCTCTGGCGGTTGTGCCATCCCCTTGTGCACCCGCCTGGGCTTCCGAGATGGGTGTTGGGGCTGTTGGTGCTGACTCGCGGAGGAGCTCCTGTGATACTCTGCATATGTCCTCTTCCGATACAAGGTGGTGTTTGTAGCCTTTATTTTTTTTTTTTTAATTTTTTTATTGGTTTACATTAAACCTTTAAAATATTTGCTTGAATTGACACGAAACCCATCATTACCCCATTACTTTAGCAACTACTTCCTTCAACAATGACCTCCTTCATTTCCACTCCGGTACATGACCTATTTTTGCCTCTAATCTTTCTTCAATAGAGGCAAGGAAGGAGGTCAAAGGTAGAATCAGTTTCATATCTGAGCCATTCCACATATGCTTCCACCATTCATCAGCGCATACCGACTGGTGTGCATTATACCAACCGCCTAAGTGGATTGATCGTATGTCTTTCAATGTTGTACAGAAAAGCACCAGGTGTTTTATAGATTCTGGTTCCTTGCCACACAACCGGCACGTCGTCGATCGATCCACATTTTTTGCCCAATGACTGATTCTATCTTTTGTTTTCATTGCATTAAGGCGGAACAACATAAATGATCTTCTTGCTTTCGTGGATGGAAAACGACTCAGGTAAGGTTGAAGGATTCCGTAGCTTCTTGCTTCTCCCGGAGACTGTTTCATTGCGTGGGCTTCCTTGCGCTCGTCACATGTGTTTATCCAATCAAGGCGCCATATTGACGCCTTAGCAGCTGAAGGATTTGACAGGAGAGTTTCCACAGTGATATTATAGTCCTTTAGCAGGTTTTCGCATCGTTTTACCCATTGTGCGAGTATCGCTAAACCTTTGGATGAGGCATTGTATAAGATTTCAAATTGAAGTATTCCCACTTCTGGCCTTGATTTCCGATACAAGCTGAGTTGATTCCAAATTATCCTTGCGTGTAAAGAGATCAGGGCCAGTTCGTATCTTATGCATGCCGTTGCAATGCCCGGAGGCAAACTTAAGGTCTTTGTCCAAAACATGTGTTCCAGCGAAGACCAGTGTGTTGACGAACATCCAAAGGCGTTTTCTGCTCCATAGGACAGAATCGGGACCACTTTTTGTTCGTAAAAGTTCCGTAAGGGCTGAGTAGAAAAGTTCCCAAATTTCCTATGTAGCTTCAGGCCTTGGCAAGCTAATTGGGCACATTTCCGTTTTGAGTCTGCCACCCACGGTTCATCACATAAGCTCGAATTTAATAGCATGCCGAGATATTTAATGCTTTTTGAAATTTTCAATTTTTCATGGTTCAGCAGCCATACCTGTCTTGGGCCTTTATGTAACCGTTTCGTTTTTAGATTCTCAAAAATAAGTATTTCCGACTTCTTGGTGTTTATCTTTAAGTTGTTCTGGTCCACATATTTTTGGACGGCGTCTAATTTACGCTGAAGTCCGATTGGCGTTAGATCTAGGATCACCAAATCATCGGCATATAGTAACCAACTTATCTTTGATTCATTGAGTGTCGGAGGAAAGGCTCTGACCGACTGAATAGAAGCCCCAATGTCAGAAATAAAGAGGCTAAAGATTGCTGCTGCCAAAGGACACCCCTGTTTCACGCCTTTATATGTTTTTATTTGTGTTGTAAGCGATCCCGATTGATCCAATCGGACAGAAATTGACGTATCATTGTGTAGTTCTTTTAATGCCGCCAATAAGCCCACAGGACATCCCCACAAAACCAGCTTCTACCACAGTAGATCACGGTCAATCCTATCAAAAGCCATGGAGAAATCTATAAAAGCTAAGAACACTCTCAAGTTCGTTCTCAGGGCCTCCATTTTCAACAGATTTAGGATCAATAAATTTAACGAACAGCCAACGGATTTTACGAAGCCTGACTGTCTTACATCAACTCTGTTTACAGACTTGGCCCATGTAATCAGTTTTTTTTGGAGCAGAGAAGCAAAAATTTTTCCCAATACATCAAGTAAGGCCACTGGCCTATAATTTGCAGGATCTAATCGGTTGCCTTTCTTGAAAATAGGTATTATTATTCCTGTTTTCCATGATGCAGGGATTTGTTTTTGGTCATTAATTCGTCTGAATAACTCTGCGCATATCGCAGTCCATAAGTCTGGGCACTGTTTAATCATCACGTTTGATAGACCATCTGGTCCAGGCGCCCGAGAGTTTTTTGCTCTCATTATTGTCTCGTATATTTCGTCTTCTGCAAAATATAGGTCCCATGGAGTTGTGTTGGACATTGATTTAAGAGATGGCGAATCGTTCTGATACAGAGCTGTAAAATGATTTATCCATTCTTTTTCAGGCACTGGGCATATTTGTAAAGCAGCTTGCGGAGCTTCAAGGTCATTAAGTATGCGCCAGAAGTCTCTGCTGTTTTTATTTACGAGAGTCTTCATCATAGCTTCTGCATCATTTTGCATCAATATGGCTCGATGACCTTTCAACCAGTTTTTATAGGATTGTCTTGCAGATTTGTTTTTCGCCACAATATCGCCAACCGGGCCTTGATTATTTCTGCGGATTTCGGCTCTCATTTCACGTTTTCGCTGTCTTATAAGTAAGTCAAAACTGTGCTTGTTCTGAAATGACTTATTTTTCGTACCAATTTCTTTTGTTTTAAATTGCCACAGAATTGGGCCATAGTCAATGACTTTCTCAGCTGCTGTGAATTGTTTCTGAATCTCTAGGACCTCTTTATCTACTAATTTTAACCGTATCCTGTTGGGTGCAACTGCAACTTTTGGTCGCCATTTTTCTCTCGGATTATTATTCCAATCTTGAAATGTAAATTCGAGTCTTTCATGGTCGCTGTTGGTCATTGGACAAATTGTCATCGATTTTGCTTTCTTATGTATATTGTTAGACACGAAAATATAGTCAATGGTGGAACTTTGGCCATCACGTCGCCACGTTGGTTTAGAAGGAATATCACCTTGTGTGCAGCCATTTAACATTGTCAGGCCTCTTACTTCCATTTCATCATTCCATGCTTGGGCTAGCTTGGTTTTTAGGGCATTCTGTGGTTTGAAGAGGTCGATGTTTAAATCCCCACAGACTATTATAGCAATTCCACAGCCGGATTCTAATACATTATCAAGTACTTTCGTAACTTGGTCGATGAATTCATCGGATCCAGTTCGCTGATGGTTCCAATACAGATTAATGATAAATATCGCGTCATTCTTGTTTTCATCAGCTGCCGACTTACTTATCTCAGTGGCCTGGATGTATGGCGTCAGGTTGACAGATCTTACTAACCGGTATCCAGATGACCGATTTATCATCGTCAATAGGCCGGCTATTGGTCGACCTTTATCAGGCTTGATTGCGGGATTCAACACGCATTCGAAATTTGCCACTATAGGTAAATCACACATCCAGGTCTCTTGAAGGCAAATCAAATGTAGGTTGGTGGCCCAATTATTGGTCAACAAATGACTAAATCCGCGTGTGTTCCAAGAACTAAACGTGAGATCTTGTTGCGACTCGTTCTTTAAACATTAGCTAGTTGCTTTCCTGTTCAGGGCATTCGCCATCCAGGTCCAATCTTCTTCTGCGGTTAACCGTCGTGGCATGGTGGAGCGTTCTAAACTTGTGGTCTCGTTTAGTTTCTCGTTACTTATTGTAATTTCGATTTTTCCCATTAACATGGGAAAATTCTGAGTTCCAGCTCTCAACTCATGCGACTGGGGTCCGGCTTGGAAATTTTTGTGATCCATTTCATTCTTATCAAGCTGTAAGTTTTGTTTTGCCGGTGAAAATTTCGGCGTTCTCCTGACCCTCTCTGACCTATGGTCGTTGTGGTCACGCTGCGCAACGTCCCCTTTACGACCCTTATTTTCGTCCTTAGGGCTTCTTCTCTCACAGTCAGTCATTATATAGGCATCAAAACCTAAAGAGTGTAGTTCTTCATTTGCCTCAAGTATTACATTTGCGATTAATGTTGAATTTAAATGTAAAATCACTCTGTCTGTTCGCAATTCATCAGGAAATTCGATTATTTTTAAGTCTTTTGAGTCCAGCGACCGCAGTTGTGGAACGTAATGTAAGAGTCTTAATACATTTGTGCGGTTCAAAATTAGATTTTCATATCCATGTAGGCATTCCAGCACTAATTTAGTCAGGGCCTCCGAGTCAGTTGATCTCGTACTATGCCTCTGCTGTCTCATTTTCAAGTTTTGTCCGAGTGGTTCTGATAACTGGGGGTCCACCTTCCGCTGTTTCAATGGGCTAAATGAAGGCTTTGGTGCGGGAAACTCATCCTTTCTATCTTTCAGTGGATTCATGATAGCACAGGTCGGCCTTGATTCGTTGTGGCTCGTTGGTTGTTCGTTATTCCTTCTCATTTGCCTATCTCTTTTTTCTTGGAGTGTGACAAACTTAGGACTCATTGGCTCTTCCTTATCTATTTTACTCTCGACAATTGGATGTATTTTTACACTCCTTCGTCCCTTAGCATCGCTAGACGGTTTGTCAGGGCGAACCTGGGCGTTTGATTCTACTCTCACCTCCACTACATCATTGTCTGAGTTGAGCTTCTCTGTGCTAACTACAATTCTTGGTATGGCTGCAGGATCTTCAGTGCCACCGCCAGCGCTCACTTCATCTGAGGCGTACTCCTCATAGACGGATAGATCCATTAAGTCGGTCATTGATGACTCCTCCTCTACGATTTGTATGTTCACGTTCTTTTTTGACATTGATTCCTCTCCGGGTTGATACTCCCTCTCTTGATCCTTTGCCTTTAATGCCTCATTTCCAGGATACGCCGATTTGCCTTCTTTAGTAGAATCGTCTTCTTTTAGTCGTGAGCTAATTGCTTTATCCACTAAGTGAAACAAATTTATGTTTCGCAAGAACTTTCGTGCACCTTTTTGTTGCGTTCTTTTTGGTCCCGGCTTGTTCTTTTGTTTTTTTATAGATGACATATTTCTCGTTTTATCACGCCCAAGCTTTGGGCTCACTTCTTTCTTCGAATGCCCAAAAATCGGGAACAAGCCCGACTGCTTTGGTATCGCATCTTGCTCACTTTGCAGGTCAACTACCAAATCGATTATCTTTTGTATCGAAGCAGAGCCGGAGGCAATTTGAACATCCCCCAGTGCTGGGTTCATTGCATTTTGTGAGTGTTTAAACGCCGAATTAAAGGAGAGGTCGAGCGGATTCATGTCACTCTCCGCGTTTCTACTCTTTTTGTTAGTGATAGCTGGCAAGGCCTCCTCTGGCATTATCTGCTCCACTTCTGCCCGGTCTCCTTCGTTCATTACGGCATTCGTGACAGTCTGTGGTATTTCCGTGAGCATCGTACGATGTAACGAGGCTTTATTTGAAGACTCTATTCGCCGGTAGAGGGGGGCATTCAATGTCGAATTCTGAATATTTACTTTGCCGCTATGGAGACCTATATTGGCGGTCAAGCCTGCATCATTCTCTTGAAGAGCCGTTTCCAACGTTTCCCCATTATGGACCCCGTGAGGTTTGCGGAATAACGACAAGGCCTCCCTTGCTACCTCAGCAAATAACTTCTTGTCAATCCTGTCATTTTGTTTGGATGTGTTCATATCTTGTATACCTGACAGCAACTGCAGGTTCATCTCGTTTTGTTTAAGGCTTCCCAGGCCCTGCGTTGCCTCTAATTGAACCAGTTTCGAATGCATCAATGCTAACAGGGTTGACATATCCTTCACGTTGTCATTTAATGATTCGTAGAGTTTTGTAAATGGTGCAAGCGAAATTGCCATGGCCGCAGTTAAGGACGTTAATAGGTCGTTTGGTGGGACCTGACTATATGACACTCGTTTCATATTTTCATTTCTCTCAATTGGTTTTTCTGGGTTGGTGTTGTAGTACCTCCTCTCTCTTCTTATTTTAGGAAAGGGGCGTTCCCCGATCGAAGAGTCTGAAGTTTCCTCATCTTCTGATGATGCCTCGAGCGTCGAGTTTGACCTACTAAATTCATGTACTGTTACACGTTTTCTCTGTTCGTCATGCTCTTGTTTAGAGGCCCTTTTCTGAGAGATGGGCACATGACTCTCCTGCATCTGCCTACCCCTCATAGATGATACCACTTCTCGAGCTATATTGTCTTTCAGTCTGTCTGCACCCCCACTACCTTGATTAAGTGCATTGTCATACATACTTGGCTTTGTAGTTGATGTATCAGATCTAGATACGGTTCTTGGTGTTAATAAAAGTTGATTGTCACAATTCCTGGATATATTTAGGTTAAATGCATTTTTCAACACGGTGGAAATCACCTCTAATGAATTTCTTTTTTCACCAGGAGTATTGACAGTTAGCCCAGTCATGATACTTGTGCTGGACTCTTTCAGAGCACTACCATGATTTTGCAGCTCTAACGTTAGTTCCTCATTGTGTTGCTCGTCTACATTGGCCTTATTGTGCTCAGGAATGACAGGAGGATCCGTGCTGTTAAGTATAACGTTATCATTTCTTATAAAGTTGGCATTGTATAGGTCAGACATCGTTATCAGTTTACTTACCGCTTTTGTCTGAAACATATGCTCCTCCAACGAGTCTGCAGGCATAATGACCGCCGCGTGATCGTCTTTTGAGCGGTCGCCTGTTCTGTTCCACTCGCCCGCTTCCATCGATGTCACGGTGCTAACTGCAACACTGCTCAACCTGTGCGATGTGTGCGTTCCGCCGTCCCTCTTCCGGGCGGCCACGTCATCAACGTGCGTCGGGCTTGACCTTTCCTCACTCAGCGCCTCCTCGGGATCTCTCCTCGGGCTCGGCTCCGACGCCGCGGCTTCGCTTAGACAGCCACGACCTTCTGCACTTGGTAAGTGGGACGCCGCCGCAGCTGTATATTCGGGTGTATCAACTACGATTGTTGTATTGTCACGTACTCGCAAAGCGTTGGTCTTCGTCTCCGCTGATAATGCGAGCACAGAGCTCTTACATCCACTCGTATTGTAAGACGCTTCCGGGTTTGTAATTAGGTTTACAGCCTTTGGATCATCATTGGTCCGGGGTTGCGATTCTAGCTCTTTACCAGAATCAATGAACACGCTTTCTGAGGCTTCTGTTGTTGAGTCCACATTACCGGACGCATCCAGGTCGATATCCTCTGCTATTTCGGTTACCGAATTGCATGATACATAAAGACTTTGTTGTTTTTTCCTCGATCGTTTGGCATACTCCAGTGTCTCATCCGTAGATGCCGCCCTTTTTAAGTGGGATCTTGTTCTCGGAATTGTGGGTCTCTCAGTGAGACTTAACTGTTCCATTTCTTCTAGAATGATGGTTCGCCTATCGCCGCACGCCAAACAGCAAACAGTAGATACAACAGCCCTTTGCACACAGGGCTTAGCGCCACAAGGGCGAGAGAGGCGGCCTTAAGTGCCCAAGGGCCTGGGTCAGGTGACACAGCCAGTCAGTTGGTTAAAGGCACAGGTACACGGCACACGCACCTCTCTTTATCTTCCTTCCTCCTTCCTCCACGCCACAGCAAACAGTAGATACAACAGCCCTTTGCACACAGGGCTTAGCGCCACAAGGGCGAGAGAGGCGGCCTTAAGTGCCCAAGGGCCTGGGTCAGGTGACACAGCCAGTCAGTTGGTTAAAGGCACAGGTACACGGCACACGCACCTCTCTTTATCTTCCTTCCTCCTTCCTCCACGCCACAGCAAACAGTAGATACAACAGCCCTTTGCACACAGGGCTTAGCGCCACAAGGGCGAGAGAGGCGGCCTTAAGTGCCCAAGGGCCTGGGTCAGGTGACACAGCCAGTCAGTTGGTTAAAGGCACAGGTACACGGCACACGCACCTCTCTTTATCTTCCTTCCTCCTTCCTCCACGCCACAGCAAACAGTAGATACAACAGCCCTTTGCACACAGCCTTTAAGTTCGAAGTAGAGAAAGAAAGGGAAGCCCCATCTGTAGTGGACTCCTTTGGAGCTCAGGCATTTCGTTAACGGTGCACAGAGTCTCCTTCTGGACAGGGTAAAGGCTGAGAGATCCTGGAATACAGTGATTTGGGAGGCCTCCCATTCCACCGGGCCCTTCTTTCTTGCCATGTCCAAAATGTTAGCTTTTTCTGTGTAGTAGTGAAACTTGGCCAGGACTGTCCTTGGACCACAGGAGCCCCCGGTATTACCCAAATTGTTCATTTACAATTGTTCGAATGAACAATTGACCGAATTTAAAGGGTCACAATATATATATATATATGGGGTTTTGGGTGGGTTTGGGTTGGTTTGGGATTTGCGGGGGGTTTCCCCCCGCATATATGTTACAATTGACCTTCACAATTCGGTCAATTGTGAAAAGGTCAATTGTCATTCGAACAGTTGTAATACGAAAAATTCGTATACAACCTAGCCCCCACCCACTCTGTGAACCCTGTCAATGGTAGGTTCTCTGTTGTTGCCCTCATTAAAGAGTTTACTAATGACATTGTTGATTGCTTTCACAATGTCACTCTGCGTTTCACCTTCTTGCTCCGGAAAGCCAAAAAACCTTAGGTTGTTTCTGCGCTCGTGGTTTTCAAAGTCGTCCACCTTTAATCCTCCCTCCTATCCAGCTCAGAGAGGTGGATTTAAATCTGTGACTCTGAAATGTCCACAGAGGATTGGTTAGCTTCGAGACCCTGGATGCGGTCCTCCATACTGTCCACTTTCTTGTCGAGCCCAAGCAGTCTTTTCATGATATCTGCTCCAAAGCCCATTATTTCCTCTAGAAGCATTGACATGCCTTTGCTCACCGAGTTGGCCTCCTCCAAGGCTTGTAGAGCAGTGGCGGGCATGGTGTCCTGAGCGGGCTGGAGAGGCTGATCGTATTGGGATTTCTTCAGTGCTGTTGCCCAGCCCTTGTGTAGTCCTGTGGTGCTGGACCGTCTACACTGAAGCACCATGGCTTAGGGCCCCTCCAACTCTGGGAGAGGGGGGATGTCAGGGGGGGTCTGTGAGTTTTACAGGTCCGGTTGAGTGGGTCTTGGCACTCTCCTACTTCCCATTGACCTCCACTAACTAGTTAGGGGTGCATGCCCCTTAAGGCCTGCCGGATTTAGTACCATTGTGACTGGTTGACCAATGTGGGGGTGGTGCCCTGAGGAGACAAGATGCAGGCAGGCTTTATTGCAGGTGGGGGGGGTCTGGGCTACTACTCCGGGGCCCCGCCTGGGCAATAAAGAGCTGGTGGGCACAATGCTCTTGGGCCAGCTCTGGGCTGTGTGAGGTGACTGACAAGTTACTGCCGGTGGAATGGCTTAGGAGGCCGTGGGCTGGAGGCAAGCCTCTCCTGGGGTTTTTCGGTACACGGGCCGAGTCCAAGCTGTGGTGCTATAGGCGTCAACTCTGTGGCTCATGTGAGCCATTGGGTGTTCTGCAGACTCCTTGGGGGGTTGATGCGCGGCTGTCCTGGGGGTTGTGGGCACCGTACTTGAAGGAGACTAGTCCACCCATTGCAAGCTCCCTGGGAGGGTGCTGGTGTGATGCTTCAGAACTCAGTGGGGGAGGGGGAGCTCCCTCTGGATTCTGCCTGCATCGGGGGTTACAGAGATCAGGCACCCAGTTTCACTGAGGCGGGGGGTTGTCAGGTGACAAAGGTCCAGTGCAGGAAGTCCAACGGGGAGCACACCGAGCGAGGCGTCCTCTAGCTGTGCCAGGCCCTTGCTTCCGCCGGTGATCTCTGCCTTGCCCAGGCAGAGTGTTGCACAGTTCTTGAAGGTGGCTCAGGGGAAAGGCTCACACCACAGCAGGAACTCATCGATGTTTCTCCTTACTCTGGGAGGCCCTGGAGGTCGGAGTTGCTTGTGGGTGGCCCCCACAATGTAAAACTTTGGGGGCAGTCCGCTCCTCACATTTTTTCGGGTGGGGCTCTGGTCCCGTTCTGGTCCCGTTAATGAGGAGTGACGCAGAGTTAACTACATCTCTACGCCACCTATTGGCCAATCCAAAACATGTTTTAATATATCAGGTACGTTTAATTGAGGGTGAGCATGGCACTACCTCAGTATATCAATCCAGTTTCAATTTGGTTCAATGTCACTTTTTTATAAAGATTGGGCCTCCGTGATGTAGCACTATATAATCCAAGAAGAAAGACCTTGGCCGTGAGGCCAGAGGTGTGGGCGGCACACCCTGATAACCACAAATACGTGGTTCTAGTTCTGTAGTTCTTGTACTCAGGTAATAGTATCTGATTAAAGTAAGTACTTCTACAGCTTTGTATAATATAATCATGAAAGTTCAATTTATTGTTGCTTTTCGCAGCAAATGTATCACATAGTTAGCCAATGCATTTCGGGCAATAATGTCCTTCGTCAGGGCCTGTGATTATACATTTATCTTGCTTTAAACTATGGTCATCAGTACCAAAACATCATAATGAGTGTATAAATGCAAACAAATCGTAAACATCATAGCGATATTCCATTATATTCATGCATTTCCGTAACAAATTCATATCGCACAATCATATGTTTCCCAAATGTCAACCATTATACATATTTCAATTCGTATATGTAGTGAGGTGTGACAACATGCATATGTATACCCATCATTGTATACATTACCAGCAGCAGTATCCAGGTGATTCAAACAGGAGTAAAACCGAAAGTGGACACCCCAAAATAAATAGGAGAAAAACGAAAAAGAGAGAAAATAATAATAAGCAAGTAAGTGGCTGCTCATCTGTATTTTTGATGCTTCTGATTTACTCAATGCCATATATATATATATTTATTTTACCGCCAATGTTCATATTCGTCTGCCCAATTAACCTGTGAGTCACACAGAGGGTAATTCATAGAAATCAGCACACAAGTGGCGCACGCGGCTGGCGTACAGTGTGCGCGTGCGGGAGTCTGCGCCAGCCGCGTGCGCCAAAATCCATGCGATAAGCCCTGTGCGAGCAGTGTACGTGTATTTCAGGGGTGGATAGGCCTTGTGCGAGCGGGGTACGTGTATTTCGGGGTTGCGCATGGAGAATCACAGGCGATAGGCCCTGTGCGAGAGGGGTACGTGTTTTTCGGGGGTGCACGTGGAGAATCACACGCGACAGGCCTTGTGCGAGCGGGGTACGTGTGCGAGCGGGGTACGTGTATTCTGAGGGGTGCACAGGGAGTTCCAAACGTGATTTTGCAGTGTGTGTCCTCCCAGGTGTGCCCTGTACCCCCTCCCCAACCCCTGCAGCCAGCCCACACCACAGGGGACTACCCTGCACCCCTGGTCATGTCCCATAGGCAGCCCATCCACCCTGGCCATGCCCCCAGCCAGCCCATATGTCACCATGCACCAGTGAGCACCGAGTCATGTCCCCCTGCACCCCACCCACCCTGCATTGACTGGCACTTGCCAGCAGGCCCTGACTCATGTCCCCCTGCACCCCCACCCACCCTGCATTGACGGGCACCTGCCAACAGGCCCCGACACATGTCCCCCTGCACCCCATTCCACCCTGCATTGACGGGCACCTGCCAGCAGGCCCCGACACATGTCCCCCTGCACCCCCACCCACCCTCCATTGACGGGCACCTTCCAGCAGGCCCCGACACATGTCCCCCTGCACCCCCACCCACCCTGCATTGACGGGCACTTGCCAGCAGGCCCCGACTCATGTCCCCCTGCGCCCCCACCCACCCTGTATTGACGGGCCCCTGCCAGCAGGCCCCGACACATGTCCCCCTGCACCCCCACCCACCCTGCATTGACGGGCAACTGCCAGCAGGCCCCGACACTTGTCTCCCTGCACCTCCACCCACCCTGCATTGATGGGCACCTGCAAGCAGGCCCCGACACATGTCTCCCTGCTCCCCCACCCACCCTCCATTGACGGGCACCTGCCAGCAGGCCCCGACACATGTCCTCCTGCACCCCATCCCACCCTGCATTGACGGGCACCTGCCAGCAGGCCCCGACACATGTGCCCCTGCACCCCCACCCACCCTCCATTGACGGGCACCTTCCAGCAGGCCCCGACACATGTCCCCCTGCACCCCCACCCACCCTGCATTGACGGGCACCTGCCAGCAGGCCCCGACTCATGTCCCCCTGCACCCCCACCCACCCTGTATTGACGGGCCCCTGCCAGCAGGCCCCGACACATGTCCCCCTGCACCCCCACCCACCCTGCATTGACGGGCAACTGCCAGCAGGCCCCGACACATGTGCCCCTGCACCCCCACCCACCCTCCATTGACGGGCACCTTCCAGCAGGCCCGACACATGTCCCCCTGCACCCCCACCCACCCTGCATTGACGGGCACCTGCCAGCAGGCCCCGACTCATGTCCCCCTGCACCCCCACCCACCCTGTATTGACGGGCCCCTGCCAGCAGGCCCCGACACATGTTCCCCTGCACCCCCACCCACCCTGCATTGACGGGCAACTGCCAGCAGGCCCCGACACTTGTCTCCCTGCACCTCCACCCACCCTCCATTGACGGGCACCTGCCAGCAGGCCCTGACACATGTCCGCACCCAACATGTCATAAAGATGCACATTCATGGGCCTCATGACCACCAAAATCCAACTGCACGCCACCCCAGTCCTGAGACACAATCACATTTCCCATCCACCCCTCACTGAAAGGCCTATTTCTTGTCACAAACCAAAAGTCAACTATGCACATCAACACATGTCTGTCACACACACCGTGTGCCAGTGATTGTGCAAACCCACATTGTGACATACAGTAAACCAATGAGCGAATACCACACATGGAAGTAAGAAATCAAAATGTATTGTGCACAAAATTAAGCAAATGGCATCAAAGCATGAAAATAATATCAATAAAAAAAGAAGAATGCTTGTCCAAAAAATAAAATGAAAATAATGAAGTCACAATCCAAAGTCATCCAAAATAAAGTCAGTGAAAACTCCTTGTCCACCAAAGCAAATCCAAAGGAAACAGAAATTTCAAAATACATTGATCCATGGCGAAGTAAAATAGCATTTTTGCAGAAATGCACAGTCCAACTATGTACAGAGATTGAAACCAGGATCCATGAGCCCAACTAATGAAACGAAACCTATAAAAGAAAAACTACCTAACTAAGAACTATATACAAAAACGTGGGGCATTGTCCAACCGCCCCAAAAGAAAAAAGAAGAGAAAGGAAACCTAACACTAACTAACTATATACAATGGCGGCGGGCAAGTCCTATGGCTCACTCTGTGATGTTGTGGGCCGGGGCATCATTGAACTGCATGTCTATCTCCTGGAGGCGGGCCTCTGCCCTGGCCCCGGGGATCTCGCAGGGATGCATCCATGGCCTATTCCAACTCCCTGCGAGTTGCCTCAAAGCATTTAGCCCGCCTCAACGCCGGACGCATGGAGAACTCTGCCCTGGCCATTGTGAGCCGCGCCTCTTCCGCCCGCCGCCGCTCCGCATCTATACGCTGGCCCAACCGCAGCCACACGGAAGACACACCCATTCCAGGGTCCTCCTTCCCTCTGGCCGATGCCTGCCCCTCTGATGTTGATGGCCCCGAGCCATCATTGCTCCCACCTAGAGCCTGCTGCTTCTGCTGCTGTCCATGTGCCCCGTCTGATGATGCCTGCACATCCTCCATCTGCTGGTCTCCAGTTGTTGGGGTGTCCACCCCTGCTGGACTGCCGACTCCTGACTGTGGCAGGGATGGGATCCCCACCAAGCTGGCTGTGTTGGTCAGGTCAGGTCCACAGGGGGCCCTGGTGGAATCTGGGCCGGAGGACGGCAGGGAGAATGACTGGCGCATATTCTCCACAGAGGAGGAGAGGTCCGCCAGAGTGCGCGACACATGTAGGAACCAACCAACCATGGCCCTACCAACTGTGCCACGTTTCCACGCAGCTCTTCGTGATGGTGTGCACGCTCCCCAGAGGAAGCACGCACGTCATCACGAATGACACGCGTGCGCGCGACACCAATCAGGATGGAGCCCATATGGTCATGGGACTCCTCGTCCGCAGGCAGTGGACAGCCAGATGACGTGGGCATCCCCCCTACCTGCGGACGGGCCTGGGACGGGGCATCCCTGCTGGTGCATGGTGGTGCAGTCACAGGGTCAGGGACAGCGACATGCACAGGCCCCTCCGCGGTGACCTGTGCTGCCTCCTGACCCTGGCCCTGGACTGCACCACTTGCACCAGTGGTACTACCTCCACCAGGCCCCATGTGCGGCTCAGTAGCGGGCTCCTCCTCCTCTGTGGAGACCACCAACCCAGATGTCTCCGCACTGTCTTCCGCCATTGCAAGCCCCTGTGGGGGCTCTCCCGGCCCTTCCGCTACAGCCTTAGTGGCAGACGCGGCACCAGTCCTCTCGCTCCCGGATTATGGCAATTCCTGGGAGGGTGGCTGGGCCTTGCGTCGCCGCCTGGTGGAGGCATCCCCACCGCAAAGCTCCACAGCGCCGTCTCTGCCCTCTTCTTCACTCGACGCTGTGCAGAGGGAGACATAGAACACGAGCATCAGGGTACTCTACAATAGTCCCCTAGACAGGAAGCAATAACACATGAGTGGCACTGTCAAACATCACTTCCATCCTGTCCCTCGACAACACATGGGTCAATCCAGGCAACACACATGCAGAAACAGGCACGGCGCATGCAATCAACATCAGCATCCATGTACAAGGGCCTCTACGGACATAAATGTTGCCTTTAAACTCACATGCATCATGGCTCATACTGATCCCATGCACACACATCACCGGAGGGTCATGCATCATGGCTCGTACACCACAGACACAGTGGATACAAGGGTGACCAGACTGCATAAGTGAATCTACACATCGTCACGGACATGTGTCATGCATCCATGGCTTTTCAAGGTCACACACATGCTTCTCAGACACACAGACATATATACCAGACATGTACATGAGAGCAGCACCCATCTCTCACCGCCATCCATGTCCAAGAACAGGGACAGGCATGCATTCAAGTGTGCATTCCGCATGCTGCTCCCCATGTTGCATTGGAACACATGCACCATCCATGTGGTTCACACATTACTGGTCTCACATGCATTACCATGATGTCCCTGCACACACACATCCATACATGGCCTATGTCACACATACATCCAAGTAGCTGACTACCAGCACACTGCAACATGCCCTGTTTCACACAGCAATGCATGGCCACTTACTGCTCAACTCCAGACAGATCTTCCTCCGAAGGATCTGGGCGTGGAGCGCTGGGTTTATGCGTTCCAGGACCCTCATTTGGATGTTGGTCAGGCTGACCCGGCACCCCTCTGCATCCTCTGCCATCGTGAGGCACCGGGCCTTGTTGAGGGTCCTGGACCTGAAGTCCTCCCAGCGCTTCCGGACGTGTTTGATGTCGCGGGTTGCCACCGTCTCCGCATTGATGGCAACCACTATGTCCTCCCAGATCCTCTCCTTTCCTAACATGTTGGCGCGCGATGGTGTGAAGAGGGCATCATAATGCCCCAGAACTTGCTCCACCAGGACACCAACTTCCTTCACACTGAAGCTGGTGGCCCTCTGCCTCTCTGGCTGGGGGTCACCAGTGGTCTCGGATGGTGTTTGCCCCGACATGGCGACCACCGAGGCAGGTGTGGGTGGGCAACTGGGTCCTGGGGCTGGGCTGTGGAGCGATGGTATTCCAGTTGGGAGTCTTCTGTTCCAGCAGGGGTGGACACAGCAACTGGACTCCTGCAGATGGCTGACATGCAGGCACCAAATAGCAGGCAAGTGGGCAGCAGGCAGACAGCAGCAGATTGCAAGTGGGAGCGTGCTCGGGGCTCTGGGGGGCAGGAAAATGGCCTTCTGGGCAGGAGCGTGGTCGTTCGTGTGTTGTTGCGTGGCCAGCTTGATACGGAGTGATTTGGCACGAAATAAACGGCACATCAGCGTGAAATTCGAGGAAAGGCCCTTAGCGCGAAAGCGCGTCTGTGACGTTACGCGCGCGGGTGTTTCCCACAACACGGGTGCATGTTTATTGTACATGTGAAAAAACTGCACGTCCGGGTGTCACTGCGTGTGATTGGAGCAAAGGCCCTTAGCGCGTAGGCGCCTAAGTGATGTTGCACGTGTGGGCTGGCTTAAACGGTATGCGTAGGACGCCATTTTCTTGTACGTGCTTTTTGTGGAGAGCGAGCGGATGATTCTTGTACTTCTTGTCGGTTCACATGCGATTACTTTGCAACGGTTCCAGTTCGTACTCCCTATTTCCTCAGACAGCGTTCAATTCTTCTTTTGGTGGAGGTGTTGCCAACGCGCACACGTGCGTCTTTTTCACATTCTTTTTCCAGGCAAACGGTGAGTCGCGCATGTATTTACCTACTGTGGTTGCCCCCGTGTGTCGCGTACCCCTTCAGAGGTCATTGTAGGCTGCGTGTATCATGCGTACGCTTATTTTTGTGTTTCTGGGTGCCACAACGTAGTGCAGGTTAATTTTTCCACGCACATGGTCTACCAGGGGTTGCGTGCACATTTGATATTGTTTTCGGGGTGCCTGTGCATTATGTGACCCGTCATCTTCTCCCAGGGGTCACAGACAGCCTTGCTAGAGCACTAGGGTACGAATACCATCTAGTACCCTACCCCTTTCACCCCAATTGCCCAGGACAATTGTTTACTGCAACTCCCATACACCCAACAACATCAGTGCCATGGTTGGGAGGCGACCAAGCAGTAAGGGAGGCAAAGGTGGCCGAGCTCAAAGAGGTGGGCGAGGTGGGAGCGGTAGGGGACGTGGCCAGGATGTTCAGGGTGGCTCAAGAGGCCAGTGTGTGGAGGACCAATCAGGGACACCTATGGCCCCCCTCCATTGGGTCGGGGAGATGCAGCAGACACCATCCAACCTCAGGCCTTGTTAAACGCCCCCATATTGTCAACTGGACAGGCACAGTATGACTCCCAGGCTGACATCCGTGTCACCAAGTCTAAGCCACGTGTGGCGGTGAAAGTTGCTGTCACCAGGCCCCGTGGATCTGGGGCAGCAATGTCATCTGCTGCCCTAAGTAGCCAGGGTGAGGAGGCTGCAGGGGCAGCTGCAGCTCAATCGACCCCAGCTCCAAGTCTCCCAGCCAGGACAGTGTCGGTCCAAGTCCATCACACTGAGGTTGGTCCTGCCAGCATCACCCTGCAGCCAATGCCTGCAGTGAGACCTTTGGTCATTGTGCCTTTGGAATATCCTAGTACCCAGTCCACCTGCACTTCTGCCCCTACCAACCAGAGTGGAGTAAGCCACTCAGGATCTGCACACCTTCCAAGAAAAAGAAGGGTGTTCTTGCACTACAGGTTGGGACCCCAGATACGGCTACACAGTCTGGCACTTCAAGGAAGCCTAGCTTCAATGACGCCGAACTAGATGCACTTGTGGGCTATGTGTCGGCCCATAGCCGTGAAATGGTGGTGACTGCAGGGTGCACGACTACGCCTGCTCAACGTAAGGCCCACTGGCAGACCATCGCAGACCACATTAGTGCCCTTGGATTTGTGAGGTGCACAGCTGTTGATTGCTACAAGCGGTGGAATGACCTGAAATGAAGAGCAAAGAACAAGCTGGCTTCCAATCATGCCTCTACTCTGGTGACTGGCAGTGGGTCTCCACCAGAGGACGACCAACTTACTGAACATGAGTCTGTCGCTGGAACCTTCGTCACAGAGGAACAGATCTGAGGCGTGGGAGACCTACCAGATCTTGAAGCATTGTCCATTGAGTGCCCATGCACGTGTGTGCAATCCATGTGTATGTTGTTTGGGTGATGTGTTCTGATTGAGTGCCAGGTGAGGCTGTGTAGTCATGACTGGTATGGGTCACCCATGTGGTTCCTCCAAACCATTCCCCGGCCTTGGGTTTGGGTATGACAGTATCCCTTCTGACCACAGTAGCCAATTTGCACCAGACTACTGCAGGTGCCCTTCAACCATCATCTTGCAACAACATTTTTCACAATGTTTTCCTGTTCATTCAGCCTGATTGTTTCAATCTTTGCCATTTTTACGACACATTTTTCTGCGCTAGTGCCACAAATGTGACATACTTCTGTCATAGATTACACCCGATAATGGCCCACATTTATTACCTTGTTATGGGAATGATTTAACCATTCAGGCTGATTGAGTAATGGCCTGCACACAATAATTTATGGGCCCTGTTTGAATGTTGAACATGACTGTTGTCTTCTGTCATGTTGAAGTGACCAACCATTGAGGTATCCATCTGCCTGCCATCACTGTATAATTGAACACTGGATCTGTTGCAGCGTGTAGCACATGCATGTTTTGTAACACTATTTTGCATGTTGTATCTCATGATGTCCATCTCACATGGGTGGATGACAGTATTTATTTCCTACCATATGGCTGTACTTCTGAAAAGTACCATGGCTATGCTACGTGCCATCTGTGTGCTGGCATGTGTCATGTATGTGTATTGGACATGCCACTCACAGGCTAATGTGTGATGCCAGTGCTGTCCATCATGCAGCAAATGTTTTGCTTTTCCATCTTGGAGTCCTCAGTGTCTGCTTTTTGCCTCCCCTTCCATCTCATTGACAGTGCATGCATGCCAGGGTTATAGTCATGTGGGATATGTGTAATTTATGTACTGGATCTCTGGCTTGTCAGGCCTATGTGTGTGCTATGGTGCTCATGCCTGTTTCCATTTGTTATCTTTCATGTTTTTGCAGGTGATGATGCACTTGATGCTGTTGAGGTGGAGGAGACGGTGCAGACCCAGGAGGAATCACAGCCACAATCGGGCACCACTGGAGGACGTGGGGTGGTGGTGGGTGAAAACCCATTTGTCCTACAGACCACGCTGTCCATGGGTGTCTCAGGGTACACCTCTGCAGAACTCTATGAATCAGGTGCTGAATCGGACAGTGAGACATATGTGCCATCGCAGGTGAGTGTTTCTGGCAGGGATGCTGTTCTGTCCAACCCACCTGCACCTGGGGTAGATCGCTCTATGGGGATGTCAGTGTTGGTATCTCCACCTTTAGCGGTTACAGATGCAGGGTCAAACTCCACAACATTTGCTCCTGTTCCTGGGCCAGCAGATCAAAGGGGGAATGCAGTCCTGCAGCTTCAGGCAGTGCCAACACAGCAAGGTGCAGATCGCCTTGCCCCAAACAGGTGTGGTGCCCACCAACCCGGTGGCCGTGCATCACCAGGCAATACTGTATGGGAGAACTCCATGTACAGTATAGCAGCATAACAGGGAGCATCGTGTGAAATGATGGCTCAGGCAATGGATAGGGTGGCCACTTCCATTCTCCCCCCTGAAAGGTAAATGGAGCTCCAGCAGCAGGCAACAGACTCCATTTGCCACTCACACAGGGAGGATATGTTGGCGTCCAAAAGGGACCGACGGGCGGGACTGGAGACTCTGCGCTAAGCCATATCTGTAGAGTCACAGGCCCACAGGGAAGCCCTGAGGTTAGAACACCAGTTCCTCAGGGATACTCTGGGTGAACTTGAGGCTTCCCGAAATTTAGGTCAGAACAGCAGCTGGAGCAGTTCACATGTTCACTCTCAGCAGAGCTCCAGGCAACCCGTGCGGAGATCCGGGCATCACGCGAGGCCATGCAGGTAGAAATGCAGGCTACCCGTGAGGTGCTGCATGGGGATCTCTGTACCATCATCCTGCAGAACAAACATTTCCACACCTGCATGCTTGCTACCATGGAGGACCATACCAGGGCTTTGCGTGGGCTGCCTCCCATATCACGGCCACCTCCTGATGTAGCAGCAGAGGGTGAAGCGAGCGACAGCAGTTCTCCCACTGTAGCGTAGCCGTGCAGGCCATGAGCCCATGGAGGTATTTTCTTTCTCAACATCCACGCATGTGGGTGTTGGGGTGCACCCTGTCCTTGAACCTCCTGGGTGCCCCCCCCAACCTGGTCCACACATGGCCATTTTTGATTTTTTTAATATAGATTTTTTTTTACAGTGTGTTCCTTTGTGTGGCTCCCGTGGGCATCCACTGTGTATTCCAGCTGGGCACATGCAGGCATGTCCTGTCTTTGGGTTAGATGCTTGGGTTCCTGACACACACACCCCTCCTGCTTCCCCTTTCCATGGGCTTGCAAAGGGTGTGACCAAGTGACAGTAGCTTACACAGTGACATTGGGCTCCCATGAGCTGTGTGGGCAGTCTGTAGTCAAAACTGTGTGTACATCCCTAGTGGGGATTGTTGTTGGATTCTACACTGCATGCTGTATTGATATGTGCTTGTGCATCCATGTCTTTCTCCTTATTCACATGTACCTTCTTCATGTCTTCACAAGGCCGTCTCCTTTGCAGATACAGTTCATGTTGTATGCAGTACACTGACACATTTGCCTGATAGCAACACTCTGCAGTTGGAAGGGGTCGATATGCTGCCTTAGTCAGGTTGTGAGACTTGCACAACTTTAATTTTAGACTGTCATATATTGCCACTGTTTCATCATATGTTGCTGTTTTGTGTTGCTGGTAAGTATTTGTTCATGTGTGCTGTTTCTTATTGATTACTCGTAGCATATTGTCTGTGGCCTGTTTACATTAGGGACAGTGCACTTTGTGACATGTGTGTCATGTGTTGTGCATTCATTTGGTTGCTTTCACATTGCATGCCATGCCATGGTGTGTTGGGTAGCTGAGATGGGGATGGGTTGGGTGACATGACACTATTTTCATGTGGTATTTTGCAAGGGGGTAGTCATTCATGCTTCATGAATGTGTGTCTTTTTGTCACACAGCATTGGTTGTCTTTCGTAGGTAGGGATGCACACAATGTAACACTTCCAGGTGACTAATCTCAGGCTGGTATGGTTGTGACAGTTGACTGTCCCTTATGTCATCATCATTGATTGTCAGCTGGTATGTGCCAGGGCTGTGTGCACTCCACAGGGGTAGGATTTTAGGTGAAGTAATTAGCCACAAGCTGGGTACGGGCTGCCTCACTACATGCCCTTTCACCTCCCATGCGCAGCGGCCGTGCATGTGGTTGGGGATGTGGGGGCACCACCATGTCCACCAGCAGGCCCCGGTGGGTTGCAACGTTGTGCAGGACACATGCTGCCACTATGATCCTGCACACTACTGGGGGCGCATATAGCAGCTGCCCACCAGAGCGGTCAAGGGAGTGAAAGCGTGACTTGAGCACTCCGAATGCAATATGGGCTGTGTTGTATCTTACCTCGGGTGGTGTGGTGGGGTTCCGAATTGGCGTCATCATGTAGGTGCTCAGAGGGTAGGCACTGACCCCTGGGGAGGTGATGATGGGTATCATTAGTGGGGTTGTCACATTACTCAGTATCTGACATGCATGCATGTGCAGAGACCTTTATACTCACCAATCAGCCATGTGTCGCCATGCCGCCCAGCTTCTAGGTCCCGGTTTAGGGGTGACATTCTGAAAATGAAACTATCGTGGGTGATCCCTGGATAGTTTGCAAATACTGAGGTGATGATTCCCTTGGCATCACATACTACCTGCACGTTGATGGAATGCCAGTGCTTGCGGTTTCGATAGATGTGCTCAGTTGCCCTGGGAGGACGAAGAGCCACATGGGTGCAATCAATGGCACCTAGCACTTTGGGGAAATGTGCCCCCCCGTAAAAGTCCTCGATGGCAGCCTGCCTTTCTGCAGGTGTTCTGGGCATGTATATGTGCCTGCGGACTGAGGGGCGTGCAGTCATGATTGCCAACACCTGGTGTAGGCAGCGTGACTGCGTGGCCTGTGACACACCCTTCACTATGGCACTTGTCCGCTGAAATTAACCAGTAGCCAAGAAGTGCAGTACATTGAGCACCTTTTCCAAGGGGCTCAGTGCTTGGGAGCACAGGGTGGGTGATGTGAGGTCATCCTCCCACTCACTCACCAGGTCGAGTATTATGTGTGGTGGAAACCTGTACCTCCCATACACCTGATCATCAGGCATCCCAAAAAGGATGGTCCTGGGCAAAATAATGCAGGGCCTGGCTATCCTCCTCCTCCTGCGGTGTCCCACGACCACTGCTGCGAGGAACGGTATATTCATCGTAGCGTCTGAGCTTGTTTGTTGTTTGCGCACACTTTTATGCTGCGCGGTGCCGCTTACGCCTGCTTCCTGCTGGCGTATGTGTTTCTGGATTAGCGCATCTTTTTTGGCGCATGTCTTTCCCCTTTCGATTCCATGAATATGTGTTGTTGGAGCGCGTGTGGGCGTTGCGAGCATTTACCTCCTGTACTTCCCCCATAACATCCACATTTTCACGCGTCGTTCCCCATTTCGCGTGTTATGCCCTGTGTCCTGCCCACTTTTGTTGTCTGTGCTGCGCTATGTGCACTTTCGCTGTGTGCGTTACGCACACTGTTTAATGATGTGTGCGCCCACGTGCACCACCCACGATTTTAGCGCACATCCCAGGGTTTACACACAAATTCTATGAATCGATGTGTGCGGCTTTGGCATGCGTGCGCTGCGATTTTCACGCTTTCGCTGCGATTTTCACGCTTGCACTGTGATTTTCGGCACACATTAATTCCATTAATCGGCCTGACAATCTTTGTGATGTGTACCGCCGTGGCGCGCGTGCATGGAAATCTCTTCACTATGTTGTTTGTGGTTATTTGGCAATCGTTACTAACTCGTGGCGGCCATGACTCTCCACGGATTTCCGTGCTACGGATCCCTGCTCAGCACTTCTCAGCACGTAGCAGCGTCACCCGCTTCCGACCACACCTGCAATACAATAGCAAAGACAGTAAGTTAGCTTCTTCCCCTGAGAACTTTGCAGCGCTGCGGCAAGCCCCGTGATTGCACCAACCCTTTCCCACAGGCTAGTGAAGCAACTGGGTCATATTGAATTTACCTGCAAAACCCAGCATAACAACTGGGTCCCAACGACCTTCCATGCAAAACCCAGTGGAGCAACTGGGCATATTGAATTTACCTGCAAAACCCAGCAGAACAACTGGGTCCCAACGAACTTCCATGCAAAACCCAGTGGAGCAACTGGGCATATTGAATTTACCTGCAAAACCCAGCAGAACAACTGGGTCACAACGAACTTATCTGCAAAACCTAGTGGAGCAAATAGGTCACATTGAACTCACCAGTACATCGCTGCCTTCTGTGAAGCAACTGGACCCCAGTTTGGACTTGCCTGCGAACAACATTCCCAGTGAAGCAACTGGATCTTACCTGAACATAACCACTACCGCAATCCAACCAAGATTTAGCGCCCCTGTGTCTAGCAGGATGGAGAGCGCACCAAACCAGCAATAGAAGTGAGCCTTGAGCCTTGACCCTAAAACACACTGGTTCCCAGAGGGAGGGGGAGGTCCCCGGATAAACCGCAGAGTACTGAACCCTATTTTATATTGACAGGTTCTCTTGTCCCAGTCCGGAGTGGGGAGGACCTATTATCAGAAGTAGGCACAGGAGGAATTAATCGCTACCGGAGAGTAACAAGGTGAGTGTGACACTGGATTGACTAGGTGACATCTTACAGAATGTATGGAAATATTTGACTAAATAACTTAATTTACTGACACTCTTTGGGTTGTCAAAGTCGCTTAGACTTCCTCAAGACTGCAAAAACTGCATGCTCCACATAGAACTTCACTGACAAGCCCATACTAATGGTTGAAGACTTTTGTATCGCAAAGGCCGCTGACACGAGAGCTTGTTCACACAGGGACTGACCTTGCATAACTGAATCTAAAAGCCTGCTGTAGTAAGCCAAGGGTGGGTGACCTAGTGATGTGTTTTGAGCCAGGACCGCTGTAATTACTTTTGCATCTGTATGTGAAAATAGAAAAAATTGTTTTTGGTAATTCGAGGTCGCCAAAACTCGAGCATTACTGATAGCAGTCTTGAATTGTTGGAAGCATGTTTTAATTTCCTCTGACCATTTTATCAGACACTTCTCCTTTTGTGCTTCCTTAAGTGCTTGAAATAGGGGCCTCGTGTAACTAGAGTATTCAAAAATCAAGGACCTACGATAGTTACAGAGCCACAGAAACTGCTGCATCAGTTTTACCGTAACTGGCTGAGGTATATGATGGACTGCGGTGGCTCTCTCAGACATCACCTTTCTCCCTGCAGATGATTTTACCTGTCCCAAATATACTACCTCATTGTGGCAATACTGCAATTTATCTTTGTCCACTGCAATCAGGGTGAGGAGCTTGATTGAGTCTCCTTGACACTGCTTCTCTGAAGCACCACAGACCAATAATGTGTCCACGTACTTAATTACTGTACTGAACACTTGTACGTTTCCCAAATCCATTTGAATGACCCAGTTAAAAACACTCAGACCAGCCTCCAACTGGACCCCATTGCTTTCTTTACAGGATAGATGGCCGCATTGCATGGGGATACAGATGGTTGGATAATGCCTTGCTTTAACAACACCATATCGGTGTCAGAAATCCACTTGTCTGCCTCCCTAGACAAGGGATATTGCCTAACTCATGGAAATATTTCTCCTGGATTTAATTTAATCTGTACTGCACCTACACTTTTCATCAACCTGACGTCATGAGGATTGCTGGTCCAGAAGTGGTCCCGCACTTTCTCCAAATCTTCCTTCCAATATGGCCACGTTTTCCTAGCGACGAACATGGTCTGTGTACCTCCCTTTGCTCTATCATTACCTGGCAAGGCACCCCAATCTCAAAGACTATCTCTCCTGTGTCTTCTGCATCCTCGAACTATTGCTCATCGAACATGTCTCTTAACGATGAGGTTGGATCGATACACAACACTGTGTGCCATTCGCCTCCTTCCTCATCGGTGCCTGAAAGAACCGCCCTCTCCTTCTTGACAACTTCTGCTTCCCTGGCGCTATCTCCTGTGACTCAGCAGGCCAAAACAAAATTTCAAGACGTGTACGCCAAGGTCCATCTTTTATTACCAGGACCCAACTCTATACTATCATCACCGCATACAGAAGCAATACTGAATGCACTGGCACCTACCTAGTTGCATTGTCACTGTAATACGCAGGGGAAAGCGTTGCTTCTCTCACTGGGTACAATCATGGAGTTGAGCATAATATGCCGTTTTTAGAAAAAGTAATCAACATATTAAGCTTGCGCAAGAGGTCCCTTCACAAATATTTGCAGGGGTATTCTTACAGTATAACAAGGGAGCAGATAGAATTTGCTTACCTACCTTGATATGCAGATCCTCATTGTAAGGAACCGACAGGACAGCCCCAGAAAATCCCTGTGTGTCCATCATTTTGCCTGACAGGGGAAACTCACCTTCTTTGATGGATGATTTGTGGCCCCTGTATCAACCATAAATGAAAACGTATGCTCACCAACTTTTACTCCTATATGACACTCCTCTTTTGGATCAGTAGTAACTCATAGAACTGGGCACATCAGAGATCCCTATGGGCTGTCCTATTCCTTCTACATATAAGCACCAGGAGGCAAAAAAGGATTTCCTCCTAAAACACTTGATCCGGTGTAGTGGGTGACTGTCCAAAGCCTCTACTGGTGCATAGGATGACATAGTTGATGGGGGTGCATAGGTGTGTGACATTCCAGCTCCTGGGTTCTGATCAACTTGGACTTGCTGCGATGGCAAGCTTGGGGCATATGTTAAAGTTGAGGGATTCATTTGTGGGGGACCTGCATTAAAATATTGTGGCCGGCTTCAACAGTCCTGTGTCATATGGCCCATTCTCCCACATGCCCAACACTGCACACAATTCATTCCTCCAAAACCTCCTCCCATCGGCCTATAAAACTGGGCCCCCATTCCTCCAAACCCGCCAAATGACCCACCGCCCTTTGAAAATACTCCCCTACCCTTGAAAATCCTCTCATCGGTCTCAGTCCAGGTGCTTACCCGTCAATCCATCCATGTCCCATTCTGGTTTTCATTTGTCCCTGCTGTCCTGATTGTCCCTGCTGTCCCTCTGTTGAGCTGGTTATCGTCGCTCTTTCTAAACAGATCTTTGCCAGCTTTTTCTGATCCAGCTAGGACTGAGGGCCTCATTAGGACCCAGGCGGACTTCGCGGTGCTAAATGCACCGCGAAGCATGGCGGAAACCCGCCGATAGCGCCATGGGGGTTGGCGGATTTACCGCCCCATTCCGACCTCGGCGGAGCGGTAAATCCCCAATCCCCATTCTGCCCTTCCCCATTCCCATTTTTGCCCCATAGGGTATAATGGGAGTGGGGAAGGAGTTAATTACGCCACCGTAAAATACGGTGGCGTAATTAACAACGAGGTCCCGTAGCGCCATGGTTTTCTCCGGCTGGTAAAACCAGGCGGAGAAAACCTCCATGGCGCTACGGGAACTCGTAGTATGGCGGAGAGGTACGCCATGCACTACGCTGGCGTAACACCCTCTCCGCCAGGGTCCTAATGAGGCCCTGAGCCTTTTGTGCTTGCCCCATGCTTTCCTTCTCCTTTTCCTGCCGCCTATTACAAAAATGCACAGTGAGCGCTTGAATCTCCTGCCAAATTTTGGCCTCTATTCCTACCACTTTATCCAGATGATGCTGGACTTCTTTGGGGAGTCCCATGTTTAACATGTGGTAAAAGATAGCCATATTCTTGTCCCATGCTTCTCCCATCTCTGCCCTCCACATTTCTTGAATTAATTGAATGTGTGGGGTAGGATCTGCATCTAGTTTCATTGTTTGCTCCAAGATGGAGTTTATATCGGAAGTATTGGGGGACATCATTCTCAACGCTCCCCAACTTGTGCCCTAAAATTATTAAAGGCCGCCCCATCATGTGTGTTCATGTTCAACTGAACTCCCGATATAGCCTGTTTTTGTCCAGAGCTCATTTGCCCGTTCCCCCGTCAAGGCATTGAAATGACTTTTCATGACCCTGATCGCTAACATGATACCGGCAGTTTGTTTTCCAAAGCACATCCACTTCTCCACTCCTGTAGTGATCGAAGAAAGCATCTTCATTTGATTTTTCCAGTCCATATGTGACCACGGGACATAATACGTCTTCCCACTGACCCATCTGGAGTAGTGGGAATTGCGTTGCTCCTATATTTACTGGTGCTTTTTCCATCTGTCCTTGGTCTTTCCCTACAGTCATGTGAGCTCCACAGCATGTCCGAAGGCCACATGGTGTGCTTTCCCTGGTTAATACTGGAGGGGGAGGTGCAACTACTACCTCTTGTCCTCCCTGATTGTCATCAGTTTCCCATTCATCCATTTCCTCCTCTATTTCTGTTACCACATCCCCTAATCTTTTTATGGGGAAGGAAGCATATTCAGCACTGCCGTAGCATGCCGCCTCTCTTTCTCTTCGTTCAGATTCCGCACCTTTGATGGCAAGTCCATCCTCCAGATCCACATTTACTCCCTTTATAACTGATCTATCTAGCCTAGCGAGGATCTGACCATGCCTCCATCTCCCTTACTCAACCTCCTTCACTTACCTGTTCCCTTCTTCCTGTGTTTCACTCCTGCTCTGTCAAAACCATGCTAGTTCATTCTCCGCTAACCTTACTGATTCTTCACGCTTCCATTGCTCTTGCCTCCCTACTACCATCCGCAATCTATCTTCTATTCTGGTGACGGTGGGCACCTCCTCCCTTCTGAGCTCTTCATCGCTCCTTCCTCCTACAGTTCTCCATCGCTCTTGTTCCTTTAGCTCCAATTTTGGTGCTGGTCTAACCGTCAAATAGACTTTTCTCATTCCACCTGTCATTCAAGACCCATCAATAACTTTTACTAAATAAGGTGGTATCCTTCTGCTCTCTTCATGATCCCATCTTTCAAAAATTGGAGCAGACGGAGGTGTCACCCCTGTCTGTCTTGTTACCACCGGAGTGGTTACCAGAGAGTATGGAGGTTCAAACTCAGGGTTGGTTTGTCTCTCTGCAGGCAACAAAGGATAGCAACCATGTGGGGTGGTGCAGAAATAATTCCTAGACCCTCTTTTCTCATCCCCTCCTCAACTATCATAATGTTCTGGGCTTTCCCACCCTTCTCATATGACCTCCATAACTTCAAGATTTTCAGTCTATTCTCCAATTTAGAACCTTTATACTGAGTTACTAGGAAAGTATGCAAGTTCTCCAACATACCCCTATCCAAAAACCCTTTGTTAGACCAAGAATTAAGTATTTTGCCTTTCGTTTCACTCAACCATTCTCAATGGTATTTAAAATCTTTACCTTATATCTGGGAACACCTGACATAAACGATTCAATGGAGTCTCCATACTCGAAACCAATCTAACTCAAGCACATTTTTCCAAAATCACGATATAAACCCCAAGAACCAAACCCACAGCAAAAAAATGTCTACCCCAAAGAATCCCTTTTCCTTTCCCTTTTCTAAGAAAGGAATTTCCCACACTGACTCTCCTTACCCTTTTACCATAACCGTCTAAGTACTTGCACACACCTCAGGCATACACAATAGACAGCATCTTACCAAAACACACGCAGGGCAAAATCCTCTTTACTGTTTACTTCTATGAGATTTCTCCTTCACTCAAGCCTAAAAGGAGTGCAATGTTTTCAACTAGAACACCACGTATCTCTCTCTTCCATCCTAGTACAACACTCCTGACTACAGTGCTGTCTTTTCCAGACTACAGGAATATACCCTTCACTACTTCAACTAACCAAGAAAAAGTGTGGCACACGATCTATCCGCACCATCAATACAAAGTAGAGGGTTACCAAGGGTATACTGCAGAAAGGTATCTACGGGTGGACTGACCATAAGATGCCACATGACCGTAAAATGAGGGTTCCAGCAAACCAGACAACTAAACTGCAGGGTACCAGGCTATCCTTACAATGGGCGTGATGGTGCGGGACACCACACCTCTAACACAACAACCCAGGTAAAAAAGAACTTACGACATAGAACAATCCATCCACTCCCCCAAAAACACTCACTCTTCTAACCTACTTAACCTCACACCTAACTGACCCTATCCAAGAACAAACAAAACAACCTGGCCACGAGGGACTGGATGACATCAAAGAGTCAAACTAACCAGAGTCTCTGTGAAGCACACAGAGAACACACATGTTGTGGAATTTGCAACAGTTAAAACACTCCCACAGATTGTGTTACAAAGTCAACCCCCACATATGATTGGTTAAACCTATGGAATGCAACCATATTTCCTTCATTTCCCACACTTCTCATTGGATAAATTCTTCTATGCACCATCATATTTAAACTTATAATTGTGTTATGCAATGTGCTTTAAAGTTGTGGCTATGGGACCTGAGGAATGTTATGATGGAACATGGGGTGAGGGTTCTTATCTGGAATGGAGAGTGATGTAAAAGATCATTTGGAGGAAGAGCTGTGAAAGGTTGGTTGGGGGTTTTTATCTTACTGTGTAACTTTCCAATAAAGCAATGTTACAAATCCAACAGTGTGGAGGCCCATCTTTACAAATTGCATGTTTCATATTGACAATACACCCCTCTCCTGGGGCCCGCCCACATTTGGTCACAGATCCATCTCCTAGTTACACAGTTTACACAACTGACAAACAGTTTCAATTATTACAGTCTCCATCTGGTTGGAAACCTTTACCCCTACTTGTGACGCACACAGCAATTCTATAGAAATTCCATTGATGTGAAGAGAAAGGGAACAAATTGATATTGATATTGATATTTTATTTCTATTGTGCTCATACACAAGTGTTTCAGAGTGCATGGGAGAGGGGGAGGGGAAAGTGCAAGGAAGGGGGGAGAAGTGGAAAGTGCAGAGCAAAAAGAGAACAGATTAAATAATAATAAATAAATACATAATAAAAGCAACAAAAGTGGTAGTGCAGCCAGCAAGTGGCAAGTGCTCAGTTTAAGGCAGCAGACAGGGTAGGACAGATAAGTGCAGGGAGAAAAAGGGGGGGGCTGTATGGGTATAGATACAGTCCCCAGTGCACGGGATGGCCCAGAGGCAGTGCGGGAGGGGGGCAAGTTGAGCAGGGACCTGGGGCTGGAGGACAGAGGGTGGCCAGGTGCCAAGAGAGACCAGATCAGCAGGGGAGAGGGGGGCCAAGGCAGAAGCAAAGAGGAAAGTCTTGAGGTACTTCCAGAACCGGAGATGGTTCTCCGCAAGTTTTAGAGTGGTAGGGAGGCTGTTCCAGAGGGAGTCCCCTGCCGAAGACAGAGATATAGCCCCAGCTGGTTTCTTTGAAAAACGACTGACCATGAGGGAGTTGGAGATAGAGGAGCGAAGAGCTCGGGAGGGGAGGTATTTGCAGAGGGATAGCTGAAGCTATTTTGGACCCAGGCCCTAGAAAGCCTTGTGGACAATGCAGAGAGTTTTGAATTTAATCCTTGCTTCCGCTGGGAGCCAATGGAGAGATTTCAGAGCTGGAGATATACGATCCCAGGGCTTTAGGCCAAGGACAAGTCTCGCAGTCCTGTTCTGGATTTGTTGCAGAGGGCGGAGAGTAGAGGCAGGTAGATTTAGATAGAGGCTGTTACAATAGTCCAACCTAGAGAGAACCAGAGCTTGGGAGACCATGAGCTTCTGGGGGAAGGAGAGGAAAGGCAGAGTACCTCTGAGGAGGTGCAGTAGGAAGTTTGACTTTTTAGAGACATCAGAGATGTGGGCGGAAAAACAAAATGTGGAATCAAAGATGACCCTGAGGTTCGTAGCCTCGTGGGAGGGGGGTCGGGGGGGCCAAGGGAGGCCGGCCAAAGAGTGAGGGGAAAGGATGGAGAAGGTGTGCCGATGAGGAAGATCTCAGTCTTGCTGACATTCAAAGATCATTGCAGAACACCAATTTTGAATGGCAGTAAGGCAATCAGAGATAAGAGAGGGAGAGGAGGTGGCCGAGGGCAGCCTGAAAATGAGTTGAGGGTCATCAGCGTAACACTGGAAATTTGAGCAGAAAAAGGCAATGCAGTTGGCTAGAGTTGCCAGGTATTGGTTGAAAGGCCAGGGCAAGAGGTTATACCCCTGTTGAACACCACAGATAGAGAAGGAGATAGATGATAGGAAGGACCCCAGTATGACCTGGGAGGGTCAATCAGAGAGGAAAGAGGTCAGCCAGGCCAGAGCCTGATCGGTGATACCCAGGTTATCACGGAGATGGTTGAGCAGGATGGTATGGTTGACTGTGTCAAAGGCAGAAGAGAGATCTAGAAGGATGAGAACAGAGGGAATGTTAGAGTCAAGGGTGGAGAACAGATCTTCACAGGTGTTCAGGAGAGCAGTTTCCTTGCTTCTAGCAGCTCCGAAGCCAGACTGGTGGTCATGGAGACAGCCAAAAGAGTCCGAGTGAAAGTTAAGCTGGAAGATGGCCAGATTTTCCAGGAGTTTGCCCAGAAAGGGAGTAATGGAAATTGGGTGATAGTTAGCCGGACAGGAAGGATTAGCTGTGGGTTTCTTGAGAAGAGGATGCACAAGGGAGTGCTTCAGAGGGGAGAGGAAGGATCCTGAGGCAAAGGAGTGGTTGCAGAAATCCTTAAGGGCTGGAGCGAGGGTGTCAATGTGGTCCTTGATGGTTTTAGAGGAACAGGGATGAACCTGTTTTGATGAGGATTTCATAGATTGGACTTATCTAGCGAACTCATTGGGGGAAAAAAGAGGACAGCACGAGAAGGGGGTTGGAGGGGTGGCTGAAGGAGGGTCATCAAGCACAGATGGAGAGGGGAGCAGAGGGGAAGGGCAGCAGAAGGTGGACAGGATGTCCTGGGTTATTTAGATAAAGTGAGAGGCAAGGGCATTGCAGAGAGCCTGGGAGGCAACAGGAGGGGTAGCGACTGCAGCAGGATTGTCCAGCTCCTTGCAGATTTGAAAGAGTTCTGCAGAGTTGTTAGATGCTGCCGAGACACGGGCTTGAATGTGGCCTCGTTTCTTGGTGAGGACAGAGAGTCGGTATTGCCTTTGGAGCAGGCAACAGACCAGTTTGTCAGAGGATGAACAAGAAGCCCTCCATTTCCTCTCAGCCACCCTACACTTACATTTAGTGTAGCTAGTTCGGAGTCATACCAGGAATTGCACTTGGTTTTGGACCTCAAACTGACCCTCATGACAGGGGCAAGAGCATCAAGAGTATCAGAAATAGAAGAGTAGAGAAGGGACAGGGCTGTGTCATGGTGTGAGTCAGCCAGAGGAGGAGGGGGGGGGAGAAGGTGGCAGCGAAGGCCTCAACTGACACATGCTTCATGGGCTGGATATCCGAGAAAGTAGGTGGCAGTGTTGGGGTAGGCTTGGCTTGGGGGGAAGAGAGTGACAGATGAGAGGAGAGGAGGCAGTGGTCACTCCAGGAGAGTGGAGTAGTCAGAGCGATAGAGAGGGGGAGGTCAGAGCAGATCAAGACATCAAGTGTGTGACCTGCAGAATGCATCGGACCAGAGGGGAGGATAGAGAGAGAGAGGGAATCGCAGAGGTCGTGAAAGAGCAAAGATGAACAAACAAACTCCCTTTTGATCTATTGTTACTGCTTTTATCGCCCAAACTTGCTGGTGTTCACGTTTCATTCTAAACTATGTGACTTACCATTACGACCCACACCCTGACAACTCAATTGAAAATCCATGATTTATTGGTGCAGCTTCCAAGCAAGCAACCCTTGCATCAGGTTAATTGTCCGGCCCTTAAACCCAGCCCTACCAGGTGGCCAAAATCCCCCAGTCAGTTAATAACAGGCTCCCATGTGCTTACAGATTACATCTCTCTGCCACAGTAGCAGCAGGCCATAAAACAGGCTTGCTCAAAACTTACCGCGGTGGCTGCTCCCTCTCAACCATCAATCTTGAAAAAACTGTTTCCTGGCCATTCAAAGTTTCACCCTAAATACTATACCAGGGTACCTTGTAAAGGCTTGATCTCCCAGGTTATTATAACATAGCACAAAAAAAACTGTGTTGAAGCCTACTAGTGCTAAACAGAAATCAACACTCGATAAATGATATCTCTTTACCCATTTGTTTTCACAATTAATGTCTTTCAATTTATTTACTTAAAAACATTTTATCATACAGATATTTATATTTATTACATATCGTTCAATAGACACCCAATATCAACTTTCTGAATACGTGTGTATTCTCCAATTCATACACATTTGTTCCCTACGGTACAATTCACCTTTACTTCACTCTCACACCCTCAATCATACTTTCAGGGCTACTAACATCATAAATCTACCATTACTAAACATACAAAACTAATCAAATCTCTCTTTGATTATCTTTTGACTGTCTGTGGACATGTGTTTCAGCCAGTTCTTGTTAGCTGACTGTTAAAGCTAATTACTGCTCCGGCCTTCTTCAGAGCTGGAATGGAAATTGATGTACCACTCCAACTTTAATTTTATATTCACATGTATCTACAATCAAAACAAACAAATGGGTCTGAGTTTTTAACTCTGTTTGCACTCTACTATTTCAAATTGACTATATCCAATAACACAATTATATCATGAATTAATCTCTTCTTAGAAGTGAGTACCTGTGACTAAGTCGCACATGCTGTTTATGATTCTTCTTTGCCAGAAATGTCTGTGGCCTCGTCTTTCTCTATGTACTCTATCCTTTGAATACAAGAATACAGGGGCAAGACTATCAATGTCTGTTCTCCACAGGTCTGTGTTGGAATCCCAATTTCTCATAAACGTATTACTCGCCCCTTCCTTACCTTTAACTGTTCTACCGGTCTATGCCTCTTCCAGTAGACATATAGCTTTTCTTCCTCTGGTCTTCAGTGATCCCTTTGTCTTTGATTTTAACTGTAATGGGAAAACAATCACACTTCTTAAGTGTCTTGATAGCCCCTGAGAGTGTATTTAACAACTAAATGAATTTCATAAGTAGTGTGAGGAAGCTTACTTGGTATTAGGTGTCCCTCTCTCTACTGCTGTTTTTGGCTACTCCTTTCGAGCTGTTCCTAGTTTTGAGATCTGTCTGCTGCAGTCTCTATTTCTTTGTGCTGCATTCGGTGCATCTGCAAAACATAAACATAGAACCTTCTTAACACTTGCTGCTTGCCCAAATCCTACTTGTTTTTACATGTGTCATGGGTTGTGGCTATTTATCTCCTGACTGCCCATACATATTTTCTGTATCAGTGGTTGCAGAGGAAAACACTCCTCTCGATTTTCTGTAGGTGTTTCCCCTGTTGAGTGATCGCACTCCACCCTTCATGTTCGGCGGTCAACCCTTGCTTTGTTTGTATTGCGGCAATGTAGCTGCTATGTTTTTTCTTACATAATCATATGGGTTGGTTGCAGCACACCTCAAGACCCCCATGATGCCTTTACATCTATGCATGCCCCTCTCGGCATTGACTCGGCTTACCTGATGTTGACGCATGATGTGTTGTCCCTCTAACTTGGTTGAACAACGTCCGGGTCTGTCTGCTGTCTCTCCTCTAATTGCCTCAACAGTGAAGAAGGACTTACTGTTTATAGACGCTGAAGCGTTACCCTGGAAACAAGCATCAGGATATAATGCTTGTTGGTGTCTGATTTTATTGAATATGAGTTTGCTTTCCTGTGGACTAAGCACTTTCCACGCCCAAAGCAATGCTCCCAGCTGAAGTGTTAAACTGTTGGAGGAATAATGGCACTAGCTTAGTTGCCGAGCTGTGTATGACATTCTCTCTACCCCGCCCACTCACCCCCTGCGCTCTCTCTACCCGCACCCACCCCTCCACTCTCTACACACCCATCCACCTTCCCCCTCCTCTCTCTCTACCCCCAATCCCATCCCCTCTCTCTACCCCACTCACCCCCCTCCATTCTCTCTAACCCCACCATTACCCTCCACTCACTCTACCCCCACCCACCCACTCCACTTCCTCTATCCCACCAACCCCCTCCACTTTCTTCCCCCACTCAACCCCTCCTATACTCTCTCTATACCACCAAGCCCCTCCACTCTCTCTTCCCCCATTCACCCCTTCTACACTCCCTCTACCCCCACCTAACGCCCACCGCTCTCTCTACCCCCACCCACCTGATTCACTCTCTCAACCCCCACCCACCTCCTCCACTCTCTCTACCCCCACACACACACCCATCCACTCTCTCTAACCACACCCACCAACCCATCCACTCTCTCTACCCCCGACCAACCCACCGCCTCTGCTCTCTCTAAAGTGCTGCGAAAGAACAGCACAACTGTTTACTACATGAAAGTGTACTTTCTTTCAGAAAGCTTCGGTGTCGAATCAGGTCCTGCACAGTGGTTGAGACTATCCTTCATAACATGTATTGAAGAAACTGCACACTTTATTAATTGACAAAGTGTGGTGCTGCAACATGCACCTTCTAATATCATAAATGGCAGATCACAGAAACAAAGATGGATGAATGCTAGAGTTCCAACATAATATGTGAAATTGACGTTGTGATTATTGCAAAACATAAAGCTACACCATCAGTGTCAATGTTAACACGTTAAGAAAGAGGTAATTATCCTACACAAATCCATGATGACCGCATTTTTTAACAGACTTCTTAAAGTATAGCAAATTCTTGCAAGCGTTCACTTAAGATACTTGATACGGCATTGATACTTAATTAACGAGTGAAGACAGACGAGAAGAGGAGAGTTTCATAAGTTACTTTCACAGAGAGGTAATGTTTTCAATTGTCCCCCAGGACATGTCATAGTCAAACCGTGTGATAAATGCCTCATGTGAAACTGCCTTCATTTTGCTGTGATGAAAAGGTCAGGTTTCATAAATATAATAGGTATGAAGTTGTCGTCCCTGCAGGGGTTTTACAAAAACAATTTTATCATCTACAAAAACAAAGCCAGACCTACTGACTTTACCAATGCTTGTCATGTTATAATTGATATAAATACGCGTGGAAATACGTTGCTTTCCTGTTTGTATTTTTAAATGCAATACGTCTAAAATGGAAAATGGCCAGGCAACACAACGCAATAGGAACATGACAGTGGTGGTGCACTATCACTCTTGCCACCACAGCCAGTTATCCCAGGTAAAGGCTACCTCGTAGCTACAGCCTGACTCACTCTACATTCAGCCAATTAGTAAAGAGCTCACTCAGCAAGTGAATATTTATTGTGTCACTTTATCAAACCATAAATAAAGGGCCTCATTACGAGTTTGGTGGTAATTCAGATACAAATCTGCAGAGTTATTGCCAAACTCGATTACTGTTACTGCTTTTTGGTGCTGCGGATTTATCACAGGATTACAAGTGGTGGTAGGGTGGTGTAAATCCCCATGTTCAGGGTCCATAGGATTTGGGCAGAATTACCACTGGCAGTAATTCCGCCAATGTTGCTGATTTTTGGAGGTAGAGTGGAGGATTTACTTGTAATGGAATTACTATGCCCTTACCACCATTTATGACGTATGGCCCAAAATGTAAAATATTAACATAGAAAAATAGCATCATATGAAAGAGTTTGTGCTCTCAAAATACATGAGTTAAAAAAATAAAAGGAATTATCACCAAAAGTTGTTAGCAAAATCTCCAATAACATACTTCCTTTTGCCTGATATAAGGAAACGACAAAGCCTTTATCCCTATCTCATAAGTGACTTCCTATTTGTTCATACCTCACACAGATAGTTGGACAGCCCTGCCTAATCGTTCAGCTCATTCAGCTGCACAAGGTAGCCCAAAGCCCCTTGTCTGTTCCTAATTCAAAGTTTATTCCATATTTGTCTCAGATCTTCAAAGAACATTGACAAACAGTTAAAAGTCACAAATCAAGGACATATTGCATATCGAAGTCGAACTTTAACCTGTCGTCAATAATCCTGGAGTCCATCCATTCTACCTAAATATTTTCTTGTCAAAAATGATTCCCATATGGATCTGATAAACACTCACTGGAACTTTTGGCCTGGCAAATGCTGCAAATATCTTTCCTCTATGCAAGTTTTTTTGCATCTCACAAAACATTGCCTCAAACTCCTCAGCCCCGCCTTCTCTTACTTGTGCATAGATGGTAATACCATTCCCCTCCCCGCCCATGTAAAAACACTAGACGTTTACCTGGACGCTGAACTAAACATGCAATAACATGTGAAAGCTGTTGCCTCCTCTGCAGCCTATTCCACTAAACGTATAAACCTTTCTAGGAAATTCCTTACCTCTAACAACTGTCTCACCCTAGCCAGAGCCATCATAGGTAGCAAACTAGACTACTGCAATGCTATCCTAGCAGGGACCTCCACCAAAAACATCAACTTCAAAACAATGCCCTTAGAGCAGTATGGGGCTTGAAGCCGGGACGGGAGGCTCACTGGCTTCCCATCAAAGCCTGCATCGAATTCAAACTCTTGCCATCACCTATCGCTGCTTACAGAACACTGCCCCCCCTTACCTCACCAACCGTATCTCCAAGAAACACAACACATGCAATCTCCGCTATTCCACCACATCAGCCTTGAATATATCCAAATTTCTTCTAGAAATAGAGCTGGAGTCTCTTGCTTCAACATCATTACCCCCTCACTCGGGAACGCCTTCCCGCAGCAGATCCAAGACAAACCTACCTATGCACTCTTCCGTCAGAAAGTAAAAACCTCACTGTTCAGCAAATATCTGTAATAACACGGACTGCCCTACCTACTCTGGACCTGACTCATGATCTACAATGTAATGCATCAAGCACACTCTGCATGACTCACGTTCTATGATTTAATGTAATCACCTCATTGTTTTTCCATCGAGCCCTAGCTATGTACTTTAGCGTCTTGATATCTGCAGGTCTGGGCGCTACTAACAAATAAAATAAATAATTAAACTGATCAACTAGGTAATATACAAGAATGTTTATAAACATAATGCACAATTTTTCAGTTTTTAGCCAGGAAACTCGTGGTTTCGACATTTGATGATTATTACAAGTTTGACCAAATTGGAACAGTTACATCTGTAGGTTCCTGTGCTCCTGCCAGAACCATCATAGAACAAACATACTGTTAAATCATTTTTATCATGATGCAGTTGGTAATTGTTTTAGTCCCCTTTCACCATCCCCCACAATGACAATACATGAACTGCTTAAACATTTTCACTTTAATTAGTCGGAATGCTATTTCCAGCTTTAGAGCACTCACTGAAATAGCCCATGGTAGACCAAAGGCTTTTCTCTGGTACTGATCTTTACATTTTACCTGGGGAGACAAATCACTCCCTCTCCAGGTGTAGCCACCAGTAGAGTAACACACCAATCATGTAATTATAATTATTATATGTAGGCTTTAATTATAATTATTATATATAGGCTTTATTTACTGGCTTCAAAGGGATGCTGCTGTACTGCCCATCAAATCTGATCAGCCTCTTGTGACAAAATAACTACTGCTCTGCAGAGTACAGGGATGAGTAGTGGCTAATCCACCTACTTAGCCCAACACTACTACTAAACCAGCAGTGATCCCAATCACAAAGGTAAAACAGACACAGCCTGATGTGTATAAGTCTTTCACCTTATATGGAAACGTGGGCCAAGGACAGGCCATACATCTCAGAAGAAGTTAATGGATAACAGTTGCAAAGCCATAGCTCAAAGACTCCAAAGTAAAGGATTTCCAATCAAGGTCCTATGAAAATAAATAGGCTTTAATCAAACAATGAACAATGGAAGTAACTATTTAGAAAACATAAGAAAAACCCTACCCTTGTGGAGAGAACACAGAAAAGGCAGAACTTGTAGAGAATAGAACTCTGGATAATTGAGAAGGGGTGATCAGGCAAGCAATTGCAGTAATGTCACTTTAAAGAATAAGACTTTTCAAGAAAAGGTGCACAAAGGGGCTTAAAAATAACTTTGTTCCCACAACGTATACCAGGGGACAGGGCTTCTCCACAGCACTATGTTCTTGAGCTTTGGTGGTTTCAACAGCATTGAACTGGGCTTCTACGTGCTGTCCTGGTGGTCAAAATGGGTTAGAGATGCAGAGAGTCGCGTTGATCCAGGCATTGAGTTGGCGTCCATTGCTCTCCTACGTCCAGTTTGATACAGTGTACAAAGTGATGTAGTTTAAAGGGATCCAACAGACTCGAGTTGGCGGTTGAGTAGGTTCAATTCGAGGTTACATCTGGGTCCAGTTGATGCGTGACACACTGGCTTCCAGTGGTTCAAGCTGAGGTTTGAGTTGCGTCGAGGTGAGGTCCTATTGATCTGATGCAGTCCTCAAAGAAGTGGGTGGCCAAAGGCTTCAGCAGCAGTGACCTGGTATTTGAACCGAGTTGCTGATGAGTGCTGCAGTTGCGATGTGGCGTCGAGTTGGTACAAAGTTGTAGCATACCGAAAGTAGCAAAGCCAGTCCTGTCAGCTTGAAGGGCATCCAATGTGGTTCAGAGGCAGTTTGAAGCTATTCAAATTGGATTCCAGATGCTGATAGGTTTCGGTTCGCTTGGAGTTCGAATACTGGTGCTCCAGGACAAGGTTAGTCCTTCTTACTCTGTTCTTCCCAGTCCATGAAATTAGTCTGGCACCTGCAGGGTCTCCATCACATCCAGTCAGGAACCATGTTTGAGTGCAGCTGGCAGAGTGACAGGCATTTCCAGAGCAGATAACCCATAATCCCATAATGTGCCCTTGGGATGGTTAGGGAGCAGAGCTTTCCTCTTACTTGGATGGCACCTGACTTCACCTCTATGGTAGAGGACTTTGAAATGTACTGCACTCCCAACCGATTTCCAGAGATGTATTCTTTGTTTTTTTCCTGACACCAAGGAGTGGGAAACCATGTATTTATAAAGGCAAATTGTCACTGGGGATTGGATAAAATCAAGTCTGCTCTAAAAGGTCCAATCTCTTTTGCTGTAACAAGTGACCCTTGCATCTTGCATCATATGCAGAGTGCCTTGTTCTGAAGGAAGTGTAGGGGACAGGAATAAAATAGCACCACAGAAATCCAGGATGGTGGCCCTTTGTTCTGGTCCCCTGTTCCCTCTCTGGAAACTCTAACTCCACTCCCTCCCACCTGTGCAACTTAAAAGGCCCTTTGGTGTGTAGGACCCTGCTGTGGGGCTGGCCTTTGTTATCTGAGTATCCCTTTAAAACATGGGTTCCCAGGAGACTTCCTGGTAAGAACCCCTTTGCCTGAGAGGAGGTGTTACCCTTTCCCATGAGGAATCAAAGAAGGCCAGCATACTGCATGTTGGCTCATTGGGAGCAGTACACGTTGTCAGGCTGCCATGAATACACATTTCCCTCACCCAGTTGGGCTGGGCTCACAGAGCTGACTTCTATCACATCAGATTGGTATAGCTTTAATAACTGCATGCTTTTATTAGTCACCATACCCTAACCAGATATGTTGTAGCCTTATAGATTAACTTGCTACCAGATGGATAAGGCAAACATGGTCACATCTGGATTCAGACGTGCAGCAGTTAAAATGTCATCTCTGGATGAAGTGACTTTGGGTCACAACAGCTGTCAGGAATGCACATGTTACTTCTGAAATGCACTGTGCCAGTTACGAGCAGGTGCTGCAGTTTTCAGAAGACTGTTGCAGCAAAGGCTTGTGGTGGAGGATAGCACAGGGGCAACGCCCTGTTTTTGGAAACAAGACCACGCAGAGCAACAGAGGTTTGAATCCCGGATTTGCACTTAGAAACCAAACTCATGCATGGTATTAGGTGCGTTATAAAAAAAGAATTAAATAAAAATAAAATAAAACACATTTATGCACTAAACTTTTGGCAGAGAATGTTATAAAGAGTGGGTCTCATTAGCAAAATCTCCTTTCAGAAACAGAATTACCGGCATCATTTGATTTTAGTAGACATAAAAAATGCTAAGACTTTCACACCCTCGCCCGATGGCATTCTGTCTCACCTCTGAATTACCTCTTTAACCTGTAACATGTCAGCTTCAAAATGGGGAATCCAGGATAAATTATTAGTGAAGAGTAAACCACGATGGCAATAGCTTTTAACCACCCATAGCTTACTTGTTCTGTGTTACCCAAAGCCAGGATTCTGCCACTTTCAGACTCTTAAAACTATAACATTGATTTGTGGAAAGATGTACTTTTAAATAATAATAATAATTTAGGTATGTTAATTTTCTATTTAAGCCCAATGGGTGTCAAATCCATAAGGAGTGCATCATTGGCATATCTTAATTCACCTTCACGGACACCACTCATTTAAAGTGAGCACTCTTGTTCATTGGCTCAGGAAGGCCTGAAATAAGACGTTTTAAAAGTATAGAGGTCAAGATGCAAGGGTGGCCCAATTTATTTTTTGATTTTACATCTCAACTCATACCGGACTCAAATTTAACAAATGTCCAATTATTAAAAAAGACAAGCTAAATGATAAACCCCTTGGGCATATGCCCCAATACACTGGCTACTCCCAGAGTCATAACCTACCCATAGAATCGTTGGCCTGAAATCCACAAAACAGGAGTACAATTTCCCACCATGGTCTCTGGATTGCCATGCAGCCTCCTACAAAGCAAAACAATGATCCATGCGTCCTCTCTTACGTCAAAATCCAGCGTGAGAAGCGTGTATCAACGTTCTCCTCTCAGCTGTTCTTTAACAAGCAAAGTTGAAAAGATACTTTTTGGCTTACTGCACAAAACACCAAAACTCGCTTATAGTGGAAAAGGTCGCTTTAATGTGACAGGCCAAAGCTTACAAATAACCGCTTACCTGGCTCCCATGGCCTTACAGACTAACAAAATATTTTTAAAAACCAATTAATAATTCAACACTTTAATTTTCCACAACAAACATATAATTAAATAGTTCCACTACCTCCCTAACTATCCCTTGGTCCCTACCATCTCCTTACCACTTCTCAAGGCATCCTGCTTTCTCCCCGGGGCCATGCCCCTCCAGGTTCAATACCTGTTCCCCCGGGGTAGCCCGTTTGTGCAAACAGCACCACCCCCATCCTTTCCCGCGCTATTCCCCCATTGTGCTTCCCTCCCCCCACATCTGAAGGGGCCATGCCCCCGGCAACAGAATAACCTTTCACTGAGGTGTTCTTTTTGCCCCACCCCTACCATTTCCTTCTACATCCAACTCCTTACTATGTCTCCCACCAGCAAGGTCAAATCCGCCAGATAATAACTATTCCCGAAAACTGACAAGTGGACACCATCCTCTCTGAAGATCATGAAGCCTTCATCAACTATTTCTTTGTGTTCCAAAAACTTTACCGCCACCAAGGCACAACATTTTTCCATCACCCTATTTATTCCCTTGCCCGCTCTATTGCTCCCTCACTTCTCGCTCGCCTCCAAACTCTCCGCTGCAACAACTTAGTCCAAACTACACATTCTCGGGGCCAAGTTTCCCTGACCCATACCAAATCCCTTTTCATTTTTCTAAGAAGAGCCACACCTCTATCTCTTACCAAGTCATTTTCCCCTGCACGAATGATCACCCCCTCTGGAGACCCATAACATGCCCTCAACCCTGCCAACATAGGCAGCAGCTGATCCCATTGAAGCCCGCCTAAACCGGACCCTCTTACCAATGCCACTTTGTAGCTGCAACCCAATTGCCTGCCAAAGACCCTTTTCTCTGCCTCCTTCCCCGCCCACTTAACAATAGAATGGCCCACAATCCATATCTGCGGCATCTCCCCCGGCCTCTGAGCAGCATCTGAAAAAGAAATTACAATATCACTTACAAATCACAACCATCCCGCCACATTAGACACTCCTGAGATCCTTAAAACCTTCTTTCAAACGTCTCGTTTACCCAAATCCCTGACATACCCTTTGTATCTCCCGGACTTCCACCGCCCCAAACTTTTGACCTTATCCTCCGATAAGCCCAACCTACTACCTTCAGATGCTGCACTCATCCTAAATGAATGAGTTCCAAACTCCTCCGCCTTTTCCCCTACCGCTACCAAAACCTTTCGTAGCACCCCCAAAACTTGCGCCACTTATACTGCCGCCCCATCCTCATGCTGAAAAACCAAACCTGTCTTCCCCCCACAATGCTCACCAAACCTGTCTGACCCGGGCACAAATCCTTGCTCCCCTGACCCAGCAAAACCCAAGAACCCTTTCCTTTTTGATCTGTTTTAGACCTCTTAATCTTGATGTCCAACCCTAACTCGGTAAAATGAACATCTTCCCAATGCAGCCCACTTACCCCACTTTTTCCCCCCACTAGCTCAAAAACCCTAAAGGCCCCAAAGAATAGCCATGTAAAGCAAGTCGCAAACAACCTCCTTCCCAAGCTAACCAGCAAACCCCCCCCCACAGCCCGACACAACCCTGTTAGCAGTTCTGCCGATAACAGTCTCCTCTTGTCCTTTTCCCTCTTACTTTCCCTTGCCCATCCTTCCAACATCTTGTTCGCCATTTCTCCACCACTCGGTTGAAAACCCCAAAACCACTTCCCATAGAAAGCGATTCCTGCCAATTTCCCCGTTATATTTGCCCTAGACCAACCCCTGTCCATGCACCTCAAGAGGAAGTTAGTGACATCATTCCTTTTCCGCATCCCCCCTACCCTTCCAACTAAGAGCACTCCCTCCTATGAAATCCTCCCAAGCTCTCCTGTATGCTTCTCTAGATACTGGGGCAAGGGAACCCTCCACCAATGCAGGCGCTCTCAGCTTCCTATCTTCCTCAGCTCCTCCGGAATCCGCTGCCCCTCCTGTTCCGCTTCCGGAGCCAATCCACTGAATTTCTGCCATTGAAAACGAGATAACGAGATAATGCATCTACAATGCCATTATCCTTCCCCGGCACATGTGTTGCCTTAAACACCACATTCCATTCCATGCAACGCAGAAAGAACTCTTTCATCAGTCTCTCCACCCTCTGATCCCTTGCTGACTGCCTGTTCACTACATGAACCACACATTTGTTGTCAATGTTGAAATTCACTTTCCTGTTTTGCAACTTTTTCCCCCACAACTCCAATGCAATCAGCAAAGGAAAGAATTCAAGGAATGCTATGCTCCTTCCTTCCTTCCTTCCTTCCTTCCTTCCTTCCTTCCTTCCTTCCTTCCTTCCTTCCTTCCTTCCTTCCTTCCTTCCTTCCTTCCTTCCTTCCTTCCTTCCTTCCTTCCTTCCTTCCTTCCTTCCTTCCTTCCTTCCTCCCTTCCTTCAACCAAACCGATGGCCACATCTCCGCACACCACTTTCCTCCCCAAAACACTCCAAAACCTGCTGCATCTGAAAATATCTGCACTTCCCAAGACACCGGATCTCCCTGCAACCACATGGACACCCCGTTAAAACTCTCCAAAAAACACAGCCAAATCCTACAATCTTCCCGAACTGCACCTGATACCCTTACCCGATGATGTGGGCACTTTGCTCCTGCCATAGACCGTGCCATGTTTCTACAAAAAGTCTGCCCTGGGGCCACCACCTTGCATGCAAATTTCAAATGCTCCACCAATCCCTGCATTTCCCCTAGCCTCATCTTTCTGGCCCCCACAGCTCTCTCCAGCAATCCTACCAGTTTGCTCACCTTGTGGTGCGGCAAGCGTGAGGTCATGGCCACTGAGTCCAATTCAATCCCTAAAAAGGTCAACACCACTGCCGGCCCTTCTGTTTTGTCTTCTGCTAAAGGCACAACCAACTCTCCCATCAAGCCCTGAAAATTTTTTAGCATCTCCCCACACTCCCTCTCTCTGTCTGCCCCGCTAATGAACAGAAAATCATCTAGGTAATGCAATATCCCTTCCCAGCCGGAACTGTATGAGAAAACTCACTGTAAAAAGGAACTGAAACGCTCAAACAAGGCACAGGAAATTGTGCACCCCATTGGCAAAGCTTTTTCGATGTAGATGCGGTCCTCGAATTGCAATCCCAGCAGCCAAAAATCCTCTGGGTGCACCAGCAACAACCTGAAAGCCGCCTTAATGTCACACTTGGCCATAAAGTCCCCACACCCAGCTTTCCTCATCAAAACCACCGCCTGGTCCACACTAGCGTGTACAACCCTGCACTCCTCCGGGGCAATGAAATCATTGACAGACATGCCCTCAGGCCATGACAGTTGGTGTATCAATCTAAATTCCCCCGGGACTTTCTTGGGTACAACACCCAGTGGTGATACCACTAAATCACCCGGCAGATCATCTATTGGCCCTACTACCCTCTCCGCTGCTATTTCCTTGCCCAATTTCTCTCTCAACACCTCCACATTTTCCTTGGCAGACTTCAACTTTTCTGCCCACCGACTCACCCTTGGCCCCTGGTAACTCAGCCTGAAACCATGACAAAAACCTTCTCCCAAAATCTGAGCCCCTTCCCTGACCCGATAAAATTCCAACCACTTCTCCAACACATCCAATTTAATTGGTGTAAAAGCCTTTCCCCAAAACCCCTCTGCCGGATCCTCTCTCCCTCCCCATGTCTCCTTGTTGGAAACACTGCGTGAGTGGGTGTTTCCCTGCACATTTGCTACATTCATGTCTGAACCTACAGAAGCTCCTTGTGCAGCCGTCCTTGTTGAATGCCCAACATGCCGCTGAGGGCTGCCCTCTTCCTTCTCCACCTCCCCCCTCGTGGGTGGGGCGACCAAGAAAGGGCCAGAAAGGCACAGGCAAACCACTTGCTGTGTGCAATGTAGGGGCAGGCCTCGTCGGTGCCATCCACTGCAGCCATGTCTATTTCCCCCCAGACAGCCTGACTGTCCTCTGCCATCCTTGCTCTAAGTTCTTCATCATAATGCACCCACGCAAAGCCTGCAAAACTTGTAGATGCCTTTCTAATCACATCCATATATTTTAGCAGAGCCACACATCGCTCCAGAAATTTTTAGCAATAGACACTGGAGTAGATAATAAATGCTGACGTCCAATTTTCAGTTGTCACTGGGACCCTTGGGCGCGAGGCCAGTTCTCTCTCCTCTTCCTTAGACCCCTCCTTTGCTCTCACTTCCCTATGAAGCAGCTTAAAAACATCCACAAACTCCCCTGCCTGAATCTTATCCTTAGCCGCTGTCATCAAGTGTGCTCCTAAAGGTTTTGTGATGCCCATGTGCGGTAGCTTTTACTCCTTGCCCTTCACTTCAACCTTTGAAACCTGTACCTCGAGCGCCAATGGCTCATCACCTTGTCCGTTTGTGTCCACCGAGCAATTTTCCTTTTCTCCCACCAAGGCTCCAATAGCCTGTACATCAATCTCTCTCCTTATCCTTTGCCAACCAGACCCATCATTTCTTGCCCCCATTCTCGTATCCCCCCTCTTCCATGCAGTTGACCAGTCCCTATCCCGCTCACCTCTTTACGCCCTGCCATCTTCCGTCTGCGGCCTGGCCTCCACTCCGATGCTCCTCATCTCTTTCCTTACTGGGCTCCTGCCGCGGGGACAAAACATGTCAGCAGTCTCACCCAGCCAATTATTCCCCGACTTATTGCCCCCCAAACCCCCTGCTCCTGTCTTTCACAATCCCACCTAAAGCCCCTTCTCGCCCTCCTCCTTACCACCCTATATCCTTCATCCTCCCACTGCCCCACATATTCCTCCATCCCATCTTCATCACCCCTGAAATACCATTGCTGCTGCAAGCACATGCTCGGGTTGAGTAGATCCTCTTCTTGTGAGCCCAGGGCACCCACCCTGCCCCTCCTTTGGCATCTTCTCAGTGAGGCCGCAGAAACCCTTTCCTGGTCCTCTTCTCTCGGGCGAGGTGGGCTCTCCTCCACCCTGTGGTCTTCCTCACTAGGGGCTGTGCTGTGCCCTCTAGACTGTCCTTGCGCAGTTTGAGGAGGGGCCGTTCCTAAACCCTCTCCATATTCATTGTCTGGAACAGCGGGGGCTGCTCTGTGCCCTCTGTCTGAAATTCTCCTAGCCAGGGGTCCATCCCTAACCTCACTAATTGATGGGGACCTCTTATCCTCCCACCTGCACTCTTCTGCAGGTACTTAACCCCCTTGCCCCTCTGTCCTGTCACCCACTCTGCACTCCATCACCCCCACCTTTGTGGCTCCCCCAAACTACCGCTTTTTGGACACTCCTAACATCCCTACTTCCACCTGGTCATTATGCACCACAGCTGAATCTGACCCCCAACCCAAATGCACTTCCCCCCTGGATGCTCTCGTGTCAATCTCCCTCCCCATCTTCCTGCCTCTGAATGCCCAGACCTCCCCTCTGCCAGCCGCAGGGGTGCAAGCCACCACTGGCGCGAGAGCCCCATCTGCCGCTACTCTCCACTGCGGCCTTCCCCCACCTACCTCTTCTTCCGTAACCTCAACCACCGCCCCATCCAACTGGGCCTTAGATGCCCTGCTAATAATCTCAGCACCCTGGCATCCACCAAGCCCTTCTTGCTAGCTCCCTGACCTACCATGGTGCACCACATAATATGGCTGTGCACAGAAATATGCCCCTAAATGGTCACCCAGCTACACTAAAGCACCCAAGCCAGTACCTACCTGGGGACAACTAACACTAGCTGGTATGCCCTGAAAAAAGGGTGTGTGTGTGTGCCCCAAAATGATGTTCCTAATATATAAATAGATGATTAAACTCTACTTATATCACTAATACATTATTACAAATTAGTTTACCTTTATTTTGAAAAATTATTATTATTATTATTATTTTTATAACCTGATACACTGTACCAGATAAAACCACTTCCTTGGCACCCAATTTGTAAAATTTAAAAATTCAACCCAAAACCAGGATGCCCTTGTAAAAAGGGGGGTAGGGAAGAGGCAGGAAACACTGTCCCCTGACTGGGCGATGACAAAAACCAACCAGATATGCCGGCAACTCAACAAAGTGGTGCGGTTCCTTTAAGGGAGCTGCACTGCCTCCCACATCCACCAGATGCTACTGCGCAATGCGCAGCATAGCAAAAAAGAACCAAGCTGATGGTCCCCTACCAGCAGCAAAGTGCGTGCAGACTGGGGCAAGGACATGTCCGCTGATCCCCCAGCGCCCATCACAGATCGGAATGAAGCACGAGGGACCCTAACTGCGGCCACCTACCCAACGCCTAAAACTTAAACCCCGAATGCCCGACGCCAGCTGAGACTCCGCGGACGCCCACACTAAATCCCCCTACGACACGAAATAAACGTGCCGCACCCCAATGGAGAAAATACCCAGCCCCCGGGACCCCGCTCCCCTGACCCTCCCAGAAACTAACAGACAGCGGACAGGCCCGAAGGCGCCAAACTGTCTAAGGTAAGTGAAGGTACCTTATTTACGGTACCTCCGACTAAACAACTTTTTATATACATCTTATAACAATGCTAATTGCCTAACCAACCCTATGAATATGCTAACCAACTCCTCACCTCAACAAAACCCAAAACCAGGACTAAATCAGGGGAGGCTCAGGAGCAGGTGACCAGGACTGCTCAAACTCACGTCCCAACCGTCGCCTGCTCCAGAACCTTCCCTGACCCCTTAAATATCCCGAAGGACGCTCTATGCGCAGACCAGCTCGCTGGCCTGTGCAGCGCCAAAAATCACCCCGGGGGAAACGCTTCGTGTTCCCCCGGGGCTCCCCTTCTAAGTGATTCTCATAACGTCAAAGTAGTGTTATTGGCTATGTTGAGGTTGCTTAAATAAACTTAAAGGTGTCTCTGGAAAAAAGTAAAAAGTAAATGCACAAAAAAACATTTTTGTAGAGAAAAATATAACAGAAGAAAAATACAGATAAGTGTAAAAAATAAAATTAGAAAAATGGAAGGAAGAAATCCATGAAGGAAAAAATATCCTAAACTCAGGAGTTTTGTACTTGAACAATCACTGTATACAGGGTTAAGTGAGTCGACAGAGAATGAAAAGGCAATTCACTAAGAATCATTAACAAGGGGCGTGCATTGTGGTTTGTCGAATCCGTCTGCATTCGTCAACACAGGCCATTCTCTTTATGTACTGTCCTTAGTATTATATCATATATCTGCGTCCTTAGGCAATGCGAACGTAAGTCGATATTTAGGAAAATCTGGAGACGAGCTTTATGTGGGACAACTCCACAACACTGCCCTATTTCTCAAGAGAATGAAAACAATGCAAGGCCCAGCTCACAAGACGTCCGTGAAACGTGGCTATTCTTGGGCAATACACCCGCCCTTTCTTCCGTATAGGCGCCAGCATATTTTCTGCAGCAGCACTGGGCAGTGGATTCGTGAAACAGCTGAGCGCAGAATAATGCATTAGAGTTGATCTTAGTTCATGGTTTCGTATTTTGAATGCCTATTTTGTTCTCAACTCAGTTAATTTACTAACACGAGAATACTGAAGAAGAGATTACAGCTTGAGGGCTGAACACTGAAACCAAAGACCATTCTTTTTACGTGACTTTTAAGATGTCATTAAGCATGAGTAGTCTACTATCTTGCGCTGGGTGGCGGTTGCCGAGGCAACAGGACATGCCCAACGACCAGAGTTGTCATGCGGAACAAACAAGCATTGGCAAGGCCTATAGTTTGGGCGTGTACCTCTGCTCTTTGCATTTTGCATTTATAGGCACCAGGGAGCAAGGGGGAGAGAGCAAATTGTCAAAGGAGGACGCGATATGATGCGCAAAAGAATGAGAAGGAAGGAGAATAGAGCAAAGGAGGACATTATTGAGAGAGGGTGCCATCGATGATGAACCAGAAGACATATGAGCGAGAAAAGTTGAGAATAAGAGGGTAATAAATAAAGCGACAGAGTGAGGGGAAGGATGAGAGGTAGGGTGACCAGATGACCTGGTTTTGCAGGGACAGTCTCAGTATTTGGTGCTCGGTCCCCTTTCTCAAGATTATGCTCCCATTGGAAACTGCAGTGGTCCCGTTTTTTTGTAGTAGGTCTTCATAACTGGCAGGCAGGTATGCACAATCTCGCACAGAAGAAATGCTGCATTTTGGAACTTAGATAGTGGTAGTTTGTGATAAATTCATTAAAACATGTGTTTATTCCACAAATAACACTTAAAACTCCTTCTCCTCCAACCGCTACTGAAGTGTAGTGCCTTGACAGACAATTTCAAGAGTTAATACTACTTTTATGTTATTTGCCCTGTCTTGGTTTTTTACTTTTTAAATCTGGTCACTCTAATGAGGGGGATAGAGAGTGGTGGTGGGTGGGTTGTAGAGACTGTTGGGTAGGTGGGGGTTAGAGAGAGGGGATGTCGGTGGGTGGTGTTTGAGAGACTGGGGGTAGTGTTGGTGGGTGGGGGTTGAGAGGGGGTAGGGTCGGTGGGGGATAGTGAGAGTGGGTGTAGGGTGGGTGGGTGTTAGTAGGGTGAATGGTTGGGGAAAGAGAGAGTGGTTGGGGGTAGAGAGAGTGGAGGTGTGGCGGTGGGTGGTGGTAGAGAAAGTGAGGTAGGGGCAATGGGTGCGGCTAGACAGAGTAGAGGTAGGGTGGGTGGGTGAGGGTAGAGAGAGTGGAAGTAGAGTAGGGCGGGTAGGGGTAGAGAGAGTGGGGGTGGGGTTGGAGAGAGTGGGGCTAGCGTTGGGGGGGAGAGAGAGTGGAGTTAGGGTGGGTGGGTTGGAGTATAGAGAGTGGTGGTAAAATTTGTGAGTGAGGTAGAAAGAGTGGGGGTGGGGTGGTGGGGGATGAGAGGGTGAGACGAAGGTGGGTGGGGGTAGAGAAGGTGGAGATAGGCAGATGGGGTAGGGTGGGGCGCTGATGGTAGATTGGGTGGGTGGGGGTAGAGAGAGTGGGGATTGGGTGGTGCGGGTAGGGAGAGCGGGGGTAGGGTCGGCGGGTGGGGTAGGTTGGATGGCATAGAGAGAGTGGAGGCGGGGTGGGTGGGTGATAGAAGAGAATGCAGATAAGGTGGGTGGTGGTAGACTGGGTGGGTGGGGGTATGGTGCATGGTTGGGGTTAGAGTGAGTGGGGTTTGTGTGGGGGGGTAGAGAGAGCAGAGGTGGGCTTGGTAGGTGGCGGTAGGGCTAGTGAGAGTAGAGAGAGATGAGGTAGGATGAGTGGGGATAGGGTGGGTGGCAGTATACAAGGTGGGGTTAGGGTGAGTTGGTGGAGGTAAAGAGTGTGAGGATTGGGTGGGTGAGGGTAGAAAGGTTGTTGATTGGGTAGGTGGGGGTAGACAGTGTGGTGATTGGTAGGTGGGGTAGAGAGGGAGGGGCTGAGAGGGTGGGGTGAGTAGGGGTGATTGGTTTTAGAGAGAGTGGCAGTGGGCTGGGTGTGTGATGATAGTTGGTTGTGGGCAGAAAACACGAAGAAAAGCAGCCTCAGGACGATTTGTCAAAAGTAGCCCAAAATAGCCCAATAAAGCCACCCAGCGCATGTAATTGGAGTTGGGTGGGTGGGGGTAGAGAGAGTGGGATTGGGATGAGTGGGGATAGAGAGAGTTGGGGTGGGAGGTAGAGAGAGTTGGCGTGGCGTAGGCAGGTGGGTGTAAAAAGGGAGCTTCAGGCAGGAGGACAAATAACTATCTGCTATCAAAAGTAGCTCAAAGTAGCTCACAGTAAAGTCACTGAACAGATGAGAAATGGAAAGCCAGGCACCCAACTTACTTGGAGAAAATATTGGTAGGGAGCTTTCCATTGGGTAATATGGCAAAGGAATTTGGAAAGGAGATTTTAGTGATTCGGCAGTGTCATGCCATAGCATTGCTTGTTGCTATACCAACCAGATATTCTCAGTTCAGATCCCCCATTTCTTTTCTCTCCTGTATCAATGGTTTTGGCAATTTAGGACGCAAGCGCCAGCACAATAATTCGCCAAAACCAAAACGGAGAAAAAGCCTATGCGATGCAGCACGACTGCTCAGTAAACGAGTCTGACCAAGCGCAGCGCTATGAGAAGGCTCAAAAGAGCCACAGATGCCACGTATCCCAAGTAATACTAATAATTCTGGGATTTTATGTAGCACCCTTATTCCCAGGAACCCAGTTACAGAGCACTTGGTAAGCAATGGACTTATTTCATGATTTTCCCTAATGTAGCCTTGTATCGACCTGAAGGAATGGTTGGGGGCAAGTGGGTAAATCGCTGAGCTCTGATTGAGCTATGAGTGCACCTTAATGTTTGAGCTATCCTTGCAGTAAACTTAGAACACTTGACTGCGATTCAGGGAAGCACTGATACTACTATCACTACAGAAGTTTTGTTTATGAATGGCTGTTTTGTAGTAGAGCAGAATTGATGAGTAGTGTCAGTACTAATTTGGTAGTGACATGGGTCTTACCCTAGCCCCACCCTGTTGTCTAACACCCCTCTGAGACTGTCTCCAGGTTGCTTCTTTGTTGTCTTTGTATATATTATCCAGACAATCCTGGCACTGTAAGACAACTGTGGTTGCGATGGACACTGTATAAAGGATTTAAACATAAAATAACATAGCATAGCATAACATTGTATAAGACAAGATAACATATTATATGATAAATGAGATTTGGGAAGTTTATCCTATAGTTTGGCTATCTCGCCAGTTTGCGGCATCTGGTTAAACTGTGCAGCAGAATCTGCATTATTTGCCTGGGGTGGTGGTCAGTGCTACGAGATACTGCACTATGTACCATGAATCTGGATACTGCTCATGAGATTCATTCTGAGAAGCTTGCTAGATCACCCTGAAGAATGTAGCTAAATGATAGAGATTCTGGATTCTTTAATTAATAGGTTAACGAAGATCCCTACAGCAAAAACATTAGACCACTGATTTATTTTATCAGCTTTTTAATGCCTGTCACATGCCTACAAGTGGAAAAGGGATCTTTATCCAAGAGCCAGTGAAACAATCTCTTAAAGAAGCATCATAGGATCTCTTTTCAACTAAAGGTAATTGTCTTTAATCTCTAGATCTTAGTAGTTTTATCATTTTACAGCTGTTCAAGTCGTGTGAAATATATTGTAAAAGCTGTTTTCGGGAAAGGTAGCGTTAAAGGGGAAAAACCTAGTATCTAAATCGATACCCTTTGCTGTGAGGGTCAACTGCATGGTCACAGAGGTTCTGGGGCTCACTTGGAGTCTTCATTGTTCCACAGAGCCAATGCAGGATTCACAATCCAACAGTGATGCTGGCCTATTCTAGAGACCAAGGTTATGGCCAGTCGGTGAATGATTGGCTGGCCAGGAGTTGGTCCTGATTGTGAACACAGTTACAATTGGGGTCTAAGGGAAGGTGGTACGCAATCGTGGTTTTGTGTTACTGCATATCATGGGGACCCTGATCACTCAGGCTTCTGTTTCTTCTAATCTCTCATGAGGATAAGGTGACCCAAGATGGAAAGTGTGCAAAAGAGGCTGAGTTCAGGCCAAATGACAACATAAGGATGCAGAGGGTGCATCAAAGGGGCCTTTCTGATATTTCCAGGTACAGCTCTTAAATCCCTGCAGGTGCACTTCATGTTTACAGGTTTTCAGCAGTTGTTGGCCTTGAGCTGTAAACACTCTGCTTCTAAGGAAAAGGACCACTGCAGGGATGCCGTATGGGCTCGTGGGTCATTGGACTTTTTTGCTGAAGGAGTCATCTGCAGGCTACACTTGTGTGGAGATGATGACGAGAACCTTTGTCAGAGCTAATGAAAAGTGCCAGAGTGCAGTCTGCATTGTTTTGCTGTGGTATGCCCCTCCAGCCAATCAGACACATGTCTCTTGTAACAGTGGTATACGCAGTGTAACAGATGCATCCAGTGAGGGAACCCAGTTATGGCGATACCCTAACATTGTACAGGAAGACTTGGCTGTTCTGCCATATTGGTATTTGGTTACTTGGTTACACTACAGTGAAGGTGAGGTCAATGCATTTGAGATTGTGTAGGGTTGACACTTATCTTGCCTTGCATTTTCCTGTCTGTTGGCCTTTTACTTGTCTGTAGTGTCAATTCCCAGTGGTCATCTATCCCAGCAATCAGGTGCTATTACGATTAGGACGATGGTGGGAAGGGGTGGTGGCAACTGAGAGACTTTGTAGCTGGTGCTTCTGTCATGGCAAGGGAGTTGGTCACTAGTCCTGGTCTCATGTTAGAAGGTAGGAAGACTGGGCACAAATTTGCTATTAGGATATCTTAGAAAGTTGAGAGTGCATTAGCAGAGCTTCTAAACTCTTTCTTCAGTAGGTTTACTCTACTGTACATAGAAATGGCAACTAAGCAGGTCCTCTACATTGGAATGGGGATAGGATAAATGTGGTTGATGTGAAAACATATCACTGGACTGCACTCCTTCAAACATGTTGGCATCCACCCAATCAGTGATGTTCGCCAGATTCAACTTTTTTGTTTTGTTTTCGTGGGCTAAAGCACAGGATGAGGAAGCATGCCTGACATCTTAGTAACACATGTCGTTTCCACAGAAACCGTGTAGGGATCATTTCACACTGTAAGGCCCTTTCTTTGTTTTTAGAAAGGGATGGGCCCTTATGCGCTCACCCTGGGGACATCTTTTCTGTGGTCTCTGAAATTGATAGGAAAAGGAAGCCAGCAATGAGGGACTCCTCAAAGTTGGTCAGGTAAGGTTATTTACCTGACAAAATTAGGGTTGCACAGTCTGAACCCTGACCTCAACAATTTTGGTTCCTCCTAGGTGCACATCAGGATTTGCTTCCATGTTGATATCGGGATTCAACATATGCCAGAGAAAAATCTTGACACAGGCAGGATGAAATAAACAGATTATAGGGTTCCGTCAACGTGGTCATAGTTGTGGGCCTACAACCTTACAGAGGCCTGCTGTAATGCAGCTTTCCAGTCTTTGGACTACATATTAGCAGCAGCAGGGCGACTTAGGTGTCAACACTTTATGTCTCATTATTATGGCATCCATTTATGTCCCCAAATCCATTGTATTGCTACTATTGCTGCTTAAGAAAGGACACCATCTTTTTCTTCTTACTATGTTTCAGCAGTCAGATGGAGCTTTTAACTCTTCGGGCACACCAAATACATAAATAGACTGCTGTAGCTACGGAGTCACTTACTAGCCTATATTGAATCACCCAATTCTCCCCCTTTACCACACTTAAGATACACTGTTTTTTTAGGCTAGTATAAGTAAATTACATGAGAAAAAATACAGGAAACGATGGAGGGACGTGAATACCATATAGCAGAAAACAAGGCAAAATAGATATTAAAATCACCCAATTCTACCCCTTTACCACACTTAACAGACACAGTTTTTTAGGCTAGTATAAGTAAATTACATGAGAAAAAATACAGGAAACGATGGAGGGACGTGCATACCATATAGCAGAAAACAAGGCAAAATAGATATTAAAATGCAGTTTCCATTAAGAATACATTGCTACTATTTGTTTGTTTTGGAAATGTGCCCAAAAACTAACCATCTTTCAAAAGGGAGAAGTGCAGAGACTCACCTAAGATAGCCACGGAAATGACTTTGATATTTCTCGAATATGAATGTTCAATACACTAATGAAGTGCACATCATCAATATGTCCTTGTTAATTGCTTCAGAATTATAAACACAACACAATTGACAGACGCCATGTAGTTCATCTAAAATGCCTGTTCTTCGTGAGGGAAAAGGTTCCCTTTACAATGGGGAGAGGCTGAATGAAACATTCCTGACACATGTTAAAAAGTTAACCGCACAGAAACGCATTGATATCCAATGAAAATTAGTGTATAGCCAATATATGATCTGAAATTGATAGGGGCTATTACCTGAACACCATGAAAATGGGATATGGGTTGTCTGCCCGCAAATGTTTTGTTCGCGAGTGGACTGGCCACAGTGTAACTGCTCAGGCCCCTGTTTTGACCGGTCATTAAAAACGGGGACCCTGAGCAATTTTTTGGTGCGCGGGATACCCCCTGAATCCGAAGATACTGAACATGAGGAGTGATGGACACCCACTCCAACCCCGCTCTTCATGTTTGGTATTATTCGGATTCAAATTGATTGCAAAAATCCGATCTAATGGTCGTGACCAATGTCATGATTCCTGCCCCTCATGTCCCCAGCCCTCCAAGATGTCAGGCCGGAGCCAGGCCACGATCACCTACATGGCCCTCAAGGGCCTCTCCATCCCTCCAAAGACCCACTTGGAGTCAGACTTGGTGCTTGTGGCACTAGACTCACTCACTCTCATAGGATAACATTGGGGATTGGACTTGTAGTGCATTGATGGGGACAAGATGGATGCCCCTACATATATCGGTTCCCAGAATTGCATGTGCAGTCTAGTCTTTTGGGTGTGGTTCAGCCCAAAGACACCTGGGATACCCAGAGACTATTTAAGCCATGCCCAGGCTGAGAACCATGTTTTGCGTTTTCTGCACCTGCAGCGTGACACTCACCGTGTTCGGATCGATCTCCAGTAGGCCTGCATCTTTCTTCTGCGCTCAGCTCCTGCAAGAACAAGAACACAGTTAGGAACAGCCTTACCTTGTGGCGCTTCTGCCCATCATTCATCGCTTCTTCTGTTCTGCGGGCATCTTCGGCGGTGTCATCCCATCCCGGCATGCCACTTCCTAAGGAAAAGGCAAAAGAACAGAAAAAAGGCATTAGTAAGCATTCAGCAAATCTTTGCTTATATTTAAAGACTGGTCGAGCTTCAAACGCTTACCTGAATCCCAGTCGCTCTGGGGGAACTCTGTCTCCGGAACTTCTCATCCATGTGCAAGAGGGAAAAGACACTCCAGGTTAGCATGGAAACATCTAGAGGCGCCGCATACCGCGCTTACTCACTGCATTTCTTCTTCATAACCGGCATCAACGCTGAAAACGTTGCGGCACCTAAAAGACACATGAAAAGAACTCAGTTCAATACAAATACGAAAGGGTCGCATCGCGCATCGCGCTCTCACTCACCTTCAGCGCTACTCATCTCAGCAGCACGTCGACATCCCAGGACGCCGGCCATCATCTAATGAAGGAAAGGAACGAAGTTAGAGAACTGTTCAAAAGACTCATTATACTTACCTGTCGGACTCTTGCCAGTGAAGTAACTAGGCACCAACGAGCCCACATCAATCAACGCGCCCCTGCGCTGAAAGCAGGACGGAGAGCACACTTTCCAAGAAAACAAGGTGAGCTGTGGATCAAAGGGAAGGGTTGGACCCCGGGGAAGAAGGGGTTCAAGCACACAGATACAATAGGGAGTTAAACTCTACCAATCCTGTATTTCAGGCCCAGTCTCCAGTCGAGTAGACTCCAGGGAAGGGTTTGAGGTCGTAAGAGGTCAGAACAGGCTGAGTGACGTCCCCGTGGACACCAGGTGAGCATTACAGAACACAAAGCCTCACATCAAAATCCACCTGGGCGTCATGGAAACATCAGAAACTGACCAGTTAGCCCACATGTTGGGGCAGCTACGTACTGAAGTGCGTGCAGCCAGGCAGAAGAGAGCTGATAGTAGCCAAAGAAGGCACTGATGATTTAAGCCGGCAACTTCTCCAGTCACAAGCAGGGCATGCACCATTGCCGGGAAGCGTGCCCTCGATGCTAGCACCATCAGCCAATCCCGTTCAGATAACCCTTCCTGGGGCAGTTCCCTTTGCCCCGCCCGAACGATTTACGGGGGATCCCAAGAGGTTTGCAACGTTCATGATCCAGTGCCGTCTCCACTTCCTTTGTAGACCAGGGGCCTTTCTGAATGACCAATCACGGGTCGCTTTTGTGCTATCCTACCTTAGTGGTAGATCCGCTGACTGGTCGGTACCCTTTTTGGCCCAAGACGATCCTTTGCTGCATGACTTCAGGGGCTTTCAGCAGGAGATGGAAAAGCTGTTCGGCCGTCGTATTCATGGGTAGGCATTAGACAACGAACTTCTGTCCCTACGCCAAGGGAATGAAGACCTATTAACATACATAGCCACTTTCAATAGACTCGTAGTTGAAGCAGAATGGCCAGTGGAGAAGAGAACCACGTTATTTCATTGGGGCGTGCGGGGGGAGCTCAAGGATGTTCTCGCACAAGTAGTGAACCCCCCAAAAGACTGCAAAGAATTAATTGACCTTGTTGTTCAACTGGTTCATAGGTTGCAGGACCGAAGAGCAGATCGAACCAGACCGGACCCTCGCCCTATGTATGTGCGTTCAAAGGACAATATTGCCAGCACAACAGAAGGTTCAGGAGAACCAATGCAAATCGGGGGGGTCAGATCCCCCTTGACTAAAGCCGAAAGGGATAAAAGGAGACAGCAGCAGTTATGTCTGTACTGTGGAAGGTCAGGTCATTTCCTTAAAGAGTGCCCTGTGAAGCCACCGAGGAGGACGGTAGGGGCCACGGACAAGGAAGATACCATCAAGAAATCGGAAAACTCCCCAGCCCGGCAAGTGTAGGGGTCCACTTGTTGAGCGAAGAAAGTGAACTACAGACCTCCCATTTTGCACTATCTGTGGTCTTGATCAATCACCAACAACCATCTTGGATGCACGCAGTAAGAGCGTACATTGACGGTGGAGCCGTTGGGAATTACATCGACCAGGATCTTGCGGCAAAGATGGGGCTTCCGTTACGCCCCAAATCAACCACCGACACTGTTACCACTGTCGACGGCACAGAAATAGCTTCTGGTCCAGTATCCCAATGCACTACAGCTTTAACCCTTCTGTGCCAGGGTGGACACCAAGAATCTATCGTTTCCGACCTCATTAAGGCACCACAGTTCTGGTTGATTTTGGGAATGCCATGGTCGGTAGCTCACAATCCTCAAATCGATTGGCGAGCAAAAGAATTGGCCTTTTCCGAGACTTGGGCCTACACATGTTATCGCCAAGAGAAACAACTAATAGATACCGGAACCTCCACGCTTGCGACTGTGGCAATTGGCACCCTACCAAGTGAATACCAGGACTTTCAAGATGTCTTTCAGAAAGAATACGCTAATACCCTGCCACCGCATAGACCATACAATTGCCAAATCGACCTGATACCCGGCGCACAAATCACTTGTGGGTGAATTTACGCACTCACAGAACCAGATAACCAGCACCTGAAGGCCTATTTTGACCAATACCTGGCCAATGGGTTCATCCGTCCCTCGAAGTCCCCAGCAGCCAGTCCTCTATTCTTCGTACCGAAAAAGGAGGGGGACTTGAGAACGTGCATCGACTATCGCGCACTGAACCAGATTACCATAAAAAACCGCTACCCACTGCCACTGATCCCTGAATTGCTTGATCAAGTCAAAGATGCCCACATCTACACAAATCTAGACCTGAGGGGGGCATATCACCTTGTTCGCATAAAACAGGGGGACGAGTGGACAACCGCTTTTCGCACCAAATATGGCTTGTACGAATATCAAGTAATGCCCTTTGGCCTTTGCAACCCGCCTGCAGCATTTCAATACTTCATGAACGATGTCCTACGGGAACTGATTGATGTCTGTGCTCTAGTGTACATATACGATATTCTGGTATATTCCGCATCAAAGCAGGACCACGTTAAACACGTCCGATCCATATTGGAGAAACTCCGTCAACACCAGCTCTACGCCAAGCTTGAAAAGTGCTCATTCCATGTCTCCGAGGTGGAATTCCTGGGCTTTATTCTCAGCCGAATGGAATCCGAATGGATGTACACAAGGTACTTGCTATCCTGAACTGGCCATTCCGAAATTCATTCAAGGGGGTTCAAAGTATGCACGGTTTTGCAAACTTCTACCGCCGGTTCATCCCAGGATTTTCGCAAATCGTGCATCCCATCACGTCATTGCTAAGGAAAAGCAACAAAAAAGTTCCAGTGGACAACAGAAGCCGAGGAAGCTTTCCAGGAACTCAAAGCAAGATTCACATCTGCCCCAATCTTACGCCACTCTCGCCCTGATCTCCCATACCTGGTGTAAACGGACACCTCAAGCATGGCTATGGGAGCCGTCCTCTCACAAAAGGACCCCGAAACGGGCCAGTTACACCCTGTTGCCTTCTGGTCGCGTAAATTCACACCCCCTGAACTCAATTACGCTATCACAGACAAAGAACTCCTGGCCATTAAGTCAGCCTTTAAGGCATGGCGGCACTACCTCTTGGGTGCCAGACACACAATCACCGTAATAACTGACCACCGGAACCGCCAATACCTAAAAACGGAAAAGGCCCAATCCTCACGACAACTACATTGGGCTCTTTTTTTTGCTAAATATGACTACGTGATTACATTTCGACCAGGGGTGAAAAACGGGAAGGCCGATGCCCTTTCCCGTATGGGGGTGGAAGAGCAAGGGTATCAGACCCCTGACCCAATAGCAATCATCCCGAGTGACAAGCTCCTAGGATTCACAGCAACCATAACTCAGAAAGAATTACAAGAAGAAATCCAAAACCTGGTGAGTCCGGAGCAATTGCAAGCGTGGAGTGCACAAGGAGAACATTACATGATAAAATATCAGTTGCCCTACTTCAGGAATCGTTTATTCTTACCAAACCAAGAACTACGAGAACAAGTCATGTCCTATTATCATGAGTCCTTGATCGAGGGCCACCCCGGAATCGCTAAAACCCTAGCCAAGGTAAAACAAAATTATTGGTGGCCCAAGTGGCGTAAAGACATTATCCAATTCATCCTATCTTGTGGAGTGTGTGCTCAAAACAAGTCATCCAAGCAGAAACCGGCTGGGCTATTACAACCATTGGAAATCCCACCAGCACCCTTGCACACATTGTCCCTCGATTTTATTACTGACTTACCACCCAGTCAAGGGTTCAACACTAGTCTTGTGGTAGTAGACCTATTTTCAAAAATGGCACATTTCATTCCTCTTAAGGGGCTCCCAAATGCTTCCACTCTGGCAAAGGTATTTCTTGAAGGCATCGTACGGCTCCATGGGTTTCCTTCAGTATTAGTCTCAGACCGAGGTACTCAATTCGTATCTAACTTCTGGAGAAAAGGCTGCTCTATGGCCCAGATCGACATACAGCTATCCACCAGTCACCATCCCCAAACGGATGGTCAAACTGAGAGGAAAAATCAGATGCTCGAGCAGTATCTGCGTTGCATGTAACACCAAGCTGAACGAAGCTGGTTCGACCTATTATGGATAGCTGAATATGCTTATAATAATTCCCTACACACCAGCACTGGGCAGACACCCTTTTATACAATGTATGGCAGGCACCCATGTACTTCTGAGTTGGACGCTCCTACAACCCTGGAAATGCCAGCAGTCAAAACCTTGCACACGACCATTTCTCAAACCTTTAAAAGGGCAGCTGAACACCTACTTCAAGCTAAGAATCGCCAAAAGAAGTTTGCTGATCAACACCGAGCAAAGGCCTCCAACTACCAAGTGGGAGACAAAGTCTGGCTGGCGCCTAAACATGTGTCCATTAAAGGAACCCGAACTTTCTGTCCAAGATACCTGGGTCCATTCACCGTCACCTCCGTGATAAATCCTGTGGCGGTCAGACTAGCTTTGCCGTCAAACAAGCAGATTCATCCCGTGTTCCACGCGTCTCTCCTTAAACCTGTTCAACCTGGGACCCAGATAGCAACGCCACCGCAGCCAGTAGTAGTCGCCGGGGAGCCAGAATTCGAAGTCAAGGACATCCTGGATTCAAAGTATGTCAGATCCAAATTATACTACTTACTGGAAGGGGTATGGTCCACAAAATAGGACATGGAAGCCTTGTGAGTACATCCATGCACCTCGCTTGCTTAGACGATTTCATCAAAACCATCCAAAGAAACCAGGACCAGACAGAAAAGCCACCTTGAGAGGGGCCATGGGGGGGAGTGCTGTCATGATTCCTGCCCCTCATGTCCCCAGCCCTCCAAGATGTCAGGCTCGGCCAGGCCACGATCACCTACATGGCCCTCAAGGGCCTCTCCATCCCTCCAAAGACCCACTTGGAGTCAGACTTGGCGCTTGTGGCACCAGACTCACTCAGTCCCATAGGATAACATTGGGGATTGGACTTGTAGTGCACTGATGGGGACAAGATGGATGCCCCCACATATTTCGGTTCCCAGAACTGCATGTGCAGTCTAGTCTTTTGGGTGTGGTTCAGCCCAGAGACACCTGGGATACCCAGAGACTATTTAAGCCATGCCCAGACTGAGAAACATGCTTTGTGTTTTCTGCACCTGCAGCGTGACACTCACCATGTTCGGATCGGTCTCCAGTAGGCCTGCATCTTTCTTCTGCACTCAGCTCCTGCAAGAACAAGAACACCGTTAGGAACAGCCTTACCTTGCGGCGCTTCTGCCCATCATTCATTGCTTCTTCTGTTCTGCGGGCATCTTCGGCGGTGTCATTCCCATCCTGGCACGCCGCTTCCTAAGGAAAAGGGAAAAGAACAGAAAAAAGGCATTAGTAAGCATTCAGCAAATCTTCGCTTATTTTTAAAGACTGTTCGAGCTTCAAACGCTGGCTGAATCCCAGCCGCTGTGGGGGAACTCTGTCTCCGGAACTTCTCATCCATATGCAAGAGGGAAAAGACACTCCAGGTTAGCGTGGAAACATCTAGAGGCACCGCATACCGCGCTTACTCACCACATTTCTTCTTCATAACCGGCATCCACGCTGAAAATGTTGCGGCACCATAAAAGGCACAGAAAAAGAATTCAGTTCAATACAAATACGAAAGGATCGCATCGCGCATTGCGCTCTTACTCACCTTCAGCGCTACTCACTTGCAACATTGTGAGTCAATAGTGCATGTCATGTTTCTGATGAGCCAAGTTAGTTATTAGGAGAACAGGAAATCCCCATGTGATATGATCAGGGGACTGGAAACAGTGTAGGTGTTTGCTTGGTTGTAATTGAAGACAATATAGAGGGGGTAATTCATAGAATTCAGCGCACAAGTGGCGCACGCGGCTGGCGCACAGGGTGCGCATGCGAATCCCTGCGCCAGCCGCGTGCGCTAAAATACATTTCCACGCACAGCGTATTCATGGATTCCAGCCACCAAAACCAGCCGTAGCACACAGTGGTGCAGCGAGCCTGCAGCAGCGCCAGTTACGCCCCCAAGAAAGCCCCTTGCGCAGGGAAAAGCCATCCAAATCCCCAATCCAGCGCAAAGGGCTGCGCTAACCCTGTACTAGCACGGCAAGCGGGGTACGTGTATCACTGGGGTATGCGGGAAGTTCCTCACGTGATTTCAGCTGGGTACGTGTATTACTGGGGTGCGCGGGAAGTTTCACACGCGATTGGCCCTGTGCGAGCGTGGTACGTGTATTTCTGGGGTGCGCGGGAAGTTTCACACGCAAATTCAGCAGGGTACGTGTATTTCTGGGGTGCGCGGGAAGTTTCACACGCGATTCCATCAGGGTACGTGTATTTCAGGGCTGCGCGGGAAGTTCCACACGCGATTCCATCAGGGTACGTGTATATCAGGGGTGCGCGAGAAGTTTCACACGCAATTTCAGCTGGGTATGTGTATTCCAGAGGTGCGCTGGAAGTTCCACACGCAAATGTCCTGGGTACGTGTATTTCGGGGTGCGCGGGAAGTTACACACATGAATTCAGCAGGGTACGTGTATTTCAGGGGTGCACGGAATGTTCCACATGCGATTCCATAAGGGTACGTGTATATCAGGGGTGCGCTGGAAGTTCCACACGCGAATGTCCTGGGTACGTGTATTTTGGGGGGCGCGGGAAGTTCCACACACGATTTCAGCAGGGTATGTGTATTTCAGGGGTGCGCGGGAAGTTCCACACGCGATTCCATCAGGGTACATGTATATCAGGGGTGCGCGGGAAGTTCCACACGCAATTCCATCTGGGTACGTGTATATCAGGGGTGCGCGGGAAGTTCCACACGTGAATGTCCTGTGTACGTGTATTTTGGGGGGCGTGGGAAGTTTCACACGCGATATCAGCAGGGTATGTGTATTTCAGGGGTGCGCGGGAAGTTCCACACACGATTCCATCAGGGTACGTGTATATCAGGGGTGAGCGGGAATGTCCACACGCGATTCCATCAGGGTACGTGTATATCAGGGGTGCGCGGGAAGTTCCACACGCGAATGTCCTGTGTACGTGCATTTCGGGGTGCGCGGGAAGTTTCACACGCGATATCAGCAGGGTATGTGTATTTCAGGGGTTCCGTGGAGTACTACACGTGAATTGGCCATGTGGGTCCTCCCAGGTGTTTGCTCTACAACCTCCACGGCCCCTGCAGGCAGCCCACACTACGGTCGACTACCCTGCACCCCCACTCATGTCCCCCAGCACCCCCACCCCCCAGCAGTGCAGGGCACCCTCCACCAGGCCCCCAACTCATGTCCCCCTGCACCCCCACCCCCCAGCATCCAGGGGCACCCTCCACCAGGCCCCCACTCATGTCTCCCAGCACCCCCACCCCCCAGCAGTGCAGGGCACCCTCCACCAGGCCCCCACTCATGTCCCCCTGCACCCCCACCCCCCAGCATCCAGGGGCACCCTCCACCAAGCCCCACTCATGTCCCCCTGCACCCCCACCCCCCAGCACTGTGGGGCACCCTCCACCAGGCCCCCACTCATGTCCCCCTGCACCCCCACCCCCCAGCATCCAGGGGCACCCTCCACCAAGCCCCCACTCATGTCGCCCTGCACCTCCACCCCCCAGCATCCAGGGGCACCCTCCACCAAGCCCCCACTCATGTCTCCCAGCACCCCCACCCCCCAGCACTGTGGGGCACCTGCCAGCAGGCCCCCACTCATGTCCAACTCATGTCCCCCTGCACCCCCACCCCCCAGCACTGTGGGGCACCTGCCAGCAGGCCCCCACTCATGTCCAACTCATGTCCCCCTGCACCCCCACCCCCCAGCACTGTGGGGCACCCTCCACCAGGCCCCCACTCATGTCTCCCAGCACCCCCACCCCCCAGCACTGTGGGGCATCTGCCAGCAGGCCCCCACTCATGTCCAACTCATGTCCCCCAGTACCCCCACGCCCCAACAGTGTAGGGCACCCTCCACCAGTCCCCCACACATGTCCCCCAGCACCCCCACCACCCAGCAGTGCAGGGCACCCTCCACCAGGCCCCCAACTCATGTGCCCCTGCACCCCCACCCCCCAGCACTGTGGGGCACCTGCCAGCAGGCCCCCACTCATGTCCAACTCATGTACCCCTGCACCCCCACCCCCCAGCACTGTGGGGCACCCTCCACCAGGCCCCCACTCATGTCTCCAAGCACCCCCACCCCCCAGCACTGTGGGGCACCTGCCAGCAGGCCCCCACTCATGTCCAACTCATGTCCCCCTGCACCCCCACCCCCCAACACTGTGGGGCACCCTCCACCAGGCCCCCACTCATGTCTCCCAGCACCCCCACCCCCCAGCATCCAGGGGCACCCTCCACCAAGCCCCCACTCATGTCCCGCTGCACCCCCACCCCCAGCACTGTGGGGCACCCTCCACCAGGCCCCCACTCATGTCTCCCAGCACCCCCATGCCCCAGCACTGTGGGGCACCTGCCAGCAGGCCCCCACTCATGTCCAACTCATGTCCCCCTGCACCCCCACCCCCCAGCACTGTGGGGCACATGCCAGCAGGTCCCCACTCATGTCCATCTCATGTCCCCCAGCACCCCCACCCCCCAGCAGTGCAGGGCACCCTCCACCAGGCCACCACACATGTCCCCCAGCACCCCCACCCCCCAGCAGTGCAGGGCACCCTCCACCAGGCCCCCACACATGTCTCCCAGCACCCCCACCCCCAGCAGTGCAGGGCACCCTCCACCAGGCCCCCAACTCATGTCCCCCTGCACCACCACCCCCCAGCAGTGCAGGGCACCCTCCACCAGGCCCCCATACATGTCTCCCAGCACCCCCACCCCCCAGCAGTGCAGGGCACCCTCCACCAGGCCCCCAACTCATGTCCCCCTGCACCCCCACCCCCCAGCAGTGCAGGGCACCCTCAACCAGGCCCCCACACATGTCCCCCAGCCAACATGTCATCACAATCTAGATCCCTGGTCCTTATGGTCAGCCTCCAAATGCCAAACACCCACCCGAGTATTGCATCCACCCACTTAGAAATGGCAATAACATGATAGAACCCCAATTGCAAGTTTGGAAATTAACACATGTCCCTCACATACACCCAATGGGTGTCAGTGAATCTCAAAACCCATATCATGATATGCATGAAACCAATGAGATGATACTACACATTGATGTTTGAACAAGAAATATGTATTAAAAGCAACATAAATTGAATCAAAAATAAACAAACAAAAATGGGAATTAAAAAAAATAAAAACCAGCATGTCCGTGAAATAATGCAAAACCACAAATCATAATCCAAAGGAAAGGTGTCCAAAGTCACAGTCCACAAAAGTAAATCCAATGGAAAATTAAAATCGAAAACCATTGCTCCATGGGTAAATCATTAAAAAAAATGAAAATCCAACTGTCAACTATATACAGATAAACAATCCAGGGTCCATGATCCCAACAGAAGAAATGAAACCTATCTAATAACACTACCTAATAAAAAAAAACTATATACAAAAATGTGGCCCATTGTCCAAAAGGTCCAAAAAAAATGCAAAACCAAAGGAAACCTAACACTAACTTCAGAACTATTTACAAGGGCAGCGGGCTAGTCTGACGGCTCACTTTTGGATGTCCCGGGCCAGGGCATCATCGAACTCCTGCTCAATGTCCCGGAGGCGGTCCTCCTCCATGGCCCCGCTGGTCCGCAGGGCCGTCGACATGTCCACCTCCAACCCCCTGCGGATTGCCTCGAGGCACTCGGCCCGCCTCAGGGCCCTCTGCATGGAGTTCTCCGCCCTGACCATCGTGAGCCGTGCCTCTTCTGCCCGCTGCCGCTCTGCATCTATGGTGTGGCCCAACCGCTGCCACACGGAAGACACTTCCCGTCCTGGGTCCTCCTGCCTTCCGGCCGATGCCTGCCCCTCCGATGTCGAAGGCCCCGAGCCATCATGGCTCCCACCACGTTGCTGCTGCTGCTGTGCCTCTGCCCGTGCACTGCCTCCTGCTGCTTGCACATCCTCCGCTGGCTGGGGTGCAGTCATTGATGTGGCCACCCCTGCTGGACGTCCGACTCCCGACTGTGGCAGGGATGCCTCCTCCACCAGCCTGGCCGCACTGTCAGAGGCAGCTCCACAGGGCACCCAGGTGACTAATGGGTGGGAAGATGGAACGGAGGACGACTGGTGCATAGGGGGTTCAGTTGAGGAGGGGGTCGTAGCAAGCCCCATCAAACGGAGGAATCCGGCCTGTGTGACCTGTCCCAGTAGGCCGACGCGGTCAACGAGTCATTCGAGATGACATGCAGTCTCCTCATGAAAAGACTGCAGGTCACCTCGCATGGCCCGTTGACGCAACGCCACACCAGTCAGGACAGGCTCAACCCGGACCCGGATAGCCACGTCCGCAGGCAGAGGAAGGCCAGTTGTCATGAGCTCATCCCCTGCCTGAAAACGGGTCTGGACGTAGGCATCCCTGCTGGTGCAAGATGATGCAGTGACAGGATCAGGGACAGGATTGCACACAGGCACCTCCGCGGTGGCCTGTGCTGCCTCCTGTCCCTGGTCCTGCACTGCACCAGTAGCACCAGTGGAATCCCCACCTCCAGACGCCGTCTCTGTTGCTTGCACGGCCTCCTCCTCCACCAAACCCCCCACCAACCTGGATGACTCTGTGCCATCTTCCCCCATTGGACCCTGTGGGGTCCCAGCTGCCCCTTCTGCTGCCGAGGAGTCGAACTCCAACTTCTGCCTCTTGGACCTCCCCCTGGCAGCTGTGGCCTGGGACGCGGCACCGGACTCCTCACTCCCCGACGAGATCACAACCTGGGAGGGGAGCCGGGCCTTGCGTCTCTGGCTGGCGGTTCGATCCCCGCCGCTGTGCTCCACAGCACCTTCTCCGCCCTCTTCATCAGTTGACGCTGCAGACAGGGAGAAATAAAACACAGGCATCAGGGCACTGTACAATGGACACATACACACATGACAGTTGTACATGAGTGGCATTGGCAAACCTCAGACATGGCATCACAATCGCCAACACACATGTCATTTCAACTTCCACACATGAGCCATACCACAGCCATATCGCCACTGCCAGCACCATCCATACACATACAACAGCATGAGCAGGCAAAGGTGAGCCAGACATCACATGCAACACAGGGAGTGCATTACACATGCACGCACACCACCACACTTGCATGCATGTGTACACCTCTGCCAACTGTCGCAGTGTTCAGATGGGCATCCATGTCACATCTGCCCATCAGGCTTCCACATCCCGCTGTCACATGCATCCATGTTGCATCACTGTTGCACCCTTGTCAAATACACACACATGGACATATACACAGTGCTGATACATGCAGCTGAAAACAACATACATGCGTGACATCACGAACATGCCTACTTACATTAGCATTCATCCAAACATGTGTGCCCACACAACTGCATTTGGCATGCAAGCCTACACACACAAGCACCATCCATGTCTCACACATGACAGCCCTCGCATGTGTTAGCCTCACGGCCCTGTACACCCCCACCCATACTCGGCCCCATACAAACAGATGTGCAACCTGCACACTACTGGCACATCACCACACGCACAGCTTACAATCATGATGCATGTACACTTACCGTTTGACTCCAGATGGGTCAGCCTCTCAAGGACCTGGATGTGGAGCGCTGGGGATATGCGTTCCAGGACCCTCATCTGATCTTCCGACAAGTGGCCCCGGCGCCCCTTAGCATCCGCTGCCTTCAAGAGGCGCCGGGCCTTGTTGAGGGTCCTGGACCTGAAGTCCTCCCAGCGCTTCTTGACATGTTGGAAGTCGCGGACTGCCACACCCTCCGCGTTGATGGCAGTCACGATATCCGTCCAGATCTGAGTCTGTCCTTCCTTGTCAGCGCGGGAACTTCCGGAGAGGGCATCATACTGCCCCAGGACTTGCTCCACCAGGACACCAACTTCGGTGGCAGTGAAGCTGGTGCCCCTCTGCCTCTCTGGCCGGGGGTTGTCAGTGGTGCCAGATGTTGCAGTGCCCAACATGCCAACCCCAGAGGCAGGAGTGAGTGGGCAACTGGGTCCTGGGGGTGGGCTGTGGAGCGATGGAATCCCAGTCGGGAGTCTTCGGTTCCAGCAGGGGTGGTCACAGCAACAGCACCCCTGGCTGATGTGCAGGCAGCAAATGGCAGGGCACGTGGGCAGCAGGCAGTCAGGCAGCAGCAGATGGCAGGTGGGAGTGTGCTCGGGGCTCTGGGGGGCAGTAATTCGGCCTTCTGGGCAGGAGCGTGGTCTTTCGTGTGCTTACGCGTGGCCAGCTTGATATGGAGTGATTTGGCACGTGAAAATTCTGCACGTCAGCGTGTAATTCGAGGAAAGGCCCTTAGCGCGTAAGCACGTCTGCACGCATACGCAATTTCATTGGACAGAAGGCCCTTCAAGTGCAAGCGCCTCTGTGACGTGATGCGCGCAGGCGTGCATGGGCATTTCAGCGCGTGTAAAAAACTGCACGTCCGCGTGTAATCCGAGGAAAGGGCCCATGCGCGTAAGTGACGTGACGCGCACAGGTGTTTCCCTCAGCACGGGTTAAAGGTGAGCGGGGCCAGCAGTTCGCTGTACGTGCCTTTCGTGGAGACCGACGTGTGTTGCTGCTTCCTGTTGTTTCGCGCGCCATCACAACTTCACAGCTATCAAGGACGTATCTCTTCTTTTGGCGGGGGTATTGGCTACGCGTGTTTTTCTGCATCGCGCTAGTCAGACGGTGAGTCGCACACGCTATTTTTCCCACTGCGGGTGCCCCTGTGTACCGCACCCATTTTCGATGTCATAGTAGCCGTACGCGTTATTCGTGTTACTGGGTGCCACCGCGTACTGCGGGAGGTTGAATCCACGCACGTAGGCTGCAGGGTTGCGTGCACGGTTTTACTGCAGTTTTGGGGTGCCTGAGCATTGCTGACCCGTCACTACATCACCGGGGTCACATACAGCCTTGCAGGTGCAGGGGGGCTGTTAACATCTTGCTTCCCACCCCATTCACCCCAATTGCCCAGGTCAATTGTGGTGTACACCTCCCATTGGCACTACTCCATTTGTGCCGGCACTACTACATCTGTGCCATGGTTGGGAGGACACCAATGGTGAGGGGCGCCTCAGCTGGGTGTACTCCTCGGGGCGGGCGTGGTCGGGGACGTGGCCAGGGAGTAGGGGGACTCCAGGGTGTCCAGGGCCGCCACAGAGGGGGAAGAGGCAGTGGTTCCGGGGGATGCAGCTTCTGCATCTGGCACTGGCGCCCGTGTGACCCGGCAGTCCGTTCCATCGACTGCCACGGGCCCAAGGGTAGTGGTAGCTGCAGGTGCAGCTGTGGACACCGCCACCCAGGCTCAGGGTCTGCCAGCGCAGGCTGCGTTGGCACTTGAGGAGCCCTTGGTAGATTTCCAACAGGCCAGGAGGGAAACCATCGGGGCAGGCCGGGCTGCTCAGACCAAGACATGTGTCCCTGGGGCAGTTATGTCATCTGCTGCCCCGAACAGCCGGGTGTTGGCAAGTGCAGGGGCAGATGGACCCAACAACACCCCAGTTGTGAGTCTGCCAACCAGGACCGTTGCGGTCAATGACCCTGCCACAGCTGATGTTGCTGCGCAGGGTCCATTTGAGGGCACCCAGATGCCACTGTCACAAGTCAGGCCTTTGGTCGTCTCTCCACCTGCCACTCCCTTGGCTCAATCCACCGAACCCACTGGCCATACTGGTCAGGGCGGCATTAGCCAGCCAGGGTCTGCGCCACAGTCCAAGAGGAGGAAGGTTGCACCTGCAGCACAGGCTGGGACCCCACACACAGCCACGACTTCCTGCACGTCGAGGAAGAAGCCTTTCTGCAAGCAGGAACTGGACTTCCTCGTGGGCTACGTGCGGGGCCACAGCCGTGACATGCTAGTGGGTGCCAATAGTCAGACTACGGCTGCCCAACGTGACACCCACTGGAAGCATGTTGTGGAACATGTCAGTTCATTCGGCCATGAGGTGCGCACGGCGCAAGAGTGCAAAAAGCGTTGGAATGACATCAAACGCAGCACTAAGGCTAAGCGTGCCTCTAATTACAACTTGACTCTGGTGACTGGCGGTGGGCCTGCACCATAGGAGGAAGAGCTCACTCCGCATGAGGCACTCTTTGCGGAGTTCATACCACCTGAATTGGTCGAAGGAGTGTGAGAGATGCTGACTTTGATGCCCAGTCCAGTGAGTGTTGATGCGTGTTTGTTGAGGACGTGTGTGTTTCACTTGTGGGATGTGTTGTGCATGATTGCCACTACATGTGACGTGTACATGGTTCTGATGTGTAAGTAATGCAATGCTTCAGTGATGCATGTCTGCTCTGCTGGATGGTGGACATGTGGAGCAGACGGGGACTGTCCGCATCACCACTATTGCATCCTACTGACATGCTGGTTACAAGTATGCCCCTCCGGTCCATGTTCCAGCTCACTGGCCCTTCTGCATGTGGCGTGGGGTGACCTTCCTCTCAGCCCAGGCACAATGTCATTGCATGACTGACGTGCATGTCTCCTCTGCCTGCATGCGGGGACTCCATGTAGGCATGCTCCCTTGCCCCTCCTCTGCCACTCTGCACCCCAGTTCCACCTTTGCACTGGTCTGCTTCAATCTTGCCAATGTGTACTTTCCTGTTCATGCGTCCTGTGTAGATGCTAACTTCCAGCGTACAATCTGCCAGACATATGCCGTGTGGTACAGCCTTAGTACTTGATGCAGGGTATCTCACTTGTACTGTGCATAGGTCAGATGTCCTGCAGCGACATGAGTGCCCATTCATGCTCCATGTGCATTGCACGCATGCCCCTATGTGTCCTTGACTGGATGATCACTGTAATACAAGTCCTGGGTGACATACATTGCATGACATCTCATCAGCCTTCCCATGTCAACTGTGGCTCAGTACTGCGTTGCACACATGTTTAGTGTCTGACAATCTGTGTGGCTCACAGGCCTCAGCCTGTTCAATGGCCAATGACTCTGTCCAACAGTTGTTGTGTCTTCTTCACACGTGGGCGGCCTCCAGAGTTTTCATCATGTGTCCTGCTTACTGTCCCATCATCATTTGCAGTGTTGTCACTTGAATCACATTAAGCTGTTGATGCCAGTCAACACTGCCTGTCAATACACAGGTGTATGGTAAGCCTTTTGATACCATGCTAGGCATCCCTGCTTTTGTACTGGGGTGGAGGGGTGCTTGGCTTCTAGATATGGCACACATTGAATGCACAATGCACGTGATGCCTGAATTTGACCTTGCACTGCCTTCACATTTCCTGGCACACACCATGGAGTCGTTGTACATGTAGGTAGTGAGTGGCGGACACATTTTCTGTACTGCATAGACCCACATCCATGGAAACTGCCACCTTTCAACAGGTCTGATCACAGAAGCAATTCAAAGTTGACCCAGCATGCATGCCAGGTTATATGTTGTGTGTCACATGTCTGCCTGATGCGTTTGTTGTCGGTGTGTGTGTGTGTTGTGTGATTCTGACATGTGTAGTGACCTTTTTTCTCTCTATTTTTCAGGTGATGACGCAATGGAGGCGGAGGATGGTGTTGTCATGCCAGACACAGGGTTGTTACCACTACATCAACCCGGCACAAGTGGGGGTCGTGGGATGGTAGGCCACGAAAACCCCCAAGTGCTACAGTCCATCTTGTCTCTGGCTGCCTATAAGTCCAGCCTTGATGACGACTCTGACGTCCATGTTGACTTGGATGAGCATCAAGTCCATGTGTCAGGGGTGAGTGATTCTGATGTGGACACTCCTGTGTCTGTGACACCTGCACTGAGGGATCAGACAGTCTTGGTTCCTCCGCCCGTGGTGGATCGGGACGCAGGGTCACCCTCCACACCAGTCACTGATGTGCCTGGGACATCACGTCGACGGGGGTATGTAGTCGTGCAGCCGCGGGCGGTGCTAACACAGCGAGGACCCCCGGTCCTTGGGTCCCGCAGGGGTCAAGCCCGGCAACGCGGTCACCGCGCGCAACCGCAGTATACTGAGTGGGAGCAAGACATGACTGCCAATTCAGAACGGCAGGGAGCAGCAATGGAGAACATCGCTGAGAGCATGGAGCGTGTGGCCCGATCTGTGCTCCCCCCTGCTAGGCAGGTGCTTCTCCAGCAGCAGGCGGCACGGTCCACGGCCCGCTCGCTCAGGCTGGGCATGGCGGCCTCAGACAGGGCACGCCAGGCTGAAATGTCGTCTCTGCGTCAAGCAATTGCTGCTCACACAGAGGCGCACATGGATGCCCTGAGGGAGGAGTATGCTTCCCTCAAATCCACTCTGGGTGTCCTTATGATGTCCCAGAGGCAGCGGGCAGAGGAGAGGTTTGCACAGCTTGAGCGTACCATCTCGGCTGAGCTACAGGCTTGCCGGGAGGTGCAGCGGTTGTCCAGCCAGGCCTTGCAGGAGGAACTCCATGTTACACGTGCTACCTTTCAAGAGGAAGCACGTGTATCACGTGAGGTTCTGCATGCAGACCTACGTCACATCGCCACACAGAACCAGGCTCACCCGTCCGGCAGACTTGCTGCCGACGAGGGGCAAGCTGCGGCTAGGTGTGGCAGGCTACTGTGCCACGTCCTCCTTTCCAGGATGAGCCAGACTCGGATGACCATCTATCTCCCACATAGGTCGGGCTGTGCAGGCGTTGAGCCCATGGAGGTTTTTTTTTTGGCTCAGCATCATCGCATGTGGGTGTTGAGCAGCACCCTGTACCTCCCCCCTCATGGGTGCCTCCCCTCCCCCCCGGGTCGTATGTGGCCATTTTTGATTTTTCTTTTAGTTTAGTTAGTTAAGTTTCTGTTTGATAGTTAGTTTAATTAGGTAATGTAGGTTTTTCATAGTTAGTGTAATTAGTTAATATAGTTTAAAATTGCTTGTCTATTGTGCTTTCATGTGACGGTGCGGTGCTTTGTGGCTTTCGAAGGCATCCACTGTCTGTTCCAGCTGGGTCCTTCAGGCTTGTCTTGTGTATGTGTTTGCTGCTTGGGGTCCTTGACTCACATATGCCACTCCTACCTCCCTTATCCATGGGCTCGCAAGGATAGTTCGGTGTGACAACCTATTACACAAGGGCTTTGCACTGTCATATCTCTGGCATGTCTGGTGCTGTGTGACTTGTGTTGACACCCCTAGTGGGGATGATTGCGGTTTTATTGTCCACTGTTCAGCTTTTGCTAGATGGGGTGTTTCATGATTAATGTGTACATTCATTGCTATGCATTGTGTAGTATGTTTCTTATCTTTACTGTACACGTGTTTGTTGCAATTCATGCCGTAGATAGTGCGTTCCACACTTTGGATGTGAAAGACGGACTGATGGTGTGATTTCTGATGTAAGTCTCTGACATGGTCCAGTAATGAGATGCCTGAAGAGACACATACAAATGACTTTAAAGCATTAATCATGTGTTTCATGCCCTTTCTGCAGGGGGATGAGCCTCTAGAGCACCTTTGCCAGCAGACATGGCCCGTTGGACATCTGAATTCTGGACACGTTTGTTGGTGTCCACATGCACATGTGTGCACAAGCATAGGCACAGGGATTGCAGACCTACATCCTAGAACTGCTGACGTGTTCCAAGGAACTCCAGGCAAGGTGAGCAGCACAGGCGGGCCACAACACAGCAAAGCTTGCACCAGGCGAGTTGCACATGCAGGCTTAGTTACAGCACTGAGGGTGAGCTTGGACGAATATTGGTGTTGAAGCACACAATGCAGCTCAGATGTGTTGGTGGACTGATGGCTGTTGATTGTAAGGTTGTCTGGGACACCTGCAGGGGCAGTGGCACATACCCTCCGGTACACCAAGGTCCATCGAGGCACTTGTATCAACCATGTAGCCTTCCGAGACATGGAAAGGGGCAGCTCACAGGGACATACAGCAAGGGGCATACTCGGGTGCAGTGCATTTAATTTCCATGTACATTTTGATACATGCACTGCCTACTTTGTTTCGGTCATGGTGGAACACGACTTGTTCTGAAGTCATGCCTTGCTATATGGGTCTGTCTGCTTACCCAGGGAACATTGCATGTTGTGTGAATTGTGACACATTGGTGTTCCATTTGCCACGCACCCACCGGCGGCTGACTTACTGCATTGACTGTGTATGACCCATCACAGGGGTAATGTTATATATGGGTACGAAGCATCTACACCAGATTGTCTGTTTGTAGAGTAGTTTGTTGCTATGGGGCATGTTTGGTTGTGTGTTTTTGTGTAATGGGCACGTACAGATTATTAACTGTGGCTCTCTTTGCAGCATTGCAGTGCTCCTGTAACCGGACTTGAGAGTGCGCAGGCAGGAGGCCAGCACTCAAAACCAGAGCTAAGTGTCTTGTTGTTTTTATTTCAAACTGCTCTGCATAGGCTTGCTGGGGGGTGCACCAATGCATGGATGAATGTGTAATTCAATTTGGTATGTTTGTTTTCCCCTAATCACCCGGAGTCCTATCCAATTTTAAACCCTGTACCCTCTCCCCCGGTGTTCCTGCTTCCCGTACCTATCCAAGCAACGTTCCCTAACCCTCTTTCCCCTCTGGGGTTGCAGATGCCTGTGTAAGCCCCAAACTTGCAGGCGCCAAAACCCTAGAGGGGGTGGTTGGTTCGTGCCACTCCTAAGCCTGGACTACAGAAGGCCATGACAATGATGTCCAAGTTTGTTCGGATTGTGTATGTGTTCATGCAGGTAGTACATTTTCGTGCATTCACTACTTTCATGTGTCATTCCTCCTCCCCTCTCCTGCCACTCATTCCAGTTATCCAGTGTGCCAACACCTGTCCCAACTGCATATCCCTGACCTTCCTTCCCCACCAGGGTCTCAGAGGCCTGTGTGAGTTTGACCTTGCAGGCACCCGGGACACGGTGGGGGTGGTTGTTTCGTGACACTCCCGCACCTGTACACGGGACCTGTGACAGTACACATCCATTCATGGTGCATCATTCTATGTTATGTACCACACATGGTTCACATCCTGTTGTGACATTGTTTTACTGTACTACCTTGGTTGTTACATCATTGTGGTAGTACTTGGCCTTTGTGAGGTACTGCTACGTCAAGTCATCTACTGGAGGGTGTTCTGGTTCGTTTTTCTGGCTTGGATTTTGTGATTTTGCAAATGAGGGTGGACTCTGAGGGTGCAGGCACCTTTTTATAAGGTGGGAGATGGTGACGAAGGGGAAGGGTGATCCTGTGGCCAGGTGAAATTGAGGGTTGAAGGCTCCATGACCCAGGTGCAGTTGTTCAGTGGGTCATGGTCATTTGTGAGGGGGGGGTTTGTTGTTGATAGTTGCCTTGCCCTGCAGTGTGATGGGAACCCTGACATTGTAATGGTGGTATCCTATGTACATGTTGTGTTCTGCGGATCAATGCCTGTTCATGTGTTGTGTTTACCTTTCAGGTCTGAGGGGATAGTTGTGGTTTGATATGCTGGGGTGTACACATGGTGTATGTTCACATGTGATGTGTAGAGGACACTGATGGTCACTTGATTGCACATGCATATGTTGAGTGCATGTCCTTACTGACCCACACACTTGCACTATGATGCACTACATGTACAACCACCCTTGCATATCCACGTGTACACTCTGTTTGCCTTCTGGTGCCCACTGTGTCCCTGCAGCACATGTTCTGTGACCTATTATGGATCCTGTACATGCCTAATTTGCTTTTTGATGTGGTCTGTTGCTTAGATGTGATGCTCAGGGTGTGCATCACACACAATGGCTGTTCACTGTGCTGTGCGCTGAGCAGTGTGTTGCAGGAGTTGGACACAGCACACAGTAGCTGCAGTGTTGATTTTGCAATGCGCAATGTGCATGTAGACAGGCATTCATTGTTATGTTACGTCTACAACTTTTGTAATGCATTTGGAAATGACTTATTTTGGGTGGGAGGTTGTTGGTCAGTCATTTCATCTGATTCCATGTCAGGCATCATTGTCTGATGCCACTGTACATTTTTGTCATGGCAATGTGTACCTTATTGGTACTGTGTTGGTGTATGGGTATTGCTTGCCATGTCATGTTGTGGTTTGGGAGGGTTTGAGTGACATAACAGTGATGGTCATGGCCTGTTTTGCAGGTGTGTGTGATTCACACCTTGCATGTCAGGGTCATCCGCTTCTCAAAGCAACTAGCTGGGGGTAGATCTCTCTCCGCGGCAGGGGCCTCCCTCTGGAACAGCCTTCCTGCCTCACTGGAACTTGAGGAGAACCATCTCCGGTTCCGGAAGCACCTCAAGACCTTCCTCTTTGCTTCTGCTTTCTCTCTGCCTCTCCCTTGCAAAATTCTTCACTGGAACTGCACTGGATCTGCAACTGGGCCACTCTCACCGACCTCGGTCCCTGGCCCAGCCACTCTCCACTTGCACTGCCTCCCTGGCAACCCCTGCACTGCGGGACTGTCTCTCTATCCCTACAGCCCCCCCCTTCCCAGCACTTATCTGCACTTACCTTTGCAGTTGCCACCAGCTGGCCTATTTATTTGTTTTTTAGTCTACTTACCCTGTACTGCACTGCCCCCCTCCCCTTCCCCTTGTACTTTTCCCTTCCCCCTACCCCTGCACTTGCACAATCTAAATGACACCTGGCCTAGTAGTATCGTTGTCTGTCTTCCCTTGTTCCCCCCTCCCTGCCTCATCGCACCTTGAAATACTTGTGTATAGGCACGTTACAAATGCCATATCATGTCATGTCATATGTGTGCCTTTTGGTCACACAGGATAGCTTGTGTTTAAGTAGCTAGGGATGCAGACAATGTGGCACATCCATGGCAACTATCTCAGGGTGGTAGGGTTGTGAAAGTTGACTGTCTCTTTGTCATCATCGATTGTCACCTGGTATGTGCCAGGCCTGTGTGCACTCCACAGGGTTGGGAGTTTAGGTGAAAAATGTGGCCACAAGCTGGGTACAGGCTTCCTCGCCACGTGCCCTGTCCCCTCCCATGGGCAGCGCCTGTGCCTGTGGTTGGGGATGTGGGGGCACCACCATGTCCACTGGTACACCCTGCCGTGTTGCAACATTGTGCAGGACACATGCTGCCACAATGATCTTGCACACTACTGGGGGTGCATAGAGTAGCTGCCCGCCAGAGCGGTCAAGGGAGCGGAAACGTGACTTGAGCACTCCGAATGTGCGCTCCACTATGGCCCTGGTTGCAATATGGGCGGCGTTGTATCTTACCTGGGGTGGTGTGGTGGGGTTCCGGATTGGCGTCATCATGTGGTTGCTCAGAGGGTAGGCACTGTCCCCTGGGGAGGTGTAAATTGTTGTGATTATTGGGGTTTGTGTATTTGTGTGTGTGTGTGTGACATGCATGCATGTGCAAGGGCATTTGTACTCACCTAGGAGCCATGTGTCGCCATGCTGCCCAGCTTCCAGGGCCCAGCTCAGGGCGGACATTCTGTATATGAAACTGTCATGGGTGGAGCCAGCGTAGTTTGCATAGACAGAGGTGATGATTCCCTTTGCATTGCATACCACCTGTACATTGATGGAATGCCAGTGCTTGCGGTTTCGGTAGATGTGCTCTTTGCCCCTAGGTGGACGTAGGGCCACATGGGTGAAATCTATGGCACCGAGCACTTTGGGGAAGTGTGCCACCCTGAAAAAATCCAGGACAACGGCCTGCCTTTCTGCGGGTGTTCTGGGCATGTATATGTGCCTGCGGACTGAGGGGCGCGCTGTCATGATTGCCAGTACCTTGTGTAGGCAGCGTGACTGCGTGGCATGTGAGACCCCCCCCACTATGGCAGTAGTCCGCTGAAATGACCCAGTGGCCAGAAAATGCAGGACATTGAGCACCTTCTCCAAGGGGCTCAAAGCATGGGAGCAAAGGGTGGGGGATGTAAGGTCATCTTCCCACTCCCTGACCAGGTCTAGGATGATATGGGGTGGAAACCTATACCTGCCGTAGACCTGGTCGTCAGGCATCCCAAAAAGGCTTGTCCGTGGTGCGAAAATGCGTGCCCTGGCTATTCTCCTCCTCCTGCGGTGTCCCACGATCAGTGCTGCGACAAATGGAGCATTCATCGTAGCTGTATATACGTGTTTGTTGTTTGCACGCACTTTTATACTGTGCGCGGGGACGCTTCCACCTGCCTTCGTGTGGCGGACGCGTTGACGCCTGTGTGCGTCTTTTGCCGTGCGCGGGTTTCCCGTATTCGAATCCATGAATACAGGTTGTTCGCATGCGTGTGGGCGTTCCGTGTAGTTCCCTGCAGTACTTCCCCAGTTACGCCTTCTTTTTCACGCGTTATTCCCCATTCCACGTGTTACGCCCACTGTTCCGCCCACTTTGGTTGTGTGCGCCGCGCTATGTGCACTTTTGCTGTGCGCGTAGCGCACGCCGTGTGTGCCCGCGTGCGCCATGGCAGGATTTGGCACACGGACAGCGGGAAACACGCACAGCGTCTTCCTTGAATCGCACGCGTGCGCTGGGTTTCTCACGCTTGCGCCACCTTGTGCCTGCTTGCGCTGGGATTTTCGGCGCACGTTTGCTCCATGAATCGACCCCTAAGTCTAGGGTATAATTGACGTTATGGACTGCACATTTTATCAGACGAGTTAGATCCACATTTCCCAACAATTTGCTTATAAGTGATGGATTGGCATCCTTTGCGTGGTGAAACCAAAGATTCATGAGTCCAATAATTAACGATTTCTGTGTATTGTTAAGGCACAAGGAGGCAATGCCTGCGTTTAACTTTGAAAATGGTGAATGTGTGTCTTGAGGCCTACACGTAAATTAAAGCTTAGTGGTACTGGAGGTGTGTGGAAGCAATTACCAGATGAGACCTTCTGAGCAAAGAATAGTAGTAAAAGAAAGTGTTGATGCTCATTATACATTTTTACAAATAATGGCTGCACCACATCCCGTTATTCATGGCGAGGTTCAATGAAATATTACAATTGAGTGGTACCAGATAGTTAAGGAGTGCAGAGTTAGATTCTCCTAGCCTGTCTCAGTAAAAAAAATGTAAAAGCACATCTAAGTCATTGCCGAGTAACAGAGTCTATATTGTAAAGTGATTGGGATTTGGGCGCAAGCACCTTAACTTGATAAAGGTTGTGTCTATAATATCTGAGTTCTTCCAAGTTTTGAAAATGGAAGAGTTTCTAAAACAGAAATCTTCCATCAATTAAACATAGTGAATGAGTTTTTCTGATATGAGTGCCAGATTAACTGACTCAGGTAAATTGTAATCAGGACAATAAATTGCAATTAGATTTTTTTTTTCAGCTCGAAATGGGGAATATCAGTTTTACCAGGAGCAATTGCATGGGACCGAACCATGCACGGTTAGGTGGATACCCACTATTAATAGGAGGGAATACGCCTGATTCACTGTTGTCAAATGCAAGCAGAATCAGTCATGTCAAAATGAAAACCGTGTTTCTAAATCTATCTTTCTATGAACATTTGCAATACAGTTCCATTTGCAATACTCATTCTAAACAAACACCCCCTCTTATATCAGTGTGTGGGCATGTATTCAGAGTACCAGTGTGCAGCATTACAGTAAAAACAAAATTACGGCATTATATTTCTTTTTACATTTAAACTTTTGGGAAAACAGAAGGCAATTACATTATGAACTGTTACACAATTATATTGTATTGTATTTGGTTATTTAAATAGCGCTCTTTTCCCACTTGTGTGGCCTCACTGTGATTTTTCCTGGTTCGAACGCCCTCGTTGAACGTAGTCAATATGGTAGAAAGTTCTAGGGAGTTTAGTTTAGGAGATGCATGTGTGCATGTTGGCGCTCTAAGGCTTGGGTGGCAGGTAAGGCTCGACTAAGCAGCCCAAGAGAGGTCAGGCATGTGGGTGGGCGCTGTTGAGGGTTAGAGATAGATTGCTATTGTTGAGAGAGTCTATGTGAGGTCAGCTATACCGGGTTCCTTTCGGGTGGTAGTCACTCTATGCTAGTGGCAGAGGTGTTGAGGTATGTCAGGTGTTTCAGTCTGGACAGCATTGTGTGATGCTAAACCGGATAGCCGTATTCTATCGTGCATGGATGCATGGCCGTGCCTGCAGCCTGTGTCCACACTAGTGGTGTGAGATATACGTACTGTAAGCTGGGAGAGTGTTAGGCTGGGGCGATATTTGTCCAGGTTGAGAATTGAGAGTCATATACCAATGGGCCTAGGTTTCATAGTGTAGCGTGTATCAGACTGTATTAAAAAAAGATGTCGGCTACGCCTAGGTTCGAAATCCTGTATAGAGGGAGAGCGGCCTAGGTTTCACAATGTAGTTGGTTTTCATTAAATAGTAAAGAACAATGGAGGTACACCTAGATTGGAGAATCCAGTGTAGTGGGAGAGAGGCCATAATGCAATCATGAAATTAGGAAATCAAAATTGTAAAGGAATCCACAGATTGCTTACATATGGGTGTCGGGGTTAGGTTATTGCAAAACACCTTGACCTCTGTGCTGCTTTAAATTGCCATGCAGTTGAAATGGGACACTTGAAATGACAATGTATTTCCTAAAGAAAATAAAGGGGTGAAATTAACCCACCCATTGGTGTCCATTGGGATTTTGTTCTCCTTTCACTATCCCCTTTCCTAATCATTTTAAGAACTACCAAATATATAAATGTATTAATTGTAATTAGAAGCTGGTCATTACTGGGTAAACGTTTTTTAAATCAGTGGTAATCTGTAAGATGTGTTATTTATAATACCTTAAAGACCCAAATATAATTTTGCTTCTGTGAACATTATTGTAGTTCATTTTACTGCTTATAGCACAAACGTAGTTCGAGAGTAGTGGATCACTTTACAATGGGCGGATGCCAGCATTGGCCTTTGCATTTTATATGGTAGCACAGTACTGTTGGTGGAGGGAGGGATTTTTATTTGTCCAGCAGGTATTGTTGAAAGAGCCATATTTGAACTCTTTTGCAGAACTGGAGGATGTTGGCGGTATTTCGAATCTTTGCTTGTGAGTCTTATCTTTACGGGCTGGCTTAGACTGCAACCTGTTGATCATTTGGTTACGTTTTGGTTACGTGGAGCACAACAGCCTACATATGTGAGGAGTTGAGCTGCTAAGTGATTTGGTGTTTCGTTTGAGACTCCTTTTTAGGTGAAACATGCAGTTTTTAATAGTATCCGGTGCAGAGGGGAAGGCAGGGAAGCTTGTGCAGTGTTGGAGAGATATGATCAAGTTTTTGGGCACCTGTAATGAGTTGGGCTGCAGAGTGGTGGGCTGCCTTGAGGGGGCAGGTGTGCAGCTGGAAGCACAGTAAGGAGGGTGTTTCCCCATCAATGTGTGAGATCACAAGGGCTTGGATGGCAGCGCACAAGTCATTACGAGGAGATGAATGGTCTGATATTGTGGAGTGTGGAGATCTGTAGCCACTTGATTTGCGCATTTTTGGCTATGAGATTTTGAAAGGTAAGACTACTGTCAACAATTACCAGTATTTACTACTGCCTGCATGTTATTCAATGCTTATGAACATGCACTCTTAAATATTCTTTCAAGGTACCAATTTACTTACTTACAAAAGGTTTATTTTGTAGGCACAAGGTAGCAGGACTCTGCACAGTCTGTTCACTCTGCTATTTCCTTCTGGAAATTGTCTCCTCATTGTCTGGACATCGCAGGGCTTCCGGCTACCCTCAATAACCAACTCCAGCTGTATGCAATCTGGTTCTGCTTCTAAGCAGTGGACTCATTTTTGTTTCAGTCCCAGTCTTCAATGGGTCTCCCCAAAATGCCTTTGAAGAGTTTCTATTTTCTGTTAAAATCAATCTTTTGCCAAATAGGACCCCTGGTATTCTTCTTGGACTCGCTGTCTTCCTGCTCTTGATGTTTGCCAAATGTCCCCATTTTCTGCGTATATTCGGAACATTTCAAGGGGATTACCCCTCCCCTTATGAAGTATGCATCATGAAATTAATTCAATCAATTCTCTATTTTGATTGGATGCTTGGATTGCATAACAGTTCAACAATGTCACTCCGTAGGCGTGAATGGGTAAAAGCATCAGAATCCTTTGGGGAGAGAGGATTTCAGAAATGTCTGCTTCCATGTTACTGCAGAAGAGATCACAGGTTCTAGTTTGAACTTCCTCTCAGCAAAATGGCATCACCACAACTTATTGAAATGGCCTTTGTAATAACTCCTCCTCCTTCAAAATAACAGCATCACACTTTTTTGAAGCAAGCCTTTTCCTGAGATGTCAATTGGATTGAGCTAGGATACACAGAAGCAAAGTTATCTAAAATGTATTTGCATTCTACATTATGGAGTTATCACTATTGAACTAAAATACTTTAAAAATTGTCTTCCTGCCTGCAGAGGACAGTGATATGTTCGGTTTTTCTCTAGCTAAAGCAATTGAGAAATTATGCAGGATTCTAAATCTTTCAAATAAATCCCTCTGTAAAAATGCCAGGTATCAAAACATCAATACGCAAAGAGATGAGTCAAGGTTACCTCTCCCTTCAACGCATTGTAGTCCAGAAACAAACTACAGAGGATAAGATGTGATTCACTTAGCCATTCGTGATCAAACTCACAAATTGAGGTACTGTTAAAACACGTTTTATTCTAAATCAAGTCACACATTAAAACAACGGCTTGATGTATTCTTCACAACACACAGATATTAAATTCTGAAAAAGTGAGCACGGAGTACGCAAGGGCCAGTCCTCGGTCCTTTTCTTTTTTCATTGTATACCTCATAACTCACTGCTATAATTACCTCTTTTGGGCTTTCTCATCACTTCTACGCTGATGATACACAACTTTTTGTATCCTTTTCCTCCTTTACTTCGGAAATACACCACACCCTCACAGCTTGTCCCTCTGCTATTAAAATCCTGGATGGCTTCTCATTTCTTCACTCTTAGCGGAGGGAAGACACAGGTCCTATTCTTCCCTGCTAACACTCTTCCTCCTCATCCTCCACCCCATCTATATCTTTCCCTCCCTCTAACCTTTTTATTTCAACCACAGCTCGTAACCTTGGCATCTACCTTGATTCTAATCTCTTTTGCCCATCACATGTCTCTTACCTCGTTCCTGTCATTTCCATCTTAATAATTATTTCCAAAGTTCGTCCTTTGCTCACTCCAAGCTTCCAAACTTCTTATTTCTTCTCTAATCTGTTCTTGATTTTTCTACTGCTCCACCACCCTTTTTGTGATCCAAAGCTCTCGTCTTGCTCCTCTGAAATCAATCTATAATTCATCTATTCATCTACTTTGTCTTCTTTCTTACTGAGATTCTATTTCTTCTTCACTTGCTTTGCTTGGTTGGTTACCGTTTCACTCCCAACTCAAATATAATTTCTCTCTTACTGAGCTTGTGTCCTTCTACACTCCACCTCTCTCTCTCTGTTCTTCTTCCCTCTTCAGACTCAATGTTCCCCATCCTCCATGTGCTCAGTCCCGTTTCCGATCTTTCCATCTTCTTGCTTCTCTGCAGAGGAATGCTCTTGCACCCTCTCTGCGCTCTATTACTGTTTACTCTCTCTTTCGTCTTTCCTTAAAAACTCACCTTCTCCAAAACTCCTGACAGTTCGCGACCAGGATTGAGGTTTATTGCTTATCATTATTTTGTACCACACTTTGCTTTTAAAATGTACAGCGCTTTGGTTTAAGGCGCTATATAAGATATAAATAAAATACAAACAAAATACAAATACCTGAGTGTGTTGTGATTTGGCATCTCTATGTGTTTTGAGTGGATGTGCAAAGGTGGTGTCTGTCTGGTTAGAGGTCAATTCAGATATATGTGCGATCAAGAACGTGCAATGATGTACTAGTCTGAGTCCAAATGACATATGGGCACATACTGTCCATGGTCTGGACTTTTTAAGCCACCTGGACATGAAGTCATGATGAAACTTGTGTCAAAGCAGTTACACCTGAAACTGGGACCAAGATTTCTACTGTGTTATTTTATTTTATTGTCCAGGAGCTGAGTTTATATGCTTGATTCATTGAAATGCATCTGCATTGACCCAATTCGAACAGATCTAATATATTTTTGTTTTCTATGGCCACAAATAAGTGAACCTTGAACCTAGTAAACATGAAATAGTAGAGACTGCAGGGAAGCAAATTGGCCACCCAAGCTATCACTCAGAAACAGTGATAGCGATCCCCAAACCAGAAGAGAAATACTAGAGGAAAAAGATCAACTGAGTTAAAGGTGGGAAGGTCAACACATGCCACAGCTCAGAAGAGTGTTGGGATTCTGTTGACCTAAGGAATTGGCTCTAGTGAATCTGAGAATGGGGGATAACATTGAGTTAGTCAAGGTGTGCATAGAGGATGAGTTAGTAGAAAGATGTTGACTTAGCAGTGATATCAGTGAGTCGGGTATAGTGTCAGCCGAGTCTTGTATACAACACAGTACCCAAATATCATCTGAGGATTGTGCTTTCACCAGAAGAAATATGGTCAGTGGAGCAAGACAGAGTGCAGATATAGGTATCCTCACCACGTTTGGGGTTGTACAGGACCGGTAAAAACCCATCAGACAAAGCCTAAAGTAGGCAAAAGCGAAGCAAAGTCGTAGGCAAGGGCTCAGGGCCATTTAAGACCCTGTAAGCCCCTGATAAAAGGGTGATCGACCTTTGAAGATTGGGGCTCCCTCCAGGGTATGAAAAGTGAAAAGGTATTTTGACTGGAAATGGGCTCTATGCATATTGCACATGCCCAATCTCCCATCAAAATAAAAACAGAGTCCCTTTTCTAGGTCCATGGGAATGACAGCACGAGTGGCGAGGGAGTGCAGCAGCCAAAGGAGGAGGAAGCCCCAGGCTAGCAGTTAGGCCAGTGAGGCAGGATATGCGGGAAGTCGTATGTGCTGGGGACAGGTAGGAAATAAAGGGAGGGGGAGAGAGCAGGCCGACAGCACTTGGGGAAAGGGCATGGATGGTCACTGCCAGATTCCACCCTCATTCTCTGACACCTGATCAAATAAGAGCCCTTACCTGTGTGCAAATGGATATTGACAATACAGGGGAATGTAACTTACCCACTGGACTGCCTTTGCCTTATGAGGCAACAGCATGTGTTGATTAAGGAGACCCCAATGTCAGACCACAATAATCTGCCTGAACTGCACAAGTGGCTTGCAAGGGGATGGACAGATATTGTGCAATCCTGAAAAACCCAGAGGGTCCAAATCTCCAGAGAGGGACCATTCCCTCCCTAACTGAGGGCAAAAGGCAAAGCCACTTGGAACTTCAAGGTTTTATGTGAAGGCAGAATGTTCTACAGTGAATGTGAGGTAAGACAGCGTAGTTGTGCATGGGAGCCAAAGTAATATCTGAATGCTGTTAGCTCAAGAGATTCCTTTGGCGAGGATCCTTGGTGTGAAAAAGATAGTGATGAGGCTATCTCCACTATCTTCCCAGGCCAGCAAGTGAGTAAATATTGAATGATAATGCAGGATCAGAGTAACCTGCTAGCTCCCTAAGAAGTCGGGAGGTCAGACAGAGAGACTCCTTATACCCATGACAAGCGTGTGCATATACTCTAGGTAAGTATTGCCAACATCTGCCAATTTGACATTTTTGCCATCTCAAGCACCAAGTGCATACTTGTTGTGTATCATGCCACAATGTACCCTGAGTTGGTACCCAGCAGAACCGCTATGGCCCACGTGGAAGCTCAAGTCTTGTGGCATCTAAAATGAGTACCAACCTCATGACCCTTTAAATGAATTCCATGTGGAATCATTTACAAGTTCTCCACATCAGACCACCCTAGACCATCTCTCTCTGACAATATATGAACGTTTATTTCCCATCAAATGCCTATGTACTCACACCATATGCCAGGTAACGGATATCATGTGCCCAGCAACTCACACACACACAAACAATTCCAGTTTTGCCCTCTGGCGGTTGCACATGACAAGGAGCAGGGAAGCTGCACACTTCTCCCATGCACACGCTATTTCTAGGTGCACGGAATGTGAGAGGAGCATGGCTCCCAAACTCTCCCACTGCCTTTCTGTTTCTATTTCATTTCTAATGCCCGGTAACTTGCAAGTCTTGGGGCGCAGGGACACAAACAACATGAAACAAACACACAGTAACAAGACCGCAGGATTATGCATCTAGATGGCTAAGTTGAAAATGGGAGTCTTCACCTGCTTACTGAATCGTAAGTAGTTTGTTTCTTTTCATATATTGATGGGAAAGTTATTCCATAATCCTGCTGTAACAATCGGAAAGGATTTACAAAGTCCTAACTTGTGTTTATGCTAAGCTGCCGCAATCTTCTTTTGATCTGCTGATCTTAGAGTGCGGGTGGCTACGTAAGTGTATATTTTGGTTTTTTTCAGGTACCCTGTTGCCTTACCATAGATACCACGGTGTGCTATGGTGAGGGCCTTAAACTGAATTCCATTTTCCACTTTAAGACAGTGCAGCTCTTTCCTAGCATTCATAGCAGATTCCACCCTCATTCTCTGACACCTGATCAAATAAGAGCCCTTACCTGTGTGCAAATGGATATTGACAATACAGGGGAATGTAACTTACCCACTGGACTGCCTTTGCCTTATGAGGCAACAGCATGTGTTGATTAAGGAGACCCCAATGTCAGACCACAATAATCTGCCTGAACTGCACAAGTGGCTTGCAAGGGGATGGACAGATATTGTGCAATCCTGAAAAACCCAGAGGGTCCAAATCTCCAGAGAGGGACCATTCCCTCCCTAACTGAGGGCAAAAGGCAAAGCCACTTGGAACTTCAAGGTTTTATGTGAAGGCAGAATGTTCTACAGTGAATGTGAGGTAAGACAGCGTAGTTGTGCATGGGAGCCAAAGTAGTATCTGAATGCTGTTAGCTCAAGAGATTCCTTTGGCGAGGATCCTTGGTGTGAAAAAGATAGTGATGAGGCTATCTCCACTATCTTCCCAGGCCAGCAAGTGAGTAAATATTGAATGATAATGCAGGATCAGAGTAACCTGCTAGCTCCCTAAGAAGTCGGGAGGTCAGACAGAGAGACTCCTTATACCCATGACAAGCGTGTGCATATACTCTAGGTAAGTATTGCCAACATCTGCCAATTTGACATTTTTGCCATCTCAAGCACCAAGTGCATACTTGTTGTGTATCATGCCACAATGTACCCTGAGTTGGTACCCAGCAGAACCGCTATGGCCCACGTGGAAGCTCAAGTCTTGTGGCATCTAAAATGAGTACCAACCTCATGACCCTTTAAATGAATTCCATGTGGAATCATTTACAAGTTCTCCACATCAGACCACCCTAGACCATCTCTCTCTGACAATATATGAACGTTTATTTCCCATCAAATGCCTATGTACTCACACCATATGCCAGGTAACGGATATCATGTGCCCAGCAACTCACACACACACAAACAATTCCAGTTTTGCCCTCTGGCGGTTGCACATGACAAGGAGCAGGGAAGCTGCACACTTCTCCCATGCACACGCTATTTCTAGGTGCACGGAATGTGAGAGGAGCATGGCTCCCAAACTCTCCCACTGCCTTTCTGTTTCTATTTCATTTCTAATGCCCGGTAACTTGCAAGTCTTGGGGCGCAGGGACACAAACAACATGAAACAAACACACAGTAACAAGACCGCAGGATTATGCATCTAGATGGCTAAGTTGAAAATGGGAGTCTTCACCTGCTTACTGAATCGTAAGTAGTTTGTTTCTTTTCATATATTGATGGGAAAGTTATTCCATAATCCTGCTGTAACAATCGGAAAGGATTTACAAAGTCCTAACTTGTGTTTATGCTAAGCTGCCGCAATCTTCTTTTGATCTGCTGATCTTAGAGTGCGGGTGGCTACGTAAGTGTATATTTTGGTTTTTTTCAGGTACCCTGTTGCCTTACCATAGATACCACGGTGTGCTATGGTGAGGGCCTTAAACTGAATTCCATTTTCCACTTTAAGACAGTGCAGCTCTTTCCTAGCATTGCTAATGTGATCAAATTTGGGTATACACTTAATGATTGTGACTGCATTGTTCTGTATGGTCTGGTAAACTTGGAGACATTTGTTATTAGCCCCTACCAACAGGGCGTTACCATAATCCAGAGGGGACAAAATTTTTGCCCTAGCCACTGTAGCGCAATTGTCCTCTGATAGATATGGTCTGATGGATTTAAGGAGTCTAAGATAATAGCTACAAGTTTTCTTTATATATTGTGTCTGCGCTTCGGCTCCTAATGATTCTTCCATCATCATGCCCAATGTTTTCACTTTGTCGAGAACCTTGATCTCTGTATTTTCGATCTGAAATTAGTGGTATTGTGAAGAAATAGAGTTTCTCGCCTGCTGGGAGACGAAGACCATTACCTCGGTCTTCTTTCCATTTAGGCACATCCAGTTTGTGTCCATCCACTGTTCTATACTGGAATAGATATTGAGTAGGTTATCATTGTCCTTTTTGTGATCTCCGCTGAGTTCCATCACTAGCTGAGCGTCATCAGCGTAGTTGGTGAAAAAGATGTTTATCTGACCCGGTACCTGGTAGAGAAATCTAAGATATAGGTTGTTGGATCCTGCAAAGAATGTCTCTTTCTGTCGAAAATGTGTCTCCCCAGTGAACCTGTGATGTCCTATTTTTAAAAAATGACATTATCCACCCTTTAGCTGCTGATGAGCAATTGGCTGTTTTACCCAGAGTAGTTTCGAGGAGGTTATGGTCAAGTAGATCAAAAGCAGCGCTAAGATCCAATAGGATAAGAGGCCTCCTTTCCCTTTGTCCATAATACTGAGCATCTTTGTCTGAAGATCTATCATAGCCGACTCAGTACTATGTTCAGGTCTAAAACCCGACAGTTGAGGATGAAGGGATTCTGACACCTCAACATGTGCCTGTAGTTGTGAGGTAACTATCTTATCCATGATTTTTAATAGGAAATTACAGTTGGTAATGGACCTGAGGTTGCTGAGGTCTCTAGGGTCCAAGCCTGGTTTCTTCACTAAAGGAGTGACAGTGACCATTTTTATGTCCTGGGGGACTAATTGATCTCTGAAAGAAGTATTAATTATTCTGGACAATAAAGGAGCAAAGATATCAGAGTTTTCTAGAATCATTTTTGCTGGTAAGATATTTTCAGCACAAGAGGTTGGCTTCATAGAGGCAAGTGTTTTTTTCATATCCTCTGAAGTGATGTTAGAAAAGTTAAACGTTTTGACATTATCGATAGCCTCTTCAGGGGGTGGATTTGGAATTGTTTAGTTGTGATTTTTTGATTATGTCTCTAGCTTTTTCGATTTTCAAGAAAAAAGCGTTTTGGGTATTCTCACAATCCTGTTGAGACGGAGTAAAGGGAGGGAGATTGCCTTGGGTTTCTCGATGGACTTCAGGATACTCAATAGTTTACCTGTGGCATTACCCGCTGATGTGATGTGATTATTGTAATACAGTTTTTTTTGCCTCTGTTATCTCTTTCTTGTATCTTGACTCTATATCATTCCATTTTTCTTTGTTCTCTACTGTTGTTTTTTTTTTCTCTTTGTCCCTTTTAGTTCTGACAAATCTTTTGAAAACCATGTGTGAGGTTTAACATTGGATCTGCGTGTTTTAAGTTGGAGGGGGGCATTCTGGTCTGCCAATTGTTAAAGATGACCTAGTAGATTGGTCATCATAGCTTCGCAGGTATCTTCTTCTTTAATATTAGCATTAATGTGCTTTAAACAGGATTCTAACTGTTCCCTGTTGATGTCTTTAAAATTCCTTTGAGCTATTTTCACTGGGGGGGTTTCGAATTTTATCTCTACGGGATGGAGGGATGATTTGGAATGTGACACTAAAGTGGTTGGACCAAATGCAAGATTCTGTCTTGTAGTCGTGTGTATTTAAGTTATTTGTCACTACCCATTCCAATTGATGCCCATTTTCCATTGTGGGTGCGCTGTTGGTAACATGAAAATCTATATTATTCAGTAGTCTTTCTGGGTTGGTGGCGTCTTTATCTACTGAATTGCCATGCCATCTATTAAGGTCTCCTGCTACCAACGTAGCGCAATTTGGACCTTTTAGAAGGTTGAGGAGAATTCATCATTAAAATCGGGTGTAATGGAAGGTGGTCTGTATACGACTACAAAATTAAGGCAGCTATTGTCAGTCGACAGGTATTTTAAGTGAAGAATTTCACAGCCCTTACACGTAGAATTACCTGGAAATAGGAAGATGGAACTACTTGCAATTACTGCCACTCCTCCTCCTTGACCAGTTTCTCTATTGATGAAATATATTGCATATCATTCCGGGACTGCAATATCGCCTTGTCCTACTCCCTGGCCATGATAACAACGGCACACAAGCCTGGGAGGCAGACAAGCAGGCCAAGAGAAGGAATGATATGCCCTCTTTTCACTCCTCTCTACTGACAGGAGAGGAGTGCAATTTCTGTTCTCTACCCTACCCCATAAAGGACACCATCCCTGCTGACAAAGGTTCAGATGCAGGGAATGTGGGCAGAGCAGAATAGCCACTTGATAACACAGTTGTTAGCGCTTACAGTCAGAATGGCAAGGAGAGAATGGAATTTGGGGGTATGCTGAGAGCAGGGATGCCATGTCCTATCTCACTCCTCTCCACTGACAGCAGCAAAGTTGTGCAATATCTGTTCTCTTCCTCCACCAACTATCACTCCATCCCAGCTGCCAAAAGCAGCGATGCTGGGGAGGCGCTCATGCTAGGGAGAGAGTAGGGATGCCGTCTTCTTCTCCCATACCATCTGCTGGCAACTGAGTAGGACCTCAACTTCCTACTGTCCCCTTGTCCCATTTCTGTGCTGCCTCGCATACATTTCCGGAGGCATTCATCGAATTTCCAGGACAGTGGACATATGTTGCTGTGAGTAGCTTTGATCCAAAGTAGTGTAAGCATTTTCTTTCAATCATGTGAATCAACAAAAAGCGATATGTTGATTACTTGGTGGCACAAACATCACCTCTGACCTAAAACTTAAAAGAACTCGTAGAACATGTGTCACCAAATGTGCAGACAACTTAATATTTGTACATATGTTATTGTACGGCAGTATGAGTTATCATTGTAATATCATTTTGTTTTCCTAATATTCATATAAACTTCCAGAAACAGATGCACAAGGAAAAGAAAATTACTTTATGAAGTTGTCGAACTAATATCATTACTCTATTGATATGTAAGCCCAGTTCTCTTCTATGAAGCTGAACATGACAGTGTATGGCATTGTGTTACTCTGCCTGGAAGATCATAGAATTCTTCCTGAGCCTGTTTTACATGAAGTTCACACATTCAGAAATGGATGCCTTGATGGTGAGTGGTGAGAACATTTAAATTTGAATGTTGTTGGTTCTTTAACCATCTCCACTGCCCAAAATGTCAATAAGTACTGGAACCCTGAACAGTGATCGTAGCATCCCTGGAGAGGCTCTAGATCTCAGAACAGATGTATTTCAATGTGAGGTATGCCTGAGAGCTAGCTTCTTTTGTCATCAGGGGCAAGCAGGGTCTCCGTCCTGGATGACTTTGGAGCCTGCAAATGCCCACTTTCCAAGTCAAAGTCGTGATCAGTTAGTGAATTCAGAGTCTTCTGTCAATCACAGGCATGTTGTCTGCTCATATGAACTGTCTACTTAAGTGTTTTGGAATTGGAACATCCAGAGAGCTTTGAGGATTCAGGTTTGGTATGAAAGAGAACATCCAGAACTGACAACTTCCCTTCCCTCAAATGAGCGATGGGTGGAGTAGGGGAGGCAGATTTCATGCCAGGACAGGAAGCCCCTGAGGAGGCACCAGCATTATAAACAATTCACAGTCATTGATGGCAGGCGAATATTTTTAGAGGAGATGCATCAACATCTTCCAATTATTGCAGGCAACTTTGCATAGTCAGGGATCTCCAAATGGTGAGAGGTTTGCCCCCACAGGAAATTTTATTTAAATAATAAGTTGAAATAGTGAATTGTATAGCAGTATTTTGGGGGAAATGGGATAAAAAGCCATACAGTTGTCAATGGGTTATCTACTGTAATACATGAAACAATCCAGTAAATACATTTTTACCAATAGTACACAGCAGCATTTTGCAAGATTTGCATTTTGCTTGTGTCCACAACATATGTAGCTGCAGCCACAATCTATGATATGATATGATCGTTTATTTATATAGCGCCTATACACAATGTGTTTCAAAGCGCTTCAAGGCAAGGGAGGGAACACGGGAAAATACAACCACATTCTTACAGGCCATGAACAGCAAGGATGTGAAATTAACTATCGTACTCGGCCTTACGACATTTCAGATAGTGCAAAAGCTAAGACATAGATAAGGAAGGGAAGGGGAGAGTGGGAAGGAAATGGAAACAGACAGGCGACTACCGTACTAGGCCTGACGACATTTCTGGTAGAGCCAGAGAAAAACAAAAGGTGAGGGAGAGGGGTGCAGAATTATGCCAGTATCATCACCATAAATCACTTTCACAAAGTGTGGCCTGCAATCTCTCTATGCCACGATGGTCACTGTGAATCATGTTCATGAAGCTGCAGATGAAATCTATCTATGCCAGTATGGTGACTGTGAGTTAATGTCATTAAGCTGTGGCCCCAATCTATGTGTATAACTATGATATTTATGAATCACTTTCATGAAGCTTTGGCCACAATCTATCTATTCAAGTATGGTAAACCTGGATCACTTTCATGAAATTGGTGCCACAATATTTCTATTCAAGTATGGTCACAGTAAATTACGTTTATGAAGCTGTAGCTACAATCTCTGTAAGCCAGTATTGTCATTGTAAATCACTTTCTTGAAGCTGCCCCACAAATGAACTATGCCAGTTTGGTCACAGTGAATCACTCTCATGAAGCAGTGACTACAATCTATGCCAGTAATGGTCCCTTGGAATCACTTTCATGAAGCTGTAGACATGATCCATGGCAGTAATGATCACTGTTAATCGCTTTTGTGAAGCTGCAGCCACAATCCATGCCAATAATGCCCACCGTAAATCACTTTCAAAAAGCTTCCGACTGAATCTATAGCAATATTGTGCACTGTAAATCACTTTCTTGAAGCTGCGGTCTCAGTCAATGCAAGTAATGGTCACTGAAAGCCTCTTTTATACGTTGTATTTAAAAAATAGGCCAGCAGTGCAACTTTTAAACATACCTTACCAAGTGTTGTATCTTCTGCTTCAGGCACTGCCATCTGCTGTATCAAATGGGCTTGGTTTGGTTTTATAGCAGGACTTCACAGGAAGCCCAAAGACGAAACCATAGATCACATTGCACACCTGCACAAGCAGGGAATCTCTGTTGCCTATCAATGGCAATCTACACCCACACATTTGTTTTTTTATGTAAGTGGCAGGGGAGTAACACCAGGAAGGAGGAGGGCTCCAAGGGGCCAATCACCTCTGATTATCATTGGGCCCGCCACTGAAGAGGTGCACACCTGTCTGGCAGGATCATACACTTACCCCATCGAAAACAATGAGAAATGCTGATTACGCCTCAAGATTTGTGATGGAAACCCTGAATCACGAGGCAACCACTTCTCTCACTTCATACTTCTATGACTGCTCTCCACTCCACTCAGCATACAATACTCCACCTCATAGCATGAGTCCACTCTTGCAACCTCCTGGCAGTCACGGCACCTCCCTCCTATAGCCCCTAACTATTGACCTGGTAGAATAAACCAACACAAATGTGCCATGTAAAAATTAATGAGAAACATGAAAAGGGGTACAGGCACCAAGCAACCTCTGCGCTGATAAAGCAATTGTAAAACTGGAGACCATTTAGGGGCTGTGTTTATGGTAGGCAGGAATACATACATATCTAATTGCAAGCACTCTTTCTTGGTCATTAAGTTGCAAAATGATACCTTGGCATCCTTTGATAGATATCCCTGGCTGGCATAGGTGATTGTCAGTTAGTGATCACTTTGCAAGTCAGTGTGAAGTATTTAGCATATCAAAATCAAGAGAGTTATTTTAAAATATAAGCTTTCAGTATCTGAGCACTTGCTTGATAATGTAGTGTATCAATGCTCTCTACAGCGGTAATGTGGGCATGTTGACACAATGGGAAAGCAAGCAGGTTATCTAAATGTATCAGTGCACCACCTGCCTCGACAGATACGCAACCTACATTTCAGAGGCCCATCAGGTGACAGGTTGGTGGCTCATGTCCACTCCTGCCCACAGTGTGTATTGAGCAGGCAAAGACAAGTGGTCAGATACAAGTTCCAAAGTGCCACAGAAGGTTGTATAAGGGTATTTATGTCTGAATCTGTTTAGATGAAAGCTGATGTATTTATTTACCGGCTGCATATTTGTCTTGTTCCAATAAAAAGTGCTTTCAACTCCACAGGATCAAGGTTGTTACATTAATAAACTCATAGGGCCTCATTACGAGTTTGGAGGCAGCCATGCCCTTAATAAGGGCATGGCTGCCTCCAAACTCGGATCCGAGTCTGTGGTCCCTGAATGGGGAAATACTGGGCCATTGCGACTTTGGAAGGCCCGGTATTTCCCCATTCAGGGGACCCGGACCATCCCCATTCCCATTTGATCCCCCATAGGCCTGCAATTGCACAAATCATCCACCTGATCCCTCTTCAATTTCAGATCTACTATCAAGTCTTCATGGAAAAGGCCGAACAGGATCTTCCTCCACACCACCCGGAGGACTTGCCATAAACCTAGTGCCAGATGCCCTGGTTCCCTTCGGCAGAATGTTCTCTCTTTCTGTAAGAGAGAGAGAGGTACTCAGAGGATACTTGGACGACAACTTAAAGAATGGTCTCATCCAACCATCTAAATCTCCAGCAGGTGCTCCTTTGTTTTTCATCGCCAAGAGAGACTCCACTGAACTTAGACCCTGATTCGACTACCGGGGGCTGAACAAGGTTACTATTCGGGATAGATAACAATGCCTCTGATTTCCGACATACTTGAAGCAGTGAGAGGTGCTACTGTGTTTTCCAAATTAGACCTCAGAAATGCCTATCATATCCTGCGCATCAGGGCAGGAGATGAGTGGAAAACAGCATTTAGAACACCCTATGGGCTGTATGAGTATAGGGTGATGCCTTTTGGCCTTGTAAATGCCCCAGCTATATTTCAACAATTCATGGATCGCACATTCTCAGATATGTTGTTCCGTTCCGTGATCATTTACCTGGACAACATCTTGGTGTTTTCTAAAACCCCCAAGAGCACTCCACTCATCTCCAAGTTTTTCATCGTTTACAAGAGAACCATCTTCTGGTGAAGCCCAGTAAGTGCGAATTCCTTGTTTCATCCGTTCAGTATTTGGGGTTCATATTATCTCAGGAGGGGATAAAGATGGACACTAAGAAGGTCTCTGCTATTTTGGAATAGCCGTCCCCGAAAACCATAAAGGAAGTACAGAGATTCCTGAGTTTTACTAATTTCTATCGGAAATTCATTCAAAATCTTTCAGCTACCGTAGCTCCCATAACCTCCCTACTAAAAAAAGAAAACCAACCTTTTGTTTGGTCTCCTGTGGCAGAGACGGCTTTCCTTGCTCTGAAACAAAGATTCAGTTCTGCGCCCATTCTGATTCAGCCTAACCAAGACAAGAGATTTATCGTGGAAGCGGACGCCTCGGCCAATGCAGTGGGGGTGGTTCTCTTGCAAGAAAAAGAAGGTGTGGAACATCCCATCGCATACCTCTCGAAGACTCTTTTGATCAGCCAAAGAAATTATTCGGTGATTGAGCGAGAACTATTAGCTATCAAGCTGGCCTGTGAGGAGTGGATGCATCTCTTACAAGGAGGAGGAAATTCCTTCCTCATAAGAACAGATCACAAGAACCTAAGAACCTTGCAGAATATGGAGTGTGCAAACTCACGTCATGCGAGAATAGGCACATTTTTTCGCCCAATATGACTTCAAAATTACTTACGTACCAGGAAGTCAGAACGTGATCAGAGATGCACTCTCCCGCCGATATACCACAGAAGAGTCTCCTCAGAGTCCTAAGGAAAGATTATTTCCCAACCGAGCGTTCATTGCCTCCGCTTCCTCCTTCCTCTCTCAAGTGAAGGCAGTTACCGCTCAAGTACCGTCTCCAGCTTCTCCGTCACCCCACATTCAGGTTAACATGAAAGAAGGCTTGTGCTTTATAGACAAAAAATTGTTTGTGCCCACAGTCGACCTACAGCAGAAGGTCTTATCTTGGTGTCATGATCATCCCACTGCTGGACATCGAGGTACGAAGAATACTGAAGATCTAGTTCGAAGATCGTTCTTTTGGCATGGAATGTCCTCAGACATTAAGAAATATGTCAAAGCATGTGCTCAATGTGCTTGAAACAAGAATTGTTACAAAATACCCATTGGATTACTGGAACAGATTCCCCTGCCAAATACCCCATGGGAACAGATTTCCACTGATTTCGTGGTGGACCTTCCAGTATCTCGCGGCCACACGTGTATCATGGTCATGATAGATTCTCTTACAAAGTTAGCACATTTTTCCCCCTTTCCGGGGTTGCTTTCAGCCTCTCAGATGGCAGAAGTATTTATGCGGGACATATTTCGTCTGCACGGATTACCCACAAAGATCATCTCTGACCGGGGTAGTCAATTTACCTCTAAATTCTGGACCGCTCTTTGTCAGAAACTTGGTATCGAGCGAGCTTTGTCCTCTGGGTTCCATCCACAAACTAACAGAAAAACAGAGAGACTCAACGGAACATTAGAACAGTACCTCCGATGCTACACCAACCACGCACAAGATAACTGGTACGACTTGTTACCCACTGCAGAGTTTGCCTATAACAATTGTACTCATTCTGCCACGGGTCTCAGCCCTTTTTTCAATACCTTTGGAAATCATCCGAGAGGCATTCTTCCAGTATCGAGCTCCAACTCGGTATGCCCCACGATCGATGACCGATTGAAGTGGATTATGGAGGCACACAGAATGGCCAAGACAGCCCTGGTCCAAGCTCGCGCCCGATACAAACACCTTGCAGATCGAAGACGGGCTGATGCTCCCACCATTGAAGAAGGTTCAAGGGTGTGGTTGTCCACCAGGTTTCTTCCCAGGTGGTTTCACCCGTCTAAGTTGTCACCCAGGTTTGTGGGACCTTATACTGTGACTTCTAAGATAAATCTGGTTGCCTTTCACCTTCGGCTGCCACACTGCATGAATAAAATCCATCCTGTGTTCCACGCATCTCAGTTACGCCCAGCCTTAGCCGACATTCCTTCTGCTCCACTAGGTCTCTTTGCTGAAGAGCAGGGGCCAGAGGAAGGAGAATATGAAGTGGCCGCTATCAAGGATTCCCGTTATCATCGGGGAAGGTTGGAATATTTGCTCTCCTGGAAGGGATACCCATCATCTGAAGACTCATGGGAACCTAGTTCCAATGTTCATGCCCTCCGTCTGGTGAGGAAGTTCTATTGGGCTCATCCAGATAAACCTGGTTTCTCCTGCTCTGCTGGGGGGCATACTGTCATGCGCCCCTTTTTTGTTAAACTTTGGAACCGTTGGAAGTTTGGCTGCCATGGATTGTCCCACTACGTTTGATACGTTTCTTGGGACACGGTCTAGTCTTCTCCCAACATGGCCGCCCCCAGCTTATTAGCATTCAGTTGCTGCCGGCTCGCTGCGTTGCAACTGTTGCTATCGGCTGTTCTCGCTGTTGTTGTACTTTATCATTTCTCTTGGCTCCGCTGAGCCCCTCATTTCCTCGGTGCTCCTTCGTCCCTCCCCGCTATGTATTTTCTCTTTTTCCTTCTTCCCGGATCTCCGGGTTTGCAGTTTCCACTCTCGCTATCCCGCTTCCTTTCACCCTTCCTCCCCGTCTCTCTGTCTCTCCTGGTAGGTTTCCACTTACCGGCTTCTTTATCCTCCGGCCCGCCTTATCCCTTGGCGCTTCCTCGCCTCCTCTCAAGCATCACAGAGGATTCTCCAGGACTCCTGCCGGCTGCCTGTGCTCCCCTGGTACTCTGGCTCTTACCTGCTCCTGCGCATCATTGTACTCACCAGTTATCATAGTCCGCAGAAGAATTTCCCGTCGGCTAGACATCCTGGTTTTTTTTGCCTACCTGGCATTTTCCCTGTTGGCTATCACGGTTCCGGGGTCACTGGTTTCCGGAAACTTCTGCAACCATTGTGGCGTCGTTCCGTGGTAAACCGTATCTCCTAAAAAAAAATCCTCGGTCAACGAGAGAAGAAAGAAGCTTCCCCAGGACATTTTCCCAGGTGAGGGGGGGGAGGAAACAGAAGTTGGGCGTGACATGGACATTACTGATAGCTATTAAGGGAGTTATTTACTGGGGAAGACATGACCTAAGGTGTATGCAAACGATAAGATGGCCATCCATATTATTAAATTCCAGCATTGATTCTTTCTGCAATTGAAACATCTCAGCCTCTCATTCTAACATTGTGAATAATTATATTGCATGATCCTAATAATGAGCAATAGAGGCCAACACTGTGCACAAGAATTTGGTAATTCTACAGCACCAAGCGCACATTGTGATGCACCTGAACCCTTTCTAGCCTATTCCGATCACAAAAATGGGAATAACTGATTTTCAGTGAGAATAACTGACAATTATATTCATACCTGAGCATATGATGCCAATTCCTGATATATGGTAGGAGTGTCTGACACATGATGTGAGTTTCTGGGCATATCATGAATAATCGGACAACCTGGCTAAAAGGTGGCACCAGCTGGCAAGTAGTTTGATGACATTATTATATGAGGACAGTGCCTGGCAAACGCCTAGCCAAGACCTATACAAAAGGCAAAAACAACAGCGAGAACAGCCGATAGCAACAGTTGCAACGCAGCGAGCTGGCAGCAACTGAATGCTAATAAGCTGGGGACGGCCATGTTGGGAGAAGACTAGACCGTGTCCCAAGAAACGTATCAAACGTAGTGGGACAATCCATGGCGGCCAAACTTCCACAAAAGGCAAAATGGTTCTTTTCCCAATGTGTGTGTTTTTTGCAACCAGGTCTAAAATTCCAGTACGTTTCTTTTAGGCCTCTTCAAGCAACCCATAGTAATTGAACATATACAATAAACATCTGACCGTACATTTTGTAAAACATTGGGGCTCATTACGGGCCCGACAGTAACATTTCCGGTCCTACCGGCGGGTTGTCTCTGGACCATAAATACTTACCTGCGCCTGACTTCCCAGTGCCACCAGGAGATTACAACCCCTGCGGGCTGGAAGGTCAGGCACCAATAAATTATAAGTCCCCATTACCACCACAGAAGCATTACCTTCCATGACGGTCTGCCTACCGTGGGCGCTGTGCCCAGTTGGGTCAAACCTGTCGGGCACGGCGGCTCCGACAGGCAGACCTATAGTATGCCAGTCCAGCAACAACGGTGCTGGTAAGCTTACTGGCACTACTTGTAATGAGCTCCATTGTCAGCGATTCTAGCGGTTCCAAAACAGCAAAAGCTGCCATAATGGACTCTTACAATTAATGACTGCTCTTTCATAGATCCTAGCTTCCCCATATCATGTGTGAATAGCTGATCCAGTATCCCGGTCTCGCAGAGCGTTTATAATCACAAAAGAAAAGCCACAAGCATCAGAAAACAAAAGCGGGGCTTCACGAGCTTCTGGCAGCAGGCGTGGCACGACTTGCACTCTGCCTCTTTAACCTAGGAAACACTGTTTTCCCCCAAAGCAAAATGGGAAGATACGCTTCATGCTTCAATGCATTTTACCTTATAGCCAAGTTGAGTTTAGGTAACAGAAGGAGAGTGTTTGCTCTATGTCAAAGTCGTCTCTTACAGATCTCCTGCCTGCCAATCATTGACAAAAGTGACTGCTGACATGGGGTAAAATAAACTACAAGCCAAATAAAAAAAAGACGGAGTGCACACAGCCCCTGAAGTTATTTAAATAGTGCATAAGGAGAGGCGATGTTTAATCAGAGGTAATGGGTAAGTGGCAGAGAGACGTGCATTGTACGCAGCGCTGGCACTCTCCAGGTTCCATCTAAATTAGGGAGCTTAACTGGTACCTTTCTGCTCCAACATGCCAAGGGGGAGTTCCCGTGTATATTTGCTTAATGCATCTCATGACTGCCTTATTTAGTGTATTTGCACAGCATCATACACACCACTGACTTTAAAAAAGGCAGTGATAAAAAGAATACATCTCTTCATCTTGGAAGTAGGCATTGTGCTCTAAATTGTTTTCCTTTATTTCGGTACAGGGGAAAAAACGGTGTTTGTAGGAGCTCGATAGTTTTAAACTTAAAATTGCATCACCGTAAATGGCGGGACTGTACCCATATCGTTTTCCCTGACATGGTTCACTTGAGTAACACTTGTGCAGCTTTTACGTATTTTATTATTTTCATTTTAAATGCATTATGCCCTAGAAGATGTCCAGATGACAAATTATACAGGTAGACAATATATGCCAAACAACTTATCCCTTTATCCCAAACAGAATTTCAATGCTCATATATTCAACTCTTAAATTCCACTTATTTTGTTACAAATCCTTTTTCACGTTAAAAATGTCTGGAAAAGACATAGTTGATTTTGAAACAATCATCACACAAAAGAACATTAATTCATCCAAAAAATACTTCAACTGTTACATTATTGATTTTGGAAGTCCATCGACAATCACAGTTCATATAGATTAACTCATGCTACAAACTTAATTTTCCGTAAAGTGGAAAATAAAGTATGGACATATATACAGATATCATCTATAGAATTCTGTATGAAAAAGTACCCTGCACGTGTCTATCCCTACAACTGCTTAACAATGCTGGACATTCCTAAGAGGTGAAAAACAATTGAACAGTGTGATCACAATTCCGAACAATGGCAATATCAAAAATTGTCAATCAAGTATACAACTCAAATTAGATGGTAGTAATCCATGAAGATTTCTCATTAACAAATTCCATGTGGCTCCAATAAATCATATATTTTGTTTTTTATTCGTGCATTTTGGTTAAAGGAAAATAACATTAACACTGAATTAAAGGCATGGTCTAGTAAAAATGTTTATTGTCCCAACGGGTCAGCCATGTTTTTTTAAGCCTAAGTGGCTTGATTTTAGAAAACTTTCCTATGGACCTTACCCGAGTTTTCGTCCATTAAACGCACGCGAAAACAGGCACCAGGGAGCCGCCATTTTCTGATAATCCTATCTTTTCCCCGATCGCCCTGGCTGACCTGCTTTTGCAGCACTAAATCAATTCCCCCGCCCCTGAGGCTGACATTATCAAAACATTCATATTCCCCGCCTCTCTCCGTGACGTTACTGTGCTGCGTAGGCAAACGCGCCCAGTCGTCTTCTGCGCGACTCCACACAGAACCCGGAAACCAACACAGATCAACTCACAACACAGCGTGCCACAATTCGGAATATGAAACTGTACTTTAAAATGAAACAGCAACACGGTACATTTGGTAAAGTACATTTATTTGACATTAAATGTTTAGAGAATATTCAGCAATTGCCATATGAACTCCGAAAGCCATTTATTTTCTTTTATCTGTATCCGCAATAACTGTTCCGTTTCATCTTGAGTCACGCGCTGTTCCTTTATGGTACACAGGGTGTTCATTTTCGTAAAAAGAATCACCTTGGAAGCACGGTGAACCGCAAGGCTGTTCCATCAACTAGGCACTAGTCCAGCGTAAAGGTTGATATGTTGCTTCTAGCCACTAGTACAGCGTAAGGGCATGTGGGCCCTTGGCGATCGTCCCATAATATGGTGATCGTGCTCCAGTTGTTGACACGAAGCTGCAGGTGTCTGCTGAAGAATCCATCCGCCAGTGTCTCAAACAGATGGCAGTGGCAGAATGGGATCAAATACCTGTTATGAAAACAAAAAAAATATAATTAGTCTCGCTAGCCAAACTTCATTAATATTACTCATTTTATTTATTACGGCCGATCAGAAAATATTTGCTTGCAAGGATACTTCAATGGAGTATGTTCGTCTCTAAAATCAATGCGAAAAGTAACGAGATAAATCGAGGCCAACACACAATGATAAACGACAGTTAGTCTACATGCGTGAGGAATGATATGATATATGATATGGCATTTGTAACGCGCCTATACTCAAGTGTTTCTAGGCGTGATGAGGCAGGTTGGGAACAAGGGCAGACAGACAACAATCCTACTAGGCCAGGTGTCTTTCTGATCGCGCATGGGGAAGGGCTGTACATGGTTAGTTGAATACAAATTAAATAATAGGGCCAGCTGGTGGCAAGTGCAAGGTAAATGCCGGGAGAAGGGGCTGAAGGATACAGAGACAGTCCCGTAGTGCAGGTAGGCAGTGCAGGGAAAAGTGGCTGGGCCAAGGACCGAGATCGGTGAGACCAGTGGTCCTGCATGCCCATGTGCCCACTACGAACACGTTTTACTTGCTTTTCCTAGCTCTTCATTCATTCATTTATTCATGCATCCATTCATTAAATCTTCATTCCGGTATAAAAGTGCGTAAAGATTTACTTACATTATATTTGAAATTTCCATTGTGTCTCTTCGTAATGCAGTCTGTAAAACGGACCATGCTCTTGACAACGATTTTTCGTATACTGAATTAAAATGAAACTCGGTCTAGTTTCTGAATTTTCTGCCTTATCGTCTCTTACGTTATTGCGCACTCCCTTCAAATATAGTTCTTTCGGCATGGTCCCTGTCTCAAGGTCAAAAAACAATAGACCCTTATACTTCCAGTGCGACTTGTGGGCCTCATCTGGGCGCTGTCCTTCGCATTCTTTATTTGCAACATCACGTAGTATAGGCATCTGTGAGAACTTGAAGTTTAGAATCCGTCTATGTAGTGCGCCTCAATGTGCAAATGCGAACTGGATTCTCTCCCAAATGCCACGGCCCGCTTGGCTGGCGCGTTCTAAGTGCCCCAATTTTGTCCCCGTTGTCTTCGAGCTTTGCAGCCCAAATTGAGACATTTAATTTTTGGCGGAAGGTCAGGGAAAGTATAAAGTACCACAGGAGTTGAGTTAAAAGTGAGATTTATTGTTTGTTTGTTTGTTTTATTATTTGCAATACGCAAGCCTCCCCTCCGTTAACAGTGCGCAGCATTTACATTTACATGAGATGAGACATGAGAAAAATATATACATACACATATGTGAGGTGAATAGAGAGAATTCAAAGATGACACCCAGCTTGTTCGCCACCCATGATGGTGAAGGTAGGGTTAGGTTTACAGGTACACTGTACAATAACATTTATTTACAAAAAGACAATCGTATTGCAATTATTTAAACCGGGATTTGTACTTCACAATCAGCTGTGCTTCGGGTGGGCATGGTACAGTCGCAATGTTCGGTGGCAATGGATCACTGCTCTGCACAGAAACGTCCAAAATTCCATATCTGTGCTTCTCTAACACAGCAACAATAAGGCCTTTCACAAAGTCGAACTGCATTTCATCATAGACTGGTTTGATCATCCATTGCTTACTTCGTTTTGAAAACACCTTAGTGTAGCCAGGCATCCTTACTTTACCCCTAGTCCTAGATTGTTCACGTCCGACATTGCTGTTATGGGCCAAGACCGCTAGTAGAGTGCGATGTTTCATGCCCCGAAAGCTAAAATGCAAGCGCTTTGGCCTGTACTTTAGGCACATATTGTGGAACACCTCCAAATCTCCTGTGTGACAGAATTCTGTCAGTCCTCTCAAATCTCTTGATAGAGTTTTGTCGAAAACAATCTTCTCAATGGCTTTGTGTGTCGGTGAAGATGGAATCAACCACTTCTTCTTCCGTGCCTCCTCTGGGGACAAAGGGCCATGTTCACATTGGTGGAAATGTTCATTTGCTGTCCAGCGGTGAACGTTGGTACAGTGGTGCATCAGTGACCGCCATTTTCCAAGTAGTATTTCCACTGACCCCTCACAAGTTTTTGAGCTCCACCAAAGATGGTTGGTGATAGAATGTGACCACTGCAAAATACTTTCAAAACCTTTTTTTTTCCCTGCAGCCAAGATTTTCTTATTGATTGATTTAGCAAGATGCCATACGTCAAATTGATGTTTAATATGTGGGAACTGCTCTCTCATTGTCTTGGCAATTGAAACGTGTCTATCCGTGGCTATGAGGTCAATGTGCATTCCCCTTGATTGTAGATATTCCACTGATTTTATAAATCCTAGTTTCTCCATGGCCACTGACGATGTACATTGTGTTACCTGCACGACCACCGAACTCACAATTTTCTTACTATCCATGTCCTGAAAGTGGTAGGTGCAGTACTTGGCAGAAAATCCAGGGCTGTCGCACTGTCCATCGCCGTCTAGCCTGAATCGTTTGCCTTCGAATGTACTTGCTAGAGACAATTGTTCAATTTTCCAAGCATCACTAATGGCCGGAAACAGATAATCACGTTGGTATATGTAGTACAGCGCTTTAGAAATTAAATGGAGTCCCACAAACTGAAATAAAGCCTCTAACTTTCTAAAACTGGAGCCACTAAAAAGTGATGCAGCTGCACACAGTAGATTGCCTGCTGGCAGTTTCCCCAGCATCGGTTGTGCAGACCATGAGAACCTATGATTTAATCTACAGGCGGCATTTATTTCGACGTTACTGCCTTTTATTTGACGAGTCACATTAATCAATGGCTTCCCACATACTTTCCCTTTAATGGAATGCACACATTTCAGCATACTTATAATTTCCATCAAACAACTGTCGAATACAATGTATTTGCTCTCTTTCATTAGACTGTCATCCTGCATCAACGTTGTTTCGGCCTGTGACGTTGTGGAGATTTCAACACATTGGAAAGTAATATCGCTGATATCAAGTTCTGATGCGTCTATGGATGCTGCGGCTGGTTCATTCTCTGTCATTTCGACATTTATTACTTCAACATTGATGGGAGAACACAACAATGTCGACAGGTTTTTTGGTGGCAAATTTTTGGCGGGGGTAGATTGTGTAAATTGATCTGCAACTACTTCAGAGCTATCTTCAATACATTCAATAACATCTTCTTGTGGTGGTGCGGTCGCACTGTAGCTATGGTCCAATGCAACTTTGCTGTAGTCTCCAAACACAGTTAATTCATGTTCTGGCCATTGGACATGAGCATCTCGAGCCTGAACACGCCTCACCTCAATTAATAGTTCCTCCATAGTGTACACGGTCTGGCAAGCCACATCTCTCATTCGCTTCACTGTCTGTGTGTGTATAGTTCTGACACCCACGGGTAACTGGAGGAGAGATTGGAAAAGGGATGTTCAGTTTAAACACAAGATTGAGTGTAGTAGAATTGACTGGAAAAAAACATAAAATAGTCCCCAGCACAAACATTTTTTTAACGTTATGAACTGTTTGTAACTAACCTTTTTTTGTTTTTTTTTCTTTGCAACTTTTTTGACTCGACCTTCAACATCTGCACGCTGTAGCTCCGATTCGTTTCCGCATGTCCTCCCTTCCTCTTGCGCTGCAACGACTATATTTTCTGTTTCCGCATAGACAGCACGGAATGAGGCTCCATCGTCTCCCTGAAACATAGTACTTTCATTACTATGTATCAAAATATTGTTAGCATAAAACACACGTGAGGACGAACATACAGGTACATCTCAATAGCCAAACACGATTTAAACATTGTGTGCAACAATCAAACGACAAGTATTCGACCAGTGATGATCTATTTTGATGGAACTATCAGTATCCATACCTCTGGCTCTGCATGGACTGCCATGAATGGTTGTATTGGAGAGGAGGCATCCGCATCTCCCTGAAACACAGTACTTGCATTAGTATGCTTTTCAATATTGGAAACACAACACACACTTGGGGTCGACGGCACAGGTACATATAAAGAGATAACGACAAATGATGCGTTGTCCAAAAGAATCAAGGAAAATCCAAATATGATCACATTTCATCGACTTATTTCAGCGATTCCTTTACATCTGCATCATCTAAATGAGATGTTGTGATTGTGGTGGAAGCTCCATCGTCTCCCTGAAACACAGCACTTGCGTTAATAATGAAGAAAGTATAGCAAATGGAATCACGTTATATGATCACGCATGATGGAGCTGTCATTATCCATACCTCGTGCTGCTGAAGAATATCTATGGATGTTGCAAATGTAGTGTGCACTTCCGAAAGCTGTTGCGGCGATTCGTATGCGCATGGTCCTGCTTCCACTTCCCCTGGATTTACTTGAATGTCAGGCTCTGCATCAAGTGCAGGGGTTGACGCTCCATCAACTGCCAGAAACATAGTACTTGCATTAGTGAGGATTACAATAGTGAAAACATAACACACACCTGGGGTCGACAGCACAGGTACATATCAATGGCTAACCACGAATGAAACATTGTGTAGAACAATCAAACGACAAGAATTCCAGCTCTGATGATGACGCTCGATGGAGCTGTCAGTATCCATACCTCCTGCTGTTGAAGAACATCTAGAAATGTTGTAGATGTGGCGGATGCTTCAGCATCTCCCTGAAAGACAGTACTTGCATTAGTATGGATAACACTAATTATAACTGAAAACAAACACCAGTGGACGATAACTAAGGTGTATATCAATTGGAAAGCACTAACCAAACATTCGGTAAAATGATTACACGATAAAATAAAAATATTACTTGACATGCATAAAACAAGTCTGTAGCGGATTAGCTTAGTATGATTACCTGATTCGCGCTAGAAGTGGTTGATAACTGAGACCACGTCAAGGATGTAGAATGTTCTTGCTTCAGATTCAAGGGATAGTCAAGAAGTTGTAAAGGTAAATTAATGATTGATAATGAAATGCCAATATTAAAAATAGCCATGTAAGGCGACAGAATACTTGTAAAATGCTCAATACAGCACAGTTCCCTGTTCCCATATATATACATTGCGTTTGTGGGTTATGAAATTGAAAAAGAATATATTGGTAAATGTCATTATTCAAAAAACGATACACTCATATCAATATCGAAATTATTACAAGGGATAGAACACCTACAATATCAATTAATCCGTTCGGATAACTACACACTACCGCAAGGCCTAAAGCTAAATCCGGACACTTGACTCACCGGTGGCGGAATGTGGACGAATAGAGTGGGAATAGCGTTTTCGAGCAATTTCCGTGTCGTTTGCCGTTTATTCTTCTTTGTTACCCAAGATGTTGTGTACATGTCCAAGGAAAAGTGTCGGCTGCAGATGCGGTATCGATCACCCCTCTTGTCCTGTAAGACTTGTTGGACTCTACTTTCCAGCTCATCCAGTGGATACCCGCAATGTCTGACCCATTCTCTTATTCGATCAACAGTTTTCGGGAATACATGCATTGTAGTGCCTTCAGATTTAGCATGGGTCTTCGAAGGGCAACCGCTAATCGAACAGGCAGGCATTGTTGATAAATCTGAAAAGTAAATATCGACATTATTATACAATCTTCAAGAATAAAGATTTGATACAAAAGTAAATGAATCATACAATGATCAGAAAATGTGTGGAGTCACAAACAGAATACTTGTGCGCTATTTATCACTACTATATTCAGAAAAGGCGTCTCTAGCAGCAATTCCGTACCCACCAACCCATCCACAAAGGCTGGCAACAATTAACAATAGTATAATGAAAACGGGGGTAGGAATGCGCTTGACACTGTTAAACTAAAGTAAATCAACAGTCTTGCTGAATACAATGTTTTTAATAATAAAGCTTTCTTTGAAGAACAGCCGACACGTGTTTCGACACTTAGGTCGTTTTCAAGGCACACAAAACTAAAGATCATCAATTAGCTGGTTATATCCGGATCAAAATATTGAAAAAGTTCCCATCACTTGGGAAATATGGCAAAATGCAAAAGAACAAGGTACTAGTTGCCGTATTGGCCGACTGAATTATATAGCTCGATATATCGAGTGAGAAACATATATACCAGGATAAATTCAATCCTGGTATATATGTTTCTCACTCGATATATCGAGCTATATAATTCAGTCGGCCAATACGGCAACTAATACCTTGTTCTTTTGCATTTTGCCATATTTCCCAAGTGATGGGAACTTTTTCAATATTTTGATCCGGATATAACCAGCTAATTGATGATCTTTAGTTTTGTGTGCCTTGAAAACGACCTAAGTGTCGAAACACGTGTCGGCTGTTCTTCAAAGAAAGCTTTATTATTAAAAACATTGTATTCAGCAAGACTGTTGATTTACTTTAGTTTAACAGTGTCAAGCGCATTCCTACCCCCGTTTTCATTATACCATACAATGATCAATGCAAGGTTTGTTTTGTTTTGGTCGCAGGAACTATACCAGTTCATTATGTGCGGCTTAGTATTTGCATAAGTTGCAGAAATGTATAAATGATGTGACTAAAAACTGAACATGTGACTCATCCCTTGGATGTTCTGTATTGCACGAGAAGGAAACATGCTTACATTATAGACTGGACCCCCGAAGGGTGCAATTCGATGACAATAGACACAGATGAAAATAAATAGATCTATTGATAGCATAGCAATGGAAACTCAAGTCAATAGCAATGAGACCAATGAACCTAGCACTATTGTGTACTCAACTCGCAAATAGATAGAAATTTAAAAATCTGCGAAATATGACTAGGATACATGGCCTTACCTTGACCAACAAACAGTTGGATTCAGCAAGCAGAGCAGTATGTTGCAGGAGAATAGGTGGGTGGCCACAGGTAGCACACTGATGGGTTTGCTCTAAGCGGTCACAGAAGTTCACGGATAGCACGACGATGAGCAGATTAGCGTAGATCTCAGTGGTTGCCAGGTAACACGTTCAGGAGTTGACTTGCAAAGCACAAAGATGTTCTCATGAGACATATCAAGTGGTTTATAAAGTATTAGAAACAGGGGTGTGTTTGTGAATGAATGACGTATGTATGTCGTGGTCTTAGGGGGGCGGCCTGCTTCAAGGGGAGGCCTGGCTAGAGACACGGGGTCTGAGGAGGCCATGTGACCGATGGCCCCTTGGCGTGGGATACCTTTTGAAGTGTACATGCAGTTTGGCACCTTGGCCTTTCGCGCCCCTGACAGCGCGCATCCCTGGGTGCGAACCGCCTTTGATAGAGGGGGTGGGATGGATGGGCCTGGGGCGTACAGATAAGGCACAGGAAGACTGCTGAATGGAGACACACTTATGTGGATTGCAGGGGGGCGGCCTGCTTCAAGAGGAGGCCTGGCTGGAGACACGGGGTCTGAGGAGGCCATGTGACCGATGGCCCCTTGGCGTGGGATACCTTTTGAAGTGTACATGTAGTTTGGTACCTTGGCCTTTCGCGCCCCTGACAGCCCCCCATGCCAGCGCGCATCCACCGGCACGAACCGCCTTTGATACAGGGGGTTGGGATGGATGGGCCTGTGGCGTGCAGATAAGGCACAGGAAGACTGCTGAATGGAGACACACTTATGTGGATTAGAGGGGGGCGGCCTGCTTCAAGGGGAGGCCTGGCTGGAGACACGGGGTCTGAGGAGGCCATGTGACCGATGGCCCCTTGGCGTGGGACAGCTTTTGAAGTGTACATGTAGTTTGGCACCTTGGCCTTTCGCGCCCCTGACAGCCCCCCATGCCAGCGCTCATCCACCGGCGCGAACCGCCTTTGATACAGGGGGGTGGGATGGATGGGCCTGGGGCGTGCAGATAAGGCACAGGAAGACTGCTGAATGGAGACACACTTATGTGGATTGCAGGGGGGCGGCCTGCTTCAAGGGGAGGCCTGGCTGGAGACACGGGGTCTGAGGAGGCCATGTGACCGATGGCCCCTTGGCGTGGGACACCTTTTGAAGTGTACATGTAGTTTGGCACCTTGGCCTTTCGTGCCCCTGACAGCCCCCCATGCCAGCGCTCATCCACCGGCGCGAACTGCCTTTGATACAGGGGGGTGGGATGGATGGGCCTGCGGCGTGCAGATAAGGCACAGGAAGACTGCTGAATGGAGACACACTTATGTGGATTGCAGGGGGGCGGCCTGCTTCAAGGGGAGGCCTGGCTGGAGACACGGGGTCTGAGAAGGTCCTGTGACCGATGGCCCCTTGGCGTGGGACACCTTTTGAAGTGTACATGTAGTTTGGCACCTTGGCCTTTCGCGCCCCTGACAGCCCCCCATGCCAGCGCTCATCCACTGGCGCGAACCGCCTTTATATCAATATATAGTATATCGCCTTTATATCAATGATAGTATATCGTTGCTTATCAATAACAAATGCCACATACCGGAGATTCTTGTGAGCACAGACCCACACTTCAACCGGTGTATTATAGTGGTCATGACCCTAAGGCCTGTATAATCCAATGGTAATTGTTAGTATAGATATATGTGTGACTTTTATAGAGACATAACCTACTGAAAGACTTTGAACAAGTGTTATTTAGTGCATGCATTATCGAGAATATGTTATGTTAGCTTAGATAGATAGTGACCACCCTGCTTCACAGCGACCAGACCTTCACCCATTCGGAGCACAGATGTCTGACGTCCATCCTTGAATGGAGACACACTTGATTCATTTAAAAAATCGAAACAAACATTGTTAAAATATATGTGGTGTTTTATTTTGTATCTTATTTTCATGACACAAAAATACAAGAATTTAAAGATTATACAGGTCAGGTTGCAGCACAGCGAGAGAAAATCCCCTGTACTGACCGCTGTCGATCGGGAACGTTTCTCTAATGGCACGAACGGCACAGGCCGGTATCACTCTTCGAACGCGGTGTCCAAGCCTTCCGTGGAGCCACCATGTAAAGGAACGATAGGCCACCAGCCTGTACCACCGTGAAAAGGAATGAAACAAACTGTTTTTAAATGACCAAGATAAGTTTAATAAACGTTTGTTGTCAATGACAATTCTTGTAACTAATGGCATTCTGCACGGACAAATGCTATCTAGACAATGCACACTATTGAACGACTTACATGCATTACAATGATATGTAGATGTAATTTTGGATATAGTAGAAGAACATGAAATAGGAGTGGCATGACAAGCAGAGTATACTTACTCGTTACTCGGATTACGAGGACGAACAGTTGCGCGAAGTTCGTGCATAACCACCATCATTATTCTCAACACGGCCCATGTGAGGCAGGCTGCCCTGAAGTCTGGCAGCTCGGTGATGCATTGTGGTCGTGGCTCGCCTTCCGAAATGTAGGCCAGGCATCCCGAGTTTTCTCAGCAGCAGCAGTTCTCGTCCTCAGTTGGCATTAGCTCGCACCGATTGCATGTGCACCAGGTGGAGACGCCGTCCATTCGACTAGGCCCAGGCTCTTCATCTGTTGATTCGTCCTGCCAACTGCCGTCCGAATCCCCATAGTTTTCGCGTGCTTCCCTTTCCAGTAGTTCCTCCTCGGTATACTCGGGCTCGTACATGTAGGGCATTATTGTAGCCATTGTGTGTTAAACAAACTAAAATAATTTATAGCGGTGGTACTGGTATCTGTTCACACGGCTACAAGCGGCGAAGGTAGCTGACCAGAGCACTGAAACGAGTCACAGAATACTCAAAGTAACACAGAGAGAGGAATGGAATCGAAAATCTGCTGCTGTGTGTTGTGAAACGGTCTGTTTATACTTATTGAGGAAAGAGGCGTCCTGCCATTTCCATGGCGACACGTCATTAGCTGAAGCGCAGCGAATGTTGACACGAGACGTGCTTTGGCTTTGGGAAATGGGCGGTACGAGTCTGCTGATGACAGGCTCAGGGGCGGGGGAATTGATTTAGTGCCGCAAAAGCAGGTCAGCCAGGGCGATAGGGGAAAAGATAGGAATTTCAGAAAATGGCGGCTCCCTGGTGCTTGTTTTCGCGTGCGTTTAATGGACGAAAACTCGGGTAAGGTCCATAGGAAAGTTTTCTAAAATCGAACCACTTAGGCTAAAAAAACATGGCCGACCCGTAGGGACAATAACATTTTTTACTAGACAATGCCTTTAATATGTACATCACACATAAATACAATTGTGCTATTAGATAAGAATATTCAACATAAAATCATCAATAGCAATTACAGTATTCCACATTTCATCAGTTGGAAGAATTTCAAGAATAAAATAGCACCACACAGGTAAAAGTGTAACCTAAAGCTATTACATTATTCCACTTTGCATCAGGTGGGGGCGATTGGAGTAAAACCAAATACAAACACAGACACAAAGCGAGCACAACCTGGAGCAACCAAACGTTAATTATCTGTTGTCCCATAGTAGTGCTCATCATAGGTCACCGCGCAAACATTTTACAGCCTCCTTCCATGCATAGTAGCCAGCCCTTGTGACGTCAAGAGAATTGGCCCCCAAAATGGATCATCCTGGTTACTTTCAAGGTTCGTTGCAAAATTTGAGTATGCCCTGTTGTATTTCTGCACAAGTATACCACTTGGGTCAAAAGGTGTCCGGTGGATTCAATGTGACTCGAACAAAGCCGGCAAAGCCGCTCTTTCCGGGGGCGACTCCAAACGAACTCCCAATGTATTGATTTGTTGGTAGCATGCTGAAGCGTAAGCATACCACAAATTCCCTAATTTTTGGGTGCAGGTTCTAGTTAGGTAGGAGCATGGACCATCAATTTTAAATCACTGTTGAGTAAATTCCACAAAGCGCCTTTTCTGGTCAAGTTTATTAAGGGAGTTGCTTCTATCCCACTCCCCGGTTTTTCGGTTCAATAATTTCAGGTAACTGGGCGTGTCTGTTAACAGTGAAAGCTGGAAGCCTATCTCCTCACAATATGACTCCACCGTCTTCGTCAGTGTAGTCAAAAATGGAATTACAAAGGCGGCTCTCAGGGTGCGTGCCACCAAACTCACCACCAAATTATCAAGAGAAAGAAAAGTACCTGGAGACTTGCCACAGTTACCCATTTCATCAAGAACCTCTTCTTAATCACAGCAAATGTGTTTTGTTAAAGATCCAAGATAACCATACATGTTCTGCAAAATAATCTAAGAGCAAGAACATAAAAATGAATGCACTTATACTCTAATTATATTTTACAACTTAAAAATAGTGACACTCTTTTAGATTTTAAAGGAGTCATTGTCCACCCAACATCATTGCAACTTAGTAAATGATGCACAACACCATCCTCAATGGCATCATGACACGCCATATTAACAATTCGGCGGTTGAATGCAAACACTTCACAGAGCAATTACCAGGTCTACAGGCAGGCAAGTACGTGATAAGGAACAAACAAGTTCCTTGAGTAAGTAAGATTCCGATTTTCTCATATTAAGCAACACCCTCAATTCGATAACAGCATACATATACCAAAGTAAAGCAACAATATTTTTCATTCTATTTTTAGGTAACATCCTATTAATATTAAATTAGAGTCCTTATAGAAAATATGAACAAATGTTTGCAAGATTATCAAGAAGGGGATTTATAAATGTGAGTACCCTGTAGGACCGTAAACCCAAAACCTAATATGAAAATAAACTCCAAAAAGAGAGTGAATGCATGTTGTCGAAAAGCAGGTTTATCACATGCAAAAACTAAGGAGTTAGTCAGCTTTGTTAAGATGAAAACTAACCATTTTTTACGGTGCAGAACAAAGTTACAATTTTTATACACAAAATCCGATAATTTACGTAATTACACATACCAGTTATAACGTCATCCCACAATCCCCATTGGCTAACCCTATACAAAGAAATCTAATCATCCCCTACATTCTCTAATCCCATGGTTTGATACCTCAAACAATTCAATAATTGAAACATTAACTCAGGACGTGATGTGCATGGCCTCGATAGGATTTCCTAAATTAGTGAGAGTCGAGAAAATAGTGACCATTACTTTGATCACACAATAACCTCCTTATTGCCTCACACAAACTGGTGTCCCAAACTGCCCGTTCAGCATTCCTTAGCCTCATCTCATGCAACTTCCATCTTAAATCTCTTGATACACTTGTGTATAGGCGCGTTACAAATAACATATCATATCATAATCATATGGCTTCCCTAGCATGTATTATGCATATCTTCCTGAGAATCCAGATGGAACCATACAATACCGGTCATATTTTGCACTCGAGTATCCTCCATGTATTTATTACCTAACCCTAAATCGACCCTCACAGCCCAACCGGACCCGATTGGTTATTCAATAACAAGGCTTTGTGCTCTCAGGCATTGTTTCCCTTGTAACTACACTTCCGTCGGCCTCCCTAATATGCAATTCATTCTGTCCTCACCTCCGGAGACCATTTGGCCTGCTATCGACATCTGCTCGAAGTGGTTCGTTTCCTGCTCCTCCGTTGACCTGGTCATCCAAAAACCTTGTGACTGAGAAAAACTCAGCCACTGCAAACCAGAAACTCTGCAGCCTAAAGCAGACTACATCTTCGAAGTATTTATATACAGACAGTAGAACTCAAAACAACATGATATTCTAACTGCATATTCAATCTAAGTCATCTCAAGTCCCCTCATGTTCACTTCATACAATTACAGCTTCGTGGTTTACGAACCCCTTCTCTCACAAGTACGGAGCCCCTTGCACTTCATGCTAGGTGCTACAAAATGTTCCCACAGTTGTCCCCCACAAATAACATTGTGATTACATTGTTGTTTGTTATGTTGCTACATGATGCAAAAGTAGATACAAAGTAACGCATATATCCCAAATATTCTAACTACACAGAACACATGTTAATTGCAACATAGCTTTTAAACAAGCCACACCATAAGCTAATACAATTTACATAGGGTAAACCTCTTTTCACTGTTGGAACTTTAGACTTGCATCCCAACAACCATTTTAATGGCATTGAAAATAGATATTTCAGAAAGAAAAGTGTATTTACTATAGCGTTTTACAATAAGCTGCCCATTATCATGGAACAATTAGGAGATAAAAAGAATCTGGAAAAAAACAGAGTGACCACATGCCATCACAAAGCCCTTTTGGCCTGAATAACATGAACAAAAGGGTAAAGGGTTTACAATTCCGTATAACTACTCATCAAACATTGCTTGATTCAGTTCATATGAATGGATCCCTTGCAGTAACTGATATTTGTTAGTTTCCTTTAGAGTCAAGTCGTGCTCAGAACTGGCAGCAGTTAGAAATTAGTAAACAGAAAAGTTTAAAAATCACATGAAATTCAGATACAGTTTAGATGAGAGATCACTTTAAGAAACGTCAGGAATGGACGTAGCCAAATTGTTTGGAAAGCGTTTGCATACAGCATGCATTTAAATCTTACCCAAAGTAATACAAGTATTGTTTAAGTCAAATGTTATTGTTTCCTGTAACAGTTTATCAACAAGTTCATGAAGCCTGTGCTAAATCAGAAATATATGCTCAGTACCCAGCCCATACAACATAGAGTTGATAAAATGCAACTGTAACTCATTGATACAGTCACAAAATAACTGTTTCATAATAATATTTCTATAACGATGTATGTTTTGTCAGGATGGATTATGTAATCCATAATGTTTAACTCATGTCTGTAAAACAGATTATTATTTTATCTCTTGAAACCCATCCCTTAGAAAATGCTTATACCACCTTGAGATGTTAAGATAAGCGGACAAGTGCCTTAATGGCTGACAGTGTGTGATGATGGGCAACTCATTTAATTGCTCTTTGTCTTTTCTCCCAACATTGGGGGGCAGTGGAGTGATTCAGTTCAGAGTGTACACTATTCAGGAAAGGTCTCACTCATGGTTTGGTGTAGTCTTAATGCCCGTGCAATAGTAATATGGACTGTTCATACATTGCATAGCTCAATTTTATTTGACTCTTTGACTTTCTCATGGCTGCTTCGTGTAATGTCACTTATCATGATGACCTTGAGCATCAAAGAATCTTATAGAGGCTCTGTAATGTCTTTACTATGACATCACTTCCGATGGTGTGAATGCACATGCCAATTTTGGAGGCCTGCACATCTTTTCTGCACAGATCCTCTGTAATCTCAGGACAAGCCCTGAAGAGAAATGTAACTGGGCAGTAACCATCGTGCATAGCAGTACTACAATGTTAGCATTGTAGTGTGCTGTGTAGTCACTATGAGAAAGTGAAAAAGATTATTTACCTAAAGAAATCCCTTGTAAAAGCTGCTATTTGTCCATGTAAAATTAAATCACTTGCCTTTTATTACTGGTGCTAAGGAAAGAGGCCACTCATTGCATGGTGGAGAAAGATGCTTGGGGACGCGGGTGGCTGGAAAGATGGAAGACATGGGTAGGGCCCCAAAAGAAGGGATAATATTTGAAGAAGAGGCGAAGCGGCATTAACTTGTGATCTTCTAGCAGGTTAATAGGTTCATGTGCCTTTGTGTTTGCTATGTTAGGGTGATTCGAAGGGTGTCATTGGGTCACCGCTGCTCCAAATGTGATATACTTTAGAACATGATTATTTCCTAATACTTAAGTCTAAATTAAACCAATGACCGACGCCCAGAATTCATTGATTTGCTAAAAGAAAGCCTGGGGCATGAAAAAAGTGCTCTTGTGGCGTAGTCTTCTACCAAAACTATGCTATGTATTGTGGCATGGAATACAATCATTCTTAACTCATGATGGGGTGAACTTGTATTTCTACCACTTGTTCTGTTTCTGCTCTTCTAGTTTTAGTCAAAGGAGGCAGGAGTTGAACAAATGTGATGGTAATAGATAAAAAGCCAAGCAAGGTTAGGAGAGTGACGGGTGCACTGACAATAATGTTTGGTGGTGTAGGTCTCAGAGCGCAATTTTTATTTTGCATTTTTAAAGCGCTCACACAGCCCACAGGCATGGAGGTGCTGTTACAGGAATTGTTAGTTGCGTAATTGTTTTTTTTGTCTTAGTTGCATATTTATAATGCGCTTAAATACCCAGAGGTTTTCTAAGCGCGGACCCAGGGAGCAAACATGTGTTGCTCCGTGTTGTCTTGCTTCCAAGGCGAGCACGCTGTCGCCGGGCTATCTCCGGCATGATTCTGATCTCGTGATTCTGCCTGTATTGCAGAATCACGAGATCAGGCTCCAGGAAACAGTTAGTGAAATGACAAATCTAGTTATTAATTTGTCTAACACACAGCTTACTGATGTTGAACAATCACTCCTTAACAAAGGCCTATCATTTGCCTTTACAATATGGACTGATTTTACCAACTTTCAAATTGACCGAGTCAAGGTTGTCAGAAAACTTAAAGTAAAACCCTTTTTTGAGAGTCAGGTAAAGACTGATGTACCTCAGCAGCAACTGCAACCTCTTAGTGATCAAGCTATTGGTGGCATTAAAAATACCCATCTTCTGAGCTCTCTAGAACAGGACACTAATACCAATAGAGAGGACATTTGCAATTATTTAGAGGTTTTCCCAGGAGTCTGAGAACGGATGAACACAAACATAAAGCGAAGTGTACACCAAGGACAGCTACCGAGGGAGTGATAGAAACTTTCCACAAAGCAGTCATAACGGACTTACATGGACTTCTAGAAAACTTCGGAGAATGAAGAAGCATGATCAAATCGGTACAATGGAAGCAGAAAGGAACAGTTAGCTCTAGATACGCTTGCGAAGGATACGAGCATAGTGATCAAAGAAACAGCTAAGGGTGGCAATATAGTTCTACTCAATAGAGCAGATTATATTAATATGGGACTATTCCAGTTAGCAACACAAAATATTATTTGCAAATCCCACCAAGAAAGTTGTTATGGAATTACGACTTTGAGAACGAAGATTGAAGCTTACTTAAGATGAACTGTATTGGTTTTTGATCATTTTCAGACTGCTTTTCTAATCAAATCAAATCAAGAAACAACTATCATTTATCAAGAATACAATTACAACCTATTCAGGTTCTATAGGCTACAAGATTTATCAGTGAATGCCGAGCACAGGTTAACAGTAGGTATATATACCTAGCTTTTTGTATGGTTCTAATTATATTTTCAGAGCAAAATGATTGAAAGAAATGATTATGTAGCAGCAATAAGCGCTTTTGTGGCAGCTAAATCTAGGAAAGTAACCTTTATTTAGACAAGGAACATATACTACAAAACACTGATAATGAAAGTGAATCGTTTTAAAATATTATTGTCTACTTTGCTGTATTCACTCATTACTTTTAAGTCCTTCAATTACAAGTAAATACAAATAAATGTTGCTTGTATTGCAATGATTTGTATAATGTTTCTACAGATCTGCAGCATGAGTAGGGGTGTACATTGCAGTGTTTTCCCTTGGCATCGTCAGGCATGCCAACATTATCTATTAATTTCGGGAGACACCACTCCAGTCATGGTTTTAACTTTGTGTCTGGGACTTGCAGTCCGTTATTTATAATGGGGACGTCAAGGACTACAAATCCCAGAATTAAATGTTAAAAGCAGGACTGTGCTAGCATCTCCAGAATGGAATGGATAATGTTGGCATGCACGCTCGGATCGTCTACAAGCTGCTGCGGTAACCACCTTCACACTACACATCCTATCATCTGTCCAATTGCCTCACGATCCCTATTTCCTCCTTTCTTCGGTGCCCATCTCACACTCATGCTTCTTCCTTCGCAAGATCTTCCTCATCCTTTTCAGACTCCCGATCACGCCTTCTCTTTAGCGTCTTCACACTCCTGATTCAATTCCATGAGATTTCCTGTTTACACTTAAACCATGGCGTGCTGAGGTTTTATCACTATGTATTCTGGTGGACTGGCCCATGGGGAACTCTGGAGATTTCCGGGTAGGCCTCTGCACCCCGGGCCTCTCTTGTGTGGTATTGAGCTATTTTCTCATAGGAAAAGGGTTGGGCTTGCTGAAAATATACAGGGTGGGGCCACTTTGAAAATCATTTCCAGGGCATCGCTTGGTTCACGGTCCACCTCTGGACCAACTTAACAGGGGGTTTCAGCAAAATTATAAAAATGAATGGTCTTTAGCTGAAATATATCACCTTGCCAATAATTTCGATAGGTACCGCCAAGAGGCTGAATGTATCCATCTTGTATGTATTTTCATAACGTATAATAGGATATTGGCCACGCAAATCACTCTGAGGGCTCGGCCCCCGACCGTGCATAGTGTTATGCATTATCTCTATTCTGAAGGGTGGGAGTGTAGCCGCCTGCCGATGAACGTGCGGCATTGTCTATATGTGAATTGACGTGTAACCAATCAATAGCAGATAACGAATGGCACTGAAAGGCGACTGCACAGGGCGGCTACAGACTGAATACATGTGGGTTACAAGCAGTGAACTATGCCTAAACCTTGTGCCAGTTCAGGAATTCCTCACTTCCACCGCAGTTTAATTACAGAGCGGTGGAAGGGCTGAAAAGCCACGCGGGACAAGGTCCAGCGATTAGCCAGGAATTCCAGAAACGGGCGCATACACCGTGCAATATGGAACCCGGAATTAATCATTCCTTAAGTGTCAGAGCTCGCGGTGGTGTTGCTCTGCAGACTAATTGGGGTTTAAGTGGGCTGCGGCCTTAAGAAACTACAAAGAGGCGGCTCGGACTCCACCTGCTTTCAACAAGAAATTCCGGGCTGCTTGTGAACCATGGCGGGAAAGGGGGATTGCGGAGGAAATGGGCAATGGTGAAGAGCTGCACAGTAAATCCCTCCAGTGCTCCTGTCTTCATTCACATCTCTGCAGCCGGCGCACGACTCATTCGTCTACCGGAAGTAACAAAAAGCCTAACATTCAACCCGTATGTTACAGAAACCAGCGTGTGTGCCCTGATATCGCTCTGAAACTCGAGGCCACGGTGACAAGCTGCGAAAAAGTGGCCCTGGTATTTGAAAATTGTTGAGAAACAGCACGTTAGAGCGCACCCTTAGACTCCCCACTTCTGTAAGAATACAAGGAAGGGATGTCAAAGGACTCTGAGGACAACCCTGACTCCTTCCAAAAAATGGTGTTGCATTTACCGCACTGGGCTTGTAAAACTTCCCCAATAAGAATGGTATGTTGGGACCGAAAAGGACTCTTGGAGCCAACAACCCCCTCACCCCAATAAGAATGCTATCCTGGGTGCAGTGCAAGCAGGGCTGGCCTTAGAGGGTGCAGCGCCCCGAGAAGCAAACATAAAATGGTGCCCCCCCCCTTGCGCCCCTGGTCATGGGGTGCCACATTTCTCAATAGGCGTCCCAGCGCCCTATTGTTATAAAACGTGCTCTGGGACCTTGAAAGACTCCCCCAAGCTTTCGTGGCAGGAGGGGGGAGGGGGACTGAGTCCACCACTTTAATCAGAGGGTGGACTCAGTCAGCCCGTGCTAAAATGAGAAACATTGAATGTCCTTTTTGCATTCATGATTTAAAGCCGACCTTGTGGATCGAACCACAGTGAGCAGATCTGTAGGGCGGACACTTAACCACTAGACCATTTCATCTGAAGAAAAAACAACTAAAGGTAAAATGTCTGATTTCGGTACTGCAACTTCTGTATTGGTTCTTGGAGTTTAAAACATGCACACCTTTTAAAGTTTTCAAAAACACTATTAGAAGAAAATATCCTCTTGGTTTTGTATGTGTTGATTTTATGAAAGGCAAATCTGATTCGTCCTGTTCAATTTAGGTGGTTATGCAAAGCCAATTTAATGAAATGTTCATTTTGCACCTTGATATGCTACATTCCGTGCACGTCATATCCCACTACGTTTGTTGATGAGGCCCCCCACGTTTAATGATGAGTCCCCCCACTTACATTTTTAGGACTTGACCCGTGGCAGGAGGCTTATTGCACCACAGGCGGTTGACTAGGCTGCCCTGCCCTAAGTCTGGCCCTGAGTGCAAGGATGCCAGGGACCTCTAAGACCGCTTTCTGCAACAATAATGTTGTACTAGACCCTGCAGGACTCTTAGGCCCCTCCAATACGAACGCAATGCTGGGCTGCAAGGAAGGATGTCAGGGGCCTCTAAGACCACCCCCTGCAACAATAATGTTGTTCTAGAACCCTGCAGGACTTTTAGACCCCCCCCCCTCCCCACCCCACCCCACCAGTATGAATGCAATGCTATGTGCACTGCTAGGATGTCAGGGGCCTCTAAGACAGTCTTGGTCAGTAATATTGTTGTACTAGACCTTGCAGAACTCTTAGACCCCTCCAATAAAAAAAAAATGCTGGGTGCACTGCTAGGATGCCAGGGGCCTCTAAGACCGCCTCCTGTAACAATAATGTTGTGCTAGACCCTGCAAGACTACCCTCTACTAAGAACGCAATGCTGGGTGCATTGCAAGGATGCAGGTGATGTATTGAGGTCCGCACAGGTAAATCAGTTCACCTTCCTTTTATTTGTATCATGTATCTCTTCTATGAATCCACGGACATCACTCTGCCTTCTCCCCTCAGCAGTGCAACTGCCTCAATCCTTTTAACCATTACTATGGGAGCTAAGAGCCTTCCACCATTCTAATTCCCTAGTTCTAATTCCATCATTACTAAACACCACGCACCCCCCCCCCGTCCGTTAAACAATTTTGATTCAGACAACAGTAAAAGAAATAAAAACCTAACACACCATAATACAAAAAGAGTAATTTCTAAGTGTTCCTTATTTTGTATAACCCATATAGTCTTGTAACTTATTTGGCATCTTTCGAATTCTCACACTGCTTCTCACACCTTCCTTCACTCTCTCTTCCTCTGCTCCATTAACCATAACTGGTTCTCTCTCTCTGAGCTCTCAAGAGCATCATTGGCATCTCTTCTAACACTGTTATTACCATTCTCCATGCCCTCTAGGATAGCATGATTCCAGTGATCCCAAACTCTGCTCTCAGTAATTCCCATACTTTCTGACGAACATTTCACAATCCTTTTTAAATTCCACACGTTTCCATCTTCCACTCTCATCGCACTCTTAAAACACTTTAGCACCTTCATAGGACCAGCAAGTGTTGATATTCCCTTCGTACCTTTTATTCCCCATTTCACCTGTTAGTTTCCTTTTTTATTCTCCCCATGAATATTCTTCTTCTGATTTTTCAACTTCCTGTTAGCAACAAATCGTTTATTTACTTTCTTGATCCCCAACTTCTAATGCATCCACACTGGGAAAAACATACTGGTGTGCTCTCTGCCCCGCATCAAATGGAAAGGCGAAACCCCCGTAGCACTATGGGGTGTTATTCTAACGCTCTATAACAAATCACTCAAAGTCCCTTTACAGTCCATACCATTAGCTAAAGCTAAAGCTAATTGCACGCATTCCCCAACAACGCTATTCAGTCTTTCTATCATGCCATTAGTTTCTGGGTGATAAATGAAAACTTCCATCCAAAACCCAATGTGACACAAAATTCCATGTTGAGGACCATTATCACTAAGCACCACTTCAGGATTGCTTTCTCTACTAAAAAGAAAACATCCTAAAACATAATGGAGGTCATTACGACCTCGGCGGTAGGGGTTTAACAGGGCCGGTAGAGCTGCCAGCCCCGGTAAACCCCTACCGCCTCATTACGAGGTCCGCTCATTGGACCCGGTAAGGACGCCTGGTAAAACCAGCTGCCCTTAGCGGGTCCCGTGAGAGGGCCAGCATGCTAACCACAGGCACGTTATTAACGGGCCCGTTGTTAGCATCATCCCCATTCCCATTAATTCCCAGTTGAGCCCTATGGGGGCTCGAATGGGAATGGGGATGTAACGGGTCCGGGTTCCTTGTATGAGGAATTACCGGCCCCTCCAAGGTCGGAATGGCCCGGTAATTCCTCATTCAAGGAACCCGGTACCCAGTAAGGGGGTAGCCATGCCGTTATTAGCGGCATGGTTACCTCCTACCTCGTAATGATCTCCAATGTCTTTTCTTGATGCCACTTTATGCACCACTGCCATTTTAGCCCAATGTGAATATCTGTCCACCAATACCAACAGAAACCTGTTTCCTTGTTGGTAACTTATTTATTACCAAATTCTTATCAAAATGTATGCAAGATGTAAACATAGCAAACTTTTCTCCAGATGTGCATTCAGCGCTGGCCGCCAATATCTCTCTCACCTTCCTTTTTGTTATTGTGACACCAAGATGACCCTGCTGGGCCAACTGCATTATGTTTCCTTTCAATTGTTCAGGAGTTATCCTCTTAGATCCCCTCACAATCCAACTCTTTTTGATGGATAACTCCTCCTTAACCACAAGGTAGCCCTTATTCCTTTCCTCTAATTTGTACTTGTCTGGCCATCCTTCGACAATGCATTCTTTCACCTTGTTAAGCAACATATCTTCTCTATTGTAATCTTCCCACTCATCTCTTCCAAATAACACCACAATTCCATGTACTTGTTCTTCGACATCCTATCCTAATACATCCACCCCACTCGCCGGTAATGGCATCCTGGCCAAAAAATCTGCCACATAATTTCTCTTTCTTGGTAAATATTCAACCTCACAATTGTATTCCATTAACCTCAAACCTAATCTGCCAATCATTGGCATTGCCTCAGACATACCTTTCACAGTTATAACCTCCACTAAGAGTTTATTATCCATCCTCATCACAAATTCCTCTCCCCAAACACACTGTCTAAAATATTCTGCTCTCCAACAACAAGTAAACAATTCTCTTTCAATCGCGGAATAAACAACATGCCAACAATTCTCTTTCAATCACGGAATAACGTGTTTCCGTGTCTGTCACTGCCCTAGATGCAAACATTATTATTATCTCCCTATTCCCATCCTTCTGGGATAGCACGGCACCAAAACCTTTAAAACTCACATCTGCCGGTATTGCAGATTTCCTGCAAGGTACAAAAACAACCCAAAAATGGTGCTTCTATTATGCCTCTCTTAATCTCCCTTAATGCTTCTTTTTGGCTTTCTGTCCACTCAAATTTCACATTCTTCTTCATACGTTCTCTTAAAGACTGAGTTATTTCTGCAATTCCTGCTATTAATTTATTGTAATGCTGTGCCAAGCTGAGGAAAGGGTGTAATTCTTCTTTATTAGTGGGACTAGGAGCTTCCTCTATTGCCTTCATGGCCTTAAACCTTGGATAAAGTATGGCCCAAATAATCCACCTCTGGCATGGCAAATGTGCATATAGCATCCTCCACTGTAAGTCCTTTCTCTTCCAACTTTCTCAAAACCACATTCTTTTTTTTTTTGTTTTTTTATTGTTTTTAGTTAAATTAGTTAACTTTTACAATCTTATTTTTACAAAAAAAAAAAAAATAATTCACAAGATTCATTTTTCTTATTACATATTAAAACACACTTGCAAAATTAAATACATGGTTGACTGTGTTTTTATTGAATTACCTGTGCGCATATTTGCATTTTCACACTTGTATCATAAATTCAGAGCATTCAAAAAATGTGCAGTTGCAATTCTAATTCTCACTAGGCGGGCCAAGACTTTTTTTTTCCATCGTAGCTCTTGATTTACCTCTGCGAGAAAACAATACAGGTTTGCAAAGTGTGTTTTCATCAATGAAAATAACTGAGAGCATTCAATAATTAGATGTTTCATGGTTTCTTTCTTATCTATCAACTGACAAAATCGACAGATGTTATCTGATTCCTTAATTATGCGTCTATTGGCTAGAACCTCTCTTGTTGGCCATAAATTGAACCTTAAGCGCATAATTGCCGATTGAACAGCCAGAAATGGACTTCTCACTAGGTAAGGTGTCATTGTTCGGAACATTTTGTCAATCATGCAGTTGCCATCAAAGCATTTGTAAGTCAGACAAAGCTCTCTTGTCTGGATCCAATTAGTGGTAAAGATCTGCAGTTGAGCTTTTGCCAGATTTCTCACAAGAAGATCAATTGTTACATTTGCAGTAGCTAGTATGTGATAAATACTTTGCAACCATCTCTTGGCAAATACATGATTAGATAAAAACAAATAACATGACAATGTCTTCAAAAGAGTTGTGGTATCATTGCACATGAGACATTTCCTAAATAAAGCATAAGCGCCAATGATATTGAGCAGCCAATGAAATCAGACCTAATTCATAACGGATCCACACTACTGGAACCCCTTGGGGTAAGTGTAAAATCTGTCTCCAAAATAAGGCTTCCAGTTTGTCAAAAATATGATCCTCCATCAGTTCTAACGCTTCCATACCATTTAACAACACAGGGGTGCATTTTTGGATATAGTAGGTCCAAGCTGGCATAATAGAAAATTTGCCATACTTTCTCATTATAATTTTCGTTTGGGAAATTGATATTTGAATTTTTTATTGCAATCTTTCTAAATGGCTTTCATTGCATTGATTCATGTCAATAGTGATGCCCAAATAAACAAATTGACTTAAAACATCAATTTGGATATATTGTATGGTCCAGATCATTGTGTTACGAGTTGTCTTTTTCGGGGCATACATGACGATTTTAGTTTTCCCCAAATTTATACTTAAATTATTGATCTGTATGTATTGTGACAAAAGAGTCAGTAGAGTTTGTAAACCTACCAGACTTTTGGAGCAAATAACTAAATCGTCTGCATATAGCAATGCTGCTATGGACCTACCATCCAATTTCAGTGCATCTGTTAGTTGGTTTGCAAAAGCCTCTATGAATGTCATATATAAATAAGCTAAACAATACAGATACCATTATGCACCCTTGTTTCAGACCCCTAGCAGTTTTAATTGTTGGGGGGAGTAGCCCTTCTGCGTTGAGTCTTATCTGTGTGGAAGTTTTTGAATGGAGTGCATAGATGATGTCTTTGAGTGTTTCTGGGCAGTTTGCTGCCGATAATTTGGCCATTAATAGTGGATGTGAGATCGAATCAAAGGCCGCGTTAAAGTCAACAAAGGCCACATAAATTGGCTGTTTGATGGCTCGTGCTTGGCTCTTAATTGCGCTTACGCTGGTCAAATTAATGGTAGTGACCATACCCGGTATAAACCCAGTTTGATTTGGGTCACGTTTAGTACAGGAGTTAAATTCTTACAGCACTATTCTTGCAAAAATCTTGCCCGGTGCATCTAGCAATGCAATGGGTCTATAATTACAGTGCTTGGATCTATCACCCTTTTTAAAGATGGGTACTACTATCGAGGTTCACCAGGAATCAGGTATGCTTCTGTTGGTTACGATGGCTCTAAATATTATTTTGCAATGATCGCCAAACCAGTTGGATTTGCTTTAATCATTTGCTTAGACCATCAGGTCCGGCCGTTGTAGATCTACGTGATCGTTTTATCAGGTCTTCTATTAATGTTTGTGAAAACCACATTCAGTCTTCCATTATGTTCTTTTTCTCTTTGTCCACACACTAAAATGTCATCCTGAAACACCTGCACACCTGTCATCTCTCCAAACATGTGCGACTTTACCCTTTGAAATACAGCAGCCGCCAAAGCCAACCAAAAAACCATCTACACATATTAGTACATGCCAAAAAGTGTTCTAAACATAGTTTATTTCCTAGATTCTTGATGCAATTGGACTTGATGGTATGCTGCAGACAAGTTAATTGTGGAAAATGAATGAGCCTTTCCTATTAAGTTCAACATTTCCGATATCACTGGCAAGGGATACTTTTCCACCACAATCGCCTGACTTTACCATGGGTTTTCCTGTCACTACAATTGGAAAAACCCATACCGACGCCTCACCTCCTCTATAACTCTTTTTTTCTAAGTCTGTTAAGTTCTTCCTTAACATCATCTCTTAACTATATAGCTATATACCTCACAGCATTAGATATCGGCTTAACACCATCCTTAAATTCAATCATGTGGCAGTATCCCCTAAGCTTTCATTTTTCATCCTTGAATACACCAGGAAATAACTCTTTCTCTTCCCTTTGTGTATTCTACTATTTCTTCCTCACTTGCCATCACAATAGGCACATGTTCCACAATTCCTGGATTAAGCTTAATTTTAAATTTGGCCTGATCCTCCCAGCCCAAAACATTCACTCCTTTCCTGGCCACATACAACTTCACTTTGGCTAATCTCCCTTTAAACTCAATTAAGACCATTATATATCCTAACATTTTAATTACTGAACCCTCAAAGGCTCCTGGATGTCTTATATCAGATTTCTTCAATTATGGGCTTTTACTCGTTCTACACAGCTCTACCCATTTATCCTTTGTAATAATGGTGTATGTTGATCCTGAATGCACCATTAGTTCTGAGCACACTCCATCAATTATAATATACTTCTCAGAGCCTTTTTTCCATTGCCCTACACTATAATTTCTTCTTTTTCTTCTTTTTCTTCTTTTTCTTCTTTTTCTTTTTTTTCTTTTTCTTATTACCGGGCACCAGTGGTCAAGGGGTGAATATCAGTTTCAAACCATCATTCAGCCCCACACTTTTAATTCACCAGAATGGATCTGTACATATTGGATTAAACAAGCATACAATTCAAATTATATACCCATTGTCCAATTGTGGTAACGTGGATGGAACGCAGGCTTATTTCCTCTATAGGTCGTGGATCGTTGGTTATTTGCAGCACAACAAAAATACAATTATTACCCAATGATAAAAGGAGTGTCCAGTCAAGGTTGTATGCAAATATCAACTTTATTATATCACAATAGCAATCTGATAACACTCCTAAATACAACCCACCCTGTAAAGGAATGCAGCGGACACACAGTTTCTTCGAAGGAAAAGGGAAGCACTCTGGATACTGACAGGAGGCTAGTTGGTGTGGTAAATAACCACAATGGTTTTTTACAAGGCTTATTGTCTTCAGAAAGAAATGTGCAAGGGTCTAACAATGTCCCTAGGGGTCTTCTGAGAAGGACGAGGGGGACAGGACCAAAACATACCTTTTGCTGTAGTTGTTTTTGGTGCTCGATGGTGTGAAATCTGCTTCAGGGCACTTTTTAGGATTATGCATCAGAGTTTGAGATGGGAGTCAGCGACAGGTAACAGGTGACAAGACGGTTTCAGCAAGCAAAGCTTGATCAAGGGCTGTAGGCAGGACTTCACAGCGACTCAGGGTCAGAAATCGTTGTCTAAGTGCTGATTAGCGGTTCTGAAGCACTATTCGAGATGGCTCAGGTGCCTTTCAGCGACTGTGGCTTGACGGCAGTAGCTCGAGGCTTGACAGTGGTCAGCGTTACAGTCGCATTCAGTTGCAGATAGTGGAATTCAACTGACTCAGGAATATCCTTGAAGGCAAACGACAGTAGACGCTTGTTGTTGCATTTCTCCCAGCATCTTCAATGGGGTTGCCTCTACCAACAATTTTCTATATGTGTGAGGTCATAACCAGTGTGCTTTGCAACAGGAAAAGGTATAGGAGTGAAACAAGAATAAGGAGTGTCCCTGAACTAATATGACAAGAACCTCCTCTCAACAGGAAGAGCTCTGGGCTCACTCCCTTGTGCTACTAGGTCCCACCCATCTTCCTGTCTGCTGTGATCAAAGAGTCTCTGGTTAATGGATCTCCCTGTGTGATCCCTAATTAAAGCAGCATGTCCCCCTTGAAGATGCCGAGAGACCAGAAGCTCTGACTTTCACAAACCACATTCTGGTCTCTTATCTGCTGAGTTGCCTACTCCTGCGGGAGAGGGGCCAGTAGCACGGAGGACCCTACTTTGGTAGCAGGGGACTCAGTAACTTCAGAGTTGCCTGGTGTAGTGCAGGAACCTGAGGTGGGCACAGATCTGAAAGAGGGCCTGCCCAAGGTAGATAGGTTTACATCAGCTGGGGGCCCAGATCAGACTGACTTCCTCACAGGTCTGTGGAAGCAGGCGGAGAAGCAGGCTGACGGTGAGGCCCCTGGACTGTTAAAAGTGTACTGGGAGGATGGACTCCTGTACAGTGAGCCAAACGACTCTGAGGGCGAGGGCACCAGAAGGCTGGTGATTCTTCAGTGCCACAGAAAGTTCCTTTTGGATTTGGCTCACCAAATTCCTTTTGCGGATCACTTTGGAGTGACTAAGACATCGTACCAGTTGACTGTGCACTGTGACTGGCTGCAGTGCGCCGTAAAGATTAAGGAATTTGTCAAGTCCTGCATGACCTGTCAAGCTTCTGGCAAGTCAGGTGGTTCCACAAAGGCCCCCTTAATTCCACTATCTGTGGTTGGGTGGCCCTTCTAGAGAATAGGCATGGATATTATGGGTCCTTTGGATCCTCAAACCAGCTCAGGGAATAGATACATCTTGGTGGTACTCTTAGGCTGTCCCTATGAGGGGCATCAAAGCCCCTGTGGTTGTGAAGGCTCTGATTGGGATATTCTCCTGTGTTGGATTCCCAAACAAAGAAAGTCATTTCTGACAGGGAATCAAACTTCATATCATATATAAAGGCTATGTGGGAAGAGTGTGGAGTCATCTACCGGTTCTCTACATCCTCCCATCCACAAACAAATGGGGTTGTTGAGTGGTACAACAAGACCCTGTAAGACATGATAGGTGGCTTGGTAGAGCACCTGAGGAGTAAATTCGATATTCTCCTACCATGCCTCCTGTTTGCCTACAGAGAGGTGCCACAGAACGGAGTAGAGTTTCGCCCCTTTGAGCTTCTGTTTGGACACTCTGTATGAGATCCCCCCAGTCTAGTGAAAGAGGGATGGGAGGGAAACCCTTCGTCCCCTACACAAGATGTGGTGGACTATGTACTTGGCCTTCGATCTAGAATGACAAAGTACATGGAACAGTCGACGAGAAAACTAAAGGTCAGTCAGCGCTGATTCAGCACTGGCATGAACAGAAGGCCAGAGTGACAGTCTATTCTCCAGGGCAGTGGGTGTGGATTATGGAGCCTGTCAAACCCAGTGCTGTACAAGACAAGTGGACCTGGCTTTACTGTGTTCTGGAAAAAGTCAGTTAGGTTAATTATCTAATTGACGCTAAAGGACCTAAACCGATGTGCAGGATCTTTCTTGTCAATGGGCTAAAACCCCATTATAGATGCAATGACTTGGTCATGGCATTAGTGACTGATGGAGAGTCTGAGGAGGAGACCGACCCCCTCCCAGACCACCTGCACACTGAATGATCGGTCGGTTGAAGGTCTGAACTCAATGGAAACATGGGAGTTCAATGCCAGATAGACAGTCTCATTTGGCAGACCCTGGGTGCCATATGGGCATATTTGCAGCAGTTAACATTTATTCATCCTTTCGACCACCTTACGAGTTGACCCAATCTCCCTTTCTCTGTTGGCACATATCAGGCATCATGCCAGTTTAATTGATGACATCTGTGCTGCCTTTCTAATTGTTAATTGTACTTTTGCTGAGGCGATTCTGCCTCGTCTCTCTTACATTGGGGCATTTGTCTAGCATCCAGTTATTATACTTGGTATTTCTACATCCAATTAAGGCAGGTTTGAGTTATTACTTTTTGATTGTACTGTTTAACTCAGCTGCATTATATGGCACTCCTTTCTTCTGCGCCTATTTATGGGCACTATTGGCTGTGGCTGTCCCACGTGAGTCTTTTGCATTACCTGCATTGAATACTTAGTCTTCTTTCTTTGGCCTTTGGCATGGCCCTTATGTGGCTTCACCGAGCTCTTTACGTTCACGTGACACGCTTCAACGTGACCAAGCACGGCCATGTGGTGTTGCATCAATCACGTGGTCCACGTCACTTGTAGAGACCCATTTAGAGGACTGCTGCTCTACCGACAACACAGCACATCTACTGTGTCTCCTGTGCGGGTTGCTCCAGTTATTTACAGCCACCAAAGCCGTGTACGGACTGGCTTAAATGTAAGTACGTGTGCCCTGTAATTATTTTGTCTAGCAGCTGATAGCATTTCCACTTAGATTGCAGTGCTAACAACTTATAAGAGCTTCTACATGTTAGTTTACCGTGGGCTACATAATTGCTGTTGAGACATATGGCTAATGCTTGGTGTTAGTGACTGTAGATAGCCAGCCTACATTTTCTAACAATGATCTGCCTCATGACATTTGGTCTCTGTAGTCCGCTTGTCTGCCATGGTGCCTTTTTGCACTAGTGGTCTATTATGTCGGCATATGGATATATGTCACTCTGACATAAGTGATTATACAATAATGGCCCCTTCTCCCACGCTCAAGGAGCTTCTTTGCATTCCTTGCTTTTGAGCTGTCCAGGGCTAGAGCAGTAGGGTTTCTGCTCTGTTCATGTGTACGCTGTTTGGGCTAACAATATTTTTTGTTTAACAGCATACCAGGCTATCCCCTGCTGACACGACTTATTCTGCTGCACAAACCATCTAGGAGGCCACCCCATTACACCTACCATTGTAGGGGGCAGCCAAGAGCAGTGTTCTTTCAACTGCAGGTAAAATCTGGCACTTCTGCAGAAGGCTATCCATGTCCAATGCAGCATTTCTTTTGGCTCACTTGTGCCTTAATTGCTCCCCTCTTTCGGCTAATTGCAGACTCTCTTGCAGTCAGATTCCAGCTCATTGACCCTTCTTTTCCATCCTGCTTGTGAATGGCCATACATATGAGGTTATTTCTGCTCGCGAAATTGAGCATGCTTTTTACCTTGTGAGTGGCTTAGTTCCCTTATGGTTACGCTAATCTTTCTGCATTTATGGCTTCTCATGGTGCTTCCACTTTTGGTTCTTTAGCACATCTCTAAGGGTTGGCTTCTCCTTCTCTGGTTTAAAAAGAAAAGTTACTGGGGTTGTTTATTGATTTCTTACTACTTCTCCAGCACACATTTTTAGTTTAATAATTGGTCTGTAACAGGTGGCAAATGGTGGTTACACATTTTTTAAACTTTTGAGTTCAGTTTTTGAGACAGGGCACTGTAGCATATTTATGCAGTACTGCTCTTTCTTTGCAGCCTTTCGCTCTGCACCTCCTGATGAAGACTTTGTTCAAATATACATCCTACGTCGAAACCGGTTGAGCTTACTCCCCAGGGATGTGATCTACACAACAATCTTTCTTCTAGATCCACCCTCGCGATAGATTGTTTTTAATTGGCTCTATTGTTGTTTGTTAAAAATTTCAAATATTAAAATAATCAGATGGGATGTGAGGAATGTTTATCCCACTCCCTACTGCTAATCAATGTTGTCATGTTTTTTTAGCTATTGTTGTTTGGTTGAATGTCACAGAGTGAGATGTATGGTTTGAATGCTGCACTATGAATGGTTGTTGTGATGGACTAATTTTAGTCCGGTTTTATATATTCTCATGTTGTCGTGTTATGTTATGTTATATAATGATGCTATGTAAAGTAATGTGTCATTAATTGACTTTTTTGAATATATTCTGTATCATGGTGAATAAAAATTGATACACTTTTGTAAGTAATACAGTTTTGCTCTCTGGACAATATATCATACTTGTGATTCATAATAATACTCAGGTCCAGAGTACAGAGTCTTCCTGTTTCTTTCTGTTATTGGGGTCAGTTGAAGGTGTCAGTCTTGTAAAGGATCTGTCAGAACAGCAACTGAAAGACTGTTGTCGGGTATTGGGACAGTTTGCCGGCCTGTTTACACTGACTCCAGGTCACAGAGATTGGTGCACCCATGATGAGGACACTGGAGACAGTAAGCTGGTGAATAGTAGGATTCATCGGATGTCTGATAAGGTCAGGGACACCATCAAGGAGGAAGTTTCCAAGATGCTGTCCCTAGGAGTGATAGATCCAACCCATAGACCCTGGGCAAGCCCGGCAGTACTGGTCCCTAAAAAAAACGAGTGGTGGGAAGACTGAAGTCTGCTTTTGTGTGGACTACAGGGGCCTCAATTCTGACACAAAGACAAATGCTCACCCCATTCCTCGGCAGATGAGCTCATTGACCAGCTTGGTGCTGTCAACTACACGAGAACTTTCAATCTCAATTCAGCCATCACCCTGTTGTTGCAAACAGGTAACCCCTTTGCACTCTTCGATATTCTTCATACACTTCATAATTTTCAAAAGTAAATAGACCATTTAGCTTTCAAATGTTTCCAAAACACATATGTTCAATAACCAAAGAAAACTCCATCAAGGGAAGCAAACGTTTCGTTTTACATTATTAAAAAATAATGTATTTTGTGATAAATAAAACTTAATCCGACAACTTCTAACAGTACATAAATGTTAAATAGATTCATACAAGGTAGGCCTCCTGGAAACCATTCCAGGTAAGTTCAAAAACCAAATTTCCAAAGCAGATAATTCAAATTCAGGTTGACAATTGTCTTATCATTGTTAACCCTACTTCAACCTAACTTTCACACTCAAAAATGTAGCTGACGCGTTTCGGATTGAAAATCCTTCATCATGGCTTGAGCTCAAATTTCTATTTGACAAGGTAACATGTTATTTTTATCTGTGTACCGATAACATATGATAAACTCAGACTTAGTAGACTTGTAATCTATTCAAATAATTTCTCTAAAACGTGTGTGTAGATTGACACTAACCTCCTATGTAAGCAGTTGGCCACGGTGGCCCTCCAACCTGTAGTGACAAATTCAGATAAATAATCCATTAACCCACTTTTCACTGCCCCTCATGGTAGCTCATTCATAAACATATGAAGGGTGATAAATGCCATAAATCATCTACTCACATGGCGTGTACTCAGCCAGCGAGTGTTGCATACAGTTGACTGGAAGTTCCTAGTTCTCCTTGTGTACACCTAATGAAGAACAGGCACGGGCAAAACCATATCAGTAAGCCATATTATATAAGACTCTAGGGCGATATTGTAATGAAACACTAATGTTCGCAATATGCATATCAAAGTCAATATGACAAATGCTTTCCAAGGTCACACAAGAAAGGATCTGCATGCCCCAATATTAGCCCTTTAAATATAAAATAGAATTGTATTCCCCTGTCCACTATAGGTATTCCAAACTATCCAGCTCCCCAGTACTAACTGGACACCTAATCCAAGTGGTCTACAAGTGAAACCATCTGGACCGGCGCAAGTCTCATGCAGGGGCACCGGCTCACTCCTGAGCGGATCCTGTTGAATTTGTCTGTTTTCCTTTTAACACTGTGATGCATGACCAACCGCTATAGGTATAGATTACACTCCGTTCTCATCTAGATTCCCATCCAGTGATTACTACATGTGGCGGCAGACTGTGAAGATGGTCATTAGCCCTGCTCAAACTGTTTATACCCTGTGTTACTTTGGTAATGATGCACATGCGTGGTTGCTTGCTAACCCTACCCTCAGCCATATTGGTTGGGAACAGGACACTGTTGTCATAGAAACCGGCCCAAGTGTAGCGGACTGACACTTTAGTTATTTACAATACATGGGGATTGGGCATACAGGGTGCAGTTGCATCAAAAGGACCTGATGCCCGCCCCGTGTAAAACAATTGCGGATCCCGCCGCATGTCTGTGCGCCCTGTCACAGCACTGGAACACAGCAGTGTCCATTCAGAGGCTTATTCCATTTCAGAACTGTCTAGTCCTGTCCACTCCATAGAGTTTCATTTGAAGCATACCCAATATCTGAAAATGCCACTGGTAGGACTTTCCATTCCACTGTAGAGATAAGGTGAAAGGGCTGGTCCCATTCTCCCTGTATGGTTCTATCACCTTACTCCACCTATCATCTAAGGTGCAAGTGACACTCTCCAGTGTATAGAACCCTCAAATACATTCCATTTTCCACAGCTTCCCCTGACCCCTACATGACTACATGAGGTATAAAATGATAGTTACCCAATTGAACATCATGCCCTGTCTGACTCCAGTGTGGATCGTCGGCTCCCATTCTCCTACTTCAATGGTAACTTTACCAAGGGAAACAAATAACAAGATATCCCCCGTATCCCTGTTTACTTCAAACAGTCCACTCCCATTCTAGCACACTGATGTGACATCAAACATGCCCTTTACACATGGAGACAAAATTACTCGGATGTGGAGTAGCCAATCACATTAAAGTATTCAAGGCACAAAACACTCAAAACTATACAAAACACATCAGGTGAAATTCATAGTTCATCCACCGGGGGCTAAGGCTATCCAGTCTCTCTATCCACTAAATCTCTTTCTGAAGGAGCTTCTTGTAAACATCTTGCCCCCCCTATTACCTACTGTCACTTGTTCCAAAATAACACATTTTAGCTGATCAATGCTGTGTCTGGCATCTACAACATGGGTTGCCACTGGAGATTTTAAATTCTTAGTTCTTATGTTGGACATATGTTCAGTCCATCTTATTGTTGCCTTGTGTGTAGTTATACCCATATAGTACAGGCCCCACAGACATTTTAAGACATACGCCACATTGGTGGAGTCACAGGTACATGAGTGTTTGAGTTCTATTCGGATACCAGAAAGTAGGTGTCTGATTACATTGCCTCTAGTAGCATTGCTACAATGTTGGCAGTTTAGACATGGTATGTTACCTTTATGTTCTGCTTGCTGGGCTTTCTTTGGGAGCAATTCTGCTCTCACCAGTGTGTTTCTGAGGACCTGGCTGTTCCTATAGGCAAAAGTATGTTGATCCAGAAATAGCTTTTATAGAATTGGGTCTATTATTAACATGGGCCAATTTTTATTCATGATCCTCTTTATCTCGTTGATCTGGACAGATTGTGTGGTTACATAGACCAGAAATTGATCAGTTTTAGGGGGCTTGGGCACCAACAGGGACCCAAGCAGTATCTTCTCCACCTTTTCTGCTATCTCTTGTATGGTATTCCTCTTGTAACTCCTCTCTAGGAAATTGTTCTGCAGAGATCTAGATTGTTCCTTGTACTCATCTCCACTCGAGAAACTTCCTCCTATATCTTAGAAACTTTCTGAGTAGTACATCCTGGATGGTCCGTTTCGGATGAAATTAATTGTGCTATCACTATGTTCAGTCGTGAACTTTATTCTGGGATGCATTTCATTCATCATAATAAAGAACTCTTCCAGTTCGTTCACTGGTCCCATCCATGTCCCAAATACATTGGTGATCTATATGACAAAGAGAGAGAGGTGTAGCATCCATCTATTGGAGTTAAGAATTTTCTGTGTCTCAAGTTATAGCACAAAGGTATTGGCATGACTCGTACCATAGCGGCACCCATGCTGGTGCCAGATAGTTGCAGAAAGAACCTGTCATCAAATTCAAAAACGTTATTCATCAACACCAACTTGAGCAATGTCGATACAAACACTTTGTCACTCATACAGGATTCTGTTTGTAACAAAAGCCATTCCATTGCTTCCATTATTGCCACAAGGACTACAGGGGGCTCAGTTCTGTCACAAAGACAAATGCTCACCCCATTCCTCGGCAGATGAGCTCATTGAAAAGCTTGGTGCTGTCAATTACAGGAGTACTTTCAAGCTCACAGCAGGGTATTGGCAGGTTGGTTTGACAAATGTACTGAGAGAGAGGTTGGCATTCTCAACCCAGAAGGGCATTATCAGTTCACTTTGATGCCCTTTGGATTGAAGAATGCCCCTGCCACTTTTCAGTGGATAGTTAACCAGATTTTGTCTGGTCCAGGAAACTTCACTGTCACCTATTTAGATGGCATTGCTGTCTTCTGCCACACCTGGGAGAATCACTTGCTTCAAGCACTGCAGAATGCAGGTCTGACTATCAAGGCCAAGAAGTGCCAGATAGCTCAGGGCACCATGACTTACCTAGGTCACCAGGTCGGTAGAGGTACAGGCTGTGAAGGATTGGGACATCTCCACCACACAGACACGAGTGAGAGCCTTTCTAGGTCTCACCAGGTACTACCGGTCATTCATCAAGGGGTATGAGACCATTGCCATGCCCCTGAATGATGTAACTTCCAAGGAAATGCCAAAGAAGGTAACTTGTGCCCCGCCTGTCAAACCTCCTTTCAAGATTTACAGGATGGATTGTGCAGGGCCCCATTTCTGAAAGTGCAAGGGTGTGGTTAGGAGTTCATTATCCAGAGAGACACCTATGATTTTGGGATTGAAGCAGTGTTAGCGCAGCTGAACTCTCAAGGGGTAGAAAAACCTGTTGTCGACATTAGCAGGCGATTGACAAAAAGGGACATTAACTGGCCTGTCAATGAAAAAGAGGCTTACGCAGTCATGTGGGCTGTAAAGAAGCTAAAACGCTACATCTTTGGGTCACACTTTGCGATCCAGACAGACCACTGGCCTCTTCGATGGTTAATGGCCATGCACGGGGAGAACCCTAAGCTTTTGTGTTGGGCCATATCCCTACAGGGATTAGATATGGACATCCAGGACAAGACAGGATCCCAGCATGAAAATGCAGATGGCCTCAGCCGGTACTTTCACCTTGATGACGAAGCAGACCCTCAGTAGGGTGGTGGTTCACATGTTGAGGCTGGGGGGCATGTGAGGAATTCGACCATCCGCACCGTGGGTGTGCACTCACCTGGGCTTTTTTGAAATGTTAAATGAAATAGAATGTTTGTAGATCAACCTCCGGAAAATGCGGGGGGCTAATCTGCACACATTTTCCTATGCTCACTGCATGACATACACGTAGACCCATGTACTCTGGGTGGACACAGCCTTCAGACGCCACCCCCCTGTCATATTTAAGTTGGAAATGACAGCCGAGAGTACATCAAGGCATCTAAGAAGGGGTATGGTAAAACCTTCCTCCTGCCATGCTAGACATTAACTATCAAAGGCTCCATAGATCCACCCTGTCCGTTTGTCTACCCTCTGCAGATGGTGGCAGAAATTAACCTAATTAACATACTAACAGAGTAAACTTCAAATGGGACAACATGGGGCTTGGCTGCAGATGCTAAAACAAAGGAGATGGGAAACCTCAACAACCCTTTCATATGCACTATGTCAACATGAATCCAGCTCCCACCGTAAAGTATCAATGGCAGTGACCTGTCATGTCTGGGACTGTGTGTTTACAGTAGACAACCCCTGCAGGGGGACCCCATTCAGAAGGTACGAGTATGTGGATTGATGGTGACAGAAAGTCTATCCTCGCCGCAGCTTCAAGGGAGACCTGCTGCTTCGATCAGGAACCACAGAGAGCTCCATTATCTAGAGAGACCCTTTGATCCACAACCAACAGGAAGTAGGGTGGGACTTAGTATTAAATGTTTTCACGCCTTTCACTTTTCTGTTGCAATGCACTTCGGTTATGACCTCATGCATACAGGAGATTGTTGGTGGGGACCCAGGATTGGTTCATTAAGGTAGCCTTAGCCTACACCAATCACTGTGGCCCATTTGGCTTTAAAAGAGGGCCAAGCCACTCTTTTGAGCAGATCATCTGAAGACTTTGCAAGTAGTAACAAGAAGAACAAATTTGGACTCTCGCTGAAGGTATAGTCTGCCTTACATCTTCCACCAGTGAAGGAAGGCCATGATTTCCAAAGAGGGATGCAGGATCTCCACCCTAAACATCTCCCAGAGAACAGAGGGAGATACTGAATCCAGAGGAACCTCCAGCAGCTCCAGAACTGGTACCCAGCCAGCACACTGCATGCCCTGCTAGGCTCTGCAAGCAAGCTTCCTAGATGGGAAGTGCCAGAGAGTCTCTGAACCAAACCAAGGGCAAGGCTGTTGTGTGCAACACTCTCTTCAACTTTGCAACGTCTCCCTTAAAGGACCACACAAGCCCAGTGAAGAATCTAGGAGGAGTGAATCGACAAGCATCAACCAGCATCTGCTTTAAAGGAAGTTTTTGAGCCAGTGAAGCTCCTCGATCTGCAACCAACTGCACCGCTGACTGTTGTCAAGCCACTGTCACTTACGTCATCTGCCATGCCTCGGCCAGTGCTTCAGACCCACCGATCAGCACTGGCACAGCGATTCCTGACCCTGACCACTGTGTAGGCCAGCCTGCAGTTGTCCATCCAAACTCGCTCACCGAACTGCCTGCTGCCTGATACCCACAGCTGTCTCCTGTCTTGAACACTGTCGCAGAAGCCTCAAAGTGCCCTGATACTGACTCGTTCCTGTCAAGCACCAAGAACTTCTACAAGTACAAGGTACATTGTTGTTCTGTACCACTGGTCCTTCTCCAAAGGCCCCTGGTGACATTTTACGACCAATTGCTCCCTTTGTGCTGAAACCAAGTATCCTTGGACTATTGCGATTAATTACTTAGCAGACTACCCTCCTGTCAGTATCCAGAGTGCATCCCGTTTCCTTCTTGAAACTGTCTGTCCTCTGCATTCCATTACAGGGTAGGTCGCATTTTTTAGTGTGCTAGAACTGTCTGCTGAATTATAATAAAGTAGATATTTGTATAAAACCTTCACGGGACAGTCCCTTTTATAATTGGGTAATAATTGTATTTTTATCTGTTTAGATCCACGACCTTGCAGAGAAAAGCCTGCCGTTCCATCCACGTTAACAAAATTGGACAAGCAGGTTTATAATTTGCCTGTGTTTCCAATCCGTTTGGATCCCTTCTAGTGTACTAGAGGTATGGGGCTGATTGATGGTTTAGAGACTGATGTTCATCCCTGGACAACTGGTGCCCCAGAAGTTGATTCATCACAATCTGTGTACGACACTTAGATGTAATTTGTGGGTAGGAAATGTGTCACACTTAGATGGATTTTGTGGAGGTAATGTGTCGCACTTGGATGGATTTTTGGGGTTAGGAAATGTATTGCACTTACTTAAACATACTAAACACTACATTTTCTGCACACTTCGAACTAAACAACACCCTGCCTCTATCGCACCACAAACCAAAACCACAAACCGCACACACTGCAAAGCACCCAACATGAAACCAAACACAAACACACACAAAGCACCCATACACGATCACACCACATGACGGCTACAAACCAAAAACGCACTAACGCTCAGTGGCCTGTTTTTCTGAACTGAAGCTGCCAACAGTTCATCAAAGCTCTCTTGCTCTTCACCCTCTCAATCCCACTAACAAACCACCCCCTAACCCTCCTTCCATTGCAGAGCACCAAGAGACCCCCCATGGGGCACCGACTTCTGGCTTTCCAGGTGCAGGTGCAGGTGCCCAAAAGGAAAAGGTCCCATTGAAAGTATAGGACTCTTACACAGATGGCCTTTCCCGGTATGCAGATGGTCTTTTTTGGGGTGGTGGGGTGGGCTGGGACCTGGGGCACCTACGTACTCGATGCCTCTGCGTGGTACAAGACCCCATAACATACTCCATTCTGTTAAGTCAGTGCAGAGATGACATGTTCATTGTTTCTGCAACACCAACATTCCATGTGAACCTGCCCCCCTCCCTGTTCATGGGGCAGTCCACTATCAGATCCCAGATAATTACACAGTCACAGTAAGCACTGCACATGTAACTTTGAATAACAATGAATAAGCTAACTGTGGTATTCACTTAGACATGGAAGCCAGCAGTAAGTGAAAGAAAGGATTTTAACAAATTGTAAATGGGCAACGCAAGAAGAGAAGTTCTTTCGTGTAGCAGGATACTCCCCTAGAAATTGTGGACGATTATAAATATTTGGGTTAAATACTAATAACCACATAAGTGATGACCCATACCTAAGGGATATTCGGAAAGAAAATTGCGACTGCCCAAGCATGTATTTTACATGCCAAATAGGGCAAATTCTCTGTGAGTCCAGTAATTACTTTTCATAAACAAAAAGCAGTCCCTGTTATTATGTATGGCACAGAAACCAGAGAATGGCAACAAGAAAAATGTTGGTTGCAAATAGAAGGGACCTTCTGGAAGAGACTGCTGAAACTTCCTCAATGCACGTCAATGTGTATAGTGAGACATGAGCTTGGATTACTGTCCCTGAATTCCATGTATATGTGGAAAATGTGTGCCTTCTCTAGGAATTGCTTCATTCCATCCTTGCTGGGAACTTTGATGGACATTTTATCAGATTACGTGAAACACACTATGCATCGAACAACCAGGCTATGGAGAGCAAAAATTCAACAACACATGCGAGCAGTGGGCATCAATGATGATCTATTCAAATCAAATGCGGAGAAGGCAAAGACCAAATGTGGCAATCTGACTGGATCAATACAAGAGAAGAATGTTTAAAACGTCGATTGCTACTGGAACATAGACCTTTGACTAAAAACGACTCCTCGCCCGAAACGTATCTGATCAAATTGCCAGACCCAGTTCACAGAGACCAATTTTTAAGATTTCGTTTTAATCTATGGCCAACAAAGAATGTTCTTGCTACACAAAAAACATTAAGAAAACTATGAACTACTGTAGATTTTGACAGCAACAAACTCAACCAGAGACAATTAAACATTTATTAACCACTTGTACAGCTCTTTTAAATTAGTGGAACATGTATTTTTATACATTTTTTAATGATTATAGCTCTGTGATCACATCTGAAGTACTCTGGCAATGCTTGTATAATGCGGAATTGACACCCCTGAGATTATTATAGTAACATTCCTGATTAATCTGATATTGTGTGAATAATGTTCTAAAATGGGAAACATCAGCTTTTGATACCTATTTTAATACATTCTAATTGGATTAGCTATAACTACACATCCCCCCTTCCTCCAACCTAAAACCAAAAGAATAATAAAATGTCCAAAGATAAACCAAAATACAGCATAGGACAATTATCCTTGTAAGAGTGTTCCAAGACACATTATAGGGAACCAGCTCTTAAATCTCATGAAATAATCTTTTGACCACACCGGAGGCTTCCTCTTTCTTCCTCTGGAAACACCCCTCTGACTTGTAGTATTGCCTTGACGTGTAGTATTGTCACCTTCCTCTTTCCTTGAATTGGTAATAGTTTCTTCCATCATCCTGTCCTCCACTTCATCTACATTGAACAACCCATTACCATTCTGCTCCACATCGCCAAAACTCTCAACACCCACACTCGCACCATTCCATCTCCACCTACTCACATGATCCATATTCAAATTGACCCATTCTACACTCTGACAGCATTATGGAAGAACTCCTTGACACTCACAAATTTGGAATACTTCAATTCTCCCATCCTCACCAATCTTCATTTTTTTTTATCCTGACAAAATCACGAGGTGCCACACGTCGCTGCACTGGACGACTAATCGCATCTTCTCTCACCTTACCATTGTGTTCACTTTTTGCCTTCCTTCCATTCACCACACAGGATTTAACAGTGGTTGGCTCTCTGCCTCTCATTAACACAAAGAGGGACTTCCCGAGTCAGCGTGAACAGACGTCCTACTACTCCACAACTTTTCTTCAATCGCCTTTTCTATAGCCTATTATATCTTCAGACTAAACCATTAATTTGTGGTTGATAATTAGATGAGAGCCTGCACTAAATGCCAACAGACCTGGCATACTTTGCCATCTCATTACTTCTAAACTGCACACCTTTATCACTAATGATGGTCTTTGGATAACCCTCTCTTCTGAAAACATGCTCCAAAAATATTATGACATCAGACGTTCCTACGTTACCCACCATTTTAATCTCAAGCCACTTGGAAGCATAATCCACCATGACAATCAAAAACCTATTCTCCTTACCCATTTTACCATATGAGCCCACAATGTCAATACCAATCTGTTCCCATGGTTCCTCTGGTCTGCGCGTAGTCACTGGGTCAAATTTTCTGACTTTACAACTCTTGTCAGAGTTTTGACAAGGCCAACAACATCTCAAAAACCTGTCAACTTTAGGATCTACACCAGGCCACCAATATTTAGACTGCACATTCCGCTTTGTGCCTGTTGAACCTGGGTTTCCCTGATGTGCCCTCTCAATTAATCCTTCTCTAAGACTCTGGGGTGGGATCACCTTTTCCCCATCACCAATCAATCATCTTCAATAGAACACTCATCCCTAACTTCCCAAAACTGGAGACATACCTCATCCACCAAACCTTTATTGGGCCACCCTTTTACTGTGTACTCCTTGACATTGCACAACAGCACATCATTCCGCAACTCCTGAATCCACTTCTGTCTTGGGATCACATCCAAAACCGCCACAACAATCTCCACCTCATCAACTAACCCCTCTCTTTCCAACTCCAGGGGCAACCTTGAAAGGAAAACCCGCCACTGTGTTCCCATTTCCTGACACATATTTGACCTCAAAATGGTAATCCTGTAGCCTCAGGCTCAACCTCACAATTCTGGGTGTTACCTTGCACATGCCCCACACTGACAGGACCTCAACGAGAGGCTTGTCATCAGTATAGACTGTAAACTTATTTCCCCACTCATACTTCCTAAAATAACTTACCGCCCAAACAGAAGACAAAAGCTCTCTCTCAATTACTGAGTATCTACTCTCTACATCAGATATTGCCCTGCATGCATGACAGATGATTCTTTCACGTCTGTCCTCCATTACCTGTGATAACACTGCCCCCAATCCGACACCACTAGCATCCACAGTCAACTTGGTTTTGCTTCCTGATATTCAGAGACTCAGACAAACTGTTCGTTATGCACTCAGCCGATCTCTTGCATTCTGCATAACATTCGGATTTAATCTCCTTCTTGAGTAATCTTCTCATAAACTCTGTCAAGCTAGTAAAATCCTCCACAAACTTATTATACAATTCACACAGTCCTAAAAATGACCTGAGCTCCTCCTTATTCTTGGGATCTGGTGCATTCTTGATAGCTCTCATGGCATCAGCCTTGGATTTATAACCGTCACCACTGACTACATGACCCGAATATTAAACTTCAGGCTCTTTAAAACTGCACTTACTCTTCTCCACTTACAAACCCTTCTCACAAAATCTACTCAGCACATCACGCAACCTTCCATCATGCTCACGCTCCCTATTTCCAAACAAAATTGTGGGGTGCATTTAATAACCCCACACAGAACTCCCTTTCACAAGAATAGCAAGATTTTAAAAAGTGAAACAAAAAAGACCTGGCATTTGTTTTTGTTTTTCAGGTACCAATGATCAAGCAGCAATTTAATTTCCAAAAGAAGAAGGAATCAGAAATCCCTGTGACATGGAAAACAGGATTTCTAAACATTGGAAACAAAAACAACCTGCATATGTGTGTGCAAATAAAAACGGTTTGAAAAGTAAAAGTGAAAAAAATATATATCACTGGTCACGGGAACATTTCAGGAAAACAAAACCTGATGTGTGGGTTGACAAAGAGCAAAGTATATTATGTTTCTCACAAAACTCCAGTGACATTTGAAGAGCCACTTAGTCTTCAAAGAAAATGTCAGTCCAAAGCAGACTCTTTTGCTGGCTGTGGGCAAAACTTCACAAAGAAAAACTCCAACTCTCAGCCGGGGTGTCACATCTCCCATCTAATGACCAACCGCAATAAAAATGTCCAGCTAAAAGCGTCGAAAGTCAGTGTTCTGCAGACCTGCTGGCTCTGAAAGAAAAAGTTACCCTTGGCTGGAGCAGGACTACTATATGTGAAACTGGGGCACCCACTTCAAAGAGCAAGCTTCCAACACAAAGGAGACTGATAAAGGCACAGGCTGGCCCAGGGGAAACAAATGGCCGGAAGGCAGGAGGCAGGACCATTTGTCCCACATAAAGATTCACAATTTATTTCAAAGGACTATTATCATTTAGGCCTTTTTCTCAGCCATCATAAGGCGGATGGATTTCATCTATGTACCATTTTTTATTGTAATTTCCAGACGATTTTGGGGATATGAAATTCATCTTCCTGTGACACTGGAAACTGTAATGGCCAGTTAAACTAGGTTTCTGGCTGATCTGAACATGTTCCAAATGTGAGAGTTGGTGAGCGGGTGTAAAATGAAATTAGGCATATGCTCTATAACTTACATATTCATAACTGTTGTGCTCTTTATGGAAATGGCAGAAAGATGTCACATGGCCATGCTACATGATACAGATTTGGTGGTCAGCTTATCTTATTCCACACGATTAGCTGAAACAGAAAATATGTTTAGTTTGGCAGTTGTTGGTAAAATTATGAAGTTGTGATATATAACTAGTTTTTGCCAAAAGGTTGAAAGGAGAACAAAGGGGCAATTACAAATAGCAATTGCCATAAGTTGCTCCAGACCGCTAGAACAATCCTGACTTGGAGGCTGGGTTTGGAGGAGTGAGAAGGGTAACTGTCCAATCCTAATGGCAGGGATTATTGCAGGGTACCTCCCCAAGATTGTCAAATTAGTGGTGTCATCCCTGCTATATAAGGACATGGGACAGAAAAACAGAAAAAGGAGAAAGACAGGAAGACAGAGAGAAGAGACAGACCATCAGGAATGCTTCTGAAACTTACCATCTGACTGCTGTAAGGAGAGACCACAGGAGATTGCTGAGAGTGTATATGGGTGGATTTGTCTAGCTCTAGGAAGGCCTCAAAGCTGACTGGGTGTTATGGTGGAGAGCGGGAGGCCATCTTTGAGAGTGGAGTGATCAGACCCTGCCCTATCTTTCCAGAGGGTCCTGAGATGCAGCTGGCTTTCCTAGACCTTAAACAGAGGCTTTCTGTGTAAGTAGAACTGAGCCCTGGGAAACCAAAAGGTGGGGGAATCTGCTTGCCTGAATCCTTTCCCTTTATAGTGGATAGCGGGCAAAACTGTATAGGTTCATAGCCTTTTTAACCAAAAATATTAATTTAACTAATTCCCCATTTGGAAGAACACTATGAGATGAATTTTGTAAAATTCAAAATTAGCAAAGCTCACTTCCCAGTGTGAGCTGAAAACTATAGCCAATAAATTCATCAGGTAACCCTTGTTGTTCAGTTGACCCTGACTTCTTTACGGAAGAGTGATGTCTTTGTTCTTAAATCAGTCCAACCTTTTTATTCAGCTTCCCCAACGCAGACCTTTCAGTAAGGGGGGTCTGAAATCCAGAATTCCCCAAAGCATTCCAATTTTTCTGTCTGACTTCCCAACATAGACCAAACCGTGAAATCACCCGGGGCCTCATTACAAGTATGCCGGTCCAGAAATAGATGTGCTGATTGCTCCATAACGGCACCTTTTTCCGGTCCTGTATTCTCAGAGTTGCGATGTCAGTAACACTATCACTGCAAGTGAACCACCGTATCCGGAATCACTGTGCCCAGAATCTGCAGAGAGACGCATCTGCCGTGCCGTGCCAGGCGGTAAGTAGCGTCAGGTGTGTAGAAACATGCCACAGGTGTCAAAAATCAGCCCAGGTGCCCCAATTAGCACTGTAAAAGCACAAAACGACCGCTCCCACACCTCACACCCCTTCCAACACTACCATGTTAGCAGTAGCAGTACTGGAGCTGGAGTCTCTGCATGCAGGCCTACTACTTGAGGTGGCAGGGAGGCAGAGGATGTGGCAGAGGCGCTTGATGAGAAGGATGGCATCATGGCCCAGCAAAACAACAATGGCCAGCAGGTTGCATCCCGAAGGCAGCCATCAATACCACGCATAAGGGCCACACCATTCAACCTCAGCCAAAGCCAGATCCACACACTGTACCGGCTAGACAGGGACACCATCACTTCCATAGTGGACCTGATCCACAACGACCTGGTCAGCCTGATACAGATCCATACAGCCATCCACTCCTTGCTCAAGGTAGCGTCGTCTGTGCTACACTTCCAAGCCACTGGCACATACCAACACACTGTGGGTGAACTGCATAGGTTATTGCAACCATGTTTTTCGCGTGTCCTGTTTCAGGTCATCGATGCACTCCTGCATCACGTTGGAGATCACATCAGCATAGTAAGATTAGGTTACCAGTTCATATTCACTAAAATTGCCTTCCATGCCCTTGCAGGCATGCCCAACGTGATTTGTGCATTGGACTGCACACATATGGAGCTGGTGGCCAGGAATGCCATTGAGGCAGTGTACCGTAACAGAAAACTCTACCACTCACTGAATGTGCAGATGGTGTGTGATGCCCACCACCTAATCACCCACTACTATGCCATATTTCCCGGTTCAACCCATGACTCCATAGTGCTGCACAACTCTACGCTGCCAGAGTACATGGCATGTCACAGTGGAGAATGTACCTGGCTGTTGGGTGAGTGTAACTGCCAGGGCATGTGCACTGTTGAATTGGGGGGAGGGCAGAAAACACCATAGCATACCTGGTTGTTGAGTGATTGTAACTACCAGGGCATGTGCACTGTTGAATTGGGGGTATGTACAACACCTATCAGCAGTGGATGTGTGCAATTCATTTATTTATGAGTCTGTTATTAGGCGCGTATACAATTCACAAAACTGCTTCTAAGCACCCACAGGGCAGACAGGGTGGGGAAAGGGGAAGGTAGACAATGAATTACAACAAGGATAAATAATTGCATTAATAGGACACCAAGTAATGAGAATAAAGGGAAGGGGAGATGAACCTACTATGCCTTGTGAGTGTTCTGAATGTGCAAGTGCAGAGGGGGGATGCAACACAGTAATAGCATGCCTGAGTGCAAGACCTTGACAGGTGTATCTCAATTGAGCAAAATGATCATGTGCATGCATAACAACATCAAATCCGTACAGCAATATCAAAAGCACTGAATATACCAGAATGCATCACACCAAATTGACAAAATCAAGCACAAACACAATCACCAAAACACACACCACCTGATGCATCGATTGTATGTAAACCAATAAAAAATGTTTTAAATACTTATGCATCATAACACCCCATCTACGTACCATTAGTGTCCCGCACACCAATTAGCCGGTCCCCTGCCTGTTTGAAGTGCACATAAACATATGCATATGATCAGAAGTTGAAAATGATTAGTCACACATCTCTATGATTCGGACACATGGCCATTATAGGATTATTGCATTTTAACAGAATAATAACACACACATCAGTCTCATTTGTGTGTGTTGTAGTGAAAGGGTCAGAGGTCATGGTGGCTGTGAATTGGCCATGTCAAAGCGACTGCACACCACACACCCACCACGCATATTGACAATGCGTATTTGCTTCAAGTCAATCATCAGGCTGTCATCGCCTTCTCTATCCATCAAATTCCTCGTATGGTATCTCTCAGTGAATATGTAAACTTCCATAATTTTGCAATAATCAGTGAAGCTGTTCAACTACTCCCATGCAGCACGTCATGTACCTCAGAATGCAAGTACGCCTTCTGGCATGTACAGAAGTCACATACATTTAGAAGCGTATATCATTGCAGATGAATGTTCTTACCCATGTCAGCCATGCCTACTCGGTCTGCGGCACATGGCAGGGTCTGCCATGTCGGGCACACTGGCTGTGTCAGACTGAAGACTATTTTTCTGGCCGTTAAACAACGCCACCTGCTGATGGCACTCACACACTGACACCTAGACAAGCCACAATTGCATTTAGCACTTGATATTACATTTACATGACTTTGGGCCTCATTAGGACCCAGGCGGTAAGGGGTTTACGGCGGCGTAAACAGCGCTGACCCTTACCGCCTGATTCCGAGGTCCCTTAGCACCATGGAGGTTTTAACACCTGCTTTTAGCAGGTGTTAAAATCCATGGCGCTAAGGGACCTTGTTGTTAATTACGCCACTGTGATTTACGGTGGCGTAATTAACGCCTTCCCCACTCCCATTATGCCCTATGGGGCACAAATGGGAATGGGGAAGGGTAAATGGGTTAATGGGGACTTACCGCCCCACTCACCTCGGAATGGGGCGGTAAGTCCGCCAAGCACCATGGCGTAAACGTAAAGGTACGACCCAGGCGGTAACTTACCGCCTGGGTCGTAATGAGGCCCTTTGAACATATATCCCTGACATCACCCTGATCCTACTCAAAATGGGCCATTCAGTGGATGGACATCCCATCACATTGACAATGCTAATTTCTACTACCCAAAATAGGACATGTGCTACGTAACCAGCATTTTGCATGTGCAATTTTGCATTTTTTAGTGAACACTTTGCAGACTGTACCAACATGATATGGGCACAAGTATGACATTCTACACTGTCTGTTGCTCCCGTGCAAGTGATGCTGGTTTTCCCCTCTCTGACATGGCTGATGACCCCTGTGAGGCAACCACACAACCAGCATGAGCAGGGATGCAACCGTGCCCATATCCGTACTCGTACAATTGAACAGACATTTGGTCTGTTAAAGGCAAAGTTCTTCTGCCTGAGCAGTTTGGGGGGAGCACTTATGTACAGCCCTTTGAAGGTGGGAAAGATATTCCTTGCCTGTGCCATGTTGGATGACATGTGTATCAGGTGCAACATTCCACTGCCCCCTGACATGGACATGCACCCACCAGAGGCAGAGGAGGATGTGAGTTACGAAGAACTGCCAATTACACATCGCCGTGATGGCATGAATGGCTGTGTTGCATGAGAGGAACTTATTCACCACTATTTCTGATCACTTGACACACATTTAATTATTTTATTTTGTCATTTGTATAGCACACAAAACCCATAGGCATCTAGGCGCTTTTTGCTCAATGAGTTGTTTACATTTGTTTCTTACAACGGTAACAGGTTACAATCATAGCATGATAGGCTTGCAAAGGTGAAGGCTTACTGAACTAGCTCCATTAGTTACAAGACACTTGCACGTGCAACATCATGATATGCAGTTACAGGTAGGTAAGAAGCGACTTTATTTTTGGGAAAACACTTTGGAAAGCCTTGCCTCATGGTACGGGGTGCTACATCACAATATGCAGTTACAAATAGGTAAGAAGTGACTTATTTTTTGGGAACACACTTTGGAAAGCCTCACCTCACGGTTTGGGGTTCTACATCAAAATATGCAGTTACAGGTAGGTAAGAAGTGACTTATTTTTGGGAACACACTTTGGAAAGCCTCAACCTCATGGTACGGGGTGCTACATCAAAATATGCAGTTACAGGTAGGTAAGAAGAAACTTATTTTTTGGAACACACTTTGGAAAGCCTCACCTCATGGTACGGGGTAGCCAATGAAGAGCCGGCAGGCTCAAGCCGGCCCATATTCAAAGGCAAACATTTTAAGGCAGTGCTTCCTGTCGTGAGCCTTGAGACTCACTTGTTGTACTGCCACAGGAGGAGCTGGAGCTCCCTCACCACTGCAGGAGCAGTGGCTTGCCTGGAGGCACACCCTGATCCCATCCCAACCACAAGGTAGGCCCCTTGCCCTACTACGCTGCATTTATAATCTTGCAGCACAAAATCGCGTATTCTACACTTTCTCGCCGGAGCCCTGCCACAAATCATCTTCCACACGTGGCTTCTGATTGGGATTTTCGTTTGTCTCTGATGTGGTCTATACTACACAGGAGTGTAGCTCTCTACCATTAGGGACCACAAGGCTTTTAGCCACTCCAAAATGGCCACCCACCATGTCCTCGCCAAGTGTAAAATCACATCAGGCCAACCAGCCTATGCTGATTGGCCCGCTGCATCTACTTTTGAGCCAATGAAGAGCCGGCAGACTCAAGCCGGCCCACATTCAAAGGCAGTGCTTTCTGTCGTGAGCCTGTCAGGAGCCTAGGGCCACGACCCCTACAGCTCTCCCATAAAGATCCATTTTAACCCCCTCTCCTTCTGCTAAGCACTGCAACCTGCAGGATCCCTCGCTTTTCACCAATTATCATCTTCTTGCTGCCGCTCCTGATGTCAATATGATGAACATGCTACCCTGGTAAGCACTACGGCACACCGTACTTTGAGACACTGAATTTACCTTTTTTCATCTCTATGCCAAACTGGCACACTCATTAGTGCATGCCGTGCTTACCATCTGGTATCCGACCCATATCGTTACATGTCTAACTGATCTCTTTTTACAATAATTTGTATGTTACCCATGACTACTGCGTTTATTACAAATGTCCGAGATTATTTGCTACATGCCTTACAGACCTTTCTAAACAACTCCACCCACATTTCGGCAGGTTATGTTATCCGATCCACCTACATATGTTCAGGCCACATAGCCTTCTAACAGACTGGCCCCTTAGCAAAACGCTAGTAGTCACTACTCCTATCTTCCCCTATGGCTACTGTTGATGCTCTGCTCTAATCTGACACTATGCTGCACTGTACTAGTCTGGCCCTACGCTGCTTGATGTGACTACTCTACTAGTCTTACCCTATGCTTTTGATGTGCACTAATGTACCAGCCTTGACCCTATGCTGCACTGTACTAGTCTGGGCCTATGCTGCTTGATGTGACTACTGTACTAGTCTGGCCCTATGCTTTTTGATGTGCCTTAATGTACTAGCCTGACCCTATACTGCACTGTACTAGTCTGGCCCTACGCTGCTTGATGTGACTACTGTACTAGTCTGGCCCTATGCTTTTTGATGCGCCTTAATGTACTAGCTCGACCCTATGCTGCACTGTACTAGTCTAGCCCTGCGCTTTTTGATGCACCCTAATGTACCAGCCTTGACCCTATGCTGCACTGTACTAGTCTGGCCCTATGCTTTTTGATGCACCCTAATGTACTAGCCTGACCGTATGCTACACTGTACTAGTCTGGGCCTACGCTGCTTGATGTGACTACTGTATTAGTCTGGCCCTATGCTTTTTGATGCACCCTAATGTACCAGCCTGACCTTATGCTGCACTGTACTAGTCTGGCCCTACACTGCTTGATGTGCCTACCGTACTAGCCTGGCCCTATGCTTCTCGATGCTGCACTGTACTAGCCTGGTCCCTATGTTTCCTGTTGTTACCTAGCAATAGCCAGCCCCCTTATTGTGTGCCACCATCCCAAACTAGTTACTCCTATGCCTTACACTTGCTGTTTACAAGCAACCTCCTACACCAGCCTTGTTACGACATCATCCATGCTCAATCTGCCCTTGCGATCCTTAGTCATCCTTACCACATTTACTGCCCTATTTCCAATGGCAGCTATTCACTATAGACTCCCGACTGTATGGGAACCACCCAACAAGACGTATACCCAGCCTCCCACCCAAGCTACATCAGAGCCCATCTCCTAGATTTATCAGAGTCAGGTCTGCCCATCTACCCTAAGAAACCTTAGAGTAGGATCTCAAACTAGTTACTCCTATACCTTACACTTGCTGTCTACAAGCAATCTCCTACACCAGCCTTGTTATGACATCATCCATGCTCAATCTGCCCATGCGTTCCTTAGTCATCCTTACCACATTTACTGCCCTGTCTGCAATGGCAGCTATTCACTATAGACTCCCGACTGCATGGGAACCGTCCAACAAGACGTATACCCAGCCTCCCACCCAAGCTACATCAGAGCCCATCTCCCAGATTTATCAAAGTCAGGTCTGCCCTACTACCCTAAGAAACCTTAGACTAGGATCTCGAACACCTAAACCACCACAAGCCTACCCTTCTCAAGGTCACCCTAAGACGGAACCCACAATGAGCTCCTCACGACCCTTCTAAAAGTAAACCTATCCAGTCTCAGAAACTCTATATTAAATCATCTGAGACCCGGAGAAACACTGACCTTACTAGCGCCACTATGAAAGGAACACATAACCTTAAGGGAGGCCTCATCAACGCTAGATCCATGATAGCCCATGCCTCTGAAATTGCAGACATCATGACTTGTAACCAGCTCGACTTCCTAGCAGTGACTGAAACATGGTTGCATTAAGCGGCTGGTCCAGCTCTAATGCTCGTCATTCCTCCTAACTTCACCATCTTTAGAAAGGACAGAGAAACCTCCAAAGGAGGCGGCATAGCCTTTATTTGCAGAGCCGACCTTACCATCAAAAAAATAGATCATATGTCCATGCCTTCAGCAGAACTACTCTCCCTCAAACTAGGCATCTCTGCCTCACGTTCTATCACTGTGCACCTTATCCATAGACCACCAGGCTTACTAGGCTCTTTTGAAGAAGTCATACCACCTTCCTTAACACCAATACTAAACCGGGGACACAAATCATCTTACTGGGTGACTTCAACCTAGGATGTAATGACCCCAAAGATTCTAATGCCTCAATCCTTGCCAACACAATATTGGAAGCAGGCCTCACCATCTGAAATATCGGCCCTACACATATCAAAGGTCGTACTTTGGACTGGGTGACAGATATCAACTGCACCTCCATCATAACAGCTATTGAACCATGCGTATGGACTGACCATCATCTGATCTTTCTGACCATCTCAAACTCTCCTCAACCTAAAACATCTAAACTACCGGCACCTCCAGCCTTCACACGCTGTAAAAAAACTTAACAGTCACAAATCTCCTCCCTCTGATTCAGCCTATCACTAATCACGCTAATCTGATCAATAACCCCAATGATCTGGTTGATCTATACAACGACACTATCAACTCAGCTATAGACGTCATTGCGCCACTGAAACTAAGTAAATCTAAACCTCTTGCCCACCTTAATACTTGGTTTACCCCAATTTTAAAATCACTGCGCAAAGAAAAAAGACAAGCAGAAGCCCACTGGAAAAAAAACCCCTCTCCTCAAAACAAAAATCTCCTCACCACCCTCACCAATAGTTACAAGCAACAAATCATTCAGGCTAAAAAAGAGACATTTAACGATAGAATTAAAAAAGATAATTCTAACACTAGGGAAATCTTCACTATCCTCAGAGAATTGGAATCCCCTATCACACCCGTAGACTCCTGTACTAAAGATAAAATATGGTGTACTAACATTCAAAATGCCTTGTGCAATAAAATCACCATGCTACAAGAAAACATTTCTGCCAAACGATCCTCTCTCCATAAGATTGCGCTCTCCACACAAGAAGCCATCCTACAAGAACTCGCCGTCAAGCAAACTAAACCTCACAACCAATTTTACTTTAGAGCTATCTCCATTGAAGAAGCTAAGAACATCATTACATCTCTTAAACCTTCTCGCTGTCTTGGCGACTCCTGTCCAGCCACTATTATCAAGGAAGCTGCTCAAGAACTAGCCACTTTCATCACCTCCTTTTTTAACTCATCATTTAAATCATGTTCGGTGCCCATCAACCTCAAAGATGCCTAGATACTACCCCTCCTAAAGAAAAACTAACCTAGACCCTAATGTCCCTACAAACTACAGACCCATAACGACAGTTCCATTCCTCCTTAAAATCTTAGATAAAGCTGCCTATCTATAGATTCAATTATACCTGGAGATAAATAACTTACTGGGCACCAGACAATCTTGATTTAGACCGAGACATGGAACCGAGACGGCCCTCCTCGATCTCAAAAACCAACTAGATGAGCGCAAAGACAAATGAAACACATCTATTCTGCTACTACTAGATTTATCATCCGCATTGGACTTGGTAGATCACAAAGTACTTTGTGACCATCTTAGATTGGCTGCCAACTTCTCTACCAAGGCCACGGCATGGATAAATTCATTCTTGGACAATAGAACTATAAGATTCTTCGCGCTCATATCAGCCACTGACCCAGTTTCCATCACTTGTGGTGTTCCTCAGGAGTCATGTGTCTCCCCTACTTTGTATAATATTTTTACAAAGCCCCTCTTTGATATCTTGGACAAAGTGGGTGTCTCATATACTAACTATGCTGACAACAACCATATCCTCATCCCAATCCAAGGAGACTACGACAAAGATACCTCCCACATAAACAAAATCTACCAAATTATTCAAACTTGGATGGCCACACACGGTTTATGTCTTAATGACGATAAAACTGAGCTATTAATCATTGGATCCACTAGCAAACTAAACAAACTCTCCCACCTATACAAATCCATTACTATTGATGGTATCAAAATCAATGTAGCCAATGAAGTCGAAACGTTAGGTTTCTACCTAGACTCAGCTCTCAACCTTAACAAGCAAGTTAATGCCACAGCCTCAGCAACCAGCTACACCTGCAAGTTAATTCACGCATGCAAACCTTTTCTGTTTACTGACAGTTGCATCACCATAGCACAAGCCCTTATCCTATCAAAACTAGACTAATGCAACGCACTCTATCTAGGCACCAGCAAACAAAACACCCATAAACTTGAAACCTTGCAAAATAATGCCCTCAGAACAGCACTAGGCATTCCCAAAGGTCTCCACATATCTGACCAAGGAAGAACTGTCAACTGGCTGTCCATCAATGACCGTATCAAACTTAAAACCTTGAACATCACCCACAACTGTCTTAATAACAAAGCAACCGTATACCTCACTGAGAAATGTACTAGGTATACATCGGACCGCCCTATTAGAAAGGCTCAAACAAATAATATCAGAATACCAAATTTCAATCTGAAAAGAACTGGAGGTTCAAGCTTCCCAGTACTGGCTGCTAATCTGTGGAATTCTATTCCTGATCCACTTAGAGCCATTCCCTCCTTTCACATGTTTAAAACGACTGTTGACACCTTTCATCCTATGACAGATCTCCTAGACACTTCTCCCCTCTGCCCTTGCCATTCCCTTATCCCCTTCTACCTCTGCCAACTGTAAATATATCCTAAGATGCCTGTGTGCAACTGTATAAATAAGCCTGCAACAATGTAAGATATTCATAACTGTAAAATATGCCTGCAACTGTAACATAAGAAATGTAAGATATTTATGTAACGATTTCCTGCAACTGTAACATAAGAAATGTAAGATACTCGTGTAACTGTAACTTAATATGCTCATAAGCGCCCAGTTGCCTAACGGCTCGGTGCGCTCTATAAATAAATAAACAATACAATACAATCCAAAATATGCAGTTACAGGTAGGTAAGAAGCAACCTATTTTTGGCAACACACTTTGGAAAGCCTCCCCTCAAGGTACGGGGTGCTACATCAAAATATGTAGTTACAGTTGGGTGGGAAACATGTGTGAGGCATGCTAGGGGCAAGATAATAGGAGGGTATTGCAGTATGGCCTTGGGGCAACCAGAACAGTGAGGTGGGGAGATGCGAGGTGTGATTAGGAAGAGTTGGGTGATGGTAAAAGGCTGGCAATGGAGCTGATGCTGGCATAACCATGACCAAGATGGGATGGTGGAAGGTGTAACATGCACAGAGTGCATATGGTGCATCTAAAGGATAGTACAGAGGTGGGGGCAATGGGTGCGGTAGACAAGCATAAACACAGTATCAGTGTGACAAGTAGCCAGAGCGATTTACAAGATATATAAACTATTGGCTAGCATTAAGGCAGAGATAAAGTGAATTATACAGGCACATACGCTTGGAGATGCACCAAGGTTGCAGTACAGCACTGCGGAGGAGTGAGCGAGAGTCAAAGTAGGTAGAGTCTGAGGAAGCACGGTCACCGTTATGCGTGGGGCCATTTTGTTGTTGATGCCTTAGTGGGTCTCAGTGGAAGGGGACCCAGGCTGGGGAAGTCACTGGAGTCATCTGATGGACTGGGTCTCAAAGTCATCGATTGGCAAAGCGATGTGTGTTGAAAAGGGTAATATATCAGCATGTGGAGTGAGAGGCATCCGGAAAAAGTGTCCCAGATCACGCACTGGCATGGACAGGGACAGACAGGGCCTTAGATAGTGGGCCTTTGAGTTGTGGGCCGGCTAAAGCCTGCTTGTCCACAATAGGTCAGCTTAGTATGGTCGCCAGCGAATGGGAATGCCAGAGGGGTGCAGAGGAGAAGCCTCTTGCACAAAGGAAATAGTGGTGGACATCTTTGAATTGTGGCAAAGACGGTAAAGAGAGGCCTGTGGCACAGGCCAGCAAGCCCACTGGGCACTGCACAGTAAATCAATAAATTACTTACACTGAAAAAGCAATGTCCACTCATGATTTCTATGCAGCACCAACGTAATTTGTGCTATCAAAATATTTACAAATGTGGAAAAAAATAACTGGAAATACTATCCCTCCCCACTACCCTTTCCCAACTATCCCTCCCCACTCCCCATTCCAAACCGTCCCTCCCCACTCCCCCTCCCCAACTATCCCTCCTGACTGCCCCCCCAACTATCTCTCCCCACTCCCCCTCCCCAACTGTCTCTACGCAACTCCTGTCATGTTTGGCAAGGATGACTTGCACAAACATGACAGACCACATGTGTGTCCATGGCCTATTTTCATCCCCTTTTCGGATTGGGTGTGCGGCTGTGTGCCAAGCTGGCCAGCCGCATTGAACACTGCCTTGGGCTGCTCTGCACTGAACCAGCAGGCATTTTATTTGTGGATGTTGCGTGGGGCAGTGTCATGGGCCGTCGGTCCAGGAAGGCCTGGAGGAACATGGCCAGTGTCTCGGCTATAGATGACATAACACTGTTCCCCTCCCATGCCCACCTAGACATCTGTATTATAGTATGTGTACAGTGGCCAAGTGCACAGGCATTACAGCGTCCACTGGCCTGGACGCTCTCATGCATGATCTGTGCCTCCTGGAGGTGCTGCTGCACTAGGGATGTCAAGGCATCCTGGCATTGTTCGATGCAGCTGAGTCTGCCATCAATTTCCCTCACACTGGGGAAGGGTGGGCATTGTGGGCTAATTGGGCCCATCGGGCTGAATAGCAGGGCTCATCAATGATGTGGTTCGTGGTATCCCCCGTGTCCACTGCGCCACCAGCTGTGTCCTTTACAATGAACGCATGTGCATGTGCTTGTGGCTGTGGTGGTAGTGGTGGTGGTGGTGGCACTGCTGCAGTTGGGGCTGCTGGGGTGGGTGCAGCTTGTGGGACCTGAGGCGGTTGGATGGGATGCACCAGTGGGAGCCAAGGTGGCTGGATGGGTTGCACCAGTGGGAGCGGAGATGGCTGAATGGGTTGCACTGATGGGAGTGGGGGTGGCAGGATGGGTTACACCATTGAGACCGAAGGTGGCACGACAGTTTCAGCTGGGGTTGCAGTGGCAGTTGTGTCTGTTGAAGCTGTGGAGTCCTGGGTGGAGGTGGTGGTGGTGATCCATTGTGTCCGGCGGTGTTGATGGCTGGCACCCCTTGAGGTGCTTGGATGGGCCTCCTCATTGTCAGATGATGTGCCTAAAGGAGTCATAAAGGCAGGTTGTCAGTGATGGGTGTGAATGGCTGAGGAAGAGATTCATGCTTTATCTTTATTGTGTCATTGCTGTGTCAGAGACATGAGGGACATGGCATGGTGCACACATGCTTGTGTCATGTGTACTGTGCGGGTGGATGTGTGATGTACGTACATGGTAGGGTGGTGTGCCGGAGATACTGTTATGGTGTACTAACAATTGCTGGGTAGGGTGTTGGGGGGGTGGCCTACATGCTGCGTGATGTTGGGTTGGGGAGGGGTGTGCCATGGATGGGGTCACCATGTGCCCGCTGCCTGTAGCACTTAAAGGGATAGGTGGCAATTTCTGTTCAGGCTGGCTGGGACGAGAGAGTCGCATGTTTCCTTGTTGTGTGATGCTGGTCATTTGTGGGTGGTGAAGGGGCTTAGCACTGATGTGACTTAGTGCCAGGGGTAGCACGGCGGCCACACCTGCATTTTGCTGTTGCAGGTGGATGTGTGTCTGAGTGGCAGCAGAGGCATGTTCTGTTGGCAGTACAGGGTGCATGTGCTGTGTTTTAGGTTTATTAGTGGTATGAGTGAGATTTTAGGGCCGGGTATATGTTGGTGTGTGCACCCAAGTTGCATGTCTCGGGAGGAGGGGTGTACAGGCAGGGCTGTATTGGTGCTGTGCACAATGCACTTGACATATTTTGGTGCTGTAGTGGGTGCAGGGTGGACAGGGAGGTGGATGTTGCATTGGGGTTATGTGTACTCACCAGCCTCCTCAGATATCCTGGCTCTGGCCTCTGCAGCACCGACCCCTTCTATTGCTTCAAGCTGCAGCACACTGCTGCACGTCTCCTTCCAGGGCAGCAGGTGGATTGGGGATGTGCTGCAGCCACCTGTGGCCATGCCCTCTCTTCGCTGGACTGAGAGGAGGTTGCGCACCCTCAAGCGCAGGTCGTCCCACCTCTTGTGGCAGTCTCACACAGTGCAGTGGGTTGTGCCAACTGCTGAGACTTTCTGGGCAACCTTCCCCCAGATGGTCTTCTTCCGCAGCTGGGCCTGCCTGCGCTGGTCTTTAGAAAAATGGTCATCAGCATGCTGGACAATGGTGTCCGACAACATGTTCAGCTCCACCTCACTGAAGCGTGGCTTGCACCTTCGGGTCACACAGACTCTTAATGCCATGTTAACTGTTGAGTTTCTGTGGTCAGGATTGTGGTATGTCGCCTGTGCTGTCAGGCTTGCATTGGATTGTGTTTTAGTAATGGAGGCTGGACGATTTCCTCTTCCGGCGAACACTGTATTTCCGGCAATGGTATTTGCGGCACCATTGTTACCGGTGCTAGTGGCTCTGGAACCGTGTTGCTGGAATCAGAGTTGCCAGCACTGAGGACGACAGTGTGGACATTTTGGGGGGGTTGGTATTTCTGGCATGCCGGTGCCACCAATTCTGGCATGCCAGAATGCGCGTGCACGCCAAAATGGAGTCAGCCAGACTTTCCGGCATCACGGGTTTCCGGACACGGTGGCACCGGCATGCCAGAAAATCAGATTTCATAGCAGCAACCTTATAATGAGGCCCCTGTGTTTAATTAATCAAAAAGTGTGGACGAAATTATGAATGCTATATGTATTTTTAGCAATCTTGAAATCCTACTGCTGTGCTTTTAAGTCTGCAGGCGAAATCAAAATTGCAGAACATTAGATAAGGATGTTTCCTCAAGGATGCATGGATGTCCCCCTTCTTAAAAAGGCTAATTTGGACCCCTTTGCAACAGATAGTTATCGCCCTATCACCAATGTTCCGTTTATCTTGAAGATACTGGACAAAGCAGCATATGTACAATTCCAGGACTTTCTCAAGCCGAATAACATCCTGGGCACTCATCAGTCCGGCTTTAGAGCCCGCCATGGCCCTTCTCAATCTTAAAGCTAATCTCCTGAATATATTGGATCAAGGTCACTCCACCATGCTGATGCTTCTCGATCTTTCATCAGCTTTCGATCTCGTGGACCATGCCCTTCTAGTTGAACGGCTCCAATCTGTGGTTGGTTATTCCAGCTTAGCTACCTCATGGATCTCCTCTTTTCTGGGACCACGACAGGCTAGGGTTGTCAGTAGGGATTCCCACTCCATTCCCTCTTTCACCTGTGGGGAGCCTCAGGGCTCTTGTATCTCCCCATCTCTTTTCAATGTTTACATTCTTCCTTTTTTGGTACTGTTGAACAATCTGCGTGTCTAGTACACAAATTATGCAGATGACACTCAGGTTGCCATTACAATTTCAGGACACTATGCCACTGACTCTGCCAGACTGAATAAGATTTATGCTGCCATCTACAAGTGGATGACCATTAACTCGTTGGCCCTTAATGCCACTAAAACGAAGCTGCTTATCGTGGCGTCTGCTCCCAAACTTAAAACTCTCCCCGTTGAGTACCTTAGCTTCACCATTTTGAACACCGCTATCCCGTGGCTAAGAAAGTCAAAACTCTGGGTGCCACATTCGATTCAGAACTAACCATGAGGTATCATGTTGCTCAGATACCTAGTTCTTGTGGCCTCGTCAACAAGTTACTGAGTAACATCCGACCGTATGCGTCAACAGAAAATGAAGCCACCCTGGACACGGTCCTCATAAATTCAAGACTTGATTATTGTAACAGCCTTTTGAGTGGCTGTACTCAGTCTGCCCTGTCTTCTCTCCAAGTCCCCCAGAATGGAGCAGTGCGCGCCTTTACCAGCTTGGCTAAACACGCACATATTACACAAGCAAGGCGAAATCTGCACTCGCTTCTGGTAAAACACAGAGGGCCTCATTACAAGTTTGTCGGTCCAGGAACTATGGTACCGGTAAGCTTGCTGGTACCGTAGTTTCTGGACCGGCAAACTATGAGTTCAGCTTGCGGGTGCCATTACGTCCACCAGATCTGACCTAGCGGCCGTAACGGCACCCGCGAGCACAGAATGTCGGATGCACCGGCACCATTGTGAATGGTGCCGCTGCATCCGACCTCCCCATTCCTATCGAGCCCTATGGGGCTCAAATGGGAATGGGGAGCATTGCATTCCAGCACCCGCGAATTGGCAATTACCGGGTCCGGCAGGACTGTAATGACCCAGTAATTGCACATTCGCGGGTGGCAGAAGTTTTCGAAACTTTGGCGGAAGCCTGCCGGTTTTACCGGCAAGGCTACCGCCAAACTTATAATGAGGCCCAGAGTGACTCAAAAGATCCTAACGCTGACTCATAAGTGTCAATTAGATACTGCTCCCAAATATCTTTCAGTTTGTTTTAAGCGGCATCCTCCTACTCGCTCTCTCAGATCCGAGAATCAGCTCAAGCTTGTCCAGCCAAGGTTTGGATTGGTGAAGGTGGGTGGACTGTACTTTGATGAGTGTGGCCCAATTTGTACGGAATTCCCTCCTGTTGACCCTTCGATCTATTGCGTCTACCTTGGATTACAAAAAGGGACTAAAAACTATGCTTTTCAATCAATCACCGGATTAGTCTGCCTGTGCCACTCTAGCTGACTCTCCCCTGACTACATGACCTACCTTCTCTTGTGCACATTTTCAAATTTACTTTGTCTCGTTTCCTTGTTTTTGTGTTTTGTGTGTGCTCCCTGAGGCCTGCGGCGCTCTAAACAAACAAAAATTCTAATAAATAAAATAAATAAGTGCCTTTGTAATTAGTGTAATTATTTCATAAAGTGACATTTCAGAACGTGAAGAATTGTAATTGTGTTCTTTTTAATTCACTTTTGTGATTTATTTATGCTGAGAGAAGTTGATTGTGTTGTGTCACGGATAAAGTGGTTTTTGATATTTACGTGCTAATTTCTGTTACTTTTCATTTAAATAAATACCAATATACTTCCTGTACACCAGCCTGGTTTTTTGCTCATTGTTAGCTCAGGGGAGAGGGCTCCAAGGGGCATGATAGGGCTAAAAAAAAGAATCTGTGAAACAGTTAGATGCATAACCACTTGAGTGTGGAGGGAAGGAACTCCCCGTTTGGAGAGTGGTTACTCTATAAACTGTTACAAATTGGGGGATCGGGCTGGGTTTTGGCTTCCAATTCCTGACCCATGAGAAGTACATTGTGACAGACTAGTCATTTTTATGCAACTGCGTTAAGGTGCAGGGAAAGTCGTCTTTGTTTTGGTAACGTGCTGTTAGGACTTGACTCCTGAGTTCCAGGCATGTGTATAGGTAAAAAATTATAGGAATTTATTTGAGTGAGGAAATCAAGCAGGAACAGGGTGATTTTGCCCCTGCATAAAGAAAGTTTTATCAAAGAACAAAATGCCAATTGTGAAAATGACTACTGTACAAATTGGGGAAGCCAGGGAGCATCTCCTAACTGAATTATTTCTCAAAGGAGAATGGGTTGAGGACGATGCAGGAAACTGGCAAACCAGAACTGTGCGGCAGGTTACCTCAATAAGCAATGATATTTGGCTTGAAGCCAGGATATTGCAAAAAGCACTTGATGCATTTTATATGAACACAACTGCTCATGATGAACAGATACAAATGGCTCAGCTAACTGCTCAGTTATATTTTCATCTGCTTTTAGTAGAAGAGCGTTGGCGAAATAGTGAGGCTAGTAGGATGAATCAGGCTGGAGACTAGTCATAGTCCCAGGATTGTATTTAGTAACTCAAAGATGAGCTGAAAACACTGCAACAAGAGAGTGCAGAGCTGAAACACAGTTCTGTGCACTGAGAAATGCACATAAAGAGTGTGTAGAAATTCTTTGCGCACTGCAACAAAAGCTAAATGACCAGGCTGCTAATACTAGAGCCATTTTGGATGACATTATGACCTTTCAATTGCAAATAAAGCAGTTGAAAAATGAAAGCAGTCAGTTAATTATCAAAGGAGTTGATTCCCAAAAAGACTTTGATCAGATACATCAGCAGGTAAGTACTCTGAAACAACAGAGGATGCAGCTGGCTCTGGAAAAAAGACCTCTTGAATCAGGATAAGAGTGCCCTATTACAGAGGATAAATCAGTTGGAAATGTAGCTAAAAGGAACAGTCAGGTTCTCAGGAACTGACCAGAATTAGAGAAGAAAAGAATGAGTTAGTAGAGTGAGTGAGGCAAATAGAAGCTGAACTATTAAAGGCAGCAAAATGTAAGGATGAACAAGAATAAGAGATATGTCTCCTGAAGGAACAGTGCCTTGAATATGCATGGAGCATACAAGGCTCGCAAGGTGAAGAATGAATAACTTCAGCAGGAGGTGCAGCAAACAAAGGATCGGTTGGTAGCTCAGAGCAGGATGCATGAGATTAATCAGGCCTTAGTGTCAGAATTAAAAAGCCAGCTCTTTGACTACCAACAGCAAATAAATAAAGAGAGACATGGGTGTGAGAGCTTCACCAAGGAAATTGAAAATTATAAACAGGACCTGAGGCATCCTGACCAATCAGGATATGGGATAAACCCCACTGATAAAGGTGTGGTGCCCCTCCCAGCAGGGCACCCTGCCAGTCATTTATCTCCTCTCATGCACAAATGGGAACCGACCGCATGCATGCCACCTATCAAGAACAGGGTGGCATGAGGCAGTTAGACTTACCCAGGCCTAGCCCAACTGATCAAGAAGGCCAGTCCTTGTCTGATATTGGTGAGTATTCCTCTCCCCACACAAAAGGGAAAGTGGCCGGACCAGTGTGTCCTGGGAAGCAAGGAATAATACGGTAAGTACTTCAGACCATGAAAACTCGTATGAGGAGAAGGTCAGGGAGTTACATTGGCTGAAGATGCAACTACAAAGATACCAACTTGACCACTTTGCTGAAGGAGAAAAGTCAGACCCTTAGCCTACAAAGGGCGTTATAAAAACCTCTGTATATTCAGGGGAAGTGGGGGAATTTCCCAGACTCTCTGGTATGTGGGATGAGGAAATTGGGTTCTATCCTGGGCCTGAAAGAAATTCCAGGGAGAGTGACCATGAGAGTTCACTTGGGTCCAGGTGAGAGAAATCCAGACCCCATGGTTCTGGGAGATATTCTCAATCTCATAGAAATAATGAGCGCCTAGAAGACAGGGAAGGGAGTACCGGTAGCAGTTTTGAGTCAGAAGGTGAATGGACTCTGGTGCAGAAGAAAAATACAGAGAAACAAAGAAAGGGTTTTGTGAAAGACCCAATAAGACAAATCAAGGCCATAAAGAGATTCCTGACCCCATACCACAAGAATGCCCAGTATACGGCATGGGAACACCTGTACCTTTATGAGCAGATGATGGCATCATTCTAGATCAGGAATGATGTGAATTGTATAGCATTTGCTTAATGGACGTTCTCACCTGAGTACTCCAGTTCATTGGCAGCACAGGAGGACCAGGACAGGAGGACCAGGATCATCATAAATAGTTCACTTATAAGGCGGCCATACTGAAACATTTTTCCACCCAAAGGAACCCACAAGGTCATAAGGCTGCATATAACTTGCAGTGTGGGGAAAATCAGCCGCCTAGGGAGTTTGTGCAGGAGTTAAAGCGGGCATTTGCTCAGACTTCCCAGCAGGTAAACACCAATAGTAGGGAGCTCATAACTACATATTTCCATGCTCTCCCCAAATACATAATGACTCAGTTGGTGCATGACTTTCATGAGCATAGGACCCTGGATTGGGTGATTGAACAGGCCACCAGGATTTATGAGGTCCAAAAGCCTGCTGAGAGTATAAATGCTGTCAAAACCCCCACACCATCTAACACCCCTGCTGCTGCTTAGGTGGCAGAGGTAAAAACCACCCCTCCATTGGATCTGGAGACAGAGCACCTAAAAGTAACCCTCCTGCCAACAAGAAAAATGGAAAGCAGAAGGGACCCCCAACATGACCCAGACTTATGGTAGTCAGGCGGCTGCCCAGAACAATGATCCCTCTGACCCTGCCACCTATATAAGTCCTAGGTACATGGGTACAAAACCAATCCTGAGGTACGTATACACTCTCCAGGCCCCAGGAGGGGGGAACTACCAAGGTAAGTACTGCCCCGGGAAACATCCCTCCAAACTTCTCTCAGGAAGGAGAGAGGTATCATTCCATCTCCCAATCTGAACTTTTTTCCCAGATAGCCCCCAAACCAGAACTTCCAAAACAATCCTGTTCTCTGTCCGCAGTTCCAGGACAATAGATCCCTGAACCAGGGAGAAGGGAAATTCAGGATGAAAAACTATGGGGGCAATTTCGAGTACCCAAGCTACTCCGGGAAAAGGGACTGTTTCCCCTTTCAGGAGCAGCAGAGGTATGACTTGAGACCTCCCTAGCACCCAGACAAGGTCTTGCAACTGGAGCAACCGGTCCAGCAACTGACCAATCTGGGGTGCATGCTGAAGGTTCCGTCCAACTCTCAACCTAACCCTGCTTCCCAGAATTCCCCAAAACCCACGTCTGATGCCCCACGGGGGAAATGAAGGGAGGAAACCTCTGACAAACCAAAGGTTCTGGATGAGGGCCCGGGTGGAGGGAGATGCCAAGACTTTGATAAGGATTCCTTTCTCACCCAAACAGACCCCTAAAAACCTCTCATCCTGAAAGAGTCTCTTCTACCCCCAAAATGTTAGAACCCAAAGAGCAAAGGGTAGGTATGAGAGGCTAAAGAAGAACCCACTTTGTGGAGGAACTCTGTATTATCCCCTTTGAAAGAGAAGAATCCCTGGAAGATTCAGGTAGGCAGGCCTTCTCTTTCAAAAATGGCGGGATACCTCCCAAAGAAAAATGGGTCCCAAAAGACCCTGAGTGGGATAGAATAAGTATGGAGACTGACCCAGAACCAGAACTATTCAACCCCAAACATGTGAGCCAAACAGAAGTGAAACGGAAGGGGTGCCCTTTCTCCAAACAGGTTCTGAGAACTGTTGCCAGGTAACGGGTACAGCCAAGGAGCCGGGGAAAAGGCGGATTCCCCAACAACCCCCAATGCAGGTTGAAAAGTTTTTTTCACAGATTCCCAAACTCCGACACAGAAAACTGCCCAAGATCACACAGTGTCAGAGTTCAATATTAAGAAAATGACCACTGGGCTGTCAAATAACTCACACTTTCTTTGCACCTTGGAGGAGAAAGAAGCCCGATTTTATGCACTGGTAAGGGTGCAGGGTCAGTGTGAATTAACAGCTCTGGTGGATACTGGATCCCAAGCCACCCTCCTTTCAAAACAGGCCTTTGACCAACTAAACTCAGGATGGGGGTAGGGCCACTAAATTCCTCTCACCCCACTTCCCGTACAACTCCAGAATTTTGACGGGAATTATATTTCTATCAAAGGTACTGCGGATATGGATATAACAATTAGACGGCAACGGCTGAAACATCCGGTGATCATTGGGACTCCAGAGGGCACACCTTGTTTACTGAGGAAAGAGCCCCTGAGGAGGTTATCACCTCTGATCGACTGTGTAAACAAGGTTCTCTGGACTTAGAATAAATGCCATATCAAATTAAAAATGAGTACCAATTATCTAAGCCTGAATGGTACCTGTCACGTAATTGATCAATGCTTGAGAATGTAGAGTTCCATTTAAAAAATAAACAAGTTCGAGACATCACTGTCATCTCCATAAGAGAACAAACTGGTGATGGGAACCCTTCTCCATTCTTCAAAATCAACCTTCCTCCCAGGTTTAAGTGGCAATCCACAGTGGAAGGGAAGACCCTAAAGTTTTATACCAGTCCAAAATGAGAAGAAACCTTGAGTCCTTTGAAACCTGACAAATAAGAGTCCGCTCAAAGTCTGAAAGACATTCAGAAAAAGGGGGAGCAGTTGTATTTCCCCATTCAGTTAAATGGGGAGGAGGGGACCAGTGCTCACCAGAGTATGCCTGAATAATGGAAGGAGCTTCATCAGCGTAGAATTATTCAGGAAACTCCCAAAAGATCAGACCATTCCCACATTTAAATTGATTGACAAATGGTATGTAGGTCTGGAAACCCCACAATTCCAAACATCTCCTGCCTTGCAAGTGTATGCTAAAATGTCCATTGGCAACCAAAGTATAGATCATAATTGTTGGGTCGTGAGAGATGTCCCTTCTGCATTTTATCTGGAAAGTGACATTATCAACCGAATCACAATCAATTTGGACCTAATTAATAATAAAGCCTGGTCCCGACTGGGGAGTAACCCCATGGGCTTTGACAACATTGAAAAAGCATTCTGGTCTGCTCAATTGCTGCCTTATGCAGTTGAAGTTCAAGTGCGAGAAGAAGTTACCATCCCTTGACAGGTGCGACAATTTACTCTTCCCCTCAAAATTAAGCGAGGAGAGAACCTCAAACATCAGGACGCATATATCAATCTAAATTCCCATCTCCAACAACCAGGTTTATATTTAAATCCACCACCTCTAGTAGACCTAGACCACAACACCATTTGAATATTTGTGGATAACAGCCACCCTCGAAGTATCACTTTGGGCGCAGACACCTTTATTGGAATGGCGGTTGATGCGCAACATTATTCCATTGATTTACGTAATGATATCATGAGACCAACCCAAAACGACTGTTTCGACATCAGCGATGGTATTCCTCCAGAAAAGGTTTTTACAAGGCATGGGGGGAATTTCCTGGTTTAGTCTTCCTGCCCCTACGGTGTGGAAGAGGTGACCTGTGACATTGGGATGGAGGAGGTAGTGTTCAGAGTCAAGGACCACTACCTCGAATCCCCTGTCCAGGTTAACACCATCAAAAGCGATCTCTCAACCCAACTGGACGATACTGCTGATATTGCCAAGACTGAGGTCTTTCCAGGTTTCAAGCAGATGGCCGAGGAAAGGATCAATCTTTCTGAGGCCCCTGATACTGAGGAGCAAAGACAAAAGCTAAAACAGGTCTTCATGGAATTCCAAGATATCCTTTCAGTGGACTCATATGACTGTGGGCGCACATCCATTCATTCAACCACCATTCCCACAGACCCCGAGATGTGTGCAGTATTTGTGAAACAATACCGGTTACCTCTCGCATCCATGGAGTCACTCATGGAGATTATTAAGAAGTTAGAATCCTGTGGGATAATTTGTCCGATCCACAGTACCTTAAAAACACAGTACTGGGGATCCTCAAACCAAATGGCTAATGGAGACTATGTGCAGACCTGAGGGAGTTGAACAAACGGGTTCATATGTCAAGATGGCCCCTTCCCTACATTGTTCGGGGACTGGCCCAGATCCAAGGGTAAAAGGTGTACACCGCCATTGACCTGACCAACGGTTACTTGCCAGTACCTGTGAGTAGGAAAGACCAGTACAAGCTTGCCTTTACCTTTGGGGACAGCAGTACACGTCGAACCGAACCCCCTTTGGATACATAAACTCTGGCAATGAGTTCAACATCTTCCTACATAAGGCCATGCTGGATTTGGGCAAAAGGGGAAACCTGGCCTATGTGGATGATGTTTTGATCAAGAGCTCAACTGTGGAGGAACATATAGCAGAAATCTGCTATGTTCTAACCCAGTTGCAGAAGGCCAGAGCAAAACTGTCCTTTCAGACGGCACAGTGGTGTAAGACCCAAGTGAACTTTTTAGGGCACAAGATCACACCTGTGGGTCTTAATCCACATGTGAAGAAGGTGGAAGCCTTATCAAAATGAAAAGACCCCACCACTCTGCGAGAATTAAGACGCCTTCTTGGACTTACTTATTATACTTGAAAGTTCATTGAAGACTACGCAGAGGTCACTTGACCGTTGGTCCATTTATCAAAGGCCGGAGTCAAGTGGGAGTAGGGTCCAGGACAATCAGAGGCAGTTAAACATCTGGAAAGAAGCCTTTCCCAGGCTCCTTGTTTGGCTTACACCATAAAGAACAAGGAGTTCTTCTTGGAGACAGGGTTCTCAGATACTTGCCTAAAATCAGTATTTTACCAAAAGCATGACAAGGTCAACAAAGTCATCTGATACGCGGGCAAGACGTTGTACTCTGTGGAGGAAATATTCAATGACTGCGAGAAGGCCCTCCTGGCAATGGTGTGGGCACTGAAAAATTACCGGCCATTCATACACGGGGATCACATCATTGTCGAGACTCCTCACCAGCCCTTGCAGTATCTACAAAGTAACAGAATCCGGCAGGGAGCGTTAGTAATTCCAGAATTACTCCCTGGATTCTGTCCATGCAAGGTTTTCTTGTGGCGGTCAGATATGGCCTAAACAAGAAGAGTCCTCTAGTGCAAGGGATGGAGGACATGCATGATTCTGCTCAAGAAAACTTTATCGAGGACAAAAGTCTAATGACCAACAATAACCTGGAGGTGCATTTAACGACCCCACACAAGGTCTATAAAGAAGACACGTGGCAGGGGATACCCACAGTTCATGTGGAAGGGTGCTCCTACCATGTTGAGAACAACAGGGAAAAAGAACTGGTGGCTGCCATTGAGAATGCCTGGGTGAATGATACCCTGGAACTCTCTGCTGGTTATAAAATAGCACCCCAAACTAGTCAGGTTGTAGAGTTGATGGCTGTTTATCAAGCCATCCTCACTGCAATTCACCACCAACTCAGTGAACTGGTCATAATCATCGACTCTGATTATGTCAGGAATGGGTTTGTGGAGCACCTGATTAACTGGAAGAATCGAGGCATGCTTTGTTCCAACAACAAATCCCTAAAGCATGCCAAACTGATCGAGTCAATCGACGATCTGGTGCCCTACAATGGGATGACCATCTATTGGAAGAAGATAAGAGGTCATTTCAAGATAGAGGGGCCAGATAAGACTGGGAATTACCTGGCTGATCAGCTGGCTAAAACTGGAGCGCTGCACGGGGGCTTCATAAAAACAGAATCCCTGCTGGGTGAAATCCAAATGGCAGCTGTCACCAGGTCACAAACTCGGGCTAACAGCAAACTCTCAACAGCCCAGTGGAGTAAAGACACCCCAGGTGCAGATTTGATCACTGTACAGAAAGAGGACCCGTTCATTGGGAAATTGTATTAACACATTGAAGACCTCACAAGATTTCCCGTAGCAGAGTCAGATTATGCCAGTAAAGAGGATCTCTGGGTGTTGATGAAGGTTTCCAAAATGTTCTGGATCCAAGACGGTTAGTTGCTAATGAGAGCCCTATCTGGCAGTGACCAGTGGGTGGTACCTACCTCATTCCGAAGCCTGATGTTGAACCCCGCCCATGATGCACCCACTGCCACTTAAACGGGGTTTCATACAACATTGGAAATCTTGTGCAAGGTTGACTACTGGCACCACATGGGCCAGGAACTCGACACTTACCTAAAGGGGTGACTTGTGTGTGCTCAATTCCAACCCAGTTTCACTCACACACAGAGCTCCCCTACAAAAAAGGGGAATGTAACTGCCTTGGTCAGATTTGCAAGTCAATTTCACGTGCCAGTTATTTGCTCCTCTAGAGGAAACAAGTACATGTTGACCTTGACATGCTTGTTCATGAAGTGGGTAGAATGTCTTCCAGGCCCAAATTGTAAGGCAGATGCAGCTGCTGCACTAATGATCAACCACATGTTCTCTCATTTTGGCCTCCTGCAAAGGATTGAGTCAAACCGAGGAAGCCATTTTACCATTGAGGTGATGTGAAGATGTGGGAGATTCTAGGGGTAAAAAGAAAACTCCACAATGCCTACCGCCTGGCCTAAAGTGGGGATAGAGAGATACAGCAAAACAATTGTGAGTATCTTAAAGAAGGTTGTTGCAGACTCTGGATCCAGTTGGGACATTCGATTGCCGCTTGTCCTGATGGCTATCAGGTCTACACCATCTTCTGCAACAAAGGTATGTCCATTTGAGCTAATGAACGGACAAAAAATTGTGTTACCACAGCATCTGCTCTATAGGACTCAGGAGCAGACACTGATAAATGCGTCCACTACTCATGAGTACATTTAAAATTTAAGGAAGCACCTCCAGCGTGCTTTTGCTTATGCTCAGCGCAATTTAGAAATTTCAGCTGGTAGAATGAAGACCTACTATGATCTAAAGAACACCAAGAAAGAGTATGAAATAGGTGACAAATTTTACCTGTACAATTTTCAAAGGAATCAGGCCAAAGAGCAGAAATTCCTCCCATCTTGGTGTGGTGCCTTTGAAATTGTAGATAAAATGTCACCTGTTGTTTACAAGTTCCGCATCCCAAAAGGAGAACTGAGAAAAGAGAAATTGGTCCACATCAATCAGTTGAAAAGCTGTGATCCCAGACACGCTTTATGACTGATTGATGAGCCAAATGAAAGTCGAGCAGATGAACCACCTGAAGAATGAAAAGGAAGGATGAAAAATCGGATGGAAATATATATATGTACATATATATCTGGGAGTAATTTACTTGGTTATGTGAAAGCAAAAGAAGATATCGAGGCTGCGTACCTTCAAAAGGAAATACACCAAACGTAGGTTATAAAGATACACAGATCTTTATTCAAAGTAACTGAACAGTTTTCAAAGAAACAGAGTATCGGATAGCTATCAGGCCCTCAGTTCACCACAGAGAATACCAGTCCGTTTGGTGTGGGAAGTGAGTGGGACTGGACACCAGAATAGTCGTACCTTTTATACACTCCAAAACATGATGTCCAACCCACTTGCAGGTTAATGAATCTAGGATCTAGGGTTTGTGCCGAGTTCGTTCCCTAATTTATGCAGCTATACATTTAGGGGGTATCCTTAATATATTTGCAAACAAGTTACAATACCAACAGTGTGTCTTCGGATTTCGCATTGAGCCTCTGCACATAACTCTATACAATATAGTAAAACAAGTGTTCAAATAAGATGCTCAAACAGTATTGTGCACGATATACGTTCATGGACTAGTCTCGTTGGTACAGGTAATCCTTTATACACAGGTCAATGAAGGACAAGATCTCAGTAAATGACCCTACCATTTGGCCTGCAGCAGTTTAGGCATTAACTTGTACACAGAGGTCGAGACGGCTATGTTTCATTCAAAACGACACTGTCCACCATCTTAGAACACAGGGTGACTTTAGAGAGAGAATTTAAAATAGTGGATGAACCTTAAATGGCAGCTTACACAGATCTAAGGTCAGGACCTTGCAACGCGGATTTCCTCACAGAGCGACTTGGCCTGGGCCAATATATATACACACGATCTAGAGGGTATGATATGATTTCCCGTTCAACAAACCGTCCTTTTGGCCTATGCCAAGTGCTAAACTACTTCTAATCACTTTGCGAATAATTCCACGTCTCAATGTCCACACACCTGAATCATCATCGGAAATGTCAATCTCCATTAGATCGGATACCAGAATTTCTTTCAGAACATATTCATTGGAGTTTTTGTCTGGGACATATACCTTGTGTCATAACGTACTCATCGCCTGTGCGCAACTTCCCCCTAGCATCGAACATATACCAGGAAGACACTGTATACAGCAGCAAAGGAACAACAGAATTCCCAAAATGATCAACAAGCCCGAAAGTACCTTCCAACCCCAAGATCGCAAGAAGTCCCAGAACCAAGTGCTAAGATCCCAGTTTCTCTCGGGAACGTACACTTCTGAATTTAGGACATGCAGATTCTGTATTGCCTTGAAGATAGTTGGGGAGAAATCTGGCATGAAAACGCAGCAAGCGGACCCCACTAATTTACATACCCCTCCACGTTCAGCCAGGATGACATCTAATGCCATCCGGTTCTGAAGTGCTACTAACCTTATTGCTTTCTGTTCTAGAGTCATATTATAGAGTATGTCAGTGGTCCAGTTGATGGTTCTCTCCAGTACTCTCGCTAGTCTCCTGCTATCCTCTGAGTTCAGTATTTGTCCCCAAAATGGCACAAAGGATTTCGCTACGTCTCCCAGAACTTGTCCTGGAGTGTCACCATTCTCGTCCCGCCGTGGACGAGCCTTTGAAACCTCTACAGTACTGGCTATGAATACCACGGGTAACAGGATCCCTAAATAACAAGTTCCCTGTCAATCCCTGGGTAACCACGGAAATGCTACATTACCGCAAACAAAGTAGACAGGTTTGCCTACATACAAAGGTCTGTCTTCCCCAGTCAAATTGGCAACGTTGGCGCAACCTTTAAAATCACCCATTGACTGAGGACCATTTCTCTGTATGCAGAAAGAAACTGAATCGGGGCTATGGTTAACAGTGTAAGAAGGAGGCGTGGCATCCTTATTGCCTATAGGAGCCATTTTAAAGGAAATCAAAGATTGGAAAGGACGAGACAGTCTATCAGAGGCCTAATAGAAGCAACATTGAGCTTACTCCTATTTTCAAAAAGCGAACATCCCAAGGGAGTCAAAACACGTTTCTCAAACTGATTCAAATTAGTCCCATCAAAGTTCCCTGAGATGCTATCGTTCCAGCGGCCAAAGAATAGTGCTCTAAGAGAAGCATAGCATGCAGTTGTCAAAGGTAAAGGATGAATATACAAACCTAGCCCCTTATCCCCATGTTGCGGTAAATGCGAACAAACCCAACAGTTGGACCTATTAAAGATGGCATGTGTAGCATTCATGATGAGTAATAGCGTGTTGTTGTGATATCTCTGTCTATGCTCAGAACCCCTAGGAGATAGAGTGTGCAGATCCACGAAAGGAGTGGAAACAGTAGTTACATTTTCAGTCGGTAACAAATTCTCGAGCGGATGTACTTCTTCTAGATACCAGAAGCATAAAACAATGACTATTATAAAACCAATTAGCATTATCAAAAAACAGCAGTACGTTTTCGGGGCCCATGTTACAGACTGTCCTTTTTCGCAGTTGGTCACACGTTCACTTATCAGTCCTGTGTGAGCGGTAGTGGTGGCAGGAATTGTAATATTCAAACGAACACGCCAATGTTTTTAGCTGGTGACCTCCAGGCTGAGCGTCGTCTTAGTCCTTCCACAAACCCTAGCCAACATAATCCGCGTATAGACAATAGACCGGGCCAAAAAGGCAAGCCCTTGCTGATTTTCCTCAATCACACAGCCTAACCGTGCAGTAGGTCTATTTCCTAGGTAGCAGATCGTACCTCGTGCTTCCTGGTACTGAGTGATCTGAGAACAACGTGTCGTCACTTCCTGTTGGAAGCGATGTATCAAGAACAAAAGAGGATGCAAGATCAGGAACAACAGCTTCCAGAAACAAAACTGTTGGAGAGTGTGGAGGCAAAATGGCTGTTTCCCCAGGCCCACAGGCTCAGGGAGAGTCTCTGACGCACTCTCGATGCTGTTTACTGCTTCGGGATTGTTGGTTGCAGTACTGATGAGGGGTTCTGTTTCTTCTGCATCGTATGGCACTGGGTGTGGAATCTTCTTGGTGTGCATCGCATGGATCCAATTTTTTCCGGCAGCCACCCGCACAGCCGTCTGCGTGACCAGCAGGACTTGGAAGGGGCCCCGCCACCGAGATGCAAGGCAAGAGGATCGCTCGAATGTTTTTGTCAGGCCCCAGTCACCTGGCCGTATGCTGTGACCAGGGCCCTCGTATCGTACAGGTAAAGCCTCTCGCACCTGGTGATAAATCAAATACAAGTTTTTAGTCAACTGGCTACAGTAATCTGAAAGAAGTACATTTTCCACATTTCGCAGAGAACGACTTTTCGGAAGGTTCCAGATATTAGCAGGCCTCCCCATAACCACCTCAAAGGGAGAGAGCCCAGTCTTAGTTTGAGGGGTTGTACGCATGGATAACAACACGATCGGTAAGGCGTCTGGCCATTTTAGTTTGGTGCCGGCAAACGTCTTAGCGAGCTTGTTTTTGATGATGCTGTTGTGTCTTTATACTAGTCTGGCACTCTGAGCGTGTCTGACCAGATGACTCTTGGTAGCCCGAACCTTGGGAAATATTCTTTTAACATAGTCTTTGCAGTAGTCATGGCGGTAGCGTCTTTGACAGGAAAAGCCTCAACCCATTTGCTAAAAGCACAAATTACAACTAACAAGTACTTCACGTTATTACATCGTTCCATTTCAATAAAATCAAAGTGTATAACCTCGAAGGGGACAGAAGGTGTACCAAAACTTCCCCTAGGGGTTGGCGTTCCCTTTCCCACATTATGCTTTAAACAGATCATGCAGTTTTGGACAAAACGTTCAGCTACCTTAGAGATTTTGTCATTCACCCATACATTTTCCAACATTTTTGTAATCTTGCGGGCAGATATATGTGTGGGACCATGAGCCATGACAACCATCATCATAATATACGCGCCAGGAAGTACCCATTTCCCTTCGACTCTGTCGACCCAACACCCATCATCGTCAACTTTCCCCAAGCCCTCAGCCCATTTGTTAGACTCTTCTAATGTAGCATCGGCTTGGATATCCCTCACGGAATCGATACCCTCATCCATAGTACAGGCATTTGTGGCTTCCCTTGAAGTATACATGTCTGAAGAGAGATCAGTGGCAGTCTGTTTAGCTATCTGGTCAGCAAAAGCATTCCCTTTCCCTATATCATCTACAATCTTTTTATGCGCTGCGCATTTTACAATAGCTAACTGAGTAGGGAGTGCAAGCGCTGAGAGTAGCCGTACTATCAGGGAGCCATGCTGGATCTTTGTACCATGTGACATTAAGAACCCTCTTTCTGACCAAAGTCTCCCAAAGTTGTGAACCACCCCAAAGGCATACTGACTGTCAGTGTATATATTCACGGTAAGCCCTTCGGAAAGTTTGCAAGCTCTGGTCAATGCTATAATCTCTGCAGCCTGCGTGGAGTTATGCTTGATTCTCTTGGTTTCCACGATCGTGCTCAACGTAGTGATTGCATAAGCAGCTGTGGATTTACCATCCGGAAGTTTGAAACAGGAGCCATTGCAAAACAGCTCTCCTTGTGGATTGTTCCAAGGAGTATCTTTTAGATCAATTCTACCCTTTGTCTCTTGTTCGGTAGTGTAAAGACAGTCAAGTGACACTTCGTCACTGCAAGCAGTACCTTGCGGAAAAGGTGAGAGTTCAGCCGGATTAAGAACACAACACCTCTTAATTTGGATGTGTGGTGCAAACAGGATCAATTCATAGCTTGTCAACCGTGCGGAAGTGAGGTGTTGCGTTTGAGTTCTGTTCAGTAGAACATCTACAGAGTGAGGTACCATCAGGGTTAAAGCATGGCCTAGGACCATTCCCTCACTCTGTTTTACAGACGCAGCAGCGACAGCTTGCAAACATCTTGGCAAAGCGCATGCTACCGGATCAAGGGCGGAAGAAAAGTAACCGCATGGCCTATTCTTCCCTCCATGTTCCTGCGTTAATACAGCCAAAGCACATCCATCACATTCATGCACAAACAACACAAAGGCCTTTTCATAATTTGGTGTGCCCGAAACTGGTGCCGAGCACAATGCAGTCTTGAGCAAATCAAATGCACGCTGGTGCTCCATGTTCCACAGCAATGGCGAAGAAATGCCCTTCTTCGTCAGAGCCAACATCGGCTTAATCGTTAACGAGAATTTGGGGATCCACTGCCTACAGTAATAAGCCATTCCTATCAAGGCTCTAACTTCTTTCTGCGTATTTGGGACAGACATGCTAGAAATTAGTTTTATCTGTTCAGGCGTCAATCTTCTTCCCTCCTTTGACAGGAGATAGCCTAAATAGGCGACCTCCTGGCAACAATATTGAAATTTCTTAAGCGAAGCTTTATGTCCATGTTTGGCCAGGTGAATAAGCAACAACACAGTGCCCTCCTTACAAGCGCTCTCTGAGTCAGCAGCTAAAAGCAAGTCATCAACATATTGAAGCAGTGTACAAGTAGAGGGCAACTCAAGGGTATCGAGTTGTTCTTTCAGAGCTCTACTGTAGATGCTAGGACTTTCCATGTAACCCTGTGGTGCACGGGTAAATGTGAAGGAGCGTCACCCTATGGTCAACGCGAACAAATATCTACTGTCCTTGTGTATAGGAATACTAAAGAAAGCATTCTTTAGATCTACAACACTAAAGTGAATAGCGGAAGCCGGAATCATAGTTAATATCGTCGTCACATCAGGCACAATTGGAAATTGTGGAGCGACGATCTTATTGATGGCACGTAAATCAATTATGAAACGAAAAGGAATTGCATTATCGCCTTTTTTGTACACGGGCAAAATCGGACTATTGCACAAACTACATGCAATTTCCTCAATCACCCCTCGATGTACAAAATCGGAGACAATGCATTTCAAAGCTTGCTCCCCATCAACTGACATCTTGTACTGCGGAATGCGAGGCAGCTTCACTCCATGTTTCAAAACAATCTTAACAGGCTCAATTTGCAAAACACTGACATCATTGTCGTCTACTGCCCCTAAACACTCTGGAACATCACTGAATTCCAGCGGCAAAGATCTAGTCAAGACTTGAGAGACAGAAAATTGCTGTGGTGAAATCATCAAACGCACACCATCAGAGGAACAATGAATGACCTCATTTAACTCCTTCAACACATTCAGCGCCAGCAAATTCTCTCCACAATTCAAAGTCAAAAGTAATGGACAATGGTCTGTAAACGGACCCAAAGAAATAGGTACCGGTGAAGAACTGGACACACAACTGGTGTGCCAGAAAACTCTACAGAAACATTGGTTTGCCCTGACAGTGGAATGTTTGGAACCCGTGAATGATCAATGGAACACTTTTGTGCCCCTGTATCTATCAAGAATAGATGTTTCCTATTTCCCACTAACATTTCAACGTAGGGACCTTTCTGATTAACAGGAATAGGCGTAGGTTCCAAACCCTGCTTCGGGCAATCCTAACGAAACAGAATATCATCAAAAGGAATTTCTTCAGAGAGGTAAGCAGCAGAAGGATGGTCAAATATGTTTCTAGTATCCACACTTGGTGCCTGATTATCCTATAAAAAAAGGTTGCTGTGAATCTTGTGAAACGTGACCTCTACTAGGACCCCCTACACCCAGGCGACCTCTGAGTCGTCTACCCATATTCCCAAATGTGTTATTAGACCTCTGTCGAAGGATCGGGCATTGTGCACGCCAATGACCCTCTTGCCTACAATAGGCACACTGGTTAATATTTACAGGAGCCAAGGGCACATTTCCTTGTGGAACATACTGACCTATAGTTTGTGAATAACCCCCCTAGGGCCTCTAACAATTTGCTGTAATAATACTTTTGTCATTAAATCGCCTTTTCTCTTTTCAACTCTTTCTTTTTCATTATTGACACGATTCACATAGTACTGAGCCACGTGCAGTACTTCTGATTGAGACTTCGCTTCCCAAGCGCTCTCAGGAGACATAATTTGCGACTGGATGTCAGGCAGCAATCCACGCACAAATTTCTCTACAAATAATCTTTTACCAGACTCTGTGCCTAAATCTTGTCCACTGAAATCCGAGAATACCTGTTTGAACAGATTAAAGAACTCTGTAGCACCCTCAGATTTCCCTTGGACACAGGCGGTAAGCTTGTCGCAAATAATTCTCTTCTCAGAAATTATAGTTTTCAATTTCGCAACTATTCTGTCAGGCAAAGTTAGTATCACCTGAGGCGGTCTTTCGCCAGCTGGCCTTTCTCCATCGAGTCTAATTATGTTAGCCCATGTATCTCCTAACCCTAGTACGTCATCTATAGTCCTAACCTGTTTCCACAAATCTACGGGCAGGAGTACAGGGAATAACAGATCAATATCACTTAGGGTGAATACTGAGGATTACAAAACAGACTCTATTTCTTTATATAGCCCTGTCGGATTTTTCATAATGTCAGGAATAGATTGTCTTATGGTGTTCACTTCCTGTCTGGAGAACGGGACGTGAACGAACTGAGACACATAATGTGCAGGTATTTCCTGAGCAGCTGTACCCGCTACAACATCAGCAGGGATCTCAACTTTAGGGACAAGTGTCGGAGGAACCTCTCTCATAGGCAACACGAGAAGTAGGCAACTCTGAACGCTTACTAAGCAACAGAGCCAAATCGAGCGCTAAAGCAGCCGAAGAAGTGTCAAATGAAAAAAACTCTCTTGTAAATACTTAATAACTCTGTGGGACAACTAATCTTTACATACTCATCCTGCAGGTATTCCACCATTACCTGTATCACTTTCCTCTGCATTTCTGTCGTATACTGACTATACGTGTCATATACTTCAACTGGAGTTATCGACGAGTCTGAGATCCATCTAATCGCATCCTTCATACAAATTCGCATTTCCTCAGATATCAATTTGCGACAAGGAAGGAACCGTTTCTGCACATACATACTATCTCCATCTTCATCCTCATTCTGTAACCTTTCCAACTCCTTTCTATACTCAAATACCCTCTCAACATGCTCTTGTACCTTCTCCACAGTGTCTCTAGAGAATGCTAAGGTGTTCAGATCCCTCAATCCTTGTGGGAGATCTGTATTGTTTAATCTGTCCCACATTACACACAAATGGATCCCTAATCCTTCAATGAAAACATTTTTCTCAGGAAAATGTTCCATATTAGAGAGTGTGGCAAAAACATTAGCTTGATCATCCTTCTCCATACAATACTTATCCCACTCAATCAACTCACGTTTCTTCTCTGGAGGTACAGTATTGCGAGTGACAACCCTCGATCCCGCTCCCTGATCTACTACAAGCGGTGCAGGACCACTTGGAAGAGAGAGTGTAGGCATGTTCAACGGAGGTGTTATCACTAGTACAACAGGAAAAGAGCAGAGGAGCAGGTGGAGGAGCAGGCGGAGGAGCAGTAACAAAAGGAGGATCAACAACTGGAGGAAGAGGAATGACAGGAGGAATGATAGGAACAGGAGGAGGAATAACAGCAGGAAGAGGAAAAGCAGCAGGAAGAGGAACATACGGAGGTGGCGCAGTGGCACCAGGCCTTCGTTCATTTAACAATTTATCGATAAGTTCGTCGGAAACATAAAAGTCTTTAGAAGGATAGATTTTCTGGATACCAAGTGAGAAAGCCCTATCCATATTCCTAGCCGACTCAGACTGTTTATCTTGGTCATACAACAACGCTTTTTCGTCATTCGTCTTATGACGACGCACATGTTTTTCTCTACTCTTCAGCTGCTGCAAAGCTTCTTTCTTCCAATTCTGTAATATGTCAAATGCTGCAGGTCTAGCCTTTTTATTTAATAATATAGATTCTAAGTATTCAATACAAGGAATTTCAAAACTACCATTGATTGGCCACTGAAGTTCGGAAGCATGTCTAGTTTGTCTGTGCCAAATATCATTAAACACTATACTACCAATGCCATGCTTACAGTACATAGTACAAGCCGGCGACCCCTCCTGTGGCGCCGGATGGCTAAATTCCAAAGATTGTCTGTCACTGGGGAATAATGCCCTAAAGCAGGCAGACAATTTCCCAGGCATGTCAGAATACTGGTGTTCTTGGTCAATAATTGCACTCCCGAGTGCAATGCTCCAAAACAAATTATCAGGATACTTAAGAATCGGGTCACGACTAACCTGATCAAGCCTAAGGAGGTCCGATCGGATTTCAAAGTTTTTCTAACTAATTTTACCTTGTGTTTGGTGATTTTGGCAAATCTGCCCACCTCGATATGTGGACCCTCGTCAAGATGCCTACTCGGACCATGTGTTCACCATCCAGGGATCGGGCTGTGCAGCGCTGCTGAGGTGTCGCTTCTCATTCAGAAAGCGGCCCCTTTTGTCACCGTCTCATCCCGGTCCGATAGCCACGTCAACCTTCAACGAGCTGGCATCAATCTTGAGGGTCCCTATTCGGGCACCACCTGTGAAAGCAAAAGAAGATATCAAGGATGAGTACCTTCAAAGGGAAATACACCAAACGTAGGTTATAAAGGTACACTGATCTTTATTCAAATTAACTGAACAGTTTTCAAAGAAACAGAGTATCGGAGAGCTATCAGGCCCTCAGCTCACCACAGCGAATACCAGCCCGTTCGGTGTGGGAAGTGAGTGGGACTGTACATCAGAATAGTCGTACCTTTTATACACTCCAAAACATGATGTCCAACCCACTTGCAGGTTAATGAATCTAGGATCTAGGGTTTGTGCCAAGATCGTTCCCTAATTTATGCAGCTATACATTTAGGGGTTATCCTTTAACTATTTGCAAACAAGTTACAATAGCAACAGTGTGTCTTCGGATTTCGCGTTGAGCCTCTGCACATAACTTTATACAATATAGTAAAACAAGTGTTCACATAAGATGCTCAAACAGTATTGTGCACGATATACGTTCATGGACTAGTCTCGTTGGTACAGGTAATCCTTTATACACAGGTCAACAAAGGACAAGGTCTCAGTACATGACCCTAACATTTGGCATGCAGGCAGTTTAGACATTAACTTGAACACAGAGGTCAAGACGGCCATGTTACATTCAAAACAACACTTTCCACCATCTTAGAACACAGGGTGACTTTAGAGAGAGAATCTAAAATGGCAGATGAACCTAAAATGGCGGCTTACACAGATCTAAGGTCAGGACCTTGCAACGCGGATTTCCTTGCAGAGCGACTTGGCCTAGGCCAATATATATACACAAGATCTAGAGGGTATAATATGATTTCCTGTTCGACAGTTATATTGTATGTACAATTGAATAAAATAAATAAAATGTGGTTTGTGAAATGGAATTGTAATGTTATAACTGTATGTTATTGTTGTTTTGGTGTTCCCAGGGAAAAATGGGTGTAGAAATTACTGAAATTATTTTTCTATCTTTTATTAGAGAACTAACCTCCTTAACTTCCAGCCTGTAGGTGAGAGTGGAGTCTGTTAAAAACCCAGGGACCTGCAAAGGAAGGAAGAAAGGGGGTGCTGTGCCACTCCCTCCAACCCACAGATGGAATGTGAGGCTGGAGTGCCCACTCCCAAAAGAAGGAGGAAAAGGGGGTGCCATGCCATACCCCCAACCCAGAGATGGAAGGGGAGACTGGAGTGCCAACTCCCTGATAAAGGAAATCATGACTAATGAAACCCCACTCTGCCCTGCTCTTCCCCAACAAAGATTCATGGAAGAACTAGGGGTGGGGGTGCATGTGGGGTGCATTTAAAGACACCAAACAGAAGTCTGGTTCACATGAATAGAAAGATTTTAAACACTGACAAAAAACAGCCTGGTGTTTGTTTTTGTTTTTCAAGTAAAGTTAAAGAGCCATGTGGAAAGGGGGCTACCTTGCATAACCAATAGACAAGCAACATTTTAATTTACAAAAGAAGGAGGAATCAAAGATCCATGTCCCATGGAAAACAGGATTTTTAAACATTGAAAGCAAAAACGGCCTGCTCATATGTGTATAAATAAAATATATCACTGCTCACAGATAATTGTCAGGAAAACAAAACATGATGGGGGTCATTACGACCCAGGCGCTAATTGCGCCAACTTTACCACCATGGTGTAAACTACGTTTACACCATGGTGGATGGCGGATTTACCGCCCCATTCCAAGGTGAGTGGGGCGGTAAATCCCCATTTCCCATTTTCCCTTCCCCATTCCCATTTTTGCCCCATAGGGCATAATGGGAGTGGGGAAGGCGCTAATTACGCCACCGTAAATTACGGTGGCGTAATTAGCATCATGGCAGGTTAGCGCCATGGATTTTAACGGCTGCTAAAAGCAGCCGTTAAAATCAGAATCAGGCGTTAAGGGTTAACGACGGCGTTAACCCTTAACGCCTGGGTCGTAATGAGGCCTGATGTGTGGGTTGACAAAGAGCAATGTATATTACGTTTCACCCACAAAGCTCCAGTGACATTTGAAGAGCCACTTAGTCTTCATGGAAAATGTCATCCCAGGTCATACCCTTTTGCTGGCTATGGGCAAAACTTCACAAAGAAAAACTCTCACTCTCAGCCGGGATGTCACATCTCCCATCTAATGACCAACCACAATAAAAATGTCCTGCTAAAGGTGTTAAAATTCTGTGTTCTCCAGACCTGCTGGCTCTGAAAGCAAAAGTTACCCTTGGCTGGAGCATGACTAAGATGTGTGAAAATGGGGGCACCCACTTCAAACAGCAACCTTCCAACACAAAGGACATTGATAAAGGCACAGGCTTACCCAGGGAAAACAAATTCCCAGAAGGCAGGAGGCAGGACCCTTTGTCCCACATAAAGATTCACAATTTATTTAAAAGAACTATTATCATTTAGGCCTTTTTCTCAGCCATCATAAGACGGATGGATTTCATCTATGTATCATTTTTTATGTAATTTCCAGGCAGTTTTGGGGATATAAAATTCATCTTCCTGTGACTCTGGGAACTATAATGGACAGTTAAACTAGGTTTCTGGTGGATCTGGACATGTTCCAAATGTGAGAGTTGGTGAGCGGGTGGAAAATGAAATTAGGGTTATGCTTAATAACTTATATATTCATAACTGTTGTGCTTTTTATGGAAAAGGCAGAAAGGTGCCACATGACCATGCTACATGGTACAGATTTGGTGGTTGGCTTATCTAATTCCCCATGATTAGCTGAAACAGTAAAATTATGAAGTTGTGATTCATAGCTAGTTATTGTCAAAATGTTGAAAGGAGAACAAAGGGGCGATTACAAATGGCAATTGCTATATGTTGCTCCAGGCCCCTAGTTCAATCCTGACTTAGATGCTGGGTTTGGAGGAGAGAGAAGGGTAACTGTCCAATGGCAGGGTTTATTGCAGGGTACTTCCCCAAGATTCTAAATTGGTGGTGTCATCGCTGCTATATAAGGGGGACTGCACTAGGACATGGGACAGAAAAACAGAAAAAGGAGAAAGACAGGAGGACAGAGAGAAGAGACATACCATCAGGAAGGCTGCTGAAACGTGCCATCTGACAGCTGTAAGGAGACACCAGACGGGATTGCTGAGAGTGCATCTGGATGGAGCTGTCTATCTCTAGGAAGGCCTCAAAGCTGACTGGGTCCTATGGTGGAGAGCGGGAGCCATTTTTGAAAGTGAAATGACCAGGCTCCTACCCTATCGTTCCAGTGGGTCCTGAGATGCAGCTGGCTTTCTTGAACCTTTAACAGAGGCTTGCTATGTAAGTAGAACTGAGCCCTGCAAAACCGAAAGGTGGGGGAGTCCGCTTGCCTGAATCCTTTCCATTTATAGTGGGTGTGGCGCAAAACTGTTTAGATCCTTAGCCTATTTAACCAAAAATATTAATTTAATTAATTTGGCAGAACACTAAGGGGTGAATTTTGTTAAAATTCAAAATTAACAAAGCTCACTTCCCAGTGTGTGCTGGAAACTATAGCCTATACATAATTGGGTAATCCTTGTTGTCCAGCTGACTCCGACTTCTTTAAGAAAGAGTGGTGTCTTTGTTCTTAAATAAGTATGCTGCCTGAAATGACTTTATCTGCTTTTTTTTTTGTCAAGTACCCTCATGCCCATGGGTCCAAGGCCAGCATTGTACAAGTTATTAAAGTAAAGCAAAGTCCAACCTTTTTAATCAGCTTCCCCAACACAGGCCTTTCAGTAAGGGGGGTCTAAAATGCCATGACTATAGGCCGGAGTCAGAGGGTGAGATATGCCCCTCAGGAAAAGGCCTGCACATGAGCACGTGCAAAATGAGGCCTGTGCCCAAACATGAAGGAGCACATTTAGGCATTTAAGCCTACTAAGGCCTGAAAATGTTCCTTACCACACATGAGGGGGAGACCTCATGGCACTTTTGAGAAAGATCCAGAGAGGCTGGCTGAGAGCATCGTGGAAAAAATGGCAGCATCCAGCGTGTACATTTGTGTGCAAACTTGCACTGCAGAATGGAGTTTGTACTTTGACCCAAATCATTGCCTTCCAAAGCTGTTTTTCCTGTTCAGGTAAAGATACGCTCCTGAAAATCGGGGTGAAAGTATAATCAAGGAATTGTGTGTTTGTGTAGCATGAGCCCATCATGAAAAGACATCATTCGCAGAATCCACATGGAGTAATGTGAAAAGGTCACAGAATGAAGGGTCACAGCTGAAAGTTTCTGCAGCAAAATTGTAATTGTGTTTTTAAACACCAACACTTAAAGTGTCCACATGTTCTGTCAAAGTCATGCAAAATACATTATGTTGCCTTTCTATAGTCAGGAATTTCAGACAACCACTGTGTGAAGGTTTTTACATATTGTAATTCTGCCATTCTAATATTTGATTTAAGAAAAGGCTTGCAGTAGGGGAAATGCCAAAGTTTCACTTTTGTTTCTGTTTTGGGCTCCTGAGGTGTGATCCTGAATGTGTCCAAATCGTGTTGCCAAGGAGATGGGTTCAGGAATTCTCTGCCTTCCCAGTTTTATGACCAAAAGCACTTAAGGATCTCATTAACTCTGCCATAGCTGGAAACCAAGCCCTTTGAAGTAGGAACCTCCTTAAAAACCATTTGGGGATTGTAAAAATACAAAGCGGTTTAATTGTGCACACACCCTGTGCAGGGGAAAAAGGTCCCTGGCTTGCCTGTGCTGCATAATATATCGTGACAGTCTGAAATCCAGAATTCCCCAAAGCTTTCCAATATTTCTGTCTGACTTCCCAACATAGACCAAAGAAAGTGGAGGGGGAGTCTGAAAAACAAACCGCTAAATCACCCTGTGTTTATTTTAAACCAAAAGTGTGGGGGAAATTATAATTGCTACATGTATTTTACCAATCTTGAAATCCTACTGCTACCCTTTTAAGTCTGCAGGAAAATCAAACTCGCACAACATTACATAGGTTCCTTTTTCTTATTGATCAGTGTAATTATTTTGTTAAGTGAAATTTGCAGAAAGTGAAGAATTGTAATTGTGTTCTTTTTAACTCACTTTTGTGATTTATTTATGCTGAGAGAAGTTGATTCTGTTGTGCCACGGATAAATTGTTTTTTTTAATGTTTGTGCTAATTTCAATTACTTTTAATTTAAATAAATACCAATATATTTTCTACACACTAGCCTGGTTCTTGGCTCATTGTTAGCTTAGGGGATCAGGATCCAAGGGGCATGATATGTGTCTGAGATAGGGCTAAAAAAAAGAATCTGTTAAATAGTTTGTTGCATAACCACTTGAGTGGGGAGGGAAGGAACTCCCTGTGTGGAGGGTGGTTTCTCAATAAACTGTTACACATTGATGGCATCCTGGTAGACTAAAGTCCCCTTTAGACCCTTCAGCACTTGGGTCATAGCCCTCTGAAACACCGGAGCAGCAGATGCCATTCAAAATGACATTCTCTTATAGCGGTACAAGGCGAAATTTGTGATGAAAGATGTCAGGTTCCTGCAATCTTCTGTGAGGTTGATTTGATGGCATGTGTTTGACAAATCCAGCATAGTGAACAGATCTGCCCCCTCAATGTAATTCAGAATCTCCGCTATTATGGGAGGAAGACGTCTTTCGACCAAAATACTCTTCTGTAAGTCCCTAAGATCCATGCAGATTCTCAATGTTCCATTCTTTTTGACTGCAACAATGGGGCTCACCCATTCGGACAACTCAATTTTCTCAATTATCTCTTCATTCTCAAGTCTATTCTATTCTTGCTCTACACTTCCCACCAAAGCGAAAAGAATTAGCCTCACTTTTTTATGTGCAACTGGAATTGCTCCCAGTTTCAAATCAATCTAAGGAGCATGGTTCTTTAACAGCCCCAGCTCCTGATGAAATGCATCACCATCATTCTTGTTCAAACCCTTCTCTGCACTTGGGATTCCACAATTCATTTATAGCACAGGCTCATCCTCACAAGGATCCAATTTTATGCTTAACACTGTCTGGTTTCTCCAGCTGAGAACATTTACTCCTTTCTTTGCTATGTAAAGTTTGATTCCGCCTGACATCCTTTGAATTGTACCATACTCTTGATCCAACCTATGGTGTGAATTCTTGATCCTCCTCGATTCTTGATGGCGTGGATGAACTCTTGGTCTCAATCCTTGGTACTTGAGTTTTTCCCACGTTCCAGCAGTAATTATGGTGTATGGAAAGCAGCTATCCACCATAACTGATAACTTCACATTTTCAATTACTACGCCACATCTGGGGCATTTTAATTCTCCTTTTCCTGGTTCATGTACCACTACTACATGCTCCTCTTCTGAATCCAAATCATATTGTACTAATGACACCTTTTTTTGTTCTATAGACCACGGCAAAATGTTCCATCATCTGACAAATTGAACATGTCTAGTTAATAGCCTGACAGTTTTTTGAATAGGCATAATGTCCTACTTTGCTACACCTGAAGCATATATCCTTATCTATGAGAAGAGGAAGCTCTACAGGAAGAATGCTGATCGATGTCTGGGCCGTGGGTTTCCTTACTCATACACAAAATGGTAGTTCACTGTATGACACTCAAGGGTGCTTTGCTCTAACCCTGTCCACAACGTTGTTAACTTTGATTCATGCGAGTTCACATTGGGGGCCTCAGCTAAATTTACCAATACAAAATGATGTGGCTGCGTTATGCTGCAACTTACTTTTCTTTTACTTTCTTGCCTTTGGCCCTGAAATCAAGCACCTGAATCAGCCTGGAGCGAGCTCCGAATCAAGGTGTCTACAACCTCCTTGCTGCATGGGTCCCTTGTTGGCCGTTGGTCTCCTCATCGCCAAATGTGGTATTCACATATAGACACGGGAGCCAGAAGTAAGTGAAAGAAATGTTTCTTTATTGACTGACCAACAGCCCTGCATTCCATCCGACATCCACTTCTCCTCTAACTGTCCTCCTGGAACTCTCCTCCACGTTCCCACTATGCACCACTGTGGGATTCATATACCAGCCCAGCAGAATCCCCTACCTCACCAAGCTACATCTCAGCAGTCACCAGCAGAATGGCTGGGCTGGTTCTGTTGAGCATTCTTCCCGTGCATCAAAACTGCATTTTGCAGCTACAAAAATGATGGATGCGCTGTCTCACCAGCCACACATGGGGAAAGATGAAATATAGAACACCCTGAGAATTGCTGCCAGTATTTTCTTCGTTTGCACCAAAAGAAAAGAATTTAAAGGTAGCGCTGCTATGCTGCCAGCTCAAAACTTTTCACTGAAAAAGAAAATATTCTGCCTTTTAAAATGACTGTGCCCTGATGCTCTTTTTCATCTGTTCAACAGTACACAGTTCTGATCCAGTGAGACCCAGCTAGCTCCCTCTATATTCAGGTTGTGCTCCAGCAAAAGGGGGCATTTCTCACTGAATGACATGCTTTGACAGGCAAGATCTGTGAAAAGAAATTCACTTCAGCCGTATGCAAAAACGTTTTACTTTTTCCAACAAAATATCACTGAGAAGCCCTTCACAAGAAGCTCTCTCTCTCTCTGTGCTTATGTCAGTTTCATTGGGCCCTTGCCTTGGACAGACTCCTGTGTGGTAGAAATGACTAGGGCCATGGAAATGCTCACAACACAGATATGAGAGAAAACCACATTTGAAATTGACATTTAAGGAAATTTAACCATGTGTAAAATTGTGCTTTTAACAAACAAGACAATGTTGGTTTGAAAGTGGAAATGTTGAATTAAGGCCCTGTCCTTGCATAGAAATGTGATGGGGGTTTGTTTTAAAACATACACAGGATATTTAATTCTAACAGACTTGCTTTCTGCTTCATACAAAAAAATAATACATTTTCTGTGAAACCAGCAGGACAGGTTTTTAGGCCCTGGGTTCAAAGGACTGACTGCAGGATCTACCTCCCCCCAACTGTACCATAATCTGTGGCATATGAATAGGCAAGAGTGAAGCATCTCACACAATCATCAGACTCTGTGGCAGTGCTCCAGTCTGGTACAATGGATTTATGGGACACGTAGGTGTGACATTTTAGCAGCACCTCCCCTCAACCCAAACTGGAGAGCTTCAAAGACAAATCCATGGCAAGATAGGGTTAGTGCCTGACAGTTGGCTGTGGGTTGAAAAGAAATGCCCTTATTTGGAAGACAAAGTAGGCCCATCTGACTTATTTAATAAACTTTAAGACTTGTATTTCTGCAACCGGAAACCGCAGGAATGCAAATGTTTAACAGTTTAAATGTAATTTTTGTGGCATTAAAACAAGGTATTGTGGCTTTCCCTAGCATGTAGGGGATGCAAATCGTGGGAAAAGTATACATGGGGCAAATTTAATGTAAACATGCTCTATGATAATATGTGCACATGTATAAAATTGTAGCATTGTAGGTGAAATGGTTTCCACTAAAAATTGTGAAAGATTATTAGATGGACGAAACAATGTCATACAAACTTGGGAGTTGGAAAGTTATGCTCAGTGTGAAATATGCAATCTGCCTATGTGATTTTCAAAAGTGCCAGAACTGTAAAAGGGTGCATTTTTGTGTCATAACTGATGTTGGCAAAAGTGACTGTGGTATGGCTCTGTGCCTCATAAAAAAACACCCCATAAAACTGAGTCCCCTCCTTCAGTCCAATCTGCTTCTAGGGAGGAGGCAACATACATAGGCCGACCTATCTGATTCTTAGAGGTAGGTCTGGCTTAGTTCTGCCTCCATAGGAAATCCTGTGATGTCACCCACCTTATAAAAGGTGGAATCTCACAGAGACAAAAGACACTCTCTTCTGAATGTTCTAGCTCCTGCACATCCAGATATTCAATTTTCACTCTACAAGATTCCAGATTCCACTGCCAGGCGAGAGCATAGCTGACCCTATCCAGGCAGGACCATTGATCCAGAAAAACCCCACTAGAAATCCCAATAACTCTGGGAGAAAGGGGAAAAGTGACTGAATCCTCATTGGGATTATCCAGTTCAGCCTGCTTGCCCTGCTACCTGCTCTATCCAGCTGAAGTGCCGCTGTGCCATGACCAGACCTTTGTCCAGCTGTTTTCTTCTAGGAGAACACGCCGCTGTGACCAGTGACCAGATATTGCCTTGCTGTCCAGAAATCCGGTCTGCTGCCCAAAACTACCACATTCAAGTGCTTGTTGTGAGTAGTTCCCTTCCCCAACAACCACAAACTTCATCCCTTACTTTGTTACCTTGTATGAGGTCCAATCCCATACAAATCCCATAACTGCCTTAGCTGAAATCCTTAAAACTGTCAGAATCCTCTGTGCATCCTGTCTTTGATTTCCAAGTGTTTGCGCCATTCTTCCACTCATTTCTGTCTTTGTGTAAGTCCTTAGTACTATTTTGATTAAATAAATGAATTCTCCCTAAAAGAGGCACTCAGCGTGAAGGGGTTACAACTGCAGCTTAACTTTCTTATTCACGGTTGGCATTTCTCTTTTCTAGCCACTAAATCTAGTTTATTTATTTATTTATTTATTTGCATTTGTTAAGCGCACTTGCAGCCCATGAGGCATCGAGGCGCTGTTACAGAGGAAACACAGATTAAGATTAGATTTTTTCTTTGTCTTAGTTACGTATTTATAACGCGCTTAAACACTCGGAGGTTTCTAAGCGCGGACCCGGGGATCGAACCTGTTGTTGCTTTGTGTCGTCTTGCTTCCAAGACGCGCACGCTGCCGCTGTGCTATCCTCCCGGGACAGTTTAAGTGAGACTTGTCCTTTCCTTTCCAAACCAATGTTTCCCTGTCCACTGCTTTCACTTTTAAAACCGAATTTCCTTTCCTGTTAAGAATCTCATCCAGTCATTCATCTAGATTTCCCTTTTCACTTTCATATTATCGCGGTGATGTGTATCTATCCCTTAGCATAAAAACCGCATTCCGATTTTGTCTATTCCACCCGTTTTTTGAAACCGTTTGACATTTAAATCCATGTAAATGCAATTTCTACGCATGTGATTTGGCTGCACTGTGTTTTCACTTCAAATTTTATTTTCTGAACTATATGCCCATTGTTAGTACCTTTGTAGAGGGGGTCCCAGATATGACCCGCACCTCCTGTCCCCCATTGCGAGCTGCCAGTAAGGTACTCGCTGTGGTACGTGACGTATGAGGAGCAAATAAACCAACAGAGAGCCGCACTGGGACTCTGCCCCTTGTACGTAAGGAGATCAATACCGGTTGAAGCAGCCATAACGTGACAACCCTGGGCCGCATGATACCCTATCAGACAGCCATACCAGCTACTGATACGGAATGAGGAATACCTGCACACGGTCCACAAGGAGACCCCTAAAGCCTTAATGGAAGGCCAATGAAAATAAACCAAGGGCCCGAGCAGCCCCGAGAACAAACAGACTTGGCTACTGAAAGCACAAATGCCAGTACTAGTAACCGCAAGGATAATGATAATGGATGCAGGGGAGAGACACTGTTAAAACATAAGAGAATGGTGCCATAAGGCAAGATGGAAGCAACCGCCCTGTTGAATGTGTGTAATAAGCTTGAAATGCAAGAGGCTAAGAAATCGATACTGCTTGCAATGCCTAGTAGGAGAGTAGAGCGGCAAGCGCCAACCATATATCTACCTCACTACTACACAATGTACACGTGTGACTCCATTTTGTGAAAGCAGAAATGTACCCAGGCGGCCAACGGCCTGACAGGCCAAGTTTAGAACCCCAGCAAAGACCAGAGAAGGAGCAGAATCGAAATTCAACAAAGAGAGGCTTATGCCGGGGTGATCGAGGTCAACCAGAGAAGGGGAGGTGAGCATGAGCACATGAGACACAAACTACAGAGAATACCAGCCGCCCGTGAAGGTCAAGATAAGAGTGGCCCATGCAGGTGGCCAAGCGCACACAGAATGAAATGCACAAAAGGTTGGAAACTGAAGCAGATTCAGGGTGAACCAACACGTGACCAGACAGGTGCGATGATGTACCACCGCCTGATGTCATCCAGAACCAGAGGGTGCCATACCTTTTCCTGATAAGAGACTACAGATCCGAGGCCATACCCAGCCAACTAATTGACACACAGCCCTAAAACACTGATTGATGGAAGGGAGGAAGGGTGAATCTTGGGACACTAGGCACCTGGGTGTCTACTCTAAAGCTGCTAATTAAAATGGGGATTTATGTTTAGGGGTGTAACTTGCCCAATCACAAGGGACCATGTAATCTAGGGTCCTATAGACACTGTAACCAATGAGACGTCGTACTTGTAGTGACGTCAATCACGTGTGATGTAGAGGGAAGGGCGTAGATGCCCACCCGATAAGAGTTGTCCAATCCACTTGCGTTATTTCCATATACAGATATAGCATCTATACTTAAGTTACCTTTCCCAACCAATTGTATTGCATGATGATTTTTTGTAGAATTAGACGTCAATGATGATGGATTTTGCCCATAAAAGAGGTTGTTGGACTAATGTTCGGGGAAGTCGGGGGTGAGGCAGGTGATCGCGATGCTGCTGATTTCCATTCGCTGATGTATGTATCATTAAACAGACTTCCCTTTGCCAATTTATTGAGTCCTGATTATTGGATCTTGCCGGAGTATGTGAATCCTGCACTCTGTCCTCGCCTCGTGCAGCTATCTTGTATAACTAGTTTTCGAGGGTGAGTGCTGACCAATGGGCCCGTCAGTAATTTCCTTTCCTCATCAATACCTTGCCTTGTAGTTTGCTAGTGTTCTTACATCCCTGATACTGTTATAACTCACATTTACTTCATTCATTCAACCGCACATACAAAACACATATTTACTCATTCCGAGTCCTATTTTGTGCAATTGCAAAGGTTTTTCAATCCGATTTTGCCTCCCATTTGTGGGGGAAGGTCAGATTTTAATTCTGTTTGCTGCCTAGTATACCTGACTCCTTGCTACTCCTTTCTATCCACCCAAAATTCAGTTTATCGGGTTTGAGGGAGCGTTGCACAGGGAAATTTTAGCTGGGCTGCTATCTACCTGAAAAATAATATTGCTCTCATACATTTGTGCTTTGTGTATGTTATATTCGAAGGTCAAACTAAGTGTATCTATCATTTTACAGTGTAATTATCACCCCAATGGTGGTGATTGCTGCCCTATATTACATTTTTTTGATTTAATTTGAATTTTAAAATAAATAAATATTGTATTACTATCCAGCCTGGTTCATGGTCCATATCGACCCGGGGTGTTTGTAAAGGTGGGTGTGAGACGGGTTGGGTGCCATCTCAATCTGAATTCTTAGGAAATAAAGAAAAAGTGTTTTAATTGTGCGCTGCATCCTAGGCCAGTGGCAAGAGTCCTGGGCTGGTGTGTGATGCCCGATTAGAAACCTTCACAGATTGGGGTCTTGTGCCGCGGATTTTGAATGTTTTGCCACCCGTGACAGCTTAACACAGCAGGCTAACTTTCAAAGTAGTGATGCATTGTGGGGTTAGAACACTGTGTTATACTGTAGAAGCACCTTCCCTAAACATAGACCCTAAGTATCAGGCATGTGTGTAAAGATAAATTAAAATCAGCCAGGAACTAGACAAAAAGCTACAAAATACAGGTTACCATTATATAAATAAATTAATAAAGAAACAACACTCTCCATAATGACCACAGTAAAGATAAATATGGCCAGGCAGCACCTTCTGCCTAAACTATTTATTAGAGGAGAATGGGAACACCAAGATGAGGAGGTCAGGCTAGGGGAAATAATCCAACAGGTCACCGCCATGGACATGGATATGTGGCAAGACAGTGGCTTATTACATCAAGCACTGAGCGAGTTGTACATGACCCCAAAAATTAAAGAGGAGCAGGTGAAAATGGTCAGAATCACAGCCTACCAATATCTCCATATACGAGTTATGGGGGAAAAACATGAAGAAAACAGAACTCTTGTGCAAAACCAATCTGAACTCTTACCCCAAATCCAGACTGAACTGAAACTAGTGGAAGGGAAATTGCAAAAGAGCCAAGATTCTGAGGTCAAAGTTGAGAAATACATCAAACAGCTAAAAGAGGACTTGGCACTACAACAGCAAAATAATTCAGACCTAGAGGCCCAATTAAATGCATTAAGAGTGGAGTGTCAAGAAAAGGTTGGCTCTTTGGAAGAGAGTCAACTGAATTAAAACATCATGTGAGATACAATAACTTCAGCACAGAACAAATAGTTGCTTTCCAGAATCAAATCAAAAAATTGGAAGAGGAAAGTGATAAATTAATTATGAAAGAAATCCACTTTCAATCAGAATTTGACAGAAATTAGGCACAATAACACAACAAAGGGATGACCTGGCTGAACAAAGGGTTGCACTGTATCAGGAGAAAGAGGCCCTATACCAGGAAATGTGTAAATTAAAAAACAATCTGGAGAGAAGGGAGTCAGGCCTTCAGGGACTGACTGGCATAAAAGAAGAATGTGCAAAATTAATGGGACATAGGAGACAAATGGAACTCGAATTAGAGCAGGCCATAGTGGCTCAAAATATGCAGAAGGAGGAGGTTCAGCTCCTGCAACAGAAATTGTCATAGTGTTCCCAGACCATACAGGTAGTGCAAAGAGACAAATGAGCCCTTCTGTGAGGAGAACAATGGACTCCACAAACAGGTGGCAGCTCAAGAGCGGGTCATAGAGGCCAGTCAAGCCCTGATAGCAGAGCAAAAGGCTCAGACCTTTGCCTACTACCAAGAGGTAGGGGCTGAGAAGGAGAAACTAGGGAGGTTGGAGAAAGAGTATGCCAGGATAAATCCAAACTTGAGGGACCCTAAACAAGTAGAGAGGGACAGGGCAACCCCTGATCACAGTGTGATGCCCTCTGTACTAAGAGCCTCAAACCCACTTACCAATTTGTATGCCCAGGGCACTGCTGACTTAAGGTACGCCGGTTCACAAGAGCTGGCTGTCATGGGGCAGCCAGACTTAAATAGGCCTAGCATGATTGAGCTGACAGGTCAGCGCCCCTCAGAAATTGATGGACGGGCATCCCTGTGTAGATGCAAAAATATTATGACTGATGTCTCTGACCAGGAAGCCTCCTATGAGGAGAAAGTCAGGGAACTAGACCTGCAGAAGCACTATCTCCAAAGGGACCATTTAGTTCGAGTTGCAGTAAAACAGAAAGAAATGAGGTCCCAAAAGAGCATTCTGAAGACCTCCACCCAATCAGTGCAGTGGGGGGGATCCCCCGCCAACCCTGGAAGCAGAAAGGTGTCAGAGGATTACTCTCCTGTGCGCTGCGAGGGGGAAGAAACTAGGCCCCACCATTCTGCGAGCCCCTCACAAGCTCACAAAATCAGGGAGCGCCTAGAAGATCATGAGGGGACCTCAAACAGTAACGGTTCTGAGTCTGAGGGTGAGTGGACTCAGGTGAAGCGGCACAGAAAGGCAAATAAACAAAGGAGAGTTCTGGTGAAAGACCCCATTAAGCAGACCAAGGCTATTGGGTATTTCATAACACTGTACCACAAAAATGCAAAATATTCTGGCTGGGAGCATCTGGTACTCTATGAAAAAATGATGGACACTTTTCACATCAAAGATGGCCAGAACTACAACCTATCTTGGGGTATGTATAAACTCCCCAACCCAAGAGGGGATCGAACCAGGTAGGAACTGCCCCAGGAAACTTCCCTCCTAACTTCCCTCAGGGGGCAGTAATCTCCCAAATCCTGGGATAAGCTTATTTCCTCAGTATCTACCAAACCCCGAACTGCAGGACAACCCTCCTTTCTTTCCCTGGTTTCAGGAGTCCAGACCACCCAATCCGGGAGAGAGGAGGCCAAGGGTGGAGGGTTACCGAAATCCCCAATACCCAGTGTATTCTGGGAGAAGGGATAGTTACCCTTCCCGCGAACCACCTAGGTATGAATAAAGACCCCCGTACCAGCTGGAACGGGTGTCCCAACTGGAGCGCCAGGGCCAGAACCTCACGGAGGATCTGAGTCACATGTTGAGGGCTCAGCAGAACTCTCAGATGAACACGGCGGCTCAGAACCCCTCAAAACAACAGTCTGGCACCCAAGAACAAGGATGGGGAGATAAACCTGACAAATCACTGGTTCCAGAGGACGAGGCACTGAAGAAAGGGGGGTGTAAAGCCCTACAGGAAGCTTCCTTCCTCACCCGTGAAAAGCCCCTGGGCACGCCAGAACCAGAATTAAAGTCTCCTTCCTCCGGAAATCTGCAACCCAGTTAACAGAGGGTGGGTAGGAGAAATAAAGAAATTAAAAATGCTCATTTTGTGGAGGAAGTTTGTGTCCTCCAGTTTGAAGGGGAAGAATTCTTAGAGGATTCTGGGAAGAGAATCTTCTCCTTCAGGGACGGGGGAACTCCGCCCAAAGAAAAATGGGCCCCAAGAGATCTGAATGAAGACTGGGTGGGCGTGGGGACTGATTCAGAGTCACCCATACCTGAACCACAGAATTGTCATCCTGAGTAAAAAATATTAATGGAGGGATAGTCCCCACAACTTGGTTCTAGTGACTGCCACCAGGTAAGAGGGGGCAGCACAAAGCTAAGGGAAAAAAGGGATTCCAAAATCCCATCTATTTCAGGATTAAATTATTTTTTTTACAGATTTCCAGACTCCGGCACAGAAAATTGTCCAAAACTCCACTGTGTCGGAGTCCAAAATAAAGAAATTAACCACCAAGCTTGCCCAAAATACCCATTACCTGTGCCCGTTTGAGGAGAAGTAGGGGAGATTTTATGCCCCCGTTCGAGTGAAAGTGTAATGGGCATTTTCAGCACTGGTGGACACTGGATCCCAAGCTACTCTTCTTCTGTCAAAAAGGGCCTTTGCGCAGCTAAATTCAGGAAGGGGGGAGAGACACCAGATCCCTCTCACCCCTCTTCCTGGACAACTCCATAACTTCGACGGGAATGAAATTCCTGTTGAGGGGATTGCAGATTTGGAAATAAAAATTGTGTGACATAAGGTGAAACACCCTGTCATAGTCGTGACTCCAGAGGGAACCCTCTGTCTATTAGGGAATGACATCCTTCGCAGGTTGTCTCTCCTAATAGACTGTGTGAACAAGGTCCTCTGGACTCAGACTAACCGGCCAATAAAATTAAAACAGAGTGTCAACCATGTTAGTTGAAATGGCACATGCCACATGGTTGACCAGAAATCTGATCATATTGAGTTTAATTCTGAAATAATCAAACACCTGACATTAAAGTGATTGCTGTAGGACAACAAACTGGTGATGGGAAGTCCTCTCCATTCCTGAAAATCAACCTTCCTTCAGGTTTTAAGTGGCATTCCACACTGGAAGGAAATACTTTGAAATTTTATACCAATTCACAATCTGAAAATCCCAATTCTATAGTCAAAAGTGATGAAAAACCAGCTCAAGGTTTAGCTGACATTCAGAAAATTAGAGAACAGTTGTTTCTCCCTATTCAGTTAAATGAGGGGAAGGAGTTTGTTCTTGCCCGAGTGTGCCTGAAAACGAAAAGAGCTTCATCAGAGAAGCCATGTTCAGAAAGCTCCCAAAAGATCCAACCATCCCCACATTTAAATTGATTGATAAGTGGGAAATGGGACTGGTAACTCCCAATTCCAAACATCTCCTGCTGTATGCTCACCATTTCTACAGGTGACAAAGCATAGATCATAAGTGCTGGGTCGTGTGAGATGTCCCTGCTGCATTCAATTTGGGCAGTGACATTCTCAATCAGTTTGCAATTCATTTGGATCTTATAAATTACAAGGCCTGCTCCTGACTAAGGGGCAATCCCATGGGCTTTGATAATTCTGACAAAGCATTTTGGTCAGCCCAATTGCTGCCGTATGCAGTTGAAGTTCAAATTGGAGAGGAGGTCACCATCCCAGGATGTACCTGACAATTCCCACTGAACTTAAAAATTAAAAGTGGACAGAAACTGCAAAATTCTGACGCCTATGTACATCTCAATGCCCATTTCTAACAGCAGGGGTTGGGGTTGAACCCAACACCATTAGTCAATGTAGAATACAACACCATTCCAATATTGATGGATAACAGTGACCCTAGGCATATCACTCTGGGCGCAGGCACCTTTATTAGAATGGCGGTTAATGACCGACATTTTACCCCAGGACTGCTAAGATAATGACATGACAATGACATACCACCAGAAAGCATCTTCACCCGGCAAGGGGGGAATTTCCTGGTGTACTTTTCCTGCCCTTACAGGGAGGAAGAGGTGACCTGTGACATCAGGCAGGATGAGGTGATATTCCAGGTCCACAATGACTGCCTCTCCTACCTGAAACCCTCTGTTCAGGTCAATACTCTAACCAGACACCTCTCCACCCAGCTGGAGGAGGCCGCTGAGATAGCGAAACCCGAAGTCTTTCCAGGCTTCAGGCAAATGGTTGAAGAGCGGGTCGACCTCACTGATTCCTCTGAGACTGAGGAGCAAAGCAAAAGTTGAAACAGGTTTTCTTAGATTTCCAAGATATATTTGCGGTGGACTTGTACGACTGCGGTTGCACCAAGATACATACCACCACAATTCCCACAGACCCTGGAATTACTCCAGTATTTGTGAAGTAATATCGCTTGCCTCTCGCATCTATGGAGTACTTGACAGAAATGATCAAAAACCTTGAGTCCAGTGTGATAATTCGTCAAGTCCAAAGCACCTTTATTAATCTGGTGGTGGGGATTTAAAAACCAAATGGCCAATGGAGACTTTGCACAGACCTTAGGGAGCTGAACAAACAGGTCCACGTGTCCCGGTGGCCTCTCCCCTACATTGGAATCCTCCCATCCCTCGCACACCATCGAAATCAATCAGAAAAGTAGTTAGTTATTTATGGAAGGCAATCACAAGTTTCTAAATATGGTATCACGAGAGAATGGTTATATATGATCATTCAATGAGAAATCTGACCACCAAGTCTATCTAAAACAGGAGTTTTTTAATAACAAAAAAAACATAATTTAGCAATGAGCAAAAACACATCCCAATAGTCCAGCATTAATGGCTTTACGCGTTTCGAGGTTCTCCCTCTTCATCAGAAGCCTGCATGGACTGTTGGTCAATAACATTCATAGGCGGGAAAGAAAGAAAAAAAAGCTCTTAAATGTCACCTAAAAAGGTTAGCTAATTTACACAGAGAGAATTGGCTCAGCAACGTTCTTATTATGATTTATTCCATAGACGTATGACAAGGGGGAAAGACCCCATCCTATTTATGTATATCCACTATTATTGCCCAAGCTATTGAGCACTATATAGGTAGAACCAGGTGTTAAGCTATTAGCGAACTAACATGCTCATAATTCCACTATATTTGTACAAGGTAACCAATCTTAGTCTCAATCTAACTATTACACTCTCAAGATATCAAACTCAATGGTTTAGATTGTTCTGCCCAAACCCCTTGAACAAATAGCATACTTATAGATAGAGAACGTCACAACTAAATGTGTAGAAAAACTATGTAGGTACAAAGTAAGGCTACGTCAAGTACTCACCAATAGGGGTTCCGGTTTCATGTATAAGCGCACATATAACACCAATATGAATATGTAGTTACAGTGTCGGGGTGACTCAAAGTAATCTGTATCTTCAACTGCCCGTTCCCTGGGCCGTGCTGGCGTATTGTGTTGGCAAAATAACAAAACTATGGAGATGAATGTGTATACATGATCAGTGTCTTAAAATGTGCTGCTCAACTAACGGAGTTGATAATTGTAAAAAAAGGTGTTGTGCTCAAACGAACAGACTCGGCGTACCTGTTAGTTTAGGTTCTGCTGGAGTGGAATGTAGTCTGAGTGACGTGCGTCCGTGTACACCGTAACTGCCGTACACAGCCCATGTAGAGTGAAGGAGTGTAAAAAATAAAGAAAGGACTAGAGACCGAGGGCAGAAAGGGATCTGCCATTTTGGAGTGTATTACTTAGTTTGGTATTTAATAAAAAGAGCACCAATATTAAACTGTTGGGAAACTATCTCAAGGTCTAACCTACGTGTAAGTTGTGGCAACAATCCTGTCCTTAAAATGCCAAAATTCAAACATATTCAAATGGCATGCTCCTCTCTAGTCTGCATGCAATACATGTTGGCACTCTCCTAGGGATACTGGTCTATGGCTTACGACACCAAGAATTAAGTGTACAGAAACGACATACAACTGTTAGTTTCACCGTATTGTCCATACCGGTCCACATGCCTTGCAGGTGCATAGATGTCCAGCAATATACACAGTGTATCATTTACATATTAGGTGATGACCAGATTCCTACAACGCTATCCGTTCCCAATAATCTGTGTATACAGTATTTGTTTCGAGCACCATGGGTAATTAGGACAGCATTCACATTGTTCAACAGGGTTAATCGAAATTTTGGAAACGTAATAGCATTTGTTTACACAGAGCACAACATATTATGATGGAAATACAATTATTCCTAACGTTTCTGGGAGGCCCCTAACAATGTAGATTGCCCCGTTATGTGTTTGAATGTTTAAGTATCTATTGATTCATCCATTACAATAATATCAATTTCCACCACTTAGTGTATACAGTCTATCTCATGGGACACCATGAGTTGTTATTACAATATTCACATTGTTATACAAAGATCATCATAATTTTGAAACCTAATAACATTAGTTAACAAAGAGCACAAAATATTGTGATGGAAATGCAGTTCTTCATATCAGCTCTTAGGGATCCCAAGGCCTATGAAAAGCCACAGTCCCAGTTTGCATGCTGAGATATCCATTGGTTTACAGGAGCTATGTACAAAAATACATCCAGGGCAATCCACTGTACATTTCAACAATCAAATCACCCATTCAGGCAGATAATTTGTCCAGAACCAAAAACCTCAGTGTGATGTCAAGCCATGACTAGCGGCAAACAAGTAACCTCTAAATGGGTTTTAACATTTGTGGAGCACATATTTAAACATAACCCTAGATAAAACAGTTCAGGGAATACTCATCATTAAGATCCCTACGATGAAGAGTGTCTAACAGATCGATCCAGAATGTTTCCCTTCTGGAGAGAAGACAAAGGTAATCACCTCCTCTTTGCGGTTTCTTGACAACCTCTATTATCCGGAATTTCATTTGTGCAGTGGTGTGCTGCTGTTCGAGAAAGTGGCGTGCTAATGGTGACCTTGTATTTTTGTATCTGATGGTTGATTTGTGTTCAGACCACCTGTCTTTAACCAGTCTAGTTGTCGGACTGATGTAGAGTTTGCCACAAGGGCATTTGATGGAGTAAATAATACCTGCCGAAAGACAGGTAGCAAAGTCTCTTATTTGAATCTTTTTTCCGGTTTTTGGGTGCGAAATTGAATCACCCTTCATTATATTGTTGCAATGTTTGCAATTTAGACAGGGAAAGTACCTTTTTTCTTAGTTTTTAGCAAAAGTTGCTTGTCTTTAGTAGGTCTCTCTGCTCTCACTAGCCTGTCCTTCAAATTATGGCCCCTTCTGATGGCCATCATTGGTGCTCGTGGGAATAGTCTCAATAGAGTAGAGTCATTATGGAGAATACCCCAGTGTTTCCTAATGCTTCTACTAATTTGGAAACTTTGTCGTGAGAATTTGGATATGTAGAGTAGCAGTGTTTCCTTATTTTTAACCCTAGGTGTAAAGAGTTGCTCTCTACTTAAAGAGATAGTTCTTTCCATTGATGACTTCAATGTGTTTTCCGGATAACCTCTTGCTTCAAATCGATCAATCAGTTTTGAACATTCCGAGTCTAGGCCGGCTGGGTCAGAAATAATCTGTTTTAAACATAGGATCTGGATATAAGGAAGGCTGTTTAACACAGGTTTGAGATGAAAGCTACTATAGTGTAACCAATTATTGGCGTCCGTAGGTTTATGATAAACCGTAGCGGTGATCCTTCCCTCATTGATTCTAAGATACCCATCCAGAAAGTGTAAAGACGGTGCGCCTATCTCCATCGTGAATTTTATTTTTTGATGAACTGTGTTGAGGTAGTTGAAGAACAGGTCCAGTTCATCCCTGATCCACATCAAATCCCAAAAATATTGCCAATAAAACACTTCCAAATGAGCAGTTAGATGACCAATGTTGGTGGTCTAGTACATGTTTGCATTCAAATTGATACATGTAGGTGTTTGCGTATAGAGGCGCCATTGCTGACCCTATAGATGTATCTGAGGCTTGGCAAAAATACTTTCCTTGGAAGCGAAAGTAACTATTATGAAGTATTAGTTCTAACAGTTCTACAGCAAATTCTGGATTTCCCTTTATATCTGGTGAGTTAGTAAGTATATTGAATTTTGGCATTATAAGGACAGGATTGTTGCCACAACTCACACGTAGGTTAGACCTTGAGATAGTTTCCCATCGGGTTAATATTGCCGCTCTCTTTATTAAATACCAAACTAAGTAATACACTCCAAGATGGCCAATCCGTTTCTGCCCTTGGTTTCTAGTCCTTTCTTTATTTTTTATACTCCTTCACTCTACATGGGGCTGTGTACAGCACCAGCAGAGACCTTAGTTACAGTGTCCACGGATGCGCGTCGCTCAGACTACATTCCAATCCAGCAGGATTTAAACTAACAGGTACTCTGAGTCTGTTCGTTTGAGCACGACACCTTTTTTACAAATACCAACTCATTTATTTGAGCAGCACATTTTAAGACACTGATCATGTATACATGTTCCTCTCCATTGTTTCGTTATTTTGCCAACACGAGACGGCCAGCATGAACCTCGTGGAGAACGCTGCAGGCGGTTACCTTGATAAAGTGCAAGGCACTCTGTTCGGATGAACACATTCCCGATTGACTCTGACTTTTGAGGTACGGTTATTTCGACATTGAACAGGTTCTTCCACTTTATAGAGGGCCTTTGTTTGTTAGTCTCATCAGCATTTTTTACTTTGTGTCTCGTTTACTTTAGGGACTCAAGAGTGTAGCTGCAATTTCGCACTAGTTAAGGGTGACCTACCTTACACTATTATTGGCACTCCCGTATCCAGCGCAGATTGGAGACATCTTTTTTTATCTAGGGTGAGTGCTCCCGCATTTGATACACTTTTTTATTGACAGTGACTTTTCAGCATCTTTTTATGACTATAACTATTATTGTGATTTCCTTACACTTACATCAGTTTCTGTCATGTTCTCCCTTTTTTGGCTATATCTTACAGCCCAGGGAATGGGCACTTGAAGATACAGATTACTTTGAGTCACCCATGACACTGTAACTACATATTGATATTGGCGCTATATGTGTGCTTATACATGAAACCGGAACCCCTACTGGTGAGTGCTTGACGTAGCCTTACTTTGTATTTACATAGTTTTTCTACACATTTAGTCATGATGTTCTCTATCTACAAGTATGCTATATGTTCAACCGGTTTTGGGCAGAACAATCTAAACCATTCACTTTGACATCTTGAGAGTGTAATAGTTAGATTGAGACAAGTGGAATTATGAGCATGTTAGGTTGCTAATAGCTTAACACCTGGTTCTACCTATATATTGCTCAATAGCTTCGGCAACAATACTGGATATACATAAATGCGATGGGGTCTTTCCCTCTTGTCATACATCTATGGAATACATCATAATAAGAACATTGTTGACATATAACAGACAGCTTTTTGTTTTCTTTCTTTCCCGTCTATGAATGTTATCGACCAACAGTCCATGTAGGCTTCTGATGAAGAGGGAGAACCTCGAAACTCGTAAAGCCATTATTACTGGACTATTGGGGTGTGTTTTTGCTCATTGCTAAATTGTGTTTTTCTTGTTATTAAAAAACCCTTGTTTTAGACTTTGTGGACAGATTTCTCATTGAATGATCGTATGTAACCATTCTCTCTTGGGAGGATTCTTACTGTGGATCCTTTCTTCTTTTTCATGTGTATAGCGGGGTCTTGTGCCAAGGCCTTATTTCCACCGTTACACCTGAAAATTATCTGAAACCAGTATTTCTAGATCTTGAAACTTTCAATTATTGTAACAAATATTTGGTGTGCACCAGCTAACCGATTTGCTCTCCCCTGATTGACCAAGGGCTGGCCCAGATCCAGGGGTCAAAGGTATATTCTGCTATGGATCTGCCAAATGGATACTGGACTGTGCCCATCAGTAGGGAGGACCAATACAAGCTGGTCTTTACCTTCGGGGGGCAGCAGTACATGTGGACCTGGACGCCCTTCAGATACATAAACTCTGGCAATGAATTCAACATCTTCTCACACAAGGCCATGCCCAACTTGGGTGAAAGGGGTAACCTGTCTATGTGGAGGATGTACTGATCAAAATCTCAACTGTGGAGGAACATATAGCGGAAATAGGTTATGTTCTGACCCAGTTGAGGGTTGCAGGACCTGTGTCAACTTCTTGGGACATGAAATAACTCCTGAGGGTCTCTGTCCACAGGAGAAGAAAATGGAAGCACTACTAAAACTAAAAGACCCCACAATACTGTGTGAGCTAAGAAGCCTCCTTGGACTGACTAATTACAGTAGGAAGTTCATTGAGGATTACGCAGAGGTCATAAGGCCCCTGATCCATCTGTTGAGGGGGGTCAAGTGGGAGTGAGGTCCAAAACAATCCGAGGCAATAAAACAGCTCAAAAGGAGTCTCTCACTGGCGCCTTGTCCAGCTTACCCTGTCAAAAACCAGGAGTTCTTGGAGACAGGGTTCTCGAATACATGCTTGACAGCAGTATTATATCAAAAGTATGACAAGGTCAATAAAGTCATCCCCTATACAAGCAAGACATTATCGTCTGTGTAGGAAAAATTCCACGATTGTGAGAAGGCATTCCTGGCGATGGCGTGGACATTGAAAAATGAATGCCCGTTCATCCAGGGGGAGCACATCATAGTGGAGACTCCACACCAGCCTTTGCAATACCTCCAAAGTGACAGAAACTGGGCAGGACATCTGAGTAATTCCTGTGGAGGTAGGATATGGCCAAAACAAGAAGAGTCCCTTCGCGCAAGGTCTGGCGGACTTGCATGATTGTGCCAGAGAAAACTGTCTCAAGGACAAAAGTCTCAAAACCCAGGACAACATGTAGGCGTACCTGAATTCCCCGCACAAAGTCTATGAAGAAGACAAGTGCGAGGGAATGCCCACTGACTATGTGGATGGGTGCTCCCACCATGTTGACAACAACAGGGAAAAGAAACTGGTGGCCTGCGTTGGGAATGCCTGGGTGAATGATGCCCCGGAGCCCTCCGCTGGGTACAAAATCGGTCCCCTTAGTAGTCAGGTGGCAGAGTTGATGGCAGTTCATCAGGCCATCCTCACTGCCGTCCAACACCAACTCCATAAACTGGTCATAATCACTGATACAGATTATGTCTGGAATGGGTTTGTGGAGCACCTGGTAAATTTAAAAACCAGAGGCATGCTGTGTGCTAATAACAAACCACTCTAACATGACAAGCTAATACAAAATATTGATTATCTGGTCACCTCTAATGGGATGACCATCGATTAGAAGAAGATTAAGGGTCATTCCAGGATAGAGGGGCCAGACAAAACTGGAAATGACCTGGCTGATCAGCTGACCAAAACCGGAGCCATCCAGGGGGATCTCCTTGAGATCGAGTCCCTGTTGGGGGAAATACAGGTCACTGCTGTCACTAGGTCCCAGACAAATGCTCACAATGAACTCTCAAATGCCCAGTGAAGTAAGGAGACCCCAGATGCTGATTTAATCACAGCACAAAAAGGGGATATGATTATTGTGAAGTTTTATCAACACATTGAGGACCTGAGAACTTTCCTCTGACGGAAACCGATTACATTGGGAAAGAGGACCTCAGTGTGTAAGTGTCCCAAAATTTTCCGAATCCAAAATGGTTTGTTCGCAAGGAGATCCATCTCTGGATGTGACCAAAGGGTGGTACCTACCTCATTCTGAAACCTGATGCCAAGTTACGCCTATGACGTGGCCACAGCCGGTCATAAGAGGTTTCATACTACTCTAGAAATCTTGTGGGAGGTTGCATACTGGCCATACGTGGGGCAGGACCTCGACCAATATTTGAAGGGGTGTCCTGTGTGTGCACAATTTCAGCCAAGTTCACTCACACACCGAGCTCCCCTAGAGAAGAGGGGGATGACACTGCCTTGGACAGTTTTACAAGTAGATTTCATCGGGCCCGTGATTCACTCCTCTAGGGGGAACAGGTACATGTTAACCATAATGTGCTTGTTAACCAAATGGGTGGAATGTCTCCCGGCCCCATTTTGCAAAGCAGAAAGAGCAGCTGCCCTGATGATCAACCACATATTCTTGCGTTTTGACCTACGCCAAAGGATTGAGTTAGACCGAGGAAATCACTTCAACAGCGAAGTGATGACAAAGATGTAAGAGATACTTGGGGTAAAAAGGAAACTTCATATTGCATACCACTGTCCTCTAGTGGGGGAGTTGAGAGGCACAATAAGACAATTGTGAGCATCCTAAAAAAATGTGTGGCAGATTCAGGGCCAAGTTGGGACATCTGTTTACTGCTTGTCCTGATGGCCCTCAGATCTACACCATCTTCTGCGACCAAAATATCTCCATTTGAGGTAATGACTGGATGAAGGATAGTGTTACCTCAGCATCTGCTCGATAGAACACAAGAGCAGACACTGATAAATGCCTCGACAACACATGAGTATGTTGAGAATCTAAGAAAACACCTTGAGCATGCTTTTGCGTACGCTCAGTGGAATCTGGAAAAATCAGCAGAGGGGATTAAGACGCAATATGACTTATAAACAACCAGAAAAGAGTACCAAGTAGGAGACAGGGCCTGCTTGTACAATTTTCAAAGGAACCAGACTAAAGAAAGAACATGTCTCCCCTCCTGGTGCAGTCCTTTTTAAGTCATAGATAAAATATCACCTGTCGCCTACAGAATCCGCAACCCCAAAGGAGAGCTGGCAGAAGAGAAATGGGTCCACATTAATCAGAGAGTTGTCATCCCAGACACACTTTGCAGCTGATAGAGGAGCCCAAGGAAGGTCAAATAGAGGAGACCCTGGTACATAGGTATATCTATCTAACAGGGAGTACTTTTCTTCACTACCATTTCCAAAAGGACCACAAACCCTGGTGTAAATGTTGATGGTTATCTTTGCCTTGTTAAGGAATTATTGCTGATACCTATCTCTCTGGGAAGCGGGGGGGTAAAATCTGTGGGATACATCTACCAGCCCAGCAGAATCCCATACCTCACCAAGCTACATCTCAGCAGTTACCAGTAGAATGGCTGTGCTGGTTCTGTTGAGCACTCTTCCCTTGCATCAAAACTGCATTTTGCAGCTACAAAAAGGATGGCTGCGCTGTCTCACCAGCCACACATGGGGCAAGATGAAACACAGAACGCCCCGTGAATTGCTGCTTGGAATTTCTATGATTTAACCAAAAGAAAATAATTCAAAGGCAGTGCTGCCATGCTGCCAGCTCAAAACTTTTCACTGAAAAAGAAAATATTCTGCCTTTTAAAATGACTGTGCCCTGATGCTCTTTTTCATCTGTTCAGCAGTACACAGTTCTGATCCAGTGAGACCCAGCTAGGTCCCTCCATATTCAGGTTGTGCTCCAGCAAAAGGGGGCATTTCTCACTGGATGACAGGCTGTGTCAGGCAAGATCTGTGAAATAGCAAAGAACTTCACTTCAGCCTTATGCAAAAATGCTTTACTTTTTGCAACAAAATATCACTGATAAGCCATTCACAAGAAGCCCTCTCTCTCTGTGGTTATATGTCAGTTTCATTGGACCCTTGCCTTGGACAGACTCCTGTGTGATAGAAATGACTAGGCCATGAAAATGCTCACAACACAGATGCAAGAGAAAACCACATTTGAAGGTGACATTTAAGGAAAATGAACCATGTGTAAAATTGTGCTTTTAACAAATAAGACAATGTTGGTTTGAAAGTGCAAATGTTGAATTAAGGCCCTGTCCTTGCATAGAAATGTGATGGGGGGTTGTTTTAAAACATATATAAGATATTTAATTCCAACAGATTTGCTTTCTGGTTTAGAAAAAAAAAATATTACTGTGAAACCAGCAGGACAGGTTTTCAGGCCCTGGGTTCAAAGGACTGACTACAGGATCTACCTCCCCCCAAGTGTACCAGCATCTGGGGCATATGAATAGGCAAGGGTGAAGCATCTAACACCCTCATCAAACTCTGTGGCAGTTCTCCAACCTGGTACAATGGATTTCTGGGACACAGTGGTGTGACTTTTTAGCAGTACCTCCCCTCAACCCAAACTAGAGAGCTTCAAAGACAAAACCATGGCAACACAGGGCTAGTGCCTGACAGTTGGCTGTTGGCTGTTGGCTGTTGGTTGAAAAGAAAAACCTTATTTGGAAGACAAAGCTGGTCCATCGGGGGCAAAAGACTGTTCTTATTTAATAAACGTTAAGACTTTTATTTCTGCAACTGAAAAATGCAGGAATGCAAAGGTCTAACAGTTTAAGTGTAATTTTTGTGGCATTTAAGCAAGATATTATGGCTTTCGCTAGCATGTAGGGGACGCAAACGGCAGAAAAATATAAATCGTGGGAAAAGTATACATGGTGCAACTGTGAAATTTAATGCAAACATGCTCTGTGATAATATGTACACATGTATACAATTGTAGAATTGTAGGTGAAACAGTTTCCACTAAAAATTGCAAAAGATTATTAGAAGGACAAAACAATGTCATACAAACTTGGGAGTTGGAATGTTATGCGCTGTGTGAAATATGTAATCTGCCTATCTGATTTTCAAAAGTGCCACAACTGTAAAAAGGTGCATTTTTGTGTCATAACTGATTTTGGAAAAAGTGACCGTGGGATGGCTCTGTACCTCATAAAAACACACCCCATAAAACTGAGTCCCCTCCTTCAGTCCAATCTGCTTGTCGGGAGAAGGGGACAAACATAGGCTGACCTATCTGATTCTTAGAGGTAGGTCTAGCTTAGGTCTAGTAGTAAATCCTGTGATATCACCCGCCTTATAAAAGGTGGAAGCTCACAGAGACAAAAGATACTGGGCCTCATTACGACCCTGGCGTTGGACCATGGTGCTAAAAGCACCATGGTCCATGCCGGTAACTTACCGACTCCGCCATGGCGGAATGGGGAATTACCGCCCCATTCCGAGGTTGGCGGGGCGGTAATTCCCCATGCCGCCATGTCCCTTCCCCATTCACATTTTTGCCCCATAGGGCTCAATGGGAATGGGGAAGGTGCTAAAGACGGTGCCGCAAATTGCGGCACCGTACTTAGCACCAAGGTCCCTTTGTGGGTTGGTTTTTAATGCCTGCAAAAAGCAGGCGTTGAAGTCTCCAACCCGCAAAGGGACCTCGTAATCAGGCGCTAAGGGATTACCGGTACGGGTACCCTTACCGGTACCGGTAATCCCTTAGCGCCAGGGTCGTAATGAGGCCCACTCTCTTCTGAATTATAGCTGACCCTATCCAGGCAGGACCATTGATCCAGAAAAACCCCACTAAAAATCCCAATAACTCTGGGAGAAATGGTAAAGGTGGCTGAATCCACATTGGGATTATCCAGTGCTGCCTGCTTGCCCTTTTACCCGCTCTATCCAGCTGAGGTGCCGCTGTGCCATGACCAGACCTTTGCCCAGCTGTTTTCTTCTAGGAGAGCACGCCACTGTCACCCGTGACCAGATATTTCCTCGCTGTCCTGAAACACGGTCCGCTGCCCAAACTACCCCATTCAAGTGCTTGCTGTCTCACCCTAAATTACTAGGGGAATCCAGACGTGGACACATTGCTCACTTTTCTTAGAGAGGCATAGCTCCACCCTACTGATGAGGTCCAACCAGACTGAAACCTGTGTCTGGGGTTGCTGTTGGTACCCTTGTTCAGAGGAGAATTGCCTAGCATTTCGGTGCTGGACTGCCCCAGGGCAGGACAAAGACTGATATGTTTGGGATATTTCTTCTCTGTGAAAGATAGTATGCTAAAGACTCTGGGTAAGGCTCTCGTAACAGGACTAATGTCTGGCAGAGGGACTCACAGGACCCCCTTGGTTAATTTGCCTATTATACCTGACTCCTTGCTACTCCTTTCTATCCACCCAAAATTCAGTTAATCAGGGTTTGAGGAGCGTTGCACTGGGAAATCTTAACTGGGTGCTATCTACCTGAAAAGTAATATCACTCTCATTCATTTGTGCTTTGTGTATGTTATATCAGAAGGTGTAATTATCGCCCCACTGGTGATTGCTGCCTTATATTAAATGTGTGTGATTTCATTTGAATTTTAAAATAAATAAATACTGTATTCCTATCTACTGGCCTGGTTCATGGTCCATTGTGACCCGGGGTGTTTGTAAAGGTGGGTGTGAGACGGGTTGGGTGCCATCACAATCTGAATTCTTAGGAAATAAAGAAAATGTGTTTTTAAATGTGCGCTGCATCCTAGGCCAGTGGCAAGAGTCCTGGGCTGGTGTGTGACGCCCGATTAGAATCCTTAACACCGCACCGCTTACAATTTCCCACTCACGCACACAACATTCGTCAGGAACGCTCACATGAAAGCACAGTGTAGAAGACACCACACTTACGTTATAGCTTATTTATTGGTATTCAATGGTACATGTGCAGTGCTTACTGTGACACTTTAATTATCTGGGATCTGAAACTGGACTGCCCCATGAACAGGGGGGGGGCGAGTTCAGGTGAAATGTTGGTGTTGCATATCCCAAGACATGTGTTTCATTCATTTTTTTTTCCTCACACGTATAAATAGAACTGGATCCCCCTCCCCTCTCAACCAATGTGGGTCCTGATTGGCCCAGGGATTACACAGGGTTACGTCGTCAGTAATTATTAATATAATTGTTGGAACTCAAGGGACACTTTGGGCCCTTTATCTGTCAAGGCGCCACTAACAATGCCACGTTCGGATCTTGCAGACCACGCCCCCCTAACAATAATAAAGGCATGCTGGTATCCCTCTGGACGCTTATATTTCTATATTACTGGGTCTGGGACTTCACTTATAAGTTATCTTCAGCTTGGGTGGGGAGTTGCTTGAATGCCAGGCCGGTTGCTGGGTGTGAGGTGCCGTCACGTGAGGACGGGCTAGCAAAAGCTGCCGACAGGGGCAGGCAGCCTCAGTCTGAGCCCGACCTTCCCTGTGCGCGCACCGCCGCCTAGGGCTGCAGATGCCGACACATGCCTCCTGTGCTGCTGGCGGGACACCTGCAGGAAGGACCCCAGAGGTGCCTGGCCACGGAATATCTGCGCAATGACCAGTGCCGGAGTCTGATAAACGTGCTCTGTGCACTCGCGGACACCCAGGGCTGTCTGACGCCGACAAGGAGCGCTCGAGCTCGTGAGGTATCGTAGCCTCAGCCAGGACCCCACGAGGGAAGAAGGGGTGCAGTCCCAGGGCTGTCTGGACGCGGGATACCCCCACGCCCTGTGCGTACTACCCGTCTGTGCCCTCGCAGCCACCCAGGACCCGTACACTGAGAATGTGACCTCCCCGGGCTCCCGACGGATGCAGAGGCATCAATGCCTGGATACAGAATCGCTGCGCACGGAGCTTCCACCCTTTCAATTCCCCTTCACACTCCAGAGCTCTCATTGTGAGGCACCCACAGAATTCCCCCTCTCGGACTGTGGGGAAGCTCCCACTCGGGTCACTGCCTGAACGCCTGGCATTCTGTCCTGGTTCCCTCTGGAGAGCGTGCGTTCCCGACCCGCTGCCACACAGGCGATGGGTATCCGCTCCCGCCGACTTCGGGATGTGTGACTGACTGCATGTGCGACCCCCAGCTGGACCGGTGCCGGCGTCCATGGAGCTGCAGGAGCGTAAGATCTCGGTGTGGGTGTGCCAGGAGGAGAAGCTGGTCTCTGGGTTGTCGAGGCGCACCACCTGCGCGGACGTAGTGCGGGTGCTGCTGGAGGAGCAGGGCGCACAGGAGGATGAGGGACCCGGCGGAATGCTCACGGGGCCGGCGCACTCCTACTGCATCGTGGAGAAGTGGAGGGGCTTTGAGCGCATCCTGCCCAACAAAACCCGCATACTGCGCCTCTGGTCGGCCTGGGGCGAGGAGCAGGGCAACGTGAGGTTCGTCCTGGTCAAGAGCGAAGCCTCTCTGCCCAACAACGGACCCCGCAGCGCCGAGGCCCGGGTAGTCCTGAGCAAGGAAAGCCCCTGCGCCCTGCGGGGATCTGCTAAAGCGGTCACGGGCCTGACCCAGGACAAGCAGCGGCGAGTGGTGAGAAAAGCCTTCAGGAAACTGGCCAAGATCAACAGAAAGAGGAAAGAGACATTCCCCAAAGATGCCTCGTCCGCGGAGAAGATGGAGACCCTGGTGCACCTGGTGCTGTCCCAGGATCACACTATTCGCCAGCAGCTCCAGCGCATCCTGGAGCTCGACCGAGAGATCTACAGGTACGAGGCCAAAGTCCACTTTGACAGAATAAAGAGGCACGGGGTGAACTATGTGCAGGACACGTATCTGGTGGAAGCCGGCCTGGGAGGCCGGGAGCCCGAGGGTGGTGGCGTGGATGGGTCAGTCGAGGACGAGGAGTGCTCCAGGCGCTATGAGGAGCTGGCGCGGCTGCAGGAGGAGCTCTCGCAGCAGGAGCAGCTCGTGGAGAGCGTGGCCACCGAGATCCAGGAGGAGCTGAACCAGCGCTGGATGGAGCGGAGGAAGGGGGAACTCGGTGCCAAGGAGGCCGAGGCCCCCTCTCCGGAGCCCGAGGCTGGCACGCCTGAGCAGGGGGGCTGGGACAGCGAGCTGCTCCTGGAGAGGGAGCGACTGACCACCCAGCTCAGCACCAGCCTCTACATCGGGCTGCGGCTCAACACGGACCTGGAAGCCCTGAAGGGCGACTTGGACTGCAGCCAGCAGGTGTGGGACTGCAAGGGCGAGGAACTGCAGAGGCTGCTTCATTGCGTGGATAGCCTGGATGTGGGGGGCGATGGGGACATGTCCCACACGGAGCTGCGCGAGGGCTGCACTGGCCAGGGTGACGCGTTGACAGCCGCGGAGGGCCCGGGGGACTGGGCCGCGGAAGGGTCGGAGTTGTGCAAGGACGGCCCCGAAGGTAACGACGAGGACTCGGACACGGGACTCAGCTCAATGCACAGCCAGGACTCCGACTCCATTCCGGCCGTGTGCGAGTCCCTGGTGTAGGGCGTGTGCGTGGGAAGACCTCCGTGGCTGCGCTCACCACACACGAAGCTCCATTTCATAGCCCACTCGCACCCAGGGCCCTGGGGAGATTTCCGGATGGTCAGTGCCTTCAAATTGTTGGAGACCTGAGCAACTGACTCCGGCCCACGCCTTTTCCAGAGGCACTCTCCACTTGAAAAGGTCCCACTTCAAAGTTAGCCACTGTGATGGTACTCCTTTTCTCGACATGATAATGAGAGAGGCTAAGACTAGGCCAAACATTACATTAGATAAGATGCAACACACCCAAATACACACGCATTTCAGGGGCATGGCGTGTAGGAAAATGTCCCCATTAAGAAATTACAAGTCCTTTTACCCACATTGATGGTACTTATGTTATCAACGCACGTAGAAAAGGCTGAGCCAGACAGTTTCTGGTATACGATCGACGCTTCACATTGTTTACATTTTTCTCGTACCCTCCCCTTGTGCCCACCCCCACCTAATTTTTAATATCACTCTAGACAACGGTGCTTACTTTACCGACCTCAAAATAATGAGAAAGCCGGGGCCAGGCCATGCCTGACGCGTGACTTACTCTTCGCTGATCTACTCATTTCATTGGGTATCATTCGCCTGCCCCAGGGCCAGCCTTCCCCAGTCCAACGTCGCATCCCACGTGCAACATACACACTTTATAACGCACAATGCAGGACTCCTGTGCTAAGTAGCACTGACTCGCGCTCTGGAACACTGTACGAACAGAATGCCCCCAAAAGAAGCGCCTACTCTTTTGGTAAAAAATGTTAATTGGAGTAGATGTTTTTTTTTAATGACGCAGCGCCCTCATTGTGTGGCAGAAAAGCACGCTAATGTACCGGAACACAGCAATTTAAAAAAAAGTGTTATATATCAACATGTATCTGTTTTTATACACAAAAGGCAGCAATAAAAATGAAAGGCATTGAGTGTGGAGTTGCGTGTTGTAGTGGCAGCAGGCGTGTTGGGGCTCGTGCGAGCAGACGCAGCCCTGCGAGTGATTATGGGCCTCGGAAAGTTAAACTGCAGGCTGGTGTTTCACGCATTACCTGAATGATCCCTTTGCCAAAGTGGCGGGCTGTTATTTCAGTCCCAAAGCCCCCTGGCTTCGGCAGCCTAATCCATGTAGCCCGCCTCGGTAAGTACATACAGGTGACACCATAATCCTTACTTATTAAAGTTTGGGAGTTTCCCCCATCCCCCACGTTACACAAAATAATGGCACCCGTCGTGTGCTTCTCTGCGTCAGGTGTGTTCAGCTCTTGTACCCAGGGCCGATGTCTGGCAGAGAGTTGGCAGGGATTGAGTTAGGGGTGCTAAGAAATCCTTACTATCCCCCACTGAGATCAGACTTCAAGTGGAATTTCGACAGTGTCACGAACGGTACCCTTGGGGCCGATACCAGGCAATTTCTGCTGCGTCACATATCAAAAGGTTGGTTTTGGAAATAACGTTACAAATGAGAGGGTGTGTCCTGAGGCCGGGGGCAGCGCGGACCAATGTTGGCAGCCTTCATTAATGTATGCATGTGATTTTTTCAGTGCACACCTTGCTGGGAAGTCATGCCACGCCGTACACCATGCTGGATGCTATGTTGTAGATATGCAATAATGATGCATTTTACATTGAAAGCAGGGCACTCTTATAGGGCACACGAGCTCAGAATGTAAAGTGTTTGCCCAAGATCACAAGTCTGCACCGAAATGTAATTGTGTGTCAACCCTGGTGCTGATGGCCCCACCTCTCACAGGTGCATCCGTCACCCCCACGGCTTAGGGTGCACGTGGGTCGGGCAGCTTCAGGTACGATCAGAGCTGTGGGCGGCAACAAAGAAGAGGCTTGCACTGCGCACTGTTTACATCCGTGTCACCCCCTCACAAAACGGGTGTTCTTAATGCCTCCTCGGTGCAGCCGGGCCTCACTCACACATGGGCATGCTGTAGAGCATGATTGATGCACGCTGGGCCCAGAGCAAGGGTGCACATCCCCTGTCAGCCATAAAGCACCGAGCGGGCGCCCTTGTTGTGAAATTGTATACGCCATGTGCCACTCCGTCCCTAGCTGGCTTTTAGTGGTGTTTGCCCGACACAGCATACGAGGCGGGGTGTTTCCTCTCTCCCCATAAGAGATGAATGGGTCATCTGCTCCGGGCTTTGCAACATCCGTAAATCTGCCACCATGTGAAAGGGGGGCTGGGCCCGCTAACTGCCGCGGCAGCACGGCGAGAGAGAGTCTGCACACACGGACCAGACTCCGCGGCGGCTGCAGCAGAGCCCACACCCGGCCTAATTACACGGCATCACCGCATGCTATGCCTCCATTAAGGGCTCACATGCCGATGGTGTGCGAGGAGCACACATTGTGCTGGCGGGTGGGGGGCACTGTGTGTCTGTTTAAGACCCGTCGCCTGCTCTTTCCTTGTCTCGTGCTTTGTTTTGTGAGGTGCGCGCCTTTCTTCAGCGTTCAGCCCGCGGCCCTGCAGTGTAGGCTGCATCATGCCCACTTAAAGGTTCTTTGTGTGTTTGTTTAGTGATGTGCACGTGGCAAACATGTCTTCACGGTCCATGTTGTGAACAAGAGGCAACCAGGGATTGTTTTGCGATACACCTATTGTATAGCTGTTTTAAGGAAGGTTCACACAGTGATTTTCTTTTTTTGGGGGGTGGGAGGCGGCGGAGGGCACACTGCATTCTCCCTTGAAGGGCTTATAGTGCCCTATTTTGTGCAAGGGGCCCAATGAGTTGTTTGTGAGCAGCCTACAGGGCGCCCTTGCTCTGTGAGGAGGAACTCCCCGAACGCCTGTTGCAGGGCTCATTTTTGTGATATGCTGGAACCGGCGCTGCTTGTGTTAATTGTGCTCATTAAGTGTACAGCTGCCGCGGCTGGGTGTGGCAGTCCCTCGTCACCTTGTCCGCCGCTGGGCCCGCATACCTCGGTATATGGTACCGTACGCGTGCCGCGTGTGTAGGCCAGGATCTGTTATGCTAATAGCAGGCAACGGCAAACACACAGCCTTGTCCCATGCCGGCCTGCACGCCAATGCCTGGCGAAGCGAGGAGCCCTACTGTCACCCCTCCCCCCAGCTTTTAGGGGGAGTTTGCCATACTATCACTCTTGCAGCTTTGGGGAGGAGGTTGCAAAAGCCACTCTCCCAGCTTTAGGGAGGAGTTTGCCCTACTGTCAATCTTCGAGCTCTAGGGGGGAATTTCCCATGTTGCCACTTCCCCAGCTTTAAGGGGGGAGTTTTCCATACCATCACTTTCCAGGTTTGGGGTGGCTGGTTTGCCAAACTGGCAATCCCCTTGGTTCGGGGGAGGGAGGGTATGGTTGAAATCAGTGCTTTAAGTGGCCCATGCCCAGCCCCGGCAGTCTCCAAAAAGTGGGGCTGAGCCAGGACACTGCCGGGCCCCCCGTCCCACCACACCATGGTGGGACACATTATCCCACCACGGCCGCAGCCACAACGGGAGATGCGCCGGCCATTTTCGAGTCAGGCAAGCTGACAGAAGTGCCAGCCAGCAGCAGCTGTGGTTGGCTGGCCCTTCTGTCAGTCACTGTAACTTCCTCTTGTGACCCCTCCCTGAGTGTTCACAAGTAAGTGTCCTTTTGTTTCCCCCCTCCACAGGTCACTGAGGGATCCTCGTGAACCTGGGGAGTCAGTGCCATATATTTGTTTATAAAAGATGGCTTGAAAAGTACACAATTCAAGCCATCTTTTATAAAGCTTTGCCGACGGACAAAGACGCCTCAGACTTTGTCCATCGTCAAAACTTTATAAACGATGGAATGAATTGTGTACTTCTCAAGCCATGTTTTATGAACATGTTTTAAAAAGTTGGCTTGAAAAGTATTCAAACCATATGGTATGCACACAAATATATAAACGCTATATCATTGTGTGCAGGGGAGCCGACTTATGAATTTCCCCGGGGGGTGGCCAAATATAGGAAGTGACATCACCAGCGGTTATATGACCGCATTTGCACGTAGTCGCCAACTTAGTGCGGGGAGGATGGGGGGGGGTCGCTGAACAGGGGAAACATTGGCTAGCATGTACTGCATATACTAAAGTCAAGTAAGAAGGATGGTTAAGCCTTCCAGTTGCATTCCAGTAGGCCATCACTGCCCCTACTCCACCCCTCTATAATCACTCAGGTTGTAGTAGCCCTCAAAAGGCAGAGCAACACAAGAAGGATGGAAGATCGAAATGCCATCCCATCCTGTGAGTGTGTCAAACCTCAGAGCAAAGAGTGTGCGTGTGCCTCCTACCTTGGAGCACAATCTCACTAATTTGGTGCAAATCTCGCAAGTGGGTGCATGGGAATCCCATGCGTGTTTGTGGGCTGCAGACCCCGGATCACATGCTCATTTCTTCAGTGTGAAACTCTGGCCAAGGCTCTTTGGGCAAGAATTCAGGATGGGTCTCACACCTTCAAACAGTGTGATATATTGAGTGGGCACCTCACTCCTTTTAGCATAGTATACCTGTGGCTGGTAATCTCACAACTGAACGTACAGTTTCACTCTTGGTCATCTCAGTGACCCCACGTATATTAATGGAATCTGTCTCCCACCTGGGAAGACAATTATATTTCTGTTAAAACACTGAATTCTCACTCCAGTTTTCTCGATCTGTAGATCCATACCATATTCATTCATTGTGTGTTGGGCTGATAACTTGTGCCTGAGAGAGCTCATTCTTTCATTCAGGAGAGCTAAAGGGGTAACAACCCCTTTATGTGGGATCAGGCTCATTTTGCCCCATGGCCCCTCACTGCAGAATGAGTGAGCAGTTTTTAAGACCCAGCTGATTCTGCTATCCTACAGGCTCGAGCCTTCTATCCCTTGCCCCATCACAGCTTCCAACATCCTGAGCGGCCGCGCATGGACAGCAGGCAGCTCGGGGCATGGCTGTTGCCAATTGAATGTAGCCAGATCTACTATTTAGACACTGGGAGAGTGCCGTGAACCCACATTGGTGGTGACGACACACTCAACATACATAACACAATGTTATAGTGTTGCAGTCCTGCTGAGAAATGACAATTTGGTCTGTTTAAATGTAAAGCAGAGTGGCTGAGAAGTACATGCACTGTGCCATTAAAAATAAAGCAGCTGTGGTGGGTCGAAGTGCTGCTTCGGTGGCATCAAGCGTATGCAATTCCCTGTGGGGTAGTGTTGGTCATTTTGTATTGAAGTATAGCAGTCCTATTGAGAAGTGCCATTAAAAGTGAAGCTGTCCAGTAGGCTAGATCAGTGCTGCCCCATAAAAGGTGTAGAAGCCTCTGTGAGAAGTGGCAGTACTGTCCCAAAGGTGAGAAGTGTAGTATTTTCACATTAACTATGCTTAAGCACTTTAGGTTATTGAATAGTGCTGCTATATTCTGAGTAATTGCATCCCTTTAAATATATTAGTTCTTGTATAACCACAACAGTGTTGAGTTATTCTGATGATGATGAAGATGATATCAGACTTGTTCAATAGTTCTGGTTCTCTGTCATAAAATGTACTTCAGATCTTCAGAGTCTCGGCAGGATAGCTCAGGGGCAAATTGCTTGCCTGGGAAGCAAGACAACATGGAGCAACACAGGTTTGATCCCTTGGTCCGTGCAACACAGGTTCGATCCCTTGGTCGGCGCTTAGAATCCTCTGGGTATTATGTGCATTATAAATAACCAATTAAAATTAAAATAAATAAATCTGCTACAAAGTGCTGATGTTGTCCCATCAAAAGTATAGCAGCCCCACTAAGATGAACTAGCATTGCCTCAACAACAGCATAGTATTTCAATTATAGAAGCCCTGTTGCCAAGAAGGGTTCACAGATGTACAAATACATCCAACCCAAAAATATTTTTAGAAATTGAGGGACAGACTTGTTTTGCATCTATGCCTCCATTTCTAAAAATCGTTTTGGGTTGGGTTTACCTCTACATCTGTGCACCCCTCTTGCCAAGAGGGGTGCACAGATGTACAAATACACCCAACCCAAAACGATTTTTAGAAATTGAGGGACAGACTTGCTTTGCATCTGTGACTCCATTTCTAAAAATCGTTTTGGGTTGGGTGCACCTCTACATCCGCGCACAGGGTTGCACAGATGTAGAAGTATACTCAAACCAAAAGGATTTTTAGAAATTGAGGGACAGATTAAAAACAAGAGCATCTTGCTTTGAATGCATCACTTATTTTTTAAACATCGTTTTTCCCCGGCTTTTACCAGGGCCTCCAGAGAGAGACACAGTATGGATGGAACAAAGGGCCATCCATACTGCGTCTCTTCTCTCCGGCCGGGGGGGAGGGGGGTGTGTGCTCAGCTCCGACTTCATTCTGCTGGGAGTGCCCGGCCCCGGAGCTCCCGTCTACTCGGTGCCCCTGATTGTGTGCGTACCTTACTATGGTTTTGGTATTTTTCAAGGCATCTTGAAGTACACAAACCATAGTAAGGCACGTAAACAAATATATAAATGTAAGCATTTATATATTTATGTGCTTAGCTTACTATGGTTTGCGTACTTTTCAAGCCATCTTTTATTCTATGTTTATAAAAGATGGCCTGCATAGTACACAAAACATACTAAGGTAGGCATACAAATATTTGCATGGTTACATACATTTATATATTTGTTTGCGTACCTTACTATAGTTTGTGCATTTTTCAGGCCACGCTCAACCTGCAAACCACGCCCCAAATGCCCCCCCCCCGCCCCCTTGATTTTATTACCCCACTGAACGCCCTGGTTGAAATACTGCCACTCTCTCAGCTTTAGGAGTATGTTTGCTGTACTCTCACTCTCAGATTTAGGAGTAAGTTGGCCATACTCTCACTCTTCTAGCTTTAGGAGGGAGTTCGCCGTATCCACCGTAAACGGGGATGCTTGCCCCGTAAGTTCCGCAATTATTTTAAACTTTCTTCATATTTCTTGCGCCCCCAAGCACCACTACCGCTAATGCAAGGCGATGATAAAATGCAGTGAATTCAAAATGTGGCGTATTTATGCATGGTACGTGTCGTTACCTCAACAGTAACACGTAAAACGCCCACACAACCGCAGGGCTCTCGCTCTAAGCATTTTTGAAGTAATCTGGTGCTGACTGTACGTTGTTTGGGAGTCTGTCTCTCCAGAGCGAGAGCGTGGGAGGCGGGGAGGGAGACTGGGTAGGGGGGCGTGTCAGCTTCAAAGGCCTCGGCGTCAGGCTTCAAGTCACGGTTTTACGAGCACTGGGAAAGCGTACACCCGCACACCATGTGCAGTACCTTACTGCCTCCACTGCTCACGTTGGCGAGGGAGAAGGGGTGAGGAGGGGTGGGGCACTGCAGTCTAGTGCACCTGTTCACATTCAGCGTCAGTAGGCATGGGTGGACTGGCCTATAGGGAACTCTGGAGATTTCCTGGTAGGCCTCTCTGCACCCTGGGCCTCGTTTGTGTGGTAACCTATTTTATTTCCAAATGTTCTCATATGAAAAGGGTTGGGCTTGCAGAAAATGTCCTACATGGGGCCGCTTCGAACATTATTTCCAAGGCCTCTTTTGGTTCCCAGTCCAACCCCGTCAAGTAGGCCTTGTGAGTGGCAACCGATTGGGGTTTACAAATATCGCGGTTTACAAATATTGCGTCACAACCTCAGAATCCTGTGAATGTGGTGCTTTGACATCAAACTGAGAGTCGATGAACCAACAACGCCAGAGTGTGTATGTTTTGTAACACTTGAGAATTTGAGTTGATCGCAGTTGCTCTTTTTGGCTGCATTTCCCATTTGTATTGCACGGGGCAAAGTGGAGTGTGCGGTAATGCAGTCCTGGGTGTGGGGAACCTGAGTTTTTGTTCTCGGTGTGCAACTGTGCACCTGTATTGTTGTGAGGGCATCTAAACCCTGTGAGAGGGGGCAGTCTAGGACACGTAGTAGGGGGTCTCTACTCAGTGCGTGAGTCCTTTGTAGGGGCTTTGCACTTGGTGAGAATTTGTGCTTTTGGGACTTGTAGACTCGTGACGGCATAAGTTCTCCATGAGGCAGACAGGATTTGGGGAGACACAGTCCTTTTTTTGGGGGGGGGGGGGCGGTGGTCTCTGTAGTGAAGGATGCATTTGTGTGACAGAGAGCATATTCTGAACTGTTCCTCCAGTACTTGGTATCCCAAAGCTTACCTCCGTTGCTTTCCAGCAATGTTCCGTGCACTCCACAATCCTTCCAGTGGTTCTGTGCTTATTTTAGTTTACAACGAGTGGCAGGGTCGGCGTCTGGATCTGGGTCGGCGTCTGGATCTTTCTTGCTGTTCAACTGAAAAGCGCCCCCACACCTTTGGCCAGTCACTTGTAAGTCTGATTTAAGAAAACGTAATGGCATTTCTTAGTTGGTAATTAAGGGGTTGAGCTCCCCTGCTGGCTCCAAGCATGCATGGCTTTATTTGGGTGTTAGCCACACAATCAAGACACACGCTGAGGTTGTGGGATGAGCATGTTCCCTAGGCCAGTGATCCCCCAAAGTGCAGCTGTTGCCCGCGGCACCCTAAAATGTTGCTTTCCAGTTGCTCTCGGCCATGATGTGGAGGCCAGGAAGGAGGTGCTGAATAGTTGAGACCACATTTGCCAGGCCTGCGCGTCCTGAGCTGTGTGGGGATGTTGGCCAATGATCCTGTTGTGGTTCCAGTTGGCTTATTTTTGCTTATGCAAGATTTGAGTTTGTTGCCACCATGCACATTTGTTTTCAGAAAATGTCTATACTCGTTGAAGTGCCATTGCTAAAATGTCCTGTAAACAACCACTTAATGTCAAATTAAGTTAAAAGTCTTTGCACAAATCCTGGACTAGAATGGTACATGATCTACATAATTTAAGTACTGCAAATTAATATGTCCTATTAGCAATCTAAAATTGTTACATTTCTAATTTGTGTTGCAATATTTTTCCAATAACTGAGAATGGATGTTGCTCATCATTTCATTTTATATGCACATTCTGCACATTGCGCACAATAGCTGAGTGTGATGATATGTTCTGTCGAAGAATGGATGTTGCTCATCATTTCATTTTATATGCACATTCTGCACATTGCGCACAATAACTGAGTGTGATGATATGTTCTGTCGAAGAATGGATGTTGCTCATCATTTCATTTTATATGCACAGTCTGCACATTGCGCACAATAACTGAGTGTGATGATATGTTCTGTCGACGAATGGATGTTGCTCATCCTTTCATTTTATATGCACATTCTGCACATTGCGGACAAACGGTTGAGTACCCCTTCACTAGGTAATCAGTAGTCCTGAGAAATGTGTAAGCCGCTAAGAAAACAGTTAAGGATGCAGGGAAGTCTAAGAAACAAAAGAGAGAATTTTCCAAGAATGAATTCCCTGCCTTATTATACATTATTTGTGTTAGCAGAAAAGGGCACGGGAAAGAAAATTGCACCAATTGAGACTGCTTGTACCCCAATATACCCTAATTGCACAGTGCTTTTGCAAACCTTAAATTACTGCACATCAGTGCATCTTTGTTGATGACATATGGTGTCAGGGTTCCCCAGCTGAAGGTAAGTGGCCCAACCAGGCATCATTTTGAAATTGGCCCCTGAGCATCTTCAGCCAGCCGTGACAAATTGTAATTGGTTATTTATAATGCACTTAACACCCAGAGATGTCTAAGCGCAACCCGTTATAATGCACTTAATACCCAGAGATGTCTAAGTGCGACACGTTATAATGCACTTAACACCCAGAGATGTCTAAGCGCGACCCGTTATAATGAACTTAATACCCAGAGATGTCTAAGTGCGACCCATTATAATGCACTTAATACCCAGAGATGTCTAAGTGCGACACGTTATAATGCACTTAACACCCAGAGATGTCTAAGCGCAACCCGTTATAATGCACTTAATACCCAGAGATGTCTAAGTGCGACACGTTATAATGCACTTAACACCCAGAGATGTCTAAGCGCGACCCGTTATAATGAACTTAATACCCAGAGATGTCTAAGTGCGACCCGTTATAATGCACTTAACACCCAGAGATGTCTAGGCGCGACCCGTTATAATGAACTTAATACCCAGAGATGTCTAAGTGCGACCCGTTATAATGCACTTAACACCCAGAGATGTCTAAGCGCGACCCGTTATAATGAACTTAATACCCAGAGATGTCTAAGTGCGACCCGTTATAATGCACTTAACACCCAAAGATGTCTAAGCGTGACCCGTTATAATGAACTTAATACCCAGAGATGTCTAAGTGCGACCCGTTATAATGCACTTAATACCCAGAGATGTCTAAGCGTGACCCGTTATAATGAACTTAATACCCAGAGATGTCTAAGTGCGATCCGTTATAATGCACTTAACACCCAGAGATGTCTATGCGTGACCCGTTATAATGAACTTAATACCCAGAGATGTCTAAGTGCGACCCGTTATAATGCACTTAACACCCAAAGATGTCTAAGCGTGACCCGTTATAATGAACTTAATACCCAGAGATGTCTAAGTGCGACCCGTTATAATGCACTTAATACCCAGAGATGTCTAAGCGTGAACCGTTATAATGAACTTAATACCCAGAGATGTCTAAGTGCGATCCGTTATAATGCACTTAACACCCAGAGATGTCTATGCGTGACCCGTTATAATGAACTTAATACCCAGAGATGTCTAAGTGCGACCCAGGGATTGAACCTGTCTTGCTCCGCATCGTCTTGCTTCCAAGGCGAGCGCGTTGCCCCTGAGCTATCCTCGCGCGAATATCGAGGGGACATACGCGATAAATTAAAATAAGCAACCACACCTGATGAAAAGCTTTCCATATATAATGTGCAGTGCAAACGGATCTGTGATGACTAACCGTTCAGCGTGTCAGCTGCCCAGGGCACATGCCAGTGGATGACGAGATCGATTCCTGCGGCCTATTCGCCAAAACATTAGGGGTGGCATGAACGGCATCATCTCCCTAAAGTGATGCCACATGACATTTGGGGCCTAATTCACAGAAGTGTTTTATAACGGCAAATCCCCATTGGAAAACATTTCTTTGAATTAGGCCCTTGGTCTTTGAAACGCTTCCGGAAGCGGCATAATTGATGTTCAAACCCTACAATAAATGTACAATTATAAAATAATAGTCATTTTATTTTCCATATGAAAAATGCATAACTACAAGCGGTAGAATTCAAAGAACGAAATATCCCTGAGACAAGATGGGATTCTTTTGTTAATAAAGTTAAAGCATTTTCCCAATTTCAAAAGCTGGGCACATGAACAGTGATTATAACTTAACTGTAATAATATATTACCTTAATCTATGAACATCACCATCATGTTAAAAAGAAAAAAGAATGCTCAGTGGAAAACTCTCAATCCTAGAAATTCAGTCTGCCCCATACACCCATTTGAGAATATAAAATTCACTGGAAATCCAATAACATTTGGAGAAATCTGCATGTTCTGGCATTTAGCATTTCACACTATGCAGGTGTGTTTAAAGGTGGACTTCAGCCCGTGTTGCTTCGATATTGAACTGAAAACCTGTGGTTACAAATTAAAAAGTGCAAAGTAGCTTGTATGTCTAATGGCATCCAAGTGTTCCGCCACACATTTCTATCTGACACTGAAAGTGGCACTTTGGGCACGGGGCACAGAGACCCTGCGTGGGTGCTCCCACTGAGGTGCATTCGTCCCAGGGGCTCCCACCCATCTCTTTGTGCTTGCTACGGTGAGTTGCTGTAAGTGTCCTGAGCTGTGTATGCATGCCCGGCCATCCACCCCAAGCTCACTTTGCTTTGCGGTCCCAACAAAAGCCTCACTGATACCCTGCGGTGCGCCGCTTATGCTCCGCCGCAGAAATGATGGGACTTGGCAGTATCAGCTGGACTCTCTCATTGGCTTTGGGGTTAACCGTGGTTTGCATATTGCCTCCCCATTCATAATTACCCACAACCAGCAAAAAAAGTATGCAGTGGGATCTGCTCAGAGAAATGCCTGTGGTTTTCACCCTTCACTCTGTGGCTGTTGAAGTGAAGGGAGTGCCAGGCCACCCTGTCTTCCCATCTTAATCATGGCCAGCCTGGTGGTGAGGTCACAGATGGACTGTCGCTGCTTCTCTGGGCAGTATATTTAGTGTTCTTCTGCTCAGAGAAAGTGCCAGTGGTTATGATTGATTCACAGCTTTTCACCCTTCACTCTGTGGCTGTTGAAGTGAAGGGAGTGCCAGGCCACCCTGTCTTCCCATCTTAATCATGGCCAGCCTGGTGGTGAGGTCACAGATGGACTGTCGCTGCTTCACTGGGCAGTATATTTAGTGTTCTTCTGCTCAGAGAAAGTGCCAGTGGTTATGATTGATTCACAGCTTTTCACCCTTCACTCTGTGGCTGTTGAAGTGAAGGGAGTGCCAGGCCACCCTGCGTTCCCATCTTAATCATGGCCAGCCTGGTGGTGAGGTCACAGATGGACTGTCGCTGCTTCACTGGGCAGTATATTTAGTGTTCTTCTGCTCAGAGAAAGTGCCAGTGGTTATGATTGATTCACAGCTTTTCACCCTTCACTCTGTGGCTGTTGAAGTGAAGGGAGTGCCAGGCCACCCTGTCTTCCCATCTTAATCATGGCCAGCCTGGTGGTGAGGTCACAGATGTACTGTCGCTGCTTCACTGGGCAGTATATTTAGTGTTCTTCTGCTCAGAGAAAGTGCCAGTGGTTATGATTGATTCACAGCTTTTCACCCTTCACTCTGTGGCTGTTGAAGTGAAGGGAGTGCCAGGCCACCCTGTCTTCCCATCTTAATCATGGCCAGCCTGGTGGTGAGGTCACAGATGGACTGTCGCTGCTTCACTGGGCAGTATATTTAGTGTTCTTCTGCTCAGAGAAAGTGCCAGTGGTTATGATTGATTCACAGCTTTTCACCCTTCACTCTCTGGCTGTTGAAGTGAAGGGAGTGCCAGGCCACCCTGTCTTCCCATCTTAATCATGGCCAGCCTGGTGGTGAGGTCACAGATGGACTGTCACTGCTTCACTGGGCAGTATATTTAGTGTTCTTCTGCTCAGAGAAAGTGCCAGTGGTTATGATTGATTCACAGCTTTTCACCCTTCACTCTGTGGCTGTTGAAGTGAAGGGAGTGCCAGGCCACCCTGTCTTCCCATCTTAATCATGGCCAGCCTGGTGGTGAGGTCACAGATGGACTGTCGCTGCTTCACTGGGCAGTATATTTAGATTTCTTCTGCTCAGAGAAAGTGCCAGTGGTTATGATTGATTCACAGCTTTTCACCCTTCACTCTGTGGCTGTTGAAGTGAAGGGAGTGCCAGGCCACCCTGTCTTCCCATCTTAATCATGGCCAGCCTGGGGCTAAGGTCACAGATGGACTGTCGCTGCTTCACTGGGCAGTATATTTAGTGTTCTTCTGCTCAGAGAAAGTGCCAGTGGTTATGATTGATTCACAGCTTTTCACCCTTCACTCTGTGGCTGTTGAAGTGAAGGGAGTGCCAGGAAACCCTGTCTTCCCATCTTAATCATGGCCAGCCTGGGGCTGAGGTCACAGATGAACTGTCGCTGCTTCACTGGTTAGAGCGGGCAGTAAATGTAGTGTTTTTCTGCTCTGTAGGTATTGTTAAAAATGAGATACCAATACAAAGGGGTCTACATAGGCGCCAGCAGATGTCCTGTGCATTTACTGCCTACTTCCGGATGAAAACACTTCTATCCCGAAGTGTTTTTTTTTAAAGAAGCACACTAATTCAACCATCACTTTTCATTCAAGATGTGACATTCTTTACTGCAAGATCGCGGACACACGCTTCAAATGATCAACGCGTATCAAAGAAGTGCAGAACTTACGCAGAACACAGTTGTGTGTGTGCGCGCTGATGCTACACACTGTTCGGTTTAATGTCCCTGCGTGTTTGCCTTGGGGCGCCCACATGGCCTTTGACAGTGATGATTTGGGGTAAACAGCGCAGATGGGGGCTTGAAAAGACCTGACTGGTTTACCACGGAAGCAGTGCAAATAGACGAAGGAGGGCAGCCCCAGTGACCCTGGGAGAGGGCGACACGCTTTCAAAGCAGGCCCCAGGCATCTCACCTGGGTGATATTTCATGGACTGTTAGTGATGACTGACAAGATGCTGAAGAACCCATATTAAAACGTCCAGCTAAATGTCTGTCATTGTTCCAATACCAAGGAGGAGTCTGCGTGGCATATCCGGGCCATAGGTTATATCATCCAATACAGTGGGCACTAGGACCATGATTTCATTGGTCAAATAACTAGGGAGGAGTCGCTATGTCATATCCACGGCATAGCGTATATCATCCAATGCTGTGGCCACTAGGACCATGAGAGCTGACATTGGCTGTGACTGCATTTATTTATTTTGGATTTGTAGAGCGCACTACAGCCTACAGGCATCGAGGCGCTTTAAAGGACACTTAAGAAGGCTTGCTTGGGGGTTACAATAAGCGGACCAAGAATAGTGCTTATTTATTTATTTATTTATTTGTTTATATAGCGCTAAAGCCCGCGGGCATCAGAGCGCTGACACATAGACAGGACAACAAAAGGAAGAAGACGGGACTACTCGGGAGAGGCCTAAATTAACTCAGTAAGATACAATGTGTTTCTAGGATTTACTTAAAAAGAAAGGTTTTCAGTTTTTTCCTGAAGATGAGATAGTTAGGCTCAAGTTTTAGTGAAGTGGGTAGGTCATTCCATTTACCGATGACTATTGTCGGGAAGGCCTTGCCAAGGCCATGTTGTTTTTTAGTGATAATGGTTTGAAGTTTGCCTATATTAGATGATCTAAGGCTCCTGGATGGTTCGTACCATTTAAACTGTTTCTTGAGATAGGCCGGGGCTGTGCCATAGAGACAGCGATGTACTATGGTGAGAGACTTGAAGGAGATTCTCTCCTCCATAGCCAACCAGTGGAGGGCTTTCCTTTCTCCGGAGATGTGTTCTCTCCATGATTTTCCAGTGATCGTTCTGATAGCGTTGTTTTGGATGATTTGACATCTTTTCAGGCACTTGCTGTTGGCTCCCAAGAGTAGGGAGTTTCCGTAGTCCAATCTAGATAGTATAGTGGCCCTAGCAATGATGGTACTATTCTTTTGGTCTAACAGTGGCCTGATCTTTCTAAGGAGGATTTGGTGATATTGACAGTTTTTTTTAAGGTAGTTTGTGTGTGCTTCAGCGCCAAGAGAGGCTTGAAGATACACACCCAGGGTCTTTACTTTTACAGATATTGGGATCTGGATGTTTTTGATGGTAAATGAATTAAAGGCAGGGCTCAATTTCTTTCTGGCTTGTGTGCTGGCTTAGAGACATTTAGTTAGGTTACAGTGGTTCACATGGATCTTTTACATAGTACTGTATACTGCATAGCAAAGTGTGACATATACATACAAAATGTGGTCAAAGGGTGATGAGAGGTAACATGCAATACAGAACTATAGGGATAAGCTTTTTAGACAAAGAGCCTAGTTTTTAATGCCTTGCGGAAGGCTGCGTCAGAGTCGATGGATCTGATCTGGGCTGGGAGGTTGTTCCAAAGCACTCTGTGCGTGTGAGGAACCGTGATACGGTTGGCATACGTGGACCTCGAAGGTCTGGATGCTGTTTGTTTGGTGATCCTCTGCGCTAGGTATATAGGTGCCTGACCGTGAAGACATTTATGTGTTAGGGCCAGTGTTTTAAAGACAACTCTTTCCTTGATGGGTAACCAGTGTACCCACCTCCTGACCCCAGTAATGTGTTCCCTACGTGAGATGCCTGTTGCAGCCCTTAGGGCATTATTTTGGGCAATCTGGAGTTTAGCCAGGTTTCTTTGCAAGGTTCCAATAAAGAGGGCATTGCACTAGTCCAGTCTGGAGCCGATGATGGCTCTGGCTATGGTGATGGAGTTCTTTTGGGACAAGAATGGCCAATGGCATTGATCAGTTTAGAGTGATATGCTGCAGAGGAGGCGATGGCATTGACCTGCCTGTCCATGGTAAGGTTAGGTTCAAGGTACACGCCCAATGTCTTGATCGTTTGAGAAACTGTGATGGGGATGTTGTCAATGGTGAAAGAGTGATACTTCTTGTCAAGTTTTCCCAGTGTGGATGGAGACCCGACCAGCAGAAGTTTGTTTTTTTCACTGTTTAGACAGAGCCAATTGTCTGCCATCCAGGATTGAATGGTGGAGTAAATGAAATTGAAGGTGTTCATATCAGTTGGATAGTCCCCAGAGAGAGGGATGAGCACCTGGGTATCATCTGCATAATTGGTATATGAGATTCCCAGGGCATCAAGGATTCTGAACAGGGGTCTAGTGAAGAGGTTATACAAGGTAGGGGCTATGCAGGAGCCCTGTGGGATGCCACATTTGATAGGACTGGGGATGGCACTAGAGGAGTCCGAAAAGACCTTCATTACTCTCACCTGAAGGAACAAAGTTATCCATTCGCATGCCTTTGTGGAGAAGTTGGCTGAGGATGAGAGATGGTGGCATAAGGTTTTATGCTCTATCAAGTCAAAGGCCACAGAGAGGTCTAAGAGCAGGAGGAGTGCCGGTTTACATGCATCTCTTAGGTCATCTATTTGATTTTTTAGGTCAAGTAGTGCCGTTTCGATGCCATGACGAGGACAAAAACCGGACTGGCATAGTCCAAGAAGATGGTTATCCTCAATACATTTTTGAACCTGAAGGTAAGCTGCTTTGTCCAAAATCTTTAGCAAGAAGTGGACCGTTGTAATCGGTCTGTAATTCCCTGGGATCAAAGGGTCGAGAGACTTTTTTTTAGGAGTGGTCAGACCCATGCTTCTTTTAGGGAAGTCGGTACATGTGAAGGTTGGAAGGACGAGTTGATGAAAGCAGTGATGAAGGGGCCAGGTCTGGTGCAGATATTTTGATGATGTGAGCCAGGCATGCGTCACCCTTACAATTGGAAGGCTTAATAGATTTTATGAGGGCAATGACCTCAGATTCGCTCATGTCAGAGAATTCAAATTTAGGTACCTAGCTCGAAGTGTTACAAGTTGGGGGTGCCACGGGACAAGCTAGTAGAGTTGATAGAGCTTTTTGGTGAACTTAAATTTTGGTATGTAAGGATTCGAGTTTGTGTAGCATAGCTGCTCGAATTTGGTTACACCAGGTCTGGTCCTTGCTGAGGGTGGATGGGGAAGCTGAAGGCGACTCCAGTTCCCTGAAAATTGCAAAGATTTCCTTTGTCCCTGAGTTGGCGTTGTTAATCCTAGTGTTGTAGGATTCAGCTTTTGCATGTGTGATAGCTGTTTTATATTCTCTAGCAATGGACTTAAAGGCAGTTTTGTTGGATTCGGTAGTGTTCTTTTTCTATGTGGCAAGTGATACCTTCTTTTTGTTGCGAAGATCCATGAGTTCTTGGGAGAACCAGGTATTGGAGTGCTTAGTTTTGTTTGCTTTTTTGGCGGTGAGGGGGCGATGGCATCTACTGCCATAGTTATGAGTTGGTTAAAAGTGTTGGCTAAGAGGACAGGATCATTGGGGAATGGTGGTTGCATAGCTGGAACAAGCAGGTGAGGTAGGAGATTATCTTTGGTCAGCTTTTTGGAGGTCCTTGAGAGTCCAGCATGGAGAAGGATGGTAGATTTAGAAGTCCTGTGGAGGTGTCAATGTGAAAGTTAATACAGAAATGGTCTGACCAAGGGATAGGGGAGATGGTGAGGGGGGGAATGGTGCAGTTATGTTGTGTAACCCAGTCTAGGGTACGTCCTTTAATGTGTGTAGGCTTGGTGATGGTTTGGGCAAACCCTAGTGTGGCTAGCGCTTTTTGCAGAGTGTAGGCGTTGGCATCATTGGTGTCGTTAAGCCCTAAATTGAGGTCACCCAGTAATACTACTTTGGTGGTTTTTTTCAGGTTGTCTGAGAGAGAGTGATGAGTGGATGAGGACTTCTTGGAAGTCAATAGATGGGCCTCGTGGGCAATACACAAGTGGAATGCAATGGTAGAGTTAGGTGAGATTTTGAGGTTGATGAGGCAGTATTCTGAGTTGTGTCCTATTTCACCCTGAATTCTTCTGATGTCAAGAGTGTCCTTAGCTATAATGGCCAACACCTCCCTCCCTTTGGCCTACCCGATCCTGCCTAAATATGGTATAGCCAGTAGGGACGGCCAGTGAGAGGGCAGATCCAGATGTGTCTTGTAGCCAAGTCTCACAGAGAAAGAGCAGGTCAAGCTTATCCCTAGTGATAAGGTCATGCACATCAAGAGTGTGCGCTAGGATACAGCGGGCGTTCACTAAGGCGCAGTTAAGGAGTGTAGAGGAGAGGCTAGATGGAGAGGCTGAAAAGGGTTGTGTGAACCCTTTGTTAGTGACTATGGCAGGTGGGGCAACGGGCAGTGTGGAATCAATAGTTTCAGCAGCAGCATTAGTTAACAAAACATCAGGGGCATCAGGGATCAGCATAACATCAGGGGCATCAAGGCCCAGCATAACATCAGGGCCCAGCATAACATCAGGAGCATCAGGGCCCAGCATAACATCAGGGGCATCAGGGCCCAGCATAACATCAGAGGCATCAGGGATCAGCATAACATCAGGGCATCAGGGCCCAGCATAACATCAGGGGCATCAGGGCCCAGCATAACATCAGGGCCCAGTATAACATCAGGGGCATCAGGGCCCAGCATAACATCAGGGGCATCAGAGCCCAGCATAACATCAGGGGCATCAGGGCCCAGTATAACATCAGGGGCATCTGCATCGCATATGGCACCTTGAATGTCTGTGGGTAGGCACACAGGGGTGGGTTGTGTGCACATTAGCGACTTTTCAAGTGTCTGGAGGTTTGTGACTCTGCACCCTACTGCCTTATGTGGCGCAGTATCATTATGGTTGGGGAGCCTCCTGCAGGGTTTATGGGAGCACTCTAAAGATGCTGAAGGTAAGATTTTCGGATCATATGGTGTCATAGAATTTAAGAATGCAAGGCTATTGTGAAGGGGGCGGCCTCTTTGGATGGCAACAGAGTTGCATCCGGCGGCCGAGATTAGACTGGAAATGACCCTGTCCACATGCAGGCTGGTGCAGCGATTTGCAGTGCGGCGCAGCGCATACCTTGTATCGAGGCGGGCGTTCCGGATGGAGACGCTGGGCCGGTATGTGCCGGGGAACTGGTTCATGGTGCGCAGACGGACGTACTCATTTCGGCGGGATACATCATGGATGTATGCAATGGGGCAGAGTTTTCAAGGGAGGCAGTGTCACCCTTACCTTTGAACTAGGTATGGCTTTCAGTGACCAGCAGCTCTGAGCAGCGGAGAGCTGCAGAGAGGGAGCTCAGCCTTTCCTCCAGGCCTTCACTCCACGGCTTCGCCTGCCGGCGCCCCTCCCCTCCATTTAAAGCAGGAGGGGAGTGCAGGACAGGGTGCAGGGCCCAATCAGGGCTGTGTTGATAGCTGGTCACCGGGGCAACCACGGCGGCAACCATCTTTGGAATCCTTCTTGCCTCGTGGTTCTTTCATAGCATGGCAGACTTCCTCCAACACTCCAGTGTTGTACGCTCCTTCATAACAGCTGATGGGATTACCAGCTGATCCTCCCCTCGCAGCGGAGCTGCAGAGAGGGAGCTCAGCCTTTCCTCCAGGCCTTCACTCCACGGCTTCGCCTGCCGGCACACCTCCCCTCCATTTAAAGTAGGCGGGGAGGGCCGACAGGGTGCAGGGCCCAATCAGGGCTGTGTTAATAGCTGGTCACTGGGGCAACCACGGCGGCGGCCATCTTTGGAATCCTTCGTGCCTCGTGGTTCTTTCATAGCGTGGCAGACTTCCTCCAACACTCCAGTGTTGTACGCTCCTTCATAACAGCTGATAGGATTACCATCTGATCCTCCCCTCGAAGCGGAACTGCAGAGTGGGAGCTTGGTCTTTCCTCCAGGCCTTCGCTCCACGGCTTTGCCTGCCGGCGCACCGGCCCTCCATTTAAAGCAGGAGGGGAGGGCCGGACAGGGTGCATGGCCCAATCAGGGCTGTGCTGATAGCTGGTCACCGGGGCAACCACGGCAGCAGCCATCTTTGGAATCCTTCATGCCTTGTGGTTCTTTCGTAGCGTGGCAGAATTCCTCCAACACTCCAGTGTTGTACGCTCCTTCATAACAGCTGATGGGATTACCAGCTGATCCTCCCCTCGCAGCGGAGCTGCAGAGAGGGAGTTTGGCCTTTCCTCCAGGCCTTCGCTCCACGGCTTTGTGTAATCCCGGGTTGCAAGTGCTGGTGGACACTGCTTGATTTTGGTCACTTATCCCAGCAGTCACAGTGTGATCTTGTCAAACGAGGCAGGAGAGCACTCAATGATTTTGAGGAGAATGATTGTTTCCATGGTTCAGTTTGTGGTTGTTTACTAGTGAAGGCGCAGCAGCAGTATGGCCTATTTTTTGGCTAGTCTTATAATTTTTTGATAATTCTGTGATCTTGGTCACCAATACTGTGGGTAAAAATGTGGCCATGGGTGTGAGGAATTCAACCATCCGCACTGTGTGGGTGTGTGCTCATCTGGGCTTTTTTGAACTTTTAAAAGAAAGTTGATGGTAGATGAACCTCTGGAAAATGTGTGGGGCTAATCCGCACACATTTTCTTTTGCTCACTGCACGACATGCACATAGACCTATGTACTCTGGGTGGACACAGCTTACAGGCGCCGTCCACCCTATCATATTTAGTTGGGATATGACAGCCAAGAGTACATCAAGGCATCTCAGAAGGGGAAGGCAAAACCTTCCTCTTGCCATGGTCAGCCTTATTAACTAACAAAGGTTCACTGGAACCGCCCTGCCCTTTTGTAAGCTCTGCTGGTGGCAGCTTTGCATACTAATCAGTTAATTCAAACAGGCCTACGTCGGATCTGGCTGCAGGACTAACAAAGGAGACAGTAAACCCCAACAACCGTGGATATGTATCTTTGTCAACCTGAAGCTAGCTCCCAGCTCTCAGTATCAAGGGCAGTGAACTGTCATGTCTGGGACAGCTGTTTACAGTAGTCACCCCCGCAGAGACACCCCATTCAGAAGGTACAAGAATGTGGTTTGCAGAAGTCAGGAAGTCTGGTCTCGCCGCAGCTTCAAGGGAGACCTTCCGCTTTAATCAGGAACAAGATGGTTCAAAGAGACCGCGCACCAAGGCAGTAAGTAGATTTTGATTCTTGCTTTTGGTTTTTGGCTAGATTCTGTGAACTTGGGGGACTTTTCATATTGCCCTGAGATATAGATGTAAGCACACAGAAAAATTGGTAATTGGTAGATTTTAACATTTTGGAAACAATACAAAATACCAAAGTTCTTACCATGTACCCTGACCCTTAGAGATGGAATCCTAACACCAGCTTTAAACATCTGAACCACATCTCATTGGCGAGCGATTTTTTTTCATTATTTAAGCTATGATCATAGGCACTCTGTAGAATTTATAGTGACATACAATACCTGAAAGCCTTTCCAAATCTCTTGGACAGGCAGGTGTCACAGAGGTGGAGTGTTTCCAGAACAACTTGTATGCGATAGTGAATCACTCAAGTGGATCGCAATTCCACACACTCTTCAGGTATGCTTTTTGACAGGCTACTGCATATTGGTATCACAACCAAGGAATTCATAGTTCCTTCTATTATTTAATTTCTTACATTCTGCTATCATGACTTTGAATACTTCAAACATTCGAAACATAGAAGGGTTAATTCTGTGGAATAGATTATAGAGCGATTGCTCGTCTACATTTGCATTTGAAGGTATTTACTATCAAGTTCATTCGAATATGTCATATTTGGACTATAACTAGTTGAGATATTTAATAGTCACTCTGATAATTTGTGATAGGTACACATTGGATCACCTACTGAGTTCCGTGACGATACCTGACCAGACTGTGCTCTTAAGGACCCTCGTTACCCTCATCAACCCATTATGAACAATGAAGTCAACCAGGTGACTAAACAATCCTCTATGAGTGTGTGCCTTGTAAATTATTTAATGGTAGAAAGTATGGAATACCAACCAATGCCTGACAAACTGTTCATTTTGTACTTACCCCTCCACCCCCAGATATCCACATTGTGTGAAGAAATAAAATTTGTCCAAGCCAATTTCTCCTGAGGACGGGCTTAGCCCGAAATGGGTTGAGCTCATAACTTTAACCAACTGTTTGTTGATTAAATAACTTGCACACAAACCATTGTTGATGAAATTCTAATTGCAGAATTATTATAGGAAATGTGATAAAATATACAAGTATTATACTTACTCTGTGACTGTTCTCAGTTAAGAAGGTGTGCAGGGGATGGGAGTGTCCAATACTTAATGACACTGAATTTCTAGATGTTCGTGTACAGCTTTTAGTGCCAGAGCCATGGCTTTCTCCCCGGCACCCAGACACTAATTAAATTACTCCACAACACCACCCAACACATTTCAGAAACTGGTGTGCAAGCCACAACCTATTTTTGGATCGCTTTAATCAGTAGCCGCAGAGGGCTCAACCAGGGCGACCCTTCAATCCACGACAGGAAGATGGGTGGGACTCAGCGTTACATGTTTTCACCCGTTTACCTTTTCTGTTGCAAACCACTCTCGTTATGACCTCAGGCATACATGAGATTGTTGGTGGGGACCAAGGATTCGTTCATTAAGATAGGCTTAGCCTACACTAATCACTGTGGTCCATTTGGCTTTAAAAGAGGGCTGAGACCCTCTTTTGAGCAGATCATCTGAAGACTTTGCAAGGAATAGGAAGAATAACTCAGCATTGGACCCTGACTGAAAGTACAGTCTGCCTTTTATCTTCCAGCAGCAAAGGAAGGCCAGGACCTCAAAGAGGGAAAGAAGAGCCCTCCCCTAAACATCTCCCAGGGAACAGTGGGAGATACTGAATCCAGAGGACCATCCAGCAGCTCCAGAAGTGGTGCCTGCTAGGCTCTGCAGCAAGCTTCCTGGGTGGAAAGTGCCACAGAGTCTCTGAACTAAACTAAGGACAAGGCAGCTGCCTGAAACACTCACCTCAGCTTTGGGACATCCGCCTTAAAGAACAACACAACCCCAGTGAAGAAGCTAGGAGGATTGCATCGACAAACATCTACCGACATCCACCTTAAAGGACATTTTTGAGCCAGTCGAGCCCCTCGAGCTGCAACCAACTGCACCACTGACTGTTGTTACGTCACAGTCGCTTACGCTGTCCGAGACAACTCGCCCAGTGCTTCAGACCCGCCAACCAGCACAGAGACAGTGATTTCCGACGCAAGCCGCCATGTTGGCCAGCCTGCAGCCACCCATCCAGCCTCGCTCTCAGAACTGGCTGCCGCCTGATATCCGCACCCCTCTCCCAACTTGAACTCTGTCGCAGAAGCTGCAAAGTGCCCTGAAACTGACTCTGCGTTGTCAAATTTCTACAAGCACAATGTACATTGTGGTTCATTCCTCCTGATTCTTCTCTGAAGGCTCCATGTGACATTTTATGACTCATTGCTCCCTTTGCATTGAAACCAAATCCTTGAACTATTGTGATTAATTACTTTAATGACTACCCTCCTGTCAGTATCCAGAGAGCATCCCTTTTCCTTCTTTGAAACTGCATTCCTTTACAGGGTGGGTTGGATATTGTAGTGTGCTAGAACTGTCTGTTGTGATAATAAAGTAGATTTCTTTATACAACCTTAATTGGACAGTCCCTTTAATCATTGGGTAATAATTGTATTTTCGCTGTGTTGCAACTAACCAACGATCCACGACCTTGCAGAGATAAGCCTGCTGTTCTGTCCGCGTTACCAAAATTGGACAAGGAGGTTTATAATTTACTTGTGTTTCCAATCTGTCCGGATCCCTTCTGGTATACTAGTAGTGTGGAGCTGATCGATGGTTTGGAAACCAATATTCATCCCTGGACCACTGGTGCCCGGAAATTGATTAATCGCAGTGGGCATAGACATTCTGGTCAAATTGATGTAATTCGCACTGCACTGATCACTAGGTGCCAATAAAACATATTCTAGTACCAACTGCAAGAACGTGATAATGGTACTTCACACCACTGTACGATCTTGGCAAGATACTAGCTTCCACAGCATTCGCTTAGCACAGAGGCAAGTGGGTAATTGTCATCCTAATAGGTGATTACTTACTCTGTATCATTGAGTAGTGAAATTGGAGGTCATGGTGATGTTGGGCATACATGCTGGAGCCCACTGTTTTCTTCTGGACGCCGACTCTGTCGATCACCGTGTGATCCTTGTTCAGATAATGGGGCTACTGTGGAATCTGGTCATCTATATCTGAGGTGCCGTATGATCTTGGCAGTGGAATTGGTGTTCATTGTATCTATGTGAAACAGGTACTGGTATTCAATCCTTGCTCGTAGGCACTAATCCTGCAGACATTGTTTGCACCTGGATATGGGTATTGGTGGTCACTGTGTTAGTTTTCATAATATTTCTGTCACTGTCTTCTATAGGCTGATACCGGTCACTGTTGGACTTTGGGACAGATGCTTTTGGTCACTGCATCTTGTTATCACTGATGATTATGGAAACAGACTGTGCAGTCTTAAAGCTGATGATGGCGATGATAGTGTTCATTTTTATTTGTAACTTGACTAGTCAATAACGTAATTTCTTGGCAGCATGACCGATTACGTTTGATTTTTGTGCCAATAACAGTAGTCACTGTAAAATCATGATACTGTTAGTTGAGGCTAGTCGCTATCATTCTAGGTGCTCTCAAATCATCATTTTCCCCGCTCTAGTCTTAGGATCCGCGAATATGTGGCCATTTTGCTTTTTTTGTGGGTCATGCAGGAACCTTAGCCTTTTAGCTGAATGGAGTACTTTTGTGTACGCTAATGTGCTGACATTCAGCCATTCAGAGCAATCAAAATATGATGGCCTCCAAATTGGCCAAAATATTTGCGTGCTCTGTTAAAAAAAAAGTTTCATGCTTTCATGTAATATGCCCTGTAAGGAACACATGGTGGCAACAGTAAAGACAGACACAAGTGATCACAGTTCAAGGGTGTTTTATTAAACTGTATAAATGGGTGAGAAAAACGCCCAAGCTATGACCATCAAATTATAATAAGGAAGTCCTAGTGACGTCTTGTCAAATACAAAGGTCCTATACTAAAAAAATCTATTGCCAATCCTTACCACTAAGGTACAAAATAGTGTGGGATAATGTTCACAAGAAAAGAAAGAAGTGTTCACAAATGAATAAGTCAGGATGTTAAAGCCGGCGTCTCCCTTCCCCACGTTGTTAGCACGGACCAAGGCGGGACTCTTGAGCACAGCACACTACTGGGCTTCTCCAGCACAAGTTTACAGTTGCTTTCCACAACATCAGGGCCTTCTGGAACCAGGTCTCTTTCACGCAAAGTCTCTTGCTTCAGAGGGCCTGACAGTTAAACACAAAGCAAAAGTTCCTACTGTTAATCTTCACATCAGGTGATCACTCTTCACCCTTGGATCCCCTTCATCCGGGCTCCGATGCTTCTCTTAACGTCGGCCCCCCTCAGTTTGGCTCAGGCCCACAACACACAGTGCACACGGCGTGCCCCCCCCCAGTCCGGCGCAAACGCCAATTCCACAATTCCCTCAGTCGGGTTCACACTTTCATCACAATGTTCAGGGGTGTGTTACTGTTCACCCTAATTAGCAGACATCTCTCAGTCGGGTTCACGTTTGCCCAGGGGTCAAGTCCTAAAAATTAAAGTGGGGGGCTCATTAACAAACTCGATGTGGTGATGTGATTCACCAGAAATCAGCATGTCAAGGTGAAATATGCACATTTCATTAAAATGGCTTTGCATAACCACCCAAATTGCACAGGACAAATGGCATTTGCCTTTCGTAAAATCAACACACACAATACCAAGAGAGGATATTTTCTTCAAATAGTGTTTTTGAAAACATTAAAAGGTGTGCATATTTTAAACACAAGAACCACTACAAATGTTTTCCCTGGAACTTGCAGTACCGAAATGGAACATTTCACCTTTATTTGTGTATTTTTCATCAAGTTATATAGTGCAGTGGTGAAGTGTCTGGCCTGCAAGCACGACGACTACGAATTCAAAGAGGACATTCAATGTTTCTCATTTTAACTGGGGGGAGTGAGTTCATCCTCTCAAAAAAGTTGGTGGACTGCGTCCACCCACAGGTACCCTCGAATTTAGCCCTGCATTTGCCTCAGTGAACACAGTTCACGTTAGCATAATCTCATCAGAAAGTGGAGGTTCCCTTCCCCTGGCTTTCTCTAGGCATCCCTCTGTCGAGTTCACTTGTGCTACAGTTCACAATTTCATCAGAAAGTCATTCTAGGCCCCTTAGGTTCTACATGTTACCCAAGTCCGGGTCTCAGCCCCAGTCAGGCTTTCCTTTACGCCCCCAGTCAGGCTTTCTCTAAAGCCCCCAATCAGGCTTTGCACAGTTCATTCACCACAACGTGTCAAAGACTTTCGACTCTACAAGGGGTTTGGTGTGACCCTCGTGTGAGCACTTTGGCACATTACTCCAACCTCCCCTAGGGCCTCTTGGTACCTGTAGTTTCTCCTTGTTCGGGAGAGGGGGCACCAGCCAGAGACCTTCGAATGAGCAGCCACGTGGTGCCTGACCACTCTGTCTCTGGTGCCAGTTTCTTTTCACAAATGTTTCCAAAGGTCTCCCTCCGCTGGGCTCAGACCCCTGTTACGGTTCACAAAGAGCCTCCCTCTTCCGTGCTCGGACCCTTCTCACAAAGTTCACTAAGTGCCTCCCTCTTCCGGACTCGGACCCTTCTCACAAAGTTCACTAATTTCACTAAGGGCCGGGCTCGGACCCTTCTCACAAAGATCACAAAGGACACTAAGTGCCTCCCTCTTCCGGGCTCGGACCCTTCTAACAAAGTTCACAAGGTTGACTAAAGGCCCCCCCCTTCCGGGCTTGGACCCTTCTCACAAAGTTCACACGAGGTCTCCCTTTTCCAGGCTCTGACCCCTCTGCCGAGGTTCACAAACTTCCAAAAGTGTTTTGGGAGTTCCAGTCCCAGAATGCACTGTTAGGATTTTGCTCCCACTTCTCAGTTCCCCAAAACTGCACTTTCTGGCCCTGGGAGCTGCAGGAGCGAAAGGGGGATAATCTCCTGAGGCCAGGGTCTCGTCTGCTGACCCTTAGACACCTGGGTTCACCTGACTGGCCCAGGGGAGGAGTCTTGATGTATGTACCACCAGGCACCCCAGCTGGCCCTGGTCTTGCCTTCTGGAGGTACAGCTCCCTCTTCTCAGTGCAGTCTACTCTGGACTCACAGGGCCAGTGTTAGGACGGTTTCTCCTCCTCTAGGTCTCACTGGTTCTCTGCAGCTCCTCTTGCCTTCCTCTGGCTTTATGCACCTTCCAGCATCGCCTTTTATGCTGCTTGGGAGAGACAAGTAGAGTCAAGTTCGAGCAATTAAAGAGGGAGGCCTGACTTAGCCTGGCCTCATTAATGGGACAGTCTGCTGTAGAATATGGAGAGTCTGTCTTCTATGTCTGTGGTTCCCTGTTGGTAATCTTCATCCTCCTAATCTCTCTCCTCCTCGTCTCAGTGACTTTAGAAAAGATCTGAGGGGAGGAATTATGGGGATTGTAGTTTTCACAAGTAAATTTAGGAAAATCAGGAAAAATACAGTCGAGGAAGAGGAGGTAGTCCTGTTGTCGCTCACGGGGAGTTGTCCATGAGAAAGTGTCCATGTTGGGAAGGGGGGGTTGTGTTCCTAAATTACCTACCTGGTAGGATGGGGGAAAAAGTGTTTTAAAGAAGGAGGTACCACATCTCAACCTTTGGTGTATCACTTCCACTCCCTGATGACCCCTCATCCAGGTGATCCTCTCGCACTAGTTCACCCCCAGGAAATGGATTCAATGGCAATGCCAATGTCCTGGCCACCTGGATAACAGATACCCGGCGACTAACGAGCTCCCACAATTCTGCTATACCAGCAATGATTTATGGGCAGAAACCGCCAATTCCACCCACCGGAGGGAAATCTGCCCTACCTAATTACACATGGATTCATGAGCCATAGACATATGACTAACATTGTCTGACCACAACAAGAGACTACAAAACGAAATAAACTAATGGCTGTAATGGTAGGCTGAGCTTTTTACACCATATATAACTGTTACTGGATATCAGCAATGTTAGGATTTAAAACACAGGGTGGACTAACATGGACCTTGTGGCAGAACTTTGGGCCTCATCATGAATACGGTGGAGTGGGAAAGAATTGTGGTAAACCACTGCATTACCGCTGCATTAATGCATTGTCATATTACAACTTTGGTGGTAAGGCAAAGGATCTTCCTCCAGCAAAATGCTCACGGTAAATCCTCCACCTTACTGTAAAAAAAACTGCAAAATTGGTGGAAATGGCCATGGAGTCCAAAAAATGGGGATTTACAGCACCTTTCACCACTTGTAATACCTTGGTAAATCAATGGGAGGAAGTGGTTGTAGCGGTATATTGCACAGAACCAGTTAAAAAAAATTCTGAAGAGCAGGGGCTGTTGAAACGTTTAAGTGTAAGTGGGTTATTTAGAAGAGCCCCTAATGATAAGGTACTGGTCCTGAGGTAGTGTCTCCTTGGTAGTAAGAAATCCTCTGCTTCAGAGGGCGGGGGAGACACCAGCCAGATTGTGAATCATCCCCAACATGTTCCCGCAGTCTCTGCTGCAGCAACATTTTGTGTGCTAGGGATACATGGGTCCTCATTACAGGTTTTGCAGCATAAACTGTGATAATACCGTAAAACTGATTTACCAATAGTGTGACGAATCAACTTCCGGGGCACCAGTGGTCAAGGGAGGAATATCGGTTTCTAAACCATCAATCAGCCCCATCCCTCTAGTACACCAGAAGGGATCCGAAAAAGATTGTCCAATTTTGGTAACGTGGATGCAACAGCAGGCTTATCTCTGCAAGGTCGTGGATCGTTGGTTAGTTGCAACACAGCAAAACACAATTATTACTCAATGACAAAAGGGACTGTCCAGTCAAGATTCTATACAAATATCTACTTTATTATTATTACAACCGACAGTTCTAGCAAAATACAGCCTACCCTGTAAAGGAGCACAGAGGACAGACAGTTTCACGAAGAAAAGGGATGCACTCTAGGAACTGACAGGAGGGGAATTGGTAAAGCAATCAATCTTCACTCTTCAAGGTTATTTGGGAGCAATGGGTCATAAATGTCACTAGGTGCCTTTGGAGAAGGACCAGGGGGACAGAACCACAATGTACCTGGTGCTTGAGATGATCTTGATACTCGACAGCATCAGTCCCAGGACGCTTTGCATCTCCTGCAACAGAGTTCAAGACCGGAGACAGCTGCAGGTATCAGGCAGCTTGCAGTTCAGCAAGCAAGGCTGGATGGACAGCTGCAGGCTGGCCTACACAGCGGCTCACAGTCAAGAATTGTTGTCTCTGTGCTGTTGGCGTATCTGGAACGATAGGTCGATGCGTCTCAGATGGCTTTGTTGACTTCAGCATGACAACAGTCAGTGGTGCAGCCGGTTGTGGTTCTATGGCTCGAACACCTCGAAAATGTCCTTAAAAGATGGACGCTGGTTGATGCTTGCTGTGGCACTCCTTTTAGCTTCTTTGCAGGGCTTGTGTCATCCTTTTAAGGTGGACAGCCCAACGCTGAGGAGAGTGTTTGCAGGCACCGACCTTGTCATTTGTTCAGAGACTCTCTGGTACTTCCCATCTAGGAAGATTGCTAGCAGAACGTAGCAGGGCATGCTGTGTGCTGGCTGGGTACCAGTTCTGGAGCTGCTGGATGGGTCCTCTGAGGTCAGTATCTCCCTCTGTTCCCAGGGAGATGTTTAGGAGAGGGATCTTGCTTCCCTCTTGTGAATCCTGTCCTTCCTTCACTGGCAGAAGCTGTAGGCAGACTGTACATTCAGCTAGCGTCCAAATGAGTCCTCCTTCTTATTCCTTTCAAAGTAGTCAGATGATCTGCCAAAAGAGGGTCTCAGCCCTCTTTTGAAGCCAAATGGGCCCCAGTGATTGGTGCAGGCTAAGCCTACCTTAATGAACTGATCCTTGGTCCCTTCCACAGTCTTCTGTTATGCGTGAGGTCATAACCGGAGTGCTTTGCAACAGGATGGTTAATTGAGCTCTCTGTGACTCTTGATCAAAGTGCAGGTCTCACTTGAAGTTTGTGGTGAGAACAGACTTTCTGACTCCATTAAATCACATACTGCTTCCCTCTGCAGGGATTGCCTACTGTAAACAGTTGTCCCAGACATCACATTCACTGCCCTTCATACCGAGGGTTGGAAGCTAGCTTCAAGTTGACACATTGCATATCAAAGAGCTGTTAGTTTCCTGTCCCTTGTGTTAGTTCTGTGACCAGGCCTCTTCGCAGGCCTGCTTTCATTTAACTCTCATCAGTATGCACTGCCGCCACACAGAACTTTGACAATAGAATAGGGCGGATCCATGGAGCCTTTGATTTTTAATTAGGCTGGCCATGGTAGTAGGAAGGTGTTGCCTTCCCCCTTCCTGAGATGCCACATTCCAGCTAAATGTGACAGGGAGGACTGCGCATGTAGGCTGTGTCTCCCCCGGAGTAAACTTGACTATGGGGGTCATTATGAGTGGGGCGGTAAGGGGTTAACAGCGCCGGTAAAGGTGCCGGAGCCGTCAACCCCTTACCGCTTCATTACGAGTTCTGCTCGTGGGACTCGCTAAGGCTGTTAGGGAGAATTCTCTCTTTAGGCTGAATTTCCTAACCTAGTGAGTCCCCCAGCAGCTTTGCTGGATTTCTGGAGTTTGTTTATTTCCTCCTGCCAAGAGTGAGACTCTTTTCCTCCCACTCTTGGACATGATGTATGGTATTCCTTTGACTGGTAATGTGTTTTGTGGGCTATGGGGTCCTTTACTCCATAGGGTCTCATGCATTTTTTCCTATGTGTGTTACACAGCACCCTCCGTGCAGTAACACAGGGGTGTCATAATGACACCCCACCATAGACTCCATACCCTGGGACGGACTACTGTCTCCCAGGGCATGTAAAGTCACCATTGGCTTTACTAGTCCCAAATTATTAACAGAAACCAGTACAAACCATCATATTGTGGACGTACTGGTCGGGGCAATTCGATTGCCCCGGGGTCTGTTAGTCGAGGGAGCACGTCTCCGTCCCCCCGATCGAGTTTTGGCTGGTGGCAGTGGAAACTACTTTTTATATTCGACCGCAAATATTTTCCTATGGGATTTTCCCATTGTTCGAGGCTACCAGCTTTAATTATTTAATTCACATAGCCTCGAACATACCGCCGGTTTATTTAGTTAATATTAATTCTCTGGTTGGTATTTTTTGCCAAGACTCGATTCTAAAATGGTGTTTGTGTTCTCTTCTGTGACTCCAACCCAAGTCGAGCCCTTTGTTCCACTTTTTGGTGGGCTTCTCCACAGAAGCCTCAAAAAGTGGTGCCACTCTGTCTGGGTACCACAGGGGGTGTGGGAGGGGGTTTAGGCACCCTGGACTGAGTTATCTTGGTAACAACTCTTTCCTTGATGGGTAGCCAGTGTACCTGCCTCCTGACCCCAGAAATGTGCTTGCTACGTGAGATGCCTGTTGCGGCCCTTAGGGTATTATTTTAGGCAATCTGGAGTTTAGCCAGGTTTCTTTGCGAGGTTCCAATAAAGAGGGCATTGCAGTAGCCCAGTCTGGAGCCGATGATGGCTCTGGCTATGGTGATGCAGTTCTTTTGGGACAAGAATGGCCAACAGCATTGATCAGTTTAGAGTGATATGCTGTAGAGGAGGCGATGGCATTGACCTGCCTGTCCATGGTAAGGTTAGGTTCAAGGTACACGCCCAATGTCTTGATCGTTTGAGAAACTGTGATGGGGATGTTGTCAATGGTGAATGAGTGATACTTCTTGTCAAGTGTGCCCAGTGTGGATGGAGACCCGACCAGCAGAAGTTTGTTTTTTTCACTGTTTAGACAGAGCCAAATGTCTGCCATCCAGGATTGAATGGTGGAGTAAATGAAATTGAGGGTGTTCATATCAGTTGGATAGTCCCCAGAGAGAGGGATGAGCACCTGGGTATCATCTGCATAATTGGTATATGAGATTCCCAGGGCATCAAGGATTCTGAACCGGGGTCTAGTGAAGAGGTTATACAAGGTAGGGGCTATGCAGGAGCCCTGTGGGATGCCACATTTGATAGGACTGGGTCTGGCACTAGAGGCGTCCAAAAAGACCTTCATTACTCTCACCTGAAGGAACAAAGTTATCCATTCACATGCCTTTGTGGAGAAGTTGGCTGAGGCTGAGAGATGGTGGCATAAGGTTTTATGCTCTACCAGGTCAAAGGCCGCAGAGAGGTCTAAGAGCAGGAGGAGTGCCGGTTTGCATGCACCTCTTAGGTCATCTATTTGATTGTTTAGGTCAAGTAGTGCCGTTTCGATGCCATGACGAGGACAAAAACCAGACTAGCGTAGTCCAAGAAGATGGTTATCCTCAATACATTTTTGAACCTGAAGGTAAGCTTCTTTGTCCAAAATCTTTAGCAAGAAGGGGACCGTTGTAATCGGTCTGTAATTCCCTGGGATCAAAGGGTCGAGAGACTTTTTTTTCGGAGTGGTCAGACCCATGCCTCTTTTAGGGAAGTCGGTACATGTGAAGATTGGAAGGACGAGTTGATGAAAGCAGTGATGAAGGGGGCCAGGTCTGGTGCAGATTCTTTGATGATGTGAGCCGGGCATGCGTCACCCTTACAATTGGAAGGCTTAATAGATTTTATGAGGGCAATGACCTCAGATTCGCTCATGTCAGAGAATTCAAATTTAGGTACCTAGCTCGAAGTGTTACAAGTTGGGGGTGCCACAGGACAAGCTCGTAGAGTTGATAGAGCTTTTTGGTGAGATAAAACTTTGGTATGTAAGGATTCGAGTTTGTGTAGCATAGCTGCTCGAATTTTGTTACCCCAGGTCTCGTCCTTGGTGTGGGTGGATGGGGAAGCTGTAGGCGACCCCAGTTCCCTGAAAATTGCAAAGATTTCCTTTGTCCCTGAGTTGGCGTTGTTAATCCTAGTGTTGTAGGATTCAGCTTTTGCATGTGTGATAGCTGTTTTATATTCTCTAGCAATGGACTTAAAGGCAGTTTTGTTGGATTCGGTAGGGTTCTTTTTCCATGTGGCAAGTGATACCTTCTTTTTGGTGCGCAGATCCATGAGTTCTTGGGAGAACCAGGTATTGGGGTGCTTAGTTTTGTTTGCTTTTTTGGCGGTGAGGGGGCGATGGCATCTACTGCCGTAGTTATGAGTTGGTTAAAAGTATTGGCTAAGAGGACAGGATCATTGGGGAATGGTGGTTGCATAGCTGGAACAAGCAGGTGAGGTAGGAGATTATCTTTGGTCAGCTTTTTGGAGCTCCTTGAGAGTCCGGCAGGGAGAAGGATGGTAGGTTTAGAAGGTCCTGTGGAGGTGTCGATGTGAAAGTTAATACAGAAATGGTCTGACCAAGGGATAGGGGAGATGGTGGGGGGGGGGAATGGTGCAGTTATATTGTGTAACCCAGTCTAGGGTACGTCCTTTAATGTGTGTAGGCTTGGTGATGGTTTGGGCAAACCCTAGTGTGGCTAGCCCTTTTTGCAGAGTGTAGGCGTTGGCATCGTTGGTGTCGTTAAGCCCTAAATTGAGGGCACCCAGTAATACTACTTTGGTGGGTTTTTTCAGGTTGTCTGAGAGAGAGTGATGAGTGGATGAGGACTTCTTGGAAGTCAATAGATGGGTCTGGTGGGCGATACACAAGTGGAATGCAATGGTAGAGTTAGGTGAGATTTTGAGGTTGATGAGGTATTCTGAGTTGTGTCCTATTTCACCCTGAATTCTTCTGATGTCAAGAGTGTCCTTAGCTACAATGGCCAACACCTCCCTCCCTTTGGCCTACCCGATCCTGCCTAAATATGGTATAGCCAGTAGGGACAGCCAGTGAGAGGGCAGATCCATATGTGTCATGTAGCCAAGTCTCACAGAGAAAGAGCAGGTCAAGCTTATCCCTAGTGATAAGGTCATGCACATCAAGAGTGTGCGCTAGGATACAGCGGGCGTTCACTAAGGCGCAGTTAAGGAGTGTAGAGGAGAGGCTAGATGGAGAGGCTAAAAAGGGTTGTGTGAACCCTTGGTTAGTGACTATGGCAGGTGGGGCAACGGGCAGTGTGGAATCAATAGTTTCAGCAGCAGCATTAGTTAACAAAACATCAGCGGCATCAGAGATCAGCATAATATCAGGGGCATCAGGGCCCAGCATAACATCAGGGGGATCAGGGCCCAGCATAACATCAGGGGCATCAGGGATCAGCATAACATCAGGGGCATCAAGGCCAAGCATAACATCAGGGCCCAGCATAACATCAGGGGCATCAAGGCCCAGCATAACATCAGGGCGTCAGGGCCCAGCATAACATCAGAGGCATCAGGGATCAGCATAACATCAGGGCATCAGGGCCCAGCATAACATCAGAGGCATCAGGGATCAGCATAACATCAAGGGCATCAGGACCCAGCATAACATCAGGGGCATCAGGGCCCAGCATAACATCAGGGCCCAGTATAACATCAGGGGCATCAGGGCCCAGCATAACATCAGAAGCATCAGGGCCCAGCAAACATCAGGGGCATCAGGGCCCAGTATAACATCAGGGGCATCTGCATCGCATATGGCACCTTGAATGTCTGTGGGTAGGCACACACGGGTGGGTTGTGTGCACATTAGCGACTTTTCAAGTTTCTGGAGGTTTGTGACTCTGCACCCTACGGCCTTATGTGGCGCAGTATCATTATGGTTGGGGAGCCTCCTGCAGGGCTTATGGGAGCGCTCTAAAGATGCTGAAGGTGAGGTTTTCGGATAATATGGTGCCATAGAATTTAAGAATGCGAGGCTATTCTGAAGGGGGCGGCCTCTTTGGATGGCAACGGCAGCCGAGATTAGACTGGAAATGACCCTGTCCACACGCAGGCTGGTGCAGCGATTTGCAGTGCGGCGCAGCGCATACCTTGTAACGAGGCGGGCGTTCCGGATGGAGACGCTGGGCCGGTATGTGCCGGGGAACTGGTTCAAGGTGCGCAGACGGACATACTCATTTCGGCGGGATACATCATGGATGTATGCAATGGGGCAGAGCTTTCAAGGGAGGCAGTGTCACCCTTACCTTTGAAGTAGGTATGGCTTTCAGCGACCAGCAGCTCCGAGCAGCGGAGAGCTGCATAGAGGGAGTTCAGCCTTTCCTCCAGGCCTTCCCTCCATGGCTTCGCCTGCCGGCGCACCTCCCCTCCATTTAAAGCAGGAGGGGAGGGCCGGACAGGGTGCAGGGCCAAATCAGGGCTGTGTTGATAGCTGGTCACTGGGGTAAACACGGCGGCTGCTATCTTTAGAATCCATCGTGCCTCGTGGTTCTTTCGTAGCGTGGCAGACTTCCTCCAACACTCCAGAGTTGTACGCTCCTTCATAACAGCTGATGGGATTACCAGCTGATCCTCCCCTTGCAGCGGAGCTGCAGAGAGGGAGCTCAGCCTTTCCTCCAGGCCTTCACTCCACGGCTGCGCCTGCCGGCACACCTCCCCTCCATTTAAAGCAGGCGGGGAGGGCCGACAGGGTGCTGGGCCCAATCAGGGCTGTGTTAATAGCTGGTCACTGGGGCAACCACGGCGGCGGCCATCTTTGGAATCCTTTGTGCCTCGTGGTTCTTTCGTAGCGTGGCAGACTTCCTCCAACACTCCAGTGTTGTACGCTCCTTCATAACAGCTGATGGGATTACCATATGATCCTCCCCTCGAAGCGCAACTGTAGAGCGGGAGCTCAGTCTTTCCTCCAGGCCTTCGCTCCAGAGCTTTGCCTGCCGGCGCACTGGCCCTCCATTTAAAGCAGGAGGGGAGGGCCGGAAAGGGTGCAGGGCCCTATCAGGGCTGTGCTGATAGCTGGTCACCGGGGCAACCACGGCAGCAGCCATCTTTGGAATCCTTCGTGCCTTGTGGTTCTTTCGTAGCGTGCCAGAATTCCTCCAACACTCCAGTGTTGTACGCTCCTTCATAACAGCTGATGGGATTACCAGCTGATCCTCCCCTCGCAGCGGAGCTGCAGAGAGTGAGCTTGGCCTTTCCTCCAGGCCTTCAATCCATGGCTTTGTGTAATCCCGGGTTGCAAGTGCTGGTGGACACTGCTTGATTTTGGTCACTTATCCCTGCAGTCACAGTGTGATCTTGTCAAACGAGGCAGGAGACCACTCAATGATTTTGAGGAGAATGATTGTTTACATGGTTCAGTTTGTGGTTGTTTACTAGTGAAGGCACAGCAGCAGTATGGCCTATTTTTTGGCTAGTCTTATAATTTGTTGATAATTCTGTGAGCTTGGTCACCAATACTGTGGGTAAAAATGTGGCCATGGGTGTAAGGAATTCAACCATCCGCACTGTGTGGGTGTGTGCTCGCCTGGGCTTTTTTGAACTTTTAAAAGAAAGTTGATGATAGATGAACCTCCGGAAAATGTGTGGGGCTAATCCGCACACATTTTCTTTTGCTCACTGCACGACATACACATAGACCTATCATATTTAGTTGGGATATGACAGCCAAGAGTACATCAAGGCATCTCAGAAGGGGAAGGCAAAACATTCTTCCTGCCATGGCCAGCCTTATTAACTAACAAAGGTTCACTGGAACCACCCTGTCCTTTTGTAAGCTCTGCTGGTGGCAGCTTTGCATACTAATCAGTTAATTCAAACAGGCCCACGTGGGGCCTGGCTGCAGGACTAACAAAGGAGACAGTAAACCCCAACAACCGTGGATATGTATCTGTGTCAACCTGAAGCTAGCTCCCAGCTCTCAGTATCAAGGGCAGTGAACTGTCATGTCTGGAACAGCTGTTTACAGTAGTCACCCCCGCAGAGACACCCCATTCAGAAGGTACAAGAATGTGGTTTGCAGAAGTCAGGAAGTCTGGTCTCGCCGCAGCTTCAAGGGAGACCTTCCGCTTTAATCAGGAACAAGACGGTTCAAAGAGACCGCGCACCAAGGCAGTAAGTAGATTTTGATTCTTGCTTTTGGTTTTTGGCTAGATTCTGTGGACTTGGGGGACTTTTCATATTGCCCTGATATATAGATGTAATCACACAGAAAAATTGGTAATTGGTAGATTTTAACATTTTGGAAACAATACAAAATACCAGAGTTCTAACCATGTACCCTGACCCTTAGAGATGGAATCCTAACACCAGCTTTAAACATCTGAACCACATCTCATTGGTGAGCGATTTTTTTCATTATTTAAGCTATGATCATAGGCACTCTGTAGAATTTATAGTGACATACAATACCTGAAAGCCTTTCCAAATCTCTTGGACAGGCAGGTGTCACAGAGGTGGAGTGTTTCCAGAACAACTTGTATGAGATAGTGAATCACTCAAGTGGATCGCAATTCCACACACTCTTCAGGTATGCTTTTTGACAGGCTACTGCATATTGACACTAATGGTATCACAACCAAGGAATTCATAGTTCCTTCTATTATTTAATTTCTTACAGTCTGCTATCATGACTTCGAATACTTCAAACATTCGAATCATAGAAGGGTTAATTCTGTGGAATAGATTATAGAGCGATTGCTCGTCTACATTTGCATTTCAAGGTATTTACTATTAAGTTCATTCGAATATGTCATATTTGGACTATAACCGCGAATATGTGGCCATTTTGCTTTTTTTGTGGGTCATGCAGGAACCTTAGCCTTTTAGCTGAATGGAGTACTTTTGTGTACGATAATGTGCTGACATTCAGCCATTCAGAGCAATCAAAATATGATGGCCTCCAAATTGGCCAAAATATTTGCGAGCTCTGTTAAAAAAAAGTTTCATGCTTTTATGTAATATGCCCTGTAAGGAACACATGGTGGCAACAGAAAGACACACACAAGTGATCACAGTTCAAGGGTGTTTTATTAAACTGTATAAATGGGTGAGAAAAACGCCCAAGCTATGACCATCAAATTATAATAAGGAAGTCCTAGTGACGTCTTGTCAAATAAAAAGGTCCTATACTAAAAAAATCTATTGCCAATCCTTACCACTAAGGTACAAAATAGTGTGGGATAATGTTCACAAGAAAAGAAAGAAGTGTTCACAAATGAATAAGTCAGGATGTTAAAGCCGGCGTCTCCCTTCCCCACGTTGTTAGCACGGACCAAGGCGGGACTCTTGAGCACAGCACACTACTGGGCTTCTCCAGCACAAGTTTACAGTTGCTTTCCACAACATCAGGGCCTTCTGGAACCAGGTCTCTTTCACGCAAAGTCTCTTGCTTCAGAGGGCCTGACAGTTAAACACAAAGTAAAAGTTCCTACTGTTAATCTTCACATCAGGTGATCACTCTTCACCCTTGGATCCCCCCATCTGGGCTCCGATACTTCTCTTAACGTCGGCCCCCCTCAGTTGGGCTCAGGCCCACAACACACAGTGCACACGGCGTGCCCCCACCCCAGCCCGGCGCAAACGCCAATTCCACAATTCCCTCAGTCGGGTTCACACTTTCATCACATTGTTCAGGGGTGTGTTACTGTTCACCCTAATTAGCAGACATCTCTCAGTCGGGTTCACGTTTGCCCAGGAGTCAAGTCCTAAAAATTAAAGTGGGGGGCTCATCAACAAACGCGATGTGGAATGTGATTCACCAGAAATCAGCATATCAAGGTGAAATATGCACATTTCATTAAAATGGCTTTGCATAACCACCCAAATTGCACAGGACAAATGGCATTTGCCTTTCATAAAATCAACACACACACCCAATACCAAGAGAGGATATTTTCTTCTCATAGTGTTTTTGAAAACATTAAAAGGTGTGCATATTTTAAACTCAAGAACCACTACAAATGTTTTCCCTGGAACGTGCAGTACCGAAATGGAACATTTCACCTTTATTTGTGTATTTTTCATCAAGTTATATAGTGCAGTGGTGAAGTGTCTGGCCTGCAAGCCCGACGACTACGGTTAGATCCCTGAGGTTGGCTTTTTTTCATGAATTCAAAGAGGACATTCTTTGTTTCTCATTTTAACTGGGGGGACTGAGTTCATCCTCTCAAAAAAGTTGGTGGGCTGCGTCCAACCCACAGTTACCCTCGAATTTAGCCCTGCATTTGCCTCAGTGAACACAGTTCACGTTAGCATAATCTCATCAGAAAGTGGAGGTTCTCTTCCCCTGGCTTTCTCTCGGCATCCCTCTGTCGGGTTCACCTGTGCTACAGTTCACAATTTCATCAGAAAGTCATTCTAGGCCCCTTAGGTTCTACACTTTACCCAAGTCCAGGTCTCAGCCCCCAGTCAGGCTTTCCTTTACGCCCCCAGTCAGGCTTTCTCTAAAGCCCCCAATCAGGCTTTGCACAGTTCATTCACCACAACGTGTCAAAGACTTTCGACTCTACAAGGGGTTTGGTGTGACCCTCGTGTGAGCACTTTGGCACATTACTCCAACCTCCCCTAGGGCCTCTTGGTACCTGTAGTTTCTCCTTGTTCGGGAGAGGGGGCACCAGCCAGAGACCTTCGAATGAGCAGCCACGTGGTGCCTGACCACTCTGTCTCTGGTGCCAGTTTCTTTTCACAAATGTTTCCAAAGGTCTCCCTCCGCTGGGCTCAGACCCCTGTTACGGTTCACAAAGAGCCTCCTTCTTCTGTGTTCGGACCCTTCTCACAAAGTTCACAAGGTTCAGAAAGGGCCTCCCTCTTCTGGGCTCAAACTCTTCTCACAAAGTTCACTAAGTGCCTCCCTCTTCCGGGCTTGGACCCTTCTAACAAAGTTCACAAGGTTGACTAAAGGCCCCCCCTTCTGGGCTTGGAACCTTCTCACAAAGTTCACAAGAGGTCTCCCTTTTCCAGGCTCTGACCCCTCTGCCGAGGTTCACAAACTTCCAAAAGGGTTTTGGATGTTCCAGTCCCAGAATGCACTGTTAGGATTTTGCTCCCACTTCTCAGTTCCCCAAAATTGCACTTTCTGCCCCTGGGAGCTGCAGGAGCGAAAGGGGGATAATCCTCTGAGGCCAGGGTCTCGTCTGCTGACCCTTAGACACCTGGGTTCAGCTGACTGGCCCAGGGGAGGAGTCTTGCTGTAAGTACCACCAGGCAACCCCAGCTGGCCCTGGTCTTGCCTTCTGGAGGTACAGCTCCCCCTCCTCAGTGCAGTCTCCTCTGGACTCACAGGGCCAGTGTCAGGACGGTTTCTCCTCCTCTAGGTCTCACTGGTTCCCTGCAGCTCCTCTAGCCTTCCTCCGGCTTTATGCACCTTCCAGCATCGCCTTTTATGCTGCTTGGGAGAGACAAGAGGAGTCAAGTGCAAGCAATTAAAGAGGGAGGCCTGACTTAGCCTGGCCTCATTAATGGGACAGTCTGCTGTAGAATATGGAGAGTCTGTCTTCTGTGTCTGTGGTTCCCTGTTGGTAATCTTCATCCTCATAATCTCTCTCCTCCTCGTCTCAGTGACTTTAGAAAAGATCTGAGGGGAGGAATTATGGGGATTGTAGTTTTCACTAGTAAATTCAGGAAAATCAGGAAAAATACAGTCGAGGAAGAGGAGGTAGTCCTGTTGTCACTCACGGGGAGTTGTCCATGAGAAAGTGTCCATGTTGGGAAGGGGGGGTTGTGTTCCTAAATTACCTACCTGGTAGGATGGGGAAAAAGTGTTTTAAAGAAGGGGGTGCCACATTCCAACCTTTGGTGTATCACTTCCACTCCCTGATGACCCCTCATCCAGGTGATCCTCTCGCACTAGTTCACCCCCAGGAAATAGATTCAATGGCAATGCCAATGTCCTGGCCACCTGGATAACAGATACCCGGCGACTAACGAGCTCCCACAATTCTGCTATACCAGCAAAGTAGATTTATGGGCAGAAACCGCCAATTCCACCCACCGGAGGGACATCTACCCTACCTAATTACACATGGATTCATGAGCCATAGAAATATGACTAACATTGTCTGACCACAACAAGAGACTACAAAACGAAATAAACCAATGGCTGTAATGATAGGCTGAGCTTTTTACACCATATATAACTGTTACTGGAGATCAGCAATGTTAGGATTTAAAACACAGGGTGGACTAACATGGACCTTGTGGCAGAACTTTGGACCTCATCATGATTACGGTGGAGTGGGAAAGAATTGTGGTAAACCACTGCATTACTGCTGCATTAATGCATTGTCATATTACAACTTTGGTGGTAAGGCAAAGGATCTTCCTCCAGCAAAATGCTGACGGTAAATCCTCCACCTTACTGTAAAAAAAACTGCAAAATTGGTGGAAATGGCCATGGAGTCCAAAAAATGGGGATTTACAGCACCTTTCACCACTTGTAATACCTTGGTAAATCAATGGGAGGAAGTGGTTGTAGCGGTATATTGCACAGAACCAGTTAAAAAAAATTCTGAAGAGCAGGGACTGTTGAAACGTTTAAGTGTAAGTGGGTTATTTAGAAGAGCCCCTAATGATAAGGTACTGGTTCTGAGGTAGTGTCTCCTTGGTAGTAAGAAATCCTCTGCTTCAGAGGGTGGGGGAGACACCAGCCAGATTGTGAATCATCCCCAACATGTTCCCACAGTCTCTGCTGCAGCAACATTTTGTGTGCTAGGGATACATGGGTCCTCATTACAGGTTTGGCAGCATACACTGTGATAATATCGTAAAACTGATTTACCATTAGTGTGACGAATCAACTTCCGGGGCACCAGTGGTCAAGGGAGGAATATCGGTTTCTAAACCATCAATCAGCCCCATCCCTCTAGTACACCAGAAGGCATCCGAAAAGATTGTCCAATTTTGGTAACGTGGATGCAACAGCAGGCTTATCTCTGCAAGGTCGTGGATCGTTGGTTAGTTGCAACACAGCAAAAATACAATTATTACTCAATGATAAAAGGGACTGCCCAGTCAAGATTGTATACAAATATCTACTTTATTATTATTACAACCGACAGTTCTAGCAAAATACAGCCTACCCTGTAAAGGAGCACAGAGGACAGACAGTTTCTCAAAGAAAAGGGAAGCACTCTGGGTACTGACAGGAGGGGAATTGGTAAAGCAATCAATCTTCACTGTTCAAGGTTATTTGGTTTCAGCACCAAGGGAGCAAGGGGTCATAAATGTCACTAGATGCCTTTGGAGAAGGACCAGGGGGACAGAACCACAGTGTACCTGGTGCTTGAGATGATCTTGATACTCAACAGCACCAGTTCCAGGATGCTTTGCATCTCCTGCAACAGAGTTCAAGACCGGAGACAGCTGCAGGTATCAGGCAGCTTGCAGTTCAGCAAGCAAGGCTGGATGGACGGCTGCAGGCTGGCCTACACAGCGGCTCACAGTCAAGAATTGTTGTCTCTGTGCTGGTTGGCGTATCTGGAACGATAGGTCGATGTGTCTCAGATGGCTTTGTTGACTTCAGCATGACAACAGTCAGTGGTGCAGCTGGTTGCAGTTTGATGGCTCGAACACCTCGAAAATGTCCTTAAAAGATGGATGCTGGTTGATGCTTGTTGTGGCACTCCTTTTAGCTTCTTTGCAGGGTTTGTGTCATCCTTTTAAGGTGGACGGCCCAACGCTGAGGAGAGTGTTTGCAGGCACTGACCTTTTCATTTGTTCAGAGACTCTCTGGTACTTCCCACCTAGGAAGATTGCTAGCAGAACGTAGCAGGGCATGCTGTGTGCTGGCTGGGTACCAGTTCTGGAGCTGCTGGATGGGTCCTCTGAGGTCGGTATCTCCCTCTGTTCCCAGGGAGATGTTTAAGAGAGGGATCTTGCTTCCCTCTTGTGAATCCTGTCCGTCCTTCACTGGCGGAAGCTGTAGGCAGACTGTACATTCAGCCAGCGTCCAAATGAGTCCTCCTTCTTACTCCTTTCAAAGTAGTCAGATGATCTGCCAAAAGAGGGTCTCAGCCCTCTTGTGAAGCCAAATGGGCCCCAGTGATTGGTGCAGGCTAAGCCTACCTTAATGAACTAATCCTTGGTCCCTTCCACAGTCTTCTGTTATGCGTCAGGTCATAACCAGAGTGTTTTGCAACAGGAAAGGTAAGGTGACAACATGTACTACTAAATCCTACCCATCTTCCTGTCTGTTGTGGATCAAAGTGTATTTCTGGTTAACTGAGCTCTCTGTGACTCTTGATGAAAGTGCAGGTCTCACTTGAAGTTTGTGGTGAGAACAGACTTTCTGTCTCCATTAAATCACATTCTGCTTCCCTCTGCAGGGATTGCCTACTGTAAAAAGTTGTCCCAGACATCACATTCACTGCCCTTCATACCGAGGGTTGGAAGCTAGCTTCAAGTTGACACATTGCATATCAAAGAGCTGTTAGTTTCCTGTCCCTTGTGTTAGTTCTGTGACCAGGCCTCTTCGCAGGCCTGCTTTCATTTAACTCTCATCAGTATGCACTGCCACCACACAGAACATTGACAATAGAACAGGGCGGATCCATGGAGCCTTTGATTTTTAATTAGGCTGGCCATGGCAGTAGGAAGGTGTTGCCTTCCCCCTGCCTGAGATGCCACATTCCAGCTAAATGTGACAGTAAGGACTGCGCATGTAGGCTGTGTCTCCCCCCAGAGTAAACTTGACTATGGGGGTCATTAACAGCGCTGGTAAAGGTGCCGGAGCCGTCAACCCCTCACCGCTTCATTACGAGTTCTGCTCGTGGGACTCGCTAAGGGCACCTGGTAAAACCAAGCGTCCTTAGCGGGTCCCGTGAGCAGACCAGGGTGCAAACAACGGGCCCGTTATTAACGGGCCCATTGTTAGTACCCTCCCCATTCCCATTGAGCCCTATGGGGGCTCGAATGCGAATGGGGATGGGTTCCTTGAATGAGGAATTACCGGGCCCTCCAAGGTTGGAAAGGCCCCATAATTCTTCATTCAAGGAACCCTGACTCGGTATCCGGTATGGGGGTATGGGGGTAGCCATGCCGCTAATAGCAGCATGGTTACCTCCATACTCAGAATGACCCCAATGTCTTTGTTGTGCGGTAAGCATAGGAAAATGTGTGCGGATTAGCCCCACACATTTTCTGAGGTTGATCTCCCATCATTCGATTTCTTACAAAATTTCAAATAAGCCCAGGTGAGCGCACATGTGGATGGTCGAATTCCTCACAATTACTGCTTGTGGTAGAAGCAATGTACAGCTTTATCTTAGGGTTTGTGTTATTCCTCATTACGGAGTCCAATCGGACCCCACTGAGGAGAGGCAGAATTACCGCATGTGGTAACACCCCCTTAGCGTTACTGTGCTTTTCAATGAGGTATTACCTGCATGTACAAAGCAGGCGTTTTTTTGATTTTACCGGTTACTAAATCCATAATCATGCAGAGGTAAAACAGGCACTATTCAGAAGTAACACCTGTTTTACAGTCACTGCATCACTTATAAAGAAGTCAGTAGACTTCCAAAACGGACCCCTAACTTGATAGTACGAAGGGGTCTAAACTCAATCCCGTGCCACGTGTATAGTTGACCTATCGATTTCCTGCGATAACGCAACGCAGGGATTTCTGACTGACAAGCGATCCTTTCACTGACATTTGCTTTCCAATGGAGCGTCCGTGCAAGGACCTGCTAGTGTTACAGGCATTGTTTCAGATTCAATGAGAGAGCAATACAGTACATTATAAAAGATTCATTGTTTGGCAGTAGAAGACGGAAGCAAGGCAGTGTGGTTAAAGTCAAGGGCGACAGTGAGGCTGGCATGGGTAAAAGTCTTATTGTGGTGTGGAATATTATATAATCATTTTAGTTCCTCATTTAGGTGCTCATTTTCTCGAAATTAGTGATTTGACGTCGGGGAGCCCTTACGTTTAAACTTGAACATAAGGGTTCAAATGTAAATATCTAAAGGTGGCGTTTAAGCTTGTACGATGCCTTTTCCCTTCCCATTTGCACTCCACAGTGCAAAGTGAGTAAACGCTGCCCTGCATGATGGCATGCTAGGCAGTGTTTACTTTTGATTGTGAGCAACGCGAGCATCAGTGCTCACAATTACAATTAAACTCTCCCCGACATGGTTTAATTTCAATCGCAAACACTGCTTATCATGCACACATGGTAAGCAGTGTTCACAAATACAACTAAACCCTGCCTGACATATGAGCATGTCAGGCAGGGTTTAATTGTTACTGTTCACACTACCTGCGGTGCAATGGATCCCTATGGGATCCGTCTTCTTTATGCATAGGGATCTCCAGCATTTGCACCTGCATGGAAGTCAATGCAAGCGCAAATGCTGGAGCATTTGTATGATGAAGAGGTAGGAGCGGCAGAAACGCAAGTTGCCTTCTGCCCCTCCGCTCCACCATACAAATGATTGAAAATTAGCTATGGCGTGAATGGAAGGCATTAGAGCCTCACTCAATTCTTTTTTATGCCTTCCATTTACATTACAGCACATTAGAACATGAGCCTCTTGAAGTTTTGCGGTACTTGAAAACCTCAAATACTGTTACGGCATGCAGTAATCACACAGTAATGGGAAAGCCAGCATGATTAGAAGCAATGCAGACCCTTCAGTTATTCCCCATGGGGGGATGCATATTCTGCATGAGTTGAAGATTTCCGCCACTCAAAACCGAGTGGTTTTGGAGGGTTTCAATTTTGAAACACTGACTGTGGTATGTGGTACACGTGGCAGTTATTACATTGGTCCAATAATACTGCAGGAGAGTTCCCCAGTGATGGCGATACTGTTACGCTACGTTAGTCAATTCAATATATTCAATGTGAAGGCTCCCTACAACGCACCCAGACAGGAAATAATCTCTGAAAAAAAGATGAGGTGGGATGATTTAATCAACAATCAGCCCGACAACAATGGCCAGTGGCATTGACCATTGTTGTCTGGCTGATTGTTCAACGATTGACTCAATGCATTTCGGATCACACAGGAGCCTTCTTCAGGGCGTTGCCTGGCCTGGAAAATGTGCAAGTAAACCACACTCAAAAAGCATACATTCTTGCAGCAGTAAAAATGGAGGACCATAGTGGTCATGCGAGACAGAATGTAGCAGTAATCAGCACCATACATCAACACCATCTCCAGCACGATGGCAGCAGGATGTCAACGTAAGGTTTCCTAGTGCCGCACGCTCTGCATGCTGCTGCCTTCTGTCGTACATGAGCCCTTTGGTCCTCCATTCCATCACTGTGGAGCTGTGCTGCCGGATTCTTTTAGTGGTTGTTCAGGCCCTTCCTAGCGCGTGCACTATTATCGTTGCTATGTTCTACTTTTCATTATCCGACAGTGGTGCCAACTCCTTTTTTAGTTATCACATTACTGTCACCTTTTACTGCACCAACAAACTATACATGAGACGCCAGTCTTAAAATAGCGGGTTCAACTCCTTTTCACATTTTGAGAGACTGCACGCAAAACGTTTTGAAATGTTTCATTATTTGTTATGTTATTGAGACTTGCATAGCATAGCCTATGCCATGCTCGTGGTCTCCTGGGGCTGGGGCTTTCAGACCTGCAAGAGAAACACGGTGGGGCAGGGGATGGATCAGGAAGAGTGGGCAGCTTTCTCTTCCTGCATTATAAGGTGTGCAGATCTGAATAGTTCTGGCTCGGAGGGGTTTGCATGTGTATACATAGGCGAGGTTGGACAGAGACCACGAGCAGCACAAGGAGATTTGGATGAAATGGAGTAACGCCGTGCCCGTTCCTACAGGGGGTTCCAATCCAGGGAAGGCATTTGTTTCCAATGCATGCCATATCCAGTTGTGGGAGCCTGGTGTGCTTTTGTGGAAATGAAGAAGAACACAGACTAGAGAGGAGGATGTTGGCACTGTTCAAGGTGGGTGGTTTTGGGTTGCTGGGGAAACATAAGGGTGTGATGGATGAGAACGGGTTGGGTCTTCCAGTAACAGGAGGTTGTGTGTGCAGGAAGAGGAAGTGGTAGAATGCGTGGGAGAAGTCGCAGTGCACTGGATAACCGACAGTGACATTGTGGATTAGCCCTATAAGAAGGACTGGCAATTTGGCCCCAGGGCCCTGTATTCTTGAATTTGACTTCTTGCACCTCTAAGATCCATCATTCACTAGTCATATGCCAGCAGGGCCAGCTGAAGATGTGTGCAGGCTGGTGGGGGACCATATTGACATGATGTTTGGGCCCCTCTTGCATTACAGATGGAGAAAAAAAAACAGTATGAGGCACCCACGGGTGCTTACATTATAATGGAATCAAAAGAATTCAGCAAGGTTAATAGCTGCAAATTATCACTGGACAGGTAATCATCATCTGGGAGCTGAAACACTAAACGTCTGCTGAAAAGCTATTAATCAATCTTTGACATTAGGGTATAATTGTCCAGGATACTGGTGTTAAAAGGCAACCAGAATACTAGAATGTTGCTGGAAACTGCAAGAGATAGATTACACGCCTGCGTGCCGCAGTAAATACTGTCTGTAACGGATGTACTTCTCAAGTTTAATATCCAAATCAGAGGAGTATGCGTCTTTGTTATAAGACTGCCAACACAGGGCAGCTGTTCGGGGTCCCTCCAGAGTCCGGGTCCACTTCAACTGAGAAGTTTGAAAGGCCCTGATGCCACCCCTGAGCAAAAGCATGTATTTGGAATTGTTTAGGTAGCAGTGAGTGTAGCATATACATTATGCATACCCTGTTTCTCAGCTCTGGCTGGGTTCTATGAGTGGGTAAACCATTTGTATTATATGTGGGTCAACTTGCAAAATGTTACTTTTGAAGATGTAAAAAGGCGGTCTTCTGTAGTCAGGGTGAGGGTATGTGATTTATTTTAGAGTTGAAAAGGACATTGGTGATCTTTTGACTGTGCATATAGGCTCTGACCTTGCAGACAAAGTCAACCTCTCTGTGGTCAGGGCATCACCAGAGGTCAAGACCTACCAAGACTACAGCAAAAGAAATAAAAAAAGAACCAGGAAACTAACATGTTTGGCCTGTGGCCCCACCCTGTTAATCCTCATATCCATCAATATGAGACTTCTCCCCATCCTGATATAATTCGTGGAATAAATAAAGTCCTCCTCTTTAGACACTGTAAGATATACCCCTCAAACTCCTACAGCACAGTGTCCCACCTGATGACCACCCTTTACAGCCCAGCACATTTCAAAACCCTTTCCTCCTCTCAGCGGTGTTGCACAGTGCTCACTTACTGCAACTTCTATTGCCTGCTAGCCTAAATGGTATGGTATCCTGCTAAAATAAAGCTATGGTGTAAGCGCTGTTCATCCTTGTAAGCTTCTAATGTTTACCTGTAAGCCTCCTTAACATACAGCATTCCACCGCTTTCCGGATAAAGACACAATATGAAACAAGTACATGAGATACATTTGTAGGGTTAAATGAGGGTAAGAATAAGCTGTGGTTTTGATTGTGCCCATACTGTCGTATAGCAAAACACCATTAATGTAGCTCCTCATTGAGGGACCCAGGCCCTGTCTGACATTATACCCAGTCCGCATTGGCCCTCCCTATCCCCTCTTTCCAGCTCATCACTATTGGCCCTCAGCCCCACTATTCTCCCTCCTCTGCCCAGTCCCTATCAGACTTCACCCTCCAATCAATTCTCCTGCGCCTGGCCCCTCCCTATCAGGCCTCACCTTTCTATTCCCTCTCCTCTACCCAGTCCCTTTTGGCCCTCACTTTTCAGTTCACTCTCCTCGGACGAGTCACTATTGAGCCACGCCATCCTATTCCATCTCCCCTGCCTGGTTATTTTTTGGCTCTTTTATTCTCTGTGCCCTCTTGAATCCCTACCAGCCCTTAATTTCGTTTTCCCTTTTCCTCATCCATTCCTCATTAGGCCTCACATTCCTATTCCCTCTCCCGTTTCTTAGTCCCAATTGGCACTTACCTTTCTAATTCATCTGTCCTGCCCTATCAGCATTTCCGATTCACTCTCCCTTGCCCATCTCTTTCTATTCCCTGTCGCCTATCCAGTCCCCTTCACTCCTCAATGTACCATTGCCTTTGCGTGTCCAGACCCTATCTGCTCTCACCTTCTTATTACCTCGCCCCCGCCCAATCTCAGTTAGCCCCAAACATCCTATTCCTTCTCCAATGCCTGCTCCCAGTTGGCCCTCATTTTCGTATTCCCTTTCCCCTGCCCAGTCACTATCAGCTTTCACCTTAGCCCCTCTCCCCTGCCCAATCTCTATCCGGCTTCCCTTCTATTCATTGCCCCTGCCCAGTCCATGTTGGCTCTCAACCTCCTAGGTCCTTTCCACTGCCCAGTCCCTATTACCCCTCACCTTTTTAATCCCCCCCTCTCCTGCCTCCCTATCTGCCCTCACATGCATTTCCCTCTTCCCGGCCTGTCCCGATCAGCCATCAACTTCCTATCCCCTCTTCCATGGCCACTGTTTATAAGACCCCGCCTTCCAGTTCCCTCCTCCTTGCCTAGTCCTGCAGTCGCGTGCCTTTCTGTTCCCCGTGCCTGCCCTTCCCTATCCGCCCTCACCTTCCTATTCCCTCTCCCCTGCTCATACGTTTTGAATCTTCATCACATTATTCCCTCTGCCTTGCCCAGTGCCTAATGGCCATCACTGTGCCATTGCCTCTCCCCTGCACATCCATGCAATTGTAAGACTTGTGGCTTCTGTCCCCTTCCCATTCCCTTTTGATCCTCTCCTTCCTATTCACCTGTCTTGCCCGCCTCTATCAGTCCTCAGCCTCTTCTCCCAATCACCTTCTCGGTCCTTAACAGTCCTCCTCTTCCTATTCTCTAAGTGTAAATGGTAACTATGCTCTGAGTCCATAAAGGGTATCACAGTAATACATGCTATTTTGTTAGGAGTGCTCCCCTTTAACCATGTATAGTTTGCCCGTCATTCCCAATGGCACACAGTGCTTCCCAATGTTAGGCTCACATTCAATATATACACAAAATAAAACAGGTACACGAGGTAAATTGGTAGGGCTCCTAAAATGAGGCCATGCCTAAGCATTGGATTTGAATGCTGTGCCCATCTTAGCTGATACTAAGAAACCAACAATTCAGCTGGACTCCCTGGACCTTTTTTAAGAGAACGGGCCTGGTTTCACATTATTGATTAATTAATCTTTTATAACACACTTAATACCGGAGATGTGGGGCCAGGATTCAAACCGGTGTTGCACTGTGTTGTCTTGCTTCCAAGACAAACGTGTTGCTCCTGGGCAATCCTCCTGTTGGCCCTCTTCATCTTATTACATCTCGTCTTCCAGTCCCTATCAGCTCTCACTGTATGTTTCCCTCTCCCATAGCAGTGTCTATCGACCTCCACTGTACAATTCCCTCACCCTTGCCCAGTCCCTCTCATTTTCCTGTTTTCTCTGCCCAGCCTTCTCCTTCCTATTCCCTCCTCACCTGCTCAGTCTATGTTGGCACTACCCATCCTTTCCCCTCTGTCTTGGCCAATCCATATATTTCCAAAAACGTCCTATTCCCTTTGCCCTGTCTTGTCCATATATGGCCTCACCTTTCTATTCCCTCTCCCTGCTCAACTCCATCAGACCTCTGCTTCTTATTTGCTCTGTCATTCATGCTCCTTACAGCGCTCACCTTCCTATTGCATCCCACCTGCCCCAGTTCCCTAATGGCCCTTATCTTTCTATCTGTTTGTCCCTATTACTGTCCAATAACCTCTCCGCTGCTAGGTGTCTATCAGCCCTCACCTTGCCACTCCTCTCCTCTCCCTATAGCAGTCCGTATCATCCTTCCTATTCCCTCTACCATGCCCAGTCCATATCTGCCCTCACCTTTTTATGCCCTCTCCATGGCGCACTACCTATTGGTCCTCACCTTCCGATGCACCCTCCCGTGTCCAATCTCTATCAGGCCCCAATTTATGAAACCCTCTCTGCTGCTCAGTGCTTATCGGCCCTCAACTTCCTGTTCCTACTCCACTGCCCAAGACCTATTGGGCCTCACTTTCCCTTTCCCCACCTATTCTTTATCAGACCACACCTTCCCATTCTCTCTCCCAACACAGTCGCTAATGGCCCACACTTTCCTAATCCTCCTCCCCTGCCCCAGTGAACTATTAGTTCTTCCTATTCCCACCCCCCCTGTCCTACCTCTATTAGCCCTCACCTTCCAGTGTCCCCTCCACTGCCCAGTAGCTACTGGTCCTCGGCTTTCTATTCCCACGCCTCTGCACAGTTCCTTTGAGCCCTCTTCATCCTATTCTCTAAATCTGTAAACTCAGTCTCTATTTGCCTTTGCCCTCCTGCTGTCAGTCTGCTTCACGATTCCCATCACCCCTCACCTTCCCTTTCCCTTTCCCCTGCTAAGTATAGGGCCTTGACGTCCCCCTCCCTTCAACCTGAACAGTCCTCATTGGCTCTCACCTTCTTATACAACTGCCCCTATTGACCCTTGCTTTCCTATGTCCTCTCTGCCGCTTAGCCCTTTGAGCTCTTGCCTTCCAATTTCACCTCCCCAGCTTATTCGGTACTTTTTTCAATCCGGACCCGCCAATTTAAATCATAATTAACCATAATCCATTTAACAACTAATCCTTTACAACAACCAACCCTTTTAGAGCACAAGATAAACACATAAAAATAAAAAGAATTCAGAAAAAAGTAAAAGGATTCAACAATATAAAAAACATAAAGTAAAACATCAGTTTTCCCACTTACTTAATCTTTCCATCTCTCTTTCCCAAAATTTTACAAGTGCATAATTTAATTTAGGTACAGTCCCACTATACAACACCTCCCACCAACATTCTGCGTCAATTCCAAATTGATCCTCCATTTTCTCAAGAAAATAAAGTGTTCTTAGGGTCTTCAATTCGGGACAAAATAAAATCAAGAGTTTCAGGAGCATTTTTACACAGATGACAATGCTCATCCTGTCCCTTATTTCCATATCTATGCATAGTAGCCCTTATATGCAAGATATTCAATTTGAACCTAACAAATAGGTCTCTTTGTCTTGCACTGGGGAACTTCCTCAGGTACGGCGGAGTCACACCTAAGGAACCGGTCAACATTCCGGATAATGTATGCACTTTTGACTTTGATCTTCTAGATTCAGTTTCACCCCAATCTTCTCCCTTCAAAAGGTTTTTTACCAACATAGGATTATTGCACAAAACTTCTATGACCATTCCCAAGTTTGTCAAAATTAATTCACATTGCCTCTCCCACTCTAGTAGTAACAAATCTGGCTTTCCTGGTTTCTTTATGGTAAGTACCTCAAACTGTGGTGGGCATGTTGGTAATTTTATTTTCCTAAATAAAAGAAACACATTCCACACCACTCTTGAGTACAAGGATTGGAGCCCCATCTCATGTTTTATAACAGGCATACTCATAGGGAGATTCAGAATATTCTTCCAAAATTGACCCTCTAGAATTTCCCAAAGCTCCCATGGCAATCCTAAACAGCCCTTGCAATCATCAGTGAGAGAGGGAGCAACTTTTTGGTTATAGAGACAGATGAGTGGAGCCAGAGAGAACTTACAATACCTACGCCTAATCATCTTGACCTGAGCCATTAGATTTTGTACTTTTAGCCATAGACAATTTGCCCATTGAGCGTCACACTTACTATTTATTTCTTGCATTTGTTAAATGCCCAAACCCTCGGGTATCACAGAGTTGTTACAGACATCTTATAGTACAGTTAACATAGTTCCAAATACGTAGAAAAACATTGATACAGAGAGTTACATGGATTAGTACATTTCATGGTCACTTACAAGATCTGACAGTCTGCCCTAGGGAGACACAATAAATCCTGTTGAGGGTGGATGTGCCAGTTGATGTGTGTAGAACTAATATTGGTTAAAGAGCCAGGTTTTAATAATTTTTTAAAATGCGGGAAGGAATCTTCATTATTGATGTTGAGTGGGAGCTTGTTCCCGAGTTTCGGGGCCATAACTAGGAAGCTGCTGCCTCCTGCTCTGTAATTTTTGAAGCGGGGGACATCGAGAAGCGATTTATATTTGGATCTACGCTTTCTCTTTGAGGCTTTTTTTCTTATTGTGTTGTTTAAATATTTGGGGGCTCTGTTGGTAAGGCATTTGTGGGTGATACACAGAGATTTGAAGATGATTCTCGCCTTGATGGGCAGCCAGAGAGTCTCCCTCCTGATGTTCGAGATGTGGTCAGACATTTTGATACCTTGTGCTGCGCGTAGCACTTTATTTTGCATTAATTGTAGTTTCCCTAGATTGGAATTAGAGGTCCCTAGTAGGAGTACATTGCAGTAGTCCAATTTAGACAATATTAATGCTCTGGTTAGGGTGACACAATTGGTGGGCGTGAGGTACTGTAGACTCAGGGCAATCAATTTAGAGGTGTAAGATGTAGACAAAGATAGAGCATTTACATGTCTGGTCATTGTAAGGTTCGTATCTAGATAAACTCCTAAGGTTTTGACCTGTTTCGATACTGGAATCAGAGAACCATCTATGTTGATAGTAGAGTAGTCTGTATGTAGGGCCCTGATTTTGCTTTGGGAGCCCACAATGAGAATTTCTGTTTTCTCATCATTGAGGCAGAGGCTGTGCAGAGTCATCCAATTTTGGATTATTGCATAAATCATGTTGATGATCAGCACATCCTGAGCATAATCCCATGAGATAGGTATAAGGATCTGGGTGTCATCTGCAAAATTGGTGTAGATGACACCGATGGCGTCTAGAGCCGAAAGGAGTAACTTAGTGTATGCATTGTATAGGGTGGGCGAGAGACAGGACCCCTCGGTTACCCCAATGGGGACTGGTATCGGATTGGCAGCCTCTTTGCCAATGCTTACTTTCGACGTGAGTTCGGCTAGAAAGAATTTCACTCAAAGGGTCGCATCTTTAGAGAAACAGAAGTCATTTGCCATTGTGGCAAATAGTTTGTCATGATCCACCAAGTCTAATGCTGCAGATAAGTTTAAAAGCAATAGACACACAGTTTACCCGAGTCCCTGATGATGGGCCTCATTAGGACCCTGGCGGAGAGGGTGTTACGCCAGCGTAGTGCATGGCGTACCTCTCCGCCATACTACGAGTTCCCGTAGCGCCATGGCGGCCTTTTCCGCCTGGTTTTACCAGGCGGAGAAAACCATGGCGCTACGGGACCTCGTTGTTAATTACGCCACCGTATTTTACGGTGGCGTAATTAACTCCTTCCCCACTCCCATTATACCCTATGGGGCAAAAATGGGAATGGGGAAGGGCAGAATGGGGATTGGGGATTTACCGCTCCGCCGAGGTCGGAATGGGGCGGTAAATCCGCCAACCCCCATGGCGCTATCGGCGGCTTTCCGCCATGCTTCGCGGTGCATTTAGCACCGCGAAGTCCGCCTGGGTCCTAATGAGGCCCGATATCTGTCTTGATTTTCAGGTCCAGGGAGCCGTTTCTGTGCTATGGTTGGACCTGCATCCCGATTGTCTGTCTCCAAGCAGCTGATTATGTGTAAGATAAGCTTGAATTTGATTTCAGGCTATTTTATCAATCATTTTGAGCAGAAACGGTACCATAGTTGTAGGTCAGTAGTTGGCGGGAACTGTGGCATCAAGGGAAGTTGTTTTTAGCAGAGGGGTCACCCATGCTTCTTTTATACTTGCCGGGACTGTGTTTGTGTTAAATGAGGCATTAACAAAGTTAGTAATGATGGAGGTGACGAGGGGGGCGCAGAGTTTAACTAGTTGGGGTGGGAAGTTATCCCCTTTGCAGTTAGAAGCTTTTAGTTTAGCGATAGTGTCTGCTACTGTGTCTTGAGTTACTGGAGTGAATTGGAATTGTAGATACACGTTTTCTTTGGTTTTATTGAGGCTTGTATTAGTTACATTTATTCAGCTAGGAGTTTTCTTTTTGTGAGGATTTTATTTTGGAGTAATTCTATTTTGGAAGCTAACATGTTTTGTATGGTAGTGCACCATTCCTTACTCGAGTTGGCAGGAGTAGTAACTGGAAATGGGTTTTCTAATTCCTTAAGAATGGAGAAGAGTTATTTAGAGTTGGAGGTGGCGTTACTAATACGTGTGTTATATGCCTGGGCTTTGTGGGTGATGATTGCGGTTTTGTACTTTTTATTGGCAATTCTAAAGGTGTTGGCAGAGTCTGTAGTGGGTGATTTTTTGTTGATGTGTTCGAGCGCTCTTTTAGTTCGTCTTAGCAAGACTAATTCCTCATTGAACCAGAAACTCTTACATTTGTCAGCACGTCATGTTTTGGTTCTTAATGGAGCTGCCGTGTCAATAGTGGTGGTACGGCATTTGTGGTAGGCCTCAGCCAGGAGACCAGGGTTGTTACTTGTGACCAAATTTGAGGACAACACATTGGTTATGATAGGGGCTAGATTTTCAGCTGTTAGTTTCTGAGTATTTCTTGTTTCGTAGGTGTTTGTCACTTTGGTTGTTGATGGACTTATCTCCTTTCTAGTAAGGGAGAAATATATGCTATCGTGGTCGGTCCAATCTAGGGGTGTGATTGACTCGATGGATGGATTGGAATTCAGCGTTAGTATCCAATCCAGTGTACGACCTTTGATGTGAGTGGGGCCATTCACCAACTGAGTGAAATTCATGTCTTTGAGAGCAGTGTGTAGGGCTTCTGCTTTGGTGTCTTCTCATAGTTGAAGCCTTGATTGATATCGCCAAGGATAATGGATTTGGTATTGGGTTTAATGAAGGGGGCTAATAACAAGGGAATGTCTAGGTCTGGATGGGTGTTGCTATTGGGTGCTCTGTAAATGACCACAAAGTTAAGTGTGGTTTCATGGTCAGTGGCGAGTTTAGCTAGGAGTAGTTCATACCCTACTATTTCTTCGATAGGGCAGGATCTGAAGTGCAGTTTGGATTTGGTTATTATGGCTACACCGCCTCCTTGTGCATTGGTTCTGTCGGTCCTGGTGATGTTGTAGTCTGCTGGGATGGCCAAGGCTAGTAGGTGTCTAGATGACTGGTGTAGCCAGGTCTCTGTGACTACTAGTAAGTCTAGTTGTTGTTCGATAATGTAATCGTAGATTTCAATGGCATGGGCTCCTAGTGAACAGCCATTAATAAGGGTACCTTCAATGTTACATGATGGGTCTGTGGGTGTCTCTGGAGTGGTGGCAGGAGTCTGAACATCCATAGCAGTAATGGGGTGTTTGGCTTCTTGTGTTGTTTGTTATTGGGCAGAGGGTTGGGCTTGGTTTGTTTGGGTAGGACATAGGCTGTATTATAGGTAGTGGGGGTGACGTTGGTACGTGATCTTAGTCAATATCGTCTGGTAGTGCGCTGAATGGGATAAGTGGTCAGCTCGTTCGACTTGTTAGAGGAGTGATTATGGTCTAACATGAGTTTGGGCTTAATAGGCGGTACTATCATTGGACTTTCTGTATTGCCTAGAGTATTGCCGTTATCCTGGATAGGCAGAAAGGAGGTAAGGTGGGTAGGAACGGTGTGGGATAGGGTATGGGATGGTGCCGGGGGCAAGTTAATCTAGAGAGGCCGTTTCCATACTTAATGTAAGAGCTGCCTGAGCATGGTAAGCAATCTGGCATAATACAAAATGGGAACATGATGGAAAGTAGCAGGCCAAACATCCTGAATGATCAGTGAAGGGGCTACTATACAGTTCTAACCTTTCTGGAGGTAGTGAGCAACAGTAATATGGCAGGCTGGTTTAACTAGGGATCAGTGGGCAGGTTCAGCAGGAAGTGCCGTGGTTTAGCACATTAAGAGTGTTGTAGTGGACAGTTTCAGATTCAATGCAATGGACGGTGCTATTATGGACTAGATGCACTTGAATGTCGTGGGCAGGTTAGGCAGAGATGCCATTGGCTGTTACAGCACAGCGAATACAGTAGGTTAGTTTACATTTAAAAACAAGGCAAGAAGTGGGCTAGTTTGGAATAGAATACAGTATACCGTGTACCTGGATAATATCAGTGATTTCAGGCGGGGTAGCAGCGCTAACGAGTGGATAAATGTTAAGCAACAGGACTAGCAACAGTTGTGATATTATGCCACAATTCCAGCATTGCAGGAGTAAGGGTTTGCCAGAGGACTAGCAAGTGTAATGCAGTAGAGCAGCTAGAACAGTTAGGCCCTTATGGTGCAATGGCGAAGTTCAGTTAAGGCAGATTAGGCGTGAAAAGTACAATCAAACAGTTTGGCTGATTCAAACGATGCAAATATCGTGCAGTTAAGCAATCCAGCTAGATCGTAAAGGGCATCAGAATGCAATTGGGCAGTTTGGCTTAATCAGAATTCAGCATGTATGATGCAGTCGATCGTGCCAGCTGCATGAGATAAGCAGACTATAAAAAAGTCGCGTGATGCAGCTATATCAGAATGGCATTAGCTTAAGAGTGCAAATAGGCTGAATGAAAATGGGCACATACAATGCAATCAAATCATTCGGCTGATTTAGATGCGGTAAATCAGTGTGATCGGGCAAACCCGCTATGTCTGATGTGGCATCAGGATGCTAGTGAACGGGACACTTAAAACGGCAAAAATGCAGTTACGCTGGTCATCTAGAACAAATAGGGGGGGTGGTACACCAATTGCAGTTGAACAAATAGCTTGAGATAGCGGGGACAAGTGAGATGAGAAGGAAGCTCACAGGGGTTCATGCTAGATAAGTTTCGAGCCACAGGTGGGGGCAAGTAGACTGTGTCAATGATTGTTAGTTATTTGACCACCTTATGAACGGGTGTCATCAGCAGCTTACCGGCCGGATTGGCGACATCTCACAGGATGTGTGTCGGTGAAGGGTACGAATTTAATGATCAAACGGGCAGAGTGTCCTGGCCAGATCCCAGTTCTCCAGGCATCGTCAGGCGCAGACAGGCCCTTTTGCCGCGGCCCTTCGACTAGCGATCAATGTCACTCCCAAATATGTTATATTCTCCGTGGCTCTCATCCGTGTTCAATTCAACATCCAACTATGGATTTTCTTTTTTCTTCCTCTCTGGTTTCTCAAAATCATAATCTGTGATTTTTCGGCATTTATTTTTAAATTATTTGCACAGACGTATTTCTGTAACAAATCCAATTTACACTGAAGACCTATGGGTGTCAGATCTAATAATACTAGGTCGTCACCATAAAGTAGCCAACCCATCTCTACATAATTTATTTCTGGAGAAAATGAACTTCCAAGAAGAAAGGTTTCATTTAGATCTTCTTTATAAAATATAAACAGGGCAGGAGCCAAATCCGACATCCCTGTTTTAAACCTGCCAGGCTATTATTGAAGTCTATGTAAAAAGGACGAGTATACTCGTCCCTGGCACTTAAAGGGTTAAAGGTGGGAATGAATGTTGTCAATGCTCCAGTTTGGTCAAGCCAAACTTTCATAGAGGTGTCAGTATGCAGATCTTTTAGAGCAGCCAGTAGATTCGGAGGGCACCCTTTCTTTCCAGTTTTATCCAAAGGGTCTCCTGATTTATGCTATCAATTCCAAATCAATACTGGTGAGGTATATTTTACTTGAACCCTTAATAGCTCTCATCTTCAGCAAGTTTATTATTCTGTATTGGCTTTTACCTTTCTTCTCCCTCTCCCCAGTTTGGCCTCTATCAGTCCTCTCCTTCCTAACCCTCTTCCCTTCCCAGTCCTTATCAGCCACCCCCCTCATATTTCCTCTCCACTGCACAGTACCTATTGTCGCTCACTGTCCTGTTGCCTCTCCCCTGCTCAGCCCCTATCAGCCCTCACCTCCCTAATGTCTCTGCTCTGCCGAAGCCCTATCAATTCTCCACTACCCAGTCCCTATCAGCCACCACCTCCTATTCCCTCTCCACTGCCCAGTAACTATTGGCCCTCATTGTCCTATTGCCTCTCCCCTGCTCAGACCCTATCAGCCCTCTCAACCCTAATCTCTCTGCTCTGCCGCGACCGTATCGCCTCTCCACTACCCACATTCTATTTTCCCTCACATTTCTCTTTGCCCCGTTGCTATCAGCCCCTGCCTGCCTGTTGCCTTTTCAGTCAGCAGTCCCTATTGAGCCTCGCCTTCATGTTGCCTTTCCCCAGCCCAGTCCCTGTTGCCCTCGCCTTGCTGCTCCTTCTCCCCTGGCCATTGGTCTTCACCTTCCTATTACCTGTCCCCTGCCCAGTCCATATCACATTTCACCTTCCTGTTGCCTCTCCCCCGGCCAGCCCCTATTGACCTTCTCCCGCCCCCCATTCGCCCTCCCCTGCCTATTCCTTATTGGCCCCCACCTGCGTATTCAATCTCCCTGGCTCCAGTCTGTAAATTCTCCCTTGCTCTGTTTTGGAATCATTTCCTGCTCGCATTGTACAAGACCTTGCTCGCAGTTGCTTCCCAGCTTGGTTCATGTAATAAACATTACGTCTTTTGGTACATTGAGAGGTATTCTTTAAAGTGGAGGCTTGATGACAGCCGCACTCTGCAGTGGCCCTCCTGGTTATATCACATGACCACCAAACGTTTTGGCTGGGTCTGCTTATCTGGCCGAGGCACCGTCTGGAGGCTTTCCAAGACATACCGATTGTAAAATTACAATGATGCATTCTTCTGCTAGTAATCAGTTGCTCTTCTGCAGCACATAAAATGCGTTATCCTCGTGTAGAACAGGACCATCTTCCACTGGGCACATGACATAGGGAGGGTGCATGCCTTGCCAGTACACGTATTTCATCCTGTCTGCTGGTACATACAACGTTCCTGCCCAGCACGTGACCAGGGCCAGCAGCTGCTCGTTCTCTCCCATGGACTCAAAGGTGTGGGGCAAGCAGTGTGTTCACCCCAGAGCGATTATAAGCAGTTTCATCTTTCACAAGAAAATCCAAAAGAAAACACATCACTTGTTCCAACATAGGACCTACGGATTAGCTTGAACAAGCCTGCAGCAGGTCCTGTGCCACTACTTTCAAAGCTACTGGAGAGCTCCACATGTATTTCCCAAACTGCCTGTGGACCCAGTTTATTGAATTTGCTTCCTGTAAAGCAGCACACCAAGATCGACCCCATCTCCTACTAAAAATATAGTAAAAGGCCCCATTTCCGACCCACTCCTTCATGCCAGAAGACTAATGCAGGGATTTAGTTCACATAGCTGTGCTACACAAGACCATTCATTCATCACAAGGCACTTTTTTGGCCAGTGCATCGGAAAAGACATTTCAAAGCTATCAAGATGTTACTCTTGATTCAAAACAATGTCTAACAGGTTTAGAGGGGGTGGGGGTCAGGATAAAAGGATATTTAAGACACCAAGGGCCAAATTTACACAGATTTTTTGAATGGGATTTTCTCATTGAAAAATGCCTTGGTTTATCAGATTCCAAGACATTTCCAAGAGTGGTGTGACCTAGAAAACAGAGGTCACCGGCAACAAATGCCAAGCAGCCTCCTAAAATTGACATCACCTGGAGACTTGGTGGATCAATGAAAGGCCTCAGAATAGTGGGGAATCCCCTTGTGGACTAAACGTTGTGCCCCGGTCTCCAGGAAGGTTTCAGGGCGGTGCAGTGATGGAAATGAACAAAATGTACTGGGGGAACACCTCTCACTCTTTGCACACACAGGGCATGGGGTAGCAGGTGGCAGGCAGATTGTCAGTGGTTAATGCACCACTGAGGGGTGGAACTAGGTGACTGAATAATGTGGTTGCCCTGAATATTTAAAGGCCTTTGTGGGGGGACAAAGGGGAGAGTTTTAGGGGGAGAGTTGTCAGTCCCAGGGGTTGGGGGCCAGGAGGCCGTGGCTTGGCTGCCGGTTCAGTTTATGAGGTGGCGGTGTACTGCTTGCCACCTTGTGGGAGATGGGCTAGTTCACTGACAGGGCCTCTGTGGGCAGTGCCATAGGGGAAGGCATGGCAGATGGCGCTCTGCATGCTGCAGAGAAGCTCAGTACAGAGGTACACAGTGGAGGGGCAACAGACAGGGGGCACAAGGAAGGTATTCGAAAGGGTGGGAAAAGAGGAAATAAAAGGGAGTGTGGCAAAGGGAGACTGCTGTTGAGAGAACGGGGCGGATGTAAAGCGTCAGAAGGTGTTCCAGTGAGAAGCAGTGTCAAGGGGAGAAGGGAAGGGGTGCAAGGAGCTGGTGCTTAGGAGCAGTGCCACAGCAGGTCCCCAGTGAATAGGAAGGTTGAGGAAATTGGGAGTGCAGGTAGTGGACAGCAAGGTTAAATAGCTGATGGCAGGTGTAGAACTGGGGAGGAGCCCAAGGTGGGTGATTTGGGGTGGCGAGTGGTCATTAAGTCGGCTAGGCCTGATAAGGGTCTTGGAAGCGTTAGCACTTTTGTTATTTCAGAATGGATAAAGAATGGATTGGTGAAGTACAGTCTTTGCAGGTGATAAGTGGAGGGAGACTGTTGGTAAAAGGGGTAGGTGAGGAAACCAGGAAAAAACTATTTGGGCTTAGCTAACCTTGAAAAACACTCTATAGCTGTGATGAGGTGATATATGGAGTCCTTCTTAGTACACATAAGGCCACAGTGAGATCACTGAAGGGTATGGTGGTCTTGGAATAGTGGTGGTTGGGTAGAAAACATTCTGGGGGCACTAGCTCCATGACTGTGGCACTGCGGTTTAAGGGGAGCAACATTCTCAAAAGTGTTTATTTGGGGTATCCCGCTTTAGAGTCCATCAGTATGTCCCGGCGCCTCTTTGGTGTTATGTGGCACGAACATGTAGGAAGGATAAGCAGTGTAGTAAATGTGGTGGGCTTCATGATATTGTGGAAAGTGTGACCAAGGATATGCCAAAGTGTTGTAATTATGGTGGTGAACATGTTGCATCATATAGAGGTTGCCTTAAACGAGTAGATGTCTGGAAAGCAATGCAAATAAACCTGAGCCAAAAAATCCACTCTGATGCAGTGATTCAGAAAGTGAGCCAGGAGAGGAAGGAAGTAGTGAGTAGTCCTAAGGTCCCTCAGGGACAGGTGGAGGTGTGGGTGCAGCAGATATTTAGGAGTGGTGAGGTACCTGGACAGGGGTTTCATGACAGAATGGAGGACTTGTTATGTTTTATCATTGTGACCATTAACATGACGTCTGAGTGTCAGTCGAAATCCGGCAGATCGCAGGCTGTGGGAGGGCCACAAAGATGTATCTGAAGATAGGGAATACCACTGACAGGGATGTTCACAGAATGAGTGGAGGTGATGCTGCCCATGAAAGTTCAGGGTATGAAATTATGGCAGTGGAATGCTAGTTTATTGGCCAATTAATAGTAGTTAAGAGAGCTATTGAAAGAGGGTGATGTGGACATTGGGCCTCATTACGACCCAGGCGGTAAGTTACCGCCTGGGTCGTACCTTTACCACCATGGCATAAACTACGTTTACGCCATGGTGGTTGGCGGACTTACCGCCCCATTCCGAGGTTGGCGGGGCGGTAAGTCCCCAATCCCCATTTACCCTTCCCCATTCCCATTTTTGCCCCATAGGGCATAATGGGAGTGGGGAAGGCGTTAATTACGCCACCGTAAATTACGGTGGCGTAATTAACAACAAGGTCCCTTAGCGCCATGGATTTTAACACCTGCTAAAAGCAAGTGTTAAATCCTCCATGGCGCTAAGGGACCTCGGAATCGGGCGGTAAGGGTCGGCGCTGTTTACGCCGCCGTAAACCCCTTACCGCCTGGGTCCTAATGAGACCCATTGTGTGTATACAGGAGACTTGGTTGAGAGGCAGTCTCAACTTTCACTTCCCAGCGTATGTGTTGTATTGGAAGGATCGAGCAGTAGGTAGAGGGCGTGGTGTTGGTATTTTGGTTAAGAGTGATATTCAATGCTCAGTTGAGTTTGATGGGGACATTGAATTCATAGGTATAAACTTACCGGTGGGTAATGGAACAATAGCTGTGCTCAACATTAATGTCCTGTGCAAACCCCTTGATATTGGGATGTTACAGCACGGCCAGGGTCAAGGGGGTTAGTTTATATTTTGTGGCCATTTCAATAGTCATAATACCTTAAGAAATAGTCATGTAACAGACATGAATGGGGATATTCTAGAGGCGATGGGAGAAGGATGTGGGCTTGTATTGTTGAACTCTAAATAATTCACAAGGATGAATTTGAGTTCAGGCAAGTGGTCTTTGATTTGATGTGAGTATCAGCGAGTTTGGTGTCTTAGTATGTGTGGAAGATTAGGAGAGATGGTGAGTGATCATGGGTCTATTGCTCTTGAGGTAAACATCAGGATGGTAATAGCGACAAACCTTGCCCCTCCAGTGTTGTAAAAGTATAAAAAATGGACTGGGTGAAGCTTGGTGCGAGGTGCAGTGGATTGATGCTTGGCAGTGGAGAAGGTGGAGAGCAGAGTTCACAAATGCCTTCTACAGTAGAAAAGTTGGATCGAGCGATAGTCCATGTGCTTCAGAGTGTAGTGGGGGAACTGGCACAGAGAAAGCAGTTTAGGAAACCAGAGGTCCCATGGTGGTTGTCAGAATGTTCAGCGGCTGTGAGGGATAGGAAGAGTAAATGGTAGAAGGCCACGTGCTCCAAGGGTGTGAAGGATGTTGTGGTGTATAAAAAGGCAGGGCTCTTGCTCAATGGGTAATCAGGTCACTTAAAATGGATTATTGGAGGGAATACTGTGGTACTCGGGGATACGAGTATGGTGCAGGTATGGGTGAGATTTAAACGTATGCCGGATCAGGCGAGACTGAGTTATCAGTTCCGACTCATTACTGTCGACGGGCGTGAATTTGTGGATGATTGTAGTAAAGTGAATGCTTTAGGGGCACATTTTGTGGGTCCGTACAGCACTTGTAATTATTCTCTGGCAGCTAGACAACAGATGTCAAATTTCATGGCTGCAAATTTGAGTGTGATGGAGAAAGTGGAGGTGTGGACGCCATGTATGGACCTGCCTTTCATAAAGTCAGATTTACGCAAAGCCTTGAAGGGGAGTAGGGATTTTAGCCCGGGAGAGGATGGTGTGTGATATGGCTTCCTGCAGAAGTTGCCAGATAACTGCTTGGAGGTAGTGTTGAGACTGTATAATATGGTGTGGGCCAGTGGGACGATGCCGCGTGGGTGGAAGAGGGCTATCATCCTCATGATTGAGAAACCAGACTATTCCTGTGGGTCCTACTGACCCATAGCTCTGATGTCTTTCCTGTGTAAAGTAATGGAAAAACTTTGGTGTGCAAGACTGCCTTACTTTGTGGAGTTGGAGAATAAACAGAGCATTTCCAGCATGGATTTCAGAAACATAGTCCAGTTATGGATGCAGTGATTGCTCTGACGTTGGATATTGAAGAGGCTTTGAGCTGCAGAGAAATGCTGGGTGCAAACTTCATAGACATGGAGTAGGCTTTTGATATGGAGTGGTGAGGGGGGCTGCTCTACGCTCTGCAGGAGAAGGGTTTTCAAAGGAAATGATATTCCTGGGTGAAGACATTTTAGGAAAACAGAATGTTTTGTGTGAAAGTGAGGGATACGTTATCCCAGGAATATCTGATGGAGAATGGGACTCCTTGGGGCAGTGCTATTTATCCTGTACTCTTTAATATGGTGGTGAATGGTATCATAGGAAAAATCCAAGAGTGTGGAGGCAAGGTTGGGCTATATGTGGATGATGGAGTGCTATGGGTGAGAAACAAGCAAGATGGTAGCATTCAGGGGAAATTTCAAATGACATTGGATGTCATGGAAGGATGGTGCACACAATGGGGCTTTACAATTTCTAGCTCCAAACCAGTTTTTATGCTGTTTCATAGACATAGAACAAGAGTAAGCCTGGTCCTTAGACTGTGTGAGATTGTGTTGGCACAAGTGATGGCATTTAGGCAACTGGGAGTGTTTCTAGATGAGCGTTTGCATTGGAACACACAGGTAGACAGGACAGTAGCAAAATGTAAAGGGTGCCTAAGTCTGTTGAGTGGGTTTTGGGGCAGGAGTGGGGGGTGTCAAAAGAGCATGAGACTGCTCTATATAGGAATGGGTATGCAGTGATTTTAATGAATTAAATTACAGAGAATGCTGTAATAATGAAAATGTTATAATGAAAAATATCATTTTTTGGTGGGGTAAGGGGTTAAATCGTGTGGGGTTTTGGGGTGGGTTTAAATGCATGGGGAAACAGGGTTTGGGGGGGCACCCCCCAAAATTAAAACTAAAAAGAAATTTGTTAGTTTTCGTGTATCATTTTCGTTATTACAGCATTGATGCATGTGTACAAAGGTAAAAGCTGGGAGAGAAGAGGGGGGCCTTTGGGTTTCATTCTTATAGGTTATTGAAGCATCTGGGGGTGGAGGCATCATGTATCGTGGAGAATGTCAACCCAGTGCTATTTCCGATATGGATGTTGCATGACCGAAAGATCTGTATGCAGTTGGCGAAGTTAGTGGTGAAAAAAAAGGGTGACAGAGTGGAGATCAAAAAGTGGTGCTTGGGTATGTGGGAGGTAAAGTAGGTTCACAAGTGTATGCTGATGGATCTAGGTACCCTGCACAAACTAGATATGGCCTACTATTATAAGGAGGAAGAGGAGTTTGTTTAAGATGGTAAGGATATCAGATAATGTCTCCATGTGCCCGGCAGAATTGATGGCAGTGAATATGGCTGTGGCTAGAGCTATGGTGAAATGGCTGGCTAAAATAGTGTTATTTGTGGACTCACAGAGTGCGTTACAAGATATAAAGTGAGGGAACAGCAATAGAAATGTTATAGTGTTGCATATTAGACAGTGGCTGGAGAAATGCACAGTGGGAGGAATGGAGATTGAGTTGGCATGGCTCCGCAGTCATTGTGGGATATTGGGTAACAAGTTGGTGGACAGTGGTGCGTATGAGGCCTCGACCAGAGAGGTACTGGATATAGAGATCACTTAAATGTGGCTGCGGTTCTGGTGCTTTTGAAAGGCAGAGTTAAGGGACAATTTAGATGGCATATGAGCAGGAAAGGGAGGCACACAGAGGCATGCAGTATAAAGGAACGTTCAGTGTAAGAGATGTGGGGAATGCAGAGTTGGCACACAGAGAGAAAACTATCTTGAATCGACAAAGAATGGGCCATGCAGGTTTGAAATGATTGAAGTTTAAGATGGGTAGAGTCACTTCTGCGAATTGTGAGGTGTGCAGAAGCCCGGAAAATGTGGATCACTATATGATGCGATGCGAAAAATTCAGACTTCAGAGGGAACTGCTAATAGCCATGATGAGTAGCATCGGTGTGGCAGTTTGGGGAATAACTGATTTGTTTCACCTGAAAACGAGGTTAGAGGACAAGCAGTGCAGGGTCCTCCTACAGTTTGTTAGGCAGACTGGGAGGCGGGAGGAGCTTTAGCAGCAGTGTGTGGCTGACAAAGGTGGCTAACAACGAACATCATCTCTCCAGATGGAAATTGCCGGCTCTGGCCCTTGAGGAGCCATCCCAACTAGAAGAAAAAGAAGAAGACAACTGTTTCCTTGTTTGAGTTTGGGCTATCTTGGTGACCACAAGAAAACGTTCAGATGCATTTTGTGAAGTTGTTGCATATCGCACGCGCTGAATGCATTGAGATGACCAAAGGTTCAGGAGACCTGCAGCAGTTGGGGGCAGCAAGCTTCATCATCTTGAGGGGGTTTGGGTCTCCGTCACTTTGGCAAGACAATTTTTGCCCGAACACATCTCTGTCTTGCTCCGTCCCAATTGCTTCCGTAGGGAGCTGTCTTTTTAGATTAAAATATTCTATTACAGAGACCACCAGGATGGTTCTATCTCTTCTAGGTGCATGATGTGGACAAGTGCACCATTGACTATCATCCAAGAGTGCTAGATGATATGCCGTAGGTATATTTTGGTGCTGTTTGCATGACTGGTGATGATGTTAAGATATAATAAGCGTGAAACGAGTGTGATGAGGGGGAAAAT